>NC_141876.1:425956594-427206594 GCF_056163025.1 Triticum urartu
GACGTGCACAAGATTCCATCTATGCCCACCAATGTCGAGTGGGGTGATGCCTCATCTTATAAGGTATTGGGACTTGGCAAGGTTGTCATCTCTCATGATCTCATGATCGAGAAGGTCATGCTTGTTGAGTCCCTTGCATACAATTTACTTTCCGTTCGTCAACTTGCAATCATGGGCTTTGCCACTTTCTTTGATATTGATACCGTGGCCCTCTTGTGGGGCAATACTCTTAAAGTAGCCTTTGTTGGGCATGTCGAGAACGGTCTATATGTGATTAACTTTTTGGAGCGACCCACTAAGACCGCAACGTGCCTAATGGCTAAAGTTGATGTGGGATGGCTTTGGCATCGCCGTTTAGCCCATGTCAATATGAGATCTTTGCAAAATCTTCTCAAGGGGGACCATGTCCGTGGACTAACGAATGTTAGTTTCGCTAAAGATCGTGCTTACAGTCCTTGTATCAAAGGAAAGCTTCATGAGAAGGCTCACCCTCCCACGACTATCATTTACTCGAAGAGGCCTTTGGAGCTCCTTCACTTGGATATCTTTGGGCCTCCATCCTTTGATAGTCTTGCGGGTAGTAAGTATTGCTTGGTGATTGTGGATGACTATTCAAGATATACTTGGGTGTATTTCTTCAAGAGGAAGAGCAGGACCCAACAAACCATCATTGACTTTGTAAATGAAGCACAACGTCAACACAATGCTAAGATCTTGACAATAAGAAGTGACAACGGCACCGAGTTCAAGAACTACACCTTGGATGAGTTTCTTAGTGATGAGGGGATCAAGCATCAATATTCCGCACCCTACACCCCTCAACAAAACGGTGTTGCGGAGAGGAAGAACCGGACGTTGATGGATGCGGCAAGGACCATGATAGCGGAGTTCAAGTCTCCATACAACTTTTGGGCCGAAGCCATCAACACCGCATGTCATGCATCCAATCGGCTCTACCTCCGCAAGGGCTTGAACAAGACTCCATATGAGATACTCACTGGTAACAAGCCCAACCTCAAGTACTTTCGGGTGTTCGGGTGTAAGTGTTTCATTCTCAAGAAAGGTGTTCGGTTGTCTAAATTTGAGGCTAGAGCTTATGAGGGCATATTTGTTGGTTATGCTACAAACTCTCATGCTTACCGTGTCCTCAATAAATCCACGGGACTTATTGAGGATACGTGTAACGTGGAGTTTGATGAGAATAACGGCTCCCAAGTGGAGCAAAGTGGCACTTGTGATATAGGTGATGCAATTCCTCCTCAAGCCATAAGAAGAATGGGTGTTGGTTTTATCCTACCCATTGAGGAACCCCTTGTGGCCCAAGAAGAAGGACAATGCTCCACTCAAGTGGAGCCATCACCAACCCAAGGCCCATACGCTTCCGAAGAACAAAGTGAAGGCCCTCATCGTCATGAACAAGATCAAGGGCAAGATCATGCTCAAGACGGTGTTGACACACCAAGTGATGCCCAAGGTCAAGTTCTCTCCTCCGAGCAAGTTCAAGATCAAGAACAAGCTCAAGACGTCGCTCAAGATGATCAAGTGACCGCTCCTCAACTCACCACCGAGGAGGAATTGGAGCGTCGTGCCGCCAAGATTGCTTCCAAGCTCTCCACCAAGGGTCATCTCATGAAGAATTTACTTGGAAGCATTCAAAAGGGGGTAAGCACTCGTAGACAATTGGCAAACTATTGTGAACATCACGCGTTTTTCTCTTGTGTTGAAATCCAAAAGGTATATGAAGCACTCGAAGATCCGGATTGGCTTAATGCCATGCATGAAGAACTCAACAACTTTGAGTACAACAAGGTGTGGAGATTGGTGCCAAGGCCAACGGGGAACCACAATGTCATTGGAACCAAGTGGATATTTAAGAACAAGCAAGATGCTCATGGGACCATCATTCACAACAAGGCAAGATTGGTGGCACAAGGCTATTCCCAAGTCGAGGGTATCGACTATGGTGAAACCTTTGCTCCCGTTGCTCTCCTTGAATCCATTCGTTTGTTGATTGCTTATGATTCTCATCACAACTTTAAGTTGCAAAAAATGGATGTGAAGAGTGCTTTTCTTAATGGTCCTATTAATGAGTTGGTCTATGTCAAGCAACCCCCCGGGTTCGAGGATCCCTACTTTCCCGATCATGTGTATCAACTCGATAAGGCAATTTATGGGCTTAAACAAGCCCCACGTGCATGGTATGACCGCCTTACCGAGCTGTTACAAGATCGTGGGTTTGAAGTTGGGCTAATCGACCCCACTCTTTTTACTAAGAAGGTCAAAGGGGAGTTGTTTGTATGCCAACTATATGTTGATGACATTATCTTTGGTTCCCCTAACAAAGCTTTCAATGAGGAATTCGCCGCTCTCATGACCTCAAAGTTCAAGATGTCTTCCATGGGAGAGTTGAAGTTCTTTCTAGGGTTCGAAGTGAAGCAAAGAAGAGAAGGAACCTTCATCAACAAGCCAAATACACTCAAGACATGCTCAAAAGATTCAAGCTAAGTGATGTCAAGCCGGCTTCCACTCCAATGCCCACCAAGTGCCAACTTGACATCGATCCCAATGGTAAAGCGGTGGATCAAAAGGTATATTGCTCCATGATTGGATCCTTACTTTACCTTTGTGCATCTAGACCGGATATCATGTTGAGTGTGGGAATTTGTGCACGGTTTCAAGCCGCACCTAAGGAAAGTCACTTTGTGGCGGTCAAGCGAATCTTTTGATATTTGGCTCATACCCCAAACTTTGGCTTATGGTACCCAAGAGGAGCAAACTTCAAGCTTGTAGGGTATTCAGACTCCGATTGGGCGGGAGATAAAGTGGATAGGAAGTCCACTTCCGGAGGGTGCCAATTCCTTGGTTGCTCTTTGGTAAGTTGGTCTTCCAAAAAGCAAAGTTGTGTGTCTCTCTCATCCACCGAAGCGGAGTATGTAGCGGCCGGTAGTTGTTGTGCACAACTCCTATGGATGAGGCAAACTTTAAAGGATTATGGTGTCATTTGTGACAAAGTGCCTCTTTGGTGTGACAATGAAAGTGCCATCAAGATTTCTCTCAACCCGATGCAACACTTCAAGACAAAGCATATTGAGATTCGGTATCACTTCATCCGGGATCACATTAGGCGAGGGGAGATCAAGCTCAACTACGTCAACACTCATGATAACCTTGCAGATATTTTCATGAAGTCGTTGGATGAAGTACGATTTCGCGAGTTAAGGCATGAGCTAAATATCATTGATTCGAGCAATGTTGCTTGAACCCTTGCACAACCCACCATACTCATCTTGTTGTCTTGTTTAGATGTAGGCATGGACATAGGGGGAGTGTTGTTCTCTCAATGAACTCTCCCTCCCCCCATTATGCATAAATTGATCAACTCTTCCACATTAGCCATTTTTTATGGTACTTGTGCTTCAAAGACGAGTTTTGGTCATGGGCCCAAGGATAGTTCTTCGCAGTGCCATACCAATTGACTCAAACATAGGTGGCTCCGGCCAACGCCCTCTCTTTGGAGAGGTTGTGTCTCGAGGTTGTTTCTTGTTGTCTCTTTCCTTTCTTTCTTTGTGTTGAGCGTGTTCTTGTGGTGTCTTGTTGGCTTGAAGATTCGGTGCGAACACCTCTTTTTCTTGTTTGAAACGTGCAACTTCTTGAGCCCGTGGTACTACCGCGGCCAGCCATGGTACTACCGCGTATGGAGTGCACGGTACTACCGCACCTAGCGCGGCAGTAATTTTTTACTGCCGCCTAGGAGAGCGGTACTACCGCTCAGGTGCAGTACTTCCGCCGAGCGGTACTACCGCAATGAAGCGCGGTACTACCACGCTGACGAGTGCGTGGGGGGTTATGACTCGGGCAGGGGAGTTCCAACTCCCCATACCCATTCACTTGTCTCTCTCCCCACCATCTCTCTCTCTCTCTCGCTCAAGAACGGCGCCGGAGGTCCTCGCCGGATCTTCATCTCCGGCCACTCTCCTCGGATTCCGACCGGTGGGATCGTTCCCCACCACTTCCTCTTGCCATGGAACAAGGTTTCTCCCCAAATCCCTCTCTTCCTTGGTTGTTCTTTCGCTTCTAGGTTTTTGGGGAGATGCATGTTGCTCTTGAGATTTTAGGCCAAATCTTTGCAAGAGTAGGATGTAGGTGTAACGCCCTCGATGCGGCTATATCTCCCACGTGTCGAAGCACGACTTAGAGGCATAACCGCATTGAAAGCAATGTCGCAAGTGAGGTAATCTTCGCAAACAACCCATGTAATACAATAAGGGAAAAGATACATAGTTGGCTTACAATTGCCACTTCACACAAATACATGAATAAAGCATTACATCATCCAGATACAAACAAGGCCCGACTACGGAGCCAAAATAAAAGTAGACTACCCCAAAAGCTACCCAGATCCCCGATCGTCCCGACTGGGATCCACTACTGATCAACTAGAACAAAAAACACAAAGGACAAGATCTTCATCGAGCTCCTCCTTGAGCTTGTTTGCGTCACCTACTCAGAAACATCGGCACCTGCAAACTGGTTTTGGAAGTATCTGTGAGTCACGGGGACTCAGCAATCTCGCACCCTCACGATCAAGACTATTTAAGCTTATGGGTATGTTAAAGGTATGATGTGGAGTTGCAGCAAGCGACTAGCATATATGGTGGCTAACATACGCAAAAGGAGAGCGAGAAGAGAAGGCCAAAGCACGGTCGAGAAACTATGATCAAGAAGTGATCCTAGAACAACCTACGTCAAGCATAACTCCAACACCGTGTTAACTTCCCGGACCCTGCCGAGAAGAGACCATCACGGTAACACACGCGGTTGATGTATTTTAATTAAGGTCAACTTCAGGTTTTCTACAACCTGACATTAACAAATTCCCATTTGCCCATAACCGCGGGCACGGCTTTCGAAAGTTCAAATCCCTGCAGGGGCGTCCCAACTTAACCCATCATAAGCTCTCACGGTCAATGAAGGATATTCCTTCTAGCGGGAAGACCCGATCAGGCTCGGAATCCTGGTTACAAGACATCCTCGACAATGGTAAAACAAGTCCAGCAAGACCACCCGATGCGCCGACATCCCGATAGGAGCTGCACATATCTCGTTCTCAGGGCAACACCGGATAAGAAATCCGTACAACTAAAACCAACCTTCGAGTTTCCTCGAGGTGGCGCTGCAAGGGGCTCTAGTTTGGACCAACACTTAGACAAGCACTGGCCCGGGGGGGTTAAAATAAAGATGACCCTCGGGATGCGCGACTCCCAAGGGAAAAAGGCTAGGTGGCGAATGGTAAAACCAAGGTTGGGCCTTGCTGGAGGAGTTTATTCAAGGCGAACTGTCAAGGGGTTCCCATTATAACCCAACCGCGTAAGGAACGCAAAATCCGGGAACATAACACCGATATGACGGAAACTAGGGCGGCAAGAGTGGAACAAAACACCAGGCATAAGGCCGAGCCTTCCACCCTTTACCAAGTATATAGATGCATTAATTAAATAAGAGATATTGTGATATCCCAACAAAATATCCATGTTCCAACATGGAACAAGCTCCAGTCTTCACCTGCAACTAACAACGCTATAAGAGGGGCTGAGCAAAGCGGTAACATAGCCAAACAACGGTTTGCTAGGACAAGGTGGGTTAGAGTCTTGGCTCAACAATATGGGAGGCATGATAAGCAAGTGGTAGGTATCGCAGCATAGGCATAGCAAAAGAGCGAGCAACTAGCAAGCAAAGATAGAAGTGATTTCGAGGGTATGGTCAACTTGCCTGAAATCCCGCAAGGAAGAAGAACGAGTCCATGAAGAAGATAAACGGACGTAGTCGAACGGGTCCTCACAAACGCGACGTTATCGGAACCAACCCGAAGAAGCAAACACCGGAAAGAAGCACACAACATAGTAAACAACCAACACATGAACATGGTATGATATGCGGGATGCGGTATGCGATGCATATGCATGATTTGCAAAGTAATGATTGAATCTGGCCTCAACTTGTAAATCCAAGAATGCCACTGGAAAGGTGAGATGATTTCGGTTGAAATCGATATAAAGATCACCGGAATCGGATGCACGGTTTGGAAATGGCAAGCAAAACAAATATGGCACCGGTCTGTGATAAACAGCAAGTAGCCATCTAAATGCAACAAGTTAAATATGCTACAGCACTCAAACATGGCAACAAAATACATGGCAGAGATCCACTCAAGATGCTTAACAAAAGATGAACACTGAGCTACGGCTAATTCACTCATTAACAGGTTCAAACAAGCATGGCAAAAGAGCAAATGATAACAGGTTTCAGACTTAGTGAAATTAACACAAGTCTGGAATTTATCATCAGGAAGCACACTTTAGAGCATGAAAACTACATGCTACAGGAACTGAACATGACAAATCAAGGCATGGCATGAAGCTACTCAAAGCACTTAACAAAAGGCCCTTAGTGACCTTGAGCCAAAAGGGATCATAAAATACAATTGCAAGCATGTGAACATGGCAAAAACATAAACAGATCTCAGACTTAGTGAAAAATTGGAGCATGCAAATCAGTTAACGAGTAGGCATGTTTACGAGCTCGATGCACTCACTACAGAGCATGGCATGACAAACTAAGCATACACCCATCAATAATACATGGCATAGAAGCTAGGCATGGCAAGGACAACAACATAGCATGCACGGATCAATAGCAACATCCTCGGCAAAATTGCTAAACATGTCAACAATCTGCCAGGATTCACGATATAGCAAAAGTAGAGCTCGATTGTCTCCAGCTAGGGTGCTCCATAAATGCAAACAAAGACATGGATGGATAGTGCACCACAATGTTAACAAAACATCCTTACTGATCATCTTCAAAAGAGGCACGGATCACTAGTAAAAAACATGAACATATGGTATAACGACAAAAACAGAACAAGGACTTGGTGAAATTCTAAGTCCCTGAAATCAGCATTACCGATTACGCTACTTTGCAAGCTTGTGCTAGTCACCACAAATATCACAAAAATACATGGCAAGCACCTCTATAAAGATGGCATGACATATAACAAAACACATGTAGAGCTCAGGAGCATAGCATGCACACATTAGTCATGGCAAAAATGACAAAATGCCATTTGCTGAAACAGATCTGTCAAATTCATCACATAGCCCTCTTCCAACAGCATTTCGGGCATCAAGATGTGCTCAAATGAAAATGATGCAATGAGATGAAATGATGTACTCGTCGAGGCGAACATTTTGATATGCTACACGCATAAATCGGAGCTACGATGACAGAGTTATGATGCGTTGAAAAATGCAAAAAGATTAGTGTTACGGGGAAAAAGTCAACCGAGGGGGAGTTCCAGATCTGAGATCCAGGGCACGCTTTTTGAGGTTCGTCGCTGATCCACCGGAGTTGACGCCGGAGAGGAAGAAGGAGGCCGGAGAGGCGAGGCAGCGACGGCTTGCCGGGCGAGGGGGGCAGCGCGGCGAGCTCCGGCCACCGGAGCGGGGAGCGGCGATGGCGGCGGAGGAACAGGGCACCGGCGGGGCGGACGGCGGCCTCGGGGCGCGGGAGCCAGCCGGCATCGGGGCAGGCGGCGGGCGTCGCGGCGGTCGGCGAAGGCGGCGGCGAGAGACGCGACGGGCGTCGGGCGGCCGGTGCCGAAGGAGGCGATGGCGCGAGCGGGCGCGGGGCGCGGCCCGGTTGGCGGCGGAGAGGGCCCGCCCTGGGCCGGGACGGGCTGGCGGCGGGAGAGGCGGCCGGGCAAACCATGTAGTGCCACGTGGCGGCGGCGGGGCAGGTCGGACGTGTCCGGCCTGGCGGACTTTGTCCGGCGGCGCGAGGAGGGGGAAGGTTAGGGTTTCGTCCGCGAATTTCGGGGGAGGAGGTGTTTATATAGGTAGAGGGAGCTAGGAGTGTCCAAATGAGGTGCGGTTTGCGGCCATGTGATCGTGATCGAACGACCGAGATGATGAGGAGGTTTAGGTGGGTTTTGGGCCACTTTGTAAGGGTGTTGGGCTGCAAGACACACGAGGCCTTTTCGGTCCCTCGGTACAAATGGCACAAAACTTGACAGGCGGTCTACTGGTAGTAAACCAAGGTCGCATGGCAAATCTAGGTCCAATCCGAAAACGTTTAACGCCCGCACACGAAAAGAGGTAGAAAGGGACACTGGGTGACAAAGGAGCGCCGGATTGCAAAACGGACAACGGGGAAAATGCTCGGATGCATGAGACGAACATGTATGCAAATGAAATGCACATGATGACATGATATGCAATGCATGACACGCAAGCAATGACAAGGCAAACAACAGCGAATAACTGGAAGACACCTGGCACAACGGTCTCGGGGCGTTACAGTAGGAGAGTCATGTTGCATAGAAATTATACTTGATATTTTGTCCCATGGTAGATTTGATCAACCGTACTACCGCCGTGGTTTCGTGGTTCTTCTCAGATTCAAAAGTGGTTCAGATCTGACGCGGTGCGGTACTACCACGCCTCTTGTGTGGTACTACCGCTAGTCCAGTACTACCGCCCGTCCGATGCGGTACTACTGCACGTGCTGTGGCACTAAGCTCTTACTACCGCTCCAAGCCACGGTACTACCGTGACCTCACACGTTACTACCGCGACTAGGAGCGGTACTAACATTTTAGTACCGCACGACCTGGTAGTACTACCGTTGGTGTCCAATCTCTCTCGTGGCAATTACCACGTATGCTTTCTACTTGTTTCTCTTGTTTTGCTAAGGTCTTTGCATTGATTCTTCTCGCTCTTTGTGTGTGCTTTCTCTTGTTTCTTAGGTGGTGGCTCTCGCCGTTCCAATCCCAGTCGTGACACTGGCTCCAAGCGATTGTGCAATCATCAAGATGAAGCACCAGCAGGCTCCAGTGCCCCAAGCGCAATGTCAAGACCACCGCTAGCAAGAACAAGGAACCCTCTAAGGGCATGTACGAGATTCCCCTTGCTAAGTACATCGAACGCCGGAAGATCAACCCTTATGTGAATGCTCGTGCTATCCTCAGAGGCAGTGAATTATTTTGGACCAAGCAGCAGACTCTCGTTTATCTGGATGTAATCAAGAACAAGCAAAATACCTACGTGGATGTCAAGTGGATAGGCATGAATCACTTGAGGAAGGACAAGTTTTGTGAGTACTTTGGAGAAGCTCTGGATTTGGTGGAGCAGTTCGGTATTGAAGATGTGATCTCTTTCCACCTTGACTATGACCCTGAGCTTATCTGACAGTTCTTTGCCTCAGTTTACTTTCACCCCGGGGAGGAGCGGAGGATGACCTGGATGACCAATGGCCATAAGTTGACTGCTACCTGGAAGGAGTTCATGGATCTGCTCCAAGTTCCTGATGACGGGCTCACCACACCCGTTGGTGTTCGCCCCCATGCCCATCCTGAGTCTGCTAGCAAGAACAAAATACAGTCGTTCTATGTTGAGAAGGTGCTTCCCAGTGGCAAGTCGACATGGGTGCTGAACTCCTTTATGGATATCATGCATCGCATCTTCCGCAACTCTCTGTTCCCTCGCATTGGCGACAAGGACAAGGTTCATGCCTATCTAGTGGATATGATGCTCCTGTGCGAGGAGGCATGTGTGTCTCAGACTCAGCCACTTGATGTCTCACACATCATGTGGTGTGAGCTTCGGTTTGCGGTGTTCACCCGCAAGGTACCTATCTATGGACCATACCTGTTTCTGTTGATCTCCACGACTTGGGAGAAGCTATACCCTAGTGATGAGTTCCTTGCTCCAAACTAGATTCGGCATGAGCCCATCAGTCTCCGTGTCAAGCCCAACTGGGCCAACACTACTACTCGTGCTGAGGCGTCTGCTACTAGGAGGGCTGTTGATGAGGAGGAGGCTGGAGCATACGATGTTGCTGAGGACCGTGCTGCTAGGTCTTCCCATCCTTCCTCTGAGCCCTCGTGGACCAAGAAGTTGAAGGACAAGATGAAGACTCTTTTCTGCATGCAAGCAAAGGGGTAGTACAGGACTCACGTGGCATCCAAGGAGAGTCGCGGCCGCGACAAGAAGATTATGAGGGTCTTTGGAGAGGACGTCTCTGGCGGTTCTGAGGAGGTCATCACGCTAGAGGCTGCATGGATGGCGAAGCAAGGCTACAAGTGGGCTAATTCTGAGGAGGACATCAAGGAGACCATCCCCGTCGCCAAGTCTGACGAGGAGCACGAGGAGAGTTGGGATGATTCCTCTGCCTGAGCCACCCCTTGAGTGTAGGTGTCCTCTCTGCCTTTTTGGTGTCTTGATGCCAAAGGGGGAGAGAGTGTAGGGATTTGTGTGCTTGCGAGTCGTGTGTCGTGTTTGGTGTGCTTGTTTTGTCGTTTGGACCTCGTTTGCTTTGGTTTGCTTTGCGCCTTTGAGACTTATCCTTCATATGGTGTAAGACATATGCACTCTATCCTATCTTAGTGAGCTTATGATTGTGCTACTTATGTTATGCTCGTATTTGCTATCTTGTCTAGCGTTAGCCTTACTATTGCAAGATATGCCTTGTCTCTAAAATCTAGGGGGAGTTTTGATCTAGTATGTGTGTCGTGCAGTCCAAAGCACCCATCTAGTTTGCACACATCTAGGGGGAGCCCGTCTATATTCTAGAGAGGAGGGGTTTGCGTTTGCTCAATATTATTTCCCTTTGTGCAAATCCCGTATTGTCATCAATCCACCAAAAAGGGGGAGATTGTAAGGCATATTTATCCCTAAGGTGTTTTGGTGATTGATGACAATGCTTTTGCGGACTAATCGTGTGCCTTGAAGTTTCCCAGATGTTTCATCGCTAGGCACAAGACGGTTTGGTGCCTCTCGAAGACTATTGAAGACGGCGTTTTTCTACGTTTCTTTTTGGTGGATTTGAGTCGTAGGAAAGCCGTGCTATTAAGAGGGGGTTCGCGTCGGAAAGGTTCGGGTGGAATCATCATGTACACGTCTCCTTCCTTATCTCCTCCTTTCCCATTCGCATTGGAGCATCCTCCGTTTATCCTCTTTGCTTTGTCCTGGATGTTGATGATGGGCTTGCGGTAGTACTGCTCCCTCGAGCGGTAGTACCGCAGGCACCTGCGGTAGTATCGTACTTCGGCGCGGTAGTACCACAGGAGCCCACGGTAGTACCGCTCCTCCGGAGCCGTAGTACAGTGGCCCCCAGGCCAAGTGCCGCTTCATCGCGGTAGTAGGGGCGGATGTAATTTTTTACATCCGCGCCTCCGTGGTAGTACCGCACCCCGTGCGCGGTAGTACCGCGCGCGGCCTGGCTCAGTTGCCAGGCGATAGTACCGCTCCTCAGCGGTGGTACTGTGTCGGATTTTTTCATCGTCTGTTTTCCAGCGGAAGTAGGCACGGATGTATTTTTATTCATCCGTGCTCTTCCCAGGCTAGGAGTTTCCTGCCTTGCGGTAGTACCACAAGGGGAAGCGGTAGTACCGCCCTCAGCCCTTGTGCTACAGGTCTGCCCTAGCTCCTGCTGCTGCTACGGTAGTACCGCGGTCCCTCACGGTAGTGCCGCATGGCCTTGCGGTAGTACCGCTGGTCAGGGGCGGAAGTACCGCATGCCTTATGGTAGTACCGCTGGTCAGGGGCGGTAGTACCGCATGTCGCGGGCTGGTTAGGTGGATAACAGTTGGATTTTGTCCACAGCTATATAAGGGGTGTCTTCTTCCTCTAGTTGACCACCTCTTCCAACCTAAGCTCCATTGTTGCTCCAAGCTCCATTTTCGCCCGATCTCATTCCCCCCCACTAATCCCTTGCGGATCTTGTTACTCTTGGGTGTTTGAGCACCCTAGACGGTTGAGGTCACCGCGGAGCCATAGTCCATTGTGGTGAAGCTTCGTGGTATCGTTGGGAGCCTCCAATTAAGTTGTGGAGATTGCCCCAACCTTGTTTGTAAAGGTTCGGTCGCTGCCTCCAAGGGCACCAATAGTGGAATCACGGCATCTCGCATTGTGTGAGGGCGTGAGGAGAATACGGTGGCCCTAGTGGCTTCTTGGGGAGCATTGTGCCTCCACACAGCTCCAACGGAGACGTACTTCCCTTCAAAGGGAAGGAACTTCGGTAACACATCCTCGTCTCCACCGGCTTCACTCTTGGTTATCTCGTGCCTTTACTTGTGCAAGCTTATTTGTGATACATCTCTTGCTTGCTTGTGTACTTATCATTGTTGCATCATATAGGTTGCTCACTTAGTTGCACATCTAGACAACCTACTTTGATGCAAAGTTTAAATTGTTAAAGAAAAGCTAAAAATTGTTAGTTGCCTATTCACCCCCCCCCCTCTAGTCAACTATATCGATCCTTTCACCCAGGCTATAACGAATCCCACCAGTTTTGCGTCTATCGATACATGCAGGGAAGAGATCGTTCCTTACCATATGTACGAAATCGTGCTGGGCGCTAGGGTTCGTCGGAACGGGACACCGGGGTTCCCTTCTTGCGGTCCTGGTCGAGTGTGTAGGATTCTTCCCCTTGGTGCCATGGCGGGCCGAGGGCCGGGACTGCCGCCTGTGAAGAAACCCCAGGCGGTGGTCGCAAGGGGCCGGACTGGGGCTGAGCCGCCGTCGCACGCGAGCGCAGGCCGTGGTGCCGCCGGCGCAGGCCAGGGTACTGCTGGCGCTGGGCGGGGTGCAGCCGCTCCTGTTGCTGCTACGGGGCGGGGCGCTGCCGTTCTTGTTGGTGCTTCGGGGCGGGGGGGGGGCAGCTTTGGGGCTTGGCCTCCTGTGCCCGCGGCGGCTAAGCCGCTCGTAGCTCCGGCGGGCAGAGGTGGGCCTACTGGACGCCAGCCGATAGCACCGACGTCTTCCGCGACTACTGCTGCAGGTCGGGGTGGGGCCAGCGGCCCGAGGCCGGCTGTGGTCAACCAGACCTCTGCCGGCGGTCAGCCTCATGCCGCGCCGCCGCCTCACTACATCATGAGGCCGGTGCTAAATCGCTTGGGTCCAATGCAATCGGGGCAGAACTCTACCGCTGTAGAGTCCTATGATCCGCCCCGGAGTCAGTGGGGGGACGATGGTCATGATGCTTATGGAGATGGACAACATCGTGGCTCGTCAGCCACGGGAGGCGGTCGTGGTTATGCCTGGCAGAGTGATGGTTCTGCTGAGCGACCTTTTCTCGGCCCTCCGGGTGGATTTGTTGAGGAAGCCTCCGGCCCTGTTTACCGCCAGAGAGGTGGCTACCGTGGTCACCGTGGTGGTCGGGGTGGTGGTCGCGCTCGGTACCGCAGACAGCCTCCGCCATCGGCAGTTGTTGACCATGCGGCATCTGTCACGGTGACCGATCCCCTTCAGTCAACTGACCTCCCTTCCCAGGCGATGGACGTTGTGACGGCTTTGGCGAATGTGGAGGTTCCTGCGACTGGGGCTACTACTGAGGCAGGTGACAGGTCTGATTCAGAGAGAGCGTCCAAGTGGGCGCGTAAGAAGGAAACAATGTTATGCTATCGGTGTGGTGAGAAGGGCCACTTCATTGTTGAGTGCATGGCGGAGCTGTGCGATTCATGTGGTAAGCTAGCACATGCCATGGGAGATTGCCCGTTTCTGCGTGATCAGGTCCCGGCTCTTACAATGTATGGAGTATATTGTGCTGAGTTGATGTTATTTGAGTCCCCAACTGCGAGAGAGATTATGGAGGAGACGCAGAGTTTGACCACTGGGATTGTGAAAGCTATCCAGGGAGAGGTATCTGAGGCTCAGATTGTGCAGAGGCTTCAGGAAGTGGTTCCAGGTGATTTCCAGTGAGCTTGTCAGTATTGAGGCTGCTTTCAAGGTTGACTTCCCAACTGTGAATGATTTGCAGAGATTGCTGAGCTTTGGTTTGTGCAGAGTTCCTGGCACTAAATGCATTCTGGAATTTCACGAGTGGAAGAAAGTGGAGCCAAAGGGCAAGCCTCTTACCCAGGTTTGGTTGCGGTTTTCTGGGGCTCCCTCTAAGCCTTTACAGGATGCTCGAGTTGTGGATAGTTTGGGCATGATGGTTGGAAAAACTGAGAAAGTGGATATGGCCTTTACCCGCGCTCATGGGGTGGCCCGACTTCTAGTGAGCGTCCTGGACATTGAGTTCGTCCCTGATGTGGTAAAATGGACGTACAGGGGAGATGTTTTTCCTCTAGAGATTGAGTTTGAGGATGCAGATCTATTTGCTGAGGCGATCAATGGGACTGATGTGGATATGCATGAGGGTGATGACAGCGCGGGTGCTAAGGGGGCGCCGACTAATGAGGCTGCACGACAGGGGTCTAACGGATCAGGCCCTGCTGCTCAGCTGCCCGGGGACAGGGCCGGGGTTGAGCCGGCACCATCGCCCTTGGTGCCTATGACTACTCTGCGATTTGGGTCTTTTGAGCCAGCTTCTGCTCCTCCCAGGCTCTGGAGCAACAAGATTGATTCTGATGATGTGTTTGAGTGCACGCTTCCTTTGTTAGAGTTTGAGGCTGCTGACAGTCCCATGATCGGAGGCTTGGTGAGGACGCCCTCGGCGATGACCTTGGTTGGGGAAGGGGAGGTGGAGCCTATGGTGGTTTCTCCTTCCCCCGCTCTCCCAGCGGTTGCGTTCACAGAGATGACGTTTGATTCGGAGGTTGTGTCTGGGGGAGGGAGTCCAGGGCAGGTGGCCTCGACCTCTTCTACTCCTATCCTGGCGCCGACGATGATGATGACGGCCCGCTGTGGGGGAGGCGGTCCGGGGCTGGTGGTCTCGGCCCTCCCTTCTCCGATGGCGGGTAGGACGGCCACGACCCTAGTGGCGCTGGGGGGGTCTGGGGTAGGTGGCCTCGATCCCCCCTTCTCCTTCGGCGGTCAGGGTGGCCGCGTCTCCAATGGCGCCGGTACTACCCTCTAGCCAGAGGGTTGGGGCGGGAGGAGTGCTCGGGCAGGCGGCCCCCGTGCTTCCCTCTCCTGACTTTCCTGTGGCCAAGGGCTTCGGTTTGGGACACTCGTCCGTGGGGCTTGGGAGCCCACCGCCACCTCCTCCGGTAACTTTGGTTGACCCTTCATGGGATTCAGCACGAGGTTTTACTCAGGAGGAGGTCATTGCCTTTGGTGGGATTTCAGACCAGGTCTCTGCGGAAGACGGATGAGTGCTCGCATCCAGGAGCACCCAGAGGTTGATGACATACAGCAGAGGGCAGCCAAGCTTTGTGACATTGAGGTCACTACTGGTATGTCCGTCAATTTGTCTAATTCTATATTGCATTTTTCTAATGAGGAGATTATAAATAATGCAAACCAATTAGGAGTTTCGCTAGGGATTAATGAGAGTGAAATTTCCAACTCGGTTAATGACCTCTTAGATTTGGAAGCGGAACATGCTTTAGAGACAATTCGAAATCTAGCAGCAGTAAAACCCATGAATGATGCAGAGATTGATGTGTTGGGTTTCAGAGTGCTCGATAATTTTTGTGCGGATCTTGCACCATCCAATCCCGAGTCTGAGGATGAGGATGTGACTCTAGACAATGCAGTAGCTAGACCCACTGAGCCCGTTTATGAGGACTGGGTGGAAGACCATAGTAAACCCAAACGCAAGTGGAAGCGGAAGATTTATCACGTTTTAGCGGTTCGTAGGAGTGCTAGGATTCAGACTACCAAAAAATTTCATGATGAAATATGAAAGGAATCTTTTGGAATAGCAGTGGTCTGAAAGACTTGGCTAAACGAAGGTTTCTTGCTGAGGCGTCTCTAGAGCATATATTAGATTTCATTGCTCTCTCGGAAATTGGTAGAGATAATTTTGCGCCCCAGTTTCTTAATACTCTTTCGGGCGGTGTTGATTTTGATTGGCAGTGCCTTCCTCCGCGAGGAAGATTGGGTGGGATCTTGCTTGGAGTGAGATGCGATTTGCTAGAAGTCCGCAGTGTAGTGATGGGTGACTTCGCGGTTAAGTTCCGAGTCAGGTCCAAAGCTGATGGGTTTAACTAGGCTCTGGTGGCGGTATATGGTGTCGTGCAGCCCGAGCTTAAACCAGAGTTTTTGGCGGACCTTGTTCGAATTTGCAGATCTGAGCAGCTCCCAATTTTAGTTGGGGGTGATTTCAATATCATTAGGAGGAGGGAGGAAAAGAATAATGATAATTTTGATGGCAGATGGTCGTTTATGTTCAATACCATTATCGAAAGCTTGGATCTGAGAGAGATAGAGCTTTCCGGTAGAAAGTTTACTTGGGCTAATGCTTTGCCAAACCCGACATATGAGAAGTTGGATCGAGTTCTCGCAAGCGTCGAGTGGGAACAGAAGTTCCCTCTCGTAACAGTTTAGGCTCTCTCGCGTGGAGTCTCAGATCACACACCTTTATTCATGGACTCAGGTGAGCCAAACCACGTGGGAAACAAAAACACCTTTTCTTTCGAGATGGAATGGTTCGAACGAGAAGGATTCTTGGATCTGATTGCCATGGAATGGGCTAAGGATGCAGGAGGTAGGACTTCTATTGAGCGTTGGCAAAATAAGATTAGGCATTTGAGAAGTTTCCTACAGGGATGGGCTAAGCACCTTAGTGGAATTTATAAGGTTGAAAAGGAAAGGCTCCTTTTGCTTATTCAGACACTAGACTTAAAATCCGAATCATCGATTCTGCGAGCTGCAGAGTTTCAGGTTAAACTAGATGCGGAGATGAGGTTGAAAGAACTTCTCCGTGAAGAAGAATTGAAGTGGGCACTACGTGCTAAGGTTCGTAAAGTTGTCCAGGGGGACGCAAACACTCAATTCTTTCACTTGATTGCTAATGGCAAGCATAGAAAGAAGAGAATCTTTCAGCTTGAACAAGATGAAGGAACTATCTTAGGGCAGGACAACCTAATACTTTACATAACCGAGTAGTATAAGCAGTTATTTGGACCTCCAGAGGATAGTTGTGTGTCCCTCGATGAGTCCAGGATTGAGGATGTGCCTCAACTAACTGCCACTGATAATGATATTTTGGTTGCCCCGTTCTCGGAGAAGGAGGTGTATGAGGCTATAGCGCAGATGAAAAATAATAAGGCTCCCGGGCCAGATGGTTTCCCGGCGGAGTTGTACAAAAAGTGTTGGCATATTATTAAGGGGGATTTGCTACCAATGTTCAATGATCTATTCTCTGGACAGCTTCAATTATTTCACTTAAATTTTGGAACAATAACACTGCTTCCTAAGAAAATGGAGGTTGTGAGAATAGAGCAGTTCAGGCCGATCTGCCTTCTCAATGTTAGTTTCAAAATCTTCACCAAGGTTGGGACTAATCGGCTCACACAGATTGCACATTCTGTGGTGCAGCATTCCCAAACTGCTTTCATACCAGACAGAAACATCCTAGAAGGGGTGGTCGTCCTTCATGAAATGCTCCATGAAGTCCACTCGAAAAAATTAGATGGAGTTGTTTTTAAGGTGGATTTCGAGAAAGCGTACGATAAAGTCAAATGGCCATTCCTCCAACAGGCATTGCGTATGAAAGGTTTTGATGAAGCCTGGCGCCGCCAGGTTGAATCGTTTACGCAAAAAGGGAGTGTTGGAATTAAAGTGAATGACGATATAGGTCATTACTTCTAGACACATAAAGGCCTGAGACAAGGGGATCCGATGTCACCTATCCTGTTCAACATTGTAGTTGATATGTTGGCAATTATGATAGGAAGAGCTAAGGAGGCTGGTCAAGTAGGTGGCCTGGTACCTCATCTCGTTAATGGAGGTGTGTCCATCCTTCAGTACGCCGATGATACAATCATCTTTATGGAGCATGACTTGGCCAAAGCGAGAAATATGAAGCTGGTGTTATGCCTATTTGAACAATTGACCGGGTTAAAGATTAACTTTCACAAAAGCGAGTTGTTCTGCTTTGGTAGAGCCAATGACGAACAAGAGGCATATAGGCAATTGTTTGGGTGCGATTTGGGGGCTTTACCTTTCACTTACTTAGGTATACCAATCCACCATCGTAAGCTAACAAACAGAGAATGGAAGTGCATCGAGGACCGATTTGAAAATAAACTGAGTTGCTGGAAGGGCAAGCTCATGTCATATGGAGGCCGATTAATTCTGATAAATTCGGTTCTCACGAGTATGCCTATGTTTCTTTTGTCGTTCTTTGAAGTCCCAATTGGAGTCAGGAAAATACTGGACTTTTATCGATCACGTTTCTTTTGGCAGGGTGATGAACTAAAAAGAAAATACCGTCTAGCTAAATAGGATATCATCTGTAGACTGAAAGACCAAGGGGGTCTTGGTATTGAGAATCTTGAAGTTAAGAACAGATGCCTTCTCAGTAAGTGGCTGTGGAAGTTATCAAGTGAGACTGATGCCACTTGGGCGCAAATCCTCCGTAGCAAGTATCTTCAAACCAAAACTTTGTCTCAGGTGACAGTAAGGCCGACTGACTCACCTTTTTGGAAAGGGCTTATGAAAGTCAAACAATTCATGTTTAATAGGACAAAGTTTATTATTGGTAACGGTGCTAGTACGTGATTTTGGGAGGATACTTGGCTCGGAGAGACACCCTTAGCCATTCAATACCCGTCTTTGTATCGTATTGTTCAACGATGCGAGGTGTTCGTTGCAACAGTATTTCAATCTATCCCCCTTAATATTTAGTTCAGAAGAGCGCTAGTGGGCAACCGTTGGGAAGAATGGCTCCGCCTAGTAAGTAGATTGATGGAGGTTCAGTTTTCTCAACAACCCGATGAATTACGCTGGAAGCTTACCTGGTCTGGAGTATTTACAGTTAAATCAATGTATATTGATGTCATGAATTCAAGCTTCATTCCTAGTTCCAAACATGTTTGGGCTGTCAAAGTTCCTTCGAAAATTAAAGTGTTTATGTGGTTTGTCCATAAACAAGTTATTTTAACCAAGGACAACTTGACAAAGCGTAATTGGACAGGTCCTACTAGGTGTAGTTTCTATGATCGGGATGAGACGATCAAACACCTTTTTCTTGATTGCCCACTAGCCAAAGTTTTATGGCGGACGGTCCATATTGCTTTTAATATTACTCCACCGAGTTCTGTCAGCATGTTATTTGGAACGTGGCTTAACGGGATAGAGCCCGCTTTAGCGAGACATATTCGCGTAGGAGTTTGCGCCTTGTTGTGGGCTATCTGGAATTGCAGAAATGATTTGGTTTTTAATAGGACAACACGCATTCATTTTTGCAGGTTATTCTCTGAGCCACGGCGTTGATCCGTTCGTGGTCACTACTCACTCCGATGGAGGCCAGGGAGCGTTTGGTTACTGGATCTATCCGCTGGGAGATGGTAGCACGGGATATATTCAACCGGTTTGGATGGCGGTCATGTAATAGGATAAGCAATTAGTTTACCTATCTCTCTTTTTGCC
Organism: Triticum urartu; assembly: GCF_056163025.1. NCBI lineage: Eukaryota > Viridiplantae > Streptophyta > Magnoliopsida > Poales > Poaceae > Triticum > Triticum urartu. The sequence continues at coordinate 425,975,914 of NC_141876.1, forward strand.
AGCCGGTTGTGGCGTTCTTTATTTGGCTCTGTGTGAGCTCCTTTTTATCTTCCTTTGGAGACTTTTAGACCTTGTTGGAACCTATTTATTTGTTTAATAAGAGGGTCGTATGCATCGTTCTGATGCAGAGGCCGGGGAACCCCCCTTTTTGAAAAAAAAAACCAAAGCACAGTTAAATGTCAAATATTGCTTGGGGAACACATTTCAATAACGGCTGAAAGAATAGCATCATAATTTGGAAAAAAAGCACAAAATGACATTGGTGTAGAAGTTTAGTTTGAGAATAAATATTGCAAGTGGAGCACACTTAGCAGCTAATTATCTAGTTCAGAAATATAGGAGCTTGGAACTTGGAAGTACACAAGGTAGGAAGTTTGCTGCAGCAGAAACACAATTTTTGAATGAGCTGGACAACCATAACTCTTTGAAAGACCCAGATTCCGATGCCAGTTAACTCAAGCAAAAAGACATATCAGAGGCTGGCCTGAACTATAGGCAGTTGGGTTCCCTTTTTCTTGAACAGTGCTTCTGCACAATGCAATTGTATGAAACCTTCTCAATGCTTACCCATTTATTTATTTACACTCTCAAGTACTTAGTCACTGCAAAGAAGAATTCTGTCCATAATACCCACATGCAAGATTTTCACTAAAACTGTAGCTGATCTTGCTGGTGACTTCTTTTGTATAACTTGTTTTTATATAATTATATGTGAATTTCTTTCTAGTGAGACTGTCGAGTTTCAGTTCAGAATACTGAACTTTGGATGTCCTGTGTTTTGCACATCAGAAACAGCTACTCCCTCTGTAAAAAATATAAGAGCATTTAGATAACTACTTTAGTGATATAAATGCTCTTACATTTCTTTACGGAGGGAGTAATTAGAAAGGATTAGGTTTTACAGGCAAGTGCATAGGGATTTCACAAGGTTATACGACTCTTCTTTTTGGTTATACACAATAACACAGCTACACCATACATGAACCAATTGAATTTCTAAACCGTGCCATATCATTGACAATGGAGGAATAAGAACATAGTGGAAGATTGATTATTGCTCACATGAGAGGATTTCAGTGTCCTCGTCGAGGCGCTTGCGGCTGAGGGTCGACCTTGACAGCCAGCGCATCCAAATCCCGCGTCGGGTGCATCTTCCCCGTAGTGGGACATAGCCGGCGCTAGAGAGCCGCACGTGGGGAGTGGCGGCGGGGAGCAGCAGCGTCACGTTGATAGGCGGGGTAGGCCGCGGTCTCGTTGTGCCAGTGGTGTCGTGTGGGGCGGCTGCAACCATGTGGGCGAAGGCGCGTCGGGAGCGGCGGCGGCGAGTGGGGAGGCGGCAGGGAGCGGCAGAGTCGCGTGGATAGGCGGGGCTGGCGGCGGGGGAGGGGGGCGGTGTCATTCTGCCGGTAGCGTCGCCTGGGGCGGCCGCAACCGCATGGGCGAAGGCGCGTTGAGCGGAGAACGTATCCTGTGAAACGGAGGAATCTGTGCACTTAGTGCACCACAATGATTTGGGTCGTTAGATGAAAAAACAATGGACAAGATTAGAATAGACTCGAGGCGGTGAACAGTTTTTGCAAGAAAAACACTATATTTCAGGAAAATCAAGCCACGGTTCAGTTTCTTCCACGATTTCAATAACAGTTGGTTGATTCCGATGAAATGTGAGGTCCCTTTTTGATAATATGCCAGGCTACAAGGGTGGAGTGCGGGTTGATTCGGTTAAATGCGAGGTCTGTTTTGTGAAAACTACAATGATTCACATTAGGTCAAATCGTATCCCTTGGTTTTCCATCTAAAGGCCCAAAATCACAAGGTGCATTGTGTTGGGGATATGACTACCAGGTATGACCCGCCCAGGAGGGGCCGGGTTAATCCTAATGGCGGGTTACTCAAAGAAGCCCGGCGAGTATACAAGGCGACGCTTCATTATAAGACTTGTGGCAGGCCCAAGCCAGAGGCGGATTAAAGCCCATAATTATAAACCGCCATGTATTAGTAAGACTTGTAAAGTAAGGCATGTAAAAGAAGTCACCGAGCCGGACACGTTATATGAGCCGGCCGGGACTCTGTAGGCCGCCAGGCGTCAACCCGTGTATATAAGGGGACGACCCGGCTACGGCTTAGGGCAAGAAACAACAGAACGAGAGCCAAGCTAGCGTATTTCGCTCCTTGGTCATCAAAACCTAGCAATACCACAACAACGGGACTAGGCTTTACCTTCACCGCAAGGGGCCGAACCAGTATAAACCTTCTCGTGTCCTTTGTCCCGATTAACCCCTTTAAGCTTCCTAGTTGCGATGGCTCCACGACTAAGTCATTTCACTAGGACATCTGCCGTGACAATTCCACGACACATTGGGTGCATAGATTCCTCTGTTTCACAGGACTAGTAAACATGCACGTGCAATGCACGTCTAGACAGACATCTCTTCCAAGTTTATGCTTGGCTGGCTAGAAGCACGCAGAGGTCATCTACCAAATGATGTCACTGACGTGTGGGCCGCTGCACCAACTGTTTAGTAATTTTCCAAAAGAAAGGCTAAGTGAACCCTTGTTCAAGGTCGGCCGCTGCACCAACTGTTCCAAAAGAAAGGCTAAGTGAACCCTTGTTCAAGGTCGGCGCATTCATACTTGTGTTCGCATGCCTACCTCACCGGGTTGTGCCGTTTTGGCCAATGGGGCGGACAGGTAGGCCCAACCACTATTCTTTCTCCATTATTATCTCTCAACGTAGTTATCTCTTTTTGTAGAGAAAAATACTCACAACAGCCAGAAATATAACACCGAAACAACTAACTACGGACATTGTTGTTGATGATGTTTTTTCTCTATCAAAGGTTTTTTCTCTATCAAAGGTTTTTTCTTTGATAAATATCAAAGGTTATATATAAGCAGTACGCACCCTTATAAGAACATATTTATAAAAGTTGAAGAAATAAATGCAGATCTTTAAGGGCGTAGAAGACTTTTTCCTTCTGCGCCAGTAAAACTCGTGGCCATTTCTGCCTTCATTCTTAGCTGTTTCAGTGTTTTGCGCTACTCGCTTGTCATCCTCCTCTAGCGACCCCATGTTGCGGCTTCTTTCTCTAGATAAATGACTTAATCTGGTTGTTGCTGCTGCACTGATGTCGGCTTCTTGTTGTTGGCCACTGCGCATGTGCTCGATCTCAACCTCTCTGCCACGCTCTGAACGAACTTCTGATTAGATGACTGGATGACGTCCTCCATCACGGCGTGTGACTCCACTGCCTTTGAGAATCACGTGTGTTCGCCGGTGGATGTGAAGCGGATCTGCTCAACAATTCTTTTCCGTCTTTGGTGATTGACCCTGCTAGGATTTTTGTTTCCACTGTATTACGTATCACTGGTAATGTAGTGATTTATTGTGCTTGCGTATTGGTATTTGTCATTAACGCAGCTTGACCCAAGCACACCTAAAATCACATGTAGCGGGTGTGTGATACGTCTCCAATGTATATATAATTTTTAATTTCTCCATGCTATTATATTATCTATTTTGGATGTTAATGGACTTATTTTTACACTTTTATATTATTTTTGGGACTAACCTATTAACCGGAGGCCCAGCCCAAATTGCTATTTTTTTTACCTATTTTAGAGTTTCGCCGAAAAGGAATATTAAACGGAGTCCAAACAAAAGGAAACCTTCGGGAGCGTTATTTTTGGAACAAACGTGATCCAGGAGACTTGGAGTGGACGTCAAGCAATCAACGAGGCGGTGACGAGGCAGGGGGGCGCTCCCTCCACCCTCGTGGGCCCTTTGTTGCTCCACCGACGTACTTCTTCCTCCTATATATATCCATAGACCCCGAGAACATCCAGAAGCACCACAAAACCCTATTTCCACCGCCGCAACCTTCTGTACCCAAGAGATCCCATCTTGGGGCCTTTTCTGGAGCTCCGCCGGAGGGGGCATTGATCACGGAGGGCCTCTACATCAACTCCATGGCCCCTCCGATGATGTGTGAGTAGTTTACTTCAGACCTTTGGGTCCATAGCTAGTAGCTAGATGGCTTCTTCTCTCGCTTTGGATCTCAATACAAAGTTCTCCTTGATTCTCTTGGAGATCAATTCGATGTAATCTTCTTTTGCGGTGTGTTTGTCGAGATCCGATGAATTGTGGGTTTACGATCAAGTTTATCTATGAACAATATTTGAATCTTCTCAGAATTCTTTTATTTATGATTGATTTATCTTTGCAAGTCTCTTCGAATTATTAGTTTGGTTTGGCCTACTAGATTGATCTTTCTTGCAATGGGAGAAGTGCTTAGCTTTGGGTTCAATCTTGCGGTGTTCGATCCCAATGACAGAAAGGGAAACGACGTATTGTATTGTTGCCATCGAGGATAAAAAGATGGAGTTCATATCATATTGCATGAGTTTATCCCTCTACATCATGTCATCTTGCTTAAGGCGTTACTACGTTCTTATGAACTTAATACTCTAGATGCATGCTGGATAGCGGTCGATGTGTGGAGTAATAGTAGTAGATGCAGAATCGTTTTGGTCTACTTGTCTCGGACGTGATGCCTATATACATGATCATGCCTAGATATTCTCATAATTATTTGCTTTTCTATCAATTGCTCGACAGTAATTTGTTCACCCACCGTAATACTTATGCTATCTTGAGAGAAGCCACTAGTGAAACCTATCGCCCTCGGGTCTATTCTCCATCATATAAGTTTCCAATCTACTTTATTTTCCAATCTTTACTTTCAATCTATATCATAAAAATACCAAAAATATTTATCTTATTATTATCATCTCTATCAGATCTCACTCTTGCAAGTGGTCGAGAAGGGATTGACAACCCCTTTATCGTGTTGGTTGCGAGGTTCTTATTTGTGTGTGTAGGTACGAGGTGACTCGCGCGTGGTCTCCTATTGGATTGATACCTTGGTTCTCAAAAACTGAGGGAAATACTTACGCTGTTCTACTGCATCACCCTTTCCTCTTAAAGGGAAAACCAACGCAGTGCTCAAGAGGTAGCAAGAAGGATTTCTGGTGTCGTTGCTGGGGAGATTGCACCAAGTCAAGTCAAGATTTGATCTCCCGTCAACAAGCCATTTCTGGTGCCGTTGCCGGGGAGATCTACGCCAAATCAAGACATACCAAGTACCCATCAGACCTCTTATCCTTCGTATTACATTATTTGCCATTTACTTCACCCTTGCCGTTTTATTCTCCCTCTTTTTTCGTCCCCCTTTTCCTTTCCTGTTTGCCTCTTTTTGCCTGTTTCTTGTTTGCTTGTCTGTTGGATTGCTTGCTTGTCACGATGGCTCAAGATAATACTAAATTGTGTGACTTTGCCAATACCAACAATAATGATTTTATTAGCACTCTGATTGCTCCTTTACCGATGCTGAATCTTGTGAGATTAATACTGGTTTGCTGAATCCTGTCATGAAAGATCCTCTTTCTGGCCTTCCTAGTGAAGATGCCGCTACCCATCTAAACAACTTTGTTGATTTGTGTGATATGCAAAAGAAGAAAGATGTGGATAATGATATTGTTAAACTTAACCTATTTCCATTTTCGCTTCGAGATTGTGCTAAAGCTTGGTTTCCGTCTTTGCCTAAAAATAGTATTGATTCACGGAATAAGTGCAAAGATGCTTTTATCTCTAAGTATTTTCCTCCCGCTAAGATCATCTCTCTTAGAAACGATATTATGAATTTTAAGCAACTTGATCATGAACATGTTGCACAAGCTTGGGAGAGGATGAAATTAATGATACGTAATTGCCCAACACATGGTTTGAATCTTTGGATGATTATACAAAAATTTTATGCCGGATTGAATTTTGCTTCTAGAAATCTTTTAGATTCGTCCGCGGGAGGCACTTTTATGGAAATCACTTTAGGAGAAGCTACCAAACTCCTAGATAATATTATGGTTAATTATTCTCAATGGCACACAGAAAGATCTACTAGTAAAAAAGTGCATGCAATTGAAGAGATTAATATTTTGAGTGGAAAGATGGATGAACTTATGAAATTGTTTTCTAATAAGAGTTCTCCTACTGATCCTAATGATATGCCTTTGTCTACTTTGATTTAGAATAATAATGAATCTATGGATGTGAATTTTGTTGGTAGGAACAACTTTGGTAACAACGCATATAGAGGTAATTTTAATTCTAGGTCGTTTCCTAGTAATTCCTCTAATGATTATGGTAATTCCTACAAAAACTCTTATGAAAATTATAATAAGATGCCCTCTGATTTTGAATCTAGTATTAAAGAATTTATTCCTTCGCAAAAGAGTTTCAATGCTTTGGTTGAAGAAAAATTGCTTAAGATTGATGAGTTGGCTAGGAACATGGATAGAATTTCTCTTGATGTTGATTGTTTGAAACTTAGATCTATTCCACCTAAGCATGATATCAATGAGTCTCTCAAAGCCATGAGAATTTCCATTGTTGAGTATAAAGGAAAAAACCGCTAGGATGCGTGCTAAGAGTGATTGCTTTGTGAAAGCGTGTTCTTCTAGTTTTCATGATAATAAGGATGAAGATCTAAAAGTGATTGATGTGTACCCTATTAAATCTTTGTTTTGAAATATGAATCTTGATAATGTTGGGACTGGAGATGAGTCAACTTTAGTTAGAAGGCGTCCCAAAAATTCGGACTTTTTAGATCTTGATGCAAAAATTGTTAAAAGTGGGATTGAAGAGGTTAAAACTTTAAATAGCAATGAACCCACTATCTTGGATTTCAAGGAATTTAATTATGATATTGCTCTTTTATAGATTGTATTTCCTTGTTGCAATCCATGCTAAATTCTCCTCATGCTTATAGCCAAAATAAAGCTTTTATTAAACATATCGTTGATGCTTTGATGCAATCTTACGAAGAAAAACTGGAGTTGGAAGTTTCTATCCATAGAAAACTTTATGATGAGTGGGAAGCTACTATTAAAATAAAAATTAAAGATCATGAACGCTATGCTTTGTGTGATTTGGGTGCTAGTGTTTCCACGACCCCAAAAACTTTGTGTGATTTGCTAGGTTTCCGTGAATTTGATGATTGTTCTCTAAACTTGCACCTTGCGGATTCCACCATTAAGAAACCTATGGGGAAAATTAATGATGTTCTTATTGTTGCAAATAGGAATTATGTGCTCGTAGATTTCATTGTTCTTGATATAGATTGCAATCCTTCATGTCCTATTATTCTTGGTAGACTTTTCCTTAGAACGATTGGTGCAATTATAGATATGAAGGAAGGGAATATTAAATTCCAATTTCCGTTAAGGAAATGCATTGAACACTTCCCTAGAAATAAAAAATAAATTACCATATGAATCTATTATGAGATCCACTTATGGATTGCCTACCAAAGATGGCAATACCTAGATCTATCCTTGCTTTTATGCCTAGCTAGGGGCGTTAAATGATAGCGCTTGTTGGGAGGCAACCCAATTTTGTTTTTATTCCTTACTTTTTGCTCCTGTTTAGTAATAAAAAATTTATATAGCCTATGTTTTGGTTGTGTTTTTTTGTGTTTAATTAGTGTTTGTGCCAAGTAGAACCGTTGGGAAGACTTGGGGAAAGTCTTTTTGATCTTGCTGTAAAAAACAGAAACTTTAGCGCTCACGAGAATTGCTGCCATTTTTATTGGATAGTGCTATTTAGTTAATTATTTTTGAAGATGATTAATATATAAATTCCTCACGTCTAGAAGTTTATTTTAGAATTTATGGGGTTCCAGAAGTTTGCGTTAGTTACAGATTACTACAGACTGTTCTGTTTTTGACAGATTCTGTTTTCCGTGTGTTGTTTACTTATTTTGATGAATCTATGGCTAGTAAAAGAGTTTATAAACCATAGAGAAGTTGGAATACAGTAGGTTTAACACCAATATAAATAAATAATGAGTTCATTACAGTACCTTGAAGTGGTGTTTTGTTTTCTTTCGCTAACGGAGCTCACGAGATTCTCTTGTTAAGTTTTGTGTTGTGAAGTTTTCAAGTTGTGGGTAAAGATTTGATGGATTATGTAACAAGGAGTGGCAAGAGCCTAATCTTGGGGATGCCCATGGCACCCCAAGGTAAAATACAAGGACACCAAAAAGCCTAAGTTTGGGGATGCCCCGGAAGGCATCCCCTCTTTTGTCTTCGTTCATCGGCAACTTTACTTGGAGCTATATTTTTATTCGCCACATGATATGTATTTTGCTTGGAGCGTCTTGTATGATTTGAGTCTTTGCTTTTTAGTTTACCACAATCATCCTTGCTGTACACACCTTTTGAGAGAGACACACATGAATTGGAATTTATTAGAATACTCTATGGGCTTCACTTATATCTTTTGAGCTATATAGTTTTTTCCTCTAGTGCTTCACTTATATCTTTTAGAGCACGGTGGTGGTTTTATTTCATAGAAATAATTGATCTATCATGCTTCACTTATATTATTTTTAGAATCCTTTAGAACAACATGGGAATTTGCTTTTAGGCATAATAAAAACTTTCATATAAGTGCATTGAATACTAAGAAAAGTTTGATACTTGATAATTGTTTTGAGATATGGAGATGGTGATATTAGAGTCATGCTAGTTGAGTAGTTGTGAATTTGAGAAATACTTGTGTTGAAGTTTGTGATTCCCGTAGCATGCACGTACGGTGAACCGTTATGTGATCAAGTCGGAGCATGATTTATTGATTGATTGCCTTCCTTATGAGTGGCGCTCGGGGACGAGCGATGGTCTTTTCCTACCAATCTATCCCCTAGCAGCATGCGCGTAGTACTTTGTTTCGATAACTAATAGATTTTTGTAATAAGTATGTGAGTTCTTTATGACTAATGTTGAGTCCATGGATTATATGCACCCTCACCCTTCCACATTTGCTAGCCTCTCTAGTATCGCGCAACTTTCGCCGGTACCATAAATCCACCATATACCTTTCTCAAAACAGACACCATACCTACCTATTATGGCATTTCCATAGCCATTCCGAGATATATTGACATGCAACTTTGCACCGTTCCATTTGCTATGACACGCTTCATCATTGTCATATTACTTTGCATGATCATGTAGTTGACATCGTATTTGTGGCAAAGCCACCATTCATAATTCTTTCATACATGTCACTCTTGATTCATTGCATATCCCGGTACACCGCCGGAGGCATTCACATAGAGTCATATTTTGTTCTAAGTATTGAGTTGTAAGTAAAAAGAAGTGTGATGATCATCATTATTAGAGCATTGTCCCAGTGAGGAAATAATGATGGAGACTATGATTCCCCCACAAGTCGGGACGAGACTCCGGACGAAAAAAAAGAGAAAAGAGGCCAAAAGAAAAAAAGAAGGCCCACATAAAAAAATGAGATAAAAAGAGAGAAGGGCAATGTTACTATCCGTTTACCACCCTTGTGCTTCAAAGTAGCACCATGATATTCATGATAGAGAGTCTCCTATGTTGTCACTTTCATAAACTAGTGGGAATTTTACATTATAGAACTTGTCTTGTATATTCCAATGATGGGCTTCCTCAAATTGCCCTAGGTCTTCGTGAGCAAGCAAGTTGGATGCACACCCACTTAATTTCTTTTATTGAGCTTTCATACACTTATATCTCTAGTGCATCCGTTGCATGGAAATCCCTACTCGTTCGCATTGATATCTATTAATGTGCATCTCCATAGCCCGTTGATAGGCCTAGTTGATGTGAAACTATCTTCTCCTTTTTTGTCTTCTCCACAACCACCATTCTATTCCACCATAGTGCTATATCCATGGCTCACGCTCATATATTGCGTGAATATTGAAAAAGTTTGAGAACATGAAAAGTATGAAACAATTGCTTGGCTTGTCATCGGGGTTGTGCATGATTTAATATTTTATGTGATGAAGATAGAGCATAGCCAGACTATATGATTTTGTAGGGATAACTTTCTTTGACCATGTTATTTTGAGAAGACATGATTGCTTAGTTGGTATGCTTTAAGTATTATTATTTCTATGCCAATATTAATTTATCTTGAATCTTTCGGATCTGAACATTCATGTCCCAATAAAGAAAAATTACATTGAGAAATATGTTAGGAAGTATTCCACATCAAAAATTCTGTTTTTATCATTTACCTACTCGAGGACGAGCAGGAATTAAGCTTGGGCATGCTTGATACGTCTCCAACGTATCTATAATTTTTGATTGCTCCATACTATTATATTATCTATTTTGGATGTTAATGGGCTTATTTTTACACTTCTATATTATTTTTGGGACTAACCTATTAACAGGAGGCCCAACCCAAATTGATGTTTTCGCCTATTTTAGAGTTTCGCCGAAAAGGAATATGAAACGGAGTCCAAACGGAATGAAACCTTCGGGAGAGTTATTATAGGAACAAACGTGATCTAGGAGACTTGGAGTGGACATCAAGCAATCAACGAGGCGGCCACGATGCAGGGGGCGCGCCCTCCACCCTTGTGGGCCCCTCGTTGCTCCACCGACATACTTCTTCCTCCTATATATATATATACATATCCATATACCCCGAGAACATCCAGGAGCACCATGAAACCATATTTCCACCGCCGCAACCTTCTGTACCCAAGAGATCCCATCTTGGGGCCTTTTCCGGAGCTCCGCGGGAGGGGGCATTGATCACGGAGGGCCTCTACATCAACTCCATGGCCCCTCCGATGATGTGTGAGTAGTTTACTTCAGACCTTCGGGTCCATAGCTAGTAGCTAGATGGCTTCTCCTCTCTCTTTGCATCTCAATACAAAGTTCTCCTCGATTCTCTTGGAGATCTATTTGATGTAATCTTCTTTTGCGGTGTGTTTGTCGAGATCCGATGAATTGTGGGTTTATGATCAAGTTTATTGATGTCTACTACACAACCTTCTTCTTGTAGACGTTGTTGGGCCTTCAAATGCAGAGGTTTGTAGGACAGTAACAAATTTCCCTCAAGTGGATGACCTAAGGTTTATCAATCCGTGGGAGGCGTATGATGAAGATGGTCTCTCTCAAGCAACCCTGCAACCAAATAACAAAGAGTCTCTTGTGTCCCCAACACACCCAATGCAATGTTAAATTGTATAGGTGCACTAGTTCGGCGAAGAGATGGTGATACAAGTGGTATATGGATGGTAGATAAAGGTTTTTGTAATCTGAAATTATAAAAACAGCAAGGTAACTAATGATAAAAGTGAGCACAAACGGTATTGCAATGCTAAGAAACAAGGCCTAGGGTTCATACTTTCACTAGTGCAAGTCCTCTCAACAATAATAACATAATTGGATCACATAACTATCCCTCAACATGCAACAAAGAGTCATTCCTAAGTCACTAATAGCGGAGAACGAACGAAGAGATTATGGTAGGGTACGAAACTACCTCAAAGTTATTCTTTCCAATCAACCTGTTGGGCTATTCCTATAAGTGTCACAAACAACCCTAGAGTTCGTACTACAATAACACCTTAAGACACAAATCAAACAAAACCCTAATGTCACCTAGATACTCCAATGTCACCTCAAGTATCCGTGGGTATGATTATATGATATGCATCACACAATCTCAGATTCATCTATTCAACCAACACATAGAACCTCAAAGAGTGCCCCAAAGTTTCTACCGGAGAGTCAAGACGAAAACGTGTGCCAACCCCTATGCATAGATTCCCAAGGTCACGGAACCCGCAAGTTGATCACCAAAACATACATCAAGTGGATCAATAGAATACCCCATTGTCACCACGGGTATCCCACGCAAGACATACATCAAGTGTTCTCAAATCCTTAAAGACTCAATCTGATAAGATAACTTCAAAGGGAAAACTCAATCCATTACAAGAGAGTAGAGGGGGAGAAACATCATAAGATCCAACTATAATAGCAAAGCTCGCGATACATCAAGATCGTACCACCTCAAGAACATGAGAGAGAGAGAGATCAAACACATAGCTACTGGTACATACCCTCAGCCCCGAGGGAGAACTACTCCCTCCTCGTCATGGAGAGCGTCGGGATGATGAAGATGGCCACCGGAGAGGGATTGCCCCCTTCGGAAGGGTGCCAAAACGGGTCTAGATTGGTTTTCGATGGCTACGGAGGCTTCTGGCGGCGGAACTCCCGATCTATTGCGCTCCCTGAAGTTTTTAGGGTATATGGGTATATATGGGAGGAAGAAGTACATCGGTGGACCTCCAGGCTGTCCACGAGGCAAGGGGCGCGCCTAGGGGGGTAGGAGCACCCCCACCCTCGTGGGCAGCCCGGGACTCTCCTGGTCCAACTCCGATACTCCGTTGGCTTATTCTGGTCCAAAAATAATTTTCGTGAAGTTTCAGGTCAATTGGACTTCGTTTGATTTTCCTTTTCTGCGATACTCTAAAACAAGGAAAAACAGAAACTGGTACTGGGCTCTCGGTTAATAGGTTAGTCCCAAAAATAATATAAAAGTGTATAATAAAGCCCATAGACATCCAAAACAGATAATAGAATAGCATGGAACAATCAAAATTACAGATATGTTGGAGACGTATCAGCATCCCCAAGCTTAATTCCTGCTCGTCCTCGAGTAGGTAAATGATAAAAACGGAATTTTTGATGTGGAATGCTACCTAACATATTCATCATATATTTCTCTTTATTGTAGCAAGAATATTCATATCCATAAGATTCAAGACATAAGTTTAATATTGACATAAAAATAATAACACTTCAAGCATACTAACTAAGCAATCATGTATTCTCAAAATAACATGGCCAAAGAAAGTTCATCCCTACAAAATCATATAGTTTAGTCATGCTCCATTTTCGTCACACAAGAATGCTCTCATCATGCACAACCCCGATGACAAGCTAAGCAATTGTTTCATACTTTAGTAATCTCAAACTTTTTTTAACTTTCACGCAATACATGAGCGCGAGCCATGGATATAGCACTATGGGTGGAATAGAATATAATGAGGGGGTTATATGGAGAAGACAAAAAGGAGAAAGTCTTACATCGACGCGGCTAATCAATGGGCTAGGGAGATGCCCATCAATTGATGTCAATGCAAGGAGTAGGGATTGCCATGCAACGGATGCACTAGAGATATAAATGCATGAAAGCTCAATAAAAAAACTAAGTGGGTGTGCATCCAACTTGCTTGCTCACGAAGACCTAGGGCACTTGAGGAGGCGAATATAAAAGCCAAGTTCTATAATGAAAATTTCCCACTAGTATATGAAAGTGACAAAACAAGAGACTCTCTATCATGAAGATCATGATACTACTTTGAAGCACAAGTGTGGAAAAAAGGATAGTAGCATTGTCCCTTTTTTGGCCTTTCTTTTTTTTGGCCTTTTTTTTATTTGGCCTTTCTCTTTTTTTGGCCTTTCTTTTTTTTCTTTTTTGGAGGACAATTCTCTATTAATGATGATCATCACACTTCTATTTATTTACAACTCAATGATTACAACTCGATACTAGAACAAAGTATGACTCTATATGAATGCCTCCGGTGGTGTACCAGGATTGCGATGAATCAAGTGTGATATGTAGGAAAAATTATGAACGGTGGCTTTTCCACAAATACGATTTCAACTACATGATCATGCAAAGCAGTATGACAATGATGATGCATGTCATAATAAACAGAACGATGGAAAGTTGCATGGCAATATATCTCGTAATGGCTATGGAAATGCCATAATAGGTAGGTATGGTGGCTGTTTTGAGGAAGATATAAGGAGGTTTATGTGTGAAAGAGCATATCATATTACAGGGTTTGGATGCACCGGCAAAGTTTGCACCAACTCTCAATGTGAGAAAGGGCAATGCATGGTAGCGAAGAGGCTAGCAATGATAGAAGGGTAGGAGTGCGTATAATCCATGGACTCAACATTAGTCATAAAGAACTCACATACTTATTGCAAAAATCTACAAGTCATCAAAAACCAAGCATTACGCGCATCCTCCTAGGGGGTAGATTGGTAGGAAAAGACTATCGCTCGTCCCCGACCGCCACTCATAAGGAAGACAATCAAATAACACCTCATGTTTCAAATTTGTTACACAATGTTTACCATACGTGCATACTACGGGACTTGCGAACTTCAACACAAGTATTCCTCAAATTCACAACTACCCAATTAGCACAACTTTGATATCACAATCTCCATATCTCAAAACAATTATCAAGTATCAAACTTCTCTTAGTATTCAGTGCACTTATATGAAAGTTTTTATTATATCCCTCTTGGATGCCCGTCATATTAGGACTAATTTCATAACCAAAGCAAATTACCATGTTGTTCTAAAAACTCTCAAAATAATATAAGTGAAGCATGAGAGTTCATCTATTTCTATAACATAAAACCACCATCGTGCTCTAAAAGGATATAAGTGAAGCACTAGAGCAAATGACAAACTACCCCGAAAGATATAAGTGAAGGTCAATGAGTAGTCGAATAATCATGAAACTATATGAAGACTCTCTAACATTTAATAATTTCAGATCTTGGTATTTTATTCAAGCAACAAGAAAAACAAAAGAAAATAAAATGACGCTCCAAGGAAAACACATATCATGTGGCGAATAAAAATATAGCTCCAAGTAAAGTTACCGATGAACGAAGACGAAAGAGGGGATGCCTTCCGAGGAATCACCAAGCTTAGGCTCTTGGTTGTACTTGAATATTACCTTGGGGTGCGTTGGGCATCCCCAAGCTTAGGATATTGCCACTCCTTATTCCATATTCCATCGAATCTTTACCCAAAACTTGAAAACTTCACAACACAAAACTTAACAGAAAACTTGTAAGCTCCGTTAGCGAAAGAAAACAAAACACCACTTAAAGGTACTGTAATGAACCCATTCTTTATTTATATTAGTGTTAAACCTACTATATTCCAACTTATCTATGGTTTATAAACTCTTTTACTAGCCATAGATTTATCAAAATAAGTAAACAACACATGAAAAACAGAATCTGTGAAAAACAGAACAGTCTTTAGTAATCTGTAACTAATGCAAACTTCTGGAACCCTAAAAATTCTAAAATAAATTTCTGGACGTGAGGCATTTATTTATTAATCATCTGCAAAAAGAATTAACTAAATAGGACTCTCCAATAAAAATGGCAGCAGTTCTCGTGAGCGCTAAAGTTTCTGTTTTTTACAGCAAGATCAACAAGACTTTTTCCAAGTCTTCCCAACGGTTCTATTTGGCACAAACACTAAATAAAACATAAAAACTCAATCATAAAAGAGGCTAGATAAATTATTTATTGCTAAACATGAGAAAAAAAATCAAGGAACAAAAATAAAATTGGATTGCCTCCCAACAAGCGTTATCGTTTAACGCCCTAGCTAGGCATGATGATTTCAACGATACTCGCATAAAAGATAAGAATTGTAACATAAAGAGAGCATCATGAAGAATATGACTCGCACATTTAAGTCTAACCCACTTTCTATGCATAGGGATTTTGTGAGCAAACAACTTATGGGAACAATAATCAACTAGTATAGGAAGGCAAAACAAGCATAACTTCAAGATTTTAAGCGCATGGAGAGAAAACTTGATATTATAGCAATTCCTGCAAGTATATATTCCTTCCTCATAATAATTTTTAGTAGCATCATGAATGAATTCAACAATATAACTATCACATAAAGCATTCTTTTCATGATCTACAAGCATAGAAATTTTATTACTCTCCACGCAAGCAAAATTCTTCTCATGAATAATAGTGTGAGCAAACTCAACAAAATAATTATCATGTGAGGCATAATCCAATTGAAAAATAAAATCATGATGACAAGTTTCATGGATATAATTATTCTTTATAGTATACAAGTCATCACAATAATCATCATAGATAGCAAATTTGTTCTCATAATCAATTGGAACCTCTTCCGAAATAGTGGATTCATCACAAAATAAAGTTATGACCTCTCCAAATCCACTTTCATCAATATAATCATCATAAATAGGAGGCATGCTTTCATCAAAATAAATTTGTTCATCAAAACTTGGAGGACAAAAAATATCATTTTCATCAAACATCGCTTCCCCAAGCTTGTGGCTTTGCATATCATTAGCATCATGGATATTCAAGGAATTCATACTAACAACATTGCAATCATGCTCATCATTCAAATATTTAGTGCCAAACATTTTAATGCATGCTTCTTCTAACACTTCGGCACAATTTTCCTTTCCATCATACTCACGAAAGATATTAAAAAGATGAAGTATGAGGCAAACTCAATTCCATATTCTTTTTGTAGTTTTCTTTTATAAACTAAACTAGTGCTAAAACAAGAAACAAAAAGATTCGATTGCAAGATCTAAAGATATACCTTCAAGCGCTAACCTTCCCGGCAACGGCGCCAGAAAAGAGCTTGATGTCTGCTACACAACCTTCTTCTTGTCGACGTTGTTGGACCTCCAAGTGCAGAGGTTTGTAGGATAGTAGCAAATTTCCCTCAAGTGGATGACCTAAGGTTTATCAATCCGTGGGAGGCGTAGGATGAAGATGGTCTCTCTCAAGCAACCCTGCAACCAAATAACAAAGAGTCTCTTGTGTCCCCAACACACCCAATACAATGGTAAATTGTATAGGTGCACTAGTTCGGCGAAGAGATGGTGATACAAGTGCAATATGGATGGTAGATAAAGGTTTTTGTAATCTGAAATTATAAAAACAGCAAGGTAACTAATGATAAAAGTGAGCACAAACGGTATTGCAATGCTAGGAAACAAGGCCTAGGGTTCATACTTTCACTAGTGCAAGTTCCCTCAACAATAATAACATAATTGGATCACATAACTATCCCTCAACATGCAACAAAGAGTCACTCCAAAGTCACTAATAGCGGAGAACAAACGAAGAGATTATGGTAGGGTACGAAACCACCTCAAAGTTATTCTTTCCAATCAATCCGTTGGGCTATTCCTATAAGTGTCACAAACAGGCCTAGAGTTCGTACTAGATGTAACGCCCCGGACACACCCGCCGGTGGTCGTTACTCCTGGCAGGATCTAGAGTGGCCCTACAGATCAATACTAGTCTTTTCTGCGCACTTTGTCCTCACTCGTGCGCACCCGGGAGCAACTTCCCGGTCGGTCACCCGTCCTCACACTACTCCAAGCTGCAAGTGCAATATGGATGGTAGATAAAGGTTTTTGTAATCTGAAATTATAAAAACAGCAAGGTAACTAATGATAAAAGTGAGCACAAACGGTATTGCAATGCTAGGAAATAAGGCCTAGGGTTCATACTTTCACTAGTACAAGTTCCCTCAACAATAATAACATAATTGGATCACATAACTATACCTCAACATGCAACAAAGAGTCACTCCAAAGTCAGTAATAGCGGAGAACAAACGAAGAGATTATGATAGGGTACGAAACCACATCAAAGTTATTCTTTCCAATCAATCCGTTGGGCTATTCCTATAAGTGTCACAAACAGTCCTAGAGTTCGTACTAGATGTAACGCCCCGGACACGCCCGCCAGGAATGTTCCCTCTTGGCACATACGTCTGTGCATCCAGTCCGGTACATGTACCATGCCGTGTGCCACGACGGGTCACAAACGTCATGAACAACATGACCGCGCACCTGTCCGCAAAAATCCATGTAACCGCGAGGGTCGGCTCTGATACCAACTTGTAACGCCCCGGACACACCCGCCGGTGGTCGTTACTCCTGGCGGGATCTAGACTGGCCCCACAGATCAATACTAGTCTTTTCTGCGCACTTTGTCCTCATTCATGTGCACCTGGGAGCAACTTTCCAGTCGGTCAGCCATCCTGACACTACTCCAAGCTGAGCACGCTTAACTTTGAAGTTCTTTCCGAATGGGCTACCGGAAAAGAAGGAATTCTTTATTGATATGAGTAGTCTATCATCCCTAATAAGCCAGGCTATCACACTAGAATAACACCTTAAGACACAAATCAACCAAAAACCTTAATGTCACCTAGATACTCCAATGTCACCTCAAGTATTCGTGGGTATGATTATATGATATGCATCACACAATTTCAGATTCATCTATTCAACCAACATATAGAACCTCAAAGAGTGCCCCAAAGTTTCTACCGGAGAGTCAAGACGAAAACGTGTGCCAACCCTTATGCATAGATTCCCAAGGTCACGGAACCCGCAAGTTGATCACCAACACATACATCAAGTGGATCAATAGAATACCCCATTGTCACCACAGGTATCCCACGCAAGACATACATCAAGTGTTCTCAAATCCTTAAAGACTCAATCCGATAAGATAACTTCAAAGAGAAAACTCAATCCATTACAAGAGAGTAGAGGGGGAGAAACATCATAAGATCCAACTATAATAGCAAAGCTCGTGATACATCAAGATCGTACCACCTCAAAAACACGAGAGAGAGATCAAACACATAGCTACTGGTACATACCCTCAGCCCCAAGAGAGAACTACTCCCTCCTCGTTATGGAGAGCGTCGGGATGATGAAGATGGCCACCGGAGAGATATTGCCCCCTCCAGCAGGGTGCCAGAATGGGTCTAGATTAGTTTTCAGTGGCTACGGAGGCTTCTGGCGGCGGAACTCCTGATCTATTGTGCTCCCTGAAGTTTTTAGGATATATGGGTATATATGGGAGAAAGAAGTATGTCAGTGGACCTCCGGGCTGTCCACGAGGCAGGGGGGCGCGCCCAGGGGGTAGGCGCGCCCCACACCCTCATGGGCAGCCCGGGACTCTCCTAGTCCAACTCCGATACTCCCTGGGCTTTTTCTGGTCCAAGAATAAGTTCCGTAAAGTTTCAGATCACTTGGACTCCATTTGATTTTCCTTTTCTGCGATACTCTAAAACAAGGAAAAAACAGAAACTGGCACTGGGCTCAGGGTTAATAGGTTAGTTCTAAAAATAATATAAAAGTGTATAATAAAGCCCATAAACATCCAAAATAGATAATATAATAACATGGAACAATCAAAAATTATAGATACGTTGAAGGTGTATCATTTATCTATGAACAATATTTAAATCTTCTCTTAATTCTTTTATGTATGATTGGTTTATCTTTGCAAGTCTTTTCGAATTATCAGTTTGATTTGGTCTACTAGATTGATCTTTCCTGAATGGAAGAAGTGCTTAGCTTTGGGTTCAATCTTGCGGTGCTCGATCCCAATGACAGAAAAGGAAACGACACGTATTGTATTGGTGCCATCGAGGATAAAAAGATGAGGTTTATATCATATTGCATGAATTTATCCCTCTACATCTTGTCATCTTGCTTAAGGCGTTACTCTGTTCTTATGAACTTAATACTCTAGATGCATGCTGGATAGCGGTCAATGTGTGGAGTAATAGTAGTAGATGCAGAATCGTTTCGGTCTACTTATCTCGGACGTGATGTCTATATACATGATCATGCCTAGATATTCTCATAATTATTCGCTTTTCTATCAATTGCTCGACAGTAATTTGTTCACCCACCGTAATACTTATGCTATCTTGAGAGAAGCCACTAGTGAAACCTATGATCCCCGGGCCTATTCTCCATCATATAAGTTTCCAATCTAGTTTATTTTGTAATATTTATTTTCAATCTATATCATAAAAATACCAAAAATATTTATCTTATTATTATCATCTCTATCAGATCTCACTCTTGCAAGTGCCCGAGAAGGGATTGACAACCCTTTATCGCGTTGGTTGCGAGGTTCTTATTTGTGTGTAGATACGAGGTGACTCGCGCGTGATCTCCTACTGGATTGATACCTTGGTTCTCAAAAACCGAGGAAAATACTTATGTTGCTCTACTGCAACCCTTTCCTCTTCAAGGGAAAACCAATGCAGTGCTCAAGAGGTAGTAGTGCGCTATAAGGCAGAGCGCGCAATTCCATCTAGTATATATTGTATCAACATCCCGAAATTTGAAATACAGACAAAGTGCATAATGCCTAAATTTGATAGACAAATATAATTTGAAATATTACTCTTCATGAATCAGTATGCCTCTTTTTTTAACAGGTAAATCGGAATGCCTCTTAATATCACTCCATTCTATTGCATCAATTATATATTCTCTTACCAAAATACACACTTTTCCAATATATAGGTCCCCAAACAAATATAATCTCCCGCAAGTGAACTTCGGTATATGAATGAAGTGTTCAGGCTGGCATCAGCCCATCGTTTTTTTCATCAGATATACCATTGTTCTAAATTCACAAGTCATATTATTACAATATAATCCAATAGAAGCTTGAATCCCCTTGTTGGACAGTGAATAATTTAAAGGGTTCATCACTATTCTCTATTTGCGCAGACACACATGCAAATACCATTTCAGTACCAATAAAATTCAATAAATGACTACCACTGCAAGAAAGTCCGTCTTCCACAAAAGTGAGAAGCGACCATTGCAGACTATAGAGATAACGGCCTCAAAGGGACTATGAAGACTAATTAATATCTGAAACAAATTGCATAGCATCTTGTCAATGACACTCTTCAAGAAAAAAACAACCTCACATCCACACTCGAATCTTAGAGTTGCTGGTTTTTAAGTGTAGCCTTGTTGCCTTTCTCACTGTTATGCGGAATCGACAGAAGCTCCCATGTCGTTTTTGTCCAAACAAATAGTCCAGTTGTAATATTCTCTTAACAAAACCAAAATGCAGCTCAAATAACATTAAAAAACATATCTTCACTTCCCAGGGAAAGAAGTATATAAATGAGTGCGATCCACATATCCCTGATCACCAAAACAGAAATCAGGGAGGATAAAATAGCGTCCTCATAGTTTTGCCATTTAGTGCTAAGTTGCTAGCCAATAGGCCAATATTGAGATGGAAGTTATTTAGTGGAGTTAAATAAAGTGCTAGAGATCAGTGGCCCTTATTTTTGAATAGAAAATATGTACAAATAAATCTCATATAGATCAGAAATAACCGCATACAAATTTAGAAAAAACAACCAGACATCAAGATATAATATATTAAAGTACAGTGGAAGCACCATGAAGAGTAGCATCATTAGAACGACAACCAAACACTGAATACCAACATATTTATCAGTATCTATTTACCTTGCCAACCAACCAAGCTGAACTTGAATATATTCATTTGTAGTGCGGAATGATTGCCGAGCAAGACAAAGAAAATTTAGAGTTTCAGGTTCAGATTCTTTGAGTACCTTCAGTCAACCTTCTTAAGCTTCGTAGCCACAAATGAACTGATTTTGAAAGAAAACCATTCTTGCATCAAACTTGATTTTCTTTAACATGCGATGAAGAACACTTGTCAATGTCCAGCATAACCTATGTCAGGTCACCCCAAGACCCTAAATAGGCATTAGGTTGAACACATGATCAGCAGTACAAAGAAAATGTAGACCCTCCATAAGGAAAAAACACCAATTGGGTGTAATTCAGCATCACAAAATCTCACCATCTTAGGAGAAAAGATAAAATCTGAGCAATGGAGTTTTAATATTGGAATCTATCTTAGATGTTGCAAGTCAAAATTAATAGCACTAACATGGATGATTAATCCTCTATCACCTCAGCGAGGCCAGAAGCGGTCATCGGGTTAGAAAAGCATGGGGCTTCATCGTTTTTTTCCGTCCCTAAGCAACAAAAAAGTGCAACAACAATGTTGGTATAGGTACATTTATCTAGTTTGGCACTTAGAAACAGTGTTTACAATAGTATGACAATGTGAACTGCAGATTGAAGGTGCCATGGCCTAAATTTAAAATAATAGTACCATGGTCTGATAATCTTATGGTGCTGAAGACAAATGTTGAGTTGTTCCTCCATTCATACCCAACACGCCAGAGTATTCATACCCAACATGCAAAAGTAAGAACGAAAGGCCATTTTAGTTACATAGATACAGAGGATCCATTAGCGATTCCAAATAGGCTGCCAAGCAAAATGCCACCCCCACCGTAGAGCACACAAACAAATGAAGGAAGACGCTCACATGCCATTCCAATATTGAAATAAACTAATTGAAAAGCAATAAAGGAGTACCATACCTGCCAACCAGTGGCACATATCATAACAGAAAGAGGGCATGGTGTTGCACTGGTATACCGTGAAACCACAATGAAAGCTATGGCATACTGCATTGTAAAACATGGAGTATTATGCAGGCAATACTCGATGTCTTCTGATCTAGCATTGATCTATACCCTCCTAATTATCATAATTTATCCACAGTATCTCCAAAAGAGCAAGAAAAAATAGTGACCATGTTAAAGAATTTACCAGCATCAAAAGCTTGTGGTCCCCATTGTAACTAGCTTCGGATCTAGCATTGATCTATACCCTCCTGCGAACTGTAAAGCCATGATCTACTAATTAGCTAATTCTATAATGGTCCCTAACAATATGTAAAAAGATGCATAGTATTGCCAGGAAACAGAGCCATGAGAAAATGCATAAATGAATGTTTACCTTTATGGTTCTGGTGATGTGCAGGAACGCTGCCTCTTCCTTTCATTGAAACTTCTTGGGCCTTGCAATCCGTCAGCCGTACAGGAGACATAACGCCGCCACCGAAGTCGCCTACAACCGCCGCCGCCGCCCCAGATCTGGTCGCCTCCGCCTCTTCCCAACACCAACAGAAGCGCCAGCGTCCTCCCTGAGCTCCTCCATGTCGCCTCGCTCCGCAGCAAGCCATCGTCGCGCGCCGTCGCCTTCCATGGATCTGGAGAGATCCACCGCCGACACCTGGATCCCACATCCCTGACTGCCTCGAGCCACGTCACCCGCACTACCGCACGGCCCAGCAGTCACGGACTCCGCGCTTAAGGAGAGGCTGCTGTGCGTTAGGCGAAGAGCCGCTCCCAAGGACGGCAGCTGGGGCGCGTGATTGTAGCTGATCCACGATGAGGTTTCCGGTTTCTTGTGTGTGTGTTTGAGTTTAGAAGCGGCAGGAGATAGGATATGATGCATAGAAGGAAATCGTTTGCGTGATTTCAAGATCAGAAGCATTGCCTTCCATGATTGCAGGGGATGCGGGATTGCAGGGGCGTGGGACTGGTAGTTCGAGTACTCATCTCCTCGGTGGGGTGTGGTCAGTCAACGAAAATTGCTAAGTGCACATCATATAGTTATTAGATTAATGATGGCTGTTAAATTTAGACTTGTGGGCCTAATCATGTGGTGCTGATTGATTTATACGGTGTTGTGGGATAAATTACAAGGTGCACGTAAGAAAATTCTTGTTTAATTGTTTAATAGTAGTGGAGATGGAGATATGTTTTCGCGTTGAGCGGTGTCCCTAGCGTAGAAACCACATTGAGCACCAACAAAACGTCGTAAGAGTAAAAATGCGCTTTCAAATTTACACTTCTAATTGGGATCTAGCCGTACAATAATACTACACCTACGAATGGCACCTACATAATTTGCTAAACGCTAATCAAAACTGCCCCCCTCCACTGATTTCAAGGGTTATGACAGATTAAAAACTGCCAAATCATAAATTATGTAAGGTACGTAAGAATCCCTACGTACGTCTAGCATTACTCCTAGTCGTAAGGGAGTATAATTTTCACTTTGACGCTAACTTTCACCCTATATTTACTCCACCACTCAGCAGATGAGTAAAATCCATGCCTCCCTCTCCCTCCCGCGCCGCATCTATGCCAGCGCCGCCCCTCCCACCCCCCGCCGGCACCCGCTTGCTGCCACGGATGCTGTGTAGGCTTCGCCGTTGTCCTCCACCACTTCAATTAGTGCCTCCTAGTCCGATCGCAGGCGAAGACTGGTGGATCTATGGCTGCTCCTATCGTCGCCGGATTTGGCGTTTCCGGCCAGCGGCGGCTGCGCCTTACCATGGATTGGCCGGGAAGCGGATCGCACAGCCCCGACAATGCCTCCAGGCCGCATGCAGGTACCAGCTCCTCCTCTAGCCACTCAAATCTCTCTCGTCGGCGGCTCGCCAGCAAAGGCATGCCTCGGTCGTCGCCCGGGCTCGGGCTAGCCCAACGGCTCGTCGGTTCTCCGTTGCTGGTCATACAATGCGTCGACTGCCCGCACAGGTGGTATGCCGAGTTTCTATGACGCCGCAACATTCTAGATGGGTGTTCTTCAAGTGCATAAATGATAGGGTATATGCTTGTTTTGATTCGGTTTTTCGCCGGATTAGGCGCAATTTCGGTAGCTCATTGTTTGCTCAAATGTGTGTCTAGGATGGATGCAAGTTTTGGTATTGGAAAGAAGAATACATCGACCTATTGATAGCACGAAAATGTTGGGGAACATTGCATGGAAAACAAAAAAATTCTACGCACACGCAAGATTTATCCATGGAGATGCACAACTACGAGAGGGGAGAGTGTGTCTACGTACCCTTGTAGACTGTTAAGCGGAAGCGTTTATCAACGCGGATGATGTAGTCGTACACCTTCATTATCCACCCGATCAAGTACCGAACGTACGGCACCTCCGCATTCAGCACACCTTGAGCTCGATAACGTCCTCGCCTTCTTGATCTAGCCAGACGGGCGAAGTAGTAGATGAGTTCCGCCAGCAAGACGACGTGGTGATGGTGGTGATGCAACTACCTCTGTAGGGCTTTGCCGAGCACTACGAAAATATGACCGAGGATAAACTAGAGGAAGAGGGGCGCCGCACACGGCTAGGGAATCATGGTGTGTGTTGCCCCTCTCCCTCCACACATATATATAGGTGGAGGGAGGAGAGGAGGCAGCCCCTAGGGCGCCACCCCTTCCATATTTGAACATGGGGGGAAGGAAAGGGGGCTGGCTACCTTAGGGAGCCTCCCCCTTCCTTCCATCCCTCCTTTGTGCGTGGGTAGGGGGTGAAGGGGCGCGCCAGCCCCCTTGTGTGCTGGTGTGTTCTCCCCCCTTGTCCCATAAGGCCCAATAACTTTCCGGGGCCTCCCAGAACCCCTTTCGGCACTCCGATGAATACCCGAGACATCCCAAAACCTTTCCGGTGATCAAATAACATCGTCCTATATATCAATCTTTACCTCCGGACCATTCCGGAGCTCCTCGTCATGTCTGTGATCTCTTCCCGGACTCCGAACAACATTCGGTCATCAACTCACATAACTCACATAATACTATATCATCAATGAACGTTAAGCGTGCAGACCCTACGGGTTCGATAATGATGTAGACATGACTGAGACGCCTCTTCGGTCAATAACCAATAGCGGAACCTGGATGCTCATATTGGTTCCTACATATTCTATGAAGATTTTTATCGGTCGAACCTTTATGACAACATATGTAATTCCCTTTGTCCATCGGTATGTTACTTGCCCGAGATTCGATCGTCGGTATCTTCATACCTAGTTCAATCTCGTTACCGGCAAGTCTCTTTACTTGTTCCGTAATACATCATCTCTTCACTAACTCCTTAGTCACTTTTCTTACAATATTCTTGTGGTGCTGTATTACCGAGAGGGCCCAGAGATACCTCTCCAAGACACGGAGTGAGAAATCCCAATCTCGATCCATGCCAACTCAACAGACACCTTTGGAGATACCTATAGAGCATCTTTTTTTTATTAATTTTTTTGAACACAGTACAGACGCAAGAGCTCATATACACGCGCATACACTCACCCCTATGAACGCACACACACACCCTACCCCTATGAGCACCTCCAAAAGACCGATCCGGCATATCATCTTGAAATTTACGAAGTCACCGTAGGAACCTCGTAGTCGACGGGAACATCTCCTCCCACTAAATTCGCAGCGCCGGGAATCCTGAAATAAATCCAAGAATAAATGCGAGCACCAGGATTTGAACCCTGGTGGGTTGGGGATACCACAGTCCCTCTAACCATCCAACCACAGGTTGGTTCGCTGTAGAGCATGTTTATGATCACCCAGTTACGTTGTGATGTTTGATAGCACACAAGGTATTCCTCCGGTATCCGGGAGTTGCATGATCTCATGGTCGAAGGAATATGTACTTGACATTAAGAAATCAGTAGCAATAAACTGAACGATCATATGCTAAGCTAACGGATGGGTCTTGTCCATCACATCATTCTCCTAATGTTGTGATCCCGTTATCAAGTGACAACACATGTCTATGGTTAGGAAAATGATGTAGGGTGGAACCCTAGATGGCCAATCTTTCACGAAAGGAGCAGATCCCGCGAAGAACACAAGGAGAAATCACGAGGGGAAACACGAGAGAATCACTCAGACCAACAAGATACGGTCACACATATGCTAGATCCTCGAAACCATAAGAGATACAAGATCCACAATCAACAAAGGACGATACAAGTGGCACGATCTTCTCCGTGAGGAGGTCTTGAGGTCTTCTCGTTAGGGGTCTTGAATCCAAGTGGATCTTCTCCGAAGAGGTGACAGTCTCTCTCGGTGGATTAGATCCGGATGGATGAGCGAGGCTCTGTCTCACATATGAGCTATGTTGGGGAATGTAGCATGCAATTTCAAAAAATTCCTACGCTCACGCAAGATCTATCTAGGAGATGCATAGCAACGAGAGGGGGAGAGCATCTTCATACCCTTGAAGATCGCAAAGCGGAAGCGTTTATCAACGCGGTTGATGTAGTCGTACACCTTCACGATCCGTCCCAATCAAGTATCAAACGTATGGCACCTTAGCGTTCAACACACGTTAAGCTCGGTGACGTCCTCGCCTTCTTGATCCAGCAAGACGAGCGAAGTAGTAGATGAGTTTCGGCAGCACGACGGCGTGGTGACAGTGTTGGTGAAGAACAATCTCTGCAGGGCCTCGCCAAGCACTACGGAAACTATGAAGGAGGATAAACTAGAGGGGACGGGGCTGCCGGCACATGGCTTGGTGATTCTTGATGTGTTCTAGGTGCTAGCCCTGCCCCTCTATTTATATGTTGAGCCCTGTGTCACACCCTAGTTCGTTCAAGCATTAGAGTGTGCATCATGTTTAAATTCCTCTTAAATTTGAAATGGGGAAGGCAGAAACCCCAACACCCCCTGGAAACAACTAGGGTTTACTAAAATTATTTTCAATGAACCTGAAATGCCCTTCTAAAAAGTTCACCCTCTTTGTCTTGGGTTAGAACCTTGGCAAAATTGGTGCACAATTTTCTAGGTCAATAGAAGGTCATTGAATTAAATCATAAGTATTTGATTTTGCGCATTTAAATGCTATAAAATAATTTAAATGCTCAAATAATTCTGGAAATAAATGTTTGCTGTTGGAAATATTCTAAACAGAGCCCACAATTATTTTCAGGATTTTTAGAAACGTTTTAGTATTTTTAATAAAGCCCAATAGTTACAGAATAAATAAAAATAGAAAAACAGAAATTAAAAGAGAGGGAGAGAACTTACCTGGCCGCAGCCCATCAGCCGGCCCACCTGGCGGCCCAGCGCTCTACTGGCCCATGCCAGCCAGCTGCTTCGTCTCCGCCAGGCAGGAAGAGAGCTGACACCGGCGGGCGCGAGCTCGCCACGGCACCTGCAGCTTGCCGCGTCACGCGCCTGGACGCTGGATAGGCTCCACGTCGCCGCCCCAACCCCGCGGACACCTCACTCGCCCCCCCCCCCCCCCCCCGCCTCTCTCCCTCGCTCTCCCGCACCATGGCCGACGCACCTGTCGCCATCTCACCGCCGTAGTCGCGCTCTCCGTCGTCCCCGCGCCGAGCCACCCTGTCCGGAAGCTCCGCCGCCCTCCACTCCTTCGAGCAAGCCGATCCCCGAGCGCTCGCTTGCCCCGCAGCCTCTGCAACAACCTCGCCCGACTCCGCCATCGCCGAAGATCCTCTTCGTCATCGCCACCGCATCAGCTCGTCCCCGACGGCGCCGTCCATCTCTACGTGACCGCCGTGAGCCCAGCTCCATCCTCCCCCTCTCCATTAACCCCCTCCTGCACCGTGTGCACCGTACCACGCTCACCCGAGCACCCGCCGCCGCCGAGCTCGTCGCCGACGTGTCTCCGGCCACCCACCGGCCACACCATTGCGACCAACGCACTCACCGCACCTGCCGGAGCCCGTAGCACCATTCCACGCGCCTCGCCATGCCCCGCAGCCTCGGTTTCGGCCTCGCCCGAACTCCGGCGGCCGCCAAGGTCGTCGCCGGCGACGTTTCCGGCCACCGTAGCTCCACCCACTGCCACCACTCGATGCGGCTTGCTCCCAGCTATGCGTAGATGCTCTCCGCCATCGTTTTGGTTGCCGGAGCACGAAACCCGCAGTCCTCCGCCGCGTCTGGCCTCGCCGGCGGCTAAACGCCGGCGAGTTTGACTCAGTTTGACCCCTATGTGGGCCCAGGTAGACCCCCCCTGAGTCTATGACAGGTGGGGCCGGTCTACTATTTAGTTTAGGATTAGTTTTAACTAAATTTAATTAGTTCAGTCACTGACATGTGGGCCCAGGCCCCACTGACAGCTAATTAGTGTTAATCTAATTATGTTAATTAGTCGTGTCACTGACAGAGAGGGCCCACCAGTCAGGTTTGACCTGGCTGACCCAGTTGACCGCTGACGTCACACCTATGTCATGTTCATGCATTAATTCAATTACTGGATTTATTCTTTAATAGGAAATTCCAGAAAATAGTCAAAACTTCTAAAAATCATAGAAAATCAACTATAGCTCCAAATGCAAAGATTTATATATGAAAAATGATCAGAAAAATTCAATCTATCCATCTGTAATGGTTTCATGCATGACAAAACAAGTTTACCTTGCTGTTTAAGAAGAATAAGGTAATGCACTAATAAGGCCATGTTTAATGAGCTAATATTTGAATCTTTGATTCAAATGAGTTCATCCCCTTCTGTTTTATCTTGCATTAGGCCAAGACACTTTCATCTTGCCATGTCATAGCATGCATCATATTGTTGCATATTGCCATGTGTTGATTATGTTCGATGTGTCTTTCGTGGTAGGTTCTGCCTCCGAGGATAACCCCGAGTATCCGTTTGAAGGGCAGTACCCTACTACCTCTACAACAGGCAAGCAACCCATTGATCATTCCGATACAAACCCATGTTCACGCTTCTGCTCTTGTTTACTGCATTAAGACAACGCGATTCAAACTGTTGTGTGCTACGGTAGTTGAACCCTTATCCTCTGCATGACCTGTCATTGCCACAGTAACTAGATGAAACCCACTAGCATGTGTAGGAGTTGTTTGAGCCATGTATGTGATTCCTACCTTGCTATGCCTGCTATGCTTAGAGTTGTGTCAGGTCTGGTTCATCTGGGTGATGGGCTAGAGTGAAATGCTTATGTCGGTAATATGAGGGATGTGTTGAACATGTTTTGATAAAGGTATCGATGAGAGGCCATGTAGGAGTACATGGTGGGTTGTTTCATTGAGGCCGTCCATAAGAACTGAGATCTGTATGCGTGATTTAAGATTCAGTTACTACCACACATTGGGCCCTGAAATATGACCCCGCTCGACTTACTGACCCATCTCGTCCTCTGTCCAGGAGTTGCAACTAGTCTCTGGTGTTTGTAGGTTATGTGTTGGTGGCCGTGCGTAGCGCTGACCCTAGGGGTGGGCTATGATGCGGTAGATACACCGTGGCACGGTGTACCGAGTCGCCCGTTTGGTGTCTCGGGAACCCTGTACACATCGTTTGGGGCCGTTGAGGACACCCCGGCCGGATTTCTTTGCGGATGGAACCTGAATAGGCGATAAACCTGGACTAGAGACTTGTGAGGTTAGTCAGGTCGTGGTCTACACCCACGTCGGTTTTCGCTTGAAGTCTGCCGAGCACATGTCGTGTGCAGACGCTAAGTGGTGGAAACATGTGTGGCGAAGTACACCCCTGCAGGGTATAAAACTATTCGAATAGCCGCGTCCGCGGTAAAGGACTACTTGGTTGCCTATACAGTTCATAGACAAGTTAATGGATACTACTAAAAAACTCAAGATAAGTGTGAGTACCGAGGATGGCCCTCTCGTAGGATGACGAGGGAGGATCCCCGGTGGAGTATTGTGTTGGTGAGTAGTGGACTCGTGTGCGAAAACTATTTTACTAGTGAAGTTCCGTAGTATAGCCTAGCCAAGAGTCAAGGCCGGCTTGCTGCAATAACCCCACCACCTTCTTGAGAATGAGCATGTATATTAGGTTCTGATGTAAGACTTGTTGAGTACCTTTGTACTCATGTTTGCTTAATTACTGTTTTCAGATGACAACACCGCCTCCTCCGATGGGTTCTACGTAGACCTTGACGTCGACGAGTGACTAGCCACCCAGGTGGTGATCCTGGCCATGGAGGGCCCTATGTAGATAGACAGGCTTCGAGAAGCCTTCTTTCTTTCTAGTGTCTGTACTCAGACTAGTTGCTTCCGCTTGTGCTTGTATGATTCTATGACTTGAGTGTCGGGTCACGTGACCCCTATTGTATGAACATGTTATGTATGGCTCTCTAGAGCCTTTAAATAAAGTACTTGAGTTGTAGAGTTTTGTTGTGATGCCATGTTGTATGTACTCATATCGGGCATATTGTGTGTATGATTGAAATGCTTGGTATGAGTGGGATCCGACAATCTAGTTGTTTATCCTTGGCAGCCTTTCTTATGGGGAAATGTAGTCTAGTGTTCCTCGAGCCATAGTAGTCCGCTACAGCCCGGTTCACCGGAGTCCTGCTAGCCCAGCACTACTACTCAGGACACTTGACTGGCCGGCATGTGTTTCACTTTGTTCCTATGTCTGTCCCTTCGGGGAAATGTCACGCGGTGATATCCGGAGTCCTGCCTAGCCTGCTACAGCCCGTGTTCCCCGGAGTCCTGTTAGCCCAGTGCTACAGCCTAGAATCTCTCGCTGATGACCGACATGCTCAATGTGATTCATGTATGCCTGTCTCCATAGGTCTGTGCCGCTTTGGGTTCACGACTAGCCATGTCGGCCCGGGTTCTCAGTCATATGGATGCTAGTGACACTATCATATACGTGAGCCAAAAGGCGCAAATGGTCCTGGGCCATGGTAAGGCGACACCCATGGGATACCGTGCGTGAGGCCGCAAAGTGATATGAGGTGTTACTGGCTAGATCGATGTGGCTTGGAATCAGGGTCCTGACAGCGTTGGCATCAGAGCCAGACTTCCTGTAGGTTTGTTGAGCCAAATTGGTCGATGTCGAGTCTAGAAATGCTTTAGTTATATGTAGGGGAATTTATTGTGGGAGGGAATGTAAGTCTCTTTTACTCCTTTACCTTATGCCCTCTGATCTGAGTCATTCTGTTCTCATTCAACGTGGGTTAAGGACTAGGCTCTCTTCTTCTATCAGGTTCACGTGTTACTAATCCGTAGTAGCTTATAGGATTGTTGTTACAAGCCTAGTTCAGTTTCTACTATTTTTAGTATGTTGCTAATTGGATCAGAACCTTGATATGATGTTGTTGAGTGGTATTGCGAACTATTGTGGATGTCTCAAATCTTTTTCTGAGAATTTGTAGCTGTTATGCTGTCCAATTTTCCCTAGAAATTCTAATGTATTTGCATTGTGGTTGTGCTTTCAGAATGGCCAACCGTGCTCAAAACCAAGTGGTTCGCCTGACCCGGTGCCTCGACGTGCCCGGTCATACTGCTATGTTAGTCCGGGTAATGATCGAGACGGGTTACCGTTGGTATCCCGAATACACCGTTGAAGAGCAATTCCGAGACTTTAATCAAAGCCAATATTTCTGCACCGTCAGGATATTTCCCTCTTATCCTGGATCTACCGAGCCCCTTCACTGTTCCTATGGACTCGAGGTTACTGTTGAGATGGCTGTGCAGGATGTTGCCTATTCCATGATGACCATCATGCGAGTCCGGACTGGCCTGCTTCGGAACACCGACTTTCGTTACATGCCAGCTTCACTTCCGAGAGCGCAAGGGTATCTTCAGGCTATCTATGCTGACTCCACTCAGGAGGACTCATTAACTCGTACCACTGCCGAGATGCTCGAAGATAAGGACCGAGAGAATCGGGCCTTGAGGCTGGAGCTTTTCAATACCCGTGGTGATCATTGGGCCAGATTGACTCGGTTTGCACCTGCGGTGCAAGCTGGATGTATGGATACAAGGGATTTGTATCCTGTGAGATCTGCTCTGCCAGACATGGTGGATTGGCGTGATGTGGAAGGCATCACCCCACCCTGTGGTCCCCGCAGGCCACCGTTTGTTGGTCCAAGACCTCATCCTAGCCCCTATGGTCCACAGGCTCCTCATGATCGTCTGTTCCTAGATGATCACGTTGAACTTCCAGGCTATGGAGGTGACTTCTATGAGGACTACTACGGAGCTGTCTGAGTTAGTAGTAGTACCACTAGTATTGTAATAGTTGTATCTTCACTGTCCTGCGTGACTTGTGGAATACGACTTTGTGTGTAATCAATTCCGGAGGTGTAGACAAATAATGTATAGGAGCTTGGAATGCCTCCGATGAGATGCAACGTCCTTCATCATAGCTGTACTGTAGCCTGGGCTTGTACTAAACTATGTATGATGTGTATGACCGTTGGTATATATATGGCAGTCTTATATTACCATGACATACGGATGAACATCTCTGCATTCCGTGTTATCCATTACATTCTGCACTTCCTTTCTAAGTTTGAGCCATCCTTATCTAAACCATTGTCTTGTTTTCTCCTAGGATGGTCAACACCCGCAGCAACCCTGCTGCCCCGGAGCAGGGGGAAGCCAGTGCAGCTAGGGGTGAAAATCTTCCTCACTCGCCTTCCCTGGCCGAAGTAATGCTGGAGGCGGAAAGAAACAAGCGTGAGACTAACCGCCTGCTAGAGAGGATTGAGCAGAGCACTGCACGCCACCCGCGAAATGACTTGGTGTCAATCAATGACTTGATCAAGCTGTACCCACCAAAGTTTAACCATTCCGTCGAACCCCTCGACGCGGATGACTGGCTTCGCAGCATTACCCACAAGCTACGTTCTGCCAACGTAGCCGAAGCCGACAAGGTTACTTACACTGCCTACCACCTCGAAGGCCCTGCTAGCCACTGGTGGGAGAATTTTGAAGCTATGCGCCCGGTCGGCCAAATCACTACTTGGGCTGAATTCAGTGAGGCTTTCCGTGAGCATCATATTCCGGAAGGTCTCATGGATCGCAAGAGGGAGGAGTTCTGCAATTTCACCCAAGGAAGACTGACTGTGGATGCTTATAGTCGTGAATTTGGGAATCTGGCACGCTATGCTCCCGAAGAGGTGTCTACCGACACTAAGAAGCAGGCAAGGTTCCGCAAGGGACTTAGCCCTGAGCTTCGCCGCGATCTCCGTCTGCATGAGTGCACATCCTTTCAAAAGTTGGTCAATAAAGCCATCAGCGCTGATACAGGCCAGACTGATTATGATGCTTCACGCAAGCACTAACGTGATTTTGGCTCTTCATCCGGCTCTAGAGCTCAGAAGTGTCGGGTGTGGATCCCAAGCACGGCGCTGCCACCTAGGTTCATCCCGAGGCCATCCTTTGAGGCGCCTCGTCCCAACCAGCAGTTTGCACCGCCCAAGCCCTATGGTGGCCCCGCTGCTAATGCTGCTCCACGCCCCAATGTGGTGACGTGCTTCAAGTGTGGAGAACCGGGTCACTATAGTCGAGAGTGTCCCCAGAACAACAACCCCAATCAAACTGGAAAGTCCGTTGGCCATGGTAAGCCCGCGGGAAAGACATTCTACGCCAAGCCGGCCACCACTGCCCGTGGCCATGTCAACTATGTTTCAGCCTAGGAGGCTCATGAGGATCCTAATGTCGTCCTTGGTATGCTCCTTGTTAACTGCCATCCGGCATCTGTTCTTTTCGATACTGGAGCATCTCATTCATTCATATCCGAGAACTATGCTCGATTGCATAACACGACATTCTGTGACATGCCCACTTCCATGGTAATTCAAACTCTGGGTTCCAAATGGCAAACTTCTAGAGTAAGCCATGGGAACGAAATTCTTGTCGATAGACTTGTCTTCCTTGCATCCTTAATAGCTCTCAACTCCTCGGACATAAACATCATCTTGGGTATGGACTGGATGTTAGCTCATTATGCTAAGATTGATTGTGCCACTAGAACCGTTCAACTTACTCACCCATCGGGCAAGACAGTCAATGTCTTAACTCGAGTGGCCAAGCGCCAGCTTTACTCCTTAAATGCCAACCCCCTTCCAGACCTTGAGGATGTTCCGGTAGTCCAAGACTTTCCGGATGTCTTTCCAGAAGAACTGCCAGGTGTTCCACCTGACAGGGATGTCGAGTTTGTGATAGACCTTGTTCCAGGAATCGTTCCAATTTCTAGAAGACCCTACAAGATGGCACCCTTAGAACTAGCTGAAAGCACAAGTGATCCCTAGGTGGTTTTGATAATTGATGGCAACATACATCAAAGCTTTAGATAAAGATATAAAGAACAACAAGTAAAGCTTTGGAAGGACATGTAACAAGCATATGCTCCCCCTACATGTATGCACTCATGTAAATATGAAATAGAGAGGCATGTGAGAGCATAACCATGACAGAGTAGGCAAAGTGTTACATGTATCTTGGCCATATGCATCAGAGCAAAAGATTATCAAGGAAAATACCTTCATGCTCATGAGTCCTTCTTGCAAACAGTATGTACATAAGCAAGAACTCCTCATACTCATGATTTTGATGCATATACTTACCTTGTGGTCTTGAGTTGGCTTAAGATGGAATGAACCTGCACAAACAAGGTTAGATAACACAGGTACGTCCACTAGCCAGAGCAAACAAAAGAAACCACAAGAATTCCAAGACTGGGATGACATGTAGAGAGTGAGTACAAGGTACCACATTGAATTCAACATGTCCCCAAGAATAAAGATATGCAATGAATTTGACTGATTTCTTTCCCTTAGGTGTCTTGCTCCCCCTGAATCTTACATGGGATATTGGGAGAAGATAGGAAATAGAAAATCAGAGCTGAAGGATATGAATAGAACTTAATTCAAATGAGTTCATATGAACATGTCTTTCCCCCCAAAAGACATGTGGCATCTCTCCTCTTGAACATCAAGCATCTGGGATCCTTGAGTATTCTCTCCCCCTTGGAGATTTCTTTCTCCCCCTTAATATATGGGATCCTTGAGTATTCTCTCCCCCTTAGTACTTTCTCTCCTTTGTAGGTGATAAGCTTTTGATGTGATCTCTCTCTCCCTGATGATAAGCTTTGATGTGATCTCTCTCTCCCCCTTTGACATCAATTTCCAAGAAGGTTTTTCCTGGAATCCGTCGAATAGGTTTGATCCTTGAGATTCAGTACAAAGCAGGGAATAAAACTGTGATGCTTGTAGAGGACAAGATTCATTGAGTGGAGCTGGAAGAATATGTGGCAAACTGTTTTTCCTGTTGCGAAATCGGTGGCACCGAGTGGCATGTTTCGGTAGTACCGAAGGGATTCGGTTGGACCGAAAATGGCAATTTGGTGAAACCGAGTTCATCACAGAGAAAAACACTTGTCACCTCATCTCACTAGTCAGGTAAGATCTCACAAAGATTTGCAATGAATTAGCTGAAAGATTTGCAAGGAATTTGATGCAGAAATATGCAGAACAAAAATCAAAAAAGAAAAGAGTGAAAGTTTCTAGATGAAGTTTTTTTTTGATTGAAAAAGAAAGAAACAAATATGCAAGGAACAAATGCAATAACTCAGAAAAGAACACAAGAGAACTTCATCTAGAATTGGGCGGTGACATAGTCACCTATGTTAGAGTATATTGACTTAGGAGTCAAGTGAGAACACTTGATCATAGGTCATGCTCATCGTTTAAGCTCAAAATGGGGTTACCATTTTTCTTTTAAGCATCTTGATGTATTCACATCTTGTTGAGTTGCTTTGACTTATGTCTTGGAGTAAAGCTTCTCTAAGATGGAATAACATACCTTGGGTGGTGATGTGGTTCTTGCTCATGTAGTTGAACTTGTGTGGGTGCTCAAGGTTGATGTAGCTCATCGAGAGTTGGGAGCACCATTTGGAGTTTGAGTTCATCTACCTACATGGGTTAGTTCTTGCAAGGAAAAGCACTTGTGTATCCAAAAATGACAATCATGAAGCTTAATATAGAATTTTTCAAAGGATATGTTTGAATGGTTTTGTGCTTCCTTGTCTTCAACCACTATTGTGTAGAGTCTTGGTCTTGTAGAGTCGCAATCTCATGGAATTAGATTCAACCGAAGACCTACATGGGTTAGGCAACATGCAAGGTGCAAATATATCCAAGACATAAGATAGTTATCATAAGAGATATATCATGGATTAGTCATAAGCTCATGTCTTGCATGTATCCAATGGAGTTTCTACTCCAAGTTCGAAGCATCAATGATGTTCAATTCTCCTCTCAACCTGCAAAACGCTTTCTCATCAAGTGGTTTAGTAAATATATCCGCTAATTGCTTGTCGGTGCGAACATGCTTAAGATTGATGTCACCCTTAGCAACATGATCTCGAATGAAATGATGACGAACTTCAATATGCTTAGTTCGAGAATGTTGTACAGGATTATGACCAATTTTGATAGCACTTTCATTGTCACAAAGCAGTGGAACATGTTTCACATAAATCCCATAGTCTTTAAGAGTTTGGGTCATCCAAAGTAATTGAGCACAACATGAACCAGCGGCAATGTATTCCGCTTCGGCGGTGGATAAGGATACCGAGTTTTGTTTCTTGGAAGACCAAGACACAAGAGATCTACCAAGAAATTGACAAGTACCCAAAGTGGACTTTCTATCAACCTTGTCTCCGGCATAATCCGAGTCAGAATAGCCAACAAGACCAAAAGAAGACCTCTTAGGATACCAAATGCCAAAATTTGGTGTATGGATTAAATATCTCACTATCCTTTTCACAGCCTTAAGATGACAATCTTTAGGAGCAGCTTGATATCGTGCACACATGCACACACTTAGCATAATATCGGGACGTGAAGCACATAGGTATAACAATGAACCAATCATAGAGCGATAAACCTTTTGATCAACCGGTTCGCCATCTTTGGTCAAATCATTATGTCCACTAGTAGGCATGGGTGTAGACATACCTTTGCATTCTTGCATATTGAACTTCTTGAATAAGTCCTTGGTGTACTTTGTTTGAGAGACAAATGTACCTTCCTTAGTTTGCTTGATTTGCAAACTGAGAAAGAATTTGAGTTCACTCATCATAGACATCTCAAACTTCTCTGACATTAGCTTTCCAAACTTTTCACTGAAGAGACGGTTAGTTGAACCAAATATGATATCATCAACATAAATTTGGCATACAAATAGTTCTCCATTAACCCTTTTAGTAAAAATAGTAGAATCAATTTTACCAATTTCAAAACCACTTGTAGTAAGGAACTTGGTCAAGCATTTATACCATGCTCTAGGAGCTTGTTTAAGACCATAAAGAGCTTTGTGGAGTTTGTAAACATGATTTGGTTTCTTGGGATTGATAAAGCCGGGAGGTTGTTTGACATAAACTTCCTCCTCTATTTCACCATTTAGAAAAGCACTTTTAATGTCCATTTGGTACAAGGTGATATTATGGTGATTAGCATAGGCAAGTAAGATGCGAATGGACTCAAGTCTAGCAACGGGAGCATACGTCTCACCATAGTCCATACCTTCGACTTGTGTGTATCCTTGGGCGACGAGACGTGCTTTGTTGCGAACCACTTGTCCATCTTCATCTTGCTTGTTGCGAAACACCCATTTGGTACCAATGATGTTGTCGTTGTTGTCGGGCTTCTCAACCAATGTCCAAACTTGGTTTCTCTCAAAATTATGTAGCTCTTCATGCATAGCGTTTATCCAATCCGGATCTTCCAATGCTTCTTCAACCTTCATTGGTTCAATGCTAGAGATGAATGAATAGTTTTCACAAAAGTTAGCTAAACGAGTTTTTGAGCGAGTGATTCTCCCGGTTTGTATATCATTGAGGATTTGCTCGATGGGATGATCTTTGGCAATTCTTGCTCGAACTCGTGAGAGCTTTTGCTTGGGTCTTCGTTGAACATCTTCTTCATCTTGTTCTTCTTCTTGGCCTTCTTCATTGTTGACGTCGTCGTTCTCTTGTCGTGGTGGAGAAGGAGGTTGTTGATGTTCATCTTGACGTACTTCCTCGTTTTCTTCATCTTGGTGTGTCCCACTTGTGGATGCTTCCGTGTCGATTCTTGGGTCACCTTGTCGTGAAGTAGAAGCTTCCACTTCGACGGATGAAGTACTCTCCTTCACCTCCGTTGGATGAATTTTGCCAATGGACAAGTCTTGAATTGATTCTGAAGGGTCTTTGTCTCCTACATCAATTGGCAATTGCTCTACTTGCGAGCCATTAGATTCATCAAACTTCACATCTACCGTCTCTTCAACCTTTCGGGTGAAATTGTTGTAGACACGGTAAGTGTGAGAGTTTGAGCCATAACCAAGTAGAAAACCTTCATGAGATTTAGGAGCAAACTTTGAACGACGATGCTTATCAAGAATGTAGCACTTTGAGCCGAATACTCTAAAGTATCCAACTTGAGGCTTGTTACCGGTGAGGAGCTCGTATGCCGTCTTACCGAGTAGCTTGTGAAGATATAAGCGATTTTTTGCATGACAAGCTGTCTCAACCGCTTCTGCCCAAAAGTGCTTTGGCGTCTTGTATTCATCAAGCATTGTTCTTGCCATTTCGATGAGCGTCCGGTTCTTTCTCTCAACAACTCCATTTCGTTGAGGTGTGTATGTAGCCGAGAACTCGTGTGAAATCCCTTCTTCGTCAAGAAAGGTGTCCACATTTGCGTTCTTGAACTCTGTTCCGTTGTCACTCCGAACCTTCTTGATCTTCACATCAAACTGATTTTGGGCTTTCCTAGCAAAGTTTCTGAAGATCTTCTGGACCTGCGACTTGTCATTAAGAAAGAACACCCACGTAAATCTTGAAAAGTCATCAACTATAACTAGACCAAAAGAATTTCCACCGAGACTCTTGTAGGCATTGGGACCAAAAAGATCCATGTGAAGTAACTCGAGTGGCCTCCTTGTGGTCATGATGTTCTTCACGGGATGTCTTCCTCCAACCTGTTAACCTGCTTGACAAGCACTGCAAAGTCTATCCTTATCAAATATGACATCGTTAACTCCAAGGATATGATTTCCTTTAATAAGCTTGTCAAGGTTTCTCATGCCAACGTGACCTAGTCGTCTATGCCACAACCAACCTTTTGAGGATTTAGCAACAAAGCAAGTTTTAGGTTGAGCCTTTTTAGAGAAATCGACAATGTAAAGATCTCCTCTACGCATACCCGTAAAGACCATTTTATGATTGTCTCGACAAAATACTTGGCAATCTACCTCAGTAAATAGGACATTTAAACCGAAATCAGCAAGTCTAGATACTGAAAGTAAGTTGTATCCAAGAGATTCAACGAGCATGACATTTTGAATGGAACTATCATGTGAGATGGCCACCTTACCAAGGCCAACCACTTTACCCTTTGAATTATCACCAAAGGTGACATATTTTCGAGGGCCGTCATTTTCAGCAAGCTCACGAAACATCTCTTCATCTCCGGTCATATGATCAGTACATCCACTATCAAGAACCCATTCCTTTCCTCCTGATTCATATCCTCGAAGATTTGCCATAAGACCAAAATGTCTCATTGCATCATCAAGATCGAAGTCACTATCGTCCTCATCGTAATATTCATGTTCATCATGATCTTGTGATTCATCATTTCCTAGAGAGGGTAATTCATCAGATAAATGATCATCAAAGTGGTCACTTTTATGAATTCTTATAGCTTTGAGTATGATATCATTAATGATTCCAACATCTCCTTTAGCATGCTTAAGATTGGCAAGTTCAATAAGACATTTACCAAAACTAGGATCACTAGAGTTCATCTTACTCAAGGCAATAGATTTATGGAGAATTTCATCCAAAGTTTTCAAGGAATGATTGGGAAACCGTTCCTCAAAAATTTCCATATAGTATAGGCGCAATTTTGAATAGGCAAACTAGAAATCAAATTTTTGGGCAATCCTCTAATGATGAGCTCAATAGTTCTAAGATTGCAAATCATGTCAATATCTTCATCTAGGGTAGGATGCAAGGGATCAATATGGGGTGCACAAGGACTAGCAATATACTTGTTCAAATGATATTGATTGAAGATTACAAGCATCTCATTTTTCCATTCATGAAAGTACTTTCCATCAAGAATAGGCACTCTATGTCTAAGACTCCCTAGAGTAGACACATCCATCTTCCTCCAATGGTGATTAAACCAAAGCAATGGAGACCAAGGCTCTGATACCACTTGTAGGATCTAGAAGTAGATGTGTCTAGACTCTATTTCATATTTACATGAGTGCATACATGTAGGGGGGGCCTATGCTTGTTACATGTCCTTCCAAAGCTTTACTTGTTGTTCTTTATATCTTTATCTAAAGCTTTGATGTATGTTGCCATCAATTACCAAAAAGGGGGAGATTGAAAGCACAAGTGCTCCCTAGGTGGTTTTGATAATTGATGACAACATATCTCTTGTTGGACTAACATTTCTATCTAGCATGTTTCAGATAAGTTCAACAATGGAGTGGCATGGACTAAAGGTTGTGGGAACTCCTTCAAGATGCTAAGGACAAAGGATTGGCTAAAGCTTAAAGCTCAAGACTTCTCATTTTACATTTTAGTGATCCAAGATCACATTGAGTCCATAGGAAAAGCCAATACTATCAAGTAGGGATGAGGTGTTGCTTAATGAGCCTCTTGCTTCATGTGCTTAATGATATGCTCCAAAATCCTCAGCTACTTTCCCACTTCCACATATGACCTAAACCCTAAGCCAAACTCGGTCCTACCGATTCTTCCTATCCGGCGCCACCGAGTTTCACTTGTCATAAGCCACTGCCAAACCCTAGCAATTCGGTTCTACCGATAGGGATCTCGGTCTCACCGAGATGGGATTGCAAACTCTCTGTTACCTATTGCAATATTCTCGGTCCCACCGAGATATGCAATCGGTCACACCGAGATTCCAATGTAAATTCAGTGTTTCCTTTTTGTAACTTTTCGGTCTCACCGAAAGAGCAAATCGGTCCCACCGAGTTTGCCTGACCAACTCTCTGGTTAGCTAATTACCAAATTCGGTCTCACCGAGTTTGTGTAATCGGTCTCACCGAGATTACGTTATGCCCAAACCCTAACCATATCGGTCCTACCGAGTTGATCCAGTCGGTCCCACCGAAATCTCTAACGGTCACTAGGTTTACATTTTCGGTCCGACCGAGTTTGTTGATTCGGTCCCACCGAGATTGGAAAACTGTGTGTAATGTTTGGATTTTGTGTGGAGGCTATATATACCCCTCCACT
This sequence comes from Triticum urartu, assembly GCF_056163025.1. Taxonomy (NCBI): domain Eukaryota; kingdom Viridiplantae; phylum Streptophyta; class Magnoliopsida; order Poales; family Poaceae; genus Triticum; species Triticum urartu. The sequence continues at coordinate 426,017,223 of NC_141876.1, forward strand.
TCCTCTTCATTCGAAGAGAGAGCCATCAGAACACACACACCATTCCAACTCATATGTTCTGAGAGAGAACCACCTACTCATGTGTTGAGACCAAGATATTCCATTCCTACCATATGAATCTTGATCTCTAGCCTTCCCAAGTTGCTTTCCACTCAAATCTTCTTTCCACCAAATCCAAATCCTATGAGAGAGAGTTGAGTGTTGCGGAGACTATCATTTGAAGCACAAGAGCAAGGAGTTCATTACCTACACACCATTTGTTACTTCTTGGAGAGTGGTGTCTCCTAGATTGGCTAGGTGTCACTTGGGAGCCTCCGACAAGATTGTGGAGTTGAACCAAGGAGTTTGTAAGGGCAAGGAGATCGCCTACTTCGTGAAGATCTACCGCTAGTGAGGCAAGTCCTGTGTGGGCGATGGCCATGGTGGGATAGACAAGGTTGCTTCTTCGTGGACCCTTTGTGGGTGGTTGCTTCTTCGTGGACCCTTCGTGGGTGGAGCCCTGCGTGGACTCGCGCAACCGTTACCCTTGGGTGGAGCCCTGTGTGGACTCGCGCAACCGTTACCCTTCGTGGTTGAAGTCTCCATCAACGTGGATGTAGGATAGCACCACCTATCCGAACCACGGGAAAACATCCGTGTCTCCAATTGTGTTTGATCTCTCCAAACCCTTCCCGTTACATTCTTGCAAGTTGCATGCTTTACATTCCTATGCTCATATACTCTTTGCATGCTTGCTTGATATGTATCGTGTGTGTTGAAATTGTGCCTAAAACTCCACTTAAACCGAAAAAGCTTAAAAATTGCAACTTGAGCATTATGTGTCTAATCACCCCCCTCTAGACACATCTACTTCTAGATCCTACACTAGCCGAGCTTAAGAACCAACTCGATGAGTCCTTGAAAAAGGGTTTCATCCATCCTAGTTCCTCTCCTTGGGCTTGCCCCGTCCTCCTCGTCAACAAGAAGGATGGAACGGATCGAATGGTTGTAGATTATCGACCTCTCAACTTGGTCACCATCAAGAACAAGTATCCTCTTCCTAGGATCAACGATCTGTATGATCAGCTCGCTGGATCCTCAGTCTTTTCCAAGATGGATTTGAGATTGGGCTACCATCAAATCAAAATCAGAAATGGGGACATTCCCAAAACGGCCTTTGTTACTCGTTATGGCCAATACGAGTACACCGTTATGTCCTTCGGTTTAACCAATGCCCCAGCCACCTTCTCCCGGTTAATGAACTCGGTTTTCATGGAGTACTTGGATAAATTTGTCGTAGTATACCTCGATGACATACTCATCTACTCCAAGAATGAAGAGGAACATGCCGAACATCTAAGGCTGGTATTGATGAAACTTCGAGAGCATCGCCTTTATGCCAAATTCTCCAAGTGTGAATTATGGTTGCCAGAAGTGACCTATCTAGGCCATGTAATCTCTGGTAAGGGTATTGCTGTCAATCCCGAGTGAGTTCAAGCCGTCCTTGATTGGACTCCACCTGAGACGGTCAAGCAAGTTCAGAGTTTCCTTGGCTTAGCGAGCTATTGCCGCCGCTTCGTCGAGAATTTCTCCAAGGTTGCTAAACCTCTAACTGAACTCCTCAAGAAAGATAAAAAGTTCGAGTGGACTCCACAGTGCGAGTTCAGCTTTCAGGAACTGAAAAGACGCCTGACATCTGCTCCCGTACTGGTACCACCAGATTTCTCCAAGGACTTTATTATCTATTGTGACGCCTCACGACAAGGACTAGGTTGCATACTCATGCAAGATCGTCAGGTAATTGCCTATGCTTCACGGCAATTACACCCACATGAGGAAAATTATCCCACACATGATCTAGAGCTTGCAGCTGTAGTCCATGCACTTAAAACTTGGCGACATTACCTCCTCGGTAATCGTTGTGAGATCTTCACCGATCACCAAAGTTTGAAATATATCTTCACCCAACCAGATTTGAATCTCAGGAAAAGACGTTGGGTCGAGTTGATCTCGGATTACGACTTAGGAATAACTTACACCCCGGGCAAAGCCAATGTCATGGCTGATGCACTAATTCGTAAATCCTATTGTAACAACCTGATGTTACAACAAAGTCAACCACTTCTCCATGAGGAATTCCGTAAGCTTAATCTTCACATTGTTCCTTGAGGATTCCTATCCACCCTGGTGGCGAAACCTACCCTTATGGATCAAATCATAGCTGCCCAGAAGCGTGATAAGGGCATATCCCGGATTAAGGAAAACATTGCTAGCGGAGTTGCTAAATGTTTTTCCATGGATAAGCGGGGTGCTGTCTTCTTCGAGAACCGTTTGGTGGTTCCTAAGAAACAACATCTATGCCAGTTGATCCTTAAGGAAGCTCATGAATCCCCTCTCACCATTCATTCCGGTAGTACTAAAATGTATCAAGACCTACGCCAGAGGTTTTGGTGGACTAGGATGAAGAGAGAAATCGCTCAATACATTGCTAATTGCGACGTTTGTCGTCGTGTTAAAGCAGAGCATCAACGAACTGCTGGCACCCTTCAACCTTTGGCTATTCCTGAATGGAAATGGGATAAAATCAGTATGGATTTCATCACTGGGTTTCCCAGGACCAAGACAGGGAATAATGCCATCTTCGTCGTGATCGACCGACTTTCCAAAGTAGCCCACTTTCTACCTGTTCGTGAGAGTATCACCGCTAGCCAGCTAGCCGATTTATACATCTCCCTAATAGTGTCTCTTCATGGTGTCCCATTGGAAATTAACTCAGACCGTGGGAGTCTCTTCACCTCTCGATTCTGGGAAAGTTTCCAAAAAGCTATGGGAACTCGTCTCTCCTTTAGCACTGCCTTCCATCCTCAATCAAGTGGTCAAGTAGAACGAGTTAATCAAATTCTGGAAGATATGCTCCGAGCCTCTGTCATCTCGTTCGGAATGGGTTGGGAGAATTGCCTCCCATTCGCGGAGTTTTCTTATAACAATAGTTATCAAGCCAGCTTGGGCAAGGCTCCTTTCGAAGTTCTCTATGGACGAAAATGTCGAACGCCTCTTAACTGGTCAGAAACCGGGGAAAGACAACTCTTTGGCCCGGATATGATTCAGGAAGCAGAATAGCAGGTTCGCGTTATTCGTGAGAAATTGAAATGGCCCAATCTCGTCAAAAGAGTCAATATGATCGTAAACATAAGCCTATGACTTATGAAGTCGACGAGAAGGCTTACCTTCGGGTTACTCCGTTAAAGGGAACCCATCGTTTCGGTATCAAAGGCAAATTGGCTCCTCGTTACATTGGACCCTTTCGCATTCTTGCCAAACGAGGAGAAGTTGCCTACCAATTGGAACTACCTTTGCATCTTTCCAGAGTTCACGATGTCTTCCACGTTTCTCAACTCAGGCGTTGCTTCGCGGATCCTATCCGTGGAGTGGACCATGAAACGCTTGATCTACAAGATAACCTCTCATATCAGGAATATCCTGTTCGTATCCTTGATCAAGCCGAGCGTACCACTCGACGCCATAACATCAAGTTTCTCAAGGTTCAATGGTCACACCATTCCGAGAAAGAAGCCACTCGGGAAAGGGAGGATCGTCTTCGACTCGAGTACCCCACCTTCTTCCCGGAGGATCCTAAATCTCGGGACGAGATTCTTTTGAGTGGGGGTGAGTTGTCACACCCTAGTTAGTTCAAGCATTAGAGTGTGCATCATGTTTAAATTCCTCTTAAATTTGAAATGGGGAAGGCAGAAACCCCAACACCCCCTGGAAACAACTAGGGTTTACTAAAATTATTTTCAATGAACCTGAAATGCCCTTCTAAAAAGTTCACCCTCTTTGTCTTGGGTTAGAACCTCTGGCAAAATTGGTGCACAATTTTCTAGGGCAATAGAAGGTCATTGAATTAAATCATAAGTATTTGATTTTGGGCATTTAAATGCTATAAAATAATTTAAATGCTCAAATAATTCTGGAAATAAATGTTTGCTGTTGGAAATATTCTAAATAGAGCCCACAATTATTTTCAGGATTTTTGGAAACATTTTAGTATTTTCAATAAAGCCCAACAGTTACAGAATAAATAAAAATAGAAAAACAGAAATTAAAAGAGAGGGAGAGAACTTACCTGGCCGCAGCCCATCAGCCGGCCCACCTGGCGGCCCAGCGCTGTGCCGGCCCATGCCAGCCAGCTGCTTCGTCTCCGCCAGGCAGGCAGAGAGCTGATGCCGGCGGGCGCGAGCTTGCCACGGCGCCGGCAGCTTGCCGCGTCACGCGCCTGGACGCTGGATAGGCTCCACGTCGCCGCCCCGACCCCGCGGACACCTCACTCGCCCCCTGCCTCTCTCCCTCGCTCTCCCGCACCATGGCCGACGCACCTGTCGCCGTCTCACCGCCGTAGTCGCGCTCTCCGTCGTCCCCGCGCCGAGCCACCCTGTCCGGAAGCTCCGCCGCCCTCCCCTCCTTCGAGCAAGCCGAGCCCCGAGCGCTCGCTTGCCCCGCAGCCTCTGCAACAACCTCGCCCGACTCCGCCATCGCCGGAGATCCTCTTCGTCGTCGCCATCGCATCAGCTCGTCCCCGACGGTGCCGTCCATCTCTATGTGACCGCCGTGAGCCCAGCTCCATCCTCCCCCTCTCCATTAACCCCCTCCTGCACCGTGTGCACCGTACCACGCTCACCCGAGCACCCGCCGTCGCCGAGCTCGTCGCCGACGTGTCTCCGGCCACCCACCGGCCACACCATTGCGACCAACGCACTCACCGCACCCGCAGGAGCCCGTAGCACAATTCCACGCGCCTCGCCGTGCCCCGCAGCCTCGGTTTCGGCCTCGCCCGAACTCCGGCGACCGCCAAGGTCGTCGCCGGCGACATTTCCGGCCACCGTAGCTCCACCCACTGCCACCACTCGATGCGGCTTGCTCCCAGCTATGCGTAGATGCTCTCCGCCGTCGTTTTGGTTGCCGGAGCACGAAACCCGCAGCCCTGTGTCTGGCCGTGTCTGGCCTCCACCGTGTCTGGCCTCGCCGGCGGCTAAACGCCGGCGAGTTTGACTCAGTTTGACCCCTGTGTGGGCCCAGGTAGACCCCCCCCTGAGTCTATGACAGGTGGGGCTGGTCTGCTAATTAGTTTAGGATTAGTTTTAACTAAATTTAATTAGTTTAGTCACTGACATGTGGGCCCAAGCCCCACTGACAGCTAATTAGTGTTAATCTAATTCTGTTAATTAGTCGTGTCACTGACAGAGAGGGCCCACCAGTCAGGTTTGACCTGGCCGACCCAGTTGACCGCTGACATCACACCTATGTCATGCTGACACATTAATTCAATTACTGGATTTATTCTTTAATAGGAAATTCCAGAAAATAGTCAAAACTTCTAAAAATCATAGAAAATCAACTATAGCTCCAAATGCAAAGATTTATATATGAAAAATGATCAGAAAAATTCAATCTATCCATCTGTAATGGTTTCATGCATGACAAAACAAGTTTACCTTGCTGTTTAAGAAGAATAAGGTAATGCACTAATAAGGCCATGTTTAATGAGCTAATATTTGAATCTTTGATTCAAATGAGTTCATCCCCTTCTGTTTTATCTTGCATTAGGCCAAGACACTTTCATCTTGCCATGTCATAGCATGCATCATATTGTTGCATATTGCCATGTGTTGATTATGTTCGGTGTGTCTTTCGTGGTAGGTTCTGCCTCCGAGGATAACCCCGAGTATCCGTTTGAAGGGCAGTACCCTACTACCTCTACAACAGGCAAGCAACCCATTGATCATTCCGATACAAACCCATGTTCTCGCTTCTGCTCTTGTTTACTGCATTAAGACAACGCGATTCAAACTGTTGTGTGCTACGGTAGTTGAACCCTTATCCTCTGCATGACCTGTCATTGCCACAGTAACTAGATGAAACCCACTAGCATGTGTAGGAGTTGTTTGAGCCATGTATGTGATTCCTACCTTGCTATGCCTGCTATGCTTAGAGTTGTGTCAGGTCTGGTTCATCTGGGTGATGGGCTAGAGTGAAATGCTTATGTCGGTAATATGAGGGATGTGTTGAACATGTTTTGATAAAGGTATCGATGAGAGGCCATGTAGGAGTACATGGTGGGTTGTTTCATTGAGGCCGTCCATAAGAACTGAGATCTGTATGCGTGATTTAAGATTCAGTTACTGCCACACATTGGGCCCTGAAATATGACCCCGCTCGACTTACTGACCCATATCGTCCTCTGTCCAGGAGTTGCAACTAGTCTCTGGTGTTTGTAGGTTATGTGTTGGCGGCCGTGCGTAGCGCTGACCCTAGGGGTGGGCTATGATGCGGTAGATACACCGTGGCACGGTGTACCGAGTCGCCCGTTTGGTGTCTCGGGAACCCTGTACACATCGTTTGGGGCCGTTGAGGACACCCCGGCCGGATTTCTTTGCGGATGGAACCTGAATAGGCGATAAACCTGGACTAGAGACTTGTGAGGTTAGTCAGGTCGTGGTCTACACCCATGTCGGTTTTCGCTTGAAGTCTGCCGAGCACATGTCGTGTGCAGACGCTAAGTGGTGGAAACATGTGTGACGAAGTACACCCCTGCAGGGTATAAAACTATTCGAATAGCCGCGTCCGCGGTAAAGGACTACTTGGTTGCCTATACAGTTCATAGACAAGTTAATGGATACTACTAAAAAACTCAAGATAAGTGTGAGTACCGAGGATGGCCCTCTTGTAGGATGACGAGGGAGGATCCCCGGTGGAGTACTGTGTTGGTGAGTAGTGGACTCGTGTGCGAAAACTATTTTACTAGTGAAGTTCCGTAGGATAGCCTAGCCAAGAGTCAAAGCTGGCTTGCTGCAATAACCCCACCACCTTCTTGAGAATGAGCATGTATATTAGGTTCTGATGTAAGACTTGCTAGTACCTTTGTACTCATGTTTGCTTAATTACTGTTTTCAGACGACAACACCGCCCCCTCCGATGGGTTCTACGTAGACCTTGACGTCGACGAGTGACTAGCCACGCAGGTGGTGATCCTGGCCATGGAGGGCCCTATGTAGATAGACAGGCTTCGAGAAGCCTTCTTTCTTTCTAGTGTCTGTACTCAGACTAGTTGCTTCTGCTTGTGCTTGTATGATTGTATGACTTGAGTGTCGGGTCACGTGACCCCTATCTGTATGAACATGTTATGTATGGCTCTCTGGAGCCTTTAAATAAAGTACTTGAGTTGTAGAGTTTTGTTGTGATGCCATGTTGTATGTACTCATATCGGGCATATTGTGTGTATGATTGAAATGCTTGGTGTGAGTGGGATCCGACAATCTAGTTATTTATCCTTGGCAGCCTTTCTTATGGGGAAATGTAGTCTAGTGTTCCTCGAGCCATAGTAGTCCGCTACAGCCCGGTTCACCGGAGTCCTGCTAGCCCAGCACTACTGCTCAGGACACTTGACTGGCCGGCATGTGTTTCACTTCGTTCCTATGTTTGTCCCTTCAGGGAAATGTCACGCGGTGATATCCGGAGTCCTGCCTAGCCTGCTACAGCCCGGGTTCCCCGGAGTCCTGTTAGCCCAGTGCTACAGCCCGGAATCTCTCGCTGATGACCGACATGCTCGATGTGATTCATGTATGCCTGTCTCCATAGGTCTGTGCCGCTTTGGGTTCACGACTAGCCATGTCGGCCCGGGTTCTCTGTCATATGGATGCTAGCGACACTATCATATACGTGAGCCAAAAGGCGCAAACGGTCCCGGGCCATGGTAAGGCGACACCCGTGGGATACTGTGCGTGAGGCCGCAAAGTGATATGAGGTGTTACCGGCTAGATCGATGTGTCTTGGAATCAGGGTCCTGACACCCTGGGTCCAAACTTGGAGTAAAAGCATCCTCAAAATCGGTTTGGCCTGCAAGGAAGAGTCCTTCTCGGACTTCCAGGACCAGACGCCACGGTCCTTGGCGTCTGGCCCAGACGCCATGGGGCTCGGCGTCTGGCCCAGGGCCAGATGTCAGGGTCTCCGGCGTTTGGCCCCCTAGCCTCCGCAAAACTCCTTTTGCACCGACCTAAAGCCCTGCGGGCTTCACCCCTTGGCCGGACCATATCATCCTATATATCAATCTTTACCTCCGGACCATTCCGGAGCTCCTCGTCATGTCCGTGATCTCAGCCAGGACTCCGAACAACATTCGGTCACCAACATACATAACTCATATAGTACTATATTATCAACGAACGTTAAGCGTGCGGACCCTACGGGTTCGAGAACTATGTAGACATGACCGAGACACCTCTCTGGTCAATAACCAATAGCGGAACCTGGATGCCCATATTGGCTCCTACATATTCTACGAAGATCTTTATCGGTCGAACCTTATGGCAACATACGTAATTCCCTTTGTCATCGGTATGTTACTTGCCCGAGATTCGATCATTGGTATCTTCATACCTAGTTCAATCTCGTTACTGGCAAGTCTCTTAACTCGTTCCATAATACATCATCCGGCAACTAACTCATTAGTCACATTGCTTGCAAGGTTTCTATGATGTGCATTACCGAGAGGGCCCAGAGATACCTCTTCGATACTTGGAGTGACAAATCCTAATCTCGATTCATGTCAACCCAACAAGACACCTTCGGAGATACCTGTAGAGCATCTTTATAATCACCCAGTTACGTTGTGAAGTTTGATAGCACACAAGGCATTACTTCGGTATCCAGGAGTTGCATGATCTCATAGTTAAAGGAATATGTATTTGACATACATGAAAGCAATAGCAATAAAACTGCACGATCAACATGCTAAGCTAACAGATGAGTCTTGTCCATCACATCATTCTCCTAATGATGTGATCCCGTTCATCAAATGGCAACACATGTCTATGGTTAGGAAACTTAACCATCTTTGATTAATGAGCTAGTCTAGTAGAGGCTTACTAGGGACACGGTGTTTTGTCTATGTATCCACACATGTATCAAGTTTCCGGTTAATACAATTCTAGCATGAATAATAAACATTTATCATGATATGAGGAAATATATAGGATGATGGTCATATGTGTGTGTGTGTGTGTTTGTCGAGGGTCCCTAGGTGCATGCCGATCATTGACTCACAACTAACGTTTGTACGTGTGTTTTGTTGTGCCCCAATTACATGCGGACCATCAACTCACAACTAGGGGGTGTATGTTCTGTTGTGCCCCCTAGTTGCAAGCGACCATCAAATCACAACTAAGAGTGTTTGTGTTTGTCAAGGGCCCTGTCGGTGTCAAAACCGGCGGATCTCGGGTAGGGGGTCCCGAACTGTGCGTCTAAGGCAGATGGTAACAGGAGGCAGGGGACACGATGTTTACCCAGGTTCGGGCCCTCTTGATGGAGGTAATACCCTATGTCCTGCTTGATTGTTCTTGATGATATGAGTATTACAAGAGTTGATCTACCACGAGATCGTAGAGGCTAAACCCTAGAAGCTAGCATATGGTATGATTGTATGTTGTCCTACGGACTAAAACCCTCCGGTTTATATAGACACCGGAGGGGGCTAGTGAGGGAGTCCTGGATTAGGGGGTCTCCGGACAGCCGGACTATATCCTTTGGCCGGACTGTTGGACTATGAAGATACAAGATTGAAGACCTCGTCTCGTGTCCAGATGGGACTCTACTTGGCGTGGAAGGCATGCTAGGCAATACGGATATGTATATCTCCTCCTTTGTAACCGACCTTGTGTAACCCTAGCCCCCTCCGGTGTCTATATAAACCGGAGGGTTTTAGTCCGTAGGACAACATACAATCATACCATAGGCTAGCTTCTAGGGTTTAGCCTCTCCGATCTCATGGTAGATCAACTCTTGTAATACTCATATCATCAAGAATAAATCAAGCAGGATGTAGGGTTTTACCTCCATCAAGAGGGCCCGAACCTGGGTAAAACATCGTGTCCCCTACCTCCTGTTACCATCCGCCTTAGACGCACAGTTCGGGACCCCCTACCCGAGATCCGCTGGTTTTGACACCGACATTGGTGCTTTCATTGAGAGTTCCTCTGTGTTGTCGCCGTTAGGCTTGATGGCTCCTACGATCATTGATAGTGATGCAGTCCAGGGTGAGACTTTTCTCCCCGGACAGATCTTTGTGTTCGGCGGCTTCGCACTGCAGGCCAACTCGCTTGGCCATCTGGACCAGATCGAAAGTTATACCCCTGGCCACCAGGTCTGGTTTGGAAGATTAAACTACACGGCCGATATCCGCGGAGACTTGATCTTTGACAGATTCGAGCCCCTGCCTTGTGCGCCGCGCGGTCACGATGTGTACGATTTAGCTCTACCATCGGACCGTATTCAGGAGATCGCACCGGCAGCCGCTCCGAGGCTCAATTTGGAGCCAGTTGCGCCATCCATGGACGGGTGGATGGACCCCGTCACGGAGGTCATATCCTCAACGGCGATCGAGCCGAATATCGACCTTACCCTTCACAAGAGCCGTGTTGCCAAACTGCCAGATCCTTCTTCGGCCACGGACTCAGAACCGCCTGCGCCCGTTCCTGTCAAATCCGATTGGGCGCCGATCATGGAGTTTACCTCCGCGGATATTTTTCAGCACTCTCCCTTTGGCGACATACTGTACTCATTAAGGTCTCTCTCCTTGTCAGGAGAGTCCTGGCCGAACTACGTCCGGCAGGATTGGGATGCGGATGACGAAGAAATTCGCCGCCCACCCACCACCCACTTAGTAGCCACTGTCGACGACTTAACTGACATGCTCGACTTCGACTCCGAAGACATCGACGGTATGGACGATGATGCGGGAGACGAAGAGGAACCACTACCCACAGGGCACTGAATAGCCACCTCATCATACAATATATACATGGTGGATACACGCAAAGAAGGCAATGGCGACGTGACAACAGAGGATGACCCCTCCAAAAAGCAACCCAAGCACCGGCGTCAGCGGCGCCGCTCTAAGTCCCGCAAAGGCAAAAGTGGTGATACCGGCACCGGAGATAATAGCACTCCGGACAGTGCCGAAGACAACAACAATCCCCTATAGCAAGATTTAGAGCAGGAGGATGAAGGAGCTAGCCCGCCTGAGAGAGCGGCAGATGGAGAGGCGGAGGATGATAATTACATGCCTCCCTCCGAAGACGAGGCAAGCCTCGATGATGACGAATTCGTCGTGCCTGAGGATCCCGTCGAACAAGAGCGCTTCAAGCGCCGGCTTATAGCCATGGCAAATAGCCTTAAGAAAAAGCAGCAGCAGCTTCAAGCTGATCAAGATTTGCTAGCTGACAGATGGACCGAAGTCCTGGCGACCGAGCAATATAAACTCGAACGCCCCTCCAAGAGTTACCCAAAGTGCAGGGTGCTACCATGATTGGAGGAGGAAGCACCGAAACCCACATCCCCGGTGTATGACGCAGCTGATCGGCCACCTCGTGGCCGTGACAGAGAGGCATTCCAGCCAAAAACTCAGCCCGCACCCCGACGCCATTCAAATAAAAAGGCATGGGGAAATACGCCAGACCTGCGAGACGTATTGGAGGACAAAGCAAAACATGCAAGATCAATCTACGGATCACGAGGGCGTGCCACTATGCGAGACGATAATCGTCACGCCGGATACAGTAAAAGTAAGTCCGGCCGGGCCGAACACAGCGGGCAAGACTCATTTGAGCTGCATCGCGATATAGCCCAGTACAGAGGCATCGCGCACCCCTTATGCTTCACAGACGAAGTAATGGATCATCAAATCCCAGAGGGTTTCAAACCCGTAAATATAGAATCATACGATGACACAACAGATCATGCGGTATGGATCGAGGATTTCCTCCTGCACATCCACATGGCCCGCGGTGATGACCTACACGCCATCAAATACCTCCCACTCAAACTCAAAGGACTAGCTCGACATTGACTCAACAACTTGCCAGCAGAGTCCATTGGCTGTTGGGAAGATCTGGAAGCCGCATTCCTCGACAACTTTCAGGGCACTTATGTGCGACCACCAGATGCCGATGACTTGAGCCACATAATTCAGCAGCCAGAGGAATCGGCCAGGCAATTCTGGACACGGTTCCTAACAAAGAAAAATCAAATCATCGACTGTCCGGATGCAGAGGCCCTAACAGCTTTCAAGCACAACATCCGTGACAAATGGCTCGCCCGGCACCTTGGCCAGGAAAAGCCGAAATCTATGGCAGCCCTCATGACACTCATGACCCGCTTCTGTGTGGGAGAAGACAGCTGGTTGGCTCGCAATAATAACATATCAAAGAACCATGGTACTTCGGATACCAAGGACGACAACGGTAGGTCACGTCGCAACAAACATAAGCACCACATTAACAGTGACAATACCGAGGATACATTAGTCAATGCCGGATTCAAAGGCTCTAAATCCGGTCAGCGGAAAAAGCCATTCAAAAGAAGCACTCCAGGCCCATCCAGTTTGGACCGTATACTCGATCGCTCGTGCCAAATACATGGCACCCCCGACAAGCTAGCCAACCACACCAACATGGATTGGTGGGTGTTCAAGTAGGCCGGCAAGATAAATGCCGAAAACAAAGATAAGGGGTCACATAGCGATGACGAGGAAGAGCCCCGGCAGCCGAACACCGGAGGACAGAAGAGGTTCCCCCCACAAGTGCGGACGGTGAACATGATATACGCAACCCACATCCCCAAGAGGGAGCGGAAGCGTGCGCTCAGGGACGTATATGCGTTGGAGCCAGTTGCCCCAAAGTTCAACCCATGGTCTTCCTGCTCGATCACCTTCGACCGCAGGGACCACCCCACTAGTATCCATCATGGAGGATTCGCCACATTGGTCCTAGACCCAATCATTGACGGATTTCACCTCACTCGAGTCCTTATGGATGGCGGCAGCAGCCTGCACCTGCTTTATCAGGACACAATGCGCAAAATGGGTATAGACCCCTCAAGGATCAAACCCACCAAAACGACCTTTAAAGGCGTCATACCAGGTGTAGAGGCCCATTGCACAGGCTCAATAACATTGGAAGTGGTCTTCGGATCTCCGGATAACTTCTGAAGAGAATAGTTAATCTTCGACATAGTCCCGTTCCGCAGTGGCTACCATGCACTGCTCGGGCGAACCGCATTATGCATATCTCAAGCTCAAAATGCCAGGACCTCGGGGGGTAATCACAGTCGATGGAAACACAGAGCGTTCTCTCTGCACGGAGGAGCACACTGCGGCCCTCGCAGCAGAAGCGCAAAGCAGCCTCTTAAGGCAATCCACTAGTTCGGCGATTAAGGACCCGGACACCTTCAAGCGCGCCCGGAGTAATCGGCAACAGGACCGCCTGGCACGCTCCGAGCTCGCGTAGCAATGCGGCCCCCATCCCGGTCCCAGCCAAACAGCGAAATCCATGCCACGCGTACATAATTACGCATTAAAATACCATGGGCACAAGCGGGGAGGGGGGCACGACTGCGGCACACTCCAAGTCGCGGCTTAAACCGCACTAGGGGCTTCCCGCTTTGTTATTTTTCTCTTTCAGGACTTTAATCTCTGGAAACCCTGTCCAGCAGCATGATTGCCGAACACATCATGCAGCAACCAAGGAGGCAGAGAGCTACGTCACACCACGGAACTCCCAGGTGGATTACGATAACGGGTGAAATACTTGATTTAATAGTATTCCTTAGCTTGCCCTTGGAAGGGACATGTCAAACAGTCCTACTTTTTGCTTATCGCACTACTTGTATCATTCTACTCTAACGCACCTTTTTGAATAAAGCAATGCATAGCATTAAGACTATTATTGCATTCTTCCTTTACATATATATGTTCATTCATGACATCTAGCACCCGTACACCCTGGTACGGCCAATACACCAGGGGCTTAAGCATACCCCATAATGCGGCGTGAGAAGTCCGAACACTTACGACAGTGCGGCACCCCGAACTTATAGCATTATATGCATCAGCTCTGAATCATGTCTTGGGTCAATAGTTGGGTTTGCCCGGTTCCCATGTTTTGGTACCTTACGTTCCGCTATATCGACTAAGGTAGCACTGGGAGAACTACTGCGATTGTGCCCCGGTTCTGCTGGGCTAAGCACCTCAGTAGAGAAAGCTAAAATTGACTGTCATGGTAAGGCGAGAGACTGGTCGCTGATCGAGAGGTTTCAAGTCCCTAAATACTCATGCCGCTTAGAGCGAGGAGTCGGCCCTGTCCGGCTTAAGGCGTGTATCGTGCCCCGAATTCGGCCTTCCGAATACTAGGGGCTTCGCCGAAATTTAAAATTATAGAATTCTATGGCTAAGTGAGAGTGATAACGCATTGTAGTCCGATTGCCTTGTTCGTTGTGCTGAGCACCTCCCTCGAAGGACCCAACAATGGGAACAAGAGTGCTCAGGTTTATCGCGAACACCCTAGCACTCGTGGCATGGTGGCAGAAGCCGACGACTAGCCATCTCTCAGATTTGATAAACAGCCGAACAGAAGGTAATATTTTAAATTCAAACAAGCGTTGCATAGCGCATATGAACAAGTTTTCATACTACAGGATTACACGAGCAAGTTTACTCAAATATTACATCTTTCGTACACTCGTCCGCTACGAGACGGGCACCCTTCAGGACACCCTCATAGTACATCTCCGGGTGGCGATGCTCCTTGCCCTGCGGTGGCCCCTCCTCAACCAGCTTCACAACGTCCATCTTAGCCCAGTGCACCTTCGCACGAGCGAAAGCCCGGCGTGCACCTTCAATGCAGACGGACCGCTTGATGACTTCCAGCCATGGGCAGGCATCCACAAGCCGCCTCACCAGACCGAAGTAGCTATTGGGAAGGGCGTTGCCAGGCCACATCCGGACTATAAAGCCCTTCATGGCCTGTTCGACTGCCTTGTGCAGCTCGACCAGTTGCTTCAGCTGGCCGCTCAGAGGTGTTGGGTGTTCGGTCCCAGTATACTGAGACCAGAATAGCTTCTCCGTTGAGCTTCCCTCCTCGGCCTGGTAAAATTGTGCGGCATCCGACACGCTGCGGGGCAAATCTGCAAATGCTCCTGGAGAGCTCCGGACTCGGGTAAGTAACAAGTAATTTACTTTCACAAGCTTGCTTTGCATATTGAATGCCTTACCCGCCGCTATCTTTTTCATCGCATCAATCTCCTGGAGGGCCTTTTGGGCCTCAGCCTTGGCATTCTTTGCGCTCTCGAGGGCTGCGGCAAGCTCGGACTCTCGCGTCTTCAAGTCAAGCTCCAACGCCTCGTGCTTCGTCACGAGAGCGTGGAACTCTTGCTGCACCTCGCCCACCCATGCCTCATGCCTTTCCCGCTCGGTGCGCTCCTTGGCCGCTTTGTTTTCGCCCTCGGATAGCGCTTGCTTCAGGATCACCACCTCGGTCGTGGCCCCTGGCAAATTTACGATGATCCTGTCATTTTGCAATTGCATTCTTTTTATATTTATCCATAGACTAGGTATTACTTACCTTTGTTCTCCTCGAGCTACCTCTTGGCAAGGTTGAGCTCCTTCTTGGACCCTTCGAGGTCCAGCTTCAGTGCGGCGACCTCCGCAGTCAGTGCGGCAGAGGCCAGCAGCGAAGCCTGCATACGCATATAGACATACTTATAGTAGACTCCTGCGATATTGTTTGATCCTCTATTCGGCTTTTCTTTGTGAACATTGAACAGATCATCAGGGGCTACTGTCTATGCAGTAATATTTTTTCTATATTTCAAATACTTACCTCAAAGTCTGTTAGAAGGCTGGCACAGGCTTCAGTCAGTCCGCTCTTGGCGGACCGAACCTTCTGGATCACCGCACTCATAATAGTGCGGTGCTCTTCGTCAATGGAAGCACTGCGAAGCGCTCCCAGCAGATTGTCCGGTGCCCCTGGATGGGCAGGGGTCACCGGCACAGGCGTCTTGCCCCTTTTAGAAGGAGGCCACCTGCCCGAGTCCAGAACTACTGGAGGTTCCGGCACGGTGTTCGGCTGAGGGCCGAACTCAGAGCCCTTGGGAGCCTTACTCCCTCTGCTCCTGGAGTCCGGAAGGTCGCCTTGAGGCGCCTCCATGATTGTCTCCCCTCGACCCGGTGCCTCTTAAGACAATACCTCGGCATTGTCCGTAGAGCAAGGGGAGGTGGCGGTCAGAAGTGGATCGCTATCCACGTCCGACGAGTCCAAGGAGCCGCCCGACGAAGACGCGTCGATACGGGCTTGGGGCGGTCTGCATAATCATATTCGGCGTTAGGAGAAGCAGTGCGACAAAGGTATGCTATGAGTTACTCTGGTATCCGAATACTTACGACTTCGCCAGGGGATTGGCCCTGAGCAGCCACTCGTCTTCGCCTTCGGCGACTGTGGTGGAGTAGTCCGGAAGGAGGGTTCTCCCCTTCTTGGACCCTTCGGCCCCCTCGGTCGGGGCGGCCTTCCTTTTCTTGTCTCCCCCGACTGAAGGGGGGGCATCTTCATCTTCCTCCTGGTCTTCGGGGGAGGAGTGCGTCGCAGAGTTATCGGACGATGAGTCCGATAACACCTGGCGTCGGGAACTCTTTCGGGTTCCCTTGGCCTTCTTGGTCTTCTTCGGCACCTTGTAAGGAGCCGGAGTCAGCATCTCCATCAGGAGAGCGTCCCCAGTGTCTTCGGGCAGAGGGGCCGGATAGTTAATCTGCCCCGACGTCTCCACCCAGTCATGTCAAAGGCATGGAGCTCAGACCTCGCACATGGTTAAGCTAGGGGAAATAAATATCCTACCGGATGTATAGAACTCACCAAATGCGCTAGGCGCTTCACGCTTAGCCCGCGGTCCTCGGTGAGAGAGGGAGGGACCTCGGCGCCCCTGAACAGCACCCTCCAGATGTCCTTGTGCGTCGTGTCGAAGAGCTCCCTCAAAGTCTGGTGCTGGGCCGGGTCGAACTCCCACAAGTTGAAATCCCGTTGTTGACACGAGAGGATCCGGCGGATGAGCATGACCCGGACTATGTTGACTAGCTTGAGCATCTTGCTTGCCATATTCCGGATACATTTCTGGAGTCCGTCCAGCTCCACCGATGAACCCCAGGACATGCCCTTCTCTTTCCAGGAGGTGAGCCGCGTGGGGATTCCGGATCAAAACTCGGGGGCAGCCACCCAGTTGGTGTCGCGCGGCTCGGTGATGTA
Source organism: Triticum urartu (assembly GCF_056163025.1). Taxonomy (NCBI): domain Eukaryota; kingdom Viridiplantae; phylum Streptophyta; class Magnoliopsida; order Poales; family Poaceae; genus Triticum; species Triticum urartu. The sequence continues at coordinate 426,034,322 of NC_141876.1, forward strand.
GAACCACGCCGATTTCCACCCCTTTATGGTCTCCACGAAGGAGCCTTCAAGCCATATAACATTGGGCATCTTGCCCACCATGGCTCCGCCGCATTTGGCTTGTTGGCCTCCCACCACCTTCGGCTTGATATTGAAGGTCTTTAACCACAGGCCGAAGTGGGGCCGGATGCGGAGGAAAGCCTCACACACGACGATGAACGCCGAAATGTTGAGGATGAAGTTCAGGGCCAGATCATGGAAGTCCAGCCCGTAGTAGAACATGAGACCACAGACGAATGGATGGAGGGGAAACCCCAGTCCACGGAGGAAGTGGTGGAGGAAAACTACCCTCTCGTGAGGTTCTGGGGTAGGAGCGATCTGCCCCGCAGCTGGCAGCCGATGCGCGATATTCGCGGCTAAGTATCCGGCTCCGTGCAGCTTCTTGATGTGTCCCTCCGTAACGGAGGAAGCCATCCATTTGCCTCCCGCTCCGGACATGTTTGGAGAAGGTTGAGGGGAAGGATGTGGACTTGGGCGTTGGAGCTCGAGTGCGAAAGAACGGATGAGAAAGGAGGAAGAAGGCGTGGGTAGAGAAAGGTTAAACTTGATCCCTTTATAAGGGCGGATGAAACTATGCGCCCCCACTAGACTGGGAAAACTCGCTTATCCCCCAAGCGCCATAATTGGTGGCGCGGTTGGGTTACCCACGCCCATATTGATGAGAATCCCGTAATAAGGGGGACACGATCTCTGCGTTGACAAGATGTGTCAAGGAACCGCCTCGCGTTATGTGCGGGGCTGGTTAAAGAAAAACGGTTTGAATAATCATCGAGCCATGGCATGATGTCATGTTGCCAAAACGTGTCAGCAGATTAGATTTGTGGAAATATTATTCTCTCTACGGTGGTATGTGGAACTTATTTTGTAGGGTCGGACACTATCCTTGTATTCAAATTTTTCCATGGTGTATTCGGAGGAGGAACCCGCCTTGCAATGCCGAATAAAACACTGCGCGCCGGACTCATCGTCATTGAAGCCTGGTTCAGGGGCTACTGAGGGAGTCCTAGATTATGGGGTCTCTGGACAGCCGGACTATATCCTTTGGCCGGACTGTTGGACTATGAAGATACAAGATTGAAGACTTCGTCTCGTGTCCGGATGGGACTCTACTTGGCGTGGAAGGCAAGCTAGGCAATACAGATATGTATATCTCCTCCTTTGTAACCGACCTTGTGTAACCCTAGCCCCCCTCCGGTGTCTATATAAACCGGAGGGTTTTAGTCCGTAGGACAACATACAATCATACCATAGGCTAGCTTCTAGGGTTTAGCCTCTCCGATCTCGTGGTAGATCAACCTTTGTAATACTCATATCATCAAGAATAAGTCAAGCAGGACGTAGGGTTTTACGTCCATCAAGAGGGCCCGAACCTGGGTAAACCATCGTGTCCCCTGCCTCCTGTTACCATCCGCCTTAGACGGATAGTTCAGGACCCCCTACCCGAGATCCGCCAGTTTTGACACCGACAGCTAGGGTTACACAGAGTCGGTTACAAGGGAGGAGATATACATATCCGTATTGCCTAGCTTGCCTTCCACGCCAAGTAGAGTCCCATCCGGACACGGGACGGAGTCTTCAATCTTGTATCTTCATAGTCCAATAGTCCGGCCGAAGAATATAATCCGGCTGTCTGGAGACCCCCTAATCCAGGACTCCCTCAGTAGCCCTTGAACCAGACTTCAATGACGATGAGTCCAGTGCGCAGTATTGTCTTCGGCATTGCAAGGCGGGTTCCTCCTCCGAATACTCCATAGAAGATTTTGAACACTAGAATAGTGTCCAGTTCTGCAAAACAAGTTCCACATACTACCGCAGAGAGAATAATATTTCCACAAATCTAATCTGCTGACACGTTTTGACAACATGACATCACGCCATGGCCCGGTCATTATTCGAACCGTTTTTCTCAATGAGCACTGCACATATCATGAGGTGGTTTTCTTGACACGTCTTGTCAAAGCAGAGATCGTGTTCCCCTTATTACGGGATTCTCATCAACACGGACGTGGGTAACCCAACCGCACCATCAATTACGGCGCTTGGGGAATACGCAATATTACCAGGCCAGTGGGGAGGCGCATCGCCTCCTCCGCCCTTATAAAGGGACGAAGATTCACTCTTTTCACCCACGCCTTCTTCCTCCTTGCTTACCCATTCCCGCACACTCGAGCTCTAGCGCCCAAGCTCGCGTTCTTCTTCTCAAACCACTCCAAGTATGTCCGGAGCAAGAGGCAAGTGGATGGTCTCCTCCGTCACGGAGGAGAACATCAAAAAGTTACGGGAAGCCGGATATCTGGCCGCGGATATCGCGCACCAGCTGCCAGATGCGGGGCAGATCATCCCAACACCCGAACCCCATGAGAGGGTAGTTTTTCTTACCCACTTTGTCCGCGGACTGGGATTTCCCCTCCAACCGTTCGTCCGTGGGCTCATGTTCTACTACGGGCTGGATTTTCATGATCTGGCCCCCAATTTCATCCTCAACATCTCGACATTTATCGTCGTGTGCGAGGCCTTCCTCCGCATCAAGCCCCATTTTGGCCCGTGGCTGAAAACCTTCAATGTCAAACCGAAGGTGGTGGTCGGCCAGCAAGCGGAGTGCGGAGGCGCCATGGTGGGCAAGATGCCTAATGTCACCTGGCTCGAAGGCTCCTATGTGGAGACCATAAAGGGGTGGCAATTGGGGTGGTTATACATCACTGAGCCGCGCAACACCAACTGGGCGACGCCCCCCAAATTTCGATCCGGAATCCCCACATGGCTCACCTCCTGTAAAGAGAAGGGCCTGTCCTGGGGTTCTTAGGTAGAGCTGACCAGACTCCAGACCTGCATCAGGAACATGATGAGCAAGAAAATCAAGCTCGTCAACGTGGTCCAGGTCATGCTCTTCCTCCAGATTCTCCCGTGTCAAGAATCCCCAGAAGAAGGCCGCGGGGACCCGAAGGGTCTCCGGCTCAAGGTTGTATCGGACTCATCATCCGATAACTCCGACGCGCCCTCCTCCCACGAAAACGAGGAGGAGGAAGAGGAAAGTTCTCCCCCCCAGCCCGGGGAGACAAGAAAAGGAAGGCCGACCCAACCGGGGAGGCCGAAGGGTCCAAGAAGGGCAGGACCCTCCCTCTGGACTACTCCACGACGGCCGCCTACAGCGGCGACGAGTGGCTACCCAGGGTCAAGCCCCTGGCGAAGTCGTAAGTGTCCGGACACCATAGTAATTCATGGTATGTTTTACTGCACTACTTCTCCTCATGCCAAACATGATTATGCAGTCCGTCCCGAGCTCATATCGATGTATCTTCATCGAGCGGTTCATTGGACTCATCGGATATGAACATCGGTTCTCTTCCGACCGCCTCCACCCCTTGCCCTGCGGACAACGTCGAGGTGCTGTCTCAACAGGCACCGGGCCAAGGGGAGGCAGTCCTGGGGGCGCCTCGAGGCAACCTTCCGGACCCTGGGCGCAAAGGGAGCCGGACTCCCGTGGGCTCCAGGTTCGGTCCCCAGCCGAACACTGCACCAGAATCTTCGACGGTTCCGGACTCCGGCAGGCGGTCCCCCGTTAAGGGGGGCCAACCACCCGTGTCGGTGTCCTCTGTCCATCCAGAGGCACCAGACAACTTGCTGGAAGCACTTCGCAGCACTTCCATCGACGAAGAGCACCGCACTATCATGAGTGCGGTGATCGAGAAGGTTCAGTCCGCCAAAAATGGGCTGACCGAAGCTTGCTCCAGCCTCCTAACAGGCTTTGAGGTAAGAAATCAAAAAATATATAAGAAAATATTACCGCATAGATAGTAGCCCCTGATGCTCTGTTCGGTGCTCGAGAAGAAATGCCGAATAGAGGATCAAATGATAACTCAGGAGTCTAATCAGAAAAATGTCTATGTGTATGTGTAGGCTTCGCTGCTGGCCGCTGCCGCACATACTGCGGAGGTCTCTGCGCTAAAGCAGGACCTAGAACGGTCCGAGAATGAGCTTGGCCTTACCAAGAGGCAACTCGAGGAGAGCAAAGGTAAGCAATACCTTGCTTATATGAAATAAAAGAAGTTCAGGTGTAAAGTGATATGATCATCATGAATTTCCCAGCGGCCATGACCGAAGTGGCGACCCCGAAGAAGGCGTTGTCTGAGGCCGAGAACAAAGCGGCCGAGGAGCGCATTGAGCGGGAGAAACAAGAAGCCCGAGTGGGCGAGGTGCAGCAAGAGCTCGAGGCTCTCACCAAAAAGCACGAGCCCTTGGAGCTTGACTCTAAGACGCGAGAGTCCGAGCTCGCGCAGGCGCTTGAAAGCGTCCGGAGCACCAAGGCCGAAGCCCACAAGGCCCTCCAAGAGATTGACGCGGTGAACAAGATAGAAGCAGGTAAGGCATTCATTATGCAAAGCAAGCACGTGAAGGAGACTTTCCTTTTTCTTACCGGAGTTCGGAGCTCTCCGAGCATTTGCAGATCTTCCCTGCAGTGTACTGGATGCTGCAGAGTTTTACCGAGCTGAGGAGGGGAGCTCGACGGAGAAGTTGTTCTGGTCTCAGTATACTGGGACCGAACATCCAGTGCCCTTGAGCGACCAACTGAAGCAATTGGTCGAGCTTCACAAGGCGGCCGAACAGGCCATGAAGGGCCTTATAGTCCGGATGTGGCCCGGCGAGCCCATGCCCGGCATCTACTTCGGTCTGGTGAGGCGGCTTATGGATGCCTGCCCACGGCTTGAAGTCATAAAGCAGTCCATCTGCATCGAGGGCGCGCGCAGGGCTTTTGCCCGGGCGAAGGTGCACTGGGCGAAGCTAGACGCCGTGAAGCTTGTGAAGGATGGGCCGCCGGAGGGCAAGGAGCATCGCTGCCCCGAAAATTATTATGAGAGTGTCCTGAAGGGTTCCCGCCTTGTGGCGGATGAGTGTGCCAAGGATGTAATTTTTGAATGAACATGCTCATGTGATCCTGTAATATGAAACGACTTCATTTGCGCCATGCGACACTTTTTTTAATTTAAAATATTACCTTCTATGCGGCCGTTTATAAAATCTGAGAGTTGGCCAGTCGTCGGCTTCTGCCCCCATGTAGCTAGTACTGGGGTGTTCGGGATAAACATGAGCACTCTTTACCCCAATTTTGGGTCCTTCAAGGGAGGTGTTTAGTGCAACGAACCAGGGAATCAGACTATAATGCTTTATCACTCTCACTTAGCCATAGAATTCTACAATTTTAAATTTTGGCGAAGCCCCTGGTATTTGGAAGGCCGAATTTGGGGCGCTATACACGCCTAAGCCAGACAAGGCCGGCTCCTCGCCCGAAGCGGAAAAAGTCTTTAAGGACTTGAGACCTCTCGAATAGCGACCCGTCTCTTGCCTTATCATGACAGTCAGTTTTCGGCTTTCTCTACTGAGGTGCTCGTCCGGAAGAACCGGGACACAATCGCAGTAGTTCCCCCACCGCTACCTTAGCCGATATAGCGGAACGTAAGGTACCAAAGCATGGGAGCCAGGCAAACCCAACATTTGACCAGAGACATGATTCGGAGCTGATGCATATAATGCTATAAGTTCGGGGTGCTGCACTGTCAAAAGTGTTCAGACTTCTTGCGCCGTATTATGGGGTAAACGAAAGCCCCTGGCGTACTGACCGTACCCGAACGTGCGGGTGCGTATTGTCGTAAATGGACATATAAGAGAGAAAAAAGAGATAAAAATGCAATAATAGACTAATGCTATGCATTTTTATTTAAATAATACGTCGAAGCGTACTAGTATAGGTAGTGCAATAAGCAGAAAGTAGGACCATTCAAAATGTCCTATCCAAGGGCAAGCTGCGTATGGATAGTAGAAAGCGGGTATTATTATTAGAGACCACCTGGGGGTTCCCATGTATATCTTAGCTTCTTACCGCCTTGGTTGTTCCTTCCCGTAATGTGTCCGGCAATCATACTGCCGGAAAGGGCTTCCAGAGAGTTAGGCCCTGAAAGAGAAAAGAAATGATAAAGATATATAGCCCCTAGGGCGGTTAAGCCGCATTGCGGGGCGTGCCCTGATCGTGCCCCCGCATATGTCCTTGGTATTTTCAGTGCGTAATTATGTACGTGCAGCACAGATTTCGTCGCTTGACTGGGACTGGGACGGGGGCCGAATTGCTAGGCAAGCTCTGAACGTGCCAGGCGATCCTGCTGCACTTTACTCCGGACACGCTTGAAGGTGTTCGGGGGCTGTATCGCCGAATTAGTGGTTTGCCTTGAAAGGATGCTTTGTGCTTCTGCTGCGAGGGACGCAGTGTGCTCTTCCGTGCAGAGCGAGCGTTCTGTATTTCCATTCACTGTTATGACCCCTCGAGGTCCTGGCATCTTGAGCTTGAGGTATGCATAATGCGGTACTGCATTGAATTTTGCAAATGCAGTTCGTCCGAGCAGTGCATGATAGCCACTGCGAAACGGGACGATGTCGAAGATTAACTCCTCGCTTCGGAAGTTGTCCGGTGATCCGAAGACCACTTCCAGTGTGATTGAGCCTGTGCAATGGGCCTCTACACTTGGGATGACGCCCTTAAAGGTGGTCTTGGTGGGTTTGATCCTCAAGGGATTGATGCTCATTTTTCGCATCGTATCCTAATAGAGCAGGTTCAAGCTGCTGCCGCCGTCCATAAGGACTCGAGTGAGGTGAAATCCGTCGATGATGGGGTCTAGGACCAGTGCGGCGGATCCGCCATGATAGATACTAGTGGGGTGGTCCCTGCGATCAAAGGTGATCAGGCAAGCGGACCATGGGTTGAACTTTGGGGCGACGGGCTCCATCGCATAGACGTCCCTTAGTGCACGCTTCCGCTCCCTCTTGGGAATGTGGGTTGCGTATATCATGTTCACCGTTTTCACTTGTGGAGGGAAACCCTTCTGTCCTCCCATGTTCGGCGGCCGGGGCTCCTCCTCGTCATCACTATGCAGCCCCTTGTCCTTGTTTTCGGCATTTTATTTGCCTGCCAGCTTGAACACCCAGCATTCTCTGTTGGTGTGATTGGCTGGCTTGTCGGGGGTGCCATGGATTTGACACGAGCGATCCAGTATGCGATCCAGACTGGACGGAGCCGGAGTACTTCTTTTAAATGGCCTTTTCCACTGACCAGATCTAGAGCCTCTGAATTCGGCATTGGTTGCCGTATCCTCAGTGTTATCGCCGTTATTGCGGCGCTTTGGTCTGTTACGACGTTGTCTGCCGTTGGCATCTTTGGTATCCAAAGTGCCCGGATTCCTCTGTGTGTTATTGCTGTGAGCCAGCCAGCTATCCTCACCCGTGCAAAAGTGGGTCATGAGTGTCGTAAGGGCTGCCATAGACTTTGGCTTCTCCTAGCCAAGGTGGTGGGCAAGCCACTCGTCACGGATGTTGTGCTTGAATGTCGCTAGGGCCTCTGCGTCCGGACAGTCGACAATTTGGTTTTTCTTAGTCAGGAACCGAGTCCAGAATTGTTTGGCCGATTCCCCTGGCTGCTGAGTTATATGGCTCAAGTCATCAGCATCCGGTGGTCGCACATAAGTGCCTTGGAAGTTGTCAAGGAATGCGTCTTCCAGATCCTCCCAACTGTCGACGGAGTCTGCTGGCAGGCTATTCAACCAATGCCGAGATGGTCCTTTGAGTTTTAGTGGGAGGTACTTGATGGCATGTAGATCATCACCGCGAGCCATGTGGATGTGAAGGAGGAAATCCTCAATCCATACAGCGGGATCTATTGTACCATCATATGATTCGATATTTACGGGTTTGAAACCCTCCGGGAATTCGTGATCCATAACTTCAATGGTGAAGCATAGGGGGTGTGCGGCGCCTCTGTGCCGGGCTATATCACGACGCAGTTCATATGAGTCTTGTCTGCTGTATTTGGTCCGGCCGGATTTGCTTTTGGCGTATCCGACGCGATGATCATCGTCCCATGTTGGTGCGCGTGTCCGTGACCCGTATATTGACCTTGCAAGTTTTGCCTTATTGTCCAATACGTCTCGTAGGTCCCGTGTGTTGCCCCGGGCCTTGGTATTTTTGATTGAGTGGCGGTGGGGTGCAGGCTGAACTTCAGGCTGAAACGCCTCTTTGGCTCGGCCACGCAGTGGCCGGTCAGCCGCAACGTACACTGGTACATGAGGTTTCAATGCTTCCTCCTGAAGGTGAGGTAGCAACCTGCGTTTTGGGTATCTCTTGGAGGGGCGCTCGAGTTCGTATTCCTCGGCCACAAGGACTTCGGTCCATCTGTCCGTTAGCAAGTCTTGATCAGCTTGAAGCTGTTGTTGCTTTTTCTTCAGGCTATTTGTTGTGGCCATAAGCCGACTCTTGAAGCGCTCTTGCTCGATGGGGTTCTCAGGCACGATAAATTCTTCGTCGCCGAGGCTCACCTCGTCTTCGGAGAGAGACATGTAATTTTCCTCCTCCGGTTCTCCATCTGCTGCCTGCTCTGGAGGGCTGGCTTGTTCATCCTCCGGCTCTACATCATGCTGCAGGGGATTGTGGTTGTCTTCGGCGCTATCCGGAGTGTTATTATCTCCAATGCCGGTATCACTACTTTTGCTGTGGCGGGACTTAGAGCGGCGCCGCTGACGTCGGCGCTTGGGTTGCTTCTTGGAGGGGTCAGCCTCCGCTGTCTCGTCGCCATTGCCTTCTTTGGGGGTGTCCACCATGTATATATATCATATGATGAGGTAGCGGCCCAGCGCCCTGTGGGCGGTGTTTCCTGTTCGTCTCCTACATCGTCGTCCATACCGTCGATGTCTTCGGAGTCGAAGTCGAGCATGTCGGTTAAATCGTCGACAGTGGCTGAAGGAAATATGCCCTAGAGGCAATAATAAAGTTATAATTTATTTCCTTATTTCATGATAAATGTTTATTATTCATGCTAGAATTCTATTAACCGGAAACATAATACATGTGTGAATACATAGACAAACAGAGTGTCACTAGTATGCCTCTACTTGACTAGCTCGTTGATCAAAGATGGTTAAGTTTCCTAACCATAGACATGAGTTGTCATTTGATTAACGGGATCACATCATTAGGAGAATGATGTGATTGACTTGACCCATTCCGTTAGCTTAGCACTTGATCGTTTAGTTTGTTGCTATTGCTCTCTTCATGACTTATACATGTTCCTATGACTATGAGATTATGAAACTCCCGTTTATCGGAGGAACACTTTGTGTGCCACCAAACATCACAACGTAACTGGGTGATTATAAAGGTGCTCTATAGGTGTCTCCAAAGGTACTTGTTGGGTTGGCGTATTTCGAGATTAGGATTTGTCACTCCGATTGTCGGAGAGGTATCTCTGGGCCCACTCGGTAATGCACATAACTATAAGCCTTGCAAGCATTGCAACTAATGAGTTAGTTACGGTTTGATGTATTACGGAACGAGTAAAGAGACTTGCCGGTAACGAGATTAAACTAGGTATTGAGATACCGACGATCGAATCTCGAGGAAGTAACATACCGATGACAAAGGGAACAATGTATGTTGTTATGCGGTCTGACCGATAAAGAACTTCGTAGAATATGTAGGAGCCAATATGGGCATCCAGGTCCCGCTATTGGTTATTGACCAGAGAGTTGTCTCGGTCATGTCTACATAGTTCTCGAACCCGTAGGGTCCGCACGCTTAACGTTCGTTGACGATATAGTACTATATCAGTTATGTATGTTGATGACCGAATGTTGTTCGGAGTCCGGGATGAGATCACGGACATGATGAGGAACTCCGGAATGGTCCAAAGATAAAGTTTGATATATGGGATAATAGTGTTTGGTCACCGGAAGGGTTCCGGAAATCACCGGAAGGGGTTCCGGATGTTTCCGAAATGTTTGGGTACGAGAACACTTTATTTGGGCCAAAGGGGAAAGCCCACAAGGTTTTTGGAAAACGCAAAAGGAAGTTTTGCGGAGTCCAGGGGCCAGACGCCAGGGTCCCTGGCGTCTGGGTCCAGACGCCGGGAACCCTGGCGTCTGGCCCTGGAGTCCGAGAAGGACTCTTGCCTTTCGGGTGAAACCGACTTTGTCGAGGCTTTTACTCCAAGTTTCGACCCCAAGGCTCAACATATAAATAGAGGGGTAGGGTTAGCACCCAAGAGACATCAAGAAACACCAAGCCGTGTGCTGGCAACCCCGTCCCCTCTAGTTTATCCTCCGTCATAGTCTTCGTAGTGCTTAGGCGAAGCCCTGCGGAGATTGTTCTTCACCAACACCGTCACCACGCCGTCGTGCTGCCGGAACTCATATACTACTTCGCCCCTCTTGCTGGGTCGAGAAGGCGAGGACGTCACCGAGACGAACGTGTGCAGAACTCGGAGGTGCCGTGCTTTCGGTACTTGGATCGGTCGGACGTGAAGACGTACGACTACATCAACCGCGTTGATATAACGCTTCCGCGAACGGTCTACGAGGGTACGTAGCTATGCATCACCATAATCTTGCGTGTGCGTAGGAATTTTTTTGAAATTACTACGTTCCCCAATAGTGGCATCCGAGCCAGGTTTTATGCGTTGATGTTATATGCACGAGTAGAACACAAGTGAGTTGTGGGCGATATAAGTCATACTGCTTACCAGCATGTCATACTTTGGTTCGACGGTATTGTTGGATGAAGCGGCTCGGACCGACATTACGCGTACGCTTACGCGAGACTGGTTCTACCGACGTGCTTTGCACATAGGTGGCTGGCGAGTGTTAGTTTCTCCAACTTTAGTTGAATCGATTGTGGCTACGCCCGGTCCTTGCGAAGGTTAAAACAGCACCAACTTGACAAACTATCGTTGTGGTTTTGATGCGTAGGTAAGAACGGTTCTTGCTAAGCCCGTAGCAGCCACGTAAAACTTGCAACAACAAAGTAGAGGACGTCTAACTTGTTTTTGCAGGGCATGTTGTGATGTGATATGGTCAAGACATGATGCTAAATTTTATTGTATGAGATGATCATGTTTTGTAACCGAGTTATCGGCAACTGGCAGGAGCCATATGGTTGTCGCTTTATTGTATGCAATGCAATCACGCTTTAATGCTTTACTTTATCACTAAGAGGTAGCGATAGTCATGGAAGCATAAGATTGGTGAGACGACAACGATGCTACGATGGAGATGAAGGTGTCGCGCCGGTGACGATGGTGATCATGACGGTACTTCGGAGATGGAGATCACAAGTACAAGATGATGATGGCCATATATATCACTTATATTGATTGCATGTGATGTTTATCTTTTATGCATCTTATCTTGCTTTGATTGACGGTAGCATTATAAGATGATCTCTCACTAAATTTCAAGATAAATGTGTTCTTCCTGAGTATGCACCGTTGCCAAAGTTCGTCGTGCCCAGACACCACGTGATGATCGGGTGTGATAAGCTCTACGTCCATCTACAACGGGTGCAAGCCAGTTTTTGCACACGCAGAATACTCAGGTTAAACTTGACGAGCCTAGCATATGCAGATATGGCCTCGGAACACTGAGACCGAAAGGTCGAGCGTGAATCATATAGTAGATATGATCAACATATTGATGTTCACCGTTGAAAGCTACTCCATTTCACGTGATGATCGGTTATGGTTTAGTTGATTTGGATCACGTGATCACTTAGAAGATTAGAGGGATGTCTTTCTAAGTGGGAGTTCTTAAGTAATATGATTAATTGAACTTAAATTTATCATGAACTTAGTACCTGATAGTATTTTGCTTGTCTATGTCGATTGTAGATAGATGGCCCAAGCTATTGTTCCGTTGAATTTTAGTGCGTTCCTTGAGAAAGCAAAGTTGAAAGGTGATGGTAGCAATTACACGGACTGGGTCCGTAACTTGAGGATTATCCTCATTGCTGCACAGAAGAATTACGTCCTGGAAGCACCGCTAAGTGCCAAGCCTGCTGCAGGAGCAACACCAGATGTTATGAACGTCTGGCAAAGCAAAGCCGATGACTACTCGATAGTTCAGTGTGCCATGCTTTACGGCTTAGAACCGGGTCTGCAACGACGTTTTGAACGTCATGGAGCATATGAGATGTTCCAGGAGTTGAAGTTAATATTTCAAGCAAATGCCCGGATTGAGAGATATGAAGTCTCCAATAAGTTCTATAGCTGGAAGATGGAGGAGAATAGTTCTGTCAGTGAACATATACTCAAAATGTCTGGGTATCGTAATCACTTGACTCAACTGGGAGTTAATCTTCCTGTTGATAGTGTCATTGACAGAGTTCTTCAATCACTGCCACCAAGCTACAAGAGCTTCATGATGAACTATAACATGCAAGGGATGGATAAGACGATTCCCGAGCTCTTCGCAATGCTAAAGGCTGCGGAGGTAGAAATCAAGAAGGAGCATCAAGTGTTGATGGTCAATAAGACCGCCAGTTTCAAGAAAAAGGGCAAAGGGAAGAAGAAGGGGAACTTCAAGAAGAACCGCAAACAAGTTGCTGCTTAGGAGAAGAAACCCAAATCTGGACCTAAGCCTGAAACTGAGTGCTTCTACTGCAAGCAGACTGGACACTAGAAGCGGAACTGCCCCAAGTATTTGGCGGATAAGAAGGATGGCAAGGTGAACAAAAGTATATGTGATATACATGTTATTGATGTGTAACTTACTAGAGCTCGCAGTAGCACCTGGGTATTTGATACTGGTTCTGTTGCTAATATTTGCAACTCGAAACAGGGACTACGAATTAAGCGAACACTCGCGAAGGACAAGGTGACGATGCGCGTGGGAAATGGTTCCAAAGTCGATGTGATCGTAGTCGGCACGCTACCTCTACATCTACCTTCGGGATTAGTATTAGACCTAAATAATTGTTATTTGGTGCCAACGTTGAGCATGAACATTATATCTGGATCTTGTTTGATGCAAGACGGTTATTCATTTAAATCAGAGAATAATGGTTGTTCTATTTATATGAGTAATATATTTTATGGTCATGCACCCTTGAAGAGTGGTCTATTTTTGATGAATCTCGATAGTACTGATACACATATTCATAATGTTGAAGCCAAAAGATGCAGAGTTGATAATGATAGTGCAACTTATTTGTGGCACTGCCGTTTAGGTCATATCGGTGTAAAGCGCATGAAGAAACTCCATACTGATGGACTTTTGGAATCACTTGATTATGAATCACTTGGTACTTGCGAACCGTGCCTCATGGGCAAGATGACTAAAACGCCATTCTCCGGTACTATGGAGAGAGCAACAGATTCGTTGGAAATCATACATACAGATGTATGTGGTCCGATGAATGTTGAGGCTCGTGGCGGATATCGTTATTTTCTCACCTTCACATATGATTTAAGCAGATATGGGTATATCTACTTAATGAAACATAAATCTGAAACATTTGAAAAGTTCAAAGAATTTCAGAGTGAAGTTGAAAATCATCGTAACAAGAAAATAAAATTTCTACGATCTGATCGTGGATGAGAATATTTGAGTTATGAGTTTGGTCTACATTTAAAACAAAGCGGAATAGTTTTGCAACTCACGCCACCCGGAACACCACAGCGTAATGGTGTGTCCGAACGTCGTAATCGTACCTGTTGGGGAACGTTGCAGAAAACAAAAAATTTCCTACGGTTTCACCAAGATCCATCTATGAGTTCATCTAGCAACGAGTGATTGGATTGCATCTACATACCTTTGTAGATCACGTGTGGAAGCGTTCAAAGAACGGGGATAAGGAAGTCGTACTCGACGTGATCCAAATCACCGGAGATCCTAGCGCCGAACGGACGGCACCTCCGTGTTCAACACACGTACGGTCAGCGTGACGTCTCCTCCTTCTTGATCCAGCAAGGGGGAAGGAGAGGTTGATGAAGATCCAGCAGCACGACGGCGTGGTGGTGGATGCAGGGCGTCACCGCAGCAGGGCTTTGCCGTATACTGCGAGAGAGAGAGGTGTAGCAGGGGAGAGGGAGGCACCAAGACTCAAGGTGTGGCTGCACCCTCCCAACCCCCCTTTTATATAGGCTCCCCTAGGGGGGCGCTGGCCCTAGGAGATGGGATCTCCTAGGGGGGGCGGCGGCCAAGGGTGGAGTAGCCCCCAAGGCAAGGTGGGCCCCCCACCCCTAGGGTTCCAACCCTAGGCGCATGGGATGGGCTTAGGGGGCGCACCAGCCCACTATGGGCTGGTTCCCCTCTCCACTTTGGCCCATGGGGCCCTCCGGGATGGGTGGCCCCACCCGGTGGACCCCCGGGACCCTTCCGGTGGTCCCGGTACAATACCGGTGACCCCGAAACTCTCCCGATGGCCGAAACTGCACTTCCTATATATAATTCTTCACCTCCGGACCATTCCGGAACTCCTCGTGACGTCCAGGATCTCATCTAGGACTCCGAACAACTTTCGGGTTACTGCATATTCATATCTCAACAACCCTAGCGTCACCGAACCTTAAGTGTGTAGACCCTACGGGTTCGGGAGACATGTAGACATGACCGAGATGGCTCTCCGGTCAATAACCAACAGCGGGATCTGGATACCCATGTTGGGTCCCACATGCTCCTCGTTGATCTCATCGGATGAACCACGATGTCGAGGATTCAAGCAACCCTGTATACAATTCCCTTTGTCAATCGGTACGTTACTTGCCCGAGATTCGATCGTCGGTATCCCAACACCTCGTTCAATCTCGTTACCGGCAAGTCACTTTACTCGTACCGTAATGCATGATCCCGTGACCAGACACTTGGTCACTTTGAGCTCATTATGATGATGCATTACCGAGTGGGCCCAGAGATACCTCTCCTTCATACGGAGTGACAAATCCCAGTCTTGATCCGTGTTAACCCAACAGACACTTTCGGAGATACCCGTAGTATACCTTTATAGTCACCCAGTTACGTTGTGACGTTTGGTATACCTAGAGCACTCCTACGGTATCCGGGAGTTACACGATCTCATGGTCTAAGGAAAAGATACTTGACATTGTAAAAACTCTAGCAAACGAACTATACGATCTTGTGCTATGTTTAAGATTGGGTCTTGTCCATCACATCATTCTCCTAATGATGTGATCCCGTTATCAATGACATCCCCATGTCCATAGCCAGGAAACCATGACTATCTGTTGATCAACGAGCTAGTCAACTAGAGGCTCACTAGGGACACATTGTGGTCTATGTATTCACACATGTATTACGATTTCTGGATAATACAATTAAAGCATGAATAATAGACAATTATCATGAACAAGGAAATATAATAATCATTTTATTATTGCCTCTAGGGCATATTTCCAACAGTCTCCCACTTGCACTAGAGTCAATCATCTAGTTACATTGTGATGAATCGAACACCCATGGAATTCTGGTGTTGATCATGTTTTGCTCTAGGGAGAGGTTTAGTCAACGGATCTGCTACATTTAGGTCCGTATGTACTTTACAAATCTCTATGTCTCCATTTTGAACACTTTCATGAATGGAGTTGAAGCGACGCTTGATATGCCTGGTCTTCCTGTGAAACCTGGGCTCCTTGGCAAGGGCAATAGCTCCAGTGTTGTCACAGAAGAGAGTCATCGGGCCCGACGCATTGGGTATGACTCCTAGGTCGGTAATGAACTCCTTCACCCAGACTGCTTCGTGTGCTGCCTCCGAGGCTTACATGTACTCCGCTTCACATGTAGATCCCACCACAACGCTTTGCTTGCAACTGCACCAGCTTACTGCCCCACCATTCAAAATATACACGTATCCGGTTTGTGACTTAGAGTCATCCAGATCTGTGTCGAAGCTAGCATCGACGTAACCCTTTACGACGAGCTCTTCGTCACCTCCATAAACGAGAAACATTTCCTTAGTCCTTTTCAGGTACTTCAGGATATTCTTGACCGCTGTCCAGTATTCCTTGCCGGGATTACTTTGGTACCTTCCTACCAAACTCACGGCAAGGTTTACATCAGGTCAGGTACACAGCATGGCATACATAATAGAACCTATGGCTGAGGCATAGGGGATGACACTCATCTCTTCTATTTCTTCTGCCGTGGTCGGACATTGAGCTGAGCTCAATTTCACACCTTGCAACACAGGCAAGAACCCCTTCTTAGACTGATCCATATTGAACTTCTTCAATATCTTATCAAGGTATGTGCTTTGTGAAAGACCTATGAGGCGTCTTGATCTATCTTTATAGATCTTGATGCCTAATATATAAGCAGCTTCTCCAAGGTCCTTCATTGAAAAACTCTTATTCAAGTAGGCCTTAATGCCGTCCAAAAGCTCTATATCATTTCCCATCAAAAGTATGTCATCTACATATAATATGAGAAATGCTACAGAGCTCCCACTCACTTTCTTGTAAACGCAGGCTTCTCCATAAGTCTGCATAAACCCAAACGCTTTGATCATCTCATCAAAGCGAATGTTCCAACTCCGAGATGCTTGCACCAGCCCATAAATCAAGCGTTGGAGCTTGCACACCTTGTCAGCATTCTTAGGATCGAAAAAACCTTCCGGCTGCATCATATACAGTTCTTCCTTAAGACGACTGTTAAGGAATGCTGTTTTGACGTCCATTTGCCATATCTCATAATCATAGTATGCGGCAATAGCTAACATGATTCGGACGGACTTCAGCTTTGCTACGGGAGAGAATGTCTCATCGTAGTCAACCCCTTGAACTTGTCGATAACCCTTAGCGACAAGCCTAGCTTTATAGATGGTCACATTACCATCTGCGTCTGTCTTCTTCTTAAAGATCCATTTATTTTCTATGGCTCGCCGATCATCGGGCAAGTCAGTCAAAGTCCATACTTCGTTTTCATACATGGATCCTATCTCGGATTTCATGGCTTCTAGCCATTTGTCGGAATCCGGGCCCGCCATCGCTTCTTCATAGTTCGAAGGTTCACCGTTGTCTAACAACATGATTTCCAAGACAGGGTTGCCGTACCACTCTGGTGCGGAACGTGTCCTTGTGGACCTTCGAAGTTCAGTAGGAGCTTGATCAGAAGTATCTTGATCATCATCATTAACTTCCTCTCTAATTGGTGCAGGCACCACAGGAACATTTTCCTGAGTTGCACCACTTTCCGGTTCAAGAGGTAATACTTCATCAAGTTCTACTTTCCTCCCACTTACTTCTTTCGAGAGAAACTCCTTCTCTAGAAAGGATCCATTCTTGGCAACAAAGATCTTGCCTTCGGATCTGAGGTAGAAGGTATACCCAATAGTTTCTTTAGGGTATCCTATGAAGACGCATTTTTCCGACTTGGGTTCGAGCTTTTCAAGTTGAAGTTTCTTGAAATAAGCATCACATCCCCAACTTTTAGAAACGACAGCTTAGGCTTCTTCCCAAACCATAATTCATACGGTGTCGTCTCAACGGATTTCGACGGAGCCCTATTTAAAGTGAATGCGGCAGTCTCTAAAGCATAGCCCCAAAATGACAGCGGTAAATCGGTAAGAGACATCATAGATCGCACCATATTCAATAGAGTGCGATTACGACGTTCGGACACACCATTACACTGAGGTGTTCCAGGCGGCGTGAGTTGTGAAACTATTCCACATTTTCTTAAGTGTGTACCAAATTCGTGACTCAAGTATTCTCCTCCACGATCTGATCGCAAAAACTTGATTTTTCTGTCACATTGATTCTCAACCTCACTCTGAAATTCCTTGAACTTTTCAAAGGTTTCAGACTTGTGTTTCATTAAGTAGATATACCCATATCTACTCAAGTCATCAGTGAGGGTGAGAACATAACGATAGCCACCACGAGCCTCAACACTCATTGGACCGCACACATCAGTATGTATGATTTCCAATAGGTTGGTTGCTCGCTCCATTGTTCCTGAGAACGGAGTCTTGGTCATCTTACCCATGAGGCATGGTTCGCACGTGTCAAATGATTCGTAATCAAGAGACTCTAAAAGTCCATCTGCATGGAGCTTCTTCATGCGTTTGACACCTATGTGACCAAGGCGGCAGTGCCACAAGTATGTGGGACTATCATTATCAACCTTACATCTTTTGGTACTCACACTATGAATATGTGTAGCATTACGCTCGAGATTCATTAAGAATAAACCATTCACCATAGGAGCATGACCATAAAACATATCTCTCATATAAATAGAATAACCATTATTCTCGGATTTAAATGAGTAGCCATCTCGAATTAAACGAGATCCTGATACAATGTTCATGCTCAAAGCTGGTACTAAATAACAATTATTGAGGTTTAAAACTAATCCCGTGGGTAAATTTAGAGGCAGCGTGCCGACAGCGATCACATCGACCTTGGAACCATTCCCGACGCGCATCGTGACCTCATCCTTCGCCAGTCTCCGCTTATTCCGCAGCTCCTGCTTTGAGTTACAAATGTGAGCAACCGCACCGGTATCAAATACCCAGGAGCTACTATGAGTACTGGTAAGGTACACATCAATTACATGTATATCATATATACCTTTCGTTTTGCCGGCCTTCTTGTCCGCTAAGTATTTGGGGCAGTTCCGCTTCCAGTGACCACTTCCCTTGCAATAAAAACACTCAGTCTCGGGCTTGGGTCCATTCTTTGGCTTCTTCCCGGCAGCTTGCTTGGCGCGGCAACTCCCTTGCCCTCCTTCTTGAAGTTCTTCTTACCCTTGCCTTTCTTGAACTTAGTGGTTTTATTCACCATCAACACTTGATGGTCCTTTTTGACTTCTACCTCTGCTGATTTCAGCATTGCAAATACTTCAGGAATGGTCTTTTCCATCCCCTGCATATTGAAGTTCATCACAAAGCTCTTGTAGCTTGGTGGAAGCGACTGGAGGATTCTTTCAATGACCGCGTCATCCGGGAAATTAACTCCCAGCTGAGTCAAGCGGTTATGTGCTCACTGACAGAACTATTTTCCTCCATCTTACAGCTGAAGAACTTGTCAGAGACTTCATATCTCTCGACCTGGGCATGAGCTTGGAAAACCATTTTGAGCTCTTCGAACATCTCATATGCTCCGTGTCGCTCAAAACGCTTTTGGAGCCCCGGTTCTAAGCTGTAAAGCATGCCGCACTGAACGAGGGAGTAATCATCAGCACGTGTCTGCCAAGCGTTCATAACGTCTTGGTTCTGTGGGACGGGTGCGTCACCTAGCAGTGCTAGTAGGACATAATCTTTCTTGGCAGCTATGAGGATGATCCTCAGGTTCCAGACCCAGTCCGTATAGTTGCTGCCATCGTCTTTCAGCTTGGTTTTCTCTAGGAACGCGTTGAAGTTGAGGACAACGTTGGCCATTTGATCTACAAGACATATTGTAAAGATTTTAGACTAAGTTCATGATAATTAAGTTCATCTAATCAAATTATATAATGAACTCCCACTCAGATAGACATCCCTCCAGTCATCTAAGTATAACATGATCCGAGTTAACTAGGCCGTGTCCGATCATCACGTGAGACGGACTAGTCAACATCGGTGAACATCTTCATGTTGATCGTATCTTTTATACGACTCATGCTCGACCTTTTGGTCTTCTGTGTTCTAAGGCCATGTCTGTACATGCTAGGCTCGTCAAGTCAACCTAAGTGTTTGCATGTGTAAATCTGTCTTACACCCGTTGTATGTGAACGTTGGAATCTATCACACCCGATCATCACGTGGTGCTTCGAAACAACGAACTGTTGCAACGGTGCACAGTTAGGGGGAACACTTTCTTGAAATTATTATGAGGGATCATCTTATTTACTACCGACGTTCTAAGTAAACAAGATGCAAAAACATGATAAACATCACATGCAATCAAACAATAATAGTGACATGATATGGCCAATATCACATAGCTCCTTTGATCTCCATCTTGGGGCTCCATGATCATCTTGTCACCGGCATGACACCATGATCTCCATCATCGTGTCTCCATGAAGTTGCTCGCCAACTATTAATTCTACTACTATGGCTAACGTGTTTAGCAATAAAGTAAAGTAATTTACATGGCGTTTCTCAATGACACGCATGTCATACAAAAATAAAGACAACTCCTATGGCTCCTGCCGGTTGTCATACTCATCGACATGCAAGTCGTGATTCTTATTACAAGAACATGATCTCATACATCACATATATATCATTCATCATTCATCACAACTTTGGCCATATCACATCACAAATCACTTGCTGCAAAAACAAGTTAGACGTCCTCTAATTGTTGTTGCAAGTTTTACGTGGCTGCAAAAGGGTTCTAGCAAGAACGTTTTCTTACCTACGTAATAGCCACAACGTGATTTGTCAACCTCTATTTACCCTTCATAAGGACCCTTTTCATTGAATCCACTCCAACTAAAGTGGGAGAGACAGACACCCGCTAGCCACCTTATGCAACTAGTGCATGTCAATCGGTGGAACCAGTCTCACGTAAGCGTACGTGTAAGGTCGATCCGGGCCGCTTCATCCCACAATACCGTTGAAGCAAGATAAGACTAGTAGCGGCAAGAAAGTTGACAACATCTACGCCCACAACAAATTGTGTTCTACTCGTGCAAGGAGAACTACGCATAGACCTAGCTCATGATGCCACTGTTGGGGAACGTTGCAGAAAACAAAAATTTTCCTATGGTTTCACCAAGATCCATCTATGAGTTCATCTAGCAACGAGTGATTGGATTGCATCTACATACCTTTGTAGATCACGCGCGGAAGCGTTCAAAGAACGGGGATGAGGAAGTCGTACTCGACGTGATCCAAATCACCGGAGATCCTAGCGCCGAAAGGACGGCACCTCCATGTTCAACACACGTACGGTCAGCGTGACGTCTCCTCCTTCTTGATCCAGCAAGGGGGAAGGAGAGGTTGATGAAGATCCAGCAGCACGACGGCGTGGTGGTGGATGCAGGGCGTCACCGCAGCAGGGCTTCGCCGTATACTGCGAGAGAGAGAGGTGTAGCAGGGGAGAGGGAGGCGCCAAGACTCAAGGTGTGGCTGCACCCTCCCACCCTCCCCTTTTATATAGGCTCCCCTAGGGGGGGCGCCGGCCCTAGGAGATGGGATCTCCTAGGGGGGGCGGCGGCCAAGGGTGGAGTAGCCCCCAAGGCAAGGTGGGCCCCCCACCCCTAGGGTTCCAACCCTAGGCGCATGGGATGGGCTTAGGGGGCGCACCAGCCCACTATGGGCTGGTTCCCCAACCCACTTTGGCCCATGGGGCCCTCCGGGATGGGTGGCCCCACCCGGTGGACCCCCGGGACCCTTCCGGTGGTCCCGGTACAATACCGGTGACCCCGAAACTCTCCCGATGGCCGAAACTGCACTTCCTATATATAATTCTTCACCTCCGGACCATTCTGGAACTCCTCGTGACGTCCAGGATCTCATCTAGGACTTCGAACAACTTTCTGGTTACTGCATATTCATATCTCAACAACCCTAGCGTCACCGAACCTTAAGTGTGTAGACCCTACGGGTTCGGGAGACATGTAGACATGACCGAGACGGCTCTTCGGTCAATAACCAATAGCGGGATCTGGATACCCATGTTGGCTCCCACATGCTCCTCGATGATCTCATCAGATGAACCACGATGTCGAGGATTCAAGCAACCCTGTATACAATTCCCTTTGTCAATCGGTACGTTACTTGCCCGAGATTCGATCGTCGGTATCCCAATACCTCGTTCAATCTTGTTACCGGCAAGTCACTTTACTCGTACTGTAATGCATGATCCCGTGACCAGACACTTGGTCACTTTGAGCTCATTATGATGATGCATTACCGAGTGGGCCCAGAGATACCTCTCCGTCATACGGAGTGACAAATCCCAGTCTTGATCCGTGTTAACCCAACAGACACTTTCGGAGATACCCGTAGTATACCTTTATAGTCACCCAGTTACGTTGTGACGTTTGGTATACCCAGAGCACTCCTACGGTATCCGGGAGTTACACGATCTCATGGTCTAAGGAAAAGATACTTGACAATCTAAAAACTCTAGCAAACGAACTATACGATCTTGTGCTATGTTTAGGATTGGGTCTTGTCCATCACATCATTCTCCTAATGATGTGATCCCGTTATCAATGACATCCCCATGTCCATAGCCAGGAAACCATGACTATCTGTTGATCAACGAGCTAGTCAACTAGAGGCTCACTAGGGACACATTGTGGTCTATGTATTCACACATGTATTACGATTTCCGGATAATACAATTAAAGCATGAACAATAGACAATTATCATGAACAAGGAAATATAATAATCATTTTATTATTGCCTCTAGGGCATATTTCCAACAGTACCTTACTAGATATGGTGCGATCTATGATGTCTCTTACTGATTCACCACTATCATTTTGGGGTTATGCTTTAGAGACGGCCGCATTCACGTTAAATAGGGCACCATCGAAATCCGTTGAGACGACGCCTTATGAACTATGGTTTGGCAAGAAACCAAAGTTGTCGTTTCTTAAAGTTTGGGGCTGCGATGCTTATGTGAAAAAGCTTCAACCTGATAAGCTCGAACCCAAATCGGAGAAATGTGTCTTCATAGGATACCCAAAGGAGACTGTTGGGTACACCTTCTATCACAGATCTGAAGACAAGACATTCGTTGATAAGAATGGATCCTTTATAGAGAAGGAGTTTCTCTCGAAAGAAGTGAGTGGGAGGAAAGTAGAACTTGATGAGGTAACTGTACCTGCTCCCTTATTGGAAAGTAGTTCATCACAGAAACCGGTTTCTGTGACACCTACACAAATTAGTGAGGAAGTTAATGATGATGATCATGGAACTTCAAATCAAGTTATTACTGAACCTCGTAGATCAACCAGAGTAAGATCCGCACCAGAGTGGTATGGTAATCCTGTTCTGGAAGTCATGCTACTAGATCATGATTAACCTACGAACTATGAAGAAGCGATGGTGAGCCCAGATTCCGCAAAATGGCTAGAAGCCATGAAATCTAAGATGGGATCCATGTATGAGAACAAAGTGTGGACTTTGGTTGACTTGCCCGTTGATCGGCAAGCAATTGAGAATAAATGGATCTTCAAGAAGAAGACCGACGCTGACGGTAATGTTACTGTCTACAAAGCTCGACTTGTTGCGAAAGGTTTTCGACAAGTTCAAGGGATTGACTACGATGAGACCTTCTCACCCGTAGCGATGCTTAAGTCTGTCCGAATCATGTTAGAGATTGCCGCATTTTATGATTATGAAATTTGGCAGATGGATGTCAAAACTGCATTCCTGAATGGATTTCTGGAAGAAGAGTTGTATATGATGCAACTGGAAGGTTTTGTCGATCCAAAGGGAGCTAACAAAGTGTGCAAGCTCCAGCGATCCTTTTATGGACTGGTGCAAGCCTCTCGGAGTTGGAATAAACGCTTTGATAGTGTGATCAAAGCATTTGGTTTTGTACAGACTTTTGGAGAAGCCTGTATTTACAAGAAAGTGAGTGGGAGCTCTATAGCATTTCTGATATTATATGTGGATGACATATTACTAATTGGAAATGATATAGAATTTCTGGATAGCATAAAGGGATACTTGAATAAAAGTTTTTCTATGAAAGACCTCGGTGAAGCTGCTTACATATTGGGCATCAAGATCTATAGAGATAGATCAAGACGCTTAATTGGACTTTCACAAAGCACATACCTTGACAAAGTTTTGAAAAAGTTCAAAATGGATCAAGCAAAGAAAGGGTTCTTGCCTGTGTTACAAGGTGTGAAGTTGAGTAAGACTCAATGCCCGACCACTGCAGAAGATAGAGAGAAGATGAAAGATATTCCCTATGCTTCAGCCATAGGCTCTATCATGTATGCAATGCTGTGTACCAGACCTGATGTGTGCCTTGTTATAAGTCTAGCATGGAGGTACCAAAGTAATCCAGTAGTGGATCACTGGACAACGGTCAAGAACATCCTGAAATACCTGAAAAGGACTAAGGATATGTTTCTCGTTTATGGAGGTGACAAAGATCTCATCGTAAATGGTTACGTTGACGCAAGCTTTGACACTGATCCGGACGATTCTAAATTGCAAACCGGATACGTGTTTATATTAAACGGTGGAGCTGTCAGTTGGTGCAGTTCTAAACAAAGTGTCGTGGCGGGATCTACGTGTGAAGCGGAGTACATAGCTGCTTCGGAAGCAGCAAATGAAGGAGTCTGGATGAAGGAGTTCATATCCGATCTAGGTGTCATACCTAGTGCATCGGGTCCAATGAAAATCTTTTGTGACAATATTGGTGCAATTGCCTTGGCAAAGGAATCCAGATTTCACAAGAGAACCAAGCACATCAAGAGACGCTTCAATTCCATCCGGGATTTAGTCCAGGTGGGAGACATAGAAATTTGCAAGATACATACGGATCTGAATGTTGCAGACCCATTGACTAAGCCTCTTCCACGAGCAAAACATGATCAACACCAAGGCTCCATGGGTGTTAGAATCATTACTATGTAATCTAGATTATTGACTCTAGTGCAAGTGGGAGACTGAAGGAAATATGCCCTAGAGGCAATAATAAAGTTATTATTTATTTCCTTATTTCATGATAAATATTTATTATTCATGCTAGAATTGTATTAACCGGAAACATAATACATGTGTGAATACATAGACAAACAGAGTGTCACTAGTATGCCTCTACTTGACTAGCTCGTTGATCAAAGATGGTTAAGTTTCCTAACCATAGACATGAGTTGTCATTTGATTAACGGGATCACATCATTAGGAGAATGATGTGATTGACTTGACCCATTCCGTTAGCTTAGCACTTGATCATTTAGTTTGTTGCTATTGCTTTCTTCATGACTTATACATGTTCCTATGACTATGAGATTATGCAACTCCCGTTTACCGGAGGAACACTTTGTGTTCCACCAAACGTCACAACGTAACTGGGTGATTATAAAGGTGCTCTACAGGTGTCTCCAAAGGTACTTGTTGGGTTGGCGTATTTCGAGATTAGGATTTGTCACTCCGATTGTCAGAGAGGTATCTTTGGGCCCACTCGGTAATGCACATCACTATAAGCCTTGCAAGCATTGCAACTAATGAGTTAGTTGCAGGATGATGTATTACGGAACGAGTAAAGAGACTTGCCGGTAACGAGATTAAACTAGGTATTGAGATACCGACGATCGAATCTCGGGCAAGTAAGATACCGATGACAAAGGGAACAACATATGTTGTTATGCGGTCTGACCGATAAAGATCTTCGTAGAATATGTAGGAGCCAATATGGGCCTCCAGGTCCCGCTATTGGTTATTGACCAGAGAGTTGTCTCGGTCATGTCTACATAGTTCTCGAACCTGTAGGGTCCGCACGCTTAACGTTCGTTGACGATATAGTACTATATGAGTTATGTATGTTGATGACCGAATGTTGTTCGGAGTCCGGGATGAGATCACGGACATGACGAGGAACTCCGGAATGGTCCGGAGATAAATTTTGATATATGGGATAATAGTGTTTGGTCACTGGAAGGGTTTCGGAAATCACCGGAAGGGGTTCCAGATGTTTCCCGAAATGTTTGGGTACGAGAACACTTTATTTGGGCCAAAGGGGAAAGCCCACAAGGTTTTTGGAAAGCGCAAAAGGAAGTTTTGCGGAGTCCGGGGGCCAGACGCCAGGGTCCCTGGCATCTGGGTCCAGACGCCGGGAACCCTGGTGTCTGGCCCTGGAGTCCGAGAAGGACTCTTGCCTTTCGGGTGAAACCGACTTTGTGGAGGCTTTCACTCCAAGTTTCGACCCCAAGGCTCAACATATAAATAGAGGGGTAGGGCTAGCACCCAAGAAACACCAAGCCGTGTGCCGGCAACCCCGTCCCCTCTAGTTTATCCTCCGTCATAGTCTTCATAGTGCTTAGGCGAAGCCCTGCGGAGATTGTTCTTCACCAACACCGTCACCACGCCGTCGTGCTGCCGAAACTCATCTACTACTTCGCCCCTCTTGCTGGATCAAGAAGGCGAGGACGACACCGAGCCGAACGTGTGCAGAACTCGGAGGTGCCGTGCTTTCGGTACTTGGATCGGTCGGACGTGAAGACGTACGACTACATCAACCGCGTTGATATAACGCTTCCGCGAACGGTCTATGAGGGTACGTAGACAACACTCTCCCCTCTCGTTGCTATGCATCACCACGATCTTGCGTGTGCGTAGGATTTTTTTTTGAAATTACTACGTTCCCCAACAGTGGCTACTAAGTGGGTGGTGGGTGGTCAGTGAATTTCTTTGTCGTCCGTATCCCATTCTAGCCGGACATAGTTCGGCCAAGGTTCTCCTGACAGGAAGAGAGACCTTAATGAATTTACCACATCGCCGAAAGGTGAGTGCTGAAAGATGTCCGCGGAGGTGAACTCCATGATCGGCGCCCAGTCGGATTCGACTGGCACAAATGTAAGCGGCTCGGAGTCCGTGGCCGAAGATGAATCCAGGGGTTCGACGACACGACTCTCGTAAGGGGTGAAGTCAGTATCCGGCTCTATCGCCACTGAGAGTGCGGCCTCCATGGCGGGGTCTATCCCTCCGCTCTAGGATGGCGTGACTTGCTCCGGATTGACAGCCAGAGTAGTTGCAGATGCGATCTCCCGCATATTGTCCGACGGCAGAGTTATGTCATGCTCGTCGTGACTGTGCGGCACACCTGACATGGGCTCGAATCCGTCGAAGATCAAGTCTCCGCGGATATCGGCTGTGTAGTTCAAGTTTCCGAATCTGACCTGATGGCCAGGGGCACAGCTCTCGATCTGCTCCAGATGGCCATGCGAATTGGCCCGCGGTGCGAAGCCGCCGAATACAAAGATCTGTCCAGGGAGGAAAACCTCACCTTGGACCGCATCGAGAGCGATGATCGAAGGAGCCATCAAGCCTTATGGTGACAACACAGTGGAACTCTCAAAGAAAGCACCAATGTCGGTGTCAAAACCGGCGGATCTCGGGTAGGGGGTCCCGAACTGTGCGTATAAGGCGGATGGTAACATGAGGCATGGGACATGATGTTTAACCAGGTTCGGGCCCTCTTGATGGAGGTAATACCCTATGTCCTGCTTGATTGTTCTTGATGATATGAGTATTACAAGAGTTGATCTACCACGAGATCGTAGATGCTAAACCCTAGAAGCTAGCCTATGGTATGATTGTATATTGTCCTACGGACTAAAACCCTCTGGTTTATATAGACACCGGAGGAGGCTAGGGTTAGACAGAGTCGGTTACAAGGGAGGAGATATACATATCCGTATTGCCTAGCTTGCCTTCCACGCCAAGTAGAGTCCCATCCGGACACGGGACGGAGTCTTCAATCTTGTATCTTCATAGTCCAATAGTCCGGCCGAAGGATATAGTCCGGCTGTCCGGAGACCCCCTAATCTAGGACTCCCTCAGACCCCCAGTTGCATGTCGACCATTGACTCGTCATTAGGGGTGTATCTGTTTGGTCGTGGGACCTAGTTGCAAATCAACCATCGACTTGCAACTTGGGGGGAGAGTGTGTTTGTCGAGGGTCCATAGTTCCATGTCGACCAACAACTCGCAACTAGGCGGGCGGGGGTGGGGAAGTGAGTTTCTACAGGTCCAGTTGCAAGTCAACCATTGACTCGCAACTAAGGGTGTCTGTGTTTGTCGAGGCCCCCAGTTGCAAGTCAACCATCGACTCACAACTAGGGGGGTGTGTTTGTTTGTCGATGGCGCCAAGTTACATGACGACCATCGATTCCTAACTAAGAGTGTTTGTGTTTGTCGAGAGTCCCCAGTTGCATGTCAACCGTCGACTCGCAACTAAGGGTGTGTGTGTGTGTGTGTGTGTGTCGAGGGTCCCTAGTTGCAAGCCTACCATCGACTCGCAACTAGGGAGGTGTGTTTGTCGATGGCTCCCACTTGCAAGCCGACCATCGACACGCAACTAAGGGTGTCTGTGTTTGTCATGGTCCCAAGTTGCATGTCAATCATTAACTCGCAACTAAGAGCGTGTGTGTTTTTCATGGTCCCCAGTTGTCAATGTGTGTTTGTCGATGGTCCTTAGTTTCATGTCGACCATGGACTCGCAACTAGGGAGTGTGTTTGTTTATCATTGGCGCCAAGTTGCATGCCGACCATCGATTCACAACTAATAGTGTTTGTGTTTTTCGAGGGTCCCCAGTTGCATGTCAACCTTCGAGTCGCAACTAGTGTGTGTGTGTGTGTGCGTATTTGTCGAGGGTCCCTAGTTGCCAGCCGACGATCGACTCGCAACTAGGGGTGCGTTTGTCAATGGCGCCCAGTTGCAAGCTAACCATCGACTACAACTAAGTGGTATTTTTTGTGTGTTTGTCAAGGGTCCCCAGTTGCAAGCAGACCACCGACTCGCAACTAGGGGGGGGGGGTGTTTGTCGATGGCGCCCAGTTGCAAGCTGCCCATCGATTCACAGCTAGGGGGTGTTTGTCGATGGCGCCCAGTTGCAAGCCGACCATTGACTCGCAACTAGGGTTGTGTGTGTTTGTCGAGGATCCTCAGTTGTAAGCCAACCATAGACTCACAACTAAGGGGTGTTTTTTGTGTGTTTGTCGAGGGTCCCCAGTTGCAAGCCGACCATCGACTCGCAACTAGGAGGGTGTTTGTGTTTGTCGAGGGTCCCCAGTTGCAAGCCAACCATCGACTCGCAACTAAGGGGGGGTGTGTGTGTGTGTTTGTCGAGGGTCCCCAGTTGAAAGCCGACCACCAACTCGCAACTAGTGTGTGTGTGTGTGTGTGTGTTTGTCGAGGGTCCACAGTTGCATGTCAACTGTCGACTCGTAACTAAGGGTGTGTGTGTTTGTCGGTTGCAAGCCGACCATCAACTCGCAACTAGTCGGTGTGTTTGTTGATGGTGCCTAGTTGCAAGCCGACCATCGACTCGCAACTAGGGTGTGTGTGTGTGTGTTCGTCGAGGGTCCCCAGTTGCATGCCAACCGTCGACTCACAACTAGAGGTTGTGTGTGTTTGTCGAGAGTCCCCAGTTGCAAGCCAAGCATCGACTTGCAACTAGGAATGTGCGTGTTTGTTGAGAGTCCCCAGTTGCAAGTCGAGCATCGACTCGCAAGTAGGAGTGTGTGTTTATCGAGAGTCCCCAATTGCAAGCCGAGCATCGACTTGCAACTAGGAGTTTGTGTGTTTGTCGAGAGTCCTGTTATGACTGACGATATTATTTCATTGTTTATTCCATGTTGTGAAATGTAATTGGGTTGCACAAACACTAGACTGGTTGCTTTGTTAGTCTAGAACCAAGGGAAAACATATGTATGAAAAAAATCATTGCTTTTTAGGCAGGATTAGATTGTCCAAGTGAAAATGAATGAAAATTTTGTGCATTTGAACACTGAATTATACATGTTTCCTTTTCTTTTTCCGCAACAGCTCTCTCTGGAAAATCTAAGAATACTTTTGACTGCTATATATAGGCCATGTGTTTGTCAAAAGAATTTGAAACATAAATTTTAGTATATATTACTTCATGTAAATTAGGTAGGATATGTAAGTTTTTGTAAGTTTTTTGGGCCCTTTTTGAATATTTAATCTTACATTTTTTGAATCCAGCACCTACTCTCGCAGACTGTACTATACTGTGTGTAAAGAAGTCTATGTTTTTTTTGCCTTAAAAGATGATTTCAGAGTTCACATAGATGTGGAGTCGGATTGCGTGGAAGAATAAAGATGGTGCGGTGCGGTGGAACAAATAAATCAAAGTATGCCTTTTTAGTGAAGGAAATCAAGGATAATCTAGAGGAACGTAGTTCTTGTATCTAACATTCTTAGGAAGTTGATCCTCACTAACAATTCTCTTAACATGCACACTATTCATGTCAGCAAGATGACACATAAGGCTGCTTGTAATGGGTAGTATCATAAGTTAGTATCATGCATATGATACTAGTGTATGATACTACCTCTCTAATGCATAGTATCATACAGTAGTATCATAGATGACTTTATTTATTGCCATGCATGACACATAGTAGTGTAACATTTATTATGATATGGTATCATAATACTATGATACTCAACATTCTCTTTCTTTATTTAATTCTATGTCACATCATCTAAATTGCCTAGTTGGCATGCATGATACTATTTATGATACTCCCATTACGATCAGCCTAAGTGTTCAGTTTCCAAGCAATCTGCCACATCAGCGTCTGTAAAAAAAACTGACATGTTCCAAAAAAAAAAGTTCCTGAGAGCCGTCCGTTCCAATTCTTTGGGTTCAATTTCCTTCGCATGCTAAATACTAGCAAGCACATGCATGCTGACAGGCAACCCATTACTCCATCCACATGCAGCCCACTGTTACTAGATGCAAACGAAACGACACAATATCAGCTGTGCAACCACCGGACAATTTCTTTGTGACGTCTTCTCCCCTTCCCCTTCGAGTGTCACGCATATCTCCTCCCCTTCCATGCATCTTTTTTTGTCCTTCCTATATATACCAAGCAACCATATCTTCATAGGATGAAACCTTTCCCTATCCCAGTCTTCATAAGCGGAATACTGCAACTCTTCGCCATGGCTCCACCAAGGGATCTTCTGGCCACCGTCGCTTGCCGAGCGACATTGGAGTGGTTAATATTTGGTAGATTCCATGAGTTAGAAGGTTGATTTCCCACAGGACTTGGTTTATCTACATTTTCATCTGGGAAGAAGGAGGATACGTTTGAAAGATTGACTACAATTCTACGTGTTCATGGCTAAGGTCGGTTTCTCCATCAAGGGCTCATGTATTTTCTCCCCTTTCCTTTCTCGATCACTTAAGCCTTTTGTTGTTCTGAACGCAGACCAACGCGTCGATGCGGCCGTCGACCACATTGGTGCCATAGATGATGGTGACGGCAAGAGAGTGAGGCGCTGCATGTCGTCGACCATGCCAACCCAGTCGGATGAGGAGGCGTGGCCACCACTGCTGAGGACGTTGCCGATGCCGAGCCAACTCCATGATAATGTTGGCCGACACCATGATGCTCTCTATCTGCACCATCTGGCCTGCCATCTACTACAGACCAGACTTACTTGCAGACTCATGCAACACAATTGGTCATGCATTTTTGTCTTCCCTCATCTCTCACTATGTTTTCTTCGCACATCTGTCCAATTTCTACCACCTAACGAGCAGGTCATCACGCTGCATCACCGACAATAGGACGTTTGGTTGGCCTGCGCTTGCATGCTCCACCTATACTCCTTGCAGCATTTCCTGATTCCGCCGAGGCTATCCAATTGTTGTGGGGAGAAAGAGTCTACAAACCCGGATCTTTGATCTGTGCTTCCTTTGTACTATTTTCAGCACATGTGTCACATTTTTTTGCAATCCAAATGCCTGATACACTGTAAGTCGACTGAAGTCATGTACCCGAGATAGATTAAAGTTAAGGCCTCCTTTGGTTCATAGGATTGAAAAATCATAGAAATAGGAAAGTCATAGGAAATAAGATGACATGCATCTCAAATCCTATGCATAGGAATAGAAAAGGAGATGCCCTTTGATTCACACCATAGGATTTTTTTCCATTGAGTCTAGACTAATGTTTATTTTCCTATGAAATGTGGAGGATAGGAAGAATTCCTCCATAGGAATAGGATTTCATTCCTACAAACCAAAGAGCTCTGAAGGAATTTTTCCTATAGAAATCCTATCCTATGAAAATCCTACAAAATTCCTCGAAACCAAAGGAGGCTAGAATTAATTCATTCCAGGTGGAGACAAGCAATTTGTACTGCAGACTTGTAGATGTAGCTTTGCATATATTATGTCTGATTGCCCTGATGGCATGATGTTTTCTTTCTGTCCCTTTTCTGATTAGTGTACTTCCTAAAATAAATTATTTTTCTTATTTTGGATCGGAAGGAGTAATCATTTTGTATTAGCACAACATCAAGTTGCATTGTCTTCTTTCCATTGAGATGGACATACTACTTTTCATCATTTGATAAAATACTAAGACCGTGTACAAGTTTGGTCATGAACTGATCATACAAATAAAGGTGATTTCATTGTTACATCATATGCAAGCTAAATTCTGTAGTTTTATCTTTTATCTTATTGTTTTTTCTTCTGAAAGTGTTCTTCTCCTCTAAGCTATTTGTCACACTACCATCCCGCCGCAAAGCGCGGGGCATTGTCTAGTTACTCATATACGGCGTAGTCAAAACCTAGCTAGTCATTTTATGACCAACTTTGGGAGGTCACAAGTTCGAACAGCTGTGTGGCTTGGATCTGGTCCAGAGGAAGTCATTGACATCATACGTCGTGATTGTAATATTTGAGTTTGAGTAAAGCAAGTTTTCGCAAAATATGATCTTTTATTTCTGGGCATAATTTTCATAGAGAGAATACTTGAATGTTTCTTTACAGGGTTTGTAAGTTTATACAGATCATGTATCAATTTTACATAAGCCCATAATAGTTTTTTGAACACTTTTTTGTGTGTGTTACACATGTCATCCACAGGGGCTATCAGGGTTAAACATGAAGAAAAAAAAAGTGATAAACCTTTGCAAACAAGTGTGCCTATTTTGTGCAGTAGCCTTCTCTTTTAGTCCCACTTAGCATTTTCACTTTTGTCCACTAGCCTATTTTTCAGGCCCGTGAAACAACCTGTTTAGTAGGCTTGTTTAAAAAGAAATCTGTTCAGTACTCATAGCAGGCCAAGTAAAGACACGGGGTGTGGTAGTGGGCACGTGAGTTCTTTTTCTTGGGCTGGAGATGCACGCAACAGCAACAAAAAGAAGAAAAACAAACGATCAAGAGGACATGGCGGGGGTTATTCGTTTGATGATGTGTGCTGATGTTATATTTAGATGTGACTAGATGAGTCCTAGACACATCCTTGCCGAATAGCCTGGATATCCGCACGGTGGCAGCAATGGTCGGCGGCGACAAAGTGGCCTTCTACCAGTACCATCGCGCGTTCTACAGCCCCCACCACACCCTCTTCGACCAGGCCGGCCGCCATTACTACGAGAGCTGCTACATCAGGGCAACATCGATTTCATCTTCGGCGGCGGCCAGTCCATATTCCAGGCAAGCACGCGCTCTACTCTAGCAAGGGCGTACGATCTAGCGCAGCATTCTCATACATCGGCGTCATCTCGAACGCGTGCTCTACATGCAGTGCGCGGAGATCTTCGTGAAGCCCGACCGGCGGACGCTGATCCTGGGCTCCATCGCGGCGCAGGACCGCATGCAAGGAGGAGGACAACAGCAGCGGGTTCGTGTTCCTCAAGGGCAAGGTGTACGGTGTAGGGGAGGTGTATCTGGGCAGCACCGAGTACGTACACCCAAGCAAACACAACGAGCCTCCCATTGATGAAGTGGATACCTTAAAATGATCGATGTATTTGTTTGTGATCGTGCGTTTGCTCCAATTTGCAGACATTTGATGCTTGGCGAGTTCAACTGCACGGGGCCAGGGGCCGAGGCGTCGCAGCGCGTGCCGTGGTCGCGGCGGTTAGACCAGGCGGAGGCGGCCAAGTTCCTCACCGTCGACTTCATCAACGGCAAGGAGTGGCTCCCGGCGTTCTACTACTGATTGCCTGAATGCATGCATGTCTAGGAACTTGTACACTTGTTGCTTGCTAGTCGTTGTTACTCGTGGATGGAATGTCATGTATGATTTATTTATTTTTGCTAGGGGTAATGTCATCTGCGATGTCTAAGATCTAATTGAGACTGTACTGTATGATAGATTTTTTGTAGCAGGATCGCGACAGATTTATTGCCGATTTTGAACTCAGTACGTATGCATGTTTTTGGACTATATAATGCAGGAGTACATCTATTAATTCGTAAAAAGCAATAGCGGATTGGAGGAATTAAAACACAAGCACTTTATTCATTCCGGAAGATGATAAATATGTAATCATAAACACACGTCAAAATGTAAACATACAAATGCTCAAGTTTTGTCGATAACATATGGTATCTATCACCTATATATATCCAATAACGTGCAACTATTGCATCCCATGCATTATGCATGCATTATTCTCACACTCGTCCGCCAATGCCGCCGCCGCCTCCAAAACCTCCACCACCTCCACCACCTAAGCCGCCACCACCTCCGGCACCAAATCCTCCGCCAAAACCACCACCTTTGCCGCCTCCGAAGCCACCGCCACCCCCTAGGCCGCCGCCGGCACCACCACCAAGCCCACCCCCTCCTCCAGCGCCACCACCAAACCCGCCACCAGAGCCAACTCCTGCCCCACCACCAAGACCGCCTCCCGCGCCACCTCCCAATCCACCACCACCTCCAGCCCCGCCACCCAGTCCGCCTCCTCCACCTGCACCACCGCCGAGACCACCTCCAGCACCACCCCCAAGCCCACCTCCTAAGCCGCCGCCTTCTCCAGTACCACCCCCAAGCCCACCTCCTCCACCTGCACCGCCACCCAGACCACCTCCAGCCCCACCACCGAGACCGCCTCCTGCACCACCACCCAAGCCACCACCCCCTCCTACGCCGCCGCCGAGTCCACCTCCTCCACCTGCACCACCACCGAGACCACCTCCAGCTCCGCCACCGAGCCCGCCCCCTGCACCTGCACCACCACCGAGACCACCACCTCCACCAAGACCACCACCAAGACCGCCACCATGCCCAAGACCGCCACCTCCACCAAGACCACCACCGTGCCCAAGACCTCCACCAAGACCACCACCATGCCCAAGACCTTCACCAAGACCACCGCCGGCACCACCACCAAAACCACCTCCTCCCCCGAGACCACCGCCTAGACCGCCTCCTTTACCACCTCCAAACCCACCACCAAGGCCTCCACCATGGCCAAGCCCTCCACCAAGCCCACCACCGGCACCACCGCCTCCGCCTCCGCCGAGGCCACCGCCACCACCAAAGCCGCCGCCGCCACCGAAGCCTCCTCCACCGCCCAAGTTCTGCTTCTCCAGGAGACGCGCTTCGGCAGCCACTCCAAGAACAAGGGCGACGGCCAATGCCGCGAGCGCCGATATCCACACGCACCTCGCCATCTTCCCCATGAGAAGCTAGCGGGCTAACTGGAGAAGTGGACTGAGTTTAGGATGTTGCTGCTGCGATCGATGCTTGAAGCGAAGGACGCTGCCTTAGTTTTATAGTACTTGAGCTGAGCTGAGCTGAGCTAAACCCGATCAAGTGGATCGGACAATGAAGACTAGAGCGAAGATCTGTGTGCGCGCGTGGAGTAAATGTAGGTAGTTGGCAGAAGGATATGACAACCCAGCGAGCCTAGCTAGCTAGGAGAAGGCGTCTCAACTCTCAACTGCGAGGGTTTCAGCTCGCAGAGTCAAAGAACGCCAGCAGCGAGAGAGAGGAGAGGCGAAGCGGAAGAAAGAGGGCACGCGCAGTCGCGAGCTCTGCTGGATGAGCAGAGACGGGGCCTATCCATCCAGGAGCCTGTCGCTCGGCTAGCTACACATGCACATGGACGTAGGAAGAGTTCTGTGGCAGCGCGCGAGGGATGGCCATGCTTCGATTTGGTGCCGGTGCATTTATGTTCACGCGCTCGCTCGGCTATAGCCGCTCAACTAATCGCACCCGCAGCAGACGCATGTTACCTTGTTGGACATGGATAGTACTTGTAATACTTCCTCTAGTCATTTTTACTCGGCGTATTAGATTTTTGTCAAGTCAAACATTGCGAAGTTTGATCAAATTTATATTAAAAAATATTAACATCTATAATACTATATATATATATATATATATTATGAAACTACATTTCATAACGAATCTAAATATTAATTTGACATTGTGAATGTTGATATATGATTGATCAAAGTAAAGATACTTTGACTTCGGATAAAACTTATATGCGGATTAAAAAGGACCGAGAGGGAGTACATAAGATTGGTATGTACTACTACCTCATGCATGGCTCTATAGTCATTGAGACTTTTCATTCGGTGTGCATTGCCTAGCTAGAGCATTAAAACAAAGATTAAGGCTAACTATAAGTGGCTGT
Organism: Triticum urartu; assembly: GCF_056163025.1. NCBI lineage: Eukaryota > Viridiplantae > Streptophyta > Magnoliopsida > Poales > Poaceae > Triticum > Triticum urartu. Next base: position 426,070,240 of record NC_141876.1, read on the forward strand.
GAAGAAGAGTGTCAGAAACAATACGCACACGCTCTGCATAATGGAGTATCATGATCAATGATATTTCTGAGAATGCTCTTTTTCAAAATAGAAAATTGTGAGAATGCATATATATGCCCTGCCCTGTCAATGCCATTATGTTAGTCAGTAGTGTCGAGGTAGCTGGCAGTTACTGGAGTTGACCGTTGACCCTTTTAGCAGCCGCACAACTCAACGCCCGCATTCGAGCTTCTTCTCGCCACAGCGTCGAGCTATTTTCCGCAGGTTTTAAGCCATTACGTGGCGAAATGTATATGCAAGCATCTTTTTTTTTTGAGGGAGTATATGCAAGCATCTGAAGTCGGCTATGTGCATGGACAATCGATCAGATTGTAAACCAGTACAAGGCAATCCTATCGATTGCACAGTAGAGCGAAAGGATTTGCGTAAACAGATCGACGACGTGCCAAGTCGGAGCGAGCATTACAGATAGGGCTGGATCGTCGAACCCACTGCCATGAATGATCGCTCAAGACGGGGGACCACGACGCAAAGGCAAGCAGGAAGTTGATACACCGTCTAGCTAGCGTCTAGCTACCAAACGGGAGCAGGCAACCATGAGCTGCGGTGCACACCGAGGAAAAGAAAAGCAGACAGTGTGCACCATTTGTCTTGGACGCATTTAATTTTCCCACATGCAGGTAGCTAGCGGCTGCATGCATACACTTGCACGATAAAAGCAAGCCTAATAATAGAACCAGCTGGCTTTATCTTACTGAGACTCCATCTAGAGCTAACCTCATATAGTACCAGTTAGTTATGGTTATACACAATGACCCACCACTGTCTCATGGAGTTTGCCGAAGCCTGTGCTGTAGATTTACCTCTGCAGCAGCTGACTGTAAATCTACAACACGTAAGTGATGACTCATAGTTCGCCAACATAGGAATAATAAGTGTTGCCTGTGCATCTTTGCATTCATGCATGCTAAAAAATGGTAATTTTAAAATTGGGCATTACCAAACCAAGCCCTGCACCTGATTGTGTGCTTTACACTGTTGCTTTGGGCAAAATTAGGAAAAATAATTTGAAACCTTTCCCTTTAAACTACTAAGTCTAGTCAGGTGTGGGACAATTGAACATGACTTGCTCATTTTGTCATGTTTGGAGCACAATATAAAAATATTATGTGAGATAAGGATTAAAGTGCATAAATCACATTACAGGTGACATTTGAAATCAGACTTAGGTTTAAATTAAATAATCATATAAGTCTCCAAGTATTTGAAATTCAAACAATAAAAATGTACTCCCTCCATAAAGAAATATAAGAGCGTTTAGATCACTAAACTAGCGATCTAAACACTCTTGTATTTATTAAATATAAGAGCGTTTAAATCACTAAAGTAGCGATCTAAACGCTCTTGTATTTATTTACGGAGGGAGTATTACTTTAAGGAATACCACAAGAAATTGCAATTGGAAAAAATATACATGCAAAGACATATAAATAAATATCAAGGAAATGCTTTATTGGTCATAATACATATATAGAAAGTGTACAATGAGCAATTAGAAGTTACATTTAAGAGAAATGGTAGAAGAAGAAAAATAAGGCCTACACTAAGTAAGCTAAGTTCTTCTTCCCTTCATGTGCACTTTATGTAGAACCTGCAAAATGAAGACGAAGGAAACAAATGGGAATTAAGGTTAGAATGTTTGCAACTCCATTCCCAAGCTTCTCGACATCTAAAAGTAATACAAGATTATCGACAACGGGAAGAAGAAGGACTCTATGGTTGACCTTGCCGTGACCATCATCGACCCCTGCTATGCCAACATGAAAGAAGACGTCGATACCAAGAACCTAAACACGTGAGAGGTACCTCTGAATCTAGCCTACATAACCTACGCGGCCAAGGACGCATACGCATGCTACGACATGTACAGTTGGATCTTGGACATGAAGGTGTGTCTGCTTCCCGTAACAAACGAGTACACAGACAGCCGCAACATCATGATCAAGCGTGTCAGGAAGGTCTAGATGATGTACTTTATCTGTTTAAGCACCTTTATCATCTGAGTGTTTCATGCATTAGTCTATGTGTCGTAATTATTTATTTTGTCTGAAATATTTGGTCTAAGAACCCATTAACTTGTTTGCTTTTTTAATGGCTATTTTTATGTATGTAATTAGTTCACTAGGCTGTCGTGCTTTGAATCTCCTTCCTCCCAACATATTCTCCTTCTCAGGTGGACCCAGCAGGTCTCGTACACAGGCATCTGGGACCAACCACCTATCCATTTGTATTTCTTTATTTTGTTCAATCTTTCGTCCTCTTCCAACAGCGGCTGGCGGCGCTGCCATGCACGCCTCGGTGACCCATCCTAGCCTATGGTGCTGGCCAGGCCATCCCTCTACTCCCACAAATTTTGCGATGGCGGCAGCTCCACTGGCCCACCCTACACCCGAACAAGTCAACCCTCGTACTCCCCTCTGCCTGCGTCTTCCCCAGCTCTGGTTCATTCGGGCCGAGGTCTCGACGTCGTCCTCCGCCCTTGTGCTCTTACCGCGGTGCCGCCGTCTGTCGTTCCCAACATGGTTAACAAAACGAGAGGAATCAGGAGGCAATTGTTCGTCGAGAGGCTGACAGTCCCCGGCCCACCAGGTCCATGGCCTAGGTTTAGTTGTTTAACATGCGCAGCCCACGACATGCAGACATAGTTGATCCAACTGATTTCAATTTTTTAGGGTCCAGTAGGTATCAAGCGGCCTCTGGGCCTCCCAGCCTAGCTTGTCTATAACATCAGCCGCCCAAGTTATGTTTCTTTTTTCAAGACGACGCACAACTCAGTTCTATTTTTTATCAGAATGCAAAACTGAACCTATGTTTTCCCTTCTATAATAGTATATATATATATATCTTATTTTATTACATATATATAATATAAACAACATAAGGTTTCGTTAAACCTTTTGTTCATCCAACCATTGTATAGACCTTCCCATTTCCTTTATTTTTCGTTTTTATTAATCCTATATCTGAATTTTCTCCCACTTTCTTTTTCGATGTAATCTAAGTTTTCTCTCAGTACTTTTCCTTAGAACCAACTCAATTGTCCCACGTCTAGCCTAAAAATAATAATACCCCACGTCCTATTAACTCATCAAATTAAAATAATATTTTATTTCATAAATTGTAAGTTCTTACAAAATAATAATAATTGGTTATAAATAACTTGGCAAGTTAACTGGTGATTGCGTATATAAGCTTGCAAAGATTTTACTGCCAATGCAGTAATAGACGTGCAATCATGTGTTTATATTTTTATAACCTTTCTCCGTCCATCCCAACATGATATTTTCACCCAGCCTAGCAAGTCCGTGGATTTCGAGAAAAATGCAAATGGGCTTTAAATTCTAACATAATATATAAACGGGCTGCATAGACGCTACATCAATGTTTCACCCAGCCCACCAAATGGACTGGCTGACATGTGGGCTAGTAGGTCGAAGCCTAAGCACTTTCGCAAAAAATACAAAGGTTGAAGCCTAAGCAAGGCATTGGATTTACATCCAACGACCGACATTCTTCTTCAATCTCTTGTCTTCTTCCCCCAGCGCTGTCGGGACCGCCTGCTCCAGCCTTCGGTGTCCAGCAGCGCTGTTTTGTGTGCCTCGAAGCAAAATGCTACCCCACCGACGGCCAGGCCATCCCTCCACTCCTCCATACCTCATGTTATTCTCTGCCGAGTGTAGGCCCACCCCAAACCCGAACCAGTCAAGTTTCCCACTTCTATCCGTCTGCGACTCCACTGCCACATCTTCCCCATCTCTGAAGCATTCCAGTCTGGGGCCTCACTGTCGTCCATCGGCTTTGGTGCACTCTGCACGGTGTGGTCAACATGGTCAACAAACGAGAGTCATCGGAAGATGACTGTACGTGGAGAGGCTGACTGTGGGGACGCACCACGACCATGGACGCATGCATGCAACTGAATCCTTTTTACGCTGAAAAATAATGCCTTCTCCCCCTAACAGCTGGGACCCACCACCTACATCTATGCATGCAAGGAAGTGTGTCCTTATTACGGGCAAAATAAAAGATCCCCCCCTGACTGCTGGGACCCATCAACTATATCTTCGCACGCAAGGAAGTGCCTCCTTATCCTCCCTGACAGCTAGGACCCACCCGGTCGAACCGTACGTACGGTTGTCTCTCTGGTCGCGAACGTGTACGTACATACTGATCGATCAGTCTCTCTGCAAGGATGAACCGTGGACGAGCAAGGAGCGGCACATGTGACGTAGACGTTGAGGCAGTCCTGTCTAAATCGTGTACACGTACGTAGAGCCAAGATGCAAGAAAGTAAATACGGCTATGTACGTACATACGGGTGGGGTTTTGAATGCGTACAGCGACGGCTTGTCCATCGGCAGCCAACCGGCTGGGTCGGAATGCGTCCTGTTCATCGAGAGCCAAGCGACTTGGACGGAACAGCCAAACCGGGGTCCTATTCATCGACTCGGGGTCTCGTGTCCCGCAAAACGGAGGTAACAGAGTTCTCTTCGATCGCCTATGGTCGAAATGGAGTCCTATTCATCGAAAGGGGTCTGGCATACCGCAAAGGGGACGAAACGGACTAATCTCCAACCGCCTATGGTCGAAACGGAGTCCTGTTCATCGGGAGGGGTCTGGCGTACTGCAAAACAGATGAAACGGACTTCTCTCCAGCCGCCTACGGTCGAAATGGGGTCCTGTTCATCGTAGGGGTGTGCGGCATACCGCAAAACGAGACTCCACGGGCCACTGTTCATCCACCGTCGACTTCCTCCAGCCTCCACCGGCCATTGTTCATCCACGGGCTACTGTTCATCCAGACTCCACGGGGTCCTGTTCATCCACCCCAACCGGTTGGGCGTGTGTGGCGGCCTCCTCGGGGTCTTGTTCATCCAGCGCAACCGCGTACTACCACGTGGTCATGTTCATCTAGCGACAACCACCTACACACGGTCGGGGTCCTGTTCATCCAACCCCCATGGGGAACTATTCATCCACACCCAACCCAACCGGCTTGACTCACCACGTCTCGACTCGTGAAAGCCTCGGCTTGGGTTCAGTTAGTAGCGAAGGAGTCGGTCGGGTTCAGTTAACAGCAAAGGGATCGATCGATCGGCTTCAGTAGCAGCACGCGATCGCTCGGGTTCAGTAAAGTGAACGCCTCTCACTCGGGTTCAGTATAGCGACACGTCTCGCACCACGCGTGCGTACGAGAGAAAAGCGCAAACCACAGTGCATCACTCAGTCCCGACCAACCCACCGTAAAGGGGAACTCCACAAAAATTTCCTCACCCTCACATCTACCACGATTTTTAAGTCCTGGACGGCCCAAAGAATGTCATGCAGGTGCGTCCCCGGCCCGCCCAGGACGAAAAGCCCATTTTCTGTCATGAGTTTTGGTCAAAGAAGTAGGAGCCCACCACATCTATGATGATACATGCTTTTGTCACAATTATGGTCATAGAAGTGTCATAAGCATGAAAGAAAAAAAAATTCATTCAGCCCAAATGTCACGGATGTGTCTTTTTTTGTACTGTAGGGTTTGAGAGGAGATGGTGCTGGTGAAGATGTTGATGGAGATTGACACCCTCTCGGTGAGAGGATCGTTGGTAGTGACGATGGCTTCAATTTCCCCCTCCGGGAGGGAAGCTTCCTGATACGTCTCCAAAGTATCTATAATTTTTGATTGTTCCATGCTATTATATTATCTGTTTTGAATGTTTAATGGGCTTTAATATGCTCTTTTATATTATTTTTGGGACTAACCTATTAACCGGAGGCCCAGTGCTAGTTTCTGTTTTTTTGCCTATTTTAGAGTTTCATAGAAAAGGAATACCAAACGGAATGAAACCTTTGTGATGATCTTTCTTGGTCCGAAAGAAAACCAGAAGACTTGGAGTTGAAGTCTGGAACGCCACGGGGCGGCCACGAGTCAGGAGGGCGCGCCCCCACCCTCGTGGGCCCTTGTAGCTCCACCGACGTACTTCTTCCGCCTATATATACTCTTATACCCTAGATCGATCACAGAGAGCCAAGAAACCATTTCTCCACCGCTGCAACCTTCTGTACTCGTGAGATCCCATCTTGGGGCCGCTTCCGGCTATCTGGCGGAGGGGGAATCGATCACGGAGGGCTTTTACATCAACACCATAGCCTCTCCGATAAAGCGTGAGTAGTTTACCACAGACCTTCGGGTCCATAGTTATTAGCTAGATGGCTTCTTCTCTCTCTTTGATTCCCAATACAAAGTTCTCCCCGATGTTCTTGGAGATCTATTTGATGTAATACTCTTTTGCGGTGTGTTTTCCTAGATCCGATGAATTGTGGGTTTATGAACAAGATTATCTATGAATATTATTTGGTTCTTCTCTGAATTCTTATATGCATGATTTGATATCTTTGCAAGTCTCTTCAAATTATCAATTTAGTTTGGCCTATTAGATTGATCTTTCTTGCAATGGGAGAAGTGCTTAGCTTTGGGTTCAATCTTGTGGTGTCCTTTCCCAGTGACAGTAGGGGCAGCAAGGCATGTATTGTATTGTTTCCATCGAGGATAAAAAGATGGGGTTTATATCATATTGCTTGAGTTTATCCCTCTACATCATGTCATCTTGCTTAATGCGTTACTCTGTTCTTATAAACTTAATACTCTAGATGCATGCTGGATAGCGGTCGATGTGTGGAGTAATAGTAGTAGATGCAGAATCATTTCGATCTACTTGACACGGACGTGATGCCTATATTCATAATCATTGGCTTAGATATTCTCATAACTATGCGCTTTTCTATCAATTGCTCGGCAGTAATTTGTTCACCCACCGTAATACAGGCTATCTTGAGAGAAGCCACTAGTGAAACCTATGGCTCCCGGGTCTCTTATTATATTGCATCTCTTCTATTTACATCGCATCTCGTTTACTATTTTGCAATCTTTACTTTCCAATCTATACAAAAAAAATACCAAAAATATTTACCTTACTATTTTTATTAGATCTCACTTTTGATGACCGTGAAGGGATTGACAACCCCTTTATCGCGTTGGTTGCAAGGTTCTTGATTGTTTGTGTAGGTACTAGGTGACTTGTGCGTTGTCTCCTACTGCATTGATACCTTGGTTCTCAAAAACTGAGGGAAATACTTATGCTACTTTGTTGCATCACCCTTTCCTCTTCAAGGAAAAACCAACGCATGCTCAAGAGGTAGCAAGAAGGATTTCTGGCGCCGTTGCCGGGGAGATCTACGCCAAGTCAAGACATACCAAGTACCCACCATAAACTTTTATCTTCGCATTACATTATTTGCCATTCGCCTCTCGTTTTCCTCTCCCCCACTTCACAAAATTTGCTGTTTTATTCGCCCTCTTTTTCGTTCGCCGTTTTCTCGTCAGATCTCTTCTTTGCTTGTGTGCCATGTGTCTTCTATTTTCTTGCATCTTCGCTTGCTAAAAATCTATTGATATGGATCCCCATCCACTTGCTAATCTTTTTAAAAGATCCAATCATGATGAACCAATTACTAGAGAGTTGAGTGCACTAGACTATCTTTATGAAGTTTTGCTTGAGATTCGTGAATCTGAAAATTATGATGAAGAAATTTATGAAGTGATTCATGAGAGCTCCTTAGATGAAAAGCATGATTGCAATGATGTTATTATAAATTCTATTCCAAGCTTGGGGATGCTAATTTTTCTATGTCCACTACTTATTGCTATGGTCATGATTGGGGTGATTCATCTTATGATCCTGAAAATTTGTTTATGCCTCATGATGAATATGCTGTTGATAATAATGTTTGCAATAGTATTGAAAGTGGGTCTGGAAGAGAGTCAACTTTAGGTAAAAATAATCCCACATATTCGGAGAGTGTTCAATCTTATGAAAATTTTGATAAATGTGGGTTTGGAGAGGTCATGACTTTTGTTGATGTTAATCCCACTATTTTGGAAGATTATAAGACTTTTGTGCATGTGGATCATGAAGAGAAAATTTTATATGATAGATATATCGTTGAATTTTAATATGATCCTACATGTAATTATTATTAGAGAGGAAAATATGGTCATAGAAATTTTCATGTTACTAAATTACCTCTCGTTATGTTGAGGATTGATATTGTTTCTTTCTTCTTCCTTGCATATGCTAGTTTTCGCTTGTCTTGATAATTTGTTTGCTTAGAAAATGCATATGCATAGGAAGTATGTTAGACTTAAACTTATTTGTCTCACGTTTTATGATGCTCTCTTCGTGTTTCAATTATTATTATTTGTGTGAGCATCGTTGAAATATTGTGCCTAGCTAAGGGCGTGAAACTATAGCGCTTGTTGGGAGGCAACCCAATGAATAAAATTTATTTTTGCTTTTTTCTTCCTGTTTTTGAGTGTTTGAACAATTATGCTACTGTTATGATTGTTTTTTGTGTTTTAATTAGTGTTTGTGCCAAGTAAAGCCTTTAGAATCTTCTTGGGTGATTGTTGTTTGATCTTGCTGATAAAAACAGAAAGCATGCGCTCACAAAAATAATTATCATTTTTACCAGAGAGCGATAAAATACCAATTACAACTTCAGTATATCAATATACAAATTATCCTGGTCGTCCTAATTTTTCATAATTTTTGGAGTTACAGAAGTATTCGAAACCTCCATATTTCTATAGACTGTTCTGTTTTTGACAGATTCTGTTTTTCGCGTGTTGTTTGCTTATTTTGATGAATCTATGAGTAGTATCGGGGGGTATGAACCATAGAGAAGTTGGAATACAGTAGGTTTAACACCAATATAAATAAATAATGAGTTCATTATAGTACCTTAAAGTGGTGGTTTATTTTCTTATACTAACGGAGCTCATGAGATTTTCTGTTGAAGTTTTGTGTTGTGAAGTTTTCAAGTTTTTGGGTAAAGATTTGATGGATTTTGGAATAAGGAGTGGCAAGAGCCTAAGCTTGGGGATTCCCAAGGAACCCCAAGGTAAAATTCAAGGACAACCAAAAGCCTAAGCTTGGGATGCCCCGGAAGGCATCCCCTCTTTCGTCTTCATCTATAGATAACTTTACTTGAGGCTATATTTTTATTCACCACATGATATGTATTTTGCTTGGAGTGTCTTGTATGATTTTAGTCTTTTCTTTTTAGTTTACCACAATCATACTTGCTGTACGCACCTTTTGGGAGAGACACGCATGAATCGGAATTTATTAGAATACTCTATCTGCTTCACTTATATCTTTTGAGCTAGATAATTTTGCTCTAGTGCTTCACTTATATCTTTTTAGAGCACGGTGGTGGTTATATTTATAGAAACTATTAATCTCTTATGCTTCACTTATATTATTTTGAGAGTCTTTTAGAACAGCATGGTAATTTTCTTTGGCTATAAAATTAGTCCTAATATGATGGGCATCCAAGATGGGTATAATAAAAACTTTCATATAAAGTGCATTGAATACTATGAGAAGTTTGATTCCTTATGATTATTTTGAGATATGAGATGGTGATATTAGAGTCATGCTAGTAGAGTAGTTGTGAATTTGAGAGATAATTGTGTTAAAGTTTGTGATTCCCGTAGCATGCACGTATGGTGAACCGTTATGTGATGAAGTCGGAGCATGATTTATTTTTTGATTGTTTTCCTTATAGTGGCGCTCGGGGACGAGCGATGGTCTTTTCCTACCAATCTATCCCCCTAGGAGCATGTGCATAGTACTTTGTTTTTATAACTAATAGATTTTTGCAATAAGTATGTGAGTTCTTTATGACTAATGTTGAGTCCATGGATTATACACACTCTCACCCTTCCTCCATTGCTAGCCTCTCTAGTACCACACAACTTTTGCCGGTACCATAAACCCACCATTTACCTTCCTCAAAAAAGCCACCATACCTACCTATTATGGAATTTCCATAGCCATTCCGAGATATATTGCCATGCAACTTTCCATCGTTCCATTTATTATGACACGCTTCATCATTGTCATATTGCTTTGCATGATCATGTAGTTGACATCGTATTTGTGGCAAAGCCACCGTTCATAAATTTTCATACATGTCAGTCTTGAATCATTGCACATCCCGGTACACTGTAGGAGGCATTCACATAGAGTCATATTTTGTTCTAAGTATTGAGTTGTAATTCTTGAGTTGTAAGTAAATAAAATGTGATGATCTTGATTATCAGAGCATTGTCCCAGTGAGGAAAGGATGATGGAGACTATGATTCCCCTACAAGTCGGGATGAGACTCCGGACGAAAAAAGGGAAAAAAGAGGCCATAAAAAAGAGAGAAAGGCCCAAATAAAAAATGAGAGAAAAAGATAGAAGGGGAAATGCTACTATCCTTTTTCCACACTTGTGCTTCAAAGTAGCACCATGATCTTCATGATAGAGAGTCTCCTATTTTGTCACTTTCATATACTAGTGGGAATTTTTCATTATAGAACTTGGCTTGTATATTCCAATGATGGGCTTCCTCAAAATGCCCTAGGTCTTCGTGAGCAAGCAAGTTGGATGCACACCCACTTGGTTTCTTTTTGAGCTTTCATACACTTATAGCTCTAGTGCATCCGTTGCATGGCAATTCCTACTCACTCACATTGATATCTATTGATGGGAATCTCCATAGCCCGTTGAGATGCCTAGTTGATGTGAGACTATCTTCTACCTTTTGTCTTCTCCACAACCACCATTCTATTCCACCTATAGTGCTATGTCCATGGCTCACACTCATGTATTGCGTGAGAATTGAAAAAGTTCGAGAGCATCAAAAGTATGAAACAATTGCTTGGCTTGTCATCAGGGTTGTGCATGATTTAAATATTTTGTGTGATGAAGATAGAGCATAGCCAGACTATATGATTTTGTAGGGATAGCTTTCTTTGGCCATGTTATTTTGAGAAGACATGATTGCTTTATTAGTATGCTTGAAGTATTATTGTTTTTATGTCAATAGTAAACTTTTGTTTTGAATCTTTAGGATATGAACATTCCTGCCAAAATAAAGAAAATTACATTGATAATTATGATAGGTAGCATTCCACATCAATCTTGCGGTGTCCTTTCCCAGTGATAGTAGGGGTAGCAAGGCACATATTGTATTGTTGCCATCGAGGATAAAAGGATGGGGTTTATATCATATTGCTTGAGTTTATCCCTCTACATCATGTCATCTTGCTTAATGCGTTACTCTGTTCTTATGAACTTAATACTCTAGATGTATGCTGGATAGCGGTCGATGTGTGGAGTAATAGTAGTAGATGCAGAATCGTTTCGATCTACTTGACACGGACGTGATGCCTATATTCATGATCATTGCCTTAGATATTCTCATAACTATGCGCTTTTCTATCAATTGCTTGGCAGTAATTTGTTCACCCATTGTAATACATGCTATCTTGAGAGAAGCCACTAGTGAAACCTATGGCCCCCGGGTATCTTATTATATTGCATCTCTTTTATTTACATCGCATCTCGTTTACTATTTTGCAATCTTTACTTTCCAATCTATACAACAAAAATACCAAAAATATTTACCTTACTATTTTTATTAGATCTCACTTTTGCGAGTGACCATGAAGGGATTGACAACCCCTTTATCGCGTTGGTTGCAAGGTTCTTGATTGTTTGTGCAGGTACTAGGTGACTTGTGCGTTGTCTCCTACTGGATTGATACCTTGGTTCTCAAAAACTGAGGGAAATACTTGTGCTACTTTGCTGCATCACCCTTTCCTCTTCAAGGGAAAACCAACGCTTGCTCAAGAGGTAGCATGAAGGATTTCTGGCGCCGTTGCTGGGGAGATCTACGCCAAGTCAAGACATACCAAGTACCCACCATAAACTCTTCTCCTTCACATTACATTATTTGCCATTCACCTCTCGTTTCCTCTCCCCCACTTCATGAAATTTACTGTTTTATTCACGCTCTTTTTTGTTCGCCATTTTCTCGTCAGATCTCTTCTTTGCTTGTGTGCCATGTGTCTTCTATTTTCTTGCATCTTCGCTTGCTAAAAATCTATTGATATGGATCCCCATCCACTTGCTAATCTTTTTAAAATATCCAATCATGATGATCCAATTACTAGTGAGTTTAGTGCACTAGACTATCTTTATGAAGTTTTACTTGAGATTTGTGAATCTGAAAATTATGATGAAGAAATTTATGAAGTGATTCATGATAGCTCCTTAGATGAAAAGCATGATTGCAATGATGTTATTACAAATTCTATTAATGTCAATTGTGCTAATAGTATGAAAAACCCCAAGCTTGGGGATGCTAATTTTGCTATGTCCACTACTTATTGCTATGGTCATGATTGGGGTGATTCATCTTATGATCCTGAAAATTTGTTTATGCCTCATGATGAATATGCTGTTGATAATAATGTTTGCAATAGTATTGAAAGTGGGTCTGGAAGAGAGTCAACTTTAGGTAAAAATAATCGCACACATTCGGAGAGTGTTCAATCTTATGAAAATTTTGATAAATGTGGGTTTGGAGAGGTCATGACTTTAGTTGATGTTAATCCCACTATTTTGGAAGATTATAAGACTTTTGTGCATGTGGATCATGAAGAGAAAATTTTATATGATAGATATATCGTTGAATTTGAATATGATCCTACATGTAATTATTATTAGAGAGGAAAATATGGTCATAGAAATTTTCATGTTACTAAATTACCTCTCGTTATGTTGAGATTTATATTATTAGAGAGGATCGTTGGTGGTGACGATGGCTTCGATTTCCCCCTCCAGGAGGGAAGCTTCCTGATACGTCTCCAAAGTATCTATAATTTTTGATTGTTCCATGCTATTATATTATCTGTTTTGGATGTTTAATGGGCTTTAATATGCTCTTTTATATTATTTTTGGGACTAACCTATTAACCAGAGGCCCAGTGCCAGTTTCTATTTTTTTTGCCTATTTTAGAGTTTCACAGAAAAGGAAGACCAAACGGAATTCAAACGGAATGAAACCTTTGTGATGTTCTTTCTTGGACCAAAAGCAAACCAGAAGACTTGGAGTTGAAGTCTGGAATGCCACAAGGCGGCCACGAGGCAGGAGGGCACGCCCCCACCCTCGTGGGCCCCTCGTAGCTCCACCGACGTACTTCTTCCGCCTATATATAATCTTGTACCCTAGATCGATCGCAGAGAGCCACGAAACCAGTTTTCCACCGCCGCAACCTTATGTACTCGTGAGATCCCATCTTGGGGCCTCTTCCGGCGATCTGGCGGAGGGGGAATCGATCACGGAGGGCTTCTACATCAACACCATATCCTCTCCGATGAAGCGTCAGTAGTTTACCACAGACCTTCGGGTCCATAGTTATTAGCTAGATGGCTTCTTCTCTCTCTTTGATTCTCAATACAAAGTTCTCCTCGATATTCTTGGAGATCTATTCGATGTAATACTCTTTTGCGGTGTGTTTGCTGAGATCCGATGAATTGTGGGTTTATGAACAAGATTATCTATGAATATTATTTGGTTATTCTCTGAATTCTTATATGCATGATTTGATATCTTTGCAAGTATCTTCAAATTATGAGTTTAGTTTGGCCTATTAGATTGATCTTTCTTGCAATGAGAGAAGTGCTTAGCTTTGGGTTCAATCTTGCGGTGTCCTTTCACAGTGACAGTAGGGGCAGCAAGGCACGTATTGTATTGTTGCCATCGAGGATAAAAATATGGGGTTTATATCATATTGCTTGAGTTTATCCCTCTACATCATGTCATCTTGCTTAATGCGTTACTCTGTTCTTATGAACTTAATACTCTAGATGCATGCTAGATAGCGGTCGATGTGTGCAGTAATAGTTGTAGATGCAGAATCATTCTGATCTACTTGACACGGACGTGATGCCTATATTCATGATCATTGCCTGAGATATTCTCATAGCTATGCACTTTTCTATCAATTGCTCGGCAGTAATTTGTTCACCCACCGTAATACATGCTATCTTGAGAGAAGCCACTAGTGAAACCTATGGCCCCGGGTCTCTTTCTTATTATATTGCATCTCTTTTATTTACATCGCATCTTGTTTACTATTTTGCAATCTTTACTTTCCAATCTATACAACAAAAATACCAAAAATATTTACCTTACTATTTTTATTAGATCTCACTTTTGCGAGTGACCGTGAAGGGATTGACAACCCCTTTATCGCATTGGTTGCAAGGTTCTTGATTGTTTGTGCAGGTACTAGGTGACTTGTTCATTGTCTCCTACTGGATTGATACCTTGGTTTTCAAAAACTGAGGGAAATACTTACGCTACTTTGCTGCATCACCCTTTCCTCTTCAAGGGAAAACCAACACAAGCTCAAGAGGTAGCACTTTCCCGGTAGAATAGCTCCACCAGAGCCCTAGATTGCTTCTTCCCAGGTTCCACCTCGAGACGGTGGCCCTTCGTCCTGAAAGCTTCCATATGATTTTTTCCAGGTCAAAACGCTTCATATAGCAGAAGATGGGCACCGGAGACCTGCTAGGGGGCCCACAAGCCCTAAGGGCACGTCCCCAGGCTTGTGGCCACTTGGTGGGTCTCCCTCTGATATTTCTTCGCCCAGTATTTTTTACATATTCCAAAATATTTCTCCGTAAATTTTCAAGACTTTTTGAGTTGTTTAGAATAGGTCTCTCAAATTTTCTCCCTTCCGGTCTAGAATTCTAGCTGCAAGTATTCTCCCTCTTCATGTATATCTTGCAAAATAAGAGAGAAAAGTCATAAGTATTGTACCATAATGTGTAATAACATCCCATAATGCAATTAATATCAATATAAAAGCATGATGCAAAATGGACATATCAACTCCCCCAAGCTTAGACCTCGCTTGTCCTCAAGCGAAAGCCGAAATCGATAAATATGTCCACATGTTTAGAGATAGAGGTGTCGATAAAATAAAATATGAACATGAGGGCATCATGATCATCTTTAGAACAGCAACATATATTAACATATAATTTCTTATGCTAAAGTGATAATTCGTTCACAAGGTAAAGTACGAATCAGAAACTTTATCAAAAACTAACAAACTATGATCTCAGTCATTGAAGCAATTGCAATTTATCATAATATCAGAAAGAGTCAATGTAAGAGCTTTTGTATAGCAAGTCCAAATACTCAACCATCTTTTAGTCTTTCATAATTGCTAACACTCACGTGATACTTATGAGTTCAAAGCCTCAATCGGACACAGAGAAGGGGCTTATAGTTTCGCCTCCCAACCTTTTACCACAAGAGTAATGTCAACAATAATACTTTATGATAACCTACATCCGAGTGGATATATATATATATATATCTGGATCTTTCCCCGACATATAGTGCTTGCCAAAAAGAAAAAGTGGAAAAAGGAAAGGTGAAGATCACCATAATTCTTGTATAAGGGTAGAAGGTAAAAGTAAAAGATAGGCCCTTCACAGAGGGAAGCAGAGGTTTCATGAGCTTTTATGGTTGGATGCACAAAATCTTAATGCAAAAGAACGTCACTTTATATTTCCGTTTGTGATAAAGAACTTTTTTATGCAGTCTGTCGCTTTTATTTCTTCCACATCACCAGTTCGTGTAAAGCTTATTTTCTTCACACTAAAAGATCATACATATTTAGAGAGCAATTTTTATTGCTTGCACTGATGACAACTTACTTGAAGGATCTTACTCAATCCATAGGTAGATATAATGGACTCTCATGGAAAAACCGGTTTAAGGGGTGTTTGGATGCAAGTAGCATCTCTACTTGGTGCAAAAGATTTGGCTAGCATAGGAGGGGAAGCAAGCTCAACATGTTGGAGGATCCATGACAATATAACTTCTATTCGGATATAAGAAAGCATAACCCATTATGTTGTCTTCCTTGTCCAGCATCAACCTTTAAGCATGTAATATTTTAATGAGTTCTCGCAATCACAAAAGATGTCGAAGATAGTATATTTATATGTTAGACCTCTCTTTCTTTATTACTTCCTATTAATTGCAACAATGACCAAAACTATGTTTGTCAACTCCCAACAAATTTTATTCATCAGACCTCTTATATGTGAAGTCATCACTCTCCATAAGATCATTATATAATCTTTTTACTTCTTTTATTCTTTTTATTTCCCTCAAGATCATAGCAAGAAAGCAAAGCCCTCAACTCAAAACTACTCTTTATTATATAACTCACAGACTCGATTACATAGATAGAACACAAAGCAAAGCTCAAAACTAGATCATACTAAAAACTTTTATTCTACTAGATCAAGATATAACCAAAAGGATCGAACTAAGAAAAACGATAAAGGTAAAGATGTGATGGTGATATGATACCGGGACACCTCCCCCAAGCTTGGCACAAGCCAAGGGGAGTTCCCATACCCATGTACTCAATTTTCCTTCTTCGGAGGTTGTGATGATGGATCTGATGATGTTGTGGGCTTGTCCTTTTTCCTCAGCTTATGCTCGAGGATGGAATTTTCCTCCCTTAAACCATCGATCTCCTACTCAAGCATTAATATCCTTTTGCATAATTCCTGCTTGTTCTCCTATAGAAGGCAAAAAGGGATAAACTCGATCTTAATTTTCTTTGTTTTATTAGGGAGATTTGACTTTTTGAACTCCACATGCATGTCCCCAGGTTGGGGTAGTGGGACTTCATCTTCATCTGAGCTTGTTTCTGTTGGGGAACGTAGGATGCAATTTCAAAAAAAAAATCCTAGGATCATGCAAGATCTATCTACGAGATGCATAGCAACGAGAGGGGGAGAGTGTGTCCACGTACCCTCGTAGACCAAAAGCGAAAGCATTAGGTTAACACTGTTGATGTAGTTGAATGTCTTCACGATCCAGCTGATCCAAGTACCGAACGTATGGCACCTCCGTGTTCAGCACACGTTCAGCTCGATGACGTCCCTCGAACTCTTGATCCAGTAGAGGGTCGAGGGAGAGTTCCGTCAGCACGACGGTGTGGTGACGGTGATGGTGATGTGATATGCGACGGGCTTCGCCTAAGCACTACGACGCTATGACCGGAGGAGTAAACTGTGAAGGGGGGCACCGCACATGGCTAAGAGAACAATTGATGTGCCTTTGGGGTGCCCCCCGCCCCCGTATATAAAGGAGGGGGGAGGAGGCCGGCGGCCAGGAGGGGCGCGCCATGGGGGGGAGTCCTGATGACCCACAAGTATAGGGGATCAATCGTAGCTCTTTTCGATAAGTAAGAGTGTCGAACCCAAGGAGGAGCAGAAGGAAATGACAAGTAGTTTTCAGTAAGGTAATGTCTGCAAGTGCTGAAATTGTAAGTAGCAGAGTAGTTTGATAGCAAGATAATTTGTAATGAGCAAGTAACGATAGTAGTAACAAAAGTGCAGCAAGGTAGCCCAATCCTTTTGAGGCAAAGGACAGGCCAAAGCGGTCTTTTATGATAAGCAAATCATTCTTGAGGGTACACGGGAATTTCATCTAGTCACTTTCATCATGTTGGCTTAATTCGGGTTCGGTACTTTGATAATTTGATATGTGGGTGGACCGGTGCTTAGGTGTTGTTCTTACTTGAACAAACCTCCTACTTATGATTAACCATCCCGCAAGCATCCACAACTACGAGAAAATTATTAAGAATAAATTCTAACCATAGCATTAAACTTTTGGATCCAATCGGTCCCTTACGAAATAGCGCATAAACTGGGGTTTATGTTTTTGTCACTCTCGCAACCCATCATCTAATTGCTACTCCACAATGCATTCCCTTAGGCCCAAATATGGTGAGGTGTCATGTAGTCACTAGTAGAAAAAGGGTCAAATGTGTAGCACGTTAGTGCCGGTTTGAATTTGAGCCGGCACTAATGTGTCCATTAGTGCCGGTTCCAACGGCTAGGCGGGCGGACATCATTAGTACCGGTTCGTGGTGAACCTTTAGCACCGGTTCGTGCCACGAACCAGTACTAAAGTGAGTGGTGGCAGGATGTTGTCTGTCCCGGGCCCCTCCAACACCTTTAGTACCGGGTCGTATCATGAACCGGTACTAAAGGTCGTCCTACATAGACCCTTCGTCCACCGAGCTCGCTCTGTTCTTCCCCTTTCCCCTCCCCTCTCCGCTCTGTTCTTTTCCCTCTTCCTCTCAAGCTCATCACACATTTTGCCCAAAATTTGTCAAGATTTGAAGGCCCCCATCCATTCAAATGATCACAAAGGTTAGCAACTTTGTCCTTTCATCTCTCATTGCTAGATTAGCTCGTGCAATGCTTTATATAGTGATTGATTTTTGAGTTTAGTAATTTGGGAGGAATTATATATATGTGCTAGTATTTGATTTATATGCAATTTGAGGTCAAAAATAACACTTAGTTTGCATATGTAGGTGTGGTTTACTTAGTGCCTTCTAAATCTCCGTCGTAACCACCGTCGATCGCCCGCAACGTCCCGTCGCCGGCACCACCTTGTGGTGAGCCTCTTGTTCATGAAGTTTTATATAAAAAATTGACGTTTGTGTGATTTGGATATATAGTTACTCGTATAATTATCTTACCCATACGTTGTTTGTTATACATAGTGTCATGGTTTTGATATCCGTCCCCATCGGCCCTCGTCCGGGTTATGATTCGGATGTGGTATATTCTCTTTTAAAACTATTCATTGCATTTCGTGTTTATGACAAATTATGCCCATCAAGTTAACATAGATATTTTTATGTAGGAGGTAGTTGAACCGGAAATTCCAACCGACCCTATTGTCGAGAGGTTAAATTTAGTTGAAAGAGAAAACGAGGATTTGAAGGAAAAATTGAAAAGAATTGAGGGGGAGAAGATGGAATTGGAGTTGCATGTTGCCGATGTCGTCGATGATCACAAGATTAAGATGGATAAAATGCGCTTGAGGATTAGAAAGATTAGAAAATATGCCATTCATAGTGAGGCTTGGTATCATTATGCTGTTGGATCAATTGTTACCTTAGTTGCGATCTTGATCGCATTTATTGTTGCATTTAAATTCTTTAGCTAGAGAGTTATTTGTTTGTTGCATTTAAGTGTTGTATGATCTTTATGTTTGAACTTTATGTATTGTATTAATTTGGTGTTTTCGGTGCTATGTATTGAAGATGAGCCGGCAATGGATGTACGATGACCGATGCTCTCCCGAGTTCATTAATGGCGTGCGTACTTTTCTACTTGCGGCTGAGGCAAACAAGCAGGCGGATGGTTTTATGCCTTGTCCATGTGCTGGCTGTAAGAATGGTCACAATTACTCTACGTCAAGAACCATTCACGTCCACCTGTTTGAGTCCGGTTTCATGCCCCACTATAATGTTTGGACCAAGCATGGAGAAAGAGGGGTTATGATGGAAGACAATGAAGAAGAAGAGGACGATGACAGTTATCCTGGGCATGGGTTCCCTGAATACGATGATACAACAATGAGGGAAGAAGCTGAGCCAGTAATGTGGGAAGAAGCTGAGCCGGCAATGCGGGAAGAAGCTGAAGAAGAGGCATCGGATGAGCCCGTTGATGATCTAGGTCGGGCCATTGCCGATGCAAAGAGAAACTGCGCAAGTGATTTGGAGAAGAAGAAGTTGCAGCGCATGTTAGAGGATCACAAAAAATTGTTGTACCCGAATTTCATAGGTGACAAGAAAAAGCTGGGCACCACACTGGAATTGCTACAATGGAAGGCAGAGAATGGTGTATCTGACAAGGGATTTGGAAAGTTGCTGGTAATGATAAAGAATATGCTTCCAAAGGACAACGAATTGCCCGATAGTACATACGAAGCAAAGAAGGTTGTCTGCCCTCTAGGGTTAGAGGTGCAGAAGATACATGCATGCCCTAATGATTGCATCCTCTACTGCGGTGAGTACGAGGATTTGAACACTTGCCCGGTATGCGGTGCATTGCGCTATAAGATCAGCCGCGATGACCCTGGTGATGTCGAGGGCGAGCGCCCCAGGAAGAAGATTCCTGCCAAGGTGATGTGGTATGCTCCTATAATACCACTGTTGAAACGTTTGTTTCAAAACAAAGAGCATGCCAAGGTGATACGATGGCACAGAGAAGACCGTAAGAAAGATGGAAAGTTGAGAGTACCCGCTGACGGGTCGCAGTGTAGAAAAATCGAAAGAAAGTATGGGAAGGAGTTTTCAGATGACGCAAGGAACGTATGGTTTGGTCTAAGCGCAGATGGAATTAATCCTTTTGGGGAGCAGAGCAGCAACCATAGCACCAGGCCTGTGACTCTATGTTTGTATAACCTTCCTCCTTGGTTGTGCATGAAGCGGAAGTTCATTATGATGCCAGTGCTCATCCAAGGCCCTAAGCAACCCGGCAACGACATTGATGTGTACCTAAGGCCATTAGTTCAAGAAATCTTACAACTGTGGAATGGAACAGGTGTATGTGCGTGGGATGAGCACATGGGGGAGGAATTTGACCTAAAGGCATTGCTGTTCATGATCATCAATGATTGGCCTGCTCTCAGTAACCTTTTAGGACAGGCAAACAAGGGATACCGCGCATGCACGCACTGTTTGGACGATACCGACAATATATATTTGGCTAATTGTAAGAAGAATGTGTACCTGGGACATCGTCGATTTCTTCCGAGCAGGCATCCCGTAAGAAAGAAAGGCAAGCATTTCAAAGGTGAGGCAGATCACTGGACGAAGCCTCGCCACCGTACTGGTGCTGATGTACATGATATGGTCAAGGATTTGAAGGTGGTCTTTGGAAAGGGTCCTGGTGGACAACCTGTTCTGAATGACGCTGACGGACACGCACCCATGTGGAAGAAGAAATCTATATTTTGGGACCTGCCCTATTGGAAAGACCTAGAGGTCTGCTCCGCAATCGACGTGATGCACGTGATGAAGAATCTTTGTGTGACCCTGCTTGGCTTCTTGGGCGTGTATGGGAAGACAAAAGATACACCTGAGGCACGGGAAGACCAGCAACGTATGCACGGAAAAGACGACATACATCAGGGTCATGCAAGCTACGCTCTTACCAAAGAAGAGAAGGAAATCTTCTTTGAATGCCTGCTCAGTATTAAGGTACCGTCTGGCTTCTCGTCAAATATAAAGGGAATAATAAACATGGCAGAGAAAAAGTTCCAGAACCTAAAGTCTCATGACTGCCACGTGATTATGATGCAACTGCTTTCGGTTGCATTGAGGGGGCTTCTACCGGAAAACGTTCGATTAGCCATTGTGAAGCTATGTGCATTCCTCAATGCAATCTCTCAGAAGGTAATCGATCCACAAATCATACCAAGGTTAGAGAATGATTTGGTGCAATGTCTTGTCAGTTTTGAGTTGGTGTTCCCACCATCCTTCTTCAACATCATGACGCACGTCCTAGTTCACCTATGCGGAGAGATTAACGTTTTGGGTCCTGTATTTCTACACAATATGTTCCCCTTTGAGAGGTTCATGGGAGTCTTAAAGAAATATGTTCACAACCGTGCTAGGCCAGAAGGAAGCATCTCCAAGGGCCATGAAAATGAGGAGGTCATTGAGTTTTGTATTGACTTTATTCCTGACCTTAAGCTGATTGGTGTTCCTGAATCGCGGCATAAGGGAAAACTGGATGGAAAAGGCACGCTAGGAGGGGAACAAATAATATGTATGGACGGACATTCTCTCACTGAAGCACACTACACAGTTCTACAGAATTCCGCCTTGGTGGCTCCGTATATGGATGAACACAAGAATTTGCTACGCTCCAAACACCCGGAGCGGTCTGATGACTGGATTACACGTGAACAAACCAGGAGTTTCGCCAGCTGGTTGCAGACACGTACCATGCATGACACCTCTATTGAAGATAAACTGTACTTGCTGTCCCAGTTACCATCTTTGAATATAATGACTTTCAAAGGGTATGAGATAAATGGTAATACATTTTACAAGATTGCCCAAGATAAGAAGAGCACCAACCAAAACAGTGGTGTCCGCTTTGATGTAGAAACCAAGACGGGAAAGGAAACATAGTATGGTTATATACAGGACATATGGGAACTTGACTATCGACGTGGTTTGAAGGTCCCTTTGTTTCGGTGCAAATGGGTCAATATGACACGAGGCGGGGTAACGGAAGACCCGCAATAACGAATGACAACGGTGGATCTCAACAATCTTGCGTATGCAGACGAACCATTCGTCCTAGCCAATGATGTGGCACAGGTTTTCTATGTGAAGGACATGTCTACCAAGCCGAGAAAAAAAGATAAGGAAGCGAATGCATCGTATGATGAGCCAAAGCGGCACATAGTTCTTTCTGGGAAGAGAAACATCGTGGGAGTGGATGACAAGATAGACATGTCAGGAGATTATGAAAAGTTTGATGAAATTTCTCCATTCACAATGAATATTGACCCGATCATCCAGTTAAATGATGAAGATTTTCCATGGCTACGGCGCAAAGGGACACACGCGAAGAAAAAGTTTCACACCCAAAGATCTAGGATGTGATCAGCTTCACATAATCACTTTCTTCTGTGTTTCACACCCAGGAGGGAATCTCTGTAATAGTTAGGGTAGCTAGTTATGTGTTTTGGCATTTGAAACGCGGAGAAATTTTATGTGCAAGCAAATTCTTTCATGCATTTACTGATTTTTTCAGCTAAATGACCCTGAAATTGAAAAGCATTTCAAATGAACTCAGAAAAGGTTGAAAGTTGGCATGGTATCATAATTTCACCCACATAGCATGTGCAAAAAAGTAGAGAGGGTTACCGCAAAAACTGGATGCACTTCGTGTACAAAATGGACAATCTCTTTCGAAGTATCAGGGTTTCGGACGAAAACTCATCCGTTACAAAGGCATTTCATTTTTTAAATAACCTAAGAATTACCAAATTGAATATAATGATAAAACACACTAATATTAAATATAAGAAAAAAGAATCACTGGAAAATCTATTTTCAAAGCTAAGTTATTCACAAACTAGTGATTCACACAAATTTCAAATAATTCAAAATTTAAACTATTCAAATTTGTAAACTACCGGTACTAACGGAAAGTTTGCAATTTTTTGTACCTAAAGCAAAAATATTCACAAAGAAACTCTAAATACAGCAAAAAACCACTCAAAAATAAATAAAACAAAAATAAATAAAGCAAAAAAATAAGAAAAAAAGCCCACCACTACGCCACAGCGGCCTGCATATGACTAGAAACCCAACCTGTTGTTGGGCCAGGATGCAGGCCCGTAAAGGCCCAGTAGGCCCATAGGGCAGCACAGAACATTTAGGCCCAGTAGGCCTGCTTTGGAGAGGAACTCGAGGGAGCTACCGCACTGGGGCTTATAAACCAGTGCGGACGCCCCTCGACTAGCGAGGTGGGACTAAACATTTCACACCACACCTGCCCCAGCGCACCCCCTTTAGTACCGGTTGGAGCCACCACCCGGTACTAAAGGGGTGCCATCCCGCCGCTTGGCCTGGCCAAAACAGACCTTTAGTACCGGTTGGTGGCTCCAACCGGTACTAAAGGTTGTTCTATATGAGAAAACACTTCAAAAAAATTGTCAGTTTCTCATCTCTCCCTCTGCTTCTTTCTCGTCTGCCCCATCGCCGCCGCCCCTCGTCGCCGTCCCCGTGTCCGTCCGTCGCCGTCCCCGTCCACGTCGTCCCCGTCGCCGCGCCGCGCCCCGTCGCCGCGCCCCGCCCCGTCCTCCCGCCGTCCCTGCCCGGCCCGTCCCCGTCCCCGTCTTCGCCACCCCGTCCCCATCGTCGCCGCCCCGTCCCCGTCGCCATCTCCGTCTCCGTCCCCGTCCCTGTCGCCGCCCCCCGTCGTCGCGCCTCGCCGGTGAGCTCCTGCCCCGGCCGCCATGTACCACACACACACATTGTTATAGAAATGTTAGCAATCTTTCTGTTTTTTAGTTATAGAATTATTAGAAATTTTATTTATATAGAAATGTTTTTTAGTTATAGAAATATTAGAAATGTTAGTTATATAGAAATATTAGAAATGTTAGTTATATAGAAATGTTAGTTATATTAGAAATGTTAGTTATATAGAAATGTTTTTTAGTTATAGAAATATTAGAAATGTTAGTTTTAGTTATAGAAATATTAGAAATGTTAGTTTTAGTTATAAAATTTAGAATTTGCATATATGAAATCACAATCCATGATTTAAAAAATGTTACTTTACTTTTGCGGCATATAGTATTTGTTGTCGATGATGCCCGGCCCGCATCCTCGCCGTCGACCCGTTCGCGACGACGTCCTGCTTCAGAGGACCCATGTTCGGGACTGGGCTCCGCCGGGCTGGCACTGGGAGGTGCTACCTTCAGGGGCACGACGCTTGGTGAGGAACCCGGCCCCGGGTCCCGTCGTCGACCCTCATCTCCTTTGGTGGCGTTCGCGTGGGCCACTTTCTGTGCGGAGGGAGCCGACCCCGCCGGAGGTGGTACGTCGCCGTGTCAGGGAGGAGGACGAGCACGTCCATCGCTACATGGCTGCTATGGACGTCAGGTTCTCCAATACCTGGCAGGTTCTTTGGGGAGATCACCCGAGCTATGATCCAGTGATGGTTCCTTCACTTTGGTTGTCCACCTCCTAGATTACTCTCTAGTATTCGATCTTTATTAGCTAGCTAGCTAGCTAGTGATGTATTCGATATATGATATTCAAGATGATTTATTCGAGATTATATATATTATTCGAGAAGATGTATTCGAGATTATATCTATTATTCGAGACGACGTATTCGAGATTATATTCGATGATGCTTATTATGTACTATGATTGATTCAGTTTTTCCTTATTAATTGATTGCATCCATGCATTGTAATTTGAATATAGTTCTTTTGGATTAGTTAAATAAAACCTATGGCGGACAATACCGGCAGAGAGGGAGAAGAGGCCCTGTTCAATATCATACGCAATCCTCGCGGGCTAGATGATGATCAGAATGAAGAAGATTATGACGGCTCCGAATATCTAAACAACACCGGGGAGGGTGATATGATATTCGATCGCGACGACCGAATTGATGAAGTCATGAACTATGAACATGACGAAGAAAATGTTGATCTTGAAACAACAAAGACCGGCGAGGTATATATATTTATATAAGCAGGCATCTGGTGATCATCACATGTTTTAAATGACTTGAAGATATATTAATGAATCGATCTTTCTTCTTTCAGCCATCCAGATCGAGCAAATCTTTAGGCAACAGGAAACGAGGCCCGAACAAAAAGTTGAAGGAGGGCGTAAAGTACAATATCGAGGCCATCAAACCTAATGGCGAACCATTAGCGCCTAAGAAGATTGCGGACAAGTTCATTTGTCAGTGCGGAGTTCTTGTGAAGGACCAACTCCCGATCTCCCTTCAAGAATGGAGAGAGCCAGCAAAGCCACGTCCAGGAGTTACTTTTGTCGACGACAGACAAAAACTTCTGCTTTGGGAAACAATCATGGAACATTTCACCCTACCAGATCATTTCACAGATGCAAATGTGGAGAAAGTCAAGGACGCTGCTCTTAGGAAGATGGCGGTTGCATTCAACAACCACAAGAATCGTGAATGGGGCAAGTACGTCAAGGGAGGAAGGAAGACTCCAGTATTCGAGGGAACACTAGAGAAGCAAAGTGCTCATTGGGACGATTTCGTGAAATTCAAGGATTCGGAATTATATAAGGAATGGTCGAGAATAAACAAGGCCAATGCCGCAAAAAAGGATAAGTTCCATAAGCTGGGGCCAGGTGGCTATGCGGTGGGAATGCCTAAGTGGGATAAGTCTGAGAAAGAGATGGAGGATGAAGGTGTCACTCCAGAAACATTGAGCTGGCCCCCCAGGTGCAGGACTTGGTTCTATGCGCATGTGGGGGGCGTTGGACCCGAAGACAGGCAAAGTTTCGAAGAAGGCATGTCTAGACGGAGCCAAAGATAAGCTACTTGTTGCAATAGAAGAGGCTCGATCGGGGGTGTTCCAGCCCAACAGAGAGAACGACGAGCTTACGCGTGCCCTGGGAAATCCCGAACACCCGGGAAGAACATGAGGCATGGGTGCTATTCCGTGGTATGAGGGGTTTTCAGACTGGAATGCCGACTACAGAACCCGTGCGAGAAAGAAGATTGCGGAGGAGAAGAAGAGGAAGATGGAGGAGGAGCAGAGGAAGCTGGACTATGAACGCCTTCAAGGCCTAGAATCAGCGCACGCGGACTTGTAAGTCAAATTCCAGCGGCAGCAAGAGCAGATCGACTCACTTAGCCAGCAAAGGGGGTCTCAGCAGCTACAGCAGCTAGCGAATGATCCAGCATTGGATAGCACCGTCCCATCCATGCCGAGAAGCAGCATGGGTTCCGCCCCAGGCGACGCATTGCTGGATCGCTACCCAGTGGATGACATCATGGAGAACACTAACTGGGAGCTACACTTCAAAATGAAGAACATATCCATGAAGGTGGCGGACGCCCTTGATTTTACAAATCCCCCCGAGGCAACCTTCTATTGCAACCCGACTCCAGCAGGCTATGCTCGTGTCTTGGTTGATGAGGTGGTGGACCAATATTCGGGGCTAGAGCTTGATATTCCTGGAGGTGACGAGGAGCACACACTGGGAGAGGCCAACCATTGTATCATATTATGGAGAAAGGATTGCATCATCTTTCGAAGGCCACCGACACCGCGTCATCCGACTCCTCGTCGAAGTCCGCCACCGAGTCAGCAGACTCCCGCTCCTCCAAGTCCACCAACACATCAGGCCACTCCTCATCCAAGTCCGGCACAGCTTCAGGCCACTCCTCCTCCTCCAAGTCCGGCAAAGCGTCAGGACACTCCTCCTCCAAGTCCGGCACAGCTTCAGGCCACTCCTCCTCCTCCAACTCAGCCACGTCAGCCGTCTTCGCCGCCTCAGCAATCACGGAAGAGAGCCGCCTCAGCTATGGTGCGTAGCGGTAATAGTCGAGGTAGTACTGGAGGTACAGGCGGAGGCAAGCGATTTCAATATGGTCCAAGCCTCGCTCCTCTTCCGCAGAGGCCTTACGACAAGTCCGAGGAGGAAAACGCATCCATATCAAAGGCCGAGGTGGAAGCCCATTTTGCACCAAAACCGCCACCGCCACCAAGGGAGAAAGTGCCTGAGGAAAAGATTGACCACTTCATTCGTATGGCTAGAGCACCAGCTCCCAAGCCTATTGACACAGACTATGAGTGCCACCTCAGGAAGTTAAATCGAGCACGTATACAGAAAGAGGCGAGCTCGAGCTCGAGCAAATCAGCTAGCAAAACATGCGGTAAAACCGTTCCCCAGCTGGGAGAACAGGCGGCGCAATCAATCCCCCCCGCTTGTTGTGCCAACAACACATGAGAGTACATGCGCCCAATATTATTGTGGGAAAACCGTTAACGTTCCCGGGATGGGCGATGTGGTAATAACCGAGGAGCATATTGAGCAGGCTAAAAGCCTCATGATCACTGTTGGACAACTCCTCGATATCGAGCCCATGTCTCCGACTAGAGAGGAGGAAATTAAACGGAAATATGTCCGGGGCCAACCTTTGGTCGAGCCAGATGAGGTCAAGAAGCTCCCAACGAGAATGTATGAATTGCATCAATGGTACATGGACAATACCAAGATTTCCAATCGAGAGTCCCTCATGGTGAATGTCAAGAAGGATCATTACTACCATGAGAAAGCTGTGTCCGTTGAGTATTCAGAACTATTTCAGTTATACAATCAAGACGCACTCGACAAATCTATCGTCAGTTGGTATTGTCTGTAAGTGATTTCTTTCTGTAATTTAAGTCTCAAGCTAGCTGTAGTGATCATTTTGATCAATCATTACCTGTAATTATCCTCACTATATTATTTTCTGTGGTATTATGCAGGATGAAGATTTATGAAATGAAAAAAGGTGGACGCTATGGCATTGGGTTCGTTGATACAAATACCATTAATGAATACACATGGAAATTAGTTCCATATTACGAAAAAAGTGTAGAGGAAAGCATGCTAGAGTTCTTCAAGCGCCTCAAATACAATGAAGATATACTACTTCCTTACAACTTCGAGTGAGTCACACTGTCTTGTACTACAAATTCTGTTTTTGCCTACTAGCTAGCTACATGTTTTTGCTTACATATGCCTGCTTAATTAAGACATGCAAACGTGTGTGCATGCAGATTTCACTAGATCTTGTTAATCATTAAAGTTGATGAAGGAACAGTTGAAGTACTAGACTCACTACTTAAGAAACCAACTGACTACACCATCGTGAAGGGGATAGTCAATAGGTAATTTCAATCATTATTAACTATATCTCGGCCTATTTAATTAGTTGATCATTTCCTGATAACAACTATTTAATAACCCATTTATTCATTTTCTTTGTCGGCGGGCAGGGCTTGGGCAAAGTTCATCAGGGCCACTCCAGGCCCATGGAAACAAAATCTGAAATGGTATCGACCCATGGTAAGTAATTAAGTAGTACTAGCTAGCTGCCATCTCTTTAATTATCATGCTTGATTAATTATTATCTGATCAAATTCCATTCTCGTAAAGGCCCTGAAGCAGGCGCCGGGGAATAATCTGTGTGCATACTACGTTTGCGAGAACATTCGCATGATGGCGTCCGAAAGGAGCAGATCTCAAAGACAGGAGTGGGTACGTTTGTCAGAACACTATTCACAATTTTTACACCATTATCGATATCTAGTCACACAACTAATACACATGCATATTGATCTCCTTCTTAACAGTTCAAAGAGGTGCGGGAGAAGCTCCTACCAGAGGACCGCATAGAAGCAATTCAAGAGGAAATAGCGGGATTTTTGCTCAACCAGGTCATAGATCCCAAAGGAGAATACTTTTACCCGCTACCGGCCCCATGAACCACTTCCAATTGTTATCGTGCTCCGAAGGCACCAATTAGGCTAATGCCACTGGCTCCGAAGGCACCAATTAGGAGAAATTGTATATAGCTAGCTAATTGTATATATATATATACATGTGTGTATATATGTGTGAATTAATTAATGGTGGTTGTGAGACATGTGTGTATATATATATATGATCGATTCTACTAGAAATTCTATTTATATATATGCATAACGTGTACAATATGTAGTATCGTAAAATACCAGCAAACAAAAAAGAATTAAATGGAAAACACAAAATTAAATGAAAAAGAAATCATAAACCCAAAACCCCCCAACCTTTTAATACCGGTTGGTGTCACCAACCGGTACTAAAGGGCTCCCTGCCCCCAGAGCTGGCTCGCGCCACGTGGTTTCCCTTTAGCACCGGTTCGTGCTGAACCGATACTAAAGGGGTGGGCTTTAGTGCCCACACTTCAGTGCCGGTTACCGAACCGGCACTAAAGGGCCTTACGAACCGGTGCTATTGCCCGGTTCTGCACTAGTGAGTCAAGGTTCACATGACACCACTAAGGGAATCACAACATACATACTATCAAAATATTAAACACATATCAAATTCACATGATTACTTGCAACATGATTTCTCCCATGACCTCAAGAACAAAGGTAACTACTCACAAATGATAAACATGCTCATGATCAGAGGGGTATTAAATAGCATATTAATTCTGAACATATAATATTCCACCAAATAAAGCATATAGTAATCAACTCCAAGATGTAATCAACACTACTAGTCACCCACAAGTACCAATCTATAGTTCCGGTAACAAGATTGAACACAAGAGATGAACTAGGGTTTGAGAGGAGACGGTGTTGTTGAAGATGTTGATGGAGATTGCCCTCCCCAAGACGGGAGAGTTGTTGGTGATGATGATGACGATGATTTCCCCCTCCGGGAGGGAAGTTCCCTCGGCGGAATCGCTCTGCCAGAGGGCAAAAGTGCTCCTTCCCAAGTTCCACCTCGAGGCGGCGGTGCTTCATCCCGAAAGTCCTCTCCTTATTTTTTGTAGGTAAAAATGACTTATATACCAAAAGATGGGCACCAGAGGTGGGCAGAGGGGAGCACAACCCACCAGGGCGCGCCCAGGTGGGTTGTGCCCACTTGGTGGGCCCCCTCTGTTACTTATTGGCTCCAATAATTCTTATATATTCCATAAAAATCCTCGTGAAGTTTTATCTTGTTTGGAGTTATGCAGAATAGGTAGCCTGACGTAGCTTTTCCATGTCCAGATTTCCAGCTACCGGTATTCTCCCTCTTGGTGTGTACCTTGCAAATTATGAGAGAAAAGGCATTAGAATTACTCCAAAAAGCAGTATTATGGATAAAAACATTATAAATAATAGTAAGAGAACATGATGCAAAATGGACGTATCAAGTCCTACTAGGACTCCACTCCTAGTAGGATTGCCCCCCCCCCCTTTTTCCTTTCTTCCACCGGAGATAAAAGGGAAGGAGAGGGAGAGGGAAAGGGAAAGGGGGGCCGTGCCCCCTCCTCCTTGTCCTATTCGGACTCCCTAGGAGGGGGGCGTAGGCCCCCCAGGCTTCCCTCTCTCTCCCTTAGGCCCATGTAGGCCCAACACTTCCCCGGGTGGTTCTAGTAACTCCTCGGTACTCCGGAAAAATACCTGAATCACTCGGAACCATTCCAATGCCCGAATACTACCTTCCAATATATGAATCTTTACCTCTCGGCCATTTTGAGACTCCTCGTTATGTTTCTGATCTCATTCGGGACTCCAAACAAACTTCATTCACCAAAACACAATACTCATAATACAAATCGTCATCGAACGTTAAGCGTGCGAACCCTATGGGTTCGGGAACTATGTAGATATGACGGAGACCTGGATGCTCATATTGGTTCTTACATATTCTACGAAGATCTTTATCGGTCAATAACCAATAGCGGAACCTGGATGCTCATATTGGTTCCTACATATTCTACGAAGATCTTTATCGGTCAAACCGCATAACAACATACGTCATTCCCTTTGTCATCGGTATGTTACTTGCCCGAGATTCGATCATAGGTATCATCATACCTAGTTCAATCTCATTACCGGCAAGTCTCTTTACTCGTTCTGTAAGACATCATCCTGCAACTAACTCATTAGTCACATTGCTTGCAAGGCTTATAGTGATGTGCATTACCGAGAGGGCCCACAGATACCTCTTCGATACTCGGAGTGACAAATCCTAATCTTGATCCATGCCAACCCAACAAACACCTTCGGAGACACCTGTAGAGCATCTTTATAATCACCCAGTTACATTGTGACGTTAGATAGCACATAAGGTGTTCCTCCGGTATTCGGGAGTTGCATAATCTCATAGTCAGAGGAATATGTATAAGTCATGAAGAAAGCAATAGAAATAAAACTAAACGATCATTATGCTAAGCTAACGGATGGGTCTTGTCCATCACATCATTCTCTAATGATGTGATCCCATTCATCAAATGACAACACAAGTCTGTGGTCAGGAAACCTAACCATCTTTGATTAACGAGCTAGTCAAGTAGAGGCATACTAGGGACACTCTGTTTTATCTATGTATTCACACATGTACTAAGTTTCAGGTTAATACAATTCTAGCATGAATAATAACCATTTATCATGATATAGGGAAATATAAATAACAACTTTATTATTGCCTGTAGGGCATATTTCCTTTAATTTCTTCCTTCACATTTGGATCATAGTCTTCCTCTTCGTCCGTCCTCCAACCACAATGCTCGTCATGCACGCCCATCATAAATCGAACCATCACCGAGGAAGTTCCATGCTTTCGAGAGGGAAATCTCCAAGATTGAAGGGGAATCCAAAGTTTCTTCGTTCTTTGCCCTGGTTTTTTTCCTACGACGAACATACACCCTGCAAATCACCTCGTTCAAATTTGGCATTTTTCCGGGCTCATTTACCATATTTAGGGGATTATGTGCATTTTCTAGGCATTTGGCACATATAAATCCAATCCAGCTTCATGTGCCCGGGTGTGATGTGAGGGACGTGGATTGCCGTTGGATCGCAGCGCATCCTATGGTGCACACGCGCGATCCGCGTGGCTGGGGTTCCGGCCAATCATAACACAACACACAATAGGCTCAGCGCACACTATTTCTGGAAGCGACGGAGATGAACCGTGTGCAATAATGAACGAGCAAAATTGTAAGGGAAGCCAAATTTCTGTTGTCGTTTGTCGTTGAGCTCTTAAATACCACCGCACTGTACGGCTGCCCGGCCCCTCCGTCCCAGAGCTCTCTCCAGGCGTCGTCCATGGTACCGCGGCGCACAGTAACTGGTAAGGAAACGGTGCATCCCGCCATGCCGCGTTCCTCGCCGCCCGCGACCGCACACATGGTAAGGAAGCGATGGCATCTCGCCGCCGGCGGCCAAACAGTTACATGGGCGGTCTTTGAGGCTGCCATGGCCGAATGGGTGGTGGATCTAGAGGCGGCCAAAGCCGCATAGAAGGAGCGGAAAAGGCAGAAAGCAGTGAAGAAAAGAGAGTCCCACCGCCGCAAGAAAAAAGAGGCTGCACGCCGTGGTGAGGAGAGCTTGGCGGAGATCGAAGCACGGTGGGCTGCCGCCTACAAGGCCGGGAAGGAGAACGCCGACGTCTGGCCAGCAGGCCCTGATGGCAGCATGTGAGAAGTAGTTTAAGTTTGTAGCATTAGAGCAAATTACCAGTAGTACTTTAAGTTTGTAGTATTAACGTACAATGTCGGTAAGAGCATCCTTTGAGGGCTTTGAGCATTGATTAGCATGTGTGTCCGTGTGCATTTTTTTGCGTTAATCATTAGAAGATCACAAAACACACGATTTCTATGCCGTACCCATCTGCATTTTTTTGCGTTAATGACCCATAAGTCACTTACCTGTGCGATGTCTCATAATAAACTAGGCATACCATTGACCGAAAAAATCAAGTACACGTGTACATTTTTTTGGAGATGGGATATGCCAACTTTCTTTTTTCTCGCACACGAGTATTTTACGCGCTTCGTCTGCATTGTGTGTTTCCCCCGCCCAAGTTTCAAGTTTCGCACCGAAATTTTCATTAGGCGCGCAACTTCAGAATTTATTCCTCCAACCACATCCCCTTCGCCTGAGTATTCCCCCCTTCACTCGCGCCTCCCCCTACCGGCATCTCAAACCGCCGCCGCCGCAACCACATCTTCGACCACATCTACGTTCTGCTCAGATCCAGTCAGGTAACCCACCGATCTCTATCACGTCCCTGGCCTGATTGCTTAAATGGCGCCTGCGAAACATCCTCATGCCTCCAAATCCCCCTCGCCAGGAGCTGATGGCAGTCCATGGTGCGATGGCCGCTATGCGTGCTGACCCGGAGGAACACCTCGCCTCCACCGCCGCCGCCGCCGACATGGTGCAGGCTCTGGCCCAGATGAAGTCCCCCAGCGACTACCCCCTAGGACTTAACAGGTAAGATCTGACCATCTAAATCTTACCAATACCACTTGCAACGGCAATGATTTGTACGGTTGATGTATTAAGCATGTTCGTGCCTTGTTTATTTCAGTACTGCACACTGTGTGATGTTCAAATATTACCGTGTCCAGCTCAATTTCACCAATACCAGCAACTAACTTACAATACATGACTCAGGATATCACTAGAGATGCTTCCCATATGCTATTTTTAGTGGATGCTAACCCTGTTGTACTTAACATGCCTGTCCATGTACTTAAACAGGGTCATAATGGCTGATGCTTTTGTTTGCCGTCGAGGTGAGCTGCATCCCATGTCTTATAATATTTCACATAATTTGTGCAATTTTAGTTTAACTTCTACCATTTACTGGTTGCCTGTAGGTACACATGTCAGTGGCACTGATCCATGCTTCGACCCGGAGGAACGGCTCGCCTCCGCCTTCGCTAACTTTGGGCGAGCTCTGGCCAAGATGAAGTGCCCCAGCAACTACCTCTCAGGACTTACCAAGTATGTACTCTCCAGTTCATTCTTACCAATACTAGTTGCAATTAATGGCTATGTTATGTACGGTCGATCTATTAAGCATGTTCTAGTAAACATGCCTAACACGTTTTTGCTACTTTCCCTACCTTTTTTTAGACATCTGGGCCATTCTCTGCTTTGGCAGCACCTGCCTTGTGATGTTTAACTATGCCAATTGCATTTTTATCAGTACCGGTTTCAATGTCTATTAAGTCTGTTGCAATTAACAATTGAATCCATTTTTTAACAACTGTATTTCAATGGGTACAAACTTACAAAATATGACTTAAGTTGTTGTTAAGCCTGTTGCAACTAACAGTTGTATCCATTTTTTAATCTGTCCATTTGCTACCATGCCACTCTCCACAATGAAGATATACTAGAGATGCTGCCCATTTGCTATTTTTGGTGGATGCTAACCCTGTTGTACTTAACATGCTTGTCCATGTACTTACGGAGGGTCATAACAGCCGATGCTGTTGTTTGCCATTGAGGTTAGCTGCATCCCATGTCTTACAGTATTTCACACCATTTGTGCAATTGCAGTTTAACTTCTACCATTTATTGGTTGCCTATAGGTACACATGTCAGTGGCACTGATCCACGCTTTGACCCGAGGAACAGCTCGCCACTAACTTTGGGCGGGCTCTGGCCAAGATGAAGTGCCCCAGCAACTACCTCTGAGGACTTACCAAGTATGTACCCACTAGTTCAATATTACCAATACCAGTTGCAATTAATGGCTATGTTTTGTACGGTTGATGTATTAAGCATGTTGTAGTAAACATGCCTAACATGTTTTAGCTATTTTCCCTACCTTTTTATAGACAACTTGGCCATTATCTGGTCTGGCAGCACCTGACCTGTGATGTTTAACTCTGCCAATTGCGTTTTTATTAGTACCGGTTTCAATGGCCATTAAGCCTGTTGCAATTAACAGTTGTATCCATTTTTAAAGAGTTGTATTTCAATGGCTACAAACTTACAAACCATGAATTAGGATGTTGTTAAGCCTGTTGCAATTAACAGTTGTATCCATTTTTTAATCCGTCCCTTTGCTACCGTGCTACTCTTTCGAAATGAAGATATCACTACAGATGCTGCCATTTTATTAACATTTGCTATTTTTGGTGGATGTTAACCCTGTTGTAGTTAACATTGGCTTTCCATGTACTTACACATGGCTACAATGGGCGATGCTGTTGTTTGCCGTCGAGGTTAGCTGCATCCCATGTCTTATACACCATCTATTCCTTAATATAAGTATTTTTAGAGATTCCAATATAGACTACATAAGGAGCAAAATGAGTGAATCTAGATTATAATCTAAACTATATCTATAATTCTATATACATACATATGTAGTTCATATGGAAATCTCAAAAAAAACTTATACTTAGGAACATAGGTAGTTGTATTTTACATCATTTGTGCAATCTCATTTTAGCTTCTAACATTTATTGGTTGCTTGTAGGTACATATATGAGCGGTACTGATCCACGCTTCGATTCCTTTTGCGTATGGGGCAATGAGATATTCATAAACAAGCATCAAGTGAGGAAACTGAGAAAGATTGTTAGGCGAAAGAAACGGGTGATTGGAATTAAGCTCTTTATTTACACTTTGTCGAAGACAACAGTGAACTTTAGGATGGTAAGTAATGTATTGCCTTTTCCCCCTGCCCGCAACAAGTTACTCTATTAGACCTCATTATCTGATATTTTTCTCTTTTCAGTGGTTTCCGAAGCTATTTACTAATGATTACCTTGCAAACTGCATGACCGGAGTGGGGGTAAGTAAGGTTAAAGTATATAATTCATGCTACCATGATAATGCTCTAGAAGTCTTCCTGAAGGCGGTGAAGGATGGGCGGGTGATCGTCACAAGGGGTTGGACAAAAGTGGTTCGTGCCTATGGCATGCAGGAAGGCACATTATGGGCATTCCGCTTCTTCAACACCGTCGGCAATCAAAATGATTTACACTTGTCTCTTCACCTTTACCGCCTTTAAATACTGTGGTTCATCATAGTTAATTGCTGCCTAACCCTGTAATTACTGAACATATTGTACTGGCAATTTTATTTATGGATTTTTTGTTGAACCATTGTGCTGAGAATTTGAATTGCACGTTTCATATTTCAAAATTTCCAATTGGAATAATAAATTGCAGGCAAAAATAAAAAGAGAACAGACGGTCATGGAACTTTGTAAACAGTTCTGGCAGTAAAATCGCTTGTGATGGATAGCCCAATGCCACACAATTTTCTACATCAAAATCGTGTGTGATGTAGTTAATGAAAGCAAACAGTTAACCAAGGTAGAGCGTGTGTGATAGTTACACCTTTCACACATGAGCGTATACATAAAACTGTGTGGGATGTACATAAGAACGGAAACGTTTTCCCTGGATTGACTGTGTGGGATGTACATAAGAACGGAAACATATTCCTTGGATTGACTGTGTGTGATATACATACGAATGGAAATGTTTTTTGGGCTTCACCATGTGGGATGTACATATCTACGGAAATGATTTTCTCGGATTACCGTGTGGGATGTACATACCTACATAAATGATTGGGTTTCGATGCCTCGCCCGATCGCACACGGCCCCAGCCTGGGTCCCAGGAGGCCCTATCCCTGACGAGTTCTGGGTCATGTGGGAAGGACACCCTATCACACACACACACACACTCACTTGGCGATAGTTCCAAATGCCTTCGCAGAAAGGGGTTAAAACTGTTTGTTTAGGACCGACGCGCACCGGTGTATTAATGACCTTTAAGACTACGGAGTGAACGCCTAACCGTTGTCATTCTGGGGTGGCTTTAGATCTTCTATACTCCGAGTGATTCTTCATATGGTCGAGTGACTTTATCTTGGTCGAGTGGAATTGGGGTATCCGAGTGGAATAGCTAGTCGAGTGGATTGCACTCCAAGGTGATTTCAGTCGGTATCTTCTGTCATACTTTGAATGTCTTTGAATCTAGGGTAGTGTCCTTGGGTAGGGCGTCTAGGTCAGGTCTATGACCCCACCCTAGGTACATGTCATCATCATTAGCCCCCAAATGGATTGAGGACCGAGTGAAGAAGGGTTGAAGTTGGTTCCAACTTGATTCCATGCTTTAGAGGTATTTCATCGGAGTTTGGAAATCATACTGGAACTTCAACCTTGCATCAGTCGCCTTGATCGATTATGTGGTCGTCGAATGAATTATGCTGGTAATCTTCGAGTGAATTAGAGTGCGAAACCTTCTATGCGATTGGTTGGTCTGTGGTTCCCGGATCTCACAGGCGCGTGGGATGGAGAGTGTCGCAGTAAACGGAGCGAAAAGACAGGATGCCTCGATCTCCATGCCACTTTTTTCGCCACGTATCGGGCAAGCGCCTGCTGCGGGATGTGATAAGATCGCTTGGGCCCACTGGTCAGCCACTCGGAAGCAGCCCCATAAAGAGCGCTCGGGTCGATGCAATGCATAGTGCTCCTCATTCGGTCCTCTTCTCCTCTGCTTCTCCACCGCGCATCTCTCTGCTCTCGACGCTTCTGCCTGCCCTGCTTGCACTCCGCCGCCATGGGGAAGGAGAAGACTGCGGCTATGGAGCATGCGAAGAAGGCAGTGGTGAAAGGCAAGAAGACGGCTCGGGGGTCGTCGTCGTGGTCCGGTCTACCACCTGGTTGGATCCAGGGGACTGGATCCGCTCCACCGTCGAGCTGGAGGATTTGGAGAGGCTCGCCGCGAATGACATGATCGTTGATGGATCTTGGAGGCTGCCGGAGGGGGAATCTGAGCCCCAGCCGCGCGAGGGTGAGCGTGTCCACCTCACTACCCATGTCGATCAAGGTTTTTCCCTTCGTCCGCATCCGTTCTTTCAGGGTTCCTTGAACTTTTTCGGTGCTCAGATTCACTATTCCTCCCCCAACACAATCACGTATCTTGCTGCGTACATCTCATTGTGCGAAAACTTCCTGGGATTCCAACCACACTGGGGTTTATTCAAACACATCTTCACTTGCCATTCTCAAACGGTGAATAAAGGAAATCCGACTGACGAAAAGACGCACGTGATCCAGAAGTGCGGGGGTTTAGGGATTCAAACCAGGGGTAGAAGCACTTTTCCTTCCATGACCCTTCCCGAGTCAATCTGAGGACGGTAGTCGACCTGGTTCTACTTCAAAGACGTCCCGACCCCTGGCCAGTCGACCGGTCTCCCCCTTTCAATATGGAGCGACTCCGCCAACCTTCTTCACTGATTGTGACCCTGGAGGAGAAAGGCGAGGTGTCCCTTTTAGTTGACCAAGTCGTTAACTTAGTTCGGGAGGGTTTGACTGGCATGGATCTATTGGAGGTGTTCCTCAGTCGATGCATCCAGCCTCTCCAAGCCCGCGATCATCTGATGTGGATGTACTCGGGCCCTGAAGACACCGCTCGGGTCACCCAGAGGAGGTTGCCGAGGAGACGGTGGCTCAGTGGCTGTGGAGCATTACTAGGAACAAGGATAAACCCAGGGGGTTGAAAATGCAACTATCCCTAGGTGGTTTTGGTAATTCCTAACAACATATAGCTCATTGAGCTAATGCTATTTCAAGATTAATATCTCAGGAAAGCTCAATGATTGGCATGGCATGGATGAGAAAAGTGGACCCCTCAAAATGCTAAGGACAAAGGATTGGCTCAAGCTCAAAGCTCAAGACTCTACATTTTCCATTTTAGTGATCCAAGATCACATTGAGTCTATAGGAAAAGCCAATACTATCAAGGAGGGATGAGGTGTTGCTTAATGAGGTTCTTTCTCAAAATGCTTAGTGACATGCTCCAAAACCCTCAACTACTTTCTCACATCCACATATGAACTAAACTAACAGTCAAACTCGGCCCCACCGATTCTTCCTATCCGGCGCCACCAAGTTTCAAATGTCATAGCCACTGCCACAAACCCTAAGCAAATCGGTCTCACTGATAGGGATCTCGGTCTCACTGAGATGGGGTTGTAATCTCTCTATTTCCCTTCATAACATTTTGGTCTCACCGAGATGAGCGGTCGGTCCCACCGAGCTTGCAATGTAAACTCTCTGTTTTCCCTTCGTAACGTTTTGGTCTCATCGAAATGAGCGATCGGTCCCACCGAGTTTACCTGACAAACTCTCTGGTTAGCTTATTACCAAAATCGGTCTCACCGAGTTTGTGTAATCGGTATCACCGAGATTATGTTATGCCCTAACCCTAATCATATGAGTCCTACCGAGTTGCATGTCGGTCCCACCGAAAACCCTAACGGTCACTAGCTTTGCTAAA
Source organism: Triticum urartu (assembly GCF_056163025.1). NCBI lineage: Eukaryota > Viridiplantae > Streptophyta > Magnoliopsida > Poales > Poaceae > Triticum > Triticum urartu. The sequence goes on from NC_141876.1 coordinate 426,109,414, forward strand.
TCGGTCCGACCAAGTTTAACCATTCGGTCCCACCGAGTTTGGGAAGTTATGTGCAACGGTTAGATTTTGTGTGAGGCTATATATACCCCTCCACCACCTCTTCATTCGTAGAGAGAGCCATTAGAACGAACCTACACTTCCAACTTACTTTTTCTGAGAGAGAACCACCTACACTTGTGTTGAGACCAAGATATTCCATTCCTACCATGTAAATCTTGATCTCTAGCCTTCCCCAAGTTGCTTTCCACTCAAATCTTCTTTCCACCAAATCCAAATCCCGTGAGAGAGAGTTGAGTGTTGGGGAGACTATCATTTGAAGCACAAGAGCAAAGAGTTCATCATCAACACACCATTTGTTACTTCTTGGAGAGTGGTGTCTGCTAGATTAGCTAGGTGTCACTTGGGAGCCTCCGATAAGATTGTGGAGTTGAACCAAGGAGTTTGTAAGGGCAAGGAGATCGCCTACTTCGTGAAGATCTACCGCTAGTGAGGCAAGTCATTCGTGGGCGATGGCCATGGTGGGATTGACAAGGTTGCTTCTTCGTGGACCCTTCGTGGGTGGAGCCCTCCATGGACTCGCACAACTGTTACCCTTCGTGGGTTGAAGTCTCCATCAACGTGGATGTACGATAGCACCACCTATCGGAACCACGGCAAAAACATCTCTGTCTCCAATTGCGTTTGAATCCTCCAAACCCTTCCCTTTACATTCTTGAAAGTTGCATGCTTTACTTTCCACTGCTCATATACTCTTTGCATGCTTGCTTGAATTGTGTTAAGATTGCTTGACTTGTCCAAAGTTGCTAAAATCTGCCAAGAACTAAAATTGGGAAAAGGCTAGATTTTTATTTGGTCAAGTAGTCTAATCACCCCCCCTCTAGACATACTTTTGATCCATTTGCTTTGATTTCCATAGCTTTTGGTGGTCATAGCCTTGGTTTCACAACCTAGGAGACTATGGCGTCTAGCGAGGGAAATTACCACCGTAGAGGTCCTTACTTTGATGGTACTAATTTTGCTAGTTGGAGGCATAAGATGAAAATGCATATTCTTGGACATAACCCCGCTGTTTGGGCTATTGTGTGTATTGGCTTGCAAGGTGAATTCTTTGATGGGAGATAACCGAACCGTGAAGCTACCGCGAAAGAGTTGAAGATGCTACAATACAATGCTCAAGCTTGTGATATCCTCTTCAACGAATTGTGCCCCGAAGAATCCAACAAAATCAGCCATCTTGAGAATGCAAAGGAAATTTGGGATACTTTGATTGATATGCACGAAGGTATCGACTCCGTCAAGGAATCCAAGTTGGATGTGCTTCAAAGTCAACTTGACAAGTTCAAAATGAAGGATGGTGAAGGTGTCGCTGAAATGTAATCTAGGCTTGCTCTTATCACAAATGAGATTGCCGGCTTAGGAAGTGAAGAGATGACCAACAAATTCATCATCAAGAAGATCCTAAGAGCCTTGGATGGAAAATATGATACCATATGCACATTGATCCAAATGATGCCAAATTACAAAGATCTCAAGCCAACAGAAGTCATTTGAAGAATTGTTGCTCATGAGATGTCACTCAAGGATAAGGAGGAGCTCCATAACAAGTCAAGTGGTGCTTACAAAGCCTCATGTGAAGCTCCCACATCATCAAGTGAGAAACAAACCTTCAATGAAGAATTGAGCCTAATGGTGAAGAACTTCAACAAGTTCTACAAGAGTAGAAGCAAAGAAAGAAGTTCCAAGTCAAGGTCCTACAATGAAAAAAGATCTTCTAGTCAAGAGCGAAACTGCTACAATTGTGGAAGACTCGGACACTATTCCAATGAGTGTACGACACCCTATAAGAGAAGAGAAGATTCTCCAAAAAGAAGTAGAAGAAAAGAATCACCATCAAGAGAGAGAAGGAGTAGAGATGATTATTATGAACGAAGAACATCCCGGAGAAGCAAGGATTCAGAAAGGAAGGACAAGTCATCAAGGAGCTACACAAAACGAAGACATCAAGCTCATGTTGGTGAATGGGTATCCGGCTCTAACTCCGACAATCACTCCGAGAGAAGCTATCACTCCGACTCCGAATATACTCAAGATGAAGGTGTTGCCGGTCTAGCACTTGTGTCAACTAACTCCTACGACATATTTGATTCACCAAATGAAGGAATTGGAAGATGCTTCATGGCCAAAGGTCCAAAGGTATCACACCCTGAGTATGTTGATTTCAATACTGATGAAGATGACTTGTTAGGTGATGATGATTTACTTGTTGACAACTCTAGTGATGAATACTATGATGAAACGTCAATTAATCATGCTAATCAAGATGAAACGAATGAAAATGATAAGGAGAAGATTGTGTCTCTAACTAAAGAACTAAACACTCTTAAGTTAGCTCATGAAACTATCTTAGGAGATCATCGAGAACTTTTAAGGACTCATGAGAAATTACGTTTTGAGAAGCTCAATCTTGAGCAAGAGCATGAGTTCTTAAAGGCAATCATTGATGATCTTTGCAAGAAAAGTTCTTCTTACATTGCCAAGCGTTTACTCTTATCCACTTACATGCCTCAAGTCAAGTCTAGTAACAAGAACAAGAAGGATTCTTCCTCTAGTAGTAACAATAATCATGCTAAATCCAATATTGTTGCTTCTAGTAGTTCTCTTGATTCCACTAATTATTCTCTTAGCCAAGTTACACTTCAGCAAGAAAATAGCTTATTGAAGGGAATCATAGATAAAGGTGTTTACAAGAGCCTTGCCGGGAGTAAGCAATCCGAGGAAATTGTACGCAAGCAAGGAAGGCACCGGAAGAATCAAGGTATTGGTTTTGAACGAAAGTTCAGTGCCAATGGAGTTGAGTGGGAAGAAGATCAATACCCCAAGACGAAGTTTGTTCCTCAACAAGAGAAGTATGATCCTACTTCTTTCAAAGGGACACAAGCTCAAGATGATCTTCCACCACAAGACCATAAGGAAAAACACAAGGACAAGCTTCAAGAGGAAATTGATGCATTTGAAGAAGCTCCTAAGACCTTGGTCAAGTGGATTCCCAAGACTACATCAAGTTCCACTTCATCAACTACAACTACAACTCAGAGGATTCCAATCAAGATGGTGTGGATCCCGAAGAAGAAGAACTAGAGAGTTCTTGAGGGTGATTCCGCCAACATACTTCACTCTTATCATTTTGGCGAGAACAAGTCAATCAACTTTCACATCTTGCACTAGCTCAAGGAGTCACAAACCCTCTTGTTGGTAAGACAAGGGACAAGGTAACCTAATGCTCTCATAGACATCATCTTGTGTGTGCATCACTCTATGTCTATGGATATCCTTGTTTGTTCCTTGTGGGACTAACCCGTGTAGGTATTGAAAGTGCAACTCACTCCAAAGGATAGCTCCGAATAATCTACATCAACCTAGAGCATCCACATCCTCAACACCTACATGAAGTCATCATCGACAAAACCCAAGGTTAGTTCATCCCTCTTAGGGGGGATCTCACATCTAGGGGGAGCTTTACTCTAAGAATTGAGCTAAAGCAACTCTAATGGTGTGAACACAACAACACTTTATGTAAAAGTGGTAACCCCACTTGTGCTTAAACGATGAGTATGACCTATGATCAAATGTTCTCATTTGACTCCTAAGTCAATATACTCATATATAGATGACCTAATCATCGCCAATTGCTTGATAGATGCTAGAATTGTTTGTGCATGCTTTGCCACATATTTCATTTGTCATTTTATTGTGTGAGCATGTTCGTTGCATAATTTACTCATTCGAGGACGTCCACTTGTTGTTTTGATTGGTTGGTTTCTTTTTCTCTTGCCAAGTGGATGGACAAGAATGCCTAAGAACCTTCTCTAGCTATCTATGCTCTTCTCTTCTCAAACTCTATTCATGCTGCATCACAAAGTTTGATCAAGTCAGATTCGAACCACTCTGTGTGAGGAGCACTCGGAGTCCCTGATTCGTCATAGACTTAAACTTCCAAAACTTCTTTGTGCGTTTAGGTATGACCGACTCATCCATTTCGGTCATACCGAGATCACTAAGTCGATCTAGGTTTTTAATTTCGGTGCAACCGATTTGAACTTTTCGGTCACACCGAGTTGCAGTAACTTCTCGCAGTTATGCATCTCGGTGCCACTGAGTTGTTCCACTTGGTCACACTGACAGGGTCAGGCTATATATACCCATGGTCCAAAATTTGGAAAACTTTCCGAACCTCTTCGCCCGCGCTCAGCCTGCTCTGCCTCCCTGGGTCTCCAGATCGTCCTCCTCGTCGCCAGCCGCCTCCAGTCGCTGGTCTCCAGCGCCGTCAACGGGATCGTCTCCACCGTTGCCGCCGTAGTGAGTCCATCGCCGAACTAGGGTATGGACTTGATCTTTTTGCTGTTCTCACTCCGATTCCCCAGCACATTGTTTTGCCATGTACCTTGCCACGATTGAGATCACTCTATCCAATGAAAACACTCCGTAGTTTAGATGAGGATTTGAAATTTAGGGTTAGGTTTCTGCTGAAACCATCTCGGACCAACCGAGTTGTTGAAATCGGTTCCACCAATTTGGCTCAGGCCATTGCACATGTGATTCTCGGTCTGACTGAGAATTGCAAATCGGTGTGACCGAGTTCGAGTCTTTGTGAAACCCTAGCAGTCTCGGTGCCACCGAACTGTGACTCGGTGTTACCGAGTTCACTAGTTTAGGTTCCAACAGCTGGTTTGGTATCACCGAGATTTCAAATTGGTAGATCCGAAATGCTTTCTGTGGAAAACTAAAACTAAGTTTTTGATTCATTCTTTTGCAAAAACCTCTGCACTTTGTGATGCTCATCCACTCTACCTCATCTATAATCTATTCATAGGGTTTGTTGTCAGTGTTTGCATCATGTCAGATCAGAGTGACAGTCAGAACAAATCTGAGGAGCAGGTTAACATGATTGAGGGCACTATTCCCTCTAGTAGCTCAGATGATGGAAGCAGGAGCACACCCAGTAACTTGCCTAAGGCAGCCACCAGGACCAGAAAGAAGAAAACCTCAGATTCAGAGGATGAGGACTATGTGGCTGCTGAGGAAGAGGCCACCTCAAAGAGGAAAGTCCTGAAAAAAGAATATGGCACAGCTGCTGCCACTAAGCCAGGGATGAAGCAAAAGGTTCCTGCCAAGAGAGCTCCCATGTAAAAAGCCAGAACATCCACTCAAGAGACTTTGGGATCTGCACCCAAAGAGAAGTTGTGGCAGAAAAGAAAAGGAAAGAGAGGGTCAAGAAGACCACTGCCAGAGTGCTTGGGAGATCTTCAATAATGAAAGACTCTGAAGAAGAGGAAGAGGATGCAACAGCAGCATCCAAAGCTCAAAAGCTTATGGGAGATGCTATAAGGGCAGGGGCTGTTCCATCTAAGCCTAAGACCGACCCTAAGACTGCTGCTCCAGCTCCAAAGCCAAAACCAAAGAGGAGCACCAGGAACATCCCTGCCGAGGAGAAGAACAAGGCCCCAGTGCCTGAAGCTGCAATGGAAGAAGAAGAGTCACATGTCTTGAGGAAGTTGAAGCCAAAAATTCCAGACCACAATGATACTCATCCAGTAGCTGAGAACATGAAGATAAGGAAGGATTCAGGATTGAGGCTATGGAGAGAGTCAGATCCATATGCCACCAAAAGAAGAACTGATGTGGACTACAGGTTCCATCCAAAGGAACAACGGGACTTCTATGAGACTATCTTACTTGACAAGAAGCCCATAGTGTGTGACATGAGATGGGTCGATTGCACATTCATTAAGGAAAATGAGGATCACTTCCCTGGAGTATATGACAGCTTCAAGGCGTGTGGAGTAGATGAGTTTGTGGCTCAGAAGCTCACAAAGTGGAATGATGAGCTCATCATGCAGTTCTACTCCACAGCTCACTTATACCCAGATGGAAGGATTGTCTGGATGTCTGAAGGCACTAGGTACCAATCAACAGTTGCAGAATGGGCTCAGTTGATCAATGCCCCAGAAGAACAAGAAGATGACTTGGATGTCTATGCCAAGAAGAAGAAGGATCACAACACCATGGCACACATGTACAAAGAGATCCCAGATGCTGCTCTTGAGACACACAAGTTTGGATCACTACATTACCTTCTGTCAGGCTTGCCAACAATCAACTGGATCCTCAGGCACACTCTTTTGCCAAAGTCAGGTGATCACAAGATGATCAGGGGTCACTCCATCAACTTGCTGCACATTTTTGATGTTCCTCAAAAGTTCAAAGTCATGAGCCTAATTGTGGAAACCATAAAGAGGACAGCTGTAGATCAGAAGAGAAGTTGTGGGTATGCCCCACAGATCCAGGAGCTGATCAACTCCAAGATGGGCACTGGCACATATCTACTGGACAAGAAGCACCTGCCCATCTACCCAGACTTTGAGGACAACACTGTGGTGATGGATGAAAATGAACCATCTTCTGTGCACGCACAAGCCAAGAAGGAGAAGGCAAGGGCTGAAAAGCCTGCAAAGATGCCAACCATGGATGAGGCATCTCAGTATCTTCTGAAGAGCAAGCAAGATCAGCTTGGCTACTTGATTGCCTCCACTCTGAGGATTGAGAAGGGACTGGCTACCCCGACTCAAACCAGGAGAGCTTGGAGAGGATCGTGGAGCAGAAGTTCTATGACTTAGATGTGAAGGTTACTGAGATACAGTCTGTTGTTGAGCAACTTCGGGAGGAAGTGCAGGAGAAGAAGGGGAAGACAACCACTGATGCTTTTGCTAGAGTGCCCAGAGGTCAGAGGTCTGCTGCTATGCCTGTCACAGACACTAGAGCAACTTCATCTACACCAGCTACAGCTTCAGTGCCACCAGCTCCAGCACCTACTCCACCATCTCCATCTACATCGATTGTCGCCTTCGTCCTTGGAGTTCTGCCTACACCACCACCTGAAGACCAAGCCTGAGTGACGATTTAGCACTACGCATTTTTATGAACTTTTTGGTAACTTGTTGCCAAAGGGGGAGAAAATGTATAGATCATAGGCTTCGAGAAAGAGTGTTGCTTTTGTTCTCTCTTGCTTTCTCCTTGGTGGTTGAACTTTATTATTTGCTTGGTTGAGATACTTTATACTTTGTGCTTGCTTAGATGATCATGTGTTTGATCATATGCTACCTTAATGCTTGTTGGATGACATTATCCTTTTATATGATCACTCACTTTGCTTGGTGATGAGTACATGTATTTTAATTATTATCATTTTTAGCGCTCCACCAAGATGTATGTGACATGGAAGAGTAACCCATGATCCTAACTCTTTGTGCATTTGCAGTCCAAAGCAAATCTTAAACTATGCACAAATTTAGGGGGAGCTCTTGCTTTTCACATACTTCTCAAAGCGACAATGTTTTTCACTCTTATTATCATTTGTCGAAGCTTTGATCTATATGTTGTCATCAATTACGAAGAAGGGGGAGATTGAAAGTGCAACTATCCCTAGGTGGTTTTGATAATTCCTAACAACATATAGCTCATTGAGCTAATGCTATTTCAAGATTAATATCTCAGGAAAGCTCAATGATTGGCATGGCATGGATGAGAAAAGTGGACCCCTCAAAATGCTAAGGACAAAGGATTGGCTCAAGCTCAAAGCTCAAGACTCTACATTTTCCATTTTAGTGATCCAAGATCACATTGAGTCTATAGGAAAAGCCAATACTATCAAGGAGGGATGAGGTGTTGCTTAATGAGGTTCTTTCTCAAAATGCTTAGTGACATGCTCCAAAACCCTCAACTACTTTCTCACATCCACATATGAACTAAACTAACAGTCAAACTCGGCCCCACCGATTCTTCCTATCCGGCGCCACCAAGTTTCAAATGTCATAGCCACTGCCACAAACCCTAAGCAAATCGGTCTCACTGATAGGGATCTCGGTCTCACTGAGATGGGGTTGTAATCTCTCTATTTCCCTTCATAACATTTCGGTCTCACCGAGATGAGCGGTCAGTCCCACCGAGCTTGCAATGTAAACTCTCTGTTTTCCCTTCGTAACGTTTTGGTCTCATCGAAATGAGCGATCGGTCCCACCGAGTTTACCTGACAAACTCTCTGGTTAGCTTATTACCAAAATCGGTCTCACCGAGTTTGTGTAATCGGTATCACCGAGATTATGTTATGCCCTAACCCTAATCATATGAGTCCTACCGAGTTGCATGTCGGTCCCACCGAAAACCCTAACGGTCACTAGCTTTGCTAAATCGGTCCGACCAAGTTTAACCATTCGGTCCCACCGAGTTTGGGAAGTTATGTGCAACGGTTAGATTTTGTGTGAGGCTATATATACCCCTCCACCACCTCTTCATTCGTAGAGAGAGCCATCAGAACGAACCTACACTTCCAACTTACTTTTTCTGAGAGAGAACCACCTACACTTGTGTTGAGACCAAGATATTCCATTCCTACCATGTAAATCTTGATCTCTAGCCTTCCCCAAGTTGCTTTCCACTCAAATCTTCTTTCCACCAAATCCAAATCCCGTGAGAGAGAGTTGAGTGTTGGGGAGACTATCATTTGAAGCACAAGAGCAAAGAGTTCATCATCAACACACCATTTGTTACTTCTTGGAGAGTGGTGTCTCCTAGATTGGCTAGGTGTCACTTGGGAGCCTCCAATAAGATTGTGGAGTTGAACCAAGGAGTTTGTAAGGGCAAGGAGATCGCCTACTTCGTTAAGATCTACCGCTAGTGAGGCAAGTCCTTCGTGGGCGATGGCCATGGTGGGATAGACAAGGTTGCTTCTTCGTGGACCCTTCGTGGGTGGAGCCCTCCGTGGACTCGCGCAACCGTTACCCTTCGTGGGTTGAAGTCTCCATCAACGTGGATGTACGATAGAACCACCTGTCGGAACCACGACAAAAACATTCGTGTCTCCAATTGCGTTTGAATCCTCCAAACCCTTCCCTTTACATTCTTGCAAGTTGCATGCTTTACTTTCCGCTACTCATATACTCTTTGCATGCTTGCTTGAATTGTGTTAAGATTGCTTGACTTGTCCAAAGTTGCTAAAATCTGCCAAGAACTAAAATTGGGAAAAGGCTAGGATTTTATTTGGTCAAGTAGTCTAATCACCCCCCTCTAGACATACTTTCGATCCTACAGGGGTCTAGAAGAATTCCGCCATTCGATGCTGACCACGAGCCAGAAGAGGTCAGGCTCAAAATACCGAGTGTTTTCTTCTTCCGATCTGCAATTTCTCCCGAATCCGACTGATACTTGTAGTTTATGTTTTGCAGATTTACCAAGATGTACTCAATGCCGAACAGGGAGAAGCACCAGGAGGGAGTGGAGAGTGATGGAGGAAGCGCCGACTGGCAATCTGAAGATGGAAGCGACGATGACATATAGGATTCTGGTAGTAGTGAGGAAGTTGACTCACCGCCTTGCTCCGAACGGCGTTCCAAGCAGTCGCAGGATCCTGCAGGCGGGCGCGGCAAAATATTTGCGCCAAGTACAAAAGTTCCGAAGTGCACTCGGACCTCGACTCTAGAGCCGATGGAGAAGGCCGTGAAACATCCCAAGGTTGTCCCACCAAAGCCCCGGAAGGCCCTGCCCAAGATCAAGGTGGTTGTTCATGTTGCTTCTGCGTAAGTGTTTCTTCTCTTTGTTTTTGTTTTGATTGGGAACTTCTTTCTTTGTTTGACTGAGTGAAGTTAGGATCTTTCAGCACTGCTACTTCTGGGACATCCATGGATATGGACAAGGAGTAGGATGACGCGGAAACCACAGACGCGGCCACTTCTTGAGCAGGTACAGCTCCATAGCCAAGCTCTTACTTCGCCAACTGTTTTGATGGTTGACTGAACTTTTACGGTTGAGTGTTTTGTAGCGCCAACAAATGTTATCCAACTTCCAGACGATGACGATGATGAAGAAGTGCCACAAAGGGATACATGGAGGAGGGGCAGGACTCTGAGCAAGAGGGTGCCTGCTAGCAAAGCTTCTCACTCAATATCAGCATCAGAACCAGTCATTCAGCAACTTAGTGATCTAGTTCAGACTTCTGTTTATTCTGCTGATCCTTTGTAGACTGACTAGCCCTTGGCGTCGACTACTTAGGCCCCTGCTCCGACTGTGCAACTTCAAGCTTCAGCTCCTCCGGCTACCTCGTCTGTTCCAACAACCCCTCTTTTTGTTGCTCATCACGTCCCAAAGGACCAAGTCGGCGCTGCCAAGGAAGCCATGCTCCAGGCAGGCTTAATGAAGAACCAAATGAAGGTGGTGTATGAAACCAACAAGGCCGCCTATGATGCTAGCTCTGCCCTTCAAACCAACATCTGAGTAAGTGGGATTGTAAGTTGATTTCTGACCGGCTTTCAACTTGATCTTTGCTCTGTTAGGATATGCTACTAGAAAACTGCTGCTTTATTATTCATAAGATGTCCATGGATGAGCATTTTGGAACCTTATGTGCATCTATCATGAGTTTGCACCTTGTACCTGTACACCCAGTGGGTGTGTGTCATGTAGCTGTTTGCAACTCTTTTCACTCAAATTAGACAGGTCATGTCGACTGAATTCTTGGTCTAGTGGGGGCACGCTAAGTGCACCCACTGGGTGTAGTCCCCAAAACCGTTGTTGACTGCTGGCAATCGACGATGGTCTTAAAACTTTCTCTTTTTTATTCCTTCCACTCGTGCTGGGCAGACCATGTTAAGTGGGAAATCGAACCAGTGGGGCACGCCAAGTGCACCCACTAGGTGTAGTCCCCGAGACTGCTGTTGAATGTTTGATTCGGCAGTAGTTTTAGAACTCTCTCTTTTTTTACTCCTTCCACTCATGCTGGACAGACCATGTTGAGTGGGAAATCGAACCAATGGGGGCACGCCAAGTGCATCCACGTGGTGTAGTCCCCGAGACTGCTCTTGAATGCTTGATTCGGTAGTAATCTTAGAACTCTGTTTTTTTTGCATTTTATCACTCAGAAGTTACTGATCTTTGTTTCTGTCGATTGACGTGTCTTGTTGTTGATTGCAAAAATGTCAGGACCCCGATTCCAAGTCACATTGGTCTAGCCGGTAACACCTCATATCACTTTGCGGCCTCACGCACGATATTCCCACGGGTGTCGCCTTACCATGACTCGGGACCGTTTGAGCCTTTTGGCTCACGTATATGATAGTGTCGCTAGCATTCATGTGACAGAGAACCCGGGCCGACATGGCTAGTCGTGAACCCAAAGAGGCACCAACCTATGGGGACAGGCATACATGAATCACATCGAGCATGTCGGTCAGCAGCGTGTGAATCCGGGCTGTAGCAATGGGCTAACAGGACTCTGGGAACCCGGGCTGTAGCAGGCTAGGCAGGACTCCGAATGTCACCGCGTGACATTTCCCCAAAGGGACAGACACAAGAACGAAGTGAAACACATGCCGGCTATTCATGGATCACAGACACAGAACTCAGTTCCTGAGGACGGTTTCAATGAGACAACCCACCATGTACTCCTACATGGCCTCTCACCGCTACCTTTACCAAAACGTGTTCACACACTTAGCTCACACACAGTAGGACATGTTCACACACCTTCGATTCATTCCCGATGAATCAGACCTGACACAACTCTATGCAATAGCAGGCATGACAAACAAGCATGAATGAGTAGGCATATCAGGGCTCAAACAACTCCTACTCATTCTAGTGGGTTTCATCTATTTACTATGGCAATGACAGGTCATGCAGAGGATAAGGGGTTCAACTACCGCAACAAGTAACAGATGAATCGTTGTTGTCCTAATGCAGTAAAAGAGAGCAGGAGCGAGAGAGTGGGATTGTATCAGGATGAACAAGGGGGTTGTGCTTTCCTGGCACTTCTGAAGATATTATAGCTCTTCATCGGTTTCATCGAACTCATCGTCGAAACCACGTCTATCGAGAGGGGACAAATACCGGCAACAGAGAAAGAAACACAATCAATGCAATGCACAATATGATGCATGATCATGACATGGTAAAATGAGTGTGTTGGGCTAATGCAACTACAACCAGATGGGTTTGAGCTATTTTGAACCAAAGATTCAAAGTTCAAACTCATTTGTGATCTTAAATAGTGCTTATCATGTTTTTGCACTAAACAGCAAGTTAACTTGTTTAAACATGCATGAAACCAGTACAGATGGATAGATTGGATTTTTGATCATTTTTCATATATAAATCTTTGCATTTGGAGTTACAGATTAATTTCCATGGATTTTTGAAGTTTGCAACATTTTCTGGAATTTCCTATATAAAAATAAATCCAGAAAATACTTATTGCGTCAGCATAGCATCACTGTGATGTAGCAGGTCAACTGCGGCTGACCAGGTCAAACCTGACCAATGGGGTCCACTGGTCAGTCACACTATGCTGTCTGGGTCACCGACAGGTGGGGTCAGGTCAATAGCCACGTCAGCAAGTCAGCACTGACGTGTGGGGTTGGTCAACGTGTGACGTGGCCGGGTCAAACTGACCTGTGGGGCCCGTGTGTTTAGTTTAATCTAAACAAAAACTAAACCAGAGTTAATTAGGCAGCGGGGCCCACATGTCTGTGAGTCTGTGGCTCATTAGCTTAGTGCTAATTAGTTGTTAGGCCAGCATTTAGCCGCCGACGATGAGCAAACGCGGCGGCGAGGCTCGGGTTTCGCCCACGGGCGACCAAACCCGCGGCGGAGGGCATCTACGCGTTGCTCGTGCTCGTCCGCATCGAGCAGTGCAAGCGGCAGTGGCTAGGGCGGCCCGTAGCGACGGCAACGGCGACAAGTGCGGTGGCCGGAGCTCAGTGGTGCACGAGCGTAGGGCTACGGCTCGCCCTCGAGGGAACCAGGTAGCTAGGCCGCATCTAGGGGGGCCTAGGAGCATGGCGGACGGCACAGCTGGGCCTGGTAAGCTCAGAGGTGAGCAGGAGGTCGGCCATGGCGGATGGCGGCCTCGGGAGCTCATGGGGCGGCGGCTAGAGGAAGCTAGCGATAGGGGGAGGTGAGGGGAAAAGCTCAGGGGCTCATGGCGAGTGCAGGGGAGAAAACGGCGAGCTCGGGGAGGCACGGACGACGACAGGGCATCTCCGGCGATCTGAGGAGGCAGAAAGTTGAAGACGACGGCGTCGGCAGCGTCCGGCGTTGCTTGACTCAGCGGAGAGGGTGTTGGCGATGAGGCGATGGCCGTGGACACGTCGGCGAGGCAAGGGGGAGGCGGTGGCTGCGGCAGCAGCGAGCGGTGGCGACGGCTGCGCTCGGTGGAGAGAACAGAGGAGGGGGAGACCGTTCGAGGAAGAGAGAGAGAGGTCCAGGGCAGTGAGTGGAAGCGAGAGGGAGCGCTGGGCGTCTCCGTGGCACGTCTGGAGGGCCGGGGTCGTGCGGCTGAAGCAGGAGGTGGCAAGGCGTCGTCGGCGCGCTCGCCATGCACCTGCCTGTCCTCCTGGCAGGAGGAAGAAGACCACCCAGCCCCTGGTGGGCTGGGCCTCTTCTGCTAGGTAAGGCCCAGGTACTCCCTCCTTCTCTGTTTTCTATTTTATTTCCTCTCTGTTTTGATTTAGTTTTAGCCACTAAATCATTTTCATAAATTCTGTAGGTTATTATATGGCTTGCTAAAATATATACAAAGCCACTCACAAACTTCCAGAATTATTGAAGTTATATTTAATATATATTAAATATAAATCCAAAGCAAATGATTATTGGATTAATTCAAATGGCCAAAATAAACGTTTCTGAGCTCATAAAAATATTGGTTTGAATTTTAGCTCTTGCCAATAATTCTATGGAATAACAGGAACATTTTATTGGACTCATTTGAGAAGATTTTTAAAGTTGGTTATTTTTGAACTGATTTCTGAGGGTTTCAACAAACCTCAATTCAACTTTCATAAAATTAGACATGATGCATGGATGCTCTCTTATGCAACTATTGCAAACAATTCTAGGGCTGTGACAACTCACCCCCACTAAACAAGAAACTCGTCCCAAGATTCAAGACGTGAGGTAAGAAGACAGAGGGGACACAAAACTAATGCAATCCTCATGACCCAACTGCTCTTCTCGAATATATTGATCCATTGCATCATATTGATCTTGGCGTCTTGCTTTGAGAACTACGTCCAACATGACAACGAGTAGAAAGGGACAATTTTTAGAAGAATCAATCTTCTTGAGGTTCGAGCAACTTAGGATCATCTTGATGATCACAAGATCAACTCACGGAATGAGACATAGAAACATCTCTGGAGCTGAGAGGCAAAACTTGCATCAGGAGCGATAGAAGAAACAATTTGACGAGGGTTTCAAAGTAGCGAGGGAAATTGCCATGATTCCAAAACGGGGCACCTCGGGGAAGGTGACTCAAAGAACTATTCCCTTAAGTGGCAAAAAGAATTACTTTTGATACAAGATCATTGAAATTCTTTATACCAGCCTAAGGCATTCACAAATGATCGTGTGAACAAATTCGAAAGAATGCCGTACCCATACCAGAATGGATGATGTGGACTACCTTGTTGAAGACAACACAATGGATGATTTTGCTTATCATTGGGGATGGATGGGACCCATAGTAAGTCCACTTTTGAAGATGATCTTGGACAACAAGTGCTGAGGAGGGCAGCCCATGTGAAATTGGCACAATGGTGGTGCAAGCTGGGAACAAAATGCAACTGTTGGGAATGTTCCAACCATCATATCTGCCTGAGATTCAGATCTGGTTGGTGATAGGATACTTCAGACTCAGCATGTCTGAAAAGAAAGTTTGCAACACAAATCGACGAGATGACGTTGCGATATTCTCCGGAAATGAACTACGATAATAAGCTCCAAAAATGAGCTGGTTCTGCTACACACATGTGAGCATGTTGTCCAAGACAAGAATGACCACATGGTAGTCTTATAATAAAACACTATCGATTTCTGGTCGGGAACCATCATCAAGGATTTCGAAGTCTTTACGCAAGTCCATGGATTAGAACCCAAGCGTAGACTTCTTTGCCTTGAACAAGTCAATCAGTGGCTTGGTGGGCTAAGGAATACATATGGAGTGGAGGTAATTAATATACCAAACCATAGAATACATTCACACATGCATAACTGACTTGGGATGGTACCAGGGGAAACAAAAACAATGTTTCTCGAACTCACGGCGGCAACTTGCACCAGGTGCACATGAATTCGAGGAAGTCACTTCTTCCATCCAAGCATAAGCTTCATGAACGGAACACGAAGGCATTGCTTACAAAGTTTCCAACACTAGGTTGATGTTCAACATGACTCATGGGGGAGACAAAATGCTGTTGATGGACTCAATAGCAACTCATCGGAATTTCCATATCACTGGACTTCCACCATCAGGTGAACACGGTGATAGTGTTGGTCAGACCAAAAGATGTAATGGTGTATGCTCGAGGAATCAGCCACAAGCAAGACAACATTACGAACATCGTTGGTTCTGATTTGACTTGACGATAGCCCATACTCGAGTCAAAGTTTTGACAAGACAATAGATCTAACAACCGGTCACGAGGAAAAATCGATGAAGATATCATCTTTGTTCAACACACACACACACACAAAGATATCCCTTAACACGAACTAAGTCAGACAAGCTTTTATCTTCCAACTCTCCAAGTTGTTGTCTAGCTCAACCAACTAGCTCAGGGATATCCAACACAGATTCTTGGAGAAGGGGTGATTTATAAGAAAACCAACTTGATCACGAACTCAACATAGCGGTCAGGTGACAGCCAGGTAATACTTCCAACAAGATCTTCGGAAAATCACGAACCACTGATATGTTACTAAGCTCGAGAACAATCTTGCTTTTCAGAGCAAGATGACATGATCAAGTAAGCAAGGGATTGAATAATCCTAACTCATTGATCGAAGAGTGCACCGGAAAAAAAGACTAGGTAGCACGATCAATCTCAGAACGATGGTTCAGTAACCAACACGCTAAGGATGAGAATATTGTCCTTTAACTACCAAGCAACGAAGTTGCTAGGAGTATTGATTTCACACATCACGATTCACTTGTCGGCATTCCGGTTATGATAACACAGGAACCGAGGAATGAACAACGATGGCGAGGAGTATCACTATATCAAGAATTCATGAGAGGTTGTGCAATTTTCATGGCATTCTTGGCATAAGATGGTAATACTTTAGGGTAGAACAGAATCAAAAGCTGGATTGGCATTTTGATCTGCGGAGCACAACTATTTTGACCCAATCCTGGATATGGATGAGGTACTGGAGTTTGTTTCTCCTAGTCATTCCGAGATAGAATGGCTTGACGGACCTCAAGAATAATAAGCATCGATAGCACGGATGCATAATTACTCCTGACTATCAATTGATAGACGAAGGTCAGAGTACAACTGAAAAGGGACAACTCAAAGGAACATATCACTTTCTAAGTTGCTGATGCATAGGTTAGCATGTCGAACGAGTTCAACATAATTCTTCCGGATAACCCATGCAGAAAGGTAGAACTGGCAGAGTCAGAATGTAGAACGGAGAACTCATCGAGAGCACTCTTATTGTGATCTTTTGATCCAACAAACTTCTGCCATAAGTGGTTCATAGTATTTGGAAGAAGGAAATACCACGGACCTTGAGGACTAATGCAAAGGTTACTAATAACCTAAAGGAACGAGCAAACACTATCAACATGAAGTAAGTTGGGTGAATCTCGGGTTCAAAACCCAGAAATGGAAGGCCTACTAACTAAATGGCATCACGGGATGCTTTCGAAAATGGTGGCCAGAATCATCACACCGGGAACACAAAACATGGCTAGATTACTAGGTGACTCCCTAAACACCTAGGATCATAATAATGGCTCCAACATATATGTCGAGGCAATAGAGTACCTCAACTGACCGGTTAGTTTGCTTATTCTGACCAAAAGGACATCGAGAACGGAAAGAAAGGATTTGCAAATGCATTAGACTATTTAGTAACCTAGGATGACTCGGACAACATAACGGCTGTAAATGCTCAAAAATATTTGAGACATCCTGCAAAATGGTGGCATAACCACTCAACAACACAATATCAAGGTTCTGAGATCAACTGTCAACATACGGAAGTAGTAGGAACGGAACTGAGGCTTGAAACTATCAATTCTATAAGTCTATGGATTAGTAACACGTCATCCTGATAGATAGATGAGAAGGCCTAGTTCTTAATCCCCGTAGAAAAGAAGAGGTTGACTCAGATCAGAAGGGCATAGGGTAAAGGAGTAAAAAGAGCCTTACGTTCCCTTCCACAATCAATTCCCTTACATAACTAAAGCATTTCTAGACTCGACTTCGACCAGTTTGGCTTGGTAATCCTACAGGCAGTCAGGCTCTGATACCAAAACTGTCAGGACCCCAATTCCAAGTCACATTGGTCTAGCCGGTAACACCTCATATCACTTTGCGGCCTCACGCACGGTATTCCCACAGGTGTCGCCTTACCATGGCCCGAGACCGTTTGCGCCTTTTGGCTCACGTATATGATAGTGTCGCTAGCATCCATGTGACAGAGAACCCGGGCCGACATGGCTAGTCGTGAACCCAAAGCGGCACCAACCTATGGGGACAGGCATACATGAATCACATCGAGCATGTCGGTCAGCAGCATGTGAATCCGGGCTGTAGCACTGTGAAAGTGCGTTATATCGACTAGAGGGGGGTGAATAGGCAATTTTTATGAAAGTCTTCAAAACGTGGAAGTTTCGAAGACAAACGATATAAATAAACCTATTACCATGGAGCGGAAGTTAGACTACACTAGGCAAACCATAGTCAAGTATTAAATGAAGTGAAAGCACAATGACTAATAGCAGCTAGGTAGTAAGGATCAGGTAGGAAGATATTAAGAAGCCAATCAGAACAAGCAGTCACTCAGTGAAGACAAAAGATAGTGCAATCATATGATGACTTCACAAGGACCAACAGTAAGTAAAGGGAAGGGAAGGATGAAACCAGTGACTCGTTGAAGACAACGATTTGTTGGACCAGTTCCAGTTGCTGTGACAACTGTACGTCTGGTTAGGGCGGCTAGGTATTTAAACCTGAGGACACACAGTCCCGGACACCCAGTCCTAAACACGCAGCTCAGGACACCCAGTCCTCACCGTATTCCCCTTGAGCTAAGGTCACACAGACCTCGCCCAATCACTCGGGTAAGTCTTCAAAGTAGACTCCCAAACCTTCACAAACTTCTTTCACTGGCAATCCACAATGACTCTTGGATGCTCAGAACGTGACGCCTAACCGGCTGGAGGATTCACAGTCCTCAAGTTTAATAAGTCTTTAGATCACACAGACAGGAAGCCTTAAGTGATGCCTAACACTCTTTGGCTCTGGGTGGTTAGGGCTTTATCCTCGCAAGGAATTCTCTCTCAAAGGCTTCGAGGTGGGTTGCTCTCAAACGACGAAAGCCGTACTTTAACTCTGAGCAGCCAACCGTTTATGGTTGTAGGGGGTGGGCTATTTATAGCCACTAGGCAACCCGAGCTGATTTGTCCGAAATGACCCTGGGTCACTAAGGAACTGACACGTATTCCAACGGTCAAATTTCAAACACACACGGCAACTTTACTTGGGCTACAAGCAAAGCTGACTTGTCCGACTCTGGACAAGATTCACTCTCATAGTCTTCACTCGAAGACATAGGTTTTGGTTAAGCATCACTTCAGTCATTCTGACTGGTTCTCTTCGACCCCACTTAACAGTACGGTGGTTCCTATGACTCAACAAATAAGAAGAAGAACTACGAAAGATCTAAGTCTTCGAGCTCCATAGGCTTCATGCGATGTCTTCTCTTGTCATAGTCTTCAATGTGAATATCTTCACATACCACCTTTGACTTCAATGTCTTCATATATTTTTAGGGGTCATCTCTGGTAGGAAAACCGAATCAATGAGGGACTTCTACCTGTGTTATCCTGCAATTCTCACAAACACATTAGTCCCTCAACTAGGTTTGTCGTCAATACTCCAAAACCAACTAGGGGTGGCACTAGATGCACTTACACACTGGGCTAATAGGACTCCGGGAACCCGGGCTGTAGCAGGCTAAGCAGGACTCCGAATGTCACCGTGTGACATTTCCCCGAAGGGACAGACACAGGAACAAAGTGAAACACATGCCGGCCAGTCAAGTGTCCTGAGCAGTTGTGCTGGGCTAGTAGGACTCCGGTGAACCGGGCTGTAGCGGACTACTATGGCTCATGGAAGCACAAGACTACATTTCCCCATAAGAGAGGCTACCAGGGATAAACAACTAGGTTGTTGGATCCCACACATACCAAGCATTTCAATCATACACACAATATGCCCGATATGTGTAAATACAACATGGCATCACAACATAACTCTACGACTCAAGTATTTATTCATTAGGCTCCGAGGAGCGAGATATTACAAACATGGCTCTCATGACCCAACAATCATAGCATACAAATCAAAGCACATGCGGAAGCTTAACATGCCTGAGTACAGACATCTACAAATGAAAGAGGCTAAGAAGCCTGACTATCTACCAGATCCTGCCGAGGGCACAAGATCGTAGGTGAGGTAGCAGGCTAAACGTCGAAGCCCACACGGAACTATTAGCGAGACTGACGTCTCTCTGCAAAACATAAATTAAGCAAACTTGAGTACAATTGTACTCAGCAAAACTTACATCAGAACTAACTACATATGCATCGGTATCAACAAAGGGGTAGTGGAGTTTAACTGCAGCAAGCCAGCTTTGACCCAGTGGCTAACCTGAACTACGACTACAAGCAACTCTTTTGAGGTGGCGCACACGAGTCCACATATTCACCATTCAATACACCACTATGGATCCGCTCCCGTCTCCCTACAAGAAGGCCATCCATAGCACTGACACTTATCTTGTGAGTTTTAGAGTATCCACTTTCACTTGTCTATGAACTGTGCAAGGGGTCCAAGTTTCCATATCCGAGGAATCCGGCTATTCGAATAGATATTGATAACCCTGCAGGGTTGTACTTCTTCACACACGCTCCCACCACTTACCGTCGTTTACACGACATGTACTCGGCAACCTTCAAGCGGAAGCCCAACGAGGGTGTCGGCCACGACCTACCTAAACACTTAAGTCTCTAGTCCAGGTTTATCGCCTATCCAGGTTCCATCCGCAGGGAGTCCGGCTGAGGTTTCCACATACGGCCCCGAACGATGTGAACAGGGTTCTCGAGACACCAAACGGGAGCCCGGTACACCGTGCCACGGTGTATCTACTGCATCATAGCCCACCCCTAGGGTCAGTGCTACGCACGGCCGCCAACACATAACCTACAAACACCAGAAACTAGTTGCAACTCCTGGACAGAGTACTAGGGTGATTAAGAAGCCGAGAGGGTCAATTAAGGATCCCAATGAGTGGTAGTAGCTGTTCATGGATCACAGACATAGAACTCAGTTCCTGAGGACGGTTTCAATGAGACAACCCACCATGTACTCCTACATGGCCTCTCACCGCTACCTTTACCAAAACATGTTCACACACTTAGCTCACACACAGTAGGATATGTTCACACACCTCCGATTCATACCTGATGAATCAGACCTGACACAACTCTATGCAATAGCAGGCATGACAAACAAGCATGCATGAGTAGGCACATCAGGGCTCAAACAACTCCTACTCATGCTAGTGGGTTTCATCTATTTACTGTGGCAATGACAGGTCATGCAGAGGATAAGGGGTTCAACTACCGCAACAAGTAACAGATGAATCGTTGTTGTCCTAATGCAGTAAAAGAGAGTAGGAGCGAGAGAGTGGGATTGTATCGGAATGAACAAGGGGGTTGTGCTTGCCTGGCACTTCTGAAGATATTATAGCTCTTCATCGGTTTCATCGAACTCATCGTCGAAACCACGTCTATCGAGAGGGGACAAATACCGGCAACAGGGAAAGAAACACAATCAATGCAATGCACAATATGATGCATGATCATGACATGGTAAAATGAGTGTGTTGGGCTAATGCAACTACAACCAGATGGGTTTGAGCTATTTTGAACCAAAGATTCAAAGTTCAAACTCATTTGTGATCTTAAATAGTGCTTATCATGTTTTTGCACTAAACAGCAAGTTAACTTGTTTAAACATGCATGAAACTAGTACAGATGGATAGATTGGATTTTTCTGATCATTTTTCATATATAAATCTTTGCATTTGGAGTTGCAGCTAAATTTCTATGAATTTTTGAAGTTTGCAACATTTTCTGGAATTTCCTATATAAAAATAAATCCAGAAAATACTTATTGCGTCAGCATAGCGTCACTGTGACGTCAGCAGGTCAACTACGGCTGACCAGGTCAAACCTGACCAGTGGGGTCCACTGGTCAGTCACACTATGCTGTCTGGGTCACCGACAGGTGGGGTCAGGTCAACAGCCACGTCAGCAAGTCAACACTGACGTGTGGGGTCGGTCAACGTGTGACGTGGCCGGGTCAAACTAACCTGTGGGGCCTGTGTGGTTAGTTTAATCTAAACAAAAACTAAACCAGAGTTAATTAGGTAGCGGGGCCCACATGTCTGTGAGTCTGTGGGTCATTAGCTTAGTGCTAATTAGTTGTTAGGCCGGCGATTAGCCACCGGCAACGAGCAAACGCGGCGACGAGGCTTGGGTTTCGCCCACGGGCGACCAAACCCGCGGCGGAGGGCATCTACACATTGCTCGTGCTCGTCCGCATCTTGCAGTCTCCGTGGCACGTCTGGAGGGCCGGGGTCGTGCGACTGAAGCAGGAGGTGGCAAGGCGTCGTCGGCGCGCTCGCCAGCACCTGCCTGTCCTCCTTGCAAGAGGAAGAAGACCACCCAGCCCCTCGTGGGCTGGGCCTCTTCTGCCAGGTAAGGCACAGGTACTCCCTCCTTCTCTGTTTTCTATTTACTGCTTTCTATTTTATTTCCTCTCTGTTTTGATTTAGTTTTAGCCACTAAATCATTTTCATAAATTCTATAGGTTATTATATGGCTTGCTAAAATATATACAAAGCCACTCACAAACTTCCAGAATTATTGAAGTTATATTAAATATATATTAAATATAAATCCAAAGCAAATAATTATTGGATTAATTCAAATGGCCAAAATAAATGTTTCTGAGCTCATAAAAATATTGGTTTGAATTTTAGCTCTTGCCAATAATTCTATGGAAAAACAGGAACATTTTATTGGACTCATTTGAGAAGATTTTTAAAGTTGGTTATTTTTGAACTGATTTCTGAGGGTTTCAACAAACCTCAATTCAACTTTCAGAAAATTAGACATGATGCATGGATGCTCTCTTATGCAACTATTGCAAACAATTCTAGGGCTGTGACAAGAAATCTTGTGAGCTTGGAACCAAATTTGTTGATTTGGAGAAGAAGCAGATCGAACTCAACCTCGATCTGGAATTGGCCAAGAAGAATTGTAGAAAGCCCAGGATGAAGTTACTGCCTTGTGATCTTTTTCCTTTCATCCTTTGAACCGATTGATTCCCCTCGAACAGCTGTGCATAGTGAAAACCGTCAACTCCAAGCTTGTCTAAAGAATGTTATTTCTTTAGACAAAATGAAGCAGGCTCTGGAGCAGAAGGACCTTTGAACTTGCGGCGGCGCAGAATACGGCGCGGGAGAAGACAGAACTTGCTGACAAGAAGCTGGCTTCAGTTGGAAAGTTGGAAGAAGAGAACGCCAAGTTGAAAACTGTTGTTGATGAAGTGAAGAAAGAAGTCGTGTAGCTGAAGGAGGAGAAGGTAGCCTTGGCTAACAAAGTTGATGCTCTCACTCGGAAGAGAGAAAAACTGGAAACTTATCTAGGAGGTCTTGCCAAGAAGATGTTCCTCATGCTTGAAGGTATTTTTCTTTATCCGACTGATTGCACAAAACTTCTTCACCATGCAACTGCCAATTCATTACTTTTCTGTGCACGCAGAATTCTGTCAGAACTTCGAGGAAGAAACTGGGCGGATCGAGACGGGTCTAGATCCTATCAACTCCCCTGTCAAGGACGAAGCTGCGATGAACATGCTGCGACTGGAATCATGCTTCGCTAGTGTCTTGGATTACGTTTCTCAACTGAAGGTCGCGCTGTCCTGGATCAACAAGGAGTTATGGCCAAAGGATGTGCTTCTGAACAATCTCGAGTCACTGATGACTCGACTTAATAGCATCCCAGAGCGAATGCAGGCGTGGAAGAAGTCAGCTGCCCATTGCGGTGTTGATGTGGCTTTATCACTCCTTCGCGTCCATTGTAAGGAAGTCAAGGAAGAGAAGCTGGCGGCTATCAAGGTTGCCAACACCAAGAAGCTTCAATTCCAATCTTTCATGGAGATCTTCAACGACACAGCCACTCGTATCACGGACGGCATTGATTTGGACAGCTTCGTCGAGCCAATAATTCCTCCTCCTGCCAAGTGAAAAACTTGATATCTTGACTTCATTTGCCTCGGAATGCCGAGTGATTCTGTAATCATTAAACTCTTTCGGGCTTGGTGCTCGAGTACTTCTGCTGGTGGTCCTGAACCTTGCTGGATTTATCTGAACTTGATTGCTTCTTTTGAATGTCGTCACTTTGTCTTTATTATCTTTAGATTTCTTGACTCGGGCGAATTTAGAATCGCAGCTGAATCTCCGAGTGAGAGGATCGCTCTTCACTCGAAATAGATGTTGTACTTATAGTGCACTTCGGAGTGCAACCATACGTTGTACTTGTGGGGCAGCTCAGAGTGCAACCATACGTTGTACTTGTGGCGTAACTCAGAGTGCAACCATACGTTATACTTGTGGCGCATCTCAGAGTGCAACCAGACGTTGTACTTGTGGCGCAGCTTAGAGTACAACCAGACGTTGTACTTGTGGCGCTGCTTAGGGTGCGTGGCCGAGCCTCTGAGTGAGAGGGTTGCTCTTCACTCAGAGTATATTTTGTAACTTAGGCGAGTGCAGGATTGCAGCTAAGCCCCCGAGTGAGAGGGTTGCTCTACACTCGGAGCATGTTTAGTAACTTAGGTGAATACGGGATCGCATCTAAGTCCCCGAGTGAGAGGGTTGCTCTTCACTCGGAGCATTTTTTGAAACTTAGGCGAGTACAGGATCATAGCTAAGCCCCCGAGTGAGAGGGTTGCTCTTCACTTGGAGTGTTTTTTGAAACTTAGGCGAGTACAGGATGGCAGCTAAGCCCCAGAGTGAGAGGGTTGCTCTTCACTTGGAATGTTTTTTTGAAACTTAGGCTAGTACGGGATCGCAGCTAAGCCCTCGAGTGAGAGGGTTGCTCTTCACCCGGAGTGTTTTTTTGAAACTTAGGCGAGTACGGGATCGCAACTAAGCCCCCGAGTGAGAGGGTTGCTCTTCACTCGGAGTGTTTTTTTTTGAAACTTAGGCGAGTATGGGATCGCAACTAAGCCCCCGAGTGAGAGGGTTGCTCTTCACTCAGAGTGTTTTTTGAAACTTAGGGGAGTACGTGATCACAGCTAAGCCCTCGAGTGGGAGGGTTGATATTCACTTGGAGTGTTTTTTGAAACTTAGGCGAGTACGGGATCGCAGCTAAGCCCCCAAGTCAGAGGGTTGCTCTTCACTCGGAGTGTTTTTTAAACTTAGGCGAGTACGGGATCGTAGCTAAGCCCCTGAGTGAGAGGGTTGCTCTTCACACAGAATGTTTTTTGAAACTTAGGCGAGTACGGGATCGCAGCTAAGCCCCCGAGTGAGAGGGTTGCTCTTCTCTCGGAGTGTTTTTTGAAACCTAGGCGAGTACATGATCGCATCTAAGCCCCCGAGTGAGAGGGTTGCTCTTCACTCGGAGTGTTTTCTGAAACTTAGGTGAGTACGGGGTCGCAGCTAAGCCCCCGAGTGAGAGGGTTGCTCTTCACTCGGAGTGTTTTTTGAAACTTAGGCGAATCGGGTTCGCAACTAAGACACCCACTGGGGGATTTGAACACACAAGTTTATGCGGAAACAATCTTTGAGATACTACGAAAATCATGTCTTTGATAAACAATCTGAAGGACTCTTACTACAACTCGATGATCCGAGTGTTTAGGTATAAAAGCGGCGGAGCAGATCCGCATTCCACGAGCGTGGCTCATCTTATTTCTTGGCTACGTTGTGAAGGTGGTACGCCCCGTTGTGGAGCACCTTGGTGATGATGAAGGGCCCTTCCTAGGCCTGAGCGAGCTTGTGGGATCGTTCTGGTGCACTCGGAGCACAAGGTCTCCTTCCCTAAATGCTCGGTCTCTGATATTTCAGGCATGGAATCGGCGCATGTCTTGTTGATAGATGATTGACCGGATCAGAGCCATCTCTCGTTCTTCTTCTAGGAGATCAACTGCATCCTGGCATGCCTATTCTGCCTCAGCTTCTGAGAAGAGTTCCACTCACTCAGAAGTATGGCTTCAGCGTCATATACCATTAAGAAAGGGGTTCGATCAGTCGACCGGTTAGCAGTCGCTCTCAATCCCAATAAGACATATGGTAATTCAGTTACCCAAGCACCAGCTGCATGCTTGAGATCGCGCATCAAACGGGGTTTCAGCCCTTGTAGGATCAAGCCATTTGCTCTTTCAGCCTGTCCATTCGACTGCGGGTGTGCAACGGATGCATAATCGACCCGAGTGCCTTGGGAAGCGCAGAATGCTCGGAACTCATCAGAATCAAAGTTGGAGCCGTTATCTATGATAATGCTGTGAGGGACTTCATATCTGAATATCAGCTCTCTGATGAAACCAATGGCCGTGCTTGAGTCAAGATTCTTGATAGGCTTGGCCTCGACCCACTTGGTGAACTTGCCGACTGCTACGAGCAAATGAGTGAATCCGCTTCTGCTAGTCTTGAAAGGTCCAACCATGTCCAACTCCCAAACTACAAATGGCCAAACGAGTGGAATGGTTTTGAAGGAAGACGCAGGCTTGTGAGACATGTTTGAGTAAAATTGGCAGCCTTCGCACTTGTCGACTATATCTTTAGCCATCTCATTCGCTCGTGGCCAGTAGAATCCTGCTCGGTATGCTTTGGCCACGATGGTCCGAGAGGACGCGTGGTAACCACAGGTCCCCGAGTGGATCTCATTTAGGATCAGTCGACCTTCTTCTGGGGAGATGCAACGCTGAGCTACCCCGTAACTCTTTCTCTGTAAAGTTGTCCACTTATCACCATGAAGGCTTTGGATTCGCGGATGATCTGGCGGGCCTCATCTTCATCTTTTGGGAGCTCTTGCCTGAGCAGATATGCAATATGTGGCACCGTCCTGTCGGGAGTGATCGCTAAAACCTCCATGATCAAGTCGACTACTGCTGGAACTTCAATCTCAGTCCAATTGGTTGAACTTATCAGTTGCGAGGGCTCCTCCGTAAAGGGATCCTCTTGAACTAACGGGGTGTGGAGATGCTCCAAGAACACATTACTGGGAACAGGCTTCCGAGTGGAACCTATCTTCGCTAGATCGTTAGATGCTTGATTGTTGAGTCGGGGTATGTAATGGAGTTCCAACCCTTCGAACTTCTTCTGTAATTTTCTCACTACATTGCAGTAACCAGTCATGGCAGGGCTCCTGATATCCCACTCCTTCATTACCTGATTGACCACCAAATCTAAGTCGCGGTAGACCATCAGGCGACGGACGCCGAGTAAGATGGCCATACGCGACCCGTATAGAAGTGCCTCATACTCAACTTCATTGTTTGAGGAGTCGAAGTGAATCTAAAGGACATAACTGAGCTTGTCACCTCTAGGGGATACCAGGACCACTCCAGCACCAGAACCGCTCAACATCTTAGACCAATCAAAGAACATAGTCCAATGTTTCGAGTGAACCTGAGTCGGCTGCTGCTGCTCAATCCACTCATCCGGAAAATCTGTTATTGCCTGAGAGTTAATTGGCTTTTTGGTTCGAACTTGATATCCAAAGGAAGAAGTTCAATTGCCCATTTGGCCACTCGACCAGTTGCATCTCGATTGTTCAATTCTCTGATAATGGGGCATCGCTGACGACTGAAACCGAGTGGTTTGCGAAGTAATGTGCAACTTTCTTCCTCGTTAAATAAATCATGTAGACAAGCTTCTGATGATGTAGATACCTTTGCTTGGATGGACGCAAGACTTCAGAAATATAGTACATAGGGCATTCAACTTTGTAGGCTTTGCCTTCTTCCCGCTCGACTGTGAGCAATGTGCTAACAACTTGTCCAGTGGCAGCGATATACAGCAGTAGAGGCTCTTTGCTGATTGGGGCAGCAAGCACCAGCACTACAAAAAAAAGACACATCCATGACATTTTGGGCCGAACGAAATTTTTTTCTGTCATACATATGACACTTCTATGACGATAATTGTGACAAAACCCGGTATCATCATAGATGTGGTGGGCTCCTACTTCTATGACAAAAAATCATGACAGAAAATGGGTTTTTCGTCTTGGGCGGGCCGGAGACGCAGCTGCATGACATTCTTTGGGCCGTCCATGACGGAAAAAAACATGGTAGAAGCAAGGGGGAGGAAAATTTTGGGGAGTTCCCGGTTACGGTGGGAGGTCGGGGGGCGAGCGATGCGTGTTTCTCTTGTACACATACGCGCGTGTGTGCGAGGCATTGGCTCTAACTGAACCCGAGCGAGGCGTTGGGCTCTAACTGGACCCGAGCGATTGCACAGCAGGCTACGCGTTACCAAACCCGAGCGATCGATCGATGGCTGTTAACTGAAACCGATCGGGAGATTCCTTCGCTACTACTGCTAACTGAAGCCGATCGATGGGATGAACAGTGAGCGTTGCGGGGGGGTTTGGATGAACAGTGACTGGTGGCGTTGCCTCTGTATGAACAGGACCCCGTGGTGTGGTGGAGGGCTGGATGAACAGTAGACGGTGGAGGGGTGCCCGTGGAGGGGTGGATGAACAGGACCCCGTGGTGTGGAGGGCTGGATGAACAGTAGATGGTGGAGGGGTGATTGAACAGGACCCCGTGGTGTGGAGGCCTGGATGAACAGTAGACGATGGAGGGGTGCCTGTGGAGGGGTGGTTGAACAGGCCCCCGTGGTGTGGAGGGCTGGATGAACAGTAGACGGTGGAGGGGTGGTTGAACAGTAGCCGGTGGAGTAGCGCGCGGTGGAGGCTGGATGAACAGGAGCCCGTGGAGGCGGGAGGAGGTCGATGGTGGAGATGAACAGTATCCCGTGGAGTCCCGTTTTGCAGTATGCCACACCCCTCCCGATGAACAAGACCCCTGTTTCGACCGTAGCGCTCCAACACAAGTCCGTTTCGTCCGTTTCGCGGTACGCCACACCCCTCCCGATCAACAGGACCCCTGTTTCAACCGTAGGAGGTCCGTTTCCTCCGTTTTGCGGTACGCCAGACCCCTCCCGATGAATAGGATCCCGTTTCGAACGTGGCCGGTCGAACACAAGGCCGTTTCCTCCGTTCTGCGGTACGCCAGGCCTCGTTTCCATCGCCTGTTCCCTCCAAGCCCTCCCGATGAACACGACGCATTCCGTTGCCTCCCGATGAACATGACGCATTCCATTGACTCCCCATGAACACGACGACGATGTTGTTTCTCCGGTCCGACCCAGCAATGTACACGAGCCCTGGCCGTACGTATGCACGAGTAGGCGTTCGAGACCCTGCCCGTATGTACACATATGTGGCCATATTTTCTTTCTTGCACCCTTGCCGCTGTACGTACGTGTACATGCTACGTGCGCGCTTCTACTAT
This sequence comes from Triticum urartu, assembly GCF_056163025.1. NCBI lineage: Eukaryota > Viridiplantae > Streptophyta > Magnoliopsida > Poales > Poaceae > Triticum > Triticum urartu. The sequence goes on from NC_141876.1 coordinate 426,138,126, forward strand.
GACATGTGCGCGCCTCTACTACGACACGTGCGCGCCTCTACATCGACCAGTATGTACGTACACGTTCGCGACCAGAATGACAACGCTACGTACGCTTCGACCAGGTGGGTCCCGACTGTCAGGCACTTCCTTGCCTGCGAAGATGTAGCTGGTGGGTCCCAGCAGTCAGGGGGGCGAAATACGGTGGCCCGTCCGGTGGGTCCCGCTGTCAGGTGGAGGAATAATTATTTTGCACGTAATAAGGAGGCACTTCCTTGCTGCGGCCGTGGACCCAGCTGTCAGCCTCTCCACGTACAGTCCACGTCCGATGGAAGCCGTTCCTTGACCACGTTGACCACGCCGTGCCGAGAGCACCAGGGCGGTGGACGACGGCGAGGCCTAGGAAGGGGACGACGCGGAGTCGGGGAAGACGCGACAGTGGATGCCCATGTGTAGAGGAGTACGAGGGTTCACAGGTTCGCTGCGGTGTGAGGCTGCCGTCGCCGTAGAATAATAGGGGGTGTGGGTGAGTAGAGGGATGGCCTGGCCAGCAGTTGGAGTAGTAGGGGCAGTGAGGCCTCTGCCGCATCGCAGCCGGCCATGGGAGGCAGGAGCACGAGGCACGACCGACACTGGTTTGGGCGGCTGGAGCAAGAAGACCAGAGGTTGAAGAAGCACTACGACCGTTGGATGGACATCGTACGGTCACTTGAGCTAGAATCGTGCATATTGACTAAGTTGACAAAGCCCTCCGTCCCCGTCAACTTAGTAGGCCCACAAGCCAGCCTGCCACTATACTTGGTCCCAGCTAACAAGGGGAGTATTCATTTTTTTGTGCGTAATAAGGAGGCACTTCCTTGCATGCGAAGATATAGCTGGTGGGTCCGAGCTGTCAGCGGAGGTAACGTTTTTTTCACGAAATACAGAGGCCCTTTCGATGGGTCCCCGATGTCTGGTGGAGGAATCATTATTTTGCGCGTAATAAGGAGGCATTTCCTTGCGTGCGGCCGTGGACCCAGCCGTCGGCCTCTCCACGTAAAGTCCACATCAGAAGCATGTCGGTCGTTGACCATGTTGACCAGGCCACGCCGGGAGCACGAGGGCGGTCGACGACAGCGAGGCCTAGGAAGGGGACGACACGGAGGCAGGGAAGACTCGGTAGTTGTTTCCCACGTGGAGGGGAATACGACTGTACGAGGGTTTACTGCTTCGTCTGCCGTCACTGGAGAATAACAGTAGGTGTGGGTGAGTAGAGGGATGGCTTGGCCAGCGATGGGAGTATGGTCGGGCGGTGAGGCCTGCGCGGCAGCACAGCCGGCCGCGAGGAGGAGGGAGCAGGCAGTCCCGCCGGCGCTTGTTTGAGCGGCTGGAGCAGGAAGAGCAGAGATTGAAGAAGGACGACAGCCGTTGGATGGACATCCAACAGTCAGTGCTTGTGCGTCAACCCTTTTTTAGGAAAGCCTCAAATCTGTGGAAAACAGCATACAACCCATCTGCCATTATTTCTAATAATTTACAGCCCATTTGCTAATTCTTAAGGTTTTTTCGGAGCCCGTATTCTTTTTGTTAGCATTACAGCCCATATTGTGGCAACTGTTAAAAAAATTATACAAAATTTTGCATATTTCGGTGCGGTCCGAACTGTTTTTAATCCTGAAATTTCGACTCACATTCAAACTGATTTTAAAAATAAATGTTTATCAATATAAAATCCAACAAATTCTCCACGCATAAAAATTAATGTAATTTAAAATCTTGAAATGAAAAAAAGATATTTGAAAATAATTGCCGGTTTGATGTGTTTTAAAAATGTACAACCCATTTCTCATTACTGATGGGCCATTTTCTCGGCCAGCTGAATGAAAGCTCTCCCCGTCTTGAAAGAATTCCAGCCCAATAGGCCTGACAAAGCGACTTACTTGGCAAATCAGAAAAAAACTAGGCTGTGGCTGTGGACCCAGCTGTTAGCCTCTCCACGTACAATACTCTTCCGATGGAAGTCGTTCCTTGACCACATTGACCACGCCGCGCGGAGAGCACCACGGCAGTGGATGACGGCGAGGCCTAGGAAGGGGATGACGCGGCAGTGGAAGCCTACTCAGAGAGGACTACGAGAGTTCACTGGTTCGGCTGCGGTGTGAGGCTGTCGTTGTCGCAGGGCCTGGCTAGCGGTGGGAATTGTAGGGGGCGGCGAGGCCTCTGTGGCAGCACAGCCGGCCACGGGAGGCAGGAGCATGCGACACGACCGGCGCTGCTTTGGGCGGCTGGAGCAAGAAGACCAGCGGTTGAAGAAGCACTACGGCTGTTGGATGGACATCATACGGTCACTGGAGCTAGAATCGTTCATATTAACTAAGTTAACAAAGCCCTTCGTCCCCGTCAACTTAGTAGGCCCACAAGTCAGCCTCCCAAAAAGGTGTGTCCCAGCTAGCCGGGGGAGTATTCATTTTTTTGTGCGTAATAAGGAGGCACTTTCGGTGGGTCCGAGCTGACAGCGGGAGGATCATTTTTTTTCACGAAATATGGTGGCCCGTCCGGTGGGTCCCAGCAGTCAGGGGGAAACGATTTTTCCGCATAATACCGGTGGCCCGTCTGGTGGGTCCCCGCTGTCAGGTGGAGGAATAATTATTTTCCGCGTAATAAGGAGGCACTTCCTTGCGGCTGCCGTGGACCCAGCTATCAGCCTCTCCACGTACAGTACTCTTCCGATGGAAGTCAGTCGTTGACCACATTGACCACGCCGCGCCGAGAGCACTACGGCGGTGGACGGCGGCGAGGCCTAGGAAGGGGACGACACAGAGCCGTGCAAGACGCGACAGTGGATGCCCACGCGGAGAGCAGTACGAGCGTTCACTGGTTCGGCTGCAGTGTGAGGCTGCCATCGCCGCAGAATAACAGGGGGTGTGGGTGAGTGGAGGGACGGCCTGGCCAGTGGTGGGAGTAGTATGGGGGCGGTGAGGCCTCCGCGGTAGCACAGCCGGCCACGGGAGGCAGGAGTAGGCGGCACGACCGGCGCTGCTTTGGGCGGCTGGAGCAAGAAGACCAGAGGTTGAAGAAGCACTATGGCCGTTGGATGGACATCATACGGTCACTGGAGTATTGACTAAGTTGACAAAGCTCTCCGTCCCTGTCAACTTAGTAGGCCCACAAGTCAGCTCAACAATATGGTGGGTCCCAGCTAGCAGGGGGTATTCATTTTTTGGGCGTAATAAGGAGGCACTTCCTTGCATGCGAAGATATAGCTGGTGGGTCCGACCTGTCAGCGGGGGGGGGGGGACGTTTTTTCGCGAAATATAGAGGCCCTTCCTGTGGGTCCTAGCTGTCAGGTGGAGGAATCATTATTTTGCGCGTAATAAGGAGGCGTTTCCTTGCGTGCGGCCGTGGACCCAGCTATCAGCCTCTCCACATACAGTCCAGTTCCCATGGATGTCGTTCATTGACCACGTTGACCAGGCCGCGTCGAGAGCACCAGGGCGGTGGACGACGGCGAGGCCTAGGAAGGGAACGACACGGAGCCAGGGAATACTCGGCAGTTGTTTTCCACGCGGAGGAGTAGGAGGGTTTACTGGTTCGTCTGCCGTTGCCGGAGAATAACAACGGGTGTGGGTGAGTAGAGGGATGGCTAGGCCAGCGATGGGAGTATGGTGGGGCCGTGAGGCCTGCGCGGCAGCATAGCCAGCCGCGGGAGGAGGGAGCAGGCAGTCCCGTCGGCACTTGTTTGAGCGGCTTGAGCATGAAGAGCAGAGATTGAAGAAGCACGACAGCCGTTGGATGGACATCCAACAGTCACTGCTCTCGTGTGTTGACTAAGTTGACAGGGCGTTGCATGTGCGTCAACCTTTTTTTTATGAAAGCATACGCGTCAACCTGTAGTAGGCGCACAAGTCAGCCTCAAATCTGTGGAAAACAGGATACAACCCATCTGCCATTATTTCTAATAATGTACAGCCCATTTGCTTATTCGTAAGAATTTTTTTGGAGCCCATCTTCTTTTTGTTAGCCTCACACCCCATATTGTGGCCACGGTTAAAAAGTATACGAAATTTTGCATATTTCCGTGCGGTCAACTGTTTTTAATCCTGAAATATCGATTCACATTCAAACTTTTTTGAAAAATAATTTATATAAATATAAAATCCAAATAATTTTCCATGCATAATAATCAATGGAATTTAAGATCTTGTAATGAAAAAAAATTGAAACTAATTCCCGGTTTGATGTGTTTTAAAAATGTACATCCCATTTCTAGGCAAACCGAATGAAACTCTCCTCGTCTTGAAAGATTTGCACCCCAGGAGGGCCGATAAAGCAAGTAGGCCTTGTTTGGTTATTTCTTTAAAAAAAATAGAACTGGGCTAGCCATTTTCAGCAAGAAAAAAACACAACTGGGCTCATGATGTGGTAAACATAAATAAAACCCTGGCTAGACGGGCCACAGCCCCCGCACAGCCCCGTTGTTACCCTGATCCGTCGCTAAAACTAGTATAAATAACAACTGCTTGTTCCTCAAAAAAAACTGCATGACTTGCTGGGTCCCTGGTGTCAGCCGCTCATAGTGTAATTCTCTCGTTTATTGACTACGTTGACAATGGCGTGAGCCCCAGATGTCCAACCAATTAGGAGGAACCATATTTTTGGGCTTGTACTATAGAGGCACTTGCTTGCGTACTGCCATGACGCTGGTGGGGCCCTATTGTCATCCTGTCCATGTATAGTCATCTCCTTGTTCCTCTCGGTTGTTGACGACGTTGACAATGCAAAAGGGCGGCGCACCGCGCACGGCGAGTGAACCAAGGCCGCAAGGCGGAGGACGACGGCGAGGCCTCGGACGGAACGAACAGGAGCCGTTGAAGATGCACCGGTCCAGTCGCAGGCGGAGGGGAGTACAAGGGTTGACTGGTTCGGGCGCGGGTGCGTGTTGGGGCTGACATCGCCGGAGAATAATAGGACGTGTGGGGGAATAGAGGGAGGGACTGGCCAACGTTGGAGGGTATGTACGATAGGGCGGCGGAGGCGCAGCCAGCCATGGGAGGCGGGAGCAGACGGAGCTGACGGGGTGGTTTGGTTTGGGCGATTGGAGGAAGAAGAAGACAAGAGATAGAAGATACACGACAGATGTTGGATGTCAATCCAACGGCTGGTAGGCAGAATCGTTTGTTGACTGGCTAGTAAGTCGACACCACCTTGGATAGGCTATTTCCTCATGGGTCCCAAATGTCAGAATCCAAATCTGTCACGGTGATGCAGCCTTTCCTATGAAAATTTACAGCCCATTTGATGTGCTAGTTCGAAATAAGTTTGTGGGTGCTGGTGGGGGCTAATCACTTGGCTTCTATAATGCACAATGAGCTCAAGCAGCCGGCAAGAGTGATGTTATTTCCCTTGGTTTGGATTTGTTACAATATTTCACTCTAAATTAAACGAATGGCAAGCCATTTGCCTTGTTTCAAAGAAAATATGACAGTCACAGCCGAGTTGAAAAGGGCAGGAACATCTAACTCCATCTTACAAACTGTACAAAAGCATGAGGGTTAATTGTTCATCAGGTTTACAAAAAAACCAGATTGAAAAGGGCAACAACATCTAACTCCAGCACTGTTTTCGGCAGTCATAGTCAAATGGATCGGTCAGGTCCATAGAATGAACATCCTGGCTCGTAAAATTTATTGGATTATGACCACAATATGTTGTAAATAGAAGCCCGGCACGTTCAGAAGCTCTTTTGCCCACCTGAAACTTCTTTTTTTTGCTCTTTGACATACCCATCTATCAAAACCATGCTGCTGATAAACTTAAGCCTGATGGACAATAGTAACCTCGCATTCAGCAGGAAGAATATGACAAATCTTGTGTTTGCACGGTTGGCTACATATCGTTCTAGCGTTATTGTCTTCAATCAAATCTCATGAGAAGTGACAAAATCCCGATGCTTACCAATCCACCGATTGGTTATAACTTTCTTACCCCGTCCTATTGCCTAAATAGACATGAAGATTGAAAACAGTTAAGGTCTAAAAGAAGAGTGTGAAAAGAGCAACAACTGAACGGTTAATTCTAGTACACTATATGCGGGCTTCCAATGTGCGTGAAATTATCACCTTTATATACAACTTCTCCAGACATGCAAAGCATTACAACAAGCCAATAATCTTGTTCAGATCAAAACTATTCATTTGGATATATAAGATCTTAACAAAATCCAGCACCATTGATAGGCCATCCATGGAGAAACTATTCATTGAGCATAGAACATAATATTAGTACAAAATGTGTACTCCAAGATGATATATAAATTATGCGCAGAAACTTAAAATGCAGCTTATGGTTACAAGTGTAGATGATAATATAAAGTACCTGAAGAACTGTGGAGCCAAACACCATATTGAAATGAGCACAAAGATCATGTATTACACCCAAGTTCTCTAGTTTAGGCGCAGAGAGGAGGGTTATTTGCAATGGTGAATAACTAGAATCAAGGATCAACCTTTGAAGTGAAGGGGCATCTTGGATGATGAGCTGCCTTCCGTCAAAAGAAATTCCAATTCTTACAAGGTTAGGCGACTTTATTTGGAGACAACCGATTCTAACTGTGAAAACAAGCACCAAGCACTCCAGTGCAGGGCAACTGGAGTGGATGATGCTGTACAATGAGGCCTCCGATATACGAACCCGCACAAGTGAAAGTTTCTTGAGAAATGGGAGTCGAAGGTTTAGTACCAGATTGTCTGGTAGGTGGCACTGCGCAAAGGTGGCGGTGTGGAGAGAGGACGAAAACCACGAGATGGACATCGGTGCTGAGGGCACAAGTTCATGGCGTTCGGTATGTGGTATGTGATTTCCAGGGGAATAGTAGAACTCAAGCAGCTGTAGTTCTGTGAATTCAGGGGATTCCAGCCAGGCGTCCACTGTGCAGGGCATGGTATGCTTGCTCAAGTAGCATGACGGGATGCAGAGGCTTTGAACGGAGCCCTGGTGGGAGGAGATGATGGCTCTGGGGATTTCAAAATCATTGAAGAGAGATAGCTGACGACAGTCGAGATTAAGGGGAATGGCGCGCCATAGAGGGCGCCACCGAATTGAGAGGACTTGGGTGCGGCAACAATCCTTGGTGGGGAGAAGCGAGATGATCTCCCCAAGGATGGCGTCCGGGAGATCGCTGATGGGGTCCACCCGAGATTCTACGGGTTCCTGGGATCCGGTGGGGGCAGGGGCGCCGCTTCTCCCCGCGCTGCCGGGTGCGGGATCTACAACAGGCGTCGCCGCTGGCAGGAGCCTCATCTTCTTGGCGCTGGGGTCAGCCGACTCCATTTTCCTCGAGGGCGTCGCGTCGCGCTCACGGATTTGAGCAGAGTAACGAATGACGAGCCTAGTTGTAGTGCGAGCGACGAAGAAGGGGAGCTGGGGGTTTTCTGTAGGAGTGAGGAAGAAGGGGAGCTGGGGTTTTCTGTAGGAGTGAGGTGAGGAATTTGGGGGTACGAGTGGAGCGAGCTGACGTGAGGTGGGTGGGAGCGAGGAGGAAGAAGAGCACCCAGGTTTTTGAATTGATTTTACTATTTACTAGTGTGGATGGGCTGTTTTGTCTTGGGACCCGAGAAACAATTACTACTAGTACAGTGGAGACACTCTACAGCTACCCAGAAAGCAATTACTACTAGTACAGTGGAGACACTCTACCGCTTCTGGCTCCTCCTAGGTCATTGAAACGTCTCCCTCTACTGAATGCCGTTATACTTTTGTTCACCGACATGCAGGCCATGCAGCGCGCGGGCCCAAATGCCATCCACCAAATTAGAAGGCGGTATGCAGGCGGAGAGTCACATCGGTCGTAGCGTGACAGTAACGAGCCGTCGTATCACAAAACCCCACCTCCCCGCAGTCTAAGTTTGACGGACGAAGCAACCATCATTTCACTCTTTGCTGAATCCCCTTCTCCCTCACTGTCTTCAAGAAAGGCAACACTTGCATCTGCCACTGTTCTTCTCTTCGAACGAAGGGAAGGTAAGCGGATCCGTGATGTTGGTATATTTTCGTTCAGAGGAACAAAAGAACTTTTGCAAAGCAGTAACCGATCCTCACTCTCTTTTTTGTTTCATTGTCATTGCGATTGTGTTTTCCTTTCAGTGGACTCCTAGTATTCCTCAGTTTCATGATGGACCAAGGAGAACCAGGCCAAGATCTACTGATATTGGAGCAGACGCGGGAGGCTGATCCCCATGAGACAAAGAGCTCCAAGAAGATGGAGGCAACCACCGAGGCGACCCCAGATACTGAGATGGTCAACGCCCCGTTTGAGGTTACAGCCCCCGTGGCACTGCAGGAGTAGTTTTCCCCCTTCGAGGATGTGTCCTCCCCCCCCCCCCCCCCGCTGAGCTGCCCAAGGTGATTTCCTTCTTTGCCGATCTTGATTGTGGTTTTTCATCTAAGTATGTGGTGATTTTTTTAGAAAAGGAAGTATGTGGTGATTAATAATGCACAATTTTATTAGCTTCTGTCAGGACCCCGATTCCAAGTCACATCGATCTAGCCGGTAACACCTCATATCACATTGCGGCCTCACGCATGGTATCCCCACGGGTGTCGCCTTACCAAGGCCCGGGACCGTTTGCGCCTTTTGGCTCACGTATATGATAGTGTCGCTAGCATCGATATGACAGAGAACCCGGGCCGACATGGCTAGTTGTGAACCCAAAGCGGCACTAACCTATGGGGACATGCATACATGAATCAACTTCGAGCATGTCGGTCAGCAGCGTGTGAATCCGGGATGTAGCACTGGGCTAACAGGACTCCGGAAACCCGGGCTGTAGCAGGCTAGGCAGGACTCCGGATGTCACCGCATGACATTTCCCTAAAGGGACAGACACAGGAACGAAGTGAAACACATGCCGGCCAGTCAAGTGTCCTGAGCAGTAGTGCTGCGCTAGCAGGACTCCGGTGAACCGGGCTGTAGCGGACTACTATGGCTCATGGAAGCACTAGACTACATTTCCCCATAAGAGAGGCTGCCAAGGATAAACAACTAGATTGTCGGATCCCACACATACCAAGCATTTCAATCATACACACAATATGCTCGATATGTGTAAATACAACATGGCATCACAACATAACTCTACGACTCAAAGTATTTATTCATTAGGCTTCGAGGAGCGAGATATTACAAACATGGGTCTCATGACCCAACAATCATAGCATACAAATCAAGGAACAAGCGGAAGCTTAACATGTCCGAGTACATACATCTACAAATGAAAAAGGCTAAGAAGCCTGACTATCTACCAGATCCTGCCGAGGGCACAAGATCGTAGCTGAGGTATCAAGCTAAACGTTGAAGTCCACGTGGAACTACTAGCGAGACTGAAGTCTCTCTACAAAACATAAATTAAGCAAACGTGAGTACAAAGGTACTCAGCAGGACTTACATCAAAACTAGCTACATATGCATCGGTATCAACAAGGGGGGGGGTGGAGTTTGAATGCAGCAAGCCAGCTTTGACTCAGTGGCTAACCTGAACTACGACTGCAAGCAACTCTTTTGAGGTGGCGCACACGAGTCCACATATTCACCATTCAGTACACCACTATGGATCCGCTCCCGTCTCCCTACGAGAAGGCCATCCATAGCACTCACACTTATCTTGCGAGTTTTAGAGTATCCACTTTCACTTATCTATGAACTGTTATAGGCAACCCAGAAGTCCATTACCGCGGACATGGCTATTCGAATAGATGATGTTAACCCTGCAGGGTGTACTTCTTCACACACGCTCTCACCACTTGCCGCCGTTTACACGACATGTACTCGGCAACCTTCAAGCGGAAGCCCAACGAGGGTGTCGGCCACGGCCTACCTAAACACTCAAGTCTCTAGTCCAGGTTTATCGCCTATCCAGGTTCCATCCGCAGGGAGTCCGGCCGAGGTTTCCACATAAGGCCCCAGACGATGTGTACAGGGTTCCGAGACACCAAACGGGCGCCCGGCATGCCCGACCACGGTGTATCTACCGCATCATAGCCCACCCCTAGGGTCAGCGCTACGCACGGCCGCCAACACATATCCTATAAACACCAGAAACTAGTTGCAACTCCTGTATAGAGGACAAGGGTGATCAAGAAGCCAAGAGGGTCCATTGGTTTCGGGCCCAATGCGTGGTAGTAACTGTTTCATGGATCACAAACACAGAACTCAGTTCCCGAGGACGGCTTCAATGAGACAACCCACCATGTACTCCTACATGGCCTCTCACCGCTACCTTTACCAAATCGTGTTCACACACTTAGCTCTCAACGGTAGGACATGTTTACACACCTCTGATTCATCCCCAATGAATCAGACCTGACTCAACTCTAAGCAGTGGAAGGCATGACAAACAAACATGAATGAGTAGGCACATCAGGGCTCAAACAAATCCTACTCATGCTAGTGGGTTTCATCTATTTACTGTGGCAATGACAGGTCATGCAGAGGAAAGGGGTTCAACTACCGCAGCATGTAACAGTTGAATCTTTGTTGTCCTAATGCAGTAAAAGAGAGCAAGAGCGAGAGACTGAGATTGTATCGGAATGAACAAGGGGGTTTTGCTTGCCTGGCACTCCTGAAGATAATATAGTTCTTCATCGGTGTCATCGATCTCATCGTCGAAACCACGTCTATCGAGATGGGACAAATACCGGCATCAGAGAAAGAAACACAATATGATGCATGATCATGACATGTCAATATGCTGTGGTTTGAGCTAATGCAACTAGCAACATGTTAAATGGAGTTGGTTTGAACCCTAGGTTCAAATTCAAACTCCATATGTGAGAGTTTAAATTCCATTTATATGAATTGGCCTAAACAGCAGCCATAAGTTGTTCTAACATGCATGAAAAAGCCATAAATAGATTCCTTGAATTTTTCTGATAATTTTTCATATATAAATTATTTCATTCTGAGCTACGGTTGATTTTCTATGAATTTTTAAAGTTTTAAACATTTTCTGGAATTTCCTGAATTAAATTAAATCCAGAAAATAGCTTATTGCGTCGGCATGACATAAGTGTGACATCAGCAGGTCAACACGCCAGGTCCAGGTCAAACCTGACCAGTGGGGTCGATTGGTTAGTGACCCAGTGCTGTTTAGTTTCAATGACAGGTGGGTCCGGTCAACAGCCACGTCAGCAAAGTCAACCTGACATGTGGGCCCGGTGGGTTAGTCTCAGTTAAACAGGGAATAAATTCCGGGGTTAATTAGCACGTGGGGCCCATCCGTCAGTGGCACAGTGATCAGCTAATGGCGTCATTAGTGTTAACTAAGTGTGCCACGTTGGCTCGCCGGAGTTTCGCCGGAGATGACCAAAAACGCGGCGGAGACGCACCGGGGTGGCTCGGGTTTCGCCTACAGTGCACCGTTCGGTGCGCCCTTTGGCCCAACGGAGAGCTGGCGCGATGGCGCATCGGATGGTGGTGGTCTATGGGCCTGGGGTGGCCGGAGTCGACGGCGGCAAGCTCGGTTGCGGCCGCCGGAGTTCGGGTGCCGATGAAAACGACGACACCATGCACGGGAGGATCAACGGGTAGCACCTACGTGTTCTGCAGGCTCTCACAAATCCAACGGGCATATGAACGGGGCTGATTGGCCACCGGAGCCTCGTCGGCGATGAGCTCGTGCGGCGGCATGCTTCGGGCGTCATGGAAAACGGCGCTACAGCGAGCGCTAGGCCGCGGGGTTAGGGGGAAACGACGGTGCAGCTCACAGTGATCATGATGATGGGTTCGGCTTGCTCGGGGATGTCCTGTGGCCGGCGAATCGACGACGGCGGTGGTCGGCTCCCGAGGATGAGGACGATGGCGATGGCGAGGTTGAGGGGCTCCCGGTGCTTGTTTTGTTCTTCTTGTCGACGTGCAGAGCCGCGGTGGAGCCTAGGGATACGGTGGGGAGGTCAGGCGAGCTCGGTGGACGCGGTGGCAGCGAGCGGCGGCGATGGTGGTGTTCGGTCGCGGGAGGGAGAGAGAGCAGAGGAGGATAGGGTCGGAGGGAGAAGTGGATGTGGCTCCAGGGAGGTGCGTGGAATCTCCAGGGGGTCGGGGAAGCGGCAAGCAGGAGGTGGCCGGGGCGCGTGTGCGCGCATGGCGGCCACACGCCCATCCTCCTGGCAAAGGAGGAAGACGACAGGGGAGGGGGCCAGGTGGGCTGGGCCGTCCACTGGGCCGCCCAGGTAAGTGGCCAGGTAAAACTCTCTCTCTCTCTGTTTTCTGTTTTCTATTTTTCTGCAATTGTTTTGACTTAATTAAAATGCTAAGACATTTCCAAAAATCATGAAACTAATCATGGCTACTGTTTATAATATATCCAACAGTAAACATTTTAGTTTATGATTATTTGAGCATTTAAAATATTTTATAGTATTTTAATGCCCAAATTCAAATAGAGTATGATTTAATTCAGAGCCCAAATATGTCATGGAAAAATGTGCATCACCTCTGGTTACTGTTTACAGCATTTTCCATAAATGATGAACATTTTTGAAAGCCATTTGGATTACTGAAAATATTTTAGGTGAACCTAGTTGAATTTCATTTGGTGCTAGGGTTTCAACAATCCCCATTTCAAGTTTCTTTGGAATTTAAACATGATGGCATGATGAACAAGCAAAGTCAAGCAAGGGCTGAACTGGGGCTGTGATAGCTCACCCCCACTAAACAAGAATCTCGTCCTGAGATTCAAGACATGAGGTAAGAAGACAGAGGTGTGTACATGATAATCGTTTATTATCCATGCTAGAATTGTATTGATAGGAAACTTAGATACATGTGTGGATACATAGACAACACCATGTCCCTAGTAAGCCTCTAGTTGACTAGCTCGTTGATCAATAGATGGTTACAGTTTCCTGACCATGGACATTGGATGTCGTTGGTAACGGGATCATATCATTAGGAGAATGATGTGATGGACAAGACCCAATCATAAGCCTAGCACAAAGATCGTGTAGTTCGTATGCTAAAGCTTTTCTAACGTCAAGTATCATTTCCTTAGACCATGAGATTGTGCATCTGCCGGATACCGTAGGAATACTTTGGGTGTGCCAAACGGCACAACGTAACTGGGTGGCTATAAAGGTACACTACAGGTATCTCCAAAAGTGTCTGTTGGGTTGGCACGAATCGAGACTGGGATTTGTCACTCCGTGTGACGGAGAGGTATCTCTGGGCCCACTCGGTAGGACATCATCATAATGTGCACAATGTGATCAAGGAGTTGATCACGGGATGATGTGTTACGGAACGAGTAAAGAGACTTGCCGGTAACGAGATTGAACAAGGTATCGGGATACCGACGATCGAATCTCGGGCAAGTATCGTACCGCTAGACAAAGGGAATTGTATACGGGATTGATTAAGTCCTTGACATCATGGTTCATCCGATGAGATCATCATGGAACATGTGGGAACCAACATGGGTATCCAAATGTTGGTTATTGACCGGAGAACGTCTCGGTCATGTCTGCATGGTTCCCGAACCCGTAGGGTCTACACACTTAAGGTTCGATGACGCTAGGGTTATAAAGGAAGTTTGTATGTGGTTACCGAATGTTGTTCGGAGTTCCGGATGAGATCCCGGACGTCATGAGGAGTTCCGGAATGGTCCGGAGGTAAAGATTTATATATGGGAAGTCCTGTTTTGGTCACCGGAAAAGTTTCGGGGTTTATCGGTAACGTATCGGGACCACCGGGAGGGTCCCGGGGGTCCACCAAGTGGGGCCACCAGCCCCGGAGGCCTACATGGGCCAATAGTGGGAAGGGACCAGCCCCTAGGTGGGATGGGACGCCTCCCACCAAGGCCCAAGGCGCCTCCAAGAGGGAAAGGGGGCAAACCCTAGGGCAGATGGGCCCTAAGGCCCACCCCAGGTGCGCCTCCCCCTCTCCCCCTTGTGGCCGCCACCCAGATGGGATCTGGGGGCTGCCGCCACCCCTACGGAGGGAACCCTAGGTGGGGGCGCAGCCCCTCCCCTCCTCCTATATATATTTGAGGTTTGGGCTGCCCAAGACACATCAGTTCCTCTCCTTCTTGGCGCAGCCCTACCCCTCTCCCTTCTCGTCTCTTGCGGTGCTTGGCGAAGCCCTGCTGGAGTACCACGCTCCTCCACCACCACCACACCATTGTGCTGCTGCTGGATGGAGTCTTCCTCAACCTCTCCCTCTCTCCTTGTTGGATCAAGGCATGGGAGACGTCACCGGGCTGTACGTGTGTTGAACGCGGAGGTGCCGTCCGTTCAGCACTAGGATCTCCGGTGATTTGGATCACGACGAGTATGACTCCATCAACCCCGTTCTCTTGAACGCTTCCGCGTAGCGATCTACAAGGGTATGTAGATGCACTCTCCTTCCCTCGTTGCTGGTTTCTCCATAGATAGATCTTGGTGACACGTAGGAAAATTTTGAATTTCTGCTACGTTCCCCAACAGTGGCATCATGAGCTAGGTCTATTGCGTAGATTCTATGCACGAGTAGAACACAAAGTAGTTGTGGGCATTGATTTTGTTCAATATGCTTACCGTTACTAGTCCAATCTTGTTTCGACGGTATTGTGGGATGAAGCGGCCCGGACCGACCTTACATGTACTCTTACGTGAGACAGGTTCCACCGACTGACATGCACTAGTTGCATAAGGTGGCTAGCGGGTGCCAGTCTCTCCCACTTTAGTCGGAACGGATTCGATGAAAAGGGTCCTTATGAAGGGTAAATAGCAATTGGCATATCACGTTGTGGTTTTGCGTAGGTAAGAAACGTTCTTGCTAGAAACCCATAGCAGCCACGTAAAACATGCAAATAACAATTAGAGGACGTCTAACTTGTTTTTGCAGGGTATGCTATGTGATGTGATATGGCCAGGAACAATGTGATGAATGATATGTGATGTATGAGATTGATCATGTTCTTGTAATAGAATCACGACTTTCATGTCGATGAGTATGACAACCAGGAGGAGCCATAGGAGTTGTCTTTATTTATTGTATGACCTGCGTGTCATTGAACAACGCCATGTAATTACTTTACTTTATTGCTAACCGGTAGCCATAGTAGTAGAAGTAATAAGTTGGTGAGACAACTTCATGGAGACACGATGATGGAGATCATGATGATGGAGATCATGGTGTCATGTCGGTGACAAGATGATCATGGAGCCCCAAGATGGAGATCAAAGGAGCTATATGATATTGGCCATATCATGTCACTATTATTTGATTGCATGTGATGTTCATCATGTTTTTGCATCTTGTTTACTTAGAACGACGGTAGTAAATAAGATGATCCCTCATAATAATTTCAAGAAAGTGTTCCCCCTAACTGTGCACCATTGCGATAGTTCGTTGTTTCGAAGCACCACGTGATGATCGGGTGTGATAGATTCTTACGTTCGAATACAACGGGTGTTGACGAGCCTAGCATGTACAGACATGGCCTCGGAACACATGCAAAACACTTAGGTTGACTTGACGAGCCTAGCATGTACAGACATGGCCTCGGAACACAAGAGACCGAAAGGTCGAGCATGAGTTGTATGGTAGATACGATCAACATGAAGATGTTCACCGATGATGACTAGTCCGTCTCACGTGATGATCGGACACGGCCTAGTTGACTCGGATCATGTAATCACTTAGATGATTAGAGGGATGTCTATCTGAGTGGGAGTTCATAAGATGAACTTAATTATCCTAAACATAGTCAAAAGGTCTTCGCAAATTATGTCGTAGCTCGCGCTTCAGTTCTACTGTTTAGATATGTTCCTAGAGAAAATTTAGTTGAAAGTTGATAGTAGCAATTATGCGGACTAGGTCCGTAAACTGAGGATTGTCCTCATTGCTTCATAGAAGGCTTATGTCCTTAATGCACCGCTCAGTGTGCTGAACCTCGAACGTCGTCTGTGGATGTTGCGAACATCTGACATACACATTTTGATAACTACGTGATAGTTCAGTTAAACGGTTTAGAGTTGAGGCACCGAAGATGTTTTGAAACGTCGCGAAACATATGAGATGTTTCGAGGGCTGAAATTGGGATTTCAGGCTCGTGCCCACGTCAAGAGGTATAAGACCTCCGGCGATTTTCTTAGCCTGCAAACTAAGGGAGAAAAGCTCAATTGTTGAGCTTGTGCTCAGATTGTCTGAGTACAACAATCATTTGAATTGAGTGGGAGTTGATCTTCCAGATGAGATAGTGATGTTTCTCCGAAGTCATTTCCACCAAGCTGCTAGAGCTTCATGATGAACTATAACATATTAGGGATATATATGATGATCCTTGAAATATTCGCGATGTTTGACACCGCGAAAGTAGAAATCAAGAAGGAGCATCAATTGTTGATGGTTAGTGAAACCACTAGTTTCAAGAAGGGCAAGGGCAAGAAGGGATACTTCATGAAACGGCAAATCAGCTGCTGCTCTAGTGGAGAAACCCAAGGTTGAATCCAAACCCGAGACTGAGTGCTTCTGTAATAAGGGAAACAACCACTGGAGCAGAATTACCCTAGATACTTGGTAGATGAGAAGGCTGTCGATAGAAGTATATTGGATATACATTATGTTAATGTGTACTTTACTAGTACTCCTAGTAGCACCAGGGTATTAGATACCGGTTCGGTTGCTAAGTGTTAGTAACTCGAAATAAAAGCTACGGAATAAACGGAGACTAGCTAAAGGTGAGATGACGATATGTGTTGGAAGTATTTCCAAGGTTGATCAAATATCGTACGCTCCCTCTACCATCAAGATTGGTGCTTGCGTTGAGCATAGACATGATTGGATTATGTCTATCGCAATACGGTTATTCATTTAAGGAGAATAATGGTTACTTTGTTTATTTGAATAGTACCTTCAATGGTCTTGCACCTAAAATGAATGGTTTATTGAATCTCAATCGTAGTGATACACATGTTCATGCCAAAAGATATAAGATAGTAATGATAGTACCACCTACTTGTGGCACTGCCACGTAAGTCATATCGGTATAAAACACATGAAGAAGCTCCATGTTGATGGATCTTTGGGCTCACTCGTTTTGAAAAGTTTGAGACATGCGAACCATGTCTATTGGTGTATATGCATGAAGAAACTCCATGCAAATGGACCGTTTGGACTCACTTGATTTTGAATCACTTGAGACATGCAAATCATACCACATGGGCAAGATGACTGAAAGCCTTGTTTTCAGTAAAATGGAACTAGAAAGCAACTTGTTGGAAGTAATACATTTTGATGTGTGCAGTCCAATGAGTGCTGAGGCGTGTAGTGGATATCGTTATGTTCTTACTTCACAAATGATTTGAGTAGATGTTGAGTATATTTACTTGATGAATCACGAGTCTGAATTATTGAAAGGTTCAAGTAATTTCTAGGTGAAGTTGAAAGATCGCCGTGACAAGAGGATAAAATATCTATGATAGGATCATAGAGATGAATATCTAAATTACGAGTTTGGCACAGAATTAAGATATTGTGGAAATTGTTTCACAACTAATACAGCCTGGAACACCATAGTGTGATGGTGTGTCCGAACATCATAACTGCACCCTATTGGATATGATGCATACCATGATGTCTCTTATCGAATTACCACGATAGTTTATGGGTTAGGCATTAGAGAAAACCACATTCACTTTAAATAGGGCACCACGTAATTCCGATGAGATGACACCATATGAACTATGGTTTAGAGAAACCTAAGCTGTCATTTCTTAAAAGTTTGGGGCTGCGACGCTTATGTGAAAAAGTTTCAGGCTGATAAGCTCGAACCCAAAGCGGATAAATGCATATTCATAGGACACCCAAAACAGTTGGGTATACCTCCTGTCTCAGATCCGAAAGCAATAAGGGATTGTTTCTAGAATCGGGTCCTTTCTCGAGGAAAAGTTTCTCTCGAAGGAATTGAGTGGGAGGATGGTGGATACTTGATGAGGTTATTGAACCGTCACTTCAACTAGTGTATAGCAGGGCACAAAGAGTTGTTCCTGTGGCACCTACACCAATTGAAGTGGAAGCTTATGATATTGATCATGAGACTTTGGATCAAGTCACTCCCAAACCTCGTAGGATGACAAGGATGCGTACTACTTCAGAGTGGTACGTAATCCTATCTTGGAAGTCATGTTGCTAGACAACAATGAACCTACGAGCTATGGAGAAGCGATGGTGGGCCCGGATTCCGATAAATGGCTCGAGGCCATAAAATCTGAGAGAAGATCCATGTATGAAAAAAAAGTGTAGACTTTGGCAGAACGGCTCGATGGTCGTAAGGCTATTGAGTACAGATGGATTTTTAAAAGGAAGACGGACGATGATGGTAAATGTCACCATTAAGAAAGCTCGACTTGTCATTAAGATGTTTTTCGAAAAGTTCAAGGAGTTGACTACAATGAGACTTTCTCACTCGTAGCGATGCTAAGAGTCTGTTGGAATTATATTAGCATTATTTATGAAATCTTGCAGATAGGATGTCAAACATTGTTTCCTCGACGATTTTCTTGAGGAAAGGTTGTATGTGATACAACCGGAAGGTTTTGTCAATCCTGAAAGATGCTAATAAGTATGCAAAGCTCCAGCAATCCGTCTAAGGACTGGAGTAAGCATCTCGGAGTTGGAATGTATGCTTTGATGAGATGATCAAAGATTTTGGGTGTATACAAAGTTTATGAGAAACTTGTATTTCCAAAGAAGTGAGTGGGAGCACTATAGAATTTCCGATGAGTATGTGTTGTTAACATGTTGTTGATCGGAAATGATGTAGAATTTCTGGAAAGCATGCAGAGTTATTTGAAAAGTGTTTTTCAATGGAAAGCCTGGATTAAGCTACTTGAACATTGAGCATCAAGATCTATAAGGATAGATCAAAACGATTAATGGTACTTTCAAATGAGCACATACCTTGACATGATCTTGAAGGTGTTCAAGATGGATCAGTCAAAGAAGGAGTTCTTGCCTGAGTTGTAAGGTATGAAGTTAAGACTTAAAGCTCGACCACGGCAGAAGAAAGAGGAAGGACGAAGGTCGTCCCCTATGCTTTTGTCATAGGCTCTATACGATATGCCATGCTGAGTACCGCACCTGATGTGTGCCTTGCCACATATCTGGCAAGAGGGTACAAAGGTAATCTAGGAGTAGATCACCAGATAGCGGTCTAAATTATCCTTAGAGGAATAAGAATATGTTTCTCGGTTATGGAGGTGATAAAGAGTTCGACGTAAAGAGTTACGTCAATGCAAGCTTAACACCTATCCGGATAGCTCTGAGTAGAGATACCGGATACGTATAATGGAGCAACAATTTAGAATAGCTCCAAGTAGAATAGTTATTTGAAATGGCTCCAAATGTAGCGTAGTAGTTGCATCTACAAAGATGACATAGAAATTTGTGAAGTACATATGGATCTGAATGTTGCAGACCCGTTGACTGAAACCTCTCTCACAAGCATGACATGATCAAACCCAGAACTCTTTGGGTGTTAGTCACATGGGGATGTGACCTTGAGTGTTAATCACATATCGATGTGAACTGGATTATTGACTCTACTGCAAGTGGGAGACTGTTGGAAATATTCCCTAGAGGCAATAATAAATTGGTTATTATTATATTTCCTTGTTCATTATAATCGTTTATTATCCATGCTAGAATTGTATTGATAGGAAACTCAGATACATGTGTGGATACATAGACAACACCATGTCCCTAGTAAGACTCTAGTTGACTAGCTCGTTGATCAATAGATGGTTACGGTTTCCTGACCATGGACACTGGATGTCATTGATAACGGGATCACATCATTACGAGAATGATGTGATGGACAAGACCCAATCATAAGCCTAGCACAAAGATCGTGTAGTTCGTATGCTAAAGCTTTTCTAATGTCAAGTATCATTTCCTTAGACCATGAGATTGTGCAACTCCCGGATACCGTAGGAATACTTTGGGTGTGCCAAATGTCACAACGTAACTGGGTGACTATAAAGGTACACTACAGGTATCTCCGAAAGTGTCTGTTGGGTTGGCACGAATCGAGACTGGGATTTGTCACTCCGTGTGACGGAGAGGTATCTCTGGGCCCACTCGGTAGAACATCATCAAAATGTGCACAATGTGATCAAGGAGTTGATCACGGGATGATGTGTTACGGAACGAGTAAAGAGACTTGCCGGTAACGAGATTGAACAAGGTATCGGGATACCGACGATCGAATCTCGGGCAAGTATCGTACCGCTAGACAAAGGGAATTGTATACGGGATTGATTAAGTCCTTGACATCATGGTTCATCCGATGAGATCATCATGGAACATGTGGGAACCAACATGGGTATCCAAATGTTGGTTATTGACCGGAGAACGTCTCGGTCATGTCTGCATGGTTCCCGAACACGTAGGGTCTACACACTTAAGGTTCGATGACGCTAGGGTTATAAAGGAAGTTTGTATGTGGTTACCGAATGTTGTTCGGAGTCCCGGATGAGATCCCGGACGTCACGAGGAGTTCCGAAATGGTCCGGAGGTAAAGATTTATATATGGGAAGTCCTGTTTTGGTCACCGGAAAAGTTTCGGGGTTTATCGGTAACGTACCGGGACCACCGGGAGGGTCCCGGGGGTCCACCAAGTGGGTCCACCAGCCCCGGAGGCCTACATGGGCCAATAGTGGGAAGGGACCAGCCCCTAGGTGGTCTGGGACGCCTCCCACCAAGGCCCAAGGCGCCTCCAAGAGGGAAGGGGGGCAAACCCTAGGGCAAATGGGCCGTAAGGCCCACCCCAGGTGCGCCTCCCCCTCTCCCCCTTGTGGCCGCCACCCAGATGGGATCTGGGGGCTGCTGCCACCCCTAGGGAGGGAACCCTAGGTGGGGGCGCAGCCCCTCCCCCCCCCCCTATATATACTTGAGGTTTGGGCTGCCCAAGACACATGAGTTCCTCTCCTTCTTGGCGCAGCCCTACCCCTCTCCCTCCTCGTCTCTTGCGGTGCTTGGCGAAGCCCTGCTGGAGTACCATGCTCCTCCACCACCACCACGCCGTTGTGCTGCTGCTGGATGGAGTCTTCCTCAACCTCTCCCTCTCTCCTTGCTGGATCAAGGCATGGGAGACGTCACCGGGCTGTGCGTGTGTTGCACGCGGAGGTGCCGTCCGTTCGGCACTAGGATCTCCGGTGATTTGGATCATGACAAGTACGACTCCATCAACCCCATTCTCTTGAACGTTTCCGTGTAGCGATCTACAAGGGTATGTAGATGCACTCTCCTTCCCTCGTTGCTGGTTTCTCCATAGATAGATCTTGGTGACACGCAGGAAAATTTTGAATTTCTGCTACATTCCCCAACACACAAAGCTAACACGATCTTCACGATCCAGGTTGCACTTCATAAGAACATTAATTCGATCATCATCTATCTAGACCTCTTGCTCTGAGCACTCCATCCAACATGACAATGAGAAGAAAGGGAAAACTCTAGAGGAATCGATCTTCTCAAAGATCGAGCAACTCAGGATCAACTCATGGAGTGAGACATAAAAACATCTCTGGAGCTGAGAGGCAAAACATGCATCAGGAGGGACAGACAAAAGAATTTGACGAGGGTTTCAAAGTAGTGAGGAAACAATTACCATGACCCCATAACGGGGCACCTTGGGAGAGGTGACTCGTAAAATTATTCCCTTAAGTGGCAAAAAGAATTACTTTTGATCCATAGATCATTGAAACCCTTCATACCAGCTTAAGGCAATTTACAATTGATCATTTGAAAAAGCTCGAAGAAATGGCATACTCGGACTAGGATGGATGATGTGGACTACCCTGTTGAAGACAACACAATGGATGACTTTTGCTTATCACCGCAAATGGATGGACCCATGACAGGACCACTTTTGAAGATGATCCTGGACAGCAACTGCTAAGAAGGACAACTCATAGAAAATTGGCACAATGGGGTGCAAGCTGGAAACAAAATGCCAATGCTGGGAATGTTCCAACCATCATATCTGCCTGAGATTCAGATCTGGTTGGAAACTGGATATTTCAGACAGCATGTCTGGAAAAGAAAGTTTGCAACACAAACCGACGAGACGAAGTTGTGAGATTCTCGGGAATGAACTACGATAGAAAGCTCCAAAACATGAGCTGGTTCTGCTACATACATGTGAACACACTGTCCCAAACAAGCATGACCACGTAGTAGTCTTATAATAAAACACTACCGGTTTCATGTGGGGAACCATCATCGAGGATATCGAAGTCTTTAGGCAAGTCCATGGATTAGAGCCCAAGCATAGACTTCTCTTCCTTGAACAAGTCAATCAGTTGCTTGGTGTGCTAAAAATACATATAGAATGAAGGTTGCAGGTCTCCAGACCATAGAATACTTCGCACGTATGCATGACTGACTTGGGATGATTCCAGGGGAGGCAAAACAAGCTTTCTCAAATTCATGGCGACAACTTACACCTAATGCACGTGAACTTGGAGAAAGTCACTTCTTTCATCCAAGCATAAGCTTCATGAACGGAACACGAAGGCATTGCTTACAAAGTTTTCAACACTAGGTTGATGTTCAACATGAATCATGGGGGAGACAAAATGCTGCTGATGGGTTCAACAGCAACTCATCGGAATTTCCATATCACTGGACTTCCACCATCATGTGAACAGGGTGATAGCATTGGTCAGACAAAAAGATGTAATGGTGTATGCTCGAGGGATCAACCACGAGTAAGACAACATTACGAACATCGTTGGTTCTGATTTGACTTGACGATAGCCCATACTCAAGTCAAAGTTTTGTCAAGGCAATAGATCCAACAACTGATCACAAGGACCGATCGATGGAGATATCATCTTCCTTCAACACACACACACACAAAGATAGCCCTTAACATGAACTAAGTCAGACAAGCTTTTATCTTCCAACTCTCCAAGTTGTTGTTTGGCTTAACCAACTAGCTCGGGGATATCCGACACAGATTCTTGGAGAATGGGTGGTTTGGAGGAAAACCAACATGATCACGAACTCAACATAGTGGTCAGGTGACAACATGGTAATACTTCCGAGAAGATATTCGGAACATCATGAACCATCGATATGTTACTAAGCTCGAGAACAATCTTGCTTTTCAGGGCAAGACGATGTGATCAAGAGAGCGAGGGACTGACACAATCCTAACTCATTGATCGAAGAGTGCACCAGGAAAACGGACTAGGTAGCACGATCAATCCTAGAATGGTGATTCGATAACCAACATGCTAAGAATGATATTAATGTCCTTTAACTACCAAGCAACACGGTTGCTAGGAGTATTGATTTCACACATCATGGTTCACTTGTCGGCATTCCGGTTGCAACCACACGGGGACCGAAGAGTGAATGATGATGGCGAGAAGTATCACTGTGTCAAGAATTCATATGAGTTGGTGCAATTCTCATGACATTCCTAACGTCAAGAGGGTAATACTTCAGGGTAGAACAGAATCAAAAGCTGGATTGGCATTTTGATCTGCGGAATACAACTTCTTTGACCCAACCCTAGATATGGATGAGGTACTGGAGTTTGTTTCCTAGTCATTCCAGAATAGAATGGCTTGAAAGACCACAAGAATAAAAGGCATCGATAGCACGAGTGCACGACTATCCTGACTACAAATTGATAGACGAAGGTTAGAAAACAACTAATGAGAGACAACTCTAAGAACATATGATTTTCTGAGTTATGGATGCATGGATTAGCATGTCAAAGGAGTTCGACATATTTCTTCTGGATAACCCACGCAGAAAGGTTGAACTGGAAGATTCACAATATAGAATGGAGAACTCATCAAGAGCACTCCTGTTGTGATCTTTTGATACAACAAACTTCTGCCATAAGTGGTTCATAGTATTTGGAAGAAGGAAATAGCACGGATGTAACATCCCAAATTTTCAATTTGGAATGTTATACATTAGGTCATCATGCATATCATATTTTATTTTGCTTTTGGTTTTGATCCTAGAAAATCCTAAGCAACTCAAGGACCCACGGAGAGAGTTGGGGATTTCGTTATTTACATATTTGAGTTTTCTCAAATTATGTAAACAGGATCATTTGATTTTATTTATTTTATCATCAATTATTTATATTACAAAAATATGAGAGAGGGAATAAAATGACTTTCCCAAAATATAGAAATATTGAGGATTTAATAAAAAAATCAAATAAGTTTTATTTCGGAGTTTTTCGGTATTTTTATTTGAATTTAGGAAAAATGCGCGTTTTTCAAAGTTGTAGTTTGGGCCCAGATAAATGTTCACTTTATCGGGCTTGATTTCAGGAACCTGGCAAAATTTATTTCGTGATTTTTGGAGTCCGTTTAGTATTTCTTTTTATTTTTATTCCGAGCGGAATTATTAAAAAAAACGCGTAACCGACTCCGGGCCGTAACCGGCCAGGAAACCGCCTGGCCGAGGCCTTTATAAGGCGCCCGAGGCCCGCGGGAGAGAGAGCCAGCGCCTGACCTAACCCTAGCTAGCCGCCGCCTCCCAGCCGCCGCCGCCGCCCGCCGCCGCCGCCGCCGCCGGAGCGCGCGCCTTTCGAGGTTCGCCGCCGCCTCGTTTTCCATGCAGTTTTTTTAAAAAAAAAAATTTGTTCGTCGTTTGTCTTTTTCGTCGGATTTTCCGCGGTTATTTTTTGATCGCGATTTCTGATCCGATTTTCGTTTTAGTATAACTTTTCGCTCGTTTATCGGAATCAGGCGATTCAAGCGCCTGGAGTTTCGTCTCGAAACCCTCTTTCCGAATAATCAACTTAAACATGTTTTTGTTACTGTAAAATTTGCCCTAGATCCAGATTACTAGAACGAAGTTGTTTTCTTTCGCCGTTTGATCTCTTTTGCTTCGTTCGATTTGATTCTTTTTGCCAACCAGGGTTCTTAAGTTGAACTTTCTGGTTAGATCTGCTATTTGAGTTTTACCTGTGCATTAGATGAGTACTTATTGTATGCTTGTTGTTTGTCTGCGATAGAATACCCGGAGTGCGCCGCCTGTTACGTTGAATCTCTAGGTTACGCGGATCATCAGCAAGGCAAGTAACACTTTGATCATACCTTTTTCTACAACCCAGTTTTATTGCATTAGATAATTCCTCACACATTGCATGACTAGGATCTAATTAAATTGTGGGATGGGAAGTAGATGAGGTAGTACCTATTACCTGTTTATTATCAAACCTTTGGGAGTTACTTCTACGTTTGCTTATTATGCCATGCTATGCTAGTAGACGTGGATTGGGTAAGTGATATCCATGACAGTTGTGAGATTGATAATTAATGGTTTATTTAAGGTGGCAACCTAACACACATCTGGGTGGATTGAGGCCCCTGGGGTTACCAGGACTTGCCTGTTTTCTTGGACCGCCACCCAGGCTCAAAGGGATCATGAGATTTTTTCACACTAGAAACTTCCGTGTGCAGCCACAAGCCATTATGGGCTCTGGCATAGTTGACTAAGTTGTGCGAACTCTTACAGTGGTAGACTAGCAGATGTAGGGGATGTAGGTGGTACGGTCTACCCGATCGTAAGGTGCTAGCGCTTCTGAAAGACTATGTCTTGGTCATCCGTCTTCTCAAACAACATGTAGTGCGAGAAACCAAACGAAGGCGATCGAGTCTTGTGGGGAAAAGTGCGCAAACCTCTGCAGAGTGTAATAAACTAATCATGGTTAGCCGTGTCCCCGGTTGTGGACATCTTGAGTATCTAGTACCTGGATTTTCATGTGAATCTCAACATGTTACTCTAAATTAATTTTGATGGGTTTTAATGATGTTACTTAATTGGGATTGAGAATGCTGTCAACCATTCTCAATGTTTCACAACCACCATGATAGTAATTAAATTTATTCCTTTGAAGTAGGGAAAAATTGGCTTTACACAAAAAAACTGTAACCGTAGAGCTTTCCACCAGCCAAATATGCATATAGTATAGCTGTTGCATTCCATTACTTTCTATGTGTTACCTTGCCAGCATATTCCATGTGTTGACCCGTTTTCGGGCTGCAACGTTAATGTTGCAGACTTTTAAGACGACGATTAAGGAGTTTTTAGGTCGTGGTTCTATACTCAGTGATGCCGTTGGAGTTGATGGACTCACTTATCTTCCAAGCCTTCCGCTGTTATCGTTATTAGATGGCCTTAAGCCATATTTATTGTAATAAGTTCTGTTTTGAGACACTCGATGTAATAAGTGTGTGATTGCTACTCTGCTATAAATCCTCCAAGTACTATGTGGTGTCAGCATTACTGATCCAGGGATGACACCGGAGCACAGAGATCAGACTGTTTGAGGTCTGGTCGCTACAGAGATGGTATCAGAGCACACGCTGACTGTAGGACACGACCACTAAGCTAAGGACCTAGATCACTACTCACTCTCTTCTCTTCTGACTTCTCATCTTTTCTACTCTTTAGGATGGCGGATGCAAGGAACAAGTTCACACAACCAGATGAAGATACACCCTTTGGACGCCACTTGAAGGAAGTCACTAGATACCTGAACATAGGAGTACCAAGCTTCACGGGAACCTACAACGCCACTTTACCTGAAGAAGAGCGCTGGATGATTCAAGTTCAAGTTCTAGGAAGGACGTTCATGCCAGTCACTGAGCCCATAGAGTTTTCTTTTGATGCACCAACTTGGAGTCTAGGAAAGAGTATGGCAGCTCACATCACCATGGGACGCATTGGAGAAGTCTACCGCAAGGATCTTAAGGATACTATCTACCAGATTTGTGGGCGCCGAGATGAACACTGGGAGATGATCAGCACCAGGAAAGATAGATCAATTGCAGCTTTTATTCAGGAGTTAAACCAGCACATTCGATGACAGGAGAATCAGATGTGCGCCGACATGATAGATCTGAAGATTATGAAGAAGAAATTGAAGTATTGGTGGATAAGAATGCTGACCTAACAAAGAAGATTGGCATATTTATGGGAGGCCCGACCCCAGTAGATGAAGACGAGGAACCCAAGGAGATTAGTCCGGAAGACTACATCATCATTGACGGCACCGACTCGGAGCAAGATAGTAGCGATGATGACTATGTGGATGAAGCAGGAGCGGACATCATGGAGTCTACAACCGTAGAATATTTCTAGTAGACCACCTCATTAGTAGTAGTAGTCCACCATGTAAATATAGTAGTCTGAGCACTTTTGCGATAGTTAGATCGATTGTATGCCTTGTTTGTTTGATTGAAGTGAATTGTGTGCTTTTGCCTCATGTGCATATGGGTAGTGTTTTCCCTTTAGACCCCCTCTATTCTTATATCTCATCTTTTCTAAACCCTCAGATGCCTCTGAGACGTGACCCCAGATTTGCCTTTCCGCCGGAGCTCACCCAGTTGATCCAGCAGCAGAACACCTTGATGCAGTTGCTAGTTCAGAATCAAAATCAGGGGAACAACAACAACAACCCACCACCACCACCACCTGTTGACCACTTAGCCCGTTTTCTTAGGCTAAATCCGCCGGTGTTTTCCAGTAGCACCGAGCCGATTGTAGCAGATGATTGGCTCCGCAAGATAGCTAGGGAGTTGACCACCGCAGGATGCACAGATGTGGAGAAGGTTAAGTTTTCCGCACATCAGTTAGAAGGACCCGCAGCATCTTGGTGGGAGAATTTCACAGCCACCTTCCCAGTCGACACTGTCACATGGGACCAGTTTCAGCAGGCTTTTCGTACTGCCCATGTTTCAGCAGGAGCAATGGCCATGAAGAAGCGTGAGTTTCGTAACTTGCGCCAAGGAGGACGGACAGTTGGCCAGTATGTGGAGGAGTTTAGTAAGCTAGCACGTTATGCCCCAGATGACGTTGCTACAGATGCAGCTAAGCAGGAGAAATTCCTGGAAGGACTGAATGATGAATTGAGCATGCAGTTGATGGTAGCCACCTTCAACAACTACCAGGAGTTGGTAGATCGTGCTCTTATGATTGAAGGGAAGCAGCAGCAAATTGAGAACCGCAAGAGGAAGTATGGACAAGGAAAGTATAATTCAGGAGCTCAGCAGAAGCCACGTTTTACCCCTAGGCCGGGAGGACATTTTCAGCATACCCATGGAGTAGGTAGCTCGCACAATCACAATGGCACCAAGAATGGTAATGGGAATGGAGGAAGCAACGGACAGAACCGCAACACCCCATCAACCCCAGCCAAGAAGAACTTGAGCCACGTCACTTGCTATAAGTGTTCGAAGCCAGGACATTTTGCAAATGAATGTCCTGAAGGCCAAAATGGCAATCGAAGTTCTGGGAAGAAGCCGAACCCTTTCAACAGGGGACAGGTGAACCACGTTAGCGTGGAGGAGGTTGAAGCTCAGCCCGATGCAGTAATAGGTAAGTTTTTGGTTAAGTCATTTACTGCACTCGTTCTTTTTGATACTGGTGCATCACATTCATACATCTCAAGGGGATTTGTGGATAAGTATAACCTACCAACCCAAGCCCTTAGGTCACCCATGTTAGTAACCTTGCCAGGAGCAGAGTATGTGGCAAGTTTATGGTGCGATCGGTTACCATTAAGGATTGGTAACTATGTTTTTCCCTCAGACCTAATAGTATTGGAATCTCAAGGATTGGATGTGATATTAGGCATGGATTGGTTATCAAAGTATAAAGGGAATATTGAGTGTGCTAGTAAGTCAATTTTGCTTACCACACCAGAAGGGAGAAGGATCAAGTATGTATCCCGGCATGTACCAAAAAGGACACAAGTGAATTGCCTAACAGGAGTTGTGCAGGAGGAAGTACAAGTGGTAAAGGATTTTCCTGATGTATTTCCCGAAGAGTTGCCAGGCATGCCACCGGATAGAGACATTGAGTTTTTGATTGAGCTATTGCCAGGCACTGGGCCAATATCGAAGAGACCATATAGGATGCCAGCAAAAGATTTGGTGGAAATTAAGAAGCAGATTAAGGAGTTACTGGAAAAGGGATATATTCGCCCAAGTTCTTCGCCTTGGGGATCACCAGTACTTCTGGTGGAAAAGAAGGATGGATCGTTAAGGATGGTTGTTGACTATCGAGGATTGAACGAAGTAACGATCAAGAACAAGTACCCACTACCAATGGTCAACGATTTGTTTGATCGATTACAAGGAGCTAAAGTGTTTTCCAAGATCGATTTGCGATCAGGATACCACCAGTTGAAGATTCGAGAACAGGATATACCTAAGACAGCATTCACCACAAGATATGGACTATATGAGTATACCGTTATGTCATTTGGACTGACTAACGCGCCTGCCTATTTTATGAACATGATGAACAAAGTGTTTATGGAGTTTTTGGATAAGTTCGTCGTAGTGTTCATTGATGATATCCTGGTTTATTCGAAGAATGAAGAGGAGCATAAGGAGCATTTGCGTTTGGTACTTGGAAAGCTCCGAGAACACCAATTATATGCCAAATTCAGCAAATGTGAATTTTGGTTGAAGGAAGTAGGATTCCTCGGACACGTTATATCCGGAGAAGGTATAGCTGTAGATCCCGCTAAAGTTGAAACCATGACCAAGTGGGAAGCACCAACAACAGTTGGAGAGATCCGGAGTTTTCTTGGACTCACATGATACTACCGGAGATTTAGTGAGAATTTCTCAAAGATTGCAAAGCCTATGACGGAGTTGCTGAAGAAGGATACCAAGTTCAAATGGACTGAGGAGTGTGAGGCTAGTTTCCAGGAGTTGAAGAAACGTTTGGTGACCTCACCAGTATTGATTTTGCCAGATCAAACCAAGGATTATGAGGTGTATTGCGACGCTTCACGTCGAGGACTTGGAGCAGTGCTTATGCAGGAAGGGAGAGTTGTTTCGTATGCTTCACGACAACTGAAGCCTCACGAACTGAATTATGCTACGCATGATTTGGATTTAGCAGCCGTAGTGCATGCACTGAAGACCTGGAGACATTTCCTCATTGGAAATCATTGTGAGGTGTACACGGATCATAAGAGTTTGAAGTACATTTTCACACAGAAGGAGTTGAACCTCAGACAAAAGAGATGGTTGGAGCTTATCAAGGATTATGATATGAAATTGCATTATCATCCCGGGAAGGCTAATATAGTAGCTGATGCATTAAGCCGCAAGAGCCATGTCAATACACTAATGACGGGAGAAATACCCAAGGAGTTAGCAGAAAATCTTCGTGAACTATGTGTGGAAATAGTTCCGAGAGGCTACGTAGCAGCACTAGAGATTCAGTCAACTTTGATGGATAGAATCAGGGAAGCTCAGAAATCGGACAAAGAGATTGCCGCTATAAAGGAGAAACTGAGCAAAGGAAAAGCTAAAGGATTTTGTGAGGATGAGCACGACACCCTATGGTTTGAAGACCGCGTTTATGTGCCCAATGACCCGGAGATCAGAAAGTTGATTCTGCAAGAGGCACATGACTCACCGTATTCGATTCACCCAGGAAATACCAAGATGTATTTGGATTTGAAGGATATTTTTTGGTGGACCGGAATGAAAAAGGATATTGCGGAGTATGTAGCAGTTTGTGATGTATGTCAGAGAGTAAAGGCAGAGCATCAAAAGCCAGCAGGATTGTTGCAACCATTGCCGATACCCGAATGGAAGTGGGATAAGTTAGGCATGGATTTTATCACGGGATTGCCAAGGACTCGTTCAGGCTATGACTCGATTTGGGTTGTAGTTGATCGATTGACGAAGGTAGCTCATTTCATTCCAGTAAAGACCACTTACACCAGTGCTAAGTTGGCAAAGATATACATGACCAGGATCGTTTGTCTGCATGGAGTTCCGAGGAGTATTGTATCAGATAGAGGAACCCAGTTTACCTCAAAGTTCTGGAAGCAGTTGCATGAGACTTTGGGTACTAGGCTAGAATTTAGTACAGCTTTTCACCCGCAGACAGATGGACAGACCGAGAGAGTCAATCAGATTTTGGAGGATATGCTGAGAGCTTGTGCGCTAGATTATGGATCTAGTTGGGACGATAATTTGCCATATGCAGAGTTCTCTTACAATAATAGCTATCAGACCAGTTTGAAGATGGCCCCTTTTGAGGCTTTGTACGGAAGGAGGTGCAGGACACCGTTGTCATGGGACGAAGTTGGAGACCGCCAGTTGTTTGGACCAGATCTGATTAAAGAGTCTGAACAGAAGGTGAAGTTGATACGCAATAGGCTCAAGGTAGCCCAGTCCAGGCAGAAGAGCTACCCAGATTCTAAATGCAAGGAGACAGTTTACGAAGTCGGAGATAGAGCTTATCTTCAAGTATCCCCACTTCGAGGGATTAAGCGTTTTGGAGTTAAGGGGAAGTTAGCGCCACGATTTGTAGGACTATATCGAGTTTTGGAGCGTATGGGAGAAGTGGCCTACAAGTTGGATTTGCCAGAAGGATTGGCCGGAGTGCATGATGTGTTCCATGTTTCTCAGTTGAAGAAGTGTCACGCGGAGATGGCTGACATACCTTTGAGAGACACAGTACCATTAGAAGCAATTCAGTTGGAAAACAATTTGACCTATGAGGAGAAACCAGTCAAGATTCTTGAGTTTGCCAGCCGAGTTACTCGTAGCAAGGTTATCAAGTTTTGTAAAGTTCAGTGGAGCCACCACACGAAGGATGAAGCCACCTGGGAGCGAGAGGAAGATTTGCTCAAAGACCACACTCACCTATTTTCTAGCCAACCCGAATCTCGAGGGCGAGATTCATCTTAAGGGGGGTAGGTTTGTAACATCCCAAATTTTCAATTTGGAATGTTATACATTAGGTCATCATGTATATCATATTTTATTTTGCTTTTGGTTTTGATCCTAGAAAATCCTAAGCAACTCAAGGACCCACGGAGAGAGTTGGGGATTTCGTTATTTACATATTTGAGTTTTCTCAAATTATGTAAATAGGATCATTTGATTTTATTTATTTTATCATCAATTATTTCTATTACAAAAATATGAGAGAGGGAATAAAATGACTTTCCCAAAATATAGAAATATTGAGGATTTAATAAAAAAATCAAATAAGTTTTATTTCGGAGTTTTTCGGTATTTTTTATTTGAATTTAGGAAAAATGCGCATTTTTCAAAGTTGTAGTTTGGGCCCAGATAAATGTTCACTTTAATGGGCTTGATTTTAGGAACCCGGCAAAATTTATTTCGTGATTTTTGGAGTCCGTTTAGTATTTCTTTTTATTTTTCTTCCGAGCGGAATTATTAAAAAAAAAACGCGTAACCGACTCCGGGCCGTAACCGGCCAGGAAACCGCCTGGCCGAGGCCTTTATAAGGCGCCCGAGGCCCGCGGGATAGAGAGCCAGCGCCCAACCTAACCCTAGCTAGCCGCCGCCTCCCAGCCGCCGCCGCCGCCGCCGGAGCGCGCGCCTTTCGAGGTTCGCCGCCGCCTCGTTTTCCGTGTAGTTTTAAAAAAAAATAAAAAAATAAAACAAAATTGTTCGTCGTTTGTCTTTTTCGTCGGATTTTCCGCGGTTATTTTCTGATCGCGATTTCTGATCCGATTTTCGTTTTAGTATAACTTTTCGCTCGTTTATCGGAATCAGGCGATTCAAGCGCCTGGAGTTTCGTCTCGAAACCCTCTTTCCGAATAATCAACTTAAACATGTTTTTGTTACTGTAAAATTTGCCCTAGATCCAGATTACTAGAACGAAGTTGTTTTCTTTCGCCGTTTGATCTCTTTTGCTTCGTTCGATTTGATTCTTTTTGCCAACCAGGGTTCTTAAGTTGAACTTTCTGGTTAGATCGGCTATTTGAGTTTTACCTGTGCATTAGATGAGTACTTATTGTATGCTTGTTGTTTTTCTGCGATAGAATACCCGGAGTGCGCCGCCTGTTACGTTGAATCTCTAGGTTACGCGGATCATCAGTAAGGCAAGTAACACTTTGATCATACCTTTTTCTACAACCCAGTTTTATTGCATTAGATCAATCCTCACACATTGCATGACTAGGATCTAATAAATTGTGGGATGGGAAGTAGATGAGGTAGTACCTATTACCTGTTTATTATCAAACCTTTGGGAGTTACTTCTACGTTTGCTTATTATGCCATGCTATGCTAGTAGACGTGGATTGGCTGAGTGATATCCATGACAGATGTGAGATTGATAATTAATGGTTTATTTAAGGTGGCAACCTAACACACATCTGGGTGGATTGAGGCCCCTGGGGTTACCAGGACTTGCCTGTTTTCTTGGACCGCCACCCAGGCTCAAAGGGATCATGAGATTTTTTCACACTGGAAACTTCCGTGTGCAGCCACAAGCCATTATGGGCTCTGGCATAGTTGACTAAGTTGTGCGAACTCTTACAGTGGTAGACTAGCAGATGTAGGGGATGTAGGTGGTACGGTCTACCCGATCGTAAGGTTCTAGCGCTTCTGAAAGACTATGTCTCGGTCATCCGTAAGGTGCTAGTTGATGGACTCACTTATCTTCCAAGCCTTCCGCTGTTATCGTTATTAGATGGCCTTAAGCCATATTTATTGTAATAAGTTCTTTTTTGAGACACTCGATGTAATAAGTGTGTGATTGCTACTCTGCTATAAATCCTCCGAGTACTCTGTGGTGTCAGCATTACTGATCCAGGGATGACACCGGAGCACGGAGATCAGACTGTTTGAGGTCTGGTCGCTACAACGGACCTCGAGGACTAAGGCAAAGGTTACTAATAACCTAAAGGAACTAGCAAACACTATCGACATGAGGTAGTTAGGGTGAATCTCGGGTTCAAAACCCAGGAGTAGAATGCCTACTACTAAGTGGCATCACGGGATGCTTTCGAGAATGGTGGCCAGATTCATCACACTGGGAACACAAAACATGGATAGATTACTAGATGGTTTCATAAGACACCTAGAGTCACAATTGTAGCTCCAACATATACACTGAGGCAACGGAGTACCTCACAGACCGTGTAGTGTGCTTAATCTGGCCCAAAGGAACATCGAGAACGGGAAGAAGGTATTTACAAATGCATCAGACTATTTAGAGACCTGGGATGACTCGGACAGCATAACGGCTGTAAATGGTCAGAAAAAGATTTGAGACATTCACAAGGATTTGCATAGTCACTTAACAACATCATATCAAGGTTCTGGTTCAACTGGCAACATAAGGAAGTAATAGAAACTGAACTAAGACTTGAATCCATCAATATTGTAGGTCTATGGATTAGTAACACGTCATCCTAATAGATAGATGAGAAGCCTAGTCCTTAAACCCCGTAGAAGAGAAGAGGATGACTCAGATCAGAAGGGCATAAGGCAAAGGAGTAAAAAGAGCCTTACGTTCCCTTCCACAATCAATTCCCTTACATAATTAAAGCATTTCTAGACTCAACTTCGACCAGTTTGGCTTGGCAATCCTACAAGCAGTCAGGCTCTGATACCAATGCTGTCAGGACCCCGATTCCAAGTCACATCGATCTAGCCGGTAACACCTCATATCACATTGCGGCCTCACGCACGGTATCCCCACGGGTGTCGCCTTACCAAGGCCTGGGACCATTTGCGCCTTTTGGCTCACGTATATGATAGTGTCACTAGCATCGATATGACAGAGAACCCGGGCCGACATGGCTAGTCGTGAACCCAAAGCGGCACTAACCTATGTGGACAGGCATACATGAATCAACTTCGAGCATGTCGGTCAGCAGCGTGTGAATCCGGGCTATAGCACTGGGCTAACAGGACTCCGGGAACCCGGGCTGTAGCAGGCTAGGCAGGACTCCGGATGTCACCGCGTGATAGTTCCCTGAAGGGACAGACACAGGAATGAAGTGAAACACATGCCGGCCAGTGAAGTGTCCTGAGCAGTAGTGCTGGGCTAGCAGGACTCCAGTGAACCGGGCTATAGCGGACTACTATGGCTCATGGAAGCACTAGACTACATTTCCCCATAAGAGAGGCTGCCAAGGATAAACAACTAGATTGTCGGATCCCACACATACCAAGCATTTCATTCATACACACAATATGCTCGATATGTGTAAATACAACATGGCATCACAACATAACTCTACGACTCAAAGTATTTATTCATTAGGCTCCGAGGAGCGAGATATTACAAACATGGGTCTCATGACCCAACAATCATAGCATACAAATCAAGGCACAAGCGGAAGCTTAACATGTCTGAGTACAGACATCTACAAATGAAAAAGGCTAAGAAGCCTGACTATCTACCAGATCCTGCCGGGGGCACAAGATCGTAGCTGAGGTATCAAGCTAAACGTCGAAGTCCACACGGAACTACTAGCGAGACTGAAGTCTCTCTGCAAAACATAAATTAAGCAAACATGAGTACAAAGGTACTCAGCAAGACTTACATCAGAACTAGCTACATATGCATCGGTATCAACAAGGGGGGGGGGGTGGAGTTTGACTGCAGCAAGCCAGCTTTGACTCAGTGGCTAACCTGAACTACGACTACAAGCAACTCTTTTGAGGTAGCGCACACGAGTCCACATATTCACCATTCAATACACCACTATGGATCCGCTCCCGTCTCCCTACAAGAAGGCCATCCATAGCACTCACAGTTATCTTGCGAGTTTTAGAGTATCCACTTTCACTTATCTATGAACTGTTATAGGCAACCCAGAAGTCCATTACCGCGGACACGGCTATTCGAATAGATGATATTAACCCTGCAAGGTGTACTTCTTCACACACGCTCTCACCACTTACCGCCGTTTACACGACATGTACTCGGCAACCTTCAAGCGGAAGCCCAACGAGGGTGTCGGCCACGGCCTACCTAAACACTCAAGTCTCTAGACCAGGTTTATCGCCTATCCAGGTTCCATCTGTAGGGAGTCCGGCCGAGGTTTCCACATACGGCCTCGGACGATGTGTACAGGGTTCCGAGACACCAAACGGGCGCCCGGCATGCCCGGCCACCCCTAGGGTTAGCCCACCCTAGGGTCAGCGCTACGCACGACCGCCAACACATATCCTATAAACACCAGAAACTAGTTGCAACTCCTGTATAGAGGACAAGGGTGATCAAGAAGCCGAGATGATCCATTGGTTTCGGGCCCAATGCGTGGTAGTAACTGTTTCATGGATCACAAACACAGAACTCAATTCCTGAGGATGGTTTCAATGAGACAACCCACCATGTACTCCTACATGGCCTCTCACCACTACCTTTACCAAATCGTGTTCACACACTTAGCTCTCAACGGTAGGACATGTTTACACACCTCCGACTCATCCCCGATGAATCAGACCTGACTCAACTCTAAGCAGTAGCAGGCATGACAAACAAACATGAATGAGTAGGCACATCAGGGCTCAAACAACTCCTACTCATGCTAGTGGGTTTCATCTATTTACTGTGGCAATGACAGGTCATGCAGAGGAAAGGGGTTCAACTACCGCAGCATGTAACAGTTGAATTGTTGTTGTCCTAATGCAGTAAAAGAGAGCAGGAGCGAGAGAGTGGGATTGTATCGGAATGAACAAGGGGGTTTTGCTTGCCTGGCACTCCTGAAGATAATATAGTTCTTCATCGGTGTCATCGATCTCATCGTCGAAACCACGTCTATCGAGAGGGGACAAATACCGGCATCAGAGAAAGAAACACAATCAATGCAATGCACAATATGATGCATGATCATGACATGTCAATATGCTGTGGTTTGAGCTAATGCAACTAGCAACATGTTAAATTGAGTTGGTTTGAACCCTAGGTTCAAATTCAAACTCCATATGTGAGAGTTTAAATTCCATTTATGTGAATTGGCCTAAATAGCAGCCATAAGTTGTTCTAACATGCATGAAAATGCCATAAATAGATTCCTTGAATTTTTCTGATAATTGTTCATATATAAATTATTTCATTCTAAGCTACGGTTGATTTTCTATGAATTTTTAAAGTTTTAAACATTTTCTGGAATTTCCTGAATTAAATTAAATCCAGAAAATAGCTTATTGCGTCGGCATGACATAAGTGTGACATCAGCAGGTCAACACGCCAGGTCCAGGTCAAACCTGACCAGTGGGGTCCACTGGTCAGTGACCTAGTGCTGTTCAGTGTCAATGATAGGTGGGTCCGGTCAACAGCCACGTCAGCAAAGTCAGCCTAACATGTGGGCCCGGTGGGTTAGTCTAAGTTAAACCGGGAATAAATTCCGGGGTTAATTAGCGCGTGGGGCCCATCCGTCAGTGGCACAGTGATCAGCTAATGGCGTCATTAGTGTTAACTAAGTGTGCCACGTTGGCTCGCCGGAGTTTCGCCGGAGATGACCAAAAACGCGGCGGAGACGCACCGGGGTGGCTCGGGTTTCGCCTACAGTGCACCGTTCGGTGCGCCCTTTGGCCCTACGGAGAGCTGGCGCGATGGCGCGTCGGATGGTGGTGGTCTCCGGGCCTAGGGTGGCCGGAGTCGATGGCAGCGAGCTCGGTTGTGGCTGCCGGAGTTCGGGTGCCGATGAAAACGACGACACCGTGCACGGGAGGATCAACGGGTAGCACCTACGTGTTCTGCAGGCTCTCACAAAGCCAACGGGCATATGAACGGGGCCGATTGGCCACCAGAGCCTCATCAGCGACGAGCTCATGCGGCGGCGTGCTTCGGGCATCATGGAAAACGGCACTACAGCGAGCGCTAGGCCGCGGGGTTAGGGGGAAACGACGGTGCGGCTCACAGTGATCACGATGATGGGTTCGGCTTGCTCGGGGATGTCCTGTGGCCGGCGAATCGACGACGGTGGTGGTCGGCTCCCGAGGATGAGGATGACGGCGATGGCGAGGCTGAGGGGCACCCGGTGCTTGTTTTGTTCTTCTCGTCGATGTGCAGAGCCGCGGCGGAGCCTAGGGATACGGTGGGAAGGTCAGGCGAGCTCGGTGGACGCGTTGGCAGCGAGCGGCAGCGATGGTGGTGTTCGGTCGTGGGAGGGAGAGAGAGCAGAGGAGGGTAGGGTCAGAGGGAGAAGTGGATGTGGCTCCAGGGAGGTGCGTGGCATCTCTAGGGGGTCGGGGAAGCGGCAAGCACGAGGTGGCCGGGGCGCGTGTGCGCGCACAGCGGCCACACGCCCATCCTCCTGGCAAAGGAGGAAGACGACAGGGGAGGGGCCAGGTGGGCCGGGCCGTCCACTGGGCTGCCCAGGTAAGTGGCCAGGTAAAACTCTCTCTCTCTCTCTCTCTGTTTTTTGTTTTCTATTTTTCTGTAATTGTTTTGAGTTAATTAAAATGCTAAGACATTTCCAAAAATCATGAAACCAATCATGGCTACTGTTTATAATATATCCAATAGTAAACATTTTAGTTTATGATTATTTGAGCATTTAAAATATTTTATAGCATTTTAATGCCCAAATGCAAATAGAGTATGATTTAATTCAGAGCCCAAATATGTCATGGAAAAATGTGCATCACCTCTGGTTACTGTTTACAGCATTTTCCATAAATGATGAACATTTTTGAAAGCCGTTTGGATTACTGAAAATATTTTAGGTGAACCTAGTTGAATTTCATTTGGTGCTAGGGTTTCAACAATCCCCATTTAAAGTTTCTTTGGAATTTAAACATGATGGCATGATGAACAAGCAAAGTCAAGCAAGGGCTGAACTGGGATGTGCAAAACACGGCACATTGGCTCAGCTCGCTTCAACACTAGGCTATCGACCAGCTAACAATCAACAATCTGCTGTCTGACATATAAGCAACTTTGTATCTTGTTACAGTGGTTCATGGAGTTAATTGAGGCCACAATGTAATAAATTCCAAACGTTCACACGCTAGTCCAGCGCTCATGTGGAACACTCACATTAAACTCGTCTTCATAAAAAACTTGAAAAGCATAAGTTAAGCAATTTTATACATCTCAATGATTCATAGAACATAACAAACATATACTAGTTCACAGCAAAAGACAAAGTTGTGAGAAGGTTTACAAATCAGGAAAAAACAAGCAAGGCTTCTCTCTGAGCAAAGGGCCTCCCGGCAGGCTTAAATTTCCTGGAGTTCACTCTAGTTTTTTCTTGTTGCCACCATTCAGGGTTAGGTTTGCTCATTCCAGAATAACCAATTATAATTGTGGTATCAGCTGGAATGCTGAACTGAACCATGCAGTGTACTGACCAGCTGAAATGCTTGTGCATTCCACTAAATTTAAGCATCGCTATTTGCAGAAATAAGCAGACCACAATGCCTCTTGTCCGCACAGCTGTCCAAAAAACCACCGTGCCAGCTAGTCCTTGGTCCATGGATGAACTAGTAGAAAGTGCATTCCGGACTAGGATGCAGTTGTTTTCGCTCGTCCCTGCACTGCAATCAGGAAGTAAAACATACGAATCAGCTTCTTTTAGATTGCGTTGGTCGTTCTACCTTAGTTACTACCAATGTAGGGATACCTTGAAGATGGGAGGTTAGACAACGACAGCGAGGGATAGCCATCTCATTTTGCACAGTTGTACTAAAACTGAGGTGTGTGCTTTTGATTGCGCGGATAGAAACGATACGAAGACAGACATCCCGAAACAATATGGAGACAGACATCCCTGTTTGCGCAAATAAGATATATGGTTATTTAAACAGTGACAGATATTACTACTTTCCCCCGTTTCCTCTTAGAACCAAGTCCTAGATTCATGCTACAGCTTTCCCACTTTCTTCCCTGTTTGAACCAACTCTTTGAGTCGACTGTATGAAATAGCTTTACTTCTAATCTACTACTACTACTATAATGCGGCAGTTTTGAAATTGGATTTACCACTCCATCTTTGGTTCTCCCACCCAAACAAGCATTGGCTCAAAATCCACCGTTCATTTCCCCTCTCATGCATATGACTGCCGTCCATCAAACAAAGGATGACATGATCTGACGGCTAAGAGCTGCCGGATTCGCTCCCGCTCCTTGTGCACATGGCCGACTTTGCTCTCCAAGTAAACAAATAAAGAAGTCCTCGTTGAATCTGGATTGCACCTACTAAAGTTGAGAAATGTCTAGAAACTGCTGCCACCTCCTCACATGCAAGTACGACAAGTTGGTAAATAGCTAGCACATTTTGGTTCCCCGTTGTCACCTGGGAAATAAACACTCTACTACTAACTAATTTTTTAGATTACTGTAAAAATGGATTTTTAGATGCCGATATACTGCAAAGTTTACACTGTTCACATAACATAACATTGCATGGCTGATGCTAGCTAAAGTTTTATTCTACTTCATCGAGAAATGTAATATTTTTATTATTCGCAGAAAAAGTGTAATATTTATTTCAGTCATACATAAGCTATACCTCAAGCTAATACAGGACATGAGTGTCTGTCAGACCAAAATGACTGATTTAGTTGCACAAAATAGTCCATAAACATGCATGTAAACCGTCAAACAACTCTGGGACTATACATCAGTGGAACCCAGGAAACAGCATATAATAAAACTACAACTTTTATCTTGTAATCAAATTCTTACTTGGAACTCAGTTTGATTTGTGCAAGTGATTTGCTTCTTATTTCAGAATAGTCCTTAGATCATGCAAACAAACACACTATGATATTTACTCAAGATACGAGTACCCATTTCTCTCTCTAAAAAAAAGGTATATGAGTATCTATCATACAGAACATACATTCAAAGCACGTGCCTTAGTAGAAGTCTAGGTGGCTTTGGAACAGCGGACGGAAGTAGAAAAGGATCCACACGAAGGGATCTGGGGCAGTAGAGCAAGGCAGGTTTCGAAGGAATATATA
This sequence comes from Triticum urartu, assembly GCF_056163025.1. NCBI lineage: Eukaryota > Viridiplantae > Streptophyta > Magnoliopsida > Poales > Poaceae > Triticum > Triticum urartu. The sequence continues at coordinate 426,178,821 of NC_141876.1, forward strand.
CATGAGGGTTGTCGGCATGTCGCAAAGACGGCTTCGGGAGGCCGCATCTTGGCCACAATACTGCAGGGAGGAAGAAGGGGTCGGAGGCCCTCCCGAGCCGGCGCTCTCTCGGAGAGAACGGCACGGCCGCCGATCGGGACACGTGGGCAGCCGTTGGTCTCCTCCCTTGCCGCCGACGACAGCGTGAACGATGCACCTACACCCCTGCCCCGATCGAGGTTGTCCGGCCGGATTTGTGACCAGCCGTGAGCTGAGAGAGAGTGTGGCCACCTATGTGTTGCATAGATCTGGAGAGCATGAGAGAGTGAACGAGAGGAACCCTAGTCAAGCAAGCGCTAAGGCTCCTGCTTTTATATATAGTGGAGTGATTTTGTTGTACCAGCTTCAAAAAATGCGCTCCTACGTGTACCCGCGAGTGGGTGTGAGAGAACTAGTGCGTGCGTGCACCGCTTCTCTTCGTGAGAGTACAAATGCCCAAAGAATGTTCGCCGCAAGAGTAATAGTACAAGTGTGTGACGTGTAGCTAAAATAAAATGTGCACGCCATCTTTTGTTTTTTAGAACTTCTGAGGGTAGGGTGTGAAGAGCACATATGTGCGTGACGGCTACCTGCAGATAGACGGTGGGTGCGACATGCGAGTCTGTGAGAGGACTCGGGAGAGTCGTGACGCGTGAGGGTGCATGTGCGTGAGAGAGAGGGGGGCACGTATCAACGCAATGCATGTGTCCGTAAATCATTATCCGACAAACGTTTGCCACAAGCCTTTTCCCGACGAATGCCGTAAGGACCGTTAGATCGGCATCCGACAGTGTCAGTTTTGCCATGTTATTTAACAGAACAGCCACTCCTCCTACACACAAATCTTCCACGTGAGTGTTAGCAACTGCCGTATGCTCCCTCCGTTCCGAAATGCGGTGCATATAGCTTTATTGAAAATTCGAACCTCGCAAACTTTTACCGAGTTTTCGTGTACCAAATTGCACATGTAGAATACCATGTATATATCATTTCATTCATCTTCGAGAGGTAACTATAAAGTTGGGTGAGGAGTCTACAAAGAAAGACCATCGTATCACCCGCAGCAATTTCAAGCATCCTTTAGTGTCGAGGAATATCATAGGAACTCTATATGATATGATTTTTATATGATTTTTTTCCTTTAGAGCCAATTGGTTCATAGGAATAGATTCATACACTCCACATTTCAAAGGAAATAAACATGATATCATTTCTATAGCTTTAGAGCCACTTGGTTCATATGAATGGATTCCTATACTCCCTTAATTTCAAAGGAAAATAAACATTAGCATATATTCAATAGAAATGTTCCTATGATATGAACCAAATTACATCTCTTTTCTAATCCCTCCTCATAGGAATTGAGAAACATGTCATCTCTATATTCAATAGAAAAGTTCCTATGATGTGAACCAAATGACATCTCTTTTCCAATCCCTACTCATAGGAACTGAGATGCTACATGTCATCTCTTTCCCTACAACTTCCATGTATACATCTTCTATTCCTAAATAGATAGTACAACCCACTAGTAGCTTTTTTCCAAAACATGCAACTATGGCACAAGAACTATATAGTGTGCCAATAACTTTGAAAGATGGTCGCTGGATGAAGCTAACCCGACAGTGCAGAGATAGGCAAATCCAAGCACTACTGGCCGTTGGATATCATCAACATTCCACCAGATCTACCACATGTACAATTTAGAAGACTTCATGGTTGAACTTAAGCATAATGCACAATCCTCAAAACACAAGCACTTCTCCTTTGTTCTAGAATCTTCTGTATCATAATTGATTATTTTTTTCCTAAATGAATTGCCATTATTTGTTTTTTACTTTATGATTTACTCCCTCTGTTCCAAAATAGATGACCCAACTTTGCACTAACTTTGTACAAAGTTAGTGCAAAGTTAGGTCATCTATTTTGGAACGGAGGGAGTATAATGCACAACCCCATGAATCTTAACATTTTTATAAAACTTATTGATTTTGAATGAGATGAACTATAAGAACTAAGCGAACATCTACATCATGCATATATGACTCAAAGCTTTACATCCTATAGTGTGTATTTATTCATAATTTGGTTTCGAAACCTCATGCGTTCAATACATGTGTACCTTACTAGTTTTGAGTAGAGTAGCAAATTTCACACGGCCCCGGGTATATCAAAATGCAGGGCCCATGCATCATTGCCTTTCGGTCGAACCTACGTCCACAATTTTTTGTACGTACTATATCTCCACTGGTCCCCGAACCCAAAATGCTGCCTCGTTCCCGTAAAACCAAGCGGCCCACACATATTTAAGGCATCGTCTCGAACCCGTTTACTACGACGTGGCCCCGCACGCCGTAGTACTCCTACAAACCCTACCGCCGCACTCATCATCTGTTTTCTTCAAGAGGATGAGGGAGAAGCCGATTTGTAGTGGAGGCGCTTTCAAAAAAAGGATCTGTAGTGGAGACCCCTACCCTAGGGTGCCCTAGGTAGCTGCCACACGCATCATTGTTTTCTCTTTTCTTTATGCTCTTGCGCCCTAGAGTGAAATGATGGTTGCTTCGTCCGTCTAGCTTAATGCGGGAAAGGTGGGGCTTTGTGATTTGACCTCTCGTCGCGCATTTTCTACTACTGCAGCGCTATGACCGGGGTGCCTCCAATTCCAACCGCTGCTCCGAACTGTAATTTGGTGCATCATACGTGGAACAAGACGGTGGATGAGCCACACGTCGGCCAAAGGGGTCCTGTTAAGTGTGTCGCCATTTCGTGTGCGGACTGACCCTGCTTGAGTTGCTATGCCAACACGACAGGAGTAGCCTACCACTTGGTTTTGCTCCTTGGTGAATCCCGACTATATTGATCTAAAAAGATACGTGCTGAACTACCCTCTCCGTCTCGGTTTTTTTATTTTTAGGCGTCTCGGTTTATAGGGCCTGCACGTAGTTCTAGGTCATCCATTTGGCTAACTAAATATGAGTTACTATGTCACAAAAAGTATATCATTGGATTCTTAAGTGGATGTAGTTGTATTTAAAAGTCGAGGGCAGGGCTTTTCCTACGCGGTAGGCGGCGGGGCAGTTCCGCCTAGTCGGTTCGATAGAGACGGGAGAAGACGAGGGAGTAGGCTGCTACAAATGTAGGTCTGTGTGATTTGACAGCGAGTTACTACAGGACAAGTGGGGCCCCATGATTTGACTTGCCATTATCATTTTAACTGCGGCGCTATGACCGGCGTGAGTCTCCCAGATTCCTGACCACCTCAATACAGGTGCCTCTCCCAAAGCTCCACCTTGTAGTAGAGGCTGGCTCCTGCATGAGAGCCCACTTCTCCACTTTTTCCTTGCCTCTCTTTCCTCCACATATGCAAAAATGCCATGTAAAGCGTACTATTGTACTTACTTTTACTTGCTCCTACAGGTGCTTAAGCTCGCCACATAAGCATAAAGTCTGATGTAGCAAGTTAATCAAGAAGAGAGAGACTAGTTTGGTGACCCAAGGAAGAAACAGTGCTAAGCGCGTGTACCTAGGTGAAAAGAGAATTTTGATTCTATAGCTAATTAAATGAAGCAAACTTAGCAACACCATTTAATTGGAAGAGGTCACTCCTTGGCAAATGCAATAAATACACGCGCTTAGCACCGTTTATTCCTTGAGTGCGCAGAAAGAGATAGAGAGGAGTAAAAAAATACACTTATAGCCAACCTTGTTGTAGTATGAGTGACTAAGTGATGACTATGTATGACATGCCAACATCAGATAGCCTAACGCACCGTGTTAAATCTCCAAGGGCGCGACCGCGCGAGTGACGCGACGGTCGTGGTAGGTGCGACCATGATACGGGCTGCTGGTAGCCCTTGGATGTGAGATCAAACGGTCGCATGCTAAGTTGCTGAAAATTTGCAGAATAACCCTCCAGGATAGGATATTCACCCATAGGTCTAGAATCACGCCATGCAACCGTTCGATCTCAGATCCAAGGGCTCTCGGAAGCCCGTATCATGGGAGAATGGAAAGCCACTACCCTGCCGTTCGCATGCTGGCATTTCGCTCATACTCGTCCCCGCACGTCCTTCAATACTACGGTGGTTTGCTCCTAGTCGTCCCGTCCATTCACATTACGGCAGTTCCACTAATCCTAACCCTCCTCCCAAATCCATGGCGTCCCAAATCTCCACGATTGGCGGTGAGTACAAGGTTAGACCCATCACCGACGATGAGTTCGACATCATCTACACCCGTTCTTCCGCGACGGTGAAAGGATGCCTTTCTCGCTGCAGACGCATGTTCGAAAACTCAGTTGATGAGTGGGTCACTGGGCTAGATGTTGAGTACACCATAGTCCTGGGACCAGAGAAGGATCTAAAGGACGAAGAGAGGAAGAAGCCCGCCGTGATCCAGGTTTGTGTAGATAACGCTTGCTTGGTCTACCACATATGCCATGCCGACGTTGAGTGCCAGGATTTTAAGAACTTCCTCAACGACAGGGATGTCCTGAGTCGGATAGGTCTCGTTGTAGGCAACCCCTTCGACCTCCAGAAGAATCGGCTGGTGTCCTCTCGTCAGCCTTCAATGCTGACCCTGGCAGGAGCCATGGTTCATCCTTCATACGGTAAACTGGAGAAACCTCCATACACGTTTCATCGTCATGCATGGCAGCGGAATGTACTAGATATAGACCACATCCACTACGCTGCAATGGATGGCTACATTTGCTTCAATATCTACAAGGGTTGGATGAAGAGCAACAGCCAAGTGTGCAGTTCAAGCAAAGAAGTATCGACCAAGAGGAAGAGGGACAAGGACGAAGTCGAGGACGTGGACGAGGACTCCGAGTAAGGTGGCAGTGTCGTTGCTCATGGTGGTTCTAATGCAGTGTCTACCGGAATAGTTGCAAATTTTAATTTCAGGTGTGCTTAATTTAATTTGAGGGGTGTGTTGTGTTGAGCCCCCAGCAGAACTATGTTATGTTTCTTCTTGTTACTTTAACTCTTCAGTACGTACATACTAGTATTTCTTACATTTCATCTTTTAGTTGGTATAGTACTACCACTCGTTTCTTCACATTATATACGTACAATATATATGGCCAACATCATATAGCCAGCAGTTTAGTTGTCAAAGAATTTCAGGGTGCTTAGTTTTGTCAAAGAATTCCAGGATGCTTAGAGGGTGCTTGGATCGAAGGGACTTATTTTAGTCTGACTAAAAATAGTCTCTTTAAGAGGCTAAAGTTCCAAGCACCCCTGACTAAAGAGGGGCTAAAACTAGTCTTGAGACTAAATTTTTTTAGTCAGGGGTACCCCTACTAAAATGTGGATTAGTCCTCTCTCTACTCATTTAACTCCTCTCCTTTAACATAGGCAAGTTCTGGATTGGAGGGTTTGGAGGATAATAAATGCTCATTAACTTGATTTTAGCCTTTTTAGTATTTGGATCCAAGCATGGGTGAGGCTAGCATGTTTTAGTCCCACTACTTTTAGTCATGGGACTAAAACGTATCCAAGCACCCTCTTAGTTTTATTTGAGGGGTGGGTTGTGCTGGACACCATTATTGTGACTAGCCTTTTTAATAGTACTATATGCATAATTTGGCGACGAGTGCTCTCTATATGTGCCACCTTTTTTTAATTTCAAGTTTTGCTCCATGGCGCAATCCATCGATAGTACTGCTATACAAAAGTATACATTTTTTAAAAGGATAGAGTACTATTCATCACATATATAGCCAGTTAAATTCTCAACCTAGAACGACGTGCATGCCATGTAGTAAACCGATACGGAGGAAGTATAGTAAAAATGAGGTGATTTTACCGAGCGATCGGCGGGGGAGCATGGCCTGTCATGCCGTCCCACGTGTCATGATGTACCAAGGCGATGCACGTGTCCCTCTTGAGACAGAAGCAATACTAGTACGTGGTTTGAGATGATGGCGAACCGAAGTGTGAAATAATGGTTGCTTCGTCCGTCTGGGAAAGTGCGGCATTGTGATTTGACGTCTCATTGCTCATTACTACTACTGGGCAGGTACGAGTGGGGTGCGTCCCCCTACTGTTCTGCACTGTTATTTGGTGCTTGACACGTTAGCCCGGTTGCTATATGTCCCACATGTCGGTGACAGGAAGTACATAATTCATGAAAGGGAGCGTCGACGGAGGAGTATACTACAGAATTCATGAAAGGGAGCGACTTAGTTTTGGAAAAATCTATTTTTATGGAGTATGTACCCACTAGGGTTTATAGGGCTCATCTAAAAACATTCGTTTTTCCATTTGGTAAGTCTCAATTCTACTATACTAGTAGTAGTACCATTACATGTTGGATTTCGAGGTGTGTTAGATCACCCGACGCAAGCAGTGTCAAGAGGAAACTAACCAATGCATGTACAAGTTCATGGAAATTTAGTGGTCATTCATGCATTCGTTCTAATTAATGCCCCGGTAAAGATAACTTCTTGAGAAAAACGAGCATACTAATTACTTCTGCAAAATATGAAATTAATTCGACCACTCACCGTCTACCTTGGTTGGAGAGATTTTGAAATTGAGCCATAAACTAGAAAGGAGGGAGTAGTAACTTTTGTCTCGATTACTATTTGTGGCCTTGTATAGATGCAAAATGTATTTTTTTATAGTGGCCTTGTATAAGTAAATGGAGGGAGTACTAACCAAAGTACGTAGTAGGGACGAGGAGTAAACAGAGGGAGTAGTAAAATTTTCTCCTCGTGCTGCGAGCCACCGCGCGCGTGGGCGAGGGAGCGGGCGTAAGGCGTACTAGTAAGCAAGCTTCACCTCATCCTGCGAGCCACCGCGCCCGTGGGCGGGGGAGACGGTGTAATAAGCAAGCTTCTGCTCGTTCTGCGAGTTGACGGGACACATCAAAAGTACTCCAGTGTATAAAGCCTTGCATCTAAGGTTGTCCCACATGGTTTGCCTCTTTTTTTAATTTAACATAACGCGTCAAGTCGCAATTTGTTTGTTCACCCGTGGTAGACGATCCTCCCTCCACCAAGTGGACAACCAGTACACGTGCCAAATTACCACGTGGGCTGCCTTTTTCGTACAGAAATGAGCTCCACCGTGCACCCGCGCGGGTGTGGTTGGGAAAGAGACGGGAGTACGTGTGCCGTGCATGCACCTCTTCTCTTCGTGCACGTCCCCCACCTACGTGGGTGTGTGTGAGAGAGATACAAACCTAGACATAATGCGCCGTCCATCCCCATGCCTCCGCCCAGTCCGACCACCAGTCACCACAACGCCCCACTCCTCCTCACCTTATCTCTCATCTTTCTCCCTCCATTTTTATATACAAGGGGCCACTATCAAAATTACAATTTGCAGATATACAAGGCCACTAACACTAATTGATGCAATATTAATGGTGTTTGCCTCATGGTACTAGCAAAGGAGGACATTAATTATCCCTTGCATGCATGCGGGAGTTTGTAAAAAAATGCATCTTGATGTTTTGTGCAATGCACGGGCATATTGCTAGTCCATGAAAACAACACATGGAAAAATTCCACGGCTTGGGGCAGCAACTGGCTCCGTCGAGCGAGGGGAGGGAGGTGGATCAGCGAGCTGCATAGCTCGTATCCGGCGGGCTACCCAGCCGGCTTGGATGTGGAATAACTACTCTTCGTAAGCCATTGTAAGAGTGGACAAAATGGTGGAGGAGATAGGGGAGCGGCCCAGTCATGAACGGACGTGTGTCCAGAGTGGGTTTCTCGGCTTCCACACGGGCGGGTTTCATGGAGGCGTTTGAATGCGGCACGGAGGCGTGTTCAGCCGGGCATGCCGCGAGTGGCGCCCTTGACTCTGACCTAGGACACCGTGCCATTCTTCCACTGACATGTGGGCTCTTTGGGTGCATGGCATGCATGTCAGTGACCCAACGCAGGCAGCGCACAGCAGAGGAACCTTCGGTGAGCCAGGGCGGTCAGAAGCGGGCATTTCATAAACCGATGATTGTTCATTGAGTGTGACGTCATCTTTTTCATGTAGATAAGCCTACTATGTTGATAGCCCGTTCGATATGTTGTGATTCATAAAGACCGCTGCAAACATCAATGTTCTTCTTATCACAGATAAGATTGATTAATACCCGTAACAATCCATGTCCTTAACAAAGGGTGCATGCATGTATAGGTTGAACGTGTGTCTTGCGTCGTGTGCTGTGTGCATGTAGGTGTGCGAGTGTTGCGTGCATGCAAGGGTACGTTTCAGTGTTGCATGCATGGGTGCGTACATGCGTGTGTTCGTGAGTGCATGTGTACGTATCAGTGTTGCACGCCAGCATGCGTGCGTGTGTACGTGTCAGTGTTGCACGCCTACATGCGTGCGTGTCTTGCGTGTGTGTCTTGCGTGCGTGCATGTGTACGTGCGGGGTGAGGCTACACGTCAGTCGACTGACTTCTTCATCTCCGGTCATTAGATTTTCCAGCCGTTGGATACTAAATCAAGGGCCTCCAGTTTATCATCAAACTCCACCCCCTGAGCCGCCAGCCACCACCGGCCGAACCGCCAGCCCCCGCCGCCCGCGGCCGGCCCGCCCTCCCCGAAACCACTCATTTATTACCATTTTGTCCTTCATATACGTGCTGATGGGTGGGCCCTATAGTAATGTGCACTACTGAATGTGGACCGTTTGACTGGTCAATTGATCGTGTTATCAACAAATTACGGAGCTGTATGGTGAGCCAGTGACCGTGTGATCACCCTAAAATGCACTCCTATTTTATTAACACAGTACATACTCAAACTACCATTTCTTTCTTTCATATACGGGCTGACAGGTGGACCCCACGGTTACGCGCCCTGATGGTGCAACACTAGTTGCGCCGCATGGAACATTTGACTGGTCAATTGATTGTGTCATCAACAAAATACGGAGTTGTACGGGTGAGCCACTGACCGTATAATCATGATATGTATTTGTTTAACACGGTACAGACGCAAGGGCTCATATATGCGCTCAAGCACTCACCGCTATAAGTGCATACACGCGAACCCTACCCCTATGAGCACCTTCGAGAGAGTGGGCCAGCATATATGATCTTGAGATTTTACGAAGTCACCATAAGTGCCTCATAGTCGAGTGGAACATCTCCTCCCACTGAACGTACGTCGCCAGAAAATACTGAAATTAACACAAGATAAATGCGAGCACCGGGAGTTTAACCTTGGTGGGCTCGAGAAACCACTGTCCTCTAACCATCGCACCACATGTTGGTTAGCACGACAAAATGTATGTGGTGACCGTGATGATCTTATTCTGAAGTCCAGTGACCATATCGTGCTTTCTCTTCAAATACAATGACCGTAAGTGTCGTCAACAAAATACAGAGCATGCATCAAATGCAAAGTCCGTCAGTGTCATCAACAAAATATGGAGACATATCGTGAGCTAGATATCGTTGTACTATTGTATATGCTTATTTTCTTAGTGTCTGATTGCATGTGTGGTGTGGTGGGCACATCACTTCTAGTTGTGGTGGGTCAACATGAAGACTCATGGGTCGGTTCCATCCTGTGCCACATATAGGTTGGACCGAGACGTGTTATACGAAGACCCATGTGGAGGACTCGGCGTACAACATGAAGCTACCAGAGTCGCGGAGGACTCTATCCCCACTGGTGATAAGCCGACTATATATGATTTGTAACCCTTGGCCCTTAGTATGTTATACAAGCTTGGGGGCTAGTTCGTCGATAGTATACACACACGCACAATGCCTGGTATTCACGTGTACTTTGTACACACCCCTATCACTAATATACAGTACCAGGAGTAGGCTCTTTCTTCAACTCCAATTGAATTCTAGCATGTGCATGTGTTATTTCATATTATCGATCCATAGAGTGAGAGCGGTTTGAAATACAGGCAATGGATGCTTTTGCAATTCATATATAAACATTAATTAGTGCACTCCATGTTTTTAGTGTGAAGCACTTTATACATTTGTCACTTGCATGGATACATTCCAAATTGCTAGCTATGAAATAGAATACATGTCGAATTCAACATAAAGGGGGTTTCGAAGATTCGAATTCATAGGAAGTGCATTCATCTATTTGAACCCAAGATAATGGCATTTGTAAATCAGATGTAAAAGGGGGCATCAATCTTTGTTGTGAGTTTGAACATGCTATATATATATTCATACGCATATCTAACTTTTTTTGCAACCTAGGAGATTATATCTGGAACCATGCATGAACTGAGGTAAGTTGCATATTTTTTTAATATATACTCATGTACAATGTATATTCAAATGTACCCCCTCCATTCCAAAATAATCGTAGCTTTAGGATTTTCAAGAGTAAAGATTTGTGAAGTTTGACAATCCTGAAAGTTCAATTCAAGAGAACCGAAAACGTTAAATGCTTCTGCTCCCAAATATTGAGGGCTCCTTTGATTCAAATGAATTGCATAGGATTTTTGGAGGATTTAAACCCTTAGGAATTTTTCCTATGATGCTTGTTTGATTCGTAGGATTGGCATCCTTAGGATTTTTTCCATATGATCCATTTGTACTACATTTTGGAGGAAAATTTCCATCCACTCAAACCTCTTTGTAGAATTCCTTTGTTTTCCTATGCTATCAAACATTCTTTCAAATCCTATAGGATACTATGGGACATGTCACCCTATTCCTGCATTTTTCATGTTCCTTCATTTTGACAATCCTGTGAATCAAAGAGGCCCTGAACGAAGCGCCAAATAGGCCTCTGGTCACCCGAAACCGCGCGAGACTAATGCTTTGGTGGTAGGAAATTACTGTCCTGACTCTGGCCCATGTAGCCTATCGGCCCGATGTCCAAAGGTCTAAACCGGGGTAGGTTTGTAACTTCACCAAGACGCCAGAGAAGCATTCGTACGCCGTGGGCGCCTACCCATGCGCTCGGCCGAAATCTATCCCGCCCACATTTGGGACACCTGACATGACTGTCCTACCCCCAACCCACAATATGTCCAAAATTTTAGATGGGGGGAAAGTTTGTAACTTTCCCCAAATTTCAAACAAGCGCATCTCAAACCGAAACATTGTTCCCCCTTAGTTCCCCGCCTCCCTCCGTTTCCCCATTCATACTCCATGGGCGTGAAAACGCCCTCTCCACCAGCCGCGAAACCCCAGCCTCCTCCGTCCTCCACCCCATAGCGGTCAATCCACCGCCGCCCTCCTCCATCATGCCGGAGCCGGTACCCCGACGTCATCGTCCAACGCAACCGCAACCGCACCGCCCTCAAGGACTTAGCAGCTGAAGCCGAGGCAGAGCTGCCTCCACGACGCCGACGCCGACATGCGCCATACCAGAACCACTCCGACCACGCCGTCCTGCGCCTCACTGCTGTGGCTCAACTGTCGCAACCGTCCACCGCACCGGAGCTGTTCCCGCTACGCCGTCGTTCGCCGCCTCGAATCTGCTTCCCCGCCGCCGACAGATGGCCACCACACCACACTCAACAACTTGGCCATGGGTTCGTCCAAGGCTGCACCGTCCTCCACAACTTCTGGTTTTCGGCGGACAACAAGAAGATCGTCAGAAAAATAGAAGGAGGACAAAGCACTGCCAGCAGAAAGAGGTACTCCTCTTCCCTTATTCGTGCAAATCTTACGTCTCCGCTCACACCGTATTCATCCCATGAAAGAAACTAGTTGAGTGCTTCTTACCGCATCTTCTTCGTGATACTAAATGCACAAGGTTTCCTCCCTTTTACTATTTCACCTTTGCTAGAGGTCAGTAGCCCGCCTGGATTTCAATTCAGGGCCAGTCAAACAGCAATTAAAAGAAGCAGCACCCGCTTAGGTGCACGGAGCACCTAGTCCGCCTGTTCCCCGGGGAAGCGGCGCATCGATGTCTATCATAGGGGTGTGGGGCGCAGGAGCTGCTTGCATCCGATCTGGAGGTCGGCGGGGCTTGAATGGATGGCTGGGGGGTGGTGCCAAGCATGGCGGTGCGGTGAGGTCGAGGGGAGGGCGCAGGCAGGGGAGGAATACTAGGCCGGTGGTCGCTGGCGTTTCGAGGAAGATCGTCAATAGTGACTCGCTGGAGGTAGATGAAGGCGATCTACCCGTTCTTTGTACATTGGACGGTGCAGAAAAATGGACTGGCCTATTTTCTTTCAGTTGACTGTTATTTTCATAGAATCTTGTAGTAATTTAGTGTGCCATGCATGTTGTAGAGCTACCATATGTCTCCCGTCATTTATTTTTCACCGACCTGCTATCTGCTACCTTTACACTGTACTAATTGTGCACACACTTCACCCATACTCACACTATTGTTTTTTATGCATGGCTATTTCAGACTCTGACGCAGTGTTGATGAATGCAGAAAAGAAAAGACAGAAGTCGCTCCAGTGTAATTCGAAGATAAGCACTAAGAGTTCCAGCGCTCTAACGGGTGCAGTGTCAGCAGTTGGAGACAGTAAAGTTAGCTCTGCAGTTGATGATCTCAATTGCCACACACAACCATCCCAGGTGCTTGCTTTAACTTCGCGCTCTCAAATGTGGTTGCATGTTGCATATGGTGTCTAGCTTGTATTGCTTCCAATTTGGTTAAATTGCATCTGCTTACTTTACACATTATACCTTTGATAATGACATGCCTTCCTACTTTTGATACATACTATATATGTCTATTAACCATGTTTGTACATCAAACTAATGCTCTTTTGTATCCCTCGTCAATCACTTATGATGAGACAGTCACCCGGGTGGGTTTCTGTGAGACGCCATACTCGTTATAGAGTAAAGTGTCATCCTCCCCACATGATTCTCAAGAAATAGCAAGGCTAAATGAAGATAGTCAACGTAGCTCTCTAGTTGATCACCGCAATTCCCCCACACCACCATCGCACGTGCTTGCTCTTACTTGGCAGTGTGATATGTAGTGTTCGTCTTACATGAAAGTAGTGTTCGTCAGTATCATGCATCAATGAGTTCTGAAGAGCAAATTTTATTCCGTTTTCTTGTGGGTTTGACTTGACAAGGAAAAATCAAGAAAGAGGAAGGAAAAGAGTAAGGAAGGCGATGATGGTGGTCCTCTGCCGCAACGTAAACGGAGCATCTGTACCGATTCTCCTTGTACTGATAGTGCATTACAAGGTCCCAGTCTCCACTCCCCTACTCCACCATCCAAGTTGCTTGCTCTAACTTGGCAGTGTGATATCTAGTTGCATGTTGCATATGGTGTATAGCTCGTATTGCTCCTAATTAGTGTAAACTGCATCTGCTTAGCTTACACATGATACATGTGAATATGACATGCTTTCCTGTTTTTGGTACATACTATATCTTATGATAACGCACTTTTCTTGTGTATCCCTCATCAATGCTCCTAATTTGTTAAATTGCATCTCCTTAGCTTACACATTATACATGTGAATATGACACGCCTTCCTGTTTTTGGTACATACAACATCTGCCTATCACACCATGTTCTTACATCAAACTACTGTTCTTATGTATCCTGCGTCTATCGCTTATGATGAGATAGTCACGCGCGTGGGTTAATATGAGACGCAATACTCTTATAAAGAATGCAATTTCATCCTCTCCACATGATTCTCAAGAAACAGCAAGCCTAAATGAAGATATTGAATGTACCTCTGTACCTGAAGACTGCACTTCCCCTACACCACCATCACAGGTGCTTGCTCTAACTTCGCAGTGTGATATGTGGTTGCATGTTGCATATGGTGTCTAGCTTGTAATGCTTCTAATTAGGGTAAATTTCATCTGCTTAGTTTACACACTATACCTATGAATATGACATGCCTTCCTATTTTTGGTACACACTACATCTATGTGTTAACCTTGTTCTTACATGAAACTACCTCTCTTCTGTATCCTGCATCAATCACTTACGATGAGTCACCTTTATTCGTTGCATATTGCATATTATTTCTAGCCTGTTGCCTGGTATTGCTTCTAATTTGGTCAAATACATTTGTTAGGGCACCCTTTTAATTTGGCAGAGTGATATTGGTTTCATCTTTCATATGGTTTCTAGCTTGCATCGATTCTAACAAGTTCAAGCACCTTGTGCTTAGTTTACACTTTATACATCATACATGTCAATATGTCATGCCGTCTTATTTTTCATATATATTCCATCGTCCTATCATGCGGTTGCCTTACATGAAAGTAGTGTTCGTCAGTATCATGCATCAATGAGTTCTGAAGAGCAAATTTTATTCCTTTTTCTTGTGGGTTTGACTTGACAAGGCAAAATCAAGAAAGAGGAAGGAAAAGAGTAAGGAAGGCGATGATGGTGGTCCTCTGTAGCAACGTAAACAGAGCATCTGTACCGATTCTCCTTGTACTGATAGTGCATTACAAGGTCCAAGTCTCCGCTCCCCTACTCCACCGTCCAAGGTGCTTGCTCTAACTTGGCAGTGTGATATCTGGTTGCATGTTGCATATGGTGTCTAGCTCGTATTGCTCCTAATTAGTGTAAACTGCATCTGCTTAGCTTACACATGATACATGTGAATATGACACGCTTTCCTATTTTTGGTACATACTATATCTGTCTATCACACCATGTTCTTACATGAAACTACTCTTCTTGTGTATCCTGCATCAGTCACTTATGATGGGACACCTTTAAGTTGGCAGTGTGATATTGGTTTGCGTCTTGAATATGATTTCTAGCATGTATTGCTTCTAGTTTGATGAACGCCACCTATGACGAGACAGTTTTAACTTGGCAGAGTGATATTGACTCCACCTTCCATATGGTGTCTTGCAGTGTTTCTAATTTGTTGAAGTGCCTTCTGCTTAGTTACCACATCATAGGTGTGAATATGTCAAGCCGTCCATTTTTTGTACATATTCCATCCTCGTATCATGACTTTGCCTTTCATCAGAGTAGTGTTCGTCAGTATCATGCATGAATGAGTTCTGAAGAGCGAATGATATTCCTTTTTCTTGTCGGTATGACCTCACAATGCAAAATCAATAAAGCTGAAGGAAATTGGCAAGGCATTGGATGATGGTGGTCCTTCCGAACAACTGAAACGAAGGTTCTCTACAGATTCTACTCCGCCATCCTCCCAACAAGATTTGCAAGACAACGCAAGGCTAGACAGTCAATGTAGCTGTGTAGATGATGAGCACATCTCCCCTACTCCACCATCACAGGTGCTTGCTCTAACTTGGCACTATTATATGTGGTTGCATGTTGCGTATGATGTCTAGCTTGTATTGCTTCTAACTCTGCTGAATTGCATCTGCTTACTTTACACATAATGCCTGTGAATATGACATGTGTTCCTGTTTCTACATCAGACTACTATTCTTGCATATCCCGCATCAGTCACTTTTGATAAGGCACCTTTAAGTCGCCACTGTGATATTTGTTGTGTCTTGCATATGATTTCTAGCATGTACTGCTTCTAATTTGTTGAAACGCCATACAGTTTGAACTTGGCAGAGTGATATTGGTTGCATCTTTCATATGGTGTCTAGCTTGCTGTGCTTCTAATTTGTTGAAATGCCTTCTGCTTAGTTACCACATCATAGGTGTTAATATGTCACACCATCCTATTTTTCATACATATTCCATCCTCGCATCATGTGTTTGCCTTTCATCCGAGTAGTGTTTGTCAGTATCATGCATGAATGAGTTCTGAAAAGCAAAATCATTACAGCTGAAGGAAATTAGTCCGGCAGTGGATGATGGTGGTCCTTCGGAGAAACTCAAACAGGGGGTCTCTACAGATTCTACTCCGCCATCCTCCCAACAAGATTCGCAAGACAACACAACGCTGGACAGTCAACGTAGCTGTGTAGATGATGAGCACATCTCCCCTACTCCATCATCACATGTGCTTGCTCTAACCTGACACTATTATATGTGGTTGCATGTTGCGTATGATGTCTAGCTTGTATTGCTTCTAACTTGAATTGCATCTGCTTACTTTACACATAATGCATGTGAATATGACACGTGTTCTTGTTTCTAGAACATACGTGTACATGATGAGCACATCTCCCCTACTCCACCATCACAGGTGCTTGCTCTTACTTGGAACTGTTATACGTGGTTGCGTTTTCCGTATGATGTCTAGTTTGTATTGCTTCTGATTATGTTGAATTGCATCTGCGTAGCTTACAACTTATACCTACAACGATCACTTACCCATAAGACACATTTAACTTGGGACTATGATGTAGGTTGCATATTGCATTGTCTTCTAGCTTGTACTGCTTCTAATTTCTTGAAATGGCTCTTACGACGAGACACTTTTTACTTGATAGAGTGATATTGGTTGCATGTTCATATGGTGCCTAGCTTTCATTTCTTCTAATTTTGTTGAAATGCCTTCCGCTTATTGTTTTTCATACATATTCCATCCTCTTATCGTACGTGTGAATATGAAACGCTATCTTTTGTGTATATATTCCATCCTCCTATCCTGCGCTTGCCTTACATCAAAGTAGTGTTCGTCTGTATTATGCATCAACCAGTTATGCAGAGCTAATTTTATTCATCTTCTTGTGGTTTTAACTTCATAAGGCAATATCAGAAAATAGGAAGGAAAAGAGTAAGTTAGGGGATGTTGGTAGTCCTCCCCATCGACGCAAACAGAGACTCTCTAGGTTTGCCACTACTACTGCTAATGAAGTTGAAGTCCCAAGTCTACATGATGAGTTCATCTCCCGTACTCCACCATCGCAGGTGCTTGCTCTGAGTTGACAGTGTGATAATTGGTTTCATGTTGCATATGTTGTCTAGCCTGTATTTCTTCTATTTTGATTAAATTGCACCTACTGAGTTTATACGTTATACATGTGCATATGACATGGCTTTCTGTGTCTAGAATACACTGCATCTATCTATCATACCATGTTCTTACATCAAAGTACTACTGTTGTGTATCCTGCATCAGTCACTCATGATTGGACGCTTCTAACATGGCAGTTTGATAGTGGTTGCATCTTGCATTGATTTCTATGTTGTACTGCTTCTAATTTTTCGAATTGCCACTTATGACAAGACACTTTTAACTTGGCAGAGTAATATTGGTTGCATCTTTCATATGGTGTCTAGCTTGCATTACTTCTATTTTCTTGAAAATCCTTCTGCTTAGTTTGCACATCGTAGCTGTGAATATGTCATGTCGTCCTGTTTTTCTTACATATTCCATCCTCATACGGTTGTCTTACATCAAAGTATTGCTTGTCTGTATCATGCATCAATGAGTTCTGAAGAGTGATTTTATTCTTTTGTGTTGTGGGTACAGCTTGACATGGCAAAGTCAAAAAAGAGCAAGGAAAATAATATAGTAGGGAGTGTTGTTACTCGTCGGGTGAAATGGAAAAGGTTCTGTCGTCGAGATTCTGCTGGTACTTATAGTGCAGTAGAAGGTCCAAGTCCACCGGCTAAATCTACAAACACAGTATCACCTGCTCCACCAGCTGCAGCATCCGCTTCAACTGTACTAGCATCTCAACCAGTTACTCGTTTATTTGCTCCGGAACTGGCCAGTTCCCAAGCTGCCTTCACACCTAACACTACTTCCGAAGCACTGCTGACACAACAGGAGTTTGCAAGATCAGATGAACCTCATGAGCATCAACACCAAGATGGTACCTAACCAAGTCTAGTTGCATTTGCATGCTCCTTTATATGTACTCTCACAGTTTGATGTACACTAACACTTTCCATATTCTTTGTTGAACTAGCACCAAGGCGCAAGCGGAAACAGACATCAGGGATAATGCTTGATAGATTAACAAAATCTAAAGGAGGAAGAATGGAGATCCATTTTGAGGCAGGTTTAAAAAGGCCACGTGATGCTACAGAGTCAGCCAAGTTAGTATCAGAGGCAGCCGTTGCTGTTAGGTGTCATGCATGTATCCTCCCAACGTGGATCCAGTACAGGAATGAGAAAGACAATACCCAGTTTAACACCTTCCTTGACCATTTATCTGTAAGTAATGTTATTCATCACAATTAGTAAAACTGTCTTGCTCTGTCCCATACTTTCTAGCTTCCTCCTAATAAGACTTACATTCTTTTTTCAACAGATGAGGTTCAAGTTGGATCCGAAAGATGATGCAACTAGACAAGCATGCACTCATGTTTTTCAGTCTGCTCTACGACAGTATCGGTACCACCTTAGAAAATCTCACTTTGAAGGCAAGGCTAACAATGAAATTGCCCAAACATCTCCAGTGTAATATATTACAGATGAAGACTGGACAGCCCTCATTAAACACTGGTCTGATCCAAATTCTTAGGTAGGCTATATGTATTTGATCAGACCACATATTGAACTTGTATTTATGTATGTGCCTTACAAGTGTATCTTCTTCTAGGCTAACTGTTTGAAGAACAAAACCAGCCGTTCTAAAGTGAAATTCCAACACACCACAGGATCTCGTAGCTATGTTGCACATTGCGAGGCTCTTGTAAATAGCTGCTACTTCCTTCTTTTTTTTGTGCCATATTATCGTATCTATATTGACTTGTTCCAAATACAGAGGAAATCCCGTGCGGACCAAGAAGAACCTGAACCGAATGCAGTGCAAATCTTCAAGGATTGCCACACCAGCAAGATGAAGGGCATGAGCACACCAGTTCAAGCCGCTGTTGTAAGTCCTTACTCCTCCTGCCTTGAACTGATTGGTACTGTGATGTGTTCATTTTACTACTTGGTTTGCAGCCAATGTCAGTTACTCTGTTCACTTTTATTCATAGTTGTCTTAACGTATCATTTCACCTTACATGGTTTAAAAGAGATGAAGGATATTCTTTTGGTCTTGATCTGTAATCTAGTTGTTATGTTCACGTGCGCACACAATGATAAAATAGCCTGTTTGTTTTATATCTATTTGCCCATGATATGAATGATGCCATACTATGTTCATCCTACTTTAAACCATGTCTCTTTATCCTTAGATGTCAACGAATGTGAGGAAATAGACAATACAGTAGGCATGCTACATGGACATATGTTCCGAAAGTGATTTTATTATGTAGTTGGCACTACAATACATGCTAATGTATTACAGTAGTTCACCAAAATAAGTTATGTATAAATGTTTAACCTACTTTGTTTGTTTTTGTCTCATCAGTAACTTATCTGGTACACTAATCTACAAGTTCAAACTTTTAGGAAGCTATGGAACAAATGATTGAACAGCCACAACCACGTGAAGGTGACGAGGCTACTACAGGCACAATGTCACCTCTTGCTATAGTGCGTTAGTATCTCTCCACTAACAGTGCAAAAAGCACCTTCCTGCGTAATTATGGGTTGGTTGTCAAGGCAACCTCGTCCAAATCGCCTACTGAACAAAATCTTCCTGCTAGACAGAGTGATATATCTATGCTCCAGACACAAGTCCAATCCTTAGTGGACGTTGTTTCAGAAACAAGAATAGTGGTTGAGAAATGTCGTCAAGATATGAATGGTTTTGAAACCAGACTATCAGACATTCGCTTCGTTGTTCAAGAGCAATGGTGAAAAAAAGGTGGAGATCGTGCTGCTCCATCAGATTCTACAGCCTGAAACATTAGCACTCAGGTCAAATGATCTGTGCTTCTATACATCTGATGGTTCTTTTATCTGGAAGCACTATAAACTTTATGCCAACAGGCCTTTTGTTGTATGGTTGGAATTTATTTTGTTGTGATACAACATTTATGATGCTGCCTCAGGCTGCAGTAATTACGACGCTATTTTTGTATAGTGTAGGTTTATCTTAGTAATGTATTCGGCCTAAAGCTTCGTAGGAGCCCAACATGCCAACATTCGTCGGGCCCATTCCAATTGGGCTAAAAACGATTATGGGCTGAAATTGGCATGTAGCCCACTAAAAATATCTGGGCCTAAATCAGCATAAGCTTTCATATTTTTCTGGTAGGCCTCTGCCCATAGTTGGCCTTTAACATGCCTAAACATAATTTGGGCCCTCAGTAAAAATAGGCCGTTTACTGGTGTAAATATCTCGAGCCCATAAAATACATGGGCCTTTAATAGACCGAAAGTGAGATTGGGCCCTGATTGTGCCAAATAACCCACTGGACTTTAACAGGCCGAAATTCGGACGGGCCGTAAATGCGCTAACCTAATACACGGGCCTTTAACAGGCCGGAAATTCGATCGGGCTAGATTATCGTCATTTTTATATGGGCCATTAATGGGCCCGATATGACGTTGGGCCACATATGGCCCATGGTTTACGTTTGGCGTTAACAGGCCGAAAATGACAACAGGCCAAAAGTGGCCCAAAGCTATAGTGGGCCTCTAACAGGCCGAATGTCAGACATGGCCGAATATGACCCAAATCCTTCACGGTCGTTTATGGGCCGAAAGTTTTGATGGCCTGTAAATGGGCCGAAAGTTTTGATGGCCTGTAAATGGGGAAAGTTTTGATGGCCTGTAAATGGGCCCAAATGAAGCCGGACCTTCAACAGGCCGAAAATACACCGGGCCGTAATTCGGCCCAATTACTTAGCGGACTGTTAACGGGCCAGAATTGACCATGGGCCGCGTTGATGACAAGTTTAGAACAGGGCGTTGACGGGCCGATTTGACAGAGAATGTTGGGCCTTTAGCTGGGCCGGCCCATTATGGTCGGCAGAATCTAGTGGGCCTTTAGCTGGGCCAGCCCATTGTGGTCCGCAAAATCTTGTGGGCCTTTAGCTGGGCCGGCCCATTATGGTCTGCAAAATCGTGTGGGCCTTTAGCTGGGCCGGCCCGTTATGGTCCGCTAAATTTTGTGGGCCTTTAATTGGGTCGGCCCATTATGGTCCGCTAAATCTTATGGGCCTTCGGTTGGGCCGGCCCATTTACCCTTTGTGGGCCACTTTTGGGCCGGTCCATGTGTCAACATATCATAGGCCCATCTTGACCGTTGGAGGAGTGACACCTGTGCCAATGCGGAGCTGACGCGTGGATCCGTCAGCCAATGAGAATTTTACATGTGGAAAATCGGCATTGGTCGTGGCTGTTAATGGGTTATCGGATCCAAAATCCGACCTGATAGCTTAACGGCGTTCCGTTACGGTGGATGCCACGTGTCGGTCACCCTTGACGAAAGCACTTCTGTGACGCGCGATTTATCGTCATGGAAGTGGACACTTCCGTGATGATAATTTTGGCAATGTCATGGAACACTTCTACGACCGCACAGGTATGACTATCTTGATTTTGTCATAAATTTGTCATGGATGTACATGCATGACAGAAAACGTGACCTACTGTGAAAAACACGTATCATCACGGAAGTGTATTTTTTTTGTAGTGCAGCTGGGTGGAAAGCAGGACTTTGAGCTCTACAAACGCTGCTTCAGCTTCAGGGTTCCACTCGAACTTATCAGACTTTTTCATCAGTCGGTAAAGAGGCAGTGCCTTTTCACCGAGAGGAGAAATGAATCGACGTAATGCATCCAAACAACCTATAAGCTTCTCAACATCATGCACATGCACAGGGCATTTCATTCAGAGAATCCTTGCAATCTTCTCTGGGTTTGCGTCGGTCCCTCGTTCGGAAACGAGAAAACCAGGTAACTTTCCTCCCGGGACTCCAAATGTGCACTTCGATGGGTTGAGCTTGATATCATATCTTCTTAAGTTAGCGAAGGTTTCGACGAGGTCAGTTAGTAGGTCGGAACTCTTGTGTGACTTCACCACGATGTTGTCCATGTAGGCTTCCATGTTCCGGCTGATTTGAGTGAGCAGGCACTTCTGAATCATGCGCATGAATGTGGCGCCATCATTCTTGAGACCAAAAGGCATGGTGATATAGAAAAAAATACCCAAAAGGGGTGATGAAGGCCGTTTTTATTTCATCGGCCCCATACAGACGGATCTGCTGGTACCCAGAATAGGCATCTAAAAAGGATAAACGCTCACACCACGTAGTCGAGTCGACAATCTGATCGATGCGGGGTAGAGGCAAATAATATATCGGGCAGGCCTGATTGATGTGCTTGAAGTCAATATACATACGAAGTGAATCATCTTTCTTAGGGACCATGACAACATTGGCGAGCCACTCGGAGTGGTATATCTCGTGGATGAACTCAGCTACCAGGAGCCGAGCCACCTCTTCGCCAATTGCCTTCCTCTTCTCCATGACGGACCGACGGAGGTGTTCCTTAACGGGTTTTGCTTTAAGGTCGACATGAAAACGGTGCTCAGCCAGTCCCCTGGGTACACCCGGCATGTCAGATGGTTTCCATGCAAAGATGTCCCAGTTCTCACGGAGGAACTGGATAAGCGCTTCTTCCTATTTACTTTCGAGTGTTGTTGAGATGTGAGTCGGAGTAGCATTGGGGTCTTCCGGGTGAATGTTGATAGGCTTTGTTTCTCCGGCCGACTGAAATGCGGACTCTGAAGCAGGCTTCTTAGCTCGCAACAAATCACTCGGATCTGCATTCTTCTTATATTCTTCCATCTCTACTGCCACCATCTGCCCGTCAGCAATCTTTGAGCCTTTCGGAAGACATTCCTCTGCTCTTTGCCGATTCCCTGTGATCGTGATCACTCCTCTGGGCCCTGGCATCTTCAACTTAAGATATATGTAACACGGTCGAGCCATGAAACGAGCATATGCGGTTCTGTCCAGAATTGCATGATATGCATTGTGGAAATCTACCACCTCAAATGTCAACTTCTCCTTGCGATAGTTCTTTGAATCACCGAAAACCACATCAAGGGTGATCTGACCGAGTGAATCTACTTTCTTTACTGGGATGACTCCGTGGAATCGCATGTTGCTCTCACAGAGCTTGGACATCAGAATGCCCATCCCTCGGAGGGTCTCAGCATAGAGAATGTTCAATCCACTAGCACCATCCATGAGAACCTTGGTCAGTCGGGTGCCCCCAACGACTGGGTCGACCACCAACGCTTGCTGCCCGGTGGTAGCAATGTGCGTTGGGTGATCGGACTGGTCGAATGTAATGGAAGTTTTCGACCACTTCAAGTACATTGTAGTTGCCGGAGCAACCATGTTTACTTCTATGTTGATAACTTTCAGTCGACTTTTTCTCTCAATGTCAGCAAAAATCACCAAAGTAGCATTGACATTGGGGTAACCATCATCTTCTTCCTTCTCCTCTTCCTTATTAGACTCCTTCTCTGGGGGCGGACCCTCTTGGAACTACTGAATCAGGAGTCGACACTACCGAGTGGTATGCTTGGGTAAAATCAGGTTACCCTCCTCATCTTTGTTCGTGTGTATGCGGCATGATAAACCTAGGATGTCGTTGCCGGACTAATCCTTCACCTTTTTGGGCATCCACGGCCCCTTAGGCTTCCCTTTGAACTTGCCTTGGTTCAGAACTGTGGCTTCAGCGGGACCAGCCACTTCAGCTTTGCATTTTTTCTTCTGACCGGAATTTCCTCCCCCGGTGTCTTGAGTGACTGGTTTTCCTTTTCCACTGTAGAGTCGGTCTTCCTCTTTGCTGTTAGCGTATTGAGTGGCTATTTCCATCATTCGGGCCAGAGACATGTCTCCGGACTGACCGAATTTCAGGTTGAGCTCTCTGTATTGGAGACCCTCTTTAAAGGCGCAAACTGCCTGATGTTCTCACACATTTTCTACCGTATGATGAAGGGTAGTCCATCTCTGGATGAAATCTCTCAAAGTCTCATTCGGCTTCTAAACACAGTGCTGCGATTCAGTCAGCCCAGCGGGTCGCTTGCAGGTTCCCTCGAATGATTTGATAAACACTCGAGCTAACTCTTTCCAACAGAAAATACTTCCTGGGGCCAACTGATTCAACCAAGCTCTGGCCGAACCCTCAAGCATCAGTGGGAGGTGCTTCATGGCTACATCATCGTTGCCTCCACCAATCTGCACTGCCACTCAGTAATCTTCAAGCCATGTGTCAGGCTTCGATTCACCGGTGAACTTACTCACGCCCGTCGCCAATCTGAAGTTGGGAGGGGTCTCAGCAGCTCGGATGGCTCTATTGAAACACTCGGGGCCGGAAACAAATGCTCTGGTACTAGTCTGATGGTCTTTGTCTTGTCCTTCCTTGTGCGTCCGGCCTCTATTGACCAAACCTTGTATGCGGAGCAACCTCTCATCGAAGCCAGGCTCTCTCGGGTCGACCGGAGCCCTCCGCTCATCACCATATGGGCGTCTGCCATCATACCGTCGGGGAGCGTACGATCGGCCCCTCGGATGGGGTGTAGGCACTCGACGGTGGTCATCACGGGGACATCGATGATCATACTGCCCATGGCCCCGACGCAGATACCGATCTTGGCGGTGACCATGATCCTTACGCCACGGAGGGGATCTCGGGCTATGCGGTGACTGAACTGTGTCCGCAACTACAGATCTGCTAGGGATCCTGTTGCGCGACTGAGAAATAGCCGAGTTTTATTCCCCCGCTGCCTGAAGCAGCGCTCGGATCTGCATCAAACCTTTGCCAGCTTCTGAACGAGAAGGATGAATTGATTCTACTATGCGTGATGTAGTTGTAAGATTTTGGATTGGAGTGCGGTATACCTGAGGTTCAGGTGGAAACAACTATCGCGGCGGTCGACTGGATTCAGGGATCTGTCGACAAGCATGTTCATCGAGTGAGTGTTGGAGATTTCCAAATGCGCATGCTCAACTAAGGTAGCCAAGCGCGCAGCTTCCAAGGCCCGAGCCTCAGAGGTCTCCCCAATGATGGGGGTATGGAGTGCCTCCATGTTGTGATGATGCAGCTCTTCCCTCTGCTCCGAAGTGAGGGCCTCGGGATGATATTCAACGTGACCACGCGACGGGCCGCTGTTGCCATCGCCGCCGCCACGAAGGAACCCGGGCGGGCTTCGAGGCGAGTCGACCATGAGGACTTCCGCCGCAGGGTCACTGCTTCGGCACTTGGAAAGAGTGTCTGCAGAACCAGTCGATAGGTTGAATGGTCCGTAGAGAGATTCATTGGGCTCGATATCCGCAACTTCAGGGGTGGCCGACTGGCAAGCCACCGTGTGCTTTACCCACCGCTGGAGCCGCGACCGACCGGACCATTTGTGGGGGCTTACAGTGGGGAGAGCGGACGTCGTGGGAGCCGACCGATACTGGGTCGACGGCTGCCGCAGGAGGACGCCATATGCACTCCTGCGGAAATGCGCCGCCCCGTGGATGGGAAGGGCCTCGACGTCGAGGGGGGCTTCTCGGAGCTAGGCGGAGTCGTCGGTGATGAAGACGAGCGTGCCGAGATGGATCTCGTGGCCCAAAGCCAAACCACCACCGGAAACCATGTTGATGGAGATCAGAAAAATTGCAACCTCATCGGAATACGCTAAGACTCCAGCCCCACGGTCGGCGCCAACTATCATGGGAGTAAGTCTGGCAGTAAGAGTAGGGGGTATGAAGGAGGAGGCAAGACCCTAGCTACGACGAGGTTGTACACATGAGTTTTACAAGTTCAGGCCCCTCTCGGAGGAGGTAACAGCGCTACGTCTCGGTGCCCTGAGGCTTGTCGACTGGAATATGCGTGTGAGTTATAGGGGGTGCGAACCCTTGTGCTAGAGGAGGGGGTGGCTTATATAGAGTGCGCCAGACCCCTCCATCCCTCAATTACACAGGGTTCAATGTATGTTAAGACAGGGGCGTTACTGGTAACGCCTGCTATGAATGACTATTAATGACCTTTAAGACTACGGAGTGAACGCCTGACCGTTGCCATCCTGGGGTGGCTTTAGATCTTCTGTACTCCGAGTGATTCTTCGTATGGTCGAGTGACTTTATATTGGTCAGTAGAATTGGGTTATCCGAGGGGAATAGCTGGTCGAGTGGATTGCACTCCAAGGTGATTTCAGTCGGTATCTTCTGTCATACTTTGAATGTCTTTGACTCTAGGGCAGTGTCCTTGGGTAGGGTGTCTAGGTCAGGTCTATGACCCCACTGTTGGCGTCAAAATCGGTGGATCTCGGGTAGGGGTGCCGAACTGTGTGTCTAAGGTCAATGGTAACAGGAGACAGGGGACACAATGTTTTACCCAGGTTCGGGCCCTGTCTATAGAGGTAATACCCTACGTCCTGCTTGATTGATCTTGATGAATATGAGTATTACAAGACTTGATCTACCACGAGATCATAATGGCTAAACCCTAGACGTCTACCTTGTATAGCTATGATAATGTATATCCTCCGGACTAAGTCCTCCAGTTTATATAGACACCGGGAGGATCTGGGGTTACACAAGGTCGGTTACAAAGAAAGGAATCTACATATTTAGTCGCCAAGCTTGCCTTCCACGCCAAGGAGAGTCCCATCTGGACACGGGTGTAGTCTTCGGTCTTCGTATCTTCACAGCCCGTTAGTCCGGCCCATGGCTAATCAGGCCGGACGCCCGAAGACCCCTTAGTACAGGACTCCCTCAGTAGCCCCTGAATCTGGCTTCAATGACAAGGTATCCGGTGCGTAGGCCTGTCTTCAGCATTGTAAGGCGGGTTCCTTCTTCCGAACTCCAAAATAGTCTTCGGATGTATCGACGTGTCCGGACCTATAACACACACATGCCACACACAACCGCAGAGAGAATATAATATTCTAGGAGTCCAATCTGCCGACAACTTTTTACAACGTGACATCACGCTCACCCGGTTTTTCGAACCGTTTCCTGTCCCGCCGTTCCACGTTTCGAGGTGCGGTTACTATTGGCATGTTCTATCGAAGCAGAGATCGTGTCCCCTTATTGCAGGATTCTCAATAATACGAGCGCGGGTAACCCAACCGTTCCATTGGAAAGATTCCTTAGGAATAGGCAGGCTTTCAGGCTCAGGAGGAGGCGTTTAATCCCCGCTGCCTTTATAAAGGAACCAAGGGTCATCCTTCTTGACGCCAAACTTCACCTCAGCCTCTCCAACCTCGAGTTCTAGCACCCAAGGTTTTGACTTCGTTGCTCCAAGCTTCCCCATTATGTCCGGACCCAGCCCTCAAGGCCGATGGCTGGCTTCCTCTGTTACATAGGTGGATATTGCGAAGCTTTGAGCGGCCAAATACCTGACCGTGGAAATCCACCATAGGCTTCCTGCTCAAGGGCAGGTTATCCCGACCCCTAGATATGGCGAGAGGGTCGTGTTCATCTCACACTTCCTTCGAGGGCTAGGGCTCTCTCTTCACCCCTTCGTCCGGGGGCTAATGTTCTATTATGGACTAGATTTTTGTCGGAGTAATGGGCCACGGGTAGGCTAACCCAGGCCCAGAACCTTCCAAGACATCGGGGCAGGCTGCACCCCTCAAGACCCAAGGACGAAGAGCTGCCTTCTGAGAGTCGGCTGCGAGGCAGCCGACTGCCCACTCGCGGCCGAGTCCCGAGGACGACTTCAGGATGAGCCGACTCCTGACTAGCGACTTCCAGAGAAGCCGGCCATGGGGAGTCAGCCCGCGACGCCAACAACCCCCATGCCCTCATAAAGAGGGACGGGATGGGGAGTGGCCACAGTAAGGTCCACTCCCACCCTTTTCCAAGGGCAGGCGTGGCCACAGTATGCCGTACCTGCGGAGATCTCTGCCCGGCGCGACACTGTTGCCATGCCGGCCCTGACGTCAGCCCTAGTGGGCGGAGTCCTGTGCCCACAACGGCCTGCCGGTATGACCCAGGGACGACGGGTCCCACCAGTCGGCGGGCGTATGGAAGACGGCGAGAGCGCCACCAGTCGGCCCAGTTGGGAGTCGGCCCCAAGAAGTCGGCCGACCCCTCCCACGGGCCCCACGCGCCATTAACCAGATGCGACAGGGAGTGGCCATAGTGATCGCCCGCCAGACGGCGGAGCTGTCGCCACGACCCCATGACCGAGCCCGCGTCATTAGAGGCATGGCTACAGTAATCTACAGCCAGCAAGACCCGCCCACGGCGGACACGGCATGTCGGCTACGTACCGAGCCAGTCGGCGGGCCCACTAGTTGGCGGGCCCCAGGAGTCAGCGGATAAGACGGCGGCCAGAGAGACTAGCGGCTGGGCCCGCGTCTAGCCGAATTACCATTGTACCCCCGGGGGGTAGGTCTATATAAGCCCCCCAGGGCACCCATGCAAAGGGTTGGAATCCATTAGCACTAGACAAGGGCATCAAAACGACCTCTACTGCTGAATGAACAGATGTCCCAGTGGGCCGAGCTTCCCAGGATGTCCGGCGCTGCCATGAAGAACGTCATACTTCAGCTGTGGCCGACTGAGCCGATTCCGAATAGCTATTTCGGCTTGGTGCGGCGGCTTGCTGATGCGGTGCCACGTATCGATATCGTGAAGCGGTCGGCGTGCATTAAAGGTGCATGGATGGCCTCTGCCTGAGTCAAGACATACTGGGGGAAGATGAAGGACGTCGATGTTGCAGCGCAGGGTCCACCCAAGGGCAAGGACCATCACGCACCAGAGCATTACTTTGAGGACGTCTTAGAGGCTGCCCGCTTGATAGAGGGTCAATGTTCGAAAGGCATAATTTTCGAGTGAACCTTTTACGAGTTGTGAAAGACAATTTTTATAATCAGTCTATATTTTGATTTTGCCTAAAGGCTTTTGTTCCTCCTGTGCGGCCATTTGTATATGAACTGAAAGTTTTCCCGTTGTCGGCTTCAGCCCCCTCGTAGGAAGCATGGGGGTGTTCGGAAAAGCATTTGATCACTCTTGACCCAACGTCTTGGTCCGTGAAGGAGGTGTTAATGCGGTGAACCAGGCAACCAGACTATAGGGCGTTAACACTTTCACTTAGCCATAGGAGTTTTATGGTGGGTCTACGACATAGCCCCTGGTATGTATGCGGCTTATTCATGTGATGTGTTTACATATTTGACAGGCAATAGGTCCTTCGTGTAACACGGAGGTAATCGCGAAAGATTCTGATAAGTCATCGAGTGGTTGACCAGCTCTCGCCGCATCATGACAGTCAGTTTTCGGCTTTCTCTAATGAGGTGCTTAACCAGGTGAACCGGAAGCACAATCGCAATAGTTCTCCCTTTACTACCCTAGCCGATAGAGCGGAACGTAGGATAGCAAGCACAGGAGCCGGGCAACCCAACTATTGACCCAGGACATGATTCAGAGCTGATTCATATAAGGCCAAACTCGTGACACCGAAGTACGATATATATTTGTTTGGACTTGTCGGCAACTCCTTTGTTCCCATACGGAGCCCCTTGCAAATTATGCCGAGGTGTACGTTTGAGATGGCCGTAGGGGCAAAACTCGGTCCTTTTAGAAAAGAATGGTTTATTTTTTGCTGGGATCTGAGTGATGTGCCAATCGTGTATATAGATAATACAGCCGCAACCCCGGCTATTTGATATGCCATGGGTCGAAGGCGGAGGAAAAAGGCACTTTGCAGGCTCGAAATAGAGAGTGTGGTCTACAAAAAGTTCCTTTGGACCTCCTGTCGCACGTCTGCGCTGCCTGTCCTCGGTGAAGGGACTCCTTGACGGAAATAGCCCTTAAGTGAGTGTACGAACCCGAACTCTGATAGAGTCTGAGGCCAGCCATTGAGCCACATGTGGAGGGAAACAAGAAAAAAAAAGAAGGAAAGTTATGGGAGTACTTTCAGGTCCGTCCGTGTTGTGTTTCCGCTGGTGCACAGGGTATTTTAAGTGCGTAGTTGTGTATGCACGGTACAGATTTTCCAGGTTTATACGATGGACGGTGGAAGCCGAACTGCTAGTCCTGTATGGGATTTGAGCGGTCATGTTGAATGGAGTCTGGTGGCTTAATGGCCGACGAGGTATGCGGTGTAACGCCCCCGCTGTGTACTTCGGCTGATATAGCTGTAGTGTGATCCTCTGCGCGGAGAGAGCGCTCCATGCGTTCCCCTGTAGGGGACTGTGCCATGTGTACCATGTTCACTGTCTTTACTTCGGGGGAAACTGCTCCTGATCCCTGGCGTTTGGTAGGCGAGTTTTGTCGTCGTCGCCATCGCCGGGCCGCATCTTCCCCTTGTGTTCGGCGTTTAACTTGCCGGCCTGTTTGAAGACCCAACAGTTTCTGTTGGTGTGGTTAGCTGGTGTATTGGGATGGCCATGAATCTGGCAGGGCCTATCCAATATCTTATCCAAGTTGGATGGTTCGTTGCTGTTTGCCTTGAATGGATTCTTCCGCTGACTGGGTTTGGGGCCGCTGAATCTGGCGTTGACCGCTGTGTCGTGCACTCCCTCATTACTATTGCCACGTTTGTGCTTATTGCGTGGTGGTTTCCCATTGCTGTCTCGAACTTCGGAAGTGCCTGGGTCGCTGGCACTGTTGCTTCTACGAGCGAGCCAGCTGTCTTCTCCCGCGCAAAAGCGGGTCATGAGAGTGGTAAGGGCTGACATAGATTTTTGTTTTTCCTGACGGAGGTGGCGGGCGAGCCACTCATCCTGGATACTGTGTTTGAAGGCCGCTAGGGCTTCCGCGTCCGGACAGTCTACGATTCGGTTCTTTTTAACTAAGAACCTAGTCCAGAGCTTTTTGGCTGACTCTCCGGGCTGTTGGACGCTATGACTTAAGTCATCGGCGTCTGGTGGCCGGACATATGTACCTTGGAAGTTGTCGCAGAAGGCATCTTCCAGATCTTCCCAGCTGCTGATAGAGTTTTCAGGTAGACTGTTTAACCAGTACCTTGCTGGTCCTTTGAGTTTTAGTGGGAGGTATTTGATGGCATGAAGGTCGTCTCCTCGAGCCATATGAATATGAAGAAGAAAATCCTTGATCCATACCGCGGGATAAGTTGTTCCATCATATGATTCGATATTCACGGGTTTAAACCCTGCTGGGAATTCATGCTCCATTACTTCGTTAGTGAAGCAGAGTGGGTGTGCGGCGCCTCTATATTGGGACACACCGCGACGTAGCTTAGATGGAGTCCGTCTGCGGTTCTTGGCCCGGGCGTGACTAGACTTGTCCCGTCCGAATAGGTAGCCGACGTTGCGTGTCGAGGCACGTCCTCGCGATCCGTAGATCGATCTGGTATGTCCCGCTCTACTGTCCAGGTCTTGTCGAGGGTCGTATGTATGACCCCGAGCTATTTTATCTCTATTTTTTCTTTGGGGTGAGGCGGCCTGCTGTTCGGCTTGAGCTGTCGCTTTATCCCGACTGCATGGTGGTCGGTTAGCCGCATTGTCCCGAGCACGTGGTGCAGGCTCCGACGCTTCCTTATCGAACTGAGGTAGCCATCTGCGCTGCGGGTAACCCTTGGTTGTGCGCCTGGGGCCGTATTATTCGACCACTAGGATATCTATCCATCTATCGTTGAGCCGGTCTTGGTCAGCTTGAAGCTGCTGCTACTTCTTTTTCAGGCTCCTTGCAGTGGCTAATAGTCGGCGTTTAAAGCACTCCTGCTCGAGAGGTTCCTCAGGCACGATGAAATCCTCGTCGCCGAGGCTCTCCTCATCCTCGGAGAGCGGAAGATAATTACTGTCCTCCGAGTCTTCATGTATGGCATGTTCATGCGGGCTATCGTGCCCGTCTCCCAGTTGATCCTGTTCGGATGTAGTCCCAATAGGGGCTTCATTGTCTTCGACATCGTCCGGGGTGTTGTTTTCTCCGGTGCCGGTATTACTGTCTTTTGCACGACGTGACTTAGAGCGGCGCAGCTGACGCCGACGTATGGGCTATGTGTCAGGAGGTTCATCCTCAACTGGATCTTCTTTGTCATCGTCGTTAGTGTCTTTAGGTGTATCCATCGTGTATACATCGTATGAAGAAGTGACCGTCCCGCGTCCGGTGAGTGGTGGGTTTCGGCCCTGCTCTTCTGCGGCATCGTCGTTTATACCGTTGAAGTCTTCGGAGCCGTAATTGAGCATGTCGGTTAAGTCCTCAACAGTGCTATGGAGTGGGTGGCGGGTGGGAAGCAAGATTCTCCATCATCAGCCCCTAGTTCAAACCGAACATAGTTCGACTGTGAGTCCCTCACCAAGGACAGGTTTTTCAATGAGTTTAGCATGCCGCCCAAAGGCGAGTGCTGGAAGATGTTTGCAGCGCTGAATTCGAATATCGATAAACGATCAAGTTCGGCGTCCGGGCTCACATGGTTTGGAACTTATGGCCGGAGACGAGTCCGGAGTTCTGGTGGCACAGGTATTGTGTGAGATCAAGTCTATGTGCGGCTCCAACACCGGGGAATCTGTGGCCTCCGTGGCGGGGTTGAGCCTCCCGTCCTTGGATGGTGCGGCCCTCTCCGGATTTAAGGCCAGAGCGGTTACGGGAGCTGTCTCATGGATGCCGTCCGATGACAGATTTAGGTCATGTCTCTCGGGGTGGCCAGGAGTGGTAGCCGCGGTCTCGAATCCGACGAAGATCAAGTCTCCACGGATGTCTGCAACGTAGTTCAAGCTCCCAAATCTGACCTGATGGCTAGGGGCGTAGCTTTCGATCTGCTCCAGATGGCCAAGCGAGTTGGCCCGAAGAGCGAAACTGTCGAACACGAAGATCTGTCCGGGTAGAAAAACTCCCCCTTGGGCAGCATCATTATAGATGGTTGAAGGAGCCATCGAACCTCTTGATGACGGCATAGTGGAACTCTCAATGAAATCACCAATGTCGGTGTTAAAACCGGTGGATCTCGGTAGGGGGTCCTGAACTGTGCGTCCAAGGTCGATGGTAACAGGAGACAGGGGACACAATGTTTTACCCAGGTTCGGGCCCTCTCTAAGAGGTAATATCCTACGTCCTGCTTGATTGATCTTGATGAATATGAGTATTACAAGAGTTGATCTACCACGAGATCGTAATGGCTAAACCCTAGAGGTCTAGCTTGTATGGCTATGATAATGTATATCTTCCGGACTAAGTCCTCCGGTTTATATAGACACCGGGATGATCTAGGGTTACACAAGGTCGGTTACAAAGAAAGGAATCTACATATTTAGTCGCCAAGCTTGCCTTCCACGCCAAGGAGAGTCCCATCCGGACACAGGTGTCGTCTTCGGTCTTCGTATCTTCACAGCCCATCAGTCCGGCCCATGGCTAATCAAGCTGGACGCCCGAGGACCCCTTAGTCCAGGAGTCCCTCACCCACCCTAGGTACATGTCATCGTCAGGTAGGGCGTTCCCCCAGGGCTTCTCGCCTCCTCGTGCACTTTTTCAGACTACTTTTTATTTTCCTAATTTTTTAAATATTCCAAAACAGGGCAAAATTGCTATTGGAAAAGTTTTGGTGTCGGTTTACTTACCGTATCACATACCTATTCCTTTTTGGGGGTCTGGAATGTTCTGGTAGGTCTCCCTTATGTACTCCTCTGGTGTTATGGTATTAATAATATTGGTTTGAACATTTATGGGAGTACCTGAGATATAATGTTTGATTCTTTGCTCGTTTACCACCTTCGGGTTGGTGCCTTCGGCGTTGTTGATCTTGACGGCACCCGAACGATAAACCTCCTCGATAATGTAAGGCCCTTCCCATTTAGAGAGAAGTTTTCCTGTAAAAAATCTTAAATGAGAGTTGTATAGCAAGACATGGTCACCTACATTAAATTCACGCTTTTGTATCCTTTTGTCATGCAATCTTTTAACTTTTTATTTAAACAACATGGCATTTTCATAGGCTTGGGTTCTCCATTCATCAAGTGAGCTAATGTCAAATAACCTCTTCTCCCCGACAAGTTTGAGATCATAGTTGAGCTCTTTAATTGCCCAATAAGCTTTATGTTCTAGTTCAAGAGGTAAGTGATATGCTTTTCCATAAACCATTTGATACGAAGACATACCCATAGGGTTTTTATAAGTAGTTCTATAAGCCCATAATGCATCATCAAGTTTCTTAGACCAATTCTTTCTGGATCTATTAACAGTCTTTTACAAGATCAATTTTATTTCTCTATTACTCAATTCTACTTGACCACTATAATGAGTGTCGTATGGAGATGCAATTCTATGGTTAACATCATACTTCACAAGCAATCTATGGAAAGCACCGTGAATAAAGTGTGAACAACCATTAGTCATTAAATATCTAGGGACTCCAAACCTCAGGAAAATAACTTCTTTAAGCATTTTAATAGAATTTTTATGATCAGCACTACTAGTTGGAATAGCTTCTACCCACTTAGTAACGTAATCAACAGCAACTAAAATATGCATATACCCATTAGAGGAAGGGAAAGGTCCCATATAATCAAAAACCCAAACATCACATGGTTCAATAACAAGTGAATAGTTCATAGGCATGTCCTGACGTCTACTAATATTACCAATTCTTTGACATTCATCACAAGACAAGACAAACTTACGAGCATCTTTGGAGAGAGTAGGCCAATAAAAACCAGATTGTAATACCTTGTGTGCAGTTCTATCTCCAGCATGGTGTCCTCTGTAGGCCTCGGAGTGACACTTGTGTAGGATATGTTCTTGTTCATGCTCAGGTACACAGCATCTAATAACACCATGTACTCCTTCTTTATAAAGGTATGGGTCATCCCAGAAGTAATGTCTTAATTAAATCATAGAAAAACTTTTTCTTTTGTTGGTATGTGAAACTAGGTGGTATAAATTTAGCAACGATGTAATTGGCATAATCATCATACCATGGAGTACTACGAGAAGCATTTATAACAGCTAACTATTCATCAGGAAAGCTGTCATCAATAGGTAGTGGGTCATCAAGAACATTTTCTAACCTAGACAAGTTGTCTGCTACGGGGTTCTCAGCCCCCTTTCTATTTATAATATGCCAATCAAATTCTTGTAGCAAGAGAACCCATCTAATAAGTCTAGGTTTAGCATCTTTCTATTGCACAGTGTGCTTGTTTTAAAGATGCTATGGATTATATTGGGGGGTATAAGTCATGGAGAAGCTAGAATAAAATAGGTATTATGCAAGATTAATTATGAATGAGTTTATAACAATAACAAAATTTTATGATTTGTTTATTATTCTAAGGGATCTCATGAGGTTCTGTTGAGTTTTATGTGCTGAAGTTTTCAATTTTTGTGTGAGATCACAATGGATGAAGGAATAGACATCGGGTGAAGACCCTAAGCTTGGGGATGCCCAATGCACCCAAGGTAATATTCAAGACCCAAGCGTGTAAGATCGAGGATACCCCGGATGGCATCCCCTCTTTTGTCTACAATCACTACTAGAAAATAGGCTATTAATGTCGCACCTATTTTGGCTATTAATGGCGCAGTATACGTGCGCCATTACTAGCACGCCATTAGTAACTGTTGGTAATGGCGCGCATTTGGTGCGCCATTACTATCACAGATAGTAATGGCGCACCCATAGTGCGCCATTACTATGACGAGGAGCGCACCATTACTAACAATTTTTTTTCAATTTTTTCAGAATTTTTTCATTTTTTTCTTAATCTCGGGTCACTATGGCTTAATCTCGGGTCAATATGCTTAATCTCAAGTCAAATCACACTACGTGGTCAAACTTCCCAGAAGATCACCCATCCTCACACTACTCCAGCTCCAGCACGCTTAACTTCTCAGTTCTATCCAACCCCAGCACCAGCTCACTTAACAGCCACTTGTTGATATATCTATCATATCAATCCTATTAAACCTTGTTGATGTCTAGGACTTTGTTCATGTTCATGAGTGTGATGAAATTTTGAAAAAATATTTCAAACTTCTCGGTCATATTACGTATCATATTTTGAACATTTTTTTTAAAAAAATCGAAACCAATTTTTATTTTCTGTTACTAGTGGCGCACCTAGCAAATGGTGCGCCATTACTAAGTTTGAATTTTTTTCCATTTCCCCCGCTCTAGATCTTAAAAGTCCCATATCTTTTATTCTGTTAGGTTTTTGGGGATTATAAAAATCTTCAACGGGGTTCCCCCGCTTGAATTCGGATGTAACTTTTCGAGTAGATGATTTTTCATATAAAAACTTTTTAATCCGAGTTCGTGTGCAAAAGTTATGCCCATTTTACTAAATTCCAGAGAGATTTTGCAAATAAAGTTGAAACTCATATTTGTAATTTTTCCCAACAACTAGACCACATATCACATGGGAAACTTATTTTCTTTTATTTTTTTGACATTTCCATCATTTTCTTTTTTTAAAACTGAAATGGCGGTCCACGGGGGGGGGGGGGGGGGTACATTTGATGAAATTTTCGGCCAGTTAGAAAGTTAGTAATGGTGCACCTTCATAAAGTGCGCCATTACTATGTGTATGACTTGGTCAAACCTTGGTCAAAGTTAGTAATGGTGCACTTTGTATAGGTGTGTCATTACTAAGTTTGACATAGTAATGGCGCACTTTGTATAGGTGCGTCATTACTAAGTTTGACATAGTAATGGCGCACGTATGCAAAGTGCGCCATTACTAAGTTTGACCAAGGTTTGACCCAGTCATACACATAGTTATGGCGCACTTTGTAAAGGTGCGCCATTACTATGTCAACTTAGTAATGGCACACCTATAGAAAGTGCACCA
Source organism: Triticum urartu (assembly GCF_056163025.1). Classification (NCBI taxonomy): domain Eukaryota; kingdom Viridiplantae; phylum Streptophyta; class Magnoliopsida; order Poales; family Poaceae; genus Triticum; species Triticum urartu. The sequence continues at coordinate 426,215,166 of NC_141876.1, forward strand.
TTACTATGTGTATGACTGGGTCAAACCTTGGTTAAATTTAATAATGGCGCACTTTTCACCTGATGCGCCATTACAGTTTTGGTTACTAATGGCGCACCTACGCATGGTGCACCGTTACTATTTAGTAATGGTGCACCACATGTATAGTGCACCATTAGTGTCCATATTGGCTATAACTGTTTTTCTAGTAGTGAATCTATCGGTATATTACTTGGAGCTATATTTTTATTCATCACATGATGTGAGTTTTACTTATAGCTTCTTGTGCTATAGTTTATGCTTTGTTTGCTTTTTAGTTTGCCACAATCATTGTTTGTTTGACACACCTTTTGAGAGGGACACGCAATATTTGTTAGAATACTCTATGTGCTTCACTTCTATCTTTTGAGCTAGACAGTTGCTCTAGTGCTTCGCATATATCTATTAGAGCATGGAGGAGGTTATATTTTATAGAAATGATTGCACTCTCATTCTTCACTTAAATAATTTTGAGATTCTACTAAATAGTAGTTGGTGATATGACGTGTTATAAGACTATTCCAAAAAGGATAGGTATTCAAGGAGGGTATAATAAGAACTTTCATGTAGATCACCAAATATGAAACATATGGTTTAATTATATTGATGTCATAGTATGAAAGGATATTGGTTCATAATCATTGGTTAGTAGAAATATCGGTATTAAATCTCGTTATTAACTTCTCATCTAAGTGTTGGTCATGGCATGGTGGGGAGGTTTGAGCATTTTTATGTCTGATTGAAATCTTTGAGTGCTGTTATAATCGGGGGTGCGCGATGGTTAACTCCTACCAACATCCTCCCTAGGGGCATGCGAGTAATACTTTGCTTCGAGGGCTAATAGGCTTTTACAATAAGTATATGTGTTCTTTATGACTAATGTGAGTCCATGGATTATATGCACTCCTACCTTTCTGCAATTTTCTAGCCTCTCCTGTACCATGCATTGCCCTTCCTCACCTCGAGAGTTGGTGCAAACTTCGCCGGTGCATCCAAACTCCGTGATATGATACACTCTATCACACAAAAGCCTCCTTATATCTTCCTCAAAACAGCCACCATGCCTACCTATCATGGCATTTCGATAGCCATTCCAAGATATATTGCCATGCAACTTCCATCGTTTCGTCACATGACTTGTGTGTTCATTGTCATATTTCTTTGCATGTTCATATAGACCTGACATGATATTTGTGGCAAAGCCACCATTTTTCATTGTTATACATGTTACGCTAGATCATTTCACATCCTGGTACACTACCAGAGGCATTCATATAGAGTCATAATGTTTCAATTATCGAGTTGTAATATGGAGTTGTAAATAAATAAAAGTGTGATGATCATCATTGTTAGAGCAGTGTCCCCGTGAGGAAAGGATGACGGAGACTATGATTCCCCCATAAGTCGGGACAAGACTCCGGATGAAAAATAAAATAAAAGAAAAGAAAAAAAGAAGAGGCCAAAAAGAGCCCAACAAAAATGAGAGAAAACGAGAGAAGGGGCAATGTTACTATCCTTTTACCACACTTGTGCTTCAGAGTAGCACCATGTTCTTCATATAGAGGGTCTCCTGAGTTATCACTTTCATATAATAGTGGGAATTTTTCATTATAGAACTTGGCTTGTATATTCCGATGATGAGCTTCCTCAAATGCCCGAGGTCTTCATGAGCAAGCAAGTTGGATGCACACCCACTTAGTTTCAGTTGAGCTTTCATACACTTATAGCTCTTAGTGCATCTGTTGCATGGCAATCCCTACTCCTCAGATTGATATCGATTCATGGGCCTCTCCATTACCCGTTGATCCGCCGACTTGTTGCGAGACTTTATTCCATTTTTGACTTCCCTTATTGATCTCTACCACCACATTCTAGTCCACCTATAGTGCTATATCCATGGCTCATGCTCATGTATTGTGTGGATTTGAAAATGTTGAAGTGCGTTAGAAGTACGATCCAATTGCCTGGTTTGACACCAGGCTGCTCATGATATATATTTATGCGGTGAAGGCAGAGTAATGCCATGCTAACATGATAAAATGAGTTGGGATAACATTCGTTAAGGATCATATATTTGGAAAAAGTAATGATTATGTTTCTTATATTCATGGATATTATAATGTTGACATTATTACTTCATCGTTTCTCAATATTTATACCGTAAAGAGATTACATGATAAACATGCTAGGTAGAATCCAACATCAAAAAATTTGTTTTTATCATTTACCTACTCGAGGACGAGCATGAATTAAGATTGGGGATGCTAATACGTCTCCAATGTATCTATAAATTTTGATTGTTTCATGCTATTATATTATTAATATTGGATGCTTTATATGCTCTATTATGCTATTTTATATCATTTTTTGGGACTAACCTATTAACTCAGTGCCCAATGCTTAACTCAGTGCCTATTGCTATTTTTTTGCTTGTTTTTGGTTTTTCTGAAAATTAATACCAAACGAATTCCAAACATGATGAAACTTTACGGTGATTTTTTTGGACCAGAAGGGACCCCATAAGTTCGAGAGGAGGCCAGAAGATCTATGGGAGAGCCACAAGCTCACCAGGCGTGCCCTGGGGGTAGGGCGCACACCCTGAGCTCGTGGGTCCCATGCAGCTTTGTTTCGCCTAATTTAACCTCTATAAATTCCCAAATATTCCCGAACCAATAGAGAGATGATACGTCTCGAATGTATCTATAATTTTTTTATTATTCCATCCTGTTATATTATCATTCTTGGATGTTTTACAATCATTTTTTATCATTTTTTGGGACTAACCTATTGACATATTGCCAAGTGCTGGTTGTTGTTTTTTGCTTGTTCTTACATCGCAGGAAATCAATATCAAACGGAGTCCAAATGTAGTGGAACTTTTGTAGATTTTTTATGGACCAGAAGACACCCAATAGACCGGAGAAGCACCTGGGGGGTGCCCCGAGGGGGGCATAACCCACTAGGGCGCTCCTGGGCACCCAGATGCGCCCAGGTGGGTTGTGACCACCTTGGTGGCCTCCTGCACCGCCTCTTTGCTCTATAAATACCCCAATATTCTAGAAACCCTAGGGGAGTCGACGAAAATCAATTCCAGACGCCGCAAGTTCCAGAAACCTCAGATCCAATCTAAACACCATCACGTAGGGGTTCATCATCATCATTGGTGCCTCTCTGATGATGCGTGAGTAGTCCTTTGTAGACCTACGGGTCCGTAGTTAGTAGCTAGATGGCTTCCTCTCTCTCTCTCTCTTGATTATCAATACAACGGTCTCTTGGAGATCTACTTGATGTAACTCTTTTTGCAGTGTGTTTGTTGGGATCTGATGAACTTTGAGTTTATGATCAGATCTATGTTTTAATCCATGAAAGTTATTTGAGTCTTTTGATGTCTTATATGCATGATTACTTATAGCCTTGTATTTCTTCTTCAAATCTTTGGTTTAGTTAGGCCAACTAGATCGATTTTTCTTGCCATGGGAAGAGGTGCTTTGTGATGGGTTCGATCTTACGGTGCTTGATCCTAGTGACAAAATAGGAAACGCCACGTATGTATTGTTGCTATTGAGGATAACAAGATGGGGTCTATTTCTACATAAATAGATCTTGTCTACATCAGGTCATCATTCTTATTGTATTACTCCGTTTCTCTAGGAACTTAATGCACTAGATGCATGATGGATAGCAGTCGATGTGTGGAGTAATAGTAGTAGATGCAGGCAGCAGTCGGTCTACTAATCTTGGATGTGATGCCTACATAATGATCATTGCCAGGATATCATTATGATTATTTGAATTTCTATCTATTGCCCAACAATATTTTGTTTACCCACCATTGCCATTTTCTCGAGAGAAGCCACTAGTGAAATCTATGGCCCCAGGGTCTCTTCTTTATTATATTTGCTTTCACGGTCTATTTTTATTTGCTTTTGTTTCAGATGTATTAATGCAAAAAACCCAAAAATACCTCGCTGAATTTTATTTGCTTTTGTCAATCTACTACAATTTTTATCCTGTCTACTTGCCAATTTCTGGCGCCGTTACCCGAAAGGGATTGACAACCCCTTTAATATGCCGGGTAACGAGTATTTGTTATTAGTGTGCAGGTGCCATTCATGTAGTGTTGCGTGGTTCTCCTACTAGGTCGATAACCTTGGTCTCATCACTGAGGGAAATACCTACCATAGTTGTGCTGCATCATCCCTTCCTCTTTGGAGAAATACCGACGTAGTTCAAGCCGCATCAAAATGAATTTCTGGCGTCGTTGCCAGGGAGACATCATCAACATCTACCAGGTTCCTAATCACAAATCTCATCTCCTAGAAATTTACATTATTTGCCATTTGCCTCTCGTTTTCCTCTCCCCCACTTCACAAAAAATTGCCGTTTTATTCACTCTGTTCTCGTCCGCGTTTCTCATTGGATTTTAGTTTGCTAGATTTGTCACCATGAGTTACTTTGGTATGGCAGAAACATATGATGGCCTAACTCCTAAAATTGGACGATCTGGCAATCTAGATGCTAAAACTTTTATTTTGGGGCAAGGGAATGTTATAGGAAAAGAACATATCCAAGAATTTTTCAATTGTGTTGGGAATTTGAGTCTTGATGATGCCCCTATTCTTTAGAGGACTAAATCTTATGCGGAAGCTATTTCAGCACTAGTTCTAAAACTTGAAAATAAATTTATCCGTAAGCATCCTACCTTGCAAAGATTGTTTTTTGAGTTACCCTTTATAAAATACACCAAAGCTAAAAGGTTAGCCACCCTTGTTCTTATGAATGAATTTGATTAGTTAGTACGGGAAGCAAGGGAGTTTTTCAATTTCTATGGTTTGAATCATGAAAACCGGTGATAGATGTAATTCTTTATAATAGTGATTATGTGCTAAGACATTTGCTTGGGGATTATCAAATCTTTGATGAGAATCTTAAAAAGGAAGTCCCTGTTTTAGATATAATCGAACAAGTTTTCAATGATGTTAATCAACACTATTCTTGGATTGTTGCCGGAAAGAAAAAATGATATGATGATAAGCAACTTGATAGTGCTAAGGTCTATATGGATAAGGTGTTCTATGTTGTCTTTACAAAACCTTCTGACAAGGACACCTCTAAGTAAAATAGAAACAAGGATGACAATACTTAGATCCTTCGCATTATGCCTAGCTATGGGGCATAAAACGATAGCGCTTGTTGGGAGGCAACCCATTGAATAAAATTTATTTTTGTCTTTTTCTTTCTGTTCTTGAGTGTTTGCACAATTATGATACTATTATGATTGTGTTATTTGTGTTCTAATTAGTGTTTGTGCCAAGCAAAGCCTTTGGAATCATGTTGGGTGATAGTTGACTTGATCTTGCTGAAAACAGAAACTTTTGCACCCAGGAAAATAATTTTCGTTTTTAACAGAAGCGCGATAAAATACTGACTGTTTTTGCAGAAGATTAATATACAAATTGCTCATGTTTTCCTAATTTTTCAGAATTTTTGGAGTCACATAAGTATTCTAAATTTCCATATTGCTACAGACTATTCTATTTTTGATAGATTCTGTTTTCTTTGCGTTGTGTGCTTGTTTTGATGATTCTATCATTTTTTGAAGAGTTTTTGCCATAGAAAAGTTAGAATACAGTAGATATAATGCAAAAATAAAATATGAATGGGTTTTCAATACTACTTATATTAGTGATTTGCTTTCTTATACTAACGGGTCTCACGAAGGTTTTGTTGAGTTTTGTGTGATTGAAGTTTTCAAGTTTTGGGTGATATTACGATGGATGAAGGAATAAGGATTAGCAAAAGGCAAAGCTTGGGCGATGCCCATGGCACCCCAAGATAATATTCAAGAAGTATCAATCAACTAAGCTTGGGGATGCCCCCGAGTGGCATCCCCTCTTTCTTCTAACGACCATCGGTATTTTACTTGAAACTATATTTTTATTCGTCTCATATTATGAGTTTTGCTTGGAGCGTCTTGTATGATATGAGTCTTTGCTTGTTTTGCTTTATATTTTTAATCATGAATCCTTGCTGGACACACCTATTTGAGAGAGCCAAAATTATGCCATGACTTGTTAGAATTTCTCTCTATGCTTCACTTAAATCTTTTTGAGCTATGGAATTGCTCTCGTGCTTCACTTATATCTTTTTGAGCACGGTGTGCTTTAGTACTTTTGGAGAAATTCTCTCATGCTTCACTTAGATTTATTTGAGAGTTAGTAAAAAATTTAAGAAATTCTCTCTTGCTTCACTTAAATTATTTTGAGAGAAGAAATTTTTTATGCTCATGTTCTTCACTTAGATTTGTTTGAGCTATCAAAAGCAACATATGAAACTAGTCCCAAAGTGATAGATATCCAAGGAGGATATAATACAAACTTTCATGAAGATCATTGGACAAAATAAACTTGATTCCTTGTAATAGTTTTGCGATATGTTGATATAATATGTGAGTCATGTTGATGAGTAATTATGCTTTAGTAAGAATATTGGTGTTAAGGTTTGTGATTCCCTATGCAAGCACCAAAGTCAATAGTTATGCAATGAAATTACACCCTACTTGTGGTGCATTATCCGGTGTTATTTATTCTTAATGCTCTCTTATGAGATTTTTCGTTTCTTGGTTGAATGCTTCTCAATGTTTTGCTAGCCTTCATTTTGCACTAAGTATGATCAGTACTTGTGCATCCAAAATCCTTAAAACCAATTTTTGCCACATGAGTCCACCATAACTACCTATATGCGGTATTCTTCTGCCGTTCTAAGCAAATTTGTATGTGCCATCTCTAATTTTCAAAATAAACTTCTCTTTTGTGTGCTCGTACCGCTCATCAAACGGTAGGGGGTGGCTGATATATTTCCATGCTAGATGTGTTAATCTCCAGATGAGTGTTTATTCACTTGTCATTGCACAAGAGTACGACAAAGGTATTACGGATGCCCAATCCCAAATTGAAAAATGAATTTACTTTATGTTGTAAAATAATAAATTCCTTGGAAAGTGTTGGTATGGAAGGCACCCGTGGATACGGTTAGCCATGGAAAGTGAAAGTATGGTGGAGAAAGGAATAAGCTTTATTTTCTGTTTGGGAACCGCCTATGATATATCTAGCTTCGAAAGTATTTGGAACTACTCGATCATTTTCGTTAACAGGAAAAGCATGCCACCCAAAATGTATTATTTCTATCTTTTTCGCTTTGAGCTCTGGCACCTCTACAAATCCCTACTTCCCTCCACGAAGGGCCTTTCTATTTACTTTATGCAATTTTCATTTTTACTTGAGTCTCCATCTTCTCTTATAAAGCACCAACTAAGCGGCACTATGATCATACTTGAGCATTGGGTGTAGCTAATATGCATGTGTGTTTCATGAATGGATCAATGATTGAGCATAATGGGCTAGGGGTAACTTGCTTTAGCGTTGATATTTTGAAAGACATGGTTGCTTGTTGATATGCTTGAGTATTAAAGTCCTCATGTCAAAACTAGACTATTTCTTTGAACCATATAAAAGTCCAATTGTCCATGCTATAAAAGAAATAATATGTGATGAACATGTTAGGCAGCATTCCACATCAAAAATTCTGTTTTTATCATTTACTTACCCGAGGACGAGCAGGAATTAAGCTTGGGGATGCTGATACGTCTCCAACATATGTATAATTTTTTATTTTTCCATGTTGTTATATTATCATTCTTGGATGTTTTACAATAATTTTATATCATTTTTTGGGATTAACCTATTGACATAGTGCCAGATATTTGCTGTTTTTTTGCTTGTTTTTTACATCGCGGGAAATCAATATCAAATGGAGTCCAAATGCAGCAAAACTTTTTGTGGATTTTTATGGACCAGAAGACACCCAATGGGCCGGAGAAGCACCTAGGGGTGCCCCGAGGGAGGCACAACCCACCAGGGCATGCCTGGGGCCCTAGGCGCGCCCAGGTGGGTTGTGCCCACCTCGGTGGCCTCCCGCACCGCCTCTTTGCTCTATACATACCCCAATATTCCAGAAACCCCAGGGGAGTCGACGAAAATCAATTCTAGTTGTCGCAAGTTCCAGAAACCACAGATCCAATCTAAACACCATCACAGAGGGGTTCATCATCGTCATTGGTTCCTCTTCGATGATGCGTGAGTAGTACTTTGTAAATGTACAGGTCCGTAGTTAGTAGCTAGATGGCTTCCTCTCTCTATCTCTCTCTCTCTTGATTCTCAATACAATGGTCTCTTGGAGATCTATTTGATATAACTCTTTTTGCGGTGTGTTTCTTGGGACCCGATGAAACTTTGAGTTTATGATCAGATCTATGTTTTTATCCATGAAAGTTATTTGAGTCTTTTGATCTCTTATATGCATGATTACTTATAGCCTTGTATTTCTTCTTCGAATCTTTGGTTTAGTTAGGCCAACTAGATCAAATTTTCTTGCCATGGGAAGAGGTTCTTCGTGATGGGTTCGATCATACGGTGCTTGATCCTAGTGACAGAAGGGGAAACAACACGTATGTATCAGTGCTATTAAGGAAAACAAGATGGGGTCTATTTCTACATAAATAGATCTTGTCCACATCATGTCATCGTTCTTATTGCATTACTCTGTTTCTCCATTCACTTAATACACTAGATGCATGCTGGATAGTGGTCGATGTGTGGAGTAATAGTAGTAGATGCAGGCAGGAGTCGGTCTACTAATATTGGACGTGATTCCTATATAATGATCATTGCCTGGATATCATCATGATTATTTGAAGTTCTATTGCCCAACAGTAATTTGTTTACCCACCGTTGCTATTTTCTCGAGAGAAGCCACTAGTGAAATCTACGGCCCCGGGTCTCTTCTTTATTATATTTGCTTTCGTAATCTATTTTTATTTGCTTTTATTTTCAGATCTATTATTCCAAAAAAGTACCTCGCTGAATTTTATTTGCTTCTATTTGCATTTATCAATCTACTACAATTTTTATCCCGTCCACTTGCCAATTTCTGGCGCCGTTGCCCGAAAGGGATTGACAACCCCTTTAATATTTCGGGTTGCGAGTATTTTTTATTTGTGTGCAGGTGTCGTTCATGTAGTGTTGCGTGGTTCTCCTACTAGTTCGATAACCTTGGACTCATCACTGAGGGAAATACCTACTGTAGCTATGCTGCATCATCCCTTACTCTTTGGGGAAATACCGACGTAGTTCAAGCCGCATCAAGAGACACCCAAAACACTTTTTCCACCGCCACAAGCTTATGTTCTTCCGTGATCCCATCTGAAGGCCTTCCTGGTGCACTTCCAGAGGGGGAATTGATCATGGAGGGCCTCTACATCAACCTTGCTACCCTACCGATGATGCGTGAGTAGTTCACCACAGACTTGCGGGTTCGTAGCTAGTAGATAGATGGCTTCTTCTCTCTCTTTAATCCTCAATACCATGTTCTCCTCGATCTTATTGGAGTTTTGTCTTCTGTAATCTTCTTTTGTGGTGTATTTGTTGGGATCCGATGAATTGTGGGTTTATGAACAGATTATTCATTGAACGTAATTCAGTCTTTTCTAAACTTTATTCTGCATGATTGTTATAGCTTTGTATTTCTCTCCGATCTATCAGTTTGGTTTTGCAACCTAGTTTGGTTTATCTTTAGTTGGGAGAGGAGCTTTGTGATGGGTGGCATTTTGCGGTGTCCTCATCACTGACAGAAAGGGTAGCGAGGTACGTATTTGTATTGTTGCCATTAAGGGTAAAATGATGGGTTTATTCATGTTGCTTGAGTTACTTTTTCTACATCATGTCATCTTGGTTAAAGTGTTACTCTGTTTGTAATGAACTTAATACCATAGATGCATGTTGGATGGTGGTCGATTGGTGGAGTAATAGTAGTAGGTGCAGAATCTTTTCGGTCTACTTGTCACGGTGTGGGGACCCCGACTCATATGTCATGGTCACCAAATGCACATGTATAGTGATCCCAGAGATCAATGCTCACTGAACACACAGAAGCTGAATAACAAGAGTCTTACATCCATACATACCGTCTTACACGAATTATGACCATTATGGTCAAGTCTTACATAGGTAAAGCCTTATGGGCAGAATATCTGATAGAACACAAGCAGCGGAAATCTTCGTTGATAAGTAGAACCCATGCCATCTTCCTCAACCCTACAGGCATTCTGACTGGGAAAGCGTCCTAGTTCGCATGTTCGCCTCCAAAGAATTCTTCTTCGAACTCATGCTCTTCCATGCCTAGCCGATTAAATAACGAGTGGCAAGCCAATAAGTACTTTGAATGTACTCGCAAGCAACCCATGTTTTGGATCAAGGTAACAATGCATGACATAATACTGAATAGGTAATTTTGTAGAAATCTAGTTTTGAGTGCAATGACATGTTGAACAACTTGTATGCATCTTAGGAATTCAGATCACCATATGAACAGGCTACAGATATCATCATAAACGGAGTTCGGAACAACTCCTACTTAATCAACATGTCAAGTCATATGACTCGTCTCAAATTTCTTTTGCCCACACACACCAAGTTTGTAAAATACTAGACATAGTTTAAGTAGCACCACCCAACTGTCCTAGACCATGGACACATCTATTTGAATAGTTTGAGACTCTACAAAGGTTGGACACTTTACCCACAAGATCCGGGAAGCTTCCGTGTCAACCACGTCCCACAGTACCTCAAGTACCCGGGGTAAGCTCCCGATCACTACCTTTCCCTAGGTGACACTAACATAGAGTCCACTCGTTGGTACACAGCCCTCGTGTATAATCATAAAGATCTTGGGACTTGCCCTTTTCATTTCCACAACTACACAAAAAGACCAACGGTGTGTCTGGTGCCCTGTAAAAATATTCATGGCCGCCTATCCAAGCACGACCCCGTCCCGAGAGTGAACTCACGTCACCCCGTCACTAGTAATGTGGGCACCATGCTAGTATCAAACTAGGTAATCAATAATTCCCCATCCCATAAGGGGTAGTGTGGTTGTACGTGTTTGGTTGGTATGGTTGACACACCTTAAATCTAACCCGTCTTTTACACACAAAACTGTTTTGGTACACCACTTCTTCATCAATCGGTGACCTAGCCCAACATCACTCACATACATTAGGGGCACCCGGTGGGGTTTTCGAAATGATTATAACCAATTTATGATCATGGTATAGATGCGACATCATGCTTCAAAATCAAGTATTTATCATCGCGTCTCTAGCACAAGGTAGAGCTAGGAACATGCAAGTACTAACGTGCATGCATCAATGCAATGATTATATCAAGCTCATAATCAACAATGTCATCATGCATACTGAAATTTTATCGATGAACAAGAGAGGTGTATCATGGTCAAAGGGTTTCTTGCCTTTGTTGGCTTGGTCTTCGAAGTCTTCAAGTCCTTCTCCTTCTTCTTCTCCAACTATTTCATCAAACACGGGATCTATTTGTTGCAAAGGAATAACGAGAAATAAGGCAATAGTAAAAATAGAACAATAAAAGTGCTTAGAAAAATGTCAACTTGTTTCTGTTAAATATTAGGATGAAAACTAAGAATGCAAAAATTCTTAGTTTTGGATTTGGAACTATAGATACAGAGAAATGGATTTTGAAAGATGGATTTAAATGCTCAAATTTGAATTTGAATTTGAACAGTACAAAAAGTTGGTTGGATATGTAAGAAAGTTACACCATTAAATAGGTGGGATTTTAGAAAATTATAAGAGTTGGAATTATTGGATTTGGACCAATATTTTATTCTATGGAATTTTTGGAAGTTATAGAAATAAAGAAAAAGAAAAGGGGCGCTGTGCAAAAGGGCCATAACGGCCACAGTGCAGCAGGCCCAGAAGGAATAGGGCCCAACGAGCCGGTGCGTGTGCGCCAGGTTTTCAAACCTGACAGGTGGGGCCCGGGCTTCAGATAGAGAGAAAGGCGAGGGAGAGGTGAGGATGACCGTGGGCTCCACCTGTCATCTCTAACCCCACGACAGAGAGGTCGATGATCTCACTGGCGACGATGCAGAGCACGGCCAGGCAAGTGGATGGCACCGACGTGTTCAGCGTCGTGTCACCGTTCGGGTGGTGGTGGAGGTGATTGCCGGAGCAGCCTGGTTCGCCGGTGACGAGGTCACACGACGGAGGAGCTTCGGGTGGCGGTGGTTCCGGTCGTTTCCGGCTGCAAAAGGAGTGGGGAAGAGGGGAAAGGGTCAGCGAGGTGAGGTGGCTCCAGAGTGGGGGAAAAGGAGGTCTATACCGTGAGATCGCCGGCGACCCAAGGTGGCAGAGCTCGAGCTCGGGTGCTCCTGGAGATGAACTGGGGGTGTAGGGGGGCTATTTGGAGTGGGAGAGGACGAGTGGTGGTGAGGGAGAGGCTCAAGGAGGCTTTATATAGCCGGCCCGTGGCTCACCATGGACCGGTGCGCCGGCGAGATCGATGCTGTCGATGTAGGTCACGGGGGCTCGTGGGAGCTTGTCCGGGGCGTTTGTAGGGATGGTCTACAACCAGGGGAAGGAAGAGAGAGAGAGTAGGTGTCGGTGTCAAAACTGGCAGATCTCGGGTAGGGGGGCCCAAGCTGTGAGTCTAAGGATCAATGGTAACAAGGGACAATGGGGACACGGTGTTTGCCCAGGTTCGAGCCCTCTCAAAGCATGTAAAACCCTACGTCCTAATTGATTGTATTCGATGAGTATAGGGGTTACAAGAGTTGAGCTACCTCAAGATCATAATGGCCAAACCCTAGCAGTCTAGCCTATGATTATTCTGATGCCCTCTACGGACTAAACCCTCTGGTTTACATACACACCGGAGGGGCCTAGGGTTGTACAAAGTCGATTCACAGAGGGAAGGAGTATTACATCCGGACACCAAACTTGCCGTTCTACGCACATAGGAGTCCTACCCGGACACAAGATGTGGTCTTCTGCTTCGCCTTCACGACCCATCAGTCCGGCCCATATCGAATAGACCGGACACCTGAGGAGGCCTTAATCCAGGACTCCCTCAGTAGCCCCCAAACTTGCCTTCAATGATGATGTAGTATCCGGCTTATGTCTCCGGCTTTGCAAGGCGGGTTCTTCATCATACTCTGGATTGACAATAGTCCGATTTTGACCTCCATGTTCTGCCTTTATGATTGCTTCCTGTCATCGCCTCGATTTCCATGCGCCGGGCGAATGCGAACGGTCCATAATAATCTTTTACAAATAAGCCCATTACCACACAAGGACGGCATCTATATAAGGAGGTTAGATCCCCGAATGCCATCCACATCACGCAAAGATCATCAGAGCCAACCAGAAAAAACTTCAAAACATGGCCAATGCTCATAGCTCTTCTTCTCGCCCTCATGTCCCTCAAGCGGGTGATTGGAAAAGTTGCTTCATGTCTCACCCCCAGCTGAATCGACTTCAGACGAAGAGATATCTCCCTCCCGCGGGTCTAGTCTCCTTGCGGGAGGGAATTTCCTCGATTGGCAATGACATGCTAGCAGAAAATTTCCCCAACCCCAACAAGGAGGAGAGGGTGTGCTTCTTCTCATTTCTTCTGAGGGGCTTAGGATTCCCGATCCACCCTTCCTCAGAGGCCTATTGGAATTCTACGGGATCCAGCTTCACAACCTCACACAAGGTTATAGCCTGCACATTTCGGGTTTCATCGCTCTCTATGCACTGTTCTTAGGCTGCGAGGCCCATTTCGAACTATGGAGAAAGTCCGTCCGCCTCCTCCCTCATTCCCGATGACCCACAAGTATAGGGGATCTATCGTAGTCCTTTAGATAAGTAAGAGTGTCAAACCCAATGAGGAGCGGAAGGAAATGACAAGTGGTTTTTAGCAAGGTATTCTCTGCAAGCACTGAAATTATCGGTAACAGATAGTTTTGTGATAAGATAAATTGTAACGCGTAACAAGCAAAAAAATTAACTAAAGTGCAGCAAGGTGGCCCAATCCTTTTTGTAGCAAAGGACAAGCCTGGAAAAACTCTTATATAAAGCAAAGCGCTCCCGAGGACACATGGGATAAGTTGTCAAGTTAGTTTTCATCATGCTCATATGATTCGCGTTCGTTAGTTTGATAATTTGATATGTAGGTGGACCGGTGCTTGGATGCTTCCCTTCCTTGGGCAAGACTCCCACTTATGATTAACCCCTTTCGCAAGCATCCGCAACTAGGAAAGAAGAATTAAGTAAAGCTAACCATAGCATGAAACATATGGATCCAAATCAGCCCCTTACGAAGCAACACATAAACTAGAGTTTAAGCTTCTGTCACTCTAGCAACCCATCATCTACTTATTACTTCCCAATGTCTTCCCCTAGGCCCAAATAATGGTGAAGTATCATGTAGTTGACGTTCACATAACACCACTAGAGGAGGGACGACATACATCTCATCAAAATATCGAACAAATACCAAATTTACATGATTACTTATAACAAGACTTCTCCCATGTCCTCAGGAACAAACGTAACTTCTCACAAAGCATATTAATAATCATAATCAGAGGAGTATTAATTATCATTAAGTATATGAAAATATAATCTTCCACCGGATAAACCAACTAGCATCAACTACAAGGAGTAATGAACACTACTCGCAACCCACAAGTACCAATCTGAGGTTTTGGGACCAAGATCGAATACAAGAGATGAACTAGGGTTTGAGAGGAGATGGTGCCGATGAATATGTTGATGGAGATTGACCCCCTCTCGATGAGAGGACCGATGGTGATGACGATGGCGACGTTTCCCCCCTCCTGGAGGGATGTTTCCCATGCAAAACAGCTCCGCCGAAGCCCTAGATTGGTTCTGCCCAGGTTCAGCCTCGAGATAGCGCCGCTTCGTCCCGAAAGCTTCTTCTTTTTTTTTCTAGGGTGAAAGACACCATATAGCCAAAGATGGGCACCGGAGGCCTGCCAGGGGGCCCACAAGGTCGGGAGGCGCGCCTAGGGGTGTAGGGCACGCCCTCCACCCTTGTGGCTGGCCGGTGGGGCCCCTCTGGTACTTTGTTCGCCCAATATTTTTTATATATTATAAAAACATGCTCCGTGAAGTTTTAGGACTTTTGGAGTTGTGAAGAATAGGTCTCTAATAGTTGCTCCTTTTCTACTCCAGAATTCCAGCTGCTGGCATTCTCCCTCTTCATGTAAACCTTATAAAATAAGAGAGAATATGCATAAGTATTGTGATATAATGTGTAATATCAGCCCATAATGCAATAAATATCAATATAAAAGCATGATGCAAAATGGACGTATCAGTTCCCAAGGGGGTTCCATATTTGAGGTGGGCGGTGCCGAAGTATGGCGCATAGCCGGATCAGGTTACCTCATCGGAACTCCCAAGATGGAATCCGAAGAATGAAATTCGGAATGGTTTTATATCGAGGACGTTCCCCTTCCAGACCCAGTTCGGCGTGGACTTCCTGAATTCTCCAGTGCTCCTTTGAAGAAACGCTTCAATTGGCGCCCCCGGAGCCCCAAGCAAGAAGACAGTGCGGAAGTAGAGAGGTTGGTTAGCAAGGTCAGGGTACTTTCCCATTCCGAACTTTCGATAATCGAAGTCATGGCCATCTCAATAAAGCGATGCATCCAGCCCCTTCAGTCTAGAGTGACCCCTTTATGGTGTTACAACGGAAAGGACGACGCATCTCGTTATAAGCGCAAAGGCCCGGATACCCCAGCCGCTCTGGCCGTCATTCTTGCAGATCTTTATAAGGGGGAGAAAGAATAATTCACCCGTTTAAATTTTCAGGAAGGTTTATCCATGTATAACCCCATTGAAGGGATAAGTTTTTGATTATCAACATTGTCTTACCTCATTATTGAGGTCGCTAATCAAATTGTTCTGATCATCTTAAAACAAACATGGAGGAAGGTGGTCGAAAATGTTCATTGCCCCGCCCCACAGCTAGAGAATTATGCTCTCAACGAAGACCCTGGCTTCCATGAGGATACAGATATATTTATAGAGTTTGATGATGGAGTCTTTTATCAAGCGAGCCTTGACGAATCGGAAGTGGCTATTATGGCCGACTACCCCGGCATTCTCGCTTTGTCAAATGTAAGTACTCGGAAATCAACCTTAAAAAAGGATCCCCCCACTTGCGTTTCACCCATCACACTGAATCATGCTTCATAGGATCGGCGCTCAGCGAGCCGCACTCCATCGAGGGCGGTGTCTAGGAAGGCAACATCTACGCGGGGGCGGGGGGGCTTCAAAATGAAAGGAAACCGGGAGCTCCGTCGAGCCCCCTCCTTCATCAAAGAGGCATAACCTTTAACATGTGCCTAGGCATAAGACCAGATTGTCATATTTCTCCTCCATCTTATTTCAGGAGGAGCACATGGCAAACTGTGTCCAAAGGCCTAGTTAGTCGATCATCGGCTAATCCAGCACCAGGTTCATCAACCAGGACGAGAGCCAATACGGATGCAGTGCCAACTCATCCGCCTCATGAGGATTCGGATGACGTATCCGTCACAAATTCCGAAGTGGAGAGCGTGATGAATCATCGACGACTAAAAGAGATCGTGAATGCTCCAGCTTTTACTGAGCAGGAATTCACTGCCCTCAGCTCTATGGACGCATATATCCGAGCCGCCCGAGACATACTTGCAGGAGTTCCTCACCTGTTTTCAAAGGATATGCAGGTAATAGTTTGTGCAAATTTAATATATATAAGCCAGTAGCCCCCAAGGCTTTAAGTGGTTAAACCAACCGATTTAAGGATCATTATGACCGCATGTTCTCAAAGAGAAGAACAATGCGCTATCCCCGGAGCTTGAAACGAGCCGAGCAAAGCTAAATGCCACCACCACAAAGCTAGATGAAATTAAGAAATTCACGATTACCATCGATCAAAAGAACAAACTGGAGGAGGAAAAGGATAAGCAAGCCAAAGAGATAAAGATCTTAAAGGCTCAATTATCAGACGCACTCAAAGAAAATAAAAAGTTGAAAGGCGGCATATTCGGTATGACCTTTGAACCATCCAGGGGACTCATATTATCCCATAATTCAGAGTGTTATAATGCTGTTTTTGCAGGCCAGTTGACCGGGTGTCATGAAGAATAAGTGTCCGGATTCCGAGGCGGCGTTCTGAAAGAGCTTTCCGTGGTGCACGAGCGAGCCCGGAAAGCCATGAAGAGTATGGTCAAAGCCTTATGGCCGTCTCATTCCTGCTCGTCCTCGAGTAGGTAAATGATAAAAAAGTTATTTTTTGATGTGGAATGCTACCTAACATAAACTTGATCATATGTATAGTCATGGCATAAATATTAAGACATAAGTGATTCAAAGCAATAGTCTATAATTTGACATAAAGACATCAATACTCAGGCATCCCAACAAACAATCATGTCTTTCAAAATGTCAATACTAAAGAAAGCTATCCCTACAAAATCATATAGTCACTACAAAAAAAAGACACATCCGTGACATTTTGGGCCGAACGAATCCTTTTCCTGTCATGCTTATGAACTTCTATGACGTAATTGTGACAAAACCCGGTATCATCGTAGATGTGGTGGGCTCCTACTTCTATGACAAAAAATCATGACAGAAAATGGGCTTTTCGTACTAGGCGGGCCGGAGACGCTACTGCATGGCATTCTTTGGGCCGTCCATGATGGAAAAAACCATGGTAGAAGCGAGGGAGAGGGAAATATTGGGGGAGTTCCCGGTTACGGTGGGTGGTCAGTGGCCGAGCGATGCGTGTTTCTCTCGTACGTACACGCGTGTGTGCGAGGCGTTGCGCTCTAACTGAACCCGAGCAAGTGATACGTCTCCAACATATCTATAATTTTTGATTGCTCCATGCTATATTATCTACTGTTTTGGACATTATTGGGCTTTATTATCCACTTTTATATTATCTTTGGGACTAACCTACTAACCGGAGGCCCAGCCCAGAATTGCTGTTTTTTTGCCTATTTTAGGGTTTCGAAGAAAAGGAATATCAAACGGAATGAAACCTTTCGGAACGTGATTTTCTCAATGAACAAGACCCAGGAGACTTGGATCCTACGTCAAGAAACAAAAGCGGAGGCCACGAGGTAGGGGGGCGTGCCTGATATATACCTACGTACCCCCAAACGATCAGAGACGGAGCCAAAACCCTAATTCCACCACCGCAACTTTCTGTATCCACGAGATCCCATCTTGGGGCCTGTTCCGGAGCTCCGCCGGAGGGGGTATCCATCACGGAGGGCTTCTACATAATCACCATAGCCCATCCGATGTAGTGTGAGTAGTTCACCTCAGACCTACGGGTCCATAGTTATTAGCTAGATGGCTTCTTCTCTCTTTTTGGATCTCAATACAATGTTCTCCCCCTCTCTTGTGGAGATGTATTAGATGTAATCTTCTTTTTGCGGTGTGTTTGTTGAGACCGATGAATTTTGCGTTTATGATCAAGTCTATCTATGAACAATATTTGAATCTTCTCTCAATTCTTTTATGTATGATTGGTTATCTTTGCAAGTCTCTTCGAATTATCAGTTTGGTTTGGCCTACTAGATTGATCTTTCTTGCAATGGGAGAAGTGCTTAGCTTTGGGTTCAATCTTGCGGTGTCCTTTCCCAGTGACAGTAGGGGCAGCAAGACACGTATTGTATTGTTGCCATCGAGGATAACAAGAAGGGGTTTTCATCATATTGCAGGAGTTTATCCCTCTACATCATGTCATCTTGCTTAAGGCGTTACTCTGTTTTCATTAACTTAAGACTCTAGATGCATGCTGGATAGCGGTCGATGAGTGGAGTAATAGTAGTAGATGCAGGAAGGAGTCGGTCTACTTGTCTCGGACATGATGCCTATATACATGATCATACCTAGATATTCTCATAACTATGCTCAGTTCTGTCAATTGCTCAACAGTAATTCGTTCACCCACCGTAGAATACCTATGCTCTTGAGAGAAGCCACTAGTGAAACATATGGCCCCCGGGTCTATATTCATCATATCAATCTTCCAATACTTAGTTATTTCCTTTGCTTTCTACTTTGCTTTTATTTTACTTTGCATTTTTATAATAAAAATACCAAAAATATTATCTTATCACATCTATCAGATCTCACTCTCGTAACTGGCCGTGTAGGGATTGACAACCCCTTATCGTGTTGGTTGCGAGGATTTATTTGTTTTGTGCAGGTACGAGGGACTCGCACGTAGCCTCCTACTGGATTGATACCTTGGTTCTCAAAAACTAAGGGAAATACTTACGCTACTTTGCTGCATCACCCCTTCCTCTTCGGGGAAAGCCAACGCAGTGCTCAAGAGGTAGCAAGAAGGATTTCTGGCGCCGTTGCCGGGGAGTCCATGCAAAAGTCAATATACCAAGTACCCGCATTACATTATTTGCCATTTGCCTCTCATTTTCCTCTCCCCCACTTCACCCTTGCTGTTTTATTCGCCCTCTCTCTATCCTCCCTCTCCTTCTCTATTTGCCTATTGTTGCCCGGTTGCTTTTTGTTTGCTTGTGTGTTAGTTTGCTTGCTTGTCACGATGGCTCAAGATAACACTAAATTGTGTGACTTTACCAATACCAACAAGAATGATTTTATTAGCACTCTGATTGCTCCTCCTACCGATGCTGAATCTTGTGAAATTAATACTGCTTTGCTGAATCTTGCCATGAAAGATCCGTTTTCCGGCCTTCCTAGTGAAGATGCCGCTACCCATCTAAATAGCTTCGTTGATTTGTGTGATATGCAAAAGACGAAATATGTGGATAACGATATTGTTAAATTGAAGCTATTTCCTTTTTCGCTTAGAGATCGTGCTAAAGCTTGGTTTTCGTCTTTGCCTAAAAATAGTATTGATTCATGGAATAAGTGCAAAGATGCTTTTATCTCTAAGTATTTTCCTCCCACTAAGATCATCTCCCTTAGAAATGATATTATGAATTTTAAGCAACTTGATCATGAACATGTTGCACAAGCTTGGGAGAGGATGAAATTAATGATACATAATTGCCCTACTCATGGTTTGAATTTGTGGATGATTATACAAAAACTTTATGCCGGATTGAATTTTGCTTCTAGAAATCTTTTAGATTCAGCCGCGGGAGGCACTTTTATGGAAATCACTTTAGGACAACCTACTAAACTCCTAGATAATATTATGGTTAATTATTCTCAATGGCATACTGAAATATCTACTAATAAAAAAGGTGCATGCGATAGAAGAAATTAATGTTTTGAGTGGAAAGATGGATGAACTTATGAAATTATTTGCTAGTAAGAGTGTTTCTTCTGATCCTAATGATATGCCCTTGTCTACTTTGATTGAGAATAATAATGAATCTATGGATGTGAATTTTGTTGGTAGGAACAATTTTGGTAACAACGCGTATAGAGGAAATTTTAATCCTAGGCCTTATCCTAGTAATCCCTCTAATAGTTATGGTAATTCCTACAACAATTCTTATGGAAATTATAATAAGATGCCCTATGATTTTGAATCTAATATTAAAGAATTTATTACTTCGCAAAAGAATTTTAATGCTTTGATTGAAGAAAAATTGCTTAAGATTGATGAGTTGGCTAGGAACGTTGATAGAATTTCCATTGATCACTACTAGGGAAAATCCTAGTAGTAGCGCGGGTTTTTAGGCTATCAGTAGCGCGGGGGGGGGGGGGGGGGGCGCTTCCAATAAGGCACTACAGCTAACTCCTAGTAGTAGCGCTGTATTCACCCGCGCTACTACTATTGACTATAGCAGTAGCGCTGCATTCACCCGCGCTACTACTATTGACTATAGTAGCAGCACTTTTACAGAACGCGCTGCTATTAGTTAGCTGTAGCGATTTCCTAGCCATGCGCTACTGCTATATCTTTCATCATTTCAACCCCGTTTCAGCTTCAATAAACTACAATTTCGAGATACTAGATACTACTAAATATCAATTTCATAAAGGCATAAAGCATTATAGGTACTAGGTAGTATTCCCTCGGTTCCAAATTACTCGTCGTGGTTTTAGTTCAAATTTGATATGGAGGGAGTACTAGATAACAATTTCATATATACTCAAACATGCATCCTCAAGCAGTACTAGGTGATATCGACGACGATCATCATATGTAGTTTTAGATGATATCGACGACGATCATCATATGTAGTTTTAGATGATATCGACGACGATCATCATATGTAGTTCTACATGATATCGACGAGAATCATCATATGTAGTTCTAGATGATATAGCCACACACACACATATGTAGTTCTAGATGATATCGATGACGATCATCATCCTCAAGCCTGGACGGCGGGTGTTCCTGATAGTAATTAGGATGGCCTGTCCAACACGAAGATTCTTGCCAACGAGGAATCTCTTCCAGCCAACCGAGTTTAAGTGTGTGCGACCGTCGTCTGTGTCCATGTGGTAAGTACAGGTGGTGACGGAGCCCCTTGCGGTAAGGTGTAGTCCAGCCGAGCCTTCTTCATCAGGCTCGATACCACAACTCGCAGATAGGTTCTTTGGCAATTTCTGAATAAGAAAAACATATCAATTAATAAATAGCTTGGCACATACTCTTGCAAATATATTTCTATTAAGTCTACATTTCTACACAATCAAAAGACACAGTACTACGCATTTGTACTAATTAATCATGAATTCTACTAATAAGTATATATGGATTATCTACTAGATTCCACATAGCTTATCATTGGACTCTACACTAAGCATATCATCGGATTCACTAAGCATATCATCGGATAATTTGCATTTGTAAGTATAACAATAAAGCATATATATATATATATATCATCAACTTACTACAGCCAGTATAACATACCATTTCATGCCGATCGACCATGGTACTTGTCAGGCGGGTCACGAATGGCACCCCGACAAAGTCATCACATGGCGGAATTATGTCCCATAGGTTGCGCGCCTCCTCCTCGCTCAGCCTCATTCTTTGAGCTACGATGGCTTCATGAAGTGGGTTCTCTTCATCTTCATCATCTTCCACCAGGTTGAGATATATGACAGCCAGCTTGGGTCTTTCTGCTCTGAAGGAGAACCTGATCAACTCACCACCAGTAAGACACATGTGGGCGACGAAACGGCCCATCCATCTCCTCCAATCTGTGACATATTGCTTCCTTTCTCGACCTCCATAGTGTACGGGCCCCCAGGAGCCTCAAATGTCACAGTGTCTCCTGTCAACTTGTTGAATTTCAACCTCACATTGCATGGGACGATCTGTGTAAAAAAAGCAAAATGACACAATGCAGCAATGTCAACACTAAAAATAAAATAGTTGTTACATTTCATCTAATTTCTTACCGCCGCATGACGAAAACTCGGCTAGAAGTAGATGCCGAACAGCTTGCCAGTTGCAAGGCTGCTGGCGCACCTTGACTTGCACAGTTGACATAGTGGTGGTGGCGGCAGCGCCATTTTCCTAAAGCAATATGAGCAAAGGATTAACGATCCACTTCACAAGAAATAAAAACAATAGCATGTGATTGTAACTAAATTGGCACCTACATTTTGCCAAAAAATAACTTAATACAAAAAAACAAAAATAGCTACATATCCATGTAGAAAAAAGATAACAATAAAATGCTGCATACTAAATCAACTAGCCTACTAAATCAACTAAATCAACTAGCCTACTAAATCAACTAAATCAAAATGTTCTAAATCAACTAAATCAACTAGCCAACTAAATCTACTAAATCAAAATGTTCTAAATCAACTAAATCAACTAGCCTACTAAATCAACTAAATCAAAATGTTGCATATGAACTAGCCTACTAAATCAAAATGTAGTAGGGAGGAGGGAGAAGGAGGGGTGACTCGAGGAGGGAGAAGAGAGTAGGACGGAGGAGGAAGGCGGAGCGAGGAGGGGCCGGCCGGCGGCGAGTTGAGGGAGGACGGAGGAGGAGGGCGGTACCGAGTCCAGCGAGGAGGAGGAGTTGACGGCGGCACAGAGGGAAGAGGGGTAGGCGACGGCGGCCGGCGGGGGAGGACCGGCGCGCGGGGGGGGGGGGGGGGGGGGTTGAGGGGGAGTGAGTCTGAGTGTGTGAGTGTGTATCACGGAGAGGAGCGGTAGTGGGGGTGGAGATAGCTAGTTTTAGCAGTAGCGCTCTAAAGGCGAAGGCGCTACTGCTAAACTACCTATCAGTAGCGTTGTCCGAGTAAACGCGCTGCTGCTAGAACTAGCTTCGTGGCGGGGTCGTGGGAATTTTAGTAGTAACGTGTTTATGACGTAACGCGCTACTGCTAGAACTTTATTTGCAGCGCGGTTTGCCCAGGCGCGCTACTGCTACTTAGCACCAGCGTGCTTTTTTGACCCTCGCTACTGCTAAAATTCTGTGTATAAGGTTTTCCCTAGTAGTGGATGAGTGCAAAGAAAGAACCGCTAGGATGCGTTCTAAGAAAGATGCCTTTATAAGAGCGTGTTCTTCTAGTTCCTATGAAAATAAAGATGAAGATCTAAAAGTTATTGATGTGTCCCCTATTAAATCTTTGTTTTGCAATATGAATCTTAATAATGATGGGACTGAATATGATCCACCTTTATCTAGAAGGCGTTCCAAGAATTCGGAGTTTTTAGATCTTGATGCTAAAATTGATAAAAGTGGGATTGAAGAAATTAAAACCCTAGATGTTGCTAAACCCACTATTTTGGATTTCAAGGAATTTAATTATGAAAATTGCTCTTCGATTGATTGTATTTCCTTGTTGCATTCCGTGCTAAATTCTCCTCACGCTTATAGTCAAAATAAAGCGTTCACTAAACATATCGTTGATGCCTTGATGCAATCTTATGAAGAAAGACTTGAGTTAGAAGTTTCTATCCATAGAAAACTTTATGATTAGTGGGAACCAACTATTAAAATTAAAATTAAAGATCATGAGTTTTATGATTTATGTGATTTTGGTGCTAGTGTTTCCACGATTCCAAAGACTTTGTGTGATTTGTTAGGTTTCCGTGATTTTGATGATTGCTCTCTAAACTTGCACCTTGCGGATTCCACTATTAAGAAACCTATGAGAAGAATTAATGATGTTCTTATTTTTGCAAATAGGAATTATGTACCCGTAGATTTTATTGTTCTTGACATAGATTGCAATCCTTCATGTCCTATTATTCTTGGTAGACCTTTCCTTAGAACGATTGGTGCAATTATTGATACGAAGGAAGGAAATATTAGATTCCAATTTCCGTTAAGGAAAGACATGGAACACTTTCCTAGAAAGAAAATTAAATTACCTTATGAATCTATTATGAGAGCCACTTATGGATTGCCTACCAAAGATGGCAATACCTAGATCTATCCTTGCTTTTTATGCCTAGCTAGGGGCATTAAACGATAGCGCTTGTTGGGAGGCAACCCAATTTTATTTTTATTCCTTGCTTTTTGCTCCTGTTTAGTAATAAATAATTTATCTAGCCTCTATTTAGTTTGTGTTTTTTGTTTTAATTAGTGTTTGTTCCAAGTAGAACCGTTGGGAAGACTTGGGGAAAGCTTGTTAATCTTGCTGTAAAAAACAGAAACTTTAGCGCTCACGAGAACTGCTGCCATTTTTATTTCGAAAGTGCTATTTAGTTAATTATTTTTTCAGATGATTAATAGATAAATTCCTCACGTCCAGCAATTTATTTTTGAATTTTTGGGGTTCTAGATCTTGCGCTAGCTATATATTACTACAGACTGTTCTGTTTTTGACAGATTTTGTTTTTCGTGTGTTGTTTGCTTATTTTGATGAATCTATGGCTAGTAAAATAGTTTATAAACCATACAGAAGTTGGAATACATTAGGTTTAACACCAATATAAATAAATAATGAGTTCATTACAGTACCTGGAAGTGGTCTTTTGTTTTCTTTCGCTAACGGAGCTCACGAGATTTTCTACTTTGAGTTTTGTGTTGTGAAGTTTTCAAGTTTTGGGTAAAGATTTGATGGATTATGGAACAAGGAGTGGAAAGAGCCTAAGCTTGGGGATTCCCATGGAACCCCCAAGATAATCTAAGGGCACCTAAAATCCAAAGCATGGGGATGCCCCGGAAGGCATCCCCTCTTTTCGTCTACTTCTATCGGTAACTTTACTTGGAACTATATTTTTATTCACCACATGATATGTGTTTTGCTTGGAGCGTATTTTATGATTAGAGTCTTTGCTTTTTAGTTTACCACAATCATACTTGCTGTACACACCTTTTGAGAGAGCCATACATGATTTGGAATTTGTTAGAATACTCTATGTGCTTCGCTTATATCTTTTGATTTATATAGTTTTGCTCTAGTACTTCACTTATATATTATAGAGCACGGTGGTGGATTTGTTTTATAGAAACTATTGATCTCTCATGCTTAACTTAATTATTTTGAGAGTCTTAAATAGCATGGTAATTTGATTAAATAATCCTAATATGCTAGGTATTCAAGATTAGTAAAAAAATCCCATGAGTATTTTGAATACTAAGAGAAGTTCGGTGCTTGATGATTGTTTTGAGATATGGGGGTAATAATATCAAAGTCGTGCTAGCTGAGTATTTGTGAATTTGAGAAGTGCTTGTGTCAAAGTTTGGAAGTCCCGTAGCATGCATGTATGGTAAACGTTATGTAACAAATTTGAAACATGAGGTGTTTTTTGATTGTCTTCCTTATGAGTGGCGGTCGGGGACGAGCGATGGTCTTTTCCTACCAATCTATCCCCTAGGAGCAAGCGTGTAGTGCCGAGGTTTTTGATGACTTGTAGATTTTTGCAATAAGTATGTGAGTTCTTTATGAGTAATGTCGAGTCCATGGATTATACGCACTCTCACCCTTCCATCATTGCTAGCCTTTCGGTACCCTGCATTGCCCTTTCTCACATTGAGAGTTGGTGCAAACTTCGCCGGTGCATCCAAACCCCGTGATATGATACGCTATTTCACACATAAATCTCCTTATATCTTCCTCAAAATAGCCACCATACCTACCTATTATGGCATTTACATAGCCATTCCGAGATATATTGCCATGCAACTTTCCACCATTCCGTTTATCATGACACATTCATCATTGTCATATTTCTTAGCATGATCATGTAGTTGACATAGTATTTGTGGCAAAGCCACCGTTCATAAATCTTTCATACATGTCACTCTTGGTTCATTGCATATCCCGATACATCGCTGGAGGCATTCATATAGAGTCATCTTTTGTTCTAGCATCGAGTTGTAATCATTGAGTTGTAAATAAATAGAAGTGTGATGATCATCATTTTCTAGAGCATTGTCCCAAGTGAGGAAATAAAAAAAGAGAGAGAAGAGAAAGACCATATAAAAAAAGAGAAAGGCCCAAAGAAAAAAAATGAGAGAAAAAGAGAGAAGGGACAATGTTACTACCCTTTACCACACTTGTGCTTCAAAGTAGCACCATGATCTTCATGATAGAGAGTCTCTTGTTTTGTCACTTTCATGTACTAGTGGGAAATTTTCATTATAGAACTTGGCTAGTATATTCCAACAATGGGCCTCCTCAAGTGCCCTAGGTCTTCGTGAGCAAGCAAGTTGGATGCACACCCACTTAGTTTCTTTTGTTGAGCTTTCATACATTTATAGATCTAGTGCATCTATTGCATGTCAATCCCTACTCCTTGCATTAACATCAATCGATGGGCATCTCCATAGCCAATTGATTAGCCTCGTTGATGTGAGATTTTCTCCTTTTTTGTCTTCTCCACATAACCCCCTCATCATATTCTATTCCACCCATAGTGCTATGTCCATGGCTCGTGATCATATATTGCGTGAAAGTTTATAGGTTTGAGATTGCTAAGGTATGAAACAATTGCTTGGCTTGTCATCGGGGTTGTGCATGATGAGAGCATTCTTGTGTGACGAAAATGGAGCATGACTAAACTATATGATTTTGTAGGGATGAACTTTCTTTGGCCATGTTATTTTGAGAAGACATAATTGCATTGTTAGTATGCATGAAGTATTATTATTTTTATGTCAATATGAACTTTTGTCTTGAATCTTTTGGATCTGAATATTCATACCAGAATTAAGAAGAATTACATTAAAATTATGCCAAGTAGCACTCCGCATCAAAAATTCTATTTTTATCATTTACCTACTCGAGGACGAGCAGGAATTAAGCTTGGGGATGCTTGATACGTCTCCAACGTATCTATAATTTTTGATTGCTCCATGCTATATTATCTACTGTTTTGGACATTATTGGGCTCTATTATCCACTTTTATATTATTTTTGGGACTAACCTACTAACCAGAGGCCCAACCCAGAATTGCTGTTTTTTTGCCTATTTTAGGGTTTCGAAGAAAAGGAATATCAAACGGAGTCCAAATGGAATGAAACCTTCGGGGACGTGATTTTCTCAACGAACAAGACCCAGGAGACTTGGACCCTACGTCAAGAAACAAAATAGGAGGCCACGAGGTAGGGGGCGCGCCTCCCCCCCAGGCGCGCCCTCCACCCTCGTGGGCCCCCTGTTGCTCCACCGGCGTACTCCTTCCTCCTATATATACCTACGTACCCCCAAACGATCAGATACGGAGCCAAAACCCTAATTCCACCGCTGTAACTTTCTGTATCCACGAGATCCCATCTTGGGGCCTGTTCCGGAGCTCCGCCGGAGGGGGTATCCATCATAGAGGGCTTCTACATCATCACCATAGCCCTCCGATGAAGTGTGAGTAGTTCACCTCAGACCTACGGGTCCATAGTTATTAGCTAGATGGCTTCTTCTCTCTTTTTGGATCTCAATACAATGTTCTCCCCCTCTCTTGTGGAGATGTATTAGATGTAATCTTCTTTTTGCGGTGTGTTTGTTGAGACCGATGAATTGTGGGTTTATGATCAAGTCTATATATGAACAATATTTGAATCTTCTCTCAATTCTTTTATGTATGATTGGTTATCTTTGCAAGTCTCTTCGAATTATCAGTTTGGTTTGGCCTACTAGATTGATCTTTCTTGCAATGGGAGAAGTGCTTAGCTTTGGGTTCAATCTTGCGGTGTCCTTTCCCAGTGACAGTAGGGGCAGCAAGACACGTATTGTATTGTTGCCATCGAGGATAACAAGATGGGGTTTTCATCATATTGCATGAGTTTATCCCTCTACATCATGTCATCTTGCTTAAGGCGTTACTCTGTTTCCATTAACTTAATACTCTAGATGCATGCTGGATAGCGGTTGATGAGTGGAGTAATAGTAGTAGATGCAGGAAGGAGTCGGTCTACTTGTCTCAGACATGATGCCTATATACATGATCATACCTAGATATTCTCATAACTATGCTCAGTTCTGTAAATTACTCAACAGTAATTCGTTCACCCACCGTAGAATACCTATGCTCTTGAGAGAAGCCACTAGTGAAACATATGGCCCCCGGGTCTATCTTCATCATATCAATCTTCCAATACTTAGTTATTTCCTTTGCTTCCTACTTTGCTTTTATTTTACTTTGCATCTTTATCATAAAAATACCAAAAAAATTATCTTATCATATCTATCGGATCTCACTCTTGCAAGTGGCCGTGTAGGGATTGACAACCCCTTATCGCATTGGTTGCAAGGATTTATTTGTTTTGTGCAGGTATGTGGGACTCGCGCGTAGCCTCCTACTGGATTGATACCTTGGTTCTCAAAAATTGAGGGAAATACTTATGCTACTTTGCTGCATCATCCCTTCCTCTTCGGGGGAAACCAACACAGTGCTCAAGAGGTAGCAGCAAGGCGTTGGGATTGTGTTACTGAACCCGAGCGATTGGACTGCAGGCTACGTGTTACTGAACCCGAGCGATCGATCGATGGCTGTTAACTGAACCCGGTCGAGCGATTCCTTCGCTACTGCTGCTAACTAAAGCTGATCGAACCTGCTGCCTCACTGGTACGCGTCAGTCCGATACAAACGGTTTTTAACCCCTTTCCGCGATGGCATTTGGAACCGTCGCCTAGTGTGTGTGGTAGATAGGGGGAGTCCTTCGCACACGACCTAGAAACCGTCGGGATATGCCCTCCTGGCACACACGCTCGGCAAAATGAGGTCGTGTGCGACCGACGAGCGCTGAAATACGAAAATACGTACAGTAGAGCTAAAAAATACAATTATATGGTGAAATTGTTTCTGGTCGCAAGTACATCCCACACAGTCAGTCCCCGCTAAACGTTTCCATTCGTATGTACATCCCACACTGTCGCTTCAAGGAAAACGTTTCCATTCACAAGTACATCACACACAATTTTTCCCGTTAAATTGTTTGCGTTATTAAATGCATCACACACGGTCCATAGAAGAAACTATGTGGCAAAGGCTGTCCATCACACATAGTTTTTATGTGGTAAACATTTGCGCAAGGTGGCCTAACACAAACAGTTTTCAAGAGAAAGTCGTGTGTGATTGTTCATTGATCCAACATGGTTTATTACTAGAAACTGTGTGCGTTGCCTGAGGTCATCGCCCACGCTATTTTTTCAACAACTGTTTGCAATAGCAAAACCCAATTAGCAGGCTAATTATCTAATTATTCATAGTCCATTTATTAATCTAATTGACATTTCATATTAAGCACACAATATATTTCATTTTCATAATTGAAATACATCAGAGTACAACATCATATAGCTTCAGCACTCAGCTACCCCATTGCACAACTACACCAGGACCAAGTTTCACATGCAACATCTATAACCTTTCGAAATTAGCATCATAGACGGTACATAGATAGATCTATCTTATCTGGAAAATTGCTGAAGCAGAAGGCGAATATTGACCCTTCATTGATGTTGAAGGTCTTTGTAACTTTAGGCCAGTGCCTATGGATGATTGACCGTCCATCCTTCGTCCTCTTCAGGAACACTTCGATATTGAACCATGGGTGTTGTATGAATACCTTCCTCGCCTCCTAACCATATAGGTGGTTTGAGAGGTAATCATTAGTGAACTAATTTGGAAAGGCCTAAAAACAAGGATGTGCATGAATATCTTCTCTATATTGGAAATGGGGCAACGGAATAAAAAAGGCAAGGCATAATAGTTAGTACCATCCTGTAGTGAACTGATGTCTTCTTCATTATGCAGACAAAGATCTTGTTGTTTTTTGTCGCTAATTCTTTATCCTAACAATCTTTCTGAGTTTCTTCACTTGACTGATATTCATGGACAAGTCATTTCCCCATATGCAAAAAGGGTCGAACAGTGGGTCAAAACCTCTAACAGCAGGACCTACATGTGCAAGACCAAATTGGTAAAAACCTAAATATTAAAATGGTTCCTGCAATTGCCCAATAATGTGCTATTAGACAACGGACCATGCATGTGCTAACCTCGATTGTAAACCTAAGTGCTTCCCATTGTTTCCCTTCAACACATATAAGGTAGTTAGTCATCAGGTTAAGTAAGAGGTCGCACGCTATCAGTAAAATATGTTGATGAAAAATAAGCACATTGCAGATTCATTAGATTAATTCAAGCCACATGGAAAACCATTTATCCAAACCAAGCATGATATTAAGTTTAGAATTGAACCAATCAGTTAGCTAAATTCAATTTATTCCTTGTATATGTTTCTCATGTATTAAGTGCAGCCAAATTCGATTTATTCCTTGTAGAATTGAACTAGGAAATATAGCACTTGTATATGTTTCTCTTGTATCAAGTGCAGCCAAATTCGATTTATTCCTCACATGCACAACAATACAAAATTCTACCCATGACTATTGGACACGCAGTGTACAATTGAACTAATCAGTTAGCTAAACACCACAACAAATGAACCAAACATTAACTGAGCTCCACATTGCACAATATAACATACTCCTAATAGAAGATCAAACAGTTAACCAAACCAAGCATGCTTAACAACTTGGAAATATAGCAATTGTATTTTTTTCATGTATTTACTACAACCAAATTCAATTTATTCCTCACATGGTATACAATAACAGAATGCACCCACAACTATTGAACATCGCATTGCAGAATTGAAGCCAACAAAACAGTTAACTAAACACCACAACAAATGAACCAAATGTTAACTAAGCACCACATTTCACAATATAACATACTCCTAATAGAAGATCAGACAGTTAACCAAACCAAGCATGCTTAACAACATGGAAATATAGCAATTGTATTTGTTTCTCATGTATTTAGTACAGCCAAATTAGATTTATTTCTCACATGGTATACAATAAAAGAATGCACCCACAAAAACTGAACATCGCATTGCAGAATTGAACCAAACAGACAACCGCGCCGCATCGTCGGCGCGTGAGGCATCGACGGTGGCCTCGACGGCGAGGTGCTCCTCCAAGATCTGGCGGTCGATACGAATGGTAGCCATCGCGACCTCATCCGCGCGTGCGGCCGCGATTTTCTACTCCGCTGCCAAATGGTCCTTGGGATCCTGGCTATACTGCGCGCACCATGGCTTAGGGCGGCGCTTATTTGGTGGAGGGGTTAGTGATTTGGGTGGAAGGTGTCGCGTCGGCTGTCGGGGCATGTGGGATGTGGAAGGAGAAGAAGGATGTGGGTCGGGTGTGGATTACCTGCCTAGATAGGCAAGGCCGAGCAACATGGAGGAGGGTCACCGGCGAGGAGGCGGTGCTGCAAACAAGGAGTGAAGGTTTCAACTTGGAAAGGAAGATAGAAACAGGTGAAATGTGGCTTTTGGTAAGGGGGCGGGGCGGGAGGTAGATATTTCCGCGGAAGCCGAAAATTTGGAATCGCTTCAGCGAAAACACTAGCGTGCAAAGTGTCATCAGACACGGTCGCTTATTCAGAACTGTGTACGATATGTGAACATCACAAACGATTCAGATAGCTTAACCTGTTTGTGTTGACTTTGAACGTCAAAAATTTTGGTTCGAATTTCCCTGGTTACAGTGGTCATCCACGTCATTGCATAATTTGGGTACACAAAGGAGACTAACTTCTTAATCGAGCAAGTTCAGCAATTAAACAGAGCTAGCTGACCTAAGCATTACTCTAACAAATTAAAGACCGACGCTCTTAATTAAACAAACCAAAGAGTACTACTACATCTGGTGCTCGTCAATCTCCGCCGCCGCCTCCATGTCCAGCTTGTGCCCGACGGTCTCATGGGGAAGGGGCTCCATGGCATCAATTGCACCATACTCGGCAAGCATCTCGCCATCCACGTCCGCCATATCTTTGGAATAGGCCACCACGATCTGGGTGTGGGAGGCCATGGTCTGGGCTCTGGCAGGCTCCGTCGTGGAAAGGTATGCCGCGCAAGAATGAACAGCTGCTAGAACTCTCTCGGCAATTGCCAACTCTTCGGCCGTGGGTTGCTGACCATTGTCGGAGAAGTTTCGTTTGATTTGTGCGGTGACCTCCACGAGCTGGGCGTGGACGGCCTCGACATGGTAGAGGGCGGCCTCCATCAGGGCTAAGGCCGCCGCTGCAGAACGGACAACTATCGTGCCGCTCTCGCCAGTTGCTATCACCGAGGCAGATGTTGATGCCGCCGCCTGAGAAGCAACAGCGGCCGTTTGGACTGCCTTGGCCGCCCGGACGTAGACTGCGGTCGCCCTCACGAAGCTTGTTAGCATGCGCCTGGTGGATGCGGCCACGCTCTCACTGGAGTGGGCTACCGAAGTTTCCCTCACGACGCGGGTCCATGTCCCCATCTTTCACCGGCGATGAATGAATAGTGAAATGATATTTGGGGAGTGAGCTAATTTGCTTGACACGCCGGCTGTGGACTGTAGCCGACGCACCTTCTCGCGTAAGCCATAGGCGTACTATACACCGACGGTGCTCCAAGATATTTTGTGCTGCATCTCACACGGTTGGTGATAATAAATTGTGTGCGATCTACTTGATTTATCGTCTTGATTTCAATTACGTAATGGGGTCACAGCTACAAAGGATGGTGTTTGAATTGCTAGAACTTTTATCTGCAGTGAACATGCAACTATAGGTGTGTCATAGAAAATGGAATTATTCAGGGTTCATTTGGTCGTTTTTATACATTAACTTGGTTTTGTAGGCATTTCAAGTGCATAATTCTAATTTGAACTACATGCACATGCTCCAGTGCATATATACAGGTTGAAAATCAAATATGTGTCCCTGGTTGCATGCTTAGGTCCCATGCAAGAAATGGGAATGAATGTCACATACCCTGCCACCGTCACTCGGCCGCAAACATTGAGATACCTGGTTTTTAAATTCTAGTAAATCCAAAACTCGTTTGAAATTCATGAAACTTGGCATGCTATCATGGAGCGGCATCAACATGCCGTGGGAATTTTTTTATACCATTTGGGGGAGGTTTGGGTATAAGCTTCTCACAAACCAGAGCCTCTCACAACAAGCGTGATGGTTTTGGTAAGGAACGTGCCACCTTTGGGGACAATACGGTATTCGTTGCCTCTTATTGCTTTCAAAAAAATTCGAGTGTCAACATAGAACAACTGGAGTGTTGTGTTTAATTTTCGAATTTTTCGGGGTTCGTTTGGACATTTTTATACATTAACTAGGTTTCCCACGCATTTTATGTGCTTAATTCAAATTTGAACTACATGCATATTCTCCAGTGCATGTAAACTGGTTGAAAAATCAAATATGTGTCCTTGGTTGCATGCTTAGGTCCCATGCAAGAAATGGGAATGAATTTCAAACACCCTGCCACCATCACTCGGCCGCAAACATTGAGATACCTAGTTTTAAATCCTAGTAAATCCAAAACTTGTTTAAAATTCATGAAACTTGGCATGCTATCATGGAGCGGCATCAACATACTGTGGTAAAAAATGTGTCCCATTTGGGGCAGGTTTGGGTATAAGCTTCTCACAAACCAGAGCTTCTCACAACAAGCGTGATGGTTTCGGTAGGGAACATGCCACCTTTGGGGATGAAACGATATCCGTTGCCTCTTATTTCTTTCAAAAAAATTGAAGTGTCAACATAGAACAACAAGAGTGTTGTGTTTAATTTTGGAATTTTTGGGGTTCGTTTGGACATTTTTATACATTAACTGGGTTTCCCAGGCATTTTATGTGCATAATTCAAATTTGAACTACATGCACATAACTGGTTGAAAAATCAAATATGTGTCCTTTGTTGCATGCTTAGGTCACATGCAAGAAATGGGAATGAATTTTAAACACCCTGCCACCGTCACTTGGCCGCAAACATTGAGATACCTGGTTTTTAAATTCTAGAAATTCAAACTGGTTTGAAATTCATGAAACTTGGCATGCTATCATGGAGCGGAATAAACATGCCTTGGTAAAAAAATTGTCCCATTTGGGGCAGGTTTGGGTATAAACTTCTCACAACAAGCGTGATGGTTTCGGTAGGGAAAGTGCCACCTTTGGGGATGAAACGATATCCGTTGCCTCTTATTGCTTTCAAAAAAATTCGAGTGTCAACATAGAAAAACATGAGTGTTGTGTTTAATTTTGGAATTTTTCGGGGTTCGTTTGGACATTTCTATACATTAACTGGGTTTCCCAGGCATTTTATGCGCATAATTCAAATTTGAACTACATGCACATTCTCAAGTGCATATAAACTAGTTGAGAAATCAAATCTGTTTCCTTGGTTGCATGCTTAGGTCCCATGCAAGAAATGGGAATGAATTTCAAACACCTTGCCACCGTAACTCGGCTACAAACATTGAGATATCTGGTTTTTAAATTCTAGTAAATCCAAAACTCGTCTGAAATTCATGAAACTTGGCATGCTATCATGGAGCGGCATCAACATGCCGTGGTAAAAATTTTGTCCCATTTGGGGCTGGGTTGGGTATAAGCTTCTCACAAACCATAGCTTCTCACAACAAGCGTGATGGTTTCGGTAGGGAACGTGCCACCTTTTGGGACAAAACGGTATATGTTGCCTCTTATTGCTTTCACAAATTTTCGTGTGTCAACATAGAACAACAGGAGTGTTGTGTTCAATTTTGGAATTTTTCGGGGTTCGTTTGGACATTTTTATACATTAACTGGGTTTTCTAGGCATTTTATGTGCATAATTCAAATTTGAATCACGTGCACATTCTCCAGTGCATATAAACTTGTTGAAATATCAAATATGTGTCCTTGGTTGCATGCTTAGGTCCCATCCAAGTAATGGGAATGAATTTCAAACACCCTGCCACCATCACTGGCCGCAAACATTGAGATACCTGGTTTTTAAATTCTAGTAAATCCAAAACTCATCTGAAATTCATGAAACTTGGCATGCTATCATGGAGCGGCATCAACATGCCGTGGTAAATTTTTTGTCCCATCTGGGGCAGGTTTAGGTATAAGCTTATCACAAACCTCAGCTTCTCACAACAAGCGTGATGGTTTCAGTAGGGAACGTGTCACCTTTGGGGACGAAACGATATTCGTTGCCTCTTATTGCTTTCAAAAACTTTCTAGTGTCAACAAAGAACAACAGGAGTGTTGTGTTTACTTTTGGAATTTTTCGGGGTTCGTTTGGACATTTTTATACATTAACTGGGTTTTCTAGGCATTTCATGTGCATAATTCAAATTTAAACTACATGCACAAGCTCCAGTGCATATAAATTGGTTGAAAAATCAAATCTGTTTCCTTCAGGGCATGCTTAGGTCCCATGCAATAAATGGGAATGAATTTCAAACACCAGGGCACTATTGATTGCCGGCAAAACATTGAGATACCTGGTTTTTAAATTCTAGTAAATCCAAAACTCCTCTGAAATTCATGAAACTTGGCATGCTATCATGGAGCGGCATCAACATGTCATGGTAATAATTTTGTCCCGTTTGGGGCAGGTTTGGGTATAATCTTCTCACAAACCTTAGCTTCTCACAACAAGCGTGATGGTTTCGGTTGGGAAAGTGCCACGTTTGGGGACGAAACGATATCCGTTGCCTCTTATTGCTTTCAAAAAATTTCTAGTGTCAACATAGAACAGTAGGAGTGTTGTGTATACTTGTGGAATTTTTCGGGGTTTGTTTGGACATTTTTATACATTAACTGGGTTTTCTCGGCATTTCATGTTCATAATTCAAACTCGAACTATATGCACAAGCTCCGGTGCATATAAATTGGTTGAAAAATCAAATATGTGT
The DNA here is from genome assembly GCF_056163025.1 of Triticum urartu. Classification (NCBI taxonomy): domain Eukaryota; kingdom Viridiplantae; phylum Streptophyta; class Magnoliopsida; order Poales; family Poaceae; genus Triticum; species Triticum urartu. The sequence goes on from NC_141876.1 coordinate 426,251,239, forward strand.
CCTTCGGAGCATGCTTAGGTCCCATGCCAGAAATGGGAATGAATTTCAAACACTAGGGCACTGTTGATTGCCGGCAAAATGTTGAGATACTTTGTTTTTAAATTCTAGTAAAGCCAAAACTCGTCTGAGATTCATGAAACTTGGCATGCTATAATGGAATGGCACCTGACATGCTGTGGTATTTTTCGTGTCAATTTTGAGAGAAGGCGCACTCGAATAACAGCCAACAAAGGCATTTTGAAACAAATAGCTGACATTGTAACATCTCAAATGTTTTGTATAATTTAAATTATGTGCATTCTGTTAACCATTCACGTGACGCCACGCCTCACTCTTTTAATGGCCAGGAGGTGTCGTGCGGACAGATGCTTGAGTGCTTGACTAAACGGAAGGTGTGCCGACAGCTTCCCCAGGAAGCCAAGAGAAAATGTGCCGAGCAGGATTTCTGCAGCTCTTGATCGCAAACGTTTTAGATAGAACACCCATATGCAAAGTGCGAGCTATGGTATTCCCCCTTAAGTCGAGGGAAAATCCGCAGCACGGGATTTGTGCATCCCTTCAACACAAATGATTGTTTTGGATGACTCGTGTGCAACCACGTACAAACAATTTGGTAAGATTTGCATCTGTCAGATTGGGTATGTTGCCATTTGTCAAACTGGAAAGATTTACATTTGTTGTTCTAGTAACGTTGCCATTTGTCAATCCTTGTAACACTGCGATTTGTCAAAATTTGCAGCTAGAAATCACTAGCACTATCTAATTTTTGCAACTAAAATTCAGTAATTAAGCATAAATTTCATTCATAGATTAAGCAGTCGTTCTTAATTTGTACAAACAGTTCAACTCGACAGCTGAACTGACCAAACTTTTCCCCAATTGTTGCCAACCACGTACTAAAATAGCTAGTTCAACTATATATACTAGCTAATTTTAGGTACGTTGTACAGTTCGACCAATCATCTATAGTCAGATGAACTGAACAAAATAGCCCCTAAATACTACTACTACCATGGAGGGGCTTTGTGCTACTTCCAAAAGCCTCTCCTCTATCAAGCGCGCTCAGTAAGAGGCAGAGGAGGAGAAGGAGCCTACCGACGAGCTAGAGAAATGCAATACGGTGCCTGCCACTGCTGCACGTTCAGCGACGCTCGCCAGCTCGAACGCCCACTGCCGCTCCAGACGATCCCTCTCGAAGCGGCCAGACTGCTCGTAGATCTCCTGATTCCTCGCCTCTGCGTTGGCATGTGCTGCGGCCACAGCTGCGGTAAGGCTCTTTGCGTGCTCGACGAGGCGCTCCTCCTCCTCTCGCAGGAACTCGATGTAGCGTGTAAGGTCGCTGACGCACGTGCGGGCCTCCACCTCCGCCTCTCTCCTTCGGGCGGTGGTGGCGGAGCCGTTGATGATTCCGGTGGTCGACGGTGGGCTGGCGGCCACGGCGGCCGACGATGGGGTGGCGGCCACGACCACCACCTCCCGCCTTCGGGCCGCGGTGGCGGAGTGGGTGATAGCCACGGTGGCCGGCAGTGGGGTGGCGGCCACGACAGCCACCTCCCGCCTTTGGGCCGCGGCGGCAGAGTGGGAGATGGCCCTAGCTTTCGATGGTGGTGTGGTGGCAACGGTGGCCGGCAACAGCTGCCGACGGGCAGCAGCGGCGGAGCATGTGGTGGGTGTTCTGCGCACACCCAATAGGGACACCATGCGCACTACACTACGCCGTGGACTGTGCCGCCGCCGCGGTGTAGCCTCCCAGTTGGAGTTGTCTTCTGATGACGGTGGAGTGGCTGAGCAACGACGACGGACTGGTGCCATTGGCGAATGTGGGAGAAGCACACGAGATAAGCTACAGGGAGGGGGGGAATGCAACGCATGACTCGCCGGCCGTGAGGGTTTTTATAGCAGGCCGGTAAGCATTGGGATTTTGGGGGATTTCACCGAGTCGGGCGAGAAGATTGCGTGGGAACCTGTGAGGTTGCGCGGGAATGGGCTCACCGACGATTCATTGGCGCCGTCGTTTGGCCAAAAGAACGCCCCCGCGCGCTGTGCAAGGTGGCGCTGTAAGCCGTCTGTGGCAGCGGGGTGACAAGACGTGCGAGAGGAGAATGAAAAGACACGTACACATACAGTTAATAGAAAAAAACGTTTGTGATTTAATTACCTACTATACCCCCGTCCTAGTTTATAAGTAGGATTTAACTAATAGTATATGAATGCATGTCGCCAAAGATTATATCGTTGGAGTTGTATTTGAACATAGTTTTCAGCTATACAATTTTGTAACATGCATTAACACTTTTTTGGTTAAATTTAAGATTATATATACCAGCAAGCATTTGCCCGCAACACACACGGCTTATTCCATCACAAACAGCTCGGATGGATCAACTGTACGCCACGTATCGCACACGCAACTCTAATCTGATTCGTGCTTGATGTCTCCGACATCGCTCGCATAGTTCGTCTTATTTGCCATGTATCGCTATGCCGGCCTCTGCTCGCGTCCCTCGGCAAGCTCCGCTCGCCGTTAGGTGCCGCGGCACGCTCTGCTCGTCTCCGTTGACGCGTTCTGCTCGCGTTTGTCGGCGCACTCGGCTTGTGGACAGCTTTTCCTTGCGCGTTCAACTGCAATATGCATATGTTGCTCGCCGTTGAGGCGACCGCGGAGCACTCTGCTCGCGTCCCTCCCTGCGCGCTCTACCAATGGTTGGGCATGTGCACGATCACGTTGGGGCCCCCATATGCATGCAGTTGCGTCACGCGCGTTGCAACGCGATGAAGTTACATGCGGCACGATGGAGTTACGCGCTGCAAATTAGAACTGCCATCAGGGCCTGCCGATATTCCTGGCCATCCGGCTTCCCCTTTAATTCCCGCGGCCATAATAACCTTAGTCTCTTTAACCTTTTGGTCGCACCCCACAACAGAACAAGAACACCCACGACAATGCATAGAGAGGGGATGTCCAGCGGCGCTCCAATGGAGTTCAGCGAGCATAGAGTGGAGACCCACGCGAGGGAGACGGATCTCTCGGTGGTGTACACCATCGACCCGGCCGTGGTGGACGACTACATCAACAGTGTTGAGCAGTCTCTTGCTCGAGACAAGTACAAGGTGGTCGGTATCACCCTCCAGCACACCACCGGCCGTCCCGGCATAGATCAGAAGTTTGCCATCACCCAGTTGTGCGTGGGCCATCATGTCCTCATCTACCACTACTGCATGGCCACAAAGCCTTGCGACCATTTGAACAGGTTTGTCAACAGCACCGACTACAAGTTCGCCATGGTGGAAACCACCGATGATGTAAACGCGCTCCGTGTTACGGGCTTGCCCTTGTCGAAATCCGTGACCACTACAGGGGTCTGGGGCATCACAAAGAAGGACTCCATGGTCGAACTCGCCTCGGGAATCATCGACCACTACCACGAAAAGATGAAGCAGGATGCCCGGAGAACAAGTCCCCTATCCTGGCACAGGGCTTAGATGCGTCAACTGGATGAACCTCACCTCAGGTTCGCGGCCAAGAGCGTGTACACATGCTACGAGATGCATAGGCGGATCGTTGACATGAGGAAGTGCCTCGTTACCAAAATCGACGAGCCCAGATCGAGCCACAAGCAAAGCAAGCATCACAAGAAGTAGATGATGATCAGTGATCGTTTATACTAGTTAATCATGCATGTAATATATAGTTAACTTTATTGGTGTGTGGAAATGTCATGTGTCTAGTACCCACCTATGTAATTATGCATGTAATAGTTTAGTTTGGTGTGTGCAAATGCCATGGTTGTTGTAGCCACCTATGTAAGTGGATGTTTAATTTGGTTATGCAACCATGTCCCTATAAGTGTGTGTGTGTGTGTGTGTTGTTGTTGTTGTTCTTATTGTTGTTGTTCTGTATGCAATCCCATCGCACAACACACACATCTTATTATCAGCAACCGTCTGCGTTATTATCGGTCTTCACACACATTTCTGATTACAGACCTGTCTGTCGCGTATCACACACATCTTGTTAAGTGGAACCGTTTCTGTTCTCATGTCTCAACACAAACAGTTCATCCGAGTGAACCGCATGCCGTATATCACACACACCTTCATCTGGCTGACCGTTTCTTTTGTGTTGCCTAATCACAAACAGTTCATCCGAGTGAACCATATGCTGTATATCGCACACACCTCCATCTGGATGCCCGTTTCTTTCGTTCCTCCTCGTCGCAAACAGTTAATTGAACTGAACTGTATGCCCTACATTGCACAACCAACTAAAATCTGAACCGTGTTTGATGGCTCCGCCATTGCAAATGTTTTGCACCTTTTTTGACTTTTTTACACCACTGTTTCCGATTATGGCATCGTACACAGTTTCGTCGAAGGGTCTCTGATCGTAGTGTCGCGTTAGCACCATCCTATAGTAGTGCTAGTTGATGAACAGTGAGTGTTGTTCGAGGGGAGGGGGTGGATGAACAGTTCCCGATGGGGGTGGATGAACAGGACCCCGTGGTAGTAGAGGTCGTTGCCGCTGGATGAAGAGGACCCCGATCGATCGAGCCGGTTGGGGGTGGATGAACAGGACCTCGTGGAGGGCTGGATGAACATGACCCCATGGAGGGCTAGTTGAATAGTAGCCAATGGAGGGCTGAATGAACAGTAGCCTATGGAGGGGTGGTTGAACAGGACCCCGTGGAGAGGGCTGGTTGAATAGTAGTCGGTGGAGGCTGGATGAACAGTAGCATGTGGATGAACAGTCGCAGATGGGGGCTGGAGGAGGTCGACGGTGGATGAACAGTAGCCCGTGGAGGCTAGAGGAGGTCGACGGTAGAGATGAACAATATCCTGTGGAGTCCCGCTATGCGGTACGCCACACCCCTCCCGTTGAACATGACCACTGTTTTGACCATAGCGCTCCTACACAAGTCCGTTTCCTCCATTTTGCGGTACGCCACACCCATCCCGATCAACAAAAGACCCCATTTCGACCGTAGGAGGTCCAAGAGAAGTTCGTTTCCTCCATTTTGTGATACGCCAGACCCCTCCCGATGAATAGGATCCCGTTTCGACCGTGGCCAGTCGAACATAAGGCCGTTTCCTCTGTTCTGCGGTACGCCAGGCCTCGTTTCCATCGGTTGTTCAGTCCAAGCCGGTTGGCTCCCTTGACACTCGCCTCATTTCAATGGCGGGGGTAGGGTTTAAGGTAAGCTTCGCACTACCCTAATCTTCCATCTGCTCATGCTTACAATTAGTGTGACAGCTAATGAAAATCATGCTTACAATCAGTCTCCGAGTACTACGCCAATCACCCTAAAATATCTCTAGACCTTTGGGTCAAAGTTGTGACACTGTGTACAAATAAAGAAAAATAGATTGGTGCTTCTTTCAGAAAAGAGTACTCCCTAGAAAACTACCAATATAAGCTACTAGTATTTGGTTAGAGGATTTGCTGCCGAGAAAGATCCGTCCATGGAGAGCGCCACACATCCCACTGGTGGTGGTGGATGCCAATGCATGCATGGAGCATGGTTGGTGTCGGTAATTTTTACTTGGCACACCTCGCACTCTGCATATATGCCGGTTCCATCCGTACATTTGTTCAGTTCCACCAAAATGCAGCTGAATAACCCTGTTTGCACAGATAATGAAAAAGCGTGATTACATTATAGTGGCACTAGTTGATGAAACATACACTAATAAATAGAATAAAATATTGTGATAGTATCATAGTATGCCATGCTACGAGGGCGAGATGGGCCCTGGGACGCTTCATACGGTACGCCTCATGCTGGAAATTGACCCAAGTCTTCTCGATACACCTTCTGCCAGTGATGAACATTAGTGTACAGCGGTAGTACAAGGAGGAGCCTTGAGACATTCCAATCTCTATTTTTGTGCAGATCAACTAAAATTAAGCACCCCAATTTGCAGAAACGCTTAAACATTAACAATGGGACTAGTTGATGAAACATATACTAACAAAGAGAAGCACATTTTTATCTACATTGGAAATGAAATGATAGAGAGGACACTCACTCTATTTTGACTGTATTATTACTTCATTTTATCAGTGGAACTAGGGTCGAGCAGGTGGCAAACAAGGTGTACCGTGCGTCGCAAGGATGGAGGCCGAGGGTGGTTAGGCTAGGATGTTGAAGCAGGCTCTTTCAGTCCCTATCTTCCCCTTGATGTTTCTGTGGTAGCATTTGAGTTGTAATCCAAACTTGGTCGAGCTGGTGCTGCATCCACCTACCTGCCTAGCTTATGTGGCGAACTTGTATCCTCCTAGTACTCAGTCCGTTCTATTAGTAGTTGCTTAACTGCCCGTTTACACCGAGATGTTGTCGGATAATGGTTCTCTATGGTTGGGTTTCTTTAGTGAAACGGGAGGAAACCCCCTCTTTCGGTATATAAAAAAAATCTTTGGCACTAGCGGTGCCAAAACATTGCCTCAAATTAATAGTGCCACTAGATTAAGGTGCAAAATAATAACATTACTGCTTTATTGTGGCAGTGCAAAAACAGTAGCACAAGAGAAGACTCAACATACAGGATCTTTGGCAAACGGTCAGACCAAAAAGGAACATATACCTCGTGATGGGAACCATATCTACAGTCAACGCCATCATAGAAGGGATGACACCAGTCACCAACATGGATGATTCAATTCATGGGACCTTTTGGTGCGGTTCACCTAAAATGAAGCAATGTCCCATGAGCTAGCAGCTTCTTCTTCATTTATTTTTTAAGAAAAGGGCTCCAGCCCTGGTTCCATTTCCATCAGAAAACGAAACCCACAAAGCTTCTTCTTCATTAGTTGTAATAAAATTGAGCAACATCAAGGTTGGTTGTGAAGCTCCTGGAATATTCAGCTATAATTTGGATATCATTTGTGCAGTTCAACTAAGATCAAGCGTGAAATGTATATCTCTGTATGCACAAACAATGTGGAACGGAGGGTGACTAACAAGTGATGAAACATAGTACATCAAATGAAAAGAAGCATGTTCCTTATCTGAATGGCAATCCTACAAGGACAGTAGAAATTTCTAAAGCAGCAACATTGCTAGATATTAGTGTGGGCATTCGGATTAACTATGACAACCGCTAAGTACAACAGTACTTTAATGGTGCCATTGCTTCATTTTACTAGCAACATTACATTAACATCTAGTACAGAGTTGGTATTTGGGTACGGGAGAGTAGGCGGACTAGGACAGTTGCATTTCTAACGAAAAGAAGCAACTTATCTTAATGGGAAATTTAGCTGGACAGGAAAATAAGTGCCATTGATTCATATTACTGGAGGCATTACATTGAAAATAACATTGGTTTAACGTGTCCTTACTTTTAACAGTGCGGCTGCTACATTTTACCAGTGGCATTACATAAGAGTGGCTCGGGGCAACAAACATCAGAACAGGATATCTGGGTTGGTCCCATTTTTGTTCAGTATAGCCACCTTATACTATGTGAGGCTAGCAAATCTAGTGCTGGACTTACTCTGTTGACTTGTCCCCCAGTCCCCACTTTCTTTCCTTTTTCAACTAATAGATCGGGTTTATATTGAGTTTGTACTGTGTTTCCCTTTATTTCCCTATTAGACCAAGAGACCAGTTGGATAGCCAGTCTCTGCTACTTTTCGTCCCCATTATTTCCTGTTTCGACCAAGTCCTAGATTCAGGTAACAAATCTCCCCCACCCCCACCCCCTTTCTTCCTTGTTTGAACCAAGTAGTACTAGATTCGAGTGCATGAACTAGTTTTACCTCTTAACAGTTAAAATTTAGGTGGCTTTCGAACAGCTGATCGATCCTATCTACGAGGGGCCTGAGCAATAGTAAACGAAACAAATGCAACGACGTCAGGAGCTCTGGAAGTAGAGAAAGGCCGGTTTCGAAGGAAGTTATACCTGAGGGTCGCCGGGATCTCGCTAGGTGGGCTGCGGGAGGCCGGATCTGCCCACATGACGGCAACGAGGAAGAAGGGGTCGGAGGCCCTCCCTAGCCAGCGGTGTTTGGGAGAGAACGGCAAGGCACGCTGATCGGGACGCGCCGACAGTGGGTAAGAGTCATCGCCGAGGACGATCGTGTGAACGTTGCACCTTCTCACCTTCCCCGGAAGAGAGGATCCGGCTGGATCAGTGACCAGCGGTGAGCAGAGAGAGGGTGTGTGGCCACCGCTGTCGTGTTTAGATCTGGAGAGGACGAGACAGTGTGAAGAGAGCAACACTAGCAAGCAAGTGCGGAGGCTCCTGCCTATATAGTGGAGTACTACTAGTTTTCTTTTGTCTATCAAAGCCAGCTTGACCTCATCAATGACTGTCAAGAAGTCTTCATGCACGTGCCCTGGAGGCGCAGTTGTCATCATTTTGATCCGAAGCACCAGATTATATCATATAACATGAAAAAATGCCACATGACAAGAAACCATAACCTCACTGCCCAAAGGAGACAACAACATGAATCCCGACGGACAAACTAGACGAGGATCAAAGCTCAAAATAAAGATAAACTCGTAGAAAAGGGGTCCATCAATAGATGTCCTAATTAACATAGACGGCTTGACCTAGATGGTAGCCGAGTAGTCTTCGTGCATGTGCCCCCAATGACCAGTGCCTTGGAGGAACTCAGTTGTCGCTGTTTAACCCTCGCAGTGATCCGAAGCACATGACACCTAATATTGCGAGATGACAAGAAACCTTTTTTAGATTTCTCATCAGAACAACACAGCCTGCACGATATGTAGACGATAGACAATCCAGGCGTGTCTGCTGGAGTCTGGTCACATGCATGGACGAAGTGATCTTTCGTGTCATGTAGGGATTGTCCAGGAACCAATGTCTATACAACACATCTCTAGTACTACTATCGCTCATCTCTTTCTTCTATTAACTCACCCGAGGCTGGGGAGTGTGCCTATGGTTGGTTCTCAATTGCAGCACCACATGTGTGTGCAAATGCAATATGATGCATGTTGCATTCGAAGAGCGGCGTGCCAGACCGACCAACTGTCTGGGGTGCGACCCGAACGCGATGGGTGTGATGTATACTCCGCATGTATGTACCGCCGTTTTATTAAGGCTTTGATCCATGGCGTAATCTATGGATACAAAATTAGTATAATGTATTATTTAAAAGTCGAGGGCGGGGCTTTTCCCGCGTGGTAGGCGGGGCAGTTCCGCCTAGTCGGTGCTACCTCTTTTAGCACTGCGTTGGTTTTCCCCGAAGAGGAAGGGATGATGCAGCAAAGTAGCGTAAGTATTTCCCTCAGTTTTTGAGAACCAAGGTATCAATCCAGTAGGAGGCTACGCGCGAGTCCCTCGCACCTGCACAAAACAAATAAATCCTCACAACCAACGCAAATAGGGGTTATCAATCCCTATAGGGCCACTTACGAGAGTGAGATCTGATAGATATGATAAGATAATATTTTTGGTATTTTTATGATAAAGATGCAAAGTAAAATAAAGGCAAAGTAAATAGCAAAGTAAATAACTAAGTAGTAGGAGATTGATATGATAAAGATAAACCCGGGGGCGATAGGTTTCACTAGTGGCTTCTCGCGAGAGCATAAGTATTCTACGGTGGGTGAACAAATTACTGTTGAGCAATTGACAAAATTGAGCATAGTTATGAGAATATCTAGGTATGATCATGTATATAGGCATCACGTCCGAGACAAGTAGACTGACTCCTGCCCGCATCTACTACTATTACTCCACTCATCGACCGCTATCCAGCATGCATCTAGAGTATTAAGTTAAAAACAGAGTAACGCTTTAAGCAAGATGACATGATGTAGAGGGATAGACTCATGCAATATGAAGAAAACCCCATCTTGTTATCCTCGATGGCAACAATACAATACGTGCCTTGCTGCCCTTACTGTCACCGGGAAAGGACACCGCAAGATTGAACCCAAAGCTAAGCACTTCTCCCATTGCAAGAAAGATCAATCTAGTAGGCCAAGCCAAACTGATAATTCGAAGAGACTTGCAAAGATAACCAATCATACATAAAAGAATTTAGAGAAGATTCAAATATTATTCATAGATAGACTTGATCATAAACCCACAATTCATCGGTCTCAACAAACACACCGCAAAAAGAAGATTACATCGAATAGATCTCCACAAGAGAGGGGGGAGAACATTGTATTGAGATCCAAAAAGAGAGAAGAAGCCATCTAGCTACTAACTATGGAACCGTAGGTCTGAGGTAAACTACTCACACTTCATCGGAGGGGCTATGGTGTTGATGTAGAAGCCCTCCGTGATCGATGCCCCCTCCGGCAGAGCTCCGGAACAGGCCCCAAGATGGGATCTCGTGGATACAGAAAGTTACAGCGGTGGAATTAGGGTTTTGGCTCCGTCTCTGATTGTTTGGGGGTACGTGGGTATATATAGGAGGAAGAAGTACGTCGGTGGAGCAACAGGGGGACCACGAGGGTGGAGGGCGCGCCTGGGGGGGGGGGGTAGGCGCGCCCCCTACCTTGTGGCCTCCTGTTACGTGTCTTGACATAGGGTCCAACTCTCCTGAGTTGTATTCGATGAGAAAATCACGTTCCCGAAGGTTTCATTCCGTTTGGACTCCGTTTGATATTCCTTTTCTTCGAAACCCTAAAATAGGCAAAAAAACAGCAATTCTGGGCTGGGCCTCCGATTAATAGGTTAGTCCGAAAAATAATATAAAAGTGGATAATAAAGCCCAATAATGTCCAAAACAGTAGATAATATAGCATGGAGCAATCAAAAATTATAGATACGTTGGAGACGTATCAGTCGGTTCGACAAAGATGCGAGAAGATGAGGGAGTAGGCTGCTGCAAACATAGGGTTGTGTGGTTTGACAGCGAGTTGCTGCTGGACAGGTGGGGCCCCATGATTTGACTTGCCATTATCATTTTAACTGCTTGGCAATGACCGGCGTGAGTCTCCCGATTCCTGACCAGGTGCCTCTCCCAATGCTCAACCATGTAGAGGCTGGCTCTTGCATGAGAGCCCACTCCTCCACTTTTTCCTTACCTCTTTCCTCCACATATGCAAAATGCCATGTAAGCGGGCTTATAGCCCACTGTTGTACTTGCTCGTACAGGTGCCAAGCCTGCCACATAGGCATAAAGTCTGACGTGGCAAGTAAATTAAGAAGAGAGAGACTAGTTTGGTGACCCCAGAATAAACGGTGCTAAGCACGTGTACCTAGGTGAAAAGACAATTTTGAGTCTATAGCTAATTAAATGAAGCAAACTGAGCAACAAAAAACTAAGCACCTATGCATTGGGGACTTGAGTTGCTAAGCCATTTAATGCCCTTAGCACCTCATCTAAGCACCATTTCATTGGAAGAGGTCACTCCTTAGCAAATGCAATAAATACTATGAAGAAAGAGATAGAGAGAAGTAAAAAGTACTCTTATAGCCAACCTTATAGCTAACCTTGTTGTATGAGTGACTAAGTGATGACTATGTATGACATGCCAACATCAGATAGCCTAATGCATGGAGTTAAATCTCCAAAGGCGCGGCCGCGCAAGTGAGGTGATGGTCGTGCTAGGCGCGACCATGATACGGGCTGCTGGCAGCCCATGGATCTGAGATCGAACGGTCGCATGCTAAGTTGCTGAAAATTTGCAGAGTAACCCTCCAGTATAGGATATTCACCCATAGGTCTAGAATCACGCCATGCAACCATTCGATCTCAGTCCAAGGGCTCTCGGAAGCCTGTATCATGGGAGAATGGAAAGCTTCGTACCACCTGTAATTTTCCCGACGCTTCACATGACATCGAAAGCCATTTAATTGGGCATCGAGTAGACATGACATCTAATTGGGCCCCCATAGTACTGTGCATGAATACATTTATCCACCAAGCAAGCCATTACCCTGCCGTTCACACGCCCCACTCAGCATTTTTACAATCGAAAAACCGCTGCCAGTTCGCTCCTACTCGTCCCTGGACGTCCTTCAACATTACGGCAGTTCGCTCCTAGTCGTCCTGTCCTTTCACATTACGACAGTTCCACTAATCCTAACCCTCCTCCCAAATCCATGGTGTCCCAAATCTCCATGATCGGCGGTCGGTACAAGGTTAGAACCATCACCGGCAATGAGTTTGACGTCATCTACACCCGTTCTTCCGCGACGGTGAAAGGATGCCTTGCTCGCTTCAGACGCATGTTCAAAAACTCAAATGATGAGTGGGTCGCTGGGCTAGATGTTGAGTACACCACAACCTTGGACAAAGATAAGAATCTAAAGGTGGAAGAGAAGATGAAGCCCGCTGTGATCCAGGTTTGCGCGCATGACTTATGCTTGGTCTACCACATATGCCATGCTGACATTGAGTGCGAGGAATTTAAGAACTTCCTCAAGGGCGGCTAAGTCAAATTCATTACTGTAGACTTTATGAATGGCAGAAGAGTCCTGGATCGGATAGGCCTCGTTGTAGGAAACCCCTTCGACCTCCAGAAGAATGGGTTGGTGCCCTCCCCTAATCAGCCTTCAATGCTGACCTTGGCAGGAGCCATGGTTCATCCTTCGTACGGTAAACTGAAGAAACCTCTGCACACATTTCATCGTGGATGGTAGTGGAATGTACTAGATATAGACCACATCCACTACGATATGCAATGGATGGCTACCTTTCTTTGAATATCTACAAGGGTTGGATGAAGAGCAAGAGCCAAGTGTGAGGTTCAAGCAAAGACGTATCAGCCAAGAGGAAGAGGGACAAGGACGAAGTCGAGGATGAGGACTCCGAGTAAGGTGGCAGTGTCGTTGCTGATGGTGGTTCTAATGTAGTGTCTACCAGATTAGTTGCTTAGTTTAATTTCAGGTGTGCTTAGTTTTATTTGAGGGGTGTGTTGTGCTGAGCCCCGAGCAGAACTATGTTATGTTTCTTATCGTTACTTTAGCTCTTCAATACGTACATACTAGTATTTCTTACAGTTCATCTTTTAGTTGGTATAGTACTAACACTCATTTCTTCACATTATATACGTACAATATATATGGCCAACATCATATAGCCAGCAGATTAGTTGTCAAAGAATTTCAGGGTGCTTAGTTTTGTCAAAGAATTTCAGGGTGCTTAGTTTTATTTGAGGGGTGTGTTGTGCTGGACACAATTATTGTGACTCAAATCTCTTTTGTCATGTTATAATGACATAAATACCGATGGACAAACATGTTAGCTCTCCCTCTATCTAACTACAGTAAAATAAAGTGTGGGGCCTACTTGATCCCAATAGCGTTCTTATTTTCCTGTAAAATTATTCGCTTGGTTACTCCTGACAAGCGGGGCCACACTTATCATTGTGAGAATCGGCTTATTTTTGTAATATAACATGGTCCAAGAGGTTTGACGTGAAAATAACAATGTCTAATGGCATTTTTGAGAAAACATCTAACTTACCGATGGCATTTTTGAGATCTCTAATTGCATTCTTGAGTAGGCATCTCACAGATCGATGGCATTTTTGAGTAGTTGTAACTTCTAATGGCAAAACTGAGTAGTCATACACAACTACTGGCATAAATAATAAGAACCCAAGAATTAAATAGGTATGCTAATTTCTTTAATAGAATTTAGCACCCCATTTAAGCACGTACTAGCTTTTCTAATAGTACTATATGCATAATTTGGCGAGGAGCGCTCTCTATATGTACCACCTTTTTTGTTTAATTTCATCTTGTTAGTTTTGCTCTCTGGCGCAATCCATCGATACTACTACTGTACAAAAGTATACATTTTTTAAAAGGCTAGAGGGCGGTGCAGTCTAGCTTGGTCGGTTTCAAGATAGGCGAGGGCCTTTGTGATTTGACGGCTCATTACTGCTGGAAGGCGGGGCCTTGTGATTTGACTGCTCGTATAAATATGCCGATGGCCTGAGGATGACCAAAGAACAGTGCGGTATACTCAACTTTTCCGCTTGAGTACAACGGAGGAGCATGATACGTCTCCAGCGTATCTATAATTTTTTATTGTTTCATGCTGTTATATTATCAATCTTCGATGTTTTATAATCATTTTATAGTCATTTTATATCATTTTTTGGTACTAACCTATTGACATAGTGCCAATTGCCAGTTCCTATTTTTTCCGTGTTTTTTACATCATGGAAAATCAATATCAGACAGAGTCCAAATGCCACGAAACTTTACAGAGATTTTTTTATGGACCAGAAGGAACATGTTGGTCCCTGGTTGCACCTAGGGGGAGTCTCGAGGAGGGGACAACCACCAGGGCGCGCTAGGAGGCCTAGGCGGGCCCTGGTGGATTGTGCCCACCTCGGGTGCCCCCCGGACCGCCTCTTTGCTCTATAAATACCCCCAAAAATTCTAGAACCCTAGGGGAGTCGACGAAATATTCATCCAGCCTCCGTAGAATCCAGAACCACTAGATCCAATCTAGACACCATCTCGGATGGGGTTCACCACCTCCATTGGTGCCTCTCCGATGATGTGTGAGTAGTTCTTTGTAGACCTTCGGGTCCGTAGTTAGTAGCTAGATGGCTTCATCTCTCTCTGTTGATTCTCCATACAATGGTCTCTTGGAGATCCATAAGATGTAACTCTTTTGCGGTGTGTTTGTTGGGATCCGATGAACTTCGAGTTTATGATTAGATCTATCTTTTTATATCCAAGAAAGTATTTGAGTTTCTTTTAACTCTTTTATGCATGATTGCTTATAGCCTCATATTTCTTCTCCAATATTTGGGTTTTGTTTGTCCAACTTGATCTATTTATCTTGCAATGGGAAGAGGTGCTTCATAGTGGGTTCGATCTTATGGTGCTTGATCCCGGTGACAGAAGGGGAACCGATACGTATGTATCGTTTCTACTAAGGATAAAACAATGGGGTCTATCTCTACATAGATAGATCTTGTCAACATCATGTCATCGTACTTATTGCATTACTCTGTTTCTCCATGAACTTGATACACTAGATGCATGCCGGATAGTGGATGATGTGTGGAGTAATAGTAGTAGATGCAGGCAGGAGTCGGTCTACTAATCTTGGACGTGATGCCTATATAATGATCATTGCCTGGATATCGTCATAATTATTTGAAGTTCTATCAATTGCCCAACAGTAATTTGTTCACCCACTACTTTGCTATTTTTCTCGAGAGAAGCCACTAGTGAAACCTACGGCCCCCGGGTCTCTTTCTCATATTATTTACCTTTGCGATCTATTTTTATTTGCTTTTATTTCCAGATCTATTAATCTAAAAACCCAAAAATACCTTTCTGCAATTTATTTTATTTGGCGTTCGATCTATCAATATTTATAACCTTTTTCCCGTCATGCACCAATTTCTAGCACCGTTACCCGGAAGGGATTGACACCCCTTTAACATGTTGGGTTGCAAGGATTTGTTATCTATGTGCAGGGGTTGTTTACGTTGTGTTGCTTCGTTCTCCTACTGGTTCGATAACCTTGGTTTCATATCTGAGGGAAATACCTACCGCCGCTGTGCTGCATCATCCCTTCCTATTTGGGGAAATACTGACATAGCTTCAAGTGACATCAAAAGGAATTCCTGGTGCCATTGCCTGGGAGGATCTCCAACATATACCAGGTTCCTAATCACAAATCTCATCTCCTTGCAATTTACATTATTTGCCATTTGCCCCTCGTCTTCTTCTCCCTCACTTCACAAAAATTTGCCGTTTTATTCGCCTCCCTTTTTCGTTCGCCATTTTCTTGCCGGATCTGCTTTTGTGTGCAACCTTGTTTGCATTATTTGCCATTTGCCTCTTGTTTTCCTGTACCCCACTTCACAAAAATTTGTTGTTTTATTCGCCTCCCTTTTCGTTCGCCATTTTCTTGCCGGATCTGTTTTTGTGTGCAACCTTGTTTGTCGTCATTATCATTATGGATATTCCTTCCTCTATTGCTTGCACTCCCGAGTACGAGGTTCTCAACTTTAAACAAATGGGAGGAGAAAATTTAAAAGATGCTTGGTATAGGATTTGCAGTGTTCATAATAGATCTACCCGTAAGCAATCTGCCATTGTCCTTCTTCGTTGTTTTATGTTGGCATCACCACTTGGTATTGATTCACCCTTGATACGATTACCGGTGGAAATTTCTTGATGTGTCCTTCTCTTGATTCCTTTAATGCTATGGGAAATTTAATGGGCACACCGCCACTTATGATTAATGAAACAACTTTGACTCTTGAGCGTGTTATGGAAAGACTAGATGCCATTGAAAAGAAAAGGCACACCGAAGATCATCTGGAAATTATAGATAAAAAGATTCATGATTTTTCTACCAATATTGGGTCAAAAGTGGGAGATGTTCTTAAATTTTTAAAAGAGAAGGGTACCTTAAGCCATGAAAGAATAGAAGAAAGTCCGTCTCAGATCGATAAAATAGAAGAAATCTTTAGTAATCTAACCACGACTTTTCCTGCCGCTAAAACTATCAATAAAACTCCCGTAAGGAGGGGTAGATCCAAGAACAAGGGTGCAACTTCTAGTAATAGTAATATTGGACATCTTAAGATGATTAGTGTTCACCCAGATTTTGTTGAAGTGATAAGAGATCCTTTTTGCAAGAATGAGATCTTTGAATTTATTCCTAGGAGTGTTGTTATTGAAAATCTTTATGCTAAATCTTTGAAGGATTCTAAGTGTTTTATTGAAGAGTTGGACAAGTATGACAAAACTTAGATCCTTGCTTTATGCCTAGCAAGGGCATAAAACTATAGCGCTTGTTGGGAGGCAACCCAATGAATAAGTTTTATTTTTGCTTGTTGCTTCCTGTTTTTGTGTGATAGCACAATTATGTTTCTGTTATGATTGTGTTTTTTATGTTTTAATTAGTGTTTGTGCCAAGTAAAGCCTTTAGGATCTTCTTGGGTGATAGTTGTTTGATCTTGCTGAAAAAACGGAAACTTTTATGCTCACGTAATTAATTTTCATGTTTCACCAGAGAGCGATAAAATACCAATTCCACTTGCAGTAGATCAATATACAAATTGCTCAGGTCTTCCTAATTTTTTCAGAATTGTTGGAGTTACAGAAGTATTCAAAATAGTCAGATTGCTACAGACTATTCTGTTTTGACGGATTCTGTTTTCTTTGTGCTGTGTGCTTATTCTTGATGGCTCTATGGTTTTCTTTGATGAGTTTTTGCCATAGAAAAGTTGGAATACGGTAGATATAATACAATAACAAAATATGAATTGGTTTGATACAACACTTATAGTAGTGATTTATTATTCTTATACTAACGGATCTCATGAAGGTTTTGTTGAGTTATGTGTGATTGAAGTTTTCAAGTTTTGGGTTATCTTACGATGGATGAAGAAAGGATGGAAGAGCCTAAGCTTGGGGATGCCCCGACATCCCAAGCTATTATCCAAAAATGACCAACCAACTAAGCTTGGGGATGCCCCTGAGTGGCATCCCCTCTTTCTTCCAACGATCATCGGTATTTTACTTGAAACTATATTTTTATTCTTCACATGATATGTGTTTTGCTTGGAGCGTCTTGTATGATATGAGTCTTTGCTTGTTTTATTTTGTGTTTTAAGTCATCAATCCTTGCTGGACACACCTATTTGAGAGATCCAAAATTATGTCATGACTTGTTAGAATTGCACTCTATGCTTCACTTAATTTTTTATGAGCAATGTACTTGGTCTAGTGCTTCACTTATATCTTTTTGAGCATGGCGTGGTTTAGTATTTTTGAAGAAATGCTCTCTTGCTTCACTTAGATTTATTTGAGAGTTAGTAAAATTTTCAAGAAATTCTCTCTTGCTTCACTTAAATTAATTTTAGAGAAAGAAAATATATTATGCTCATGATCTTCACTTATATTTGTTTGAGCTTGTCAAAAGTAATACATGAAAATTAGTCCCGAAGAGATAGATATCCGAGAAGGATATAATAAAAACTTTCATGAAGATCATTGGACAGAATAAACTTGATTCTTAGTAATAGTTTTGAGATATGATGATGTGATATGTGAGTCATCCTAATGAGTAATTATGCTTTAGTAAGAATATTGGTGTTAAGGTTTGTGATTCCCTATGCAAGTACGAAAGTCAATAGTCATGCAATGAAATTATATCCTACTTGTGGTGCATTATTCAGTGTTATTTATGCTTAATGCTTGCTTATGAGATTATCTATTTCTTAGTTGGTCACTTCCCAATCTTTTGCTAGCCTTCATTTTGCACTAAGTATGATCACTACTTGTGCATCCAAAAACCTTTAACCTAGTTTTGCCACTTCAGTCCACTATATCTACCTATATGTGGTATTCTTTTGCCGTTCTAAGAAAATTTGCATGCGCCATCTCTAATTTTCAAAATAAACTTCTCTTTTGTGTGTTCGTTTCGCTCGCGGAGTGGTGAGGGGTGGCACTTGTCATTGCACGAGAGTAAGGCAAAGGTATTAGGGATGCCCAGTCCCGAAATCCAAAACAAAATTGAATTTACTTTATGTTGTCAAATAATAAATTCTTTGGAAAGTGTTGGTATGGAGGGCACCCGTGGATACGATTAGCCATGGAAAGTGAAAGTTATGGTGGAAAAGGGAATAAACTTTATTTTCTGTTTGGGAACCGCCTATGATATATCTATGCATAGACAATATTGGGAACTCTAAGTCGTTTTCGTTGGTGGGATGGATACACCTCTCAAAACGTTTTTATCCCTAAGTTTTTTTATTTTAAGCTCTGGCATCTCTACAAAACCCTACTTCCCTCTGCGAAGGGACTTTCTTTTACTTTATGCAATTTTTAATTTTGAATTTGAGTCTCCATCTTCTCTTATAAAAGCACCAACTAGGAGGCAATATGATCGTACTTGAGTATTGGGTGTAGCTAATATTCGAGTGTGTTTCATGAATGGATCAATGTTTGAGCATGATGGGCTATGGATAGCTTATTTTAGCATTAATATTTTGGAAGACATGGTTGCTTGTTGATATGCTTGAGTATCTAAATTATCATGTCAAAAATAGACTATTGCTTTGAACAACTAAAAGTCCAATTGTCCATGCTATAAAGAAAATAATATGATATGACATGATAGGCAGCATTCCACATCAAAACTTCTATTTTTATCACTTACCTACTCGAGGACGAGTAGGAGTTAAGCTTGGGGATGCTGATACGTCTCCAACGTATCTATAATTTCTGATTGTTCCATGTTGTTATATTATCAATCTTGGGTGTTTTATAATCATTTTATAGTCATTTTATATCATTTTTTGGTACTAACCTATTGACATAGTGCCAGTTCATGTTTTTTCCGTGTTTTTTACATCGCAGAAAAGCAATATCAGACGGAGTCCAAATGCCATGAAACTTTATGGAGATTTTTTATGGATTAGAAGGAACATGTTGGGCCCTCGTTGCACCTGGGGGACTCCCGAGGACGGGACAACCCACCAGGGTGCGCCATGAGGCCCAGGTGCGTCCTGGTGGGTTGTGTCCACCTCGGGTGCCCCTCGGACCACCTCTTTGCTCTATAAATACCCCCCAAATCCCAGAACCCTAGGGGAGTTGACGAAATATTCACCCAGCCACCGCAGAGTCCAGAACCACCAGATCCAATCTAGACACCATCTCGGATGGGGTTCACCACCTCCATTGGTGCCTCTCCGATGATCCGTGAGTAGTTATTTGTAGACCTTCGGGTCCGTAGTTAGTAGCTAGATGGCTTCATCTCTGCTCTTGATTCTCAATACAATGGTCTCTTGGAGATCCATATGATGTAACTCTTTTGCGGTGTGTTTGTTGGGATCCGCTGAACTTCGAGTTTATGATCAGATTTATCTTTTTATATCCATGAAAGTATTTGAGTTTCTTTGATGTCTTTTATGCATGATTGCTTATAGCCTTGTATTTCTTCTCTGATATTTGGGTTTTGTTTCTAACTTGATCTATTTATCTAGCAATGGGAAGAGGTGCTTTGTAGTGGGTTCGATCTTACAATGCTTGATCCTAGTGATAGAAGGGGAACCGACACGTATGTATCATTGGTACTAAGGATAAAATTATGGGGTCTATCTACATCATGTCATCATTCTTATTGCATTAGTTCGTTTCTCCATGAACTTAATACACTAGATGCATGCTGGATAGCAGTCGACGTGTGGAGTAATAGTAGTAGATGCAGACAGGAGTCGGTCTACTAATCTTGGACGTGATGCCTATATAATGATCATTGACTGGATATCGTCATGATTATTTGAAGTTCTATCAATTGCCCAACAGTAATTTGTTCACCCACTGCTTTGCTATTTTTCTCGAGAGAGGCCACTAGTGAAACCTACGGCCCCCGGGTCTCTTTCTCATATTACTTGCCTTTGCGATCAATTTTTATTTGCTTTATTTTTAGATCTATTAATATAAAAACCCAAAAATACCTTCCTGCAATTTATTTTATTTGGCGTTCGATCTATCAATATTTATAACCTTTTTCCTGTCATGCACCAATTTCTGGCACCATTACTCGAAAGGTGTTGACAACCCCTTTAACACGCCGGGTTGCAAGGATTTGTTATCTATGTGCAGGGGTTGTTTACGTTGTGTTGCTTGGTTCTCCTACTGGTTCGATAACCTTGGTTTCATATATGAGGGAAATACCTGCCGCCGCTGTGCTGCATCATCCCTTCCTCTTTGGGGAAATATCAACGTAGCTTCAAGCGACATCAGAGCACGAAACACGGCAGCACAGTGCCATATGGCGATAAAAAATGATCTAATTTGCTAGTCATCTCATTGTTAGCATTGTTCTTTTCATGCCTCGCAGAGAACATGACACGTGCGATGAAACACCTGAAGCAAAATAAGAAACACGGGAGCAAAAGAAGAAGGAAGATTATCACCCCAAAAAAGGAAGGAAGACGCACGCACGAGTCTGGGGCGCTGCTCTCTACTGCATGAAGGGTTGCTGGCCGCGGAGTCATAACTGCTTCCTCATCGCCTCCACGACCTCCATCTCCTTCGGCGTCTCCTCCACCATCTTCTTCATTCTGTCCATGACACGGGATTTCTCGATGCGAGCCTTCATCATCTGTTCCACGGCCGCATTACGTACCTTGACAGCAATCGGGTGCTCGATGCGGAGCTTCGCCAACTCCTCCTTCTATTCCATGACGAGGGTCTACAGCATCTTCATCGAGGAACTACTATTCTCATGTAGCTTCTTCAGCCGGCATTCTCCTCCTTCAACAGGTCGAGCTCATGGCAGAGCTTCGCCTTGTCCTCCTGAAGTTGCAGGATTTCGCCGGTCGCCTTCTTCTCTGAGGCAATGCTCTTCTTCAGCAGCATCACCAAGCCGGCGGTCAACCCCCTACTCATTGAGCTCGGTGGGCATGTCGTCAAGGCTCTCCTTCAGCAGCTCCAGCAAGCCGTGGATGAACTCCTTCTACTTATTGAGGTGCTCATTGAGCTGATCGGGCATGCCGGCATGTTCGCCTCCGCGGCTAGGGCGCTCCTGGGAGCCATCGCCTGCCCGTGAGAGATCTTTCGAGGTCTCTGCGAGGCGGCGAGCCCTCTTTTTTATTCCGCAACCTTGGTTGCCGCTCCCTTGTTACGAGTAGTTCTCGACCTAGAGCTCTGCACACCGGCCATGGCAAGGATGGACGAAGAAGAAGGACTTATGAGGAGGAAGGTAGAGTAATTTTCAGTTAGGTAGTTCCCCTTTTTATAACCTAAGTATTAGCACTAGTACTAAAACCTACATAGTGGGAACACGTTCAGGTTTGGTACGTACTAGTAGGTGTGAGCAGTATTGCACTTAATTGTAGCACTAGTATTTTGGAATGTGATGGGAACAAGGTAAAGATTAATTAATAGTTTTGGTTTCGAGGCCCGAAACGGCTCCCGATGAGTTTAGTGGAACATAAATTTCAAGTACTCCCTCCATCTTAGTTTAAGGCTTGCACGTGTATCTAGGTCGTCAATGTAACTTATATAAAATAAATTGTTTAACATAAAAAATATATCATTAAAAAATTGAATATTTGAAGTTCGAATGCGGTCGCACAAGTCAGTGATGTAACTGGTCGTACATGTGAGACCAAGCCGATGCATGTCTCTTCGGTGGGACGGGGGTCCGACCGACCGTCTGTTGGTGCGATTGACCGTAATGTATTATGCGATGGAGGCTTCGGTTGATTGTCACGACCAACCATTCTAAAACTAGTGATAAAATCAATTACCATCTTTTTCCAAATGACCAAGTATTTTCACAGGAATACAATACATATAGATGGAGTGATTGTCAAGGTTGCAAACTGACATGGCGTTGCAAGTTCACTGCAACAGCAACCGACTACTAGGCCACTGCATCGCTGGCGGGGAAGGAGGGCATCTCACCTCTCCTATGATGCATGTCCAGCAGCGCGGCCGCAACTGGCCGCCCATTTGAATAGTTGCACCGGCTGCTCATGCCATTGCGCAGACATGCGCATTCTTTCCTCTACAGTCGACTCCGTGAATATGATCTCTGCCATTAGCCCTAGCTCGAAATTAACGTGACGCTGCCAGATGCTAACATCCCTCAGCATCTCTCCCCTGAGATCGACTTGCGCCTCCGCCTTGTGCTGCGCCAGGCGCAGCTTCTTGGAACTCCTCTCCAATCAATGCGATGCTTCCTCGATCCGATTTGCCGTTGCTGCCCACCACCTGAAACACAGCCCTAGCATATCCTCCGGTGCAACCGATCTGTGATTGTAGAGAAATGGATCCCCACTAAAACACATGTGGGTTTTGCTCAAAGGCGGTAGTGCTGCGGGCCGCGGTGAGAGGGTAGCCCGTAGGATCCTGGGATCTAAGGGATTATCCATGGTGGGATCCTCCATGGCGGGATCTGGTGGGCGAGGTGGGGAGGCGAGCCTAGGCGCTGGGAGAGTCCTACGAGGCTAAGATAAAGATAGTACTACTCCACTCCGTCCATATTTAAATACAAAGGCCACCAACAGAAGCCCTGGCAAAAATTGATCATGCTGCCTACGTCCTGGTTTATTGGCCCCCTTTTTTGTGCCACTTTTTATGATAGGCGTAAATATTATGTTACTTAAAAATATGGTCAAAATTTGGCACAAAATACGAAGGACACCAATGGAAGTAGCAACCCATGATTTAACTACTCGCATGCACACAATGGAGTAGTAATGGCTTTCTTCCTCCCTCACGTCCACTCAATTTGCATGTGTTGTATTAATTGACCACCAATGAAGTGAAGGACTTTACACGCGTCAAATTATCGCATGGGGTGGATCTTCGTACAAAAATGCTTCCCCCGGTGTATCCGCATGCGCGTGCGAGGGAATGAGTGTGTGCGTGGCGTGCGTGCACATCTTCACTTCATGCATGTACCGCTAGTGTGCCTCAGAGAGGACGAGTACATTCTTCTGGAACCAGCAGCACGTCACTGTGATCAATCCACACAAGGAGGTCACGACAACACCTCCACATGTGCCAGTGGCTTCATGAACTGTAAGAGAGACACTATGTAGCGTGCCATTGGAATTCTAATTTACATGTTTTGCACATACTCAAAGTACTAGTAAGGTACACGTGCATTGCACGCATCAGATTTGGCAACCAAATTATGAATAAATACCACACTATAGCATGTAAGCTTTGAGTCATATATGCCTGATGTAGACGTTCGTCTAATTCTTATAGTTCATCTCATTCAAAATCAATTAGTTTTTATAAAAAAGCTAGGGCCTCTTTGATTCGTAGGATTTCCATAACGCGGGAAAAGGAAAAACATGGGGTTAGAGTGGAATGTCATCTTGAATCCTACAGGATTGTACGAGTGTTTGATTATGCATAGAAAAAACACAGGATTCTTTCAAAGAGGTTTGAGTGGATGGGATGTTTCCTATGAATCTAGTGCAAATGAATCCTATGGAAAAATTCCTATGGTTTACAATCCTACGAATCAAACAACCAAGATAGGAAAAATTCCTAAGGATTAGAATCCACCGAAATGCCTTTGAGAATCCTTTGAATCAAAGAAGCCCTTAATCTATTTTATGATTCATGGAATTGTGCATTGTAAAGCATAAAGTAAAAACAAATAATGGCAATTCAACTAGAAAAAAAGTTTGGGCGGTTATGATATGGAAGATTCTAGAACAAAGGAGAAGCACTTGTGTTTTGAGGTTTGTGCATTATGCTTAAGTTCAACCATGGAGTCTGCTAGATTGTACATGTGGAAAAATCCGGTGGGGGCTAGAAGATGGTGCGAGGGGCCAAGTGGAGGGAGACTATGAAAGAGTGCACAAGTGCGAGATCAATATTTAAATAGAGGGGGCGAGAACGTGCGCTATTGCACGCAGTGGCGGAGCCATGAAAAATAAATGAGCTAGGGGGCCAAGCATTGCTAATCCTTTACGAGGAGGACCAATTCATCAACTTAAACCATTTTACCAGCAATTGTCTAATGATCACATTCATATTAGCCTCGATATATAGTTGTGTTAGGGGGGCATGGCCCTTGCTGCCCCTTGTCTTCGCCATTGTGCGTGCGTGTGAGAGATGAAGCGGAAGGCAAGGATGATGAGAGGGGGACGTTGGATATATAATTAATGTGGGTGTATTAGCTATGTAATCCTATATAGAGAGGTATGGATTGGTCGATGTGGACATGGGAAAGAGGGTGAGATCTCACTAGATATATAGATTGATCGGTTTGTGTGGAAAACTGTGAAAGACCTAGCTATATATACACACACATAGAGGAACATCGATCGCTGCGCATGCACGTGAGAGATAAAGAATGCCCAATTTGATGGAGAGGGGGAGGTGTGTGTGTGCATGCATGGGAGACCGACCTGGAGAAAAAGATTGCATGTGTGCGATGGATAATGCCGATTAGTAGTGTGTGTGCATGCATGCATGAGAGAAAGTTTGTGGTACAATTATAAAGAGAAGACGACCGTGTGGGTGTAAAAGACTAGGTGAGGTCCTAATCAATGTAAAGTTGAATTCAAATATTTGAATAAGAGATCATGATGTTTGAAACCCATGCATGCATGATTATAACTGAGATATGCGCAGTGTGATTTGGAAACGAGCATGTTGTACTGTATACACATTGAACAAGGTAAGACTGATTTGAATGTGAGATACCGATGGCAGACATCGTTTGGCCACATTGCATCCGTGCATGGACACACTATTCTAATTGGAGATGATGGGTGGCTTTCGCATCACATATCTATATCTATAGACCTATATATATATATATTATATTTTATATTATTTATATAGTGTGCGGATAACTTTACCTTTGAAAGATGGTCATTGGATGAGAAGTCAATCTAATGGTGCAAAGATGGCAAATTTGAGCACTACTGGCCGTTGGAAATCATCTAGATTCCACAAGATTTTGCCACAAGTACAATCTAGAAGACTCCATGGTTGAACTTAAGCATAATGCACAAACCTCAAAACAAAAGCACTTCTTCTTTGTTTTAGAATCTTTCATATCAGAATTGCCCAAATGTCTTTCTACATGATTTGGCATTGTTTGTTTTTACTTTATGCTTTACAACGCACAATTCCATGAATCTTAAAATAGATAGCTTTCTTATAAAAACTAGATGATTTTGAATGAAATGAACTATAAGAATTAAACGAACATCTACATCATGCATATATGACTCAAAGCTTACATGCTATAATGTGGTATTTATTCATAATGTGTTTGCCAAATCTCATGTGTGAAATGCATGTGTACCTTACTAGTCTAAATAGTGTTTGTGTGTGTTGTGCGTGTTAAACACATTGTACGTAGTATCATACATGGTTTAGATTCCAAACATCTAGCTAGAGCATACATGTACTATAATTTGAATTCAACATAAAATGGATACATATATTTGAATTTGAGATCGTATGTACATGTAGTTCGTATTTATATAGGATTTTACTTCTCCTATATTCATGTCATGTGTTGTGAAGATAATATTTAGATGGATGTATAAGTAACCCGAGTACAATCCCATTCAAACAGGGAAATGTACTCAAATTTAGTCCATATGCTAGACAACACACATTGTTTTTTTATTGTTGAGGGAAGTGCAAATTGTTTTGATACTGTACACGTTATGTTTGTTGTCCCGATTTTTTTAGTTTTTTGTTGTTGTATTTGAATGCATTTCTAGTAATATAGTAAAATGGGACATGGCTCTCTCTAGTGATGAGGTGTGAATTGTATTTTTTGTGTACACGTTAAGCTTGTTCTCCTGAAATTTCAAGCCGCGCCTTGTTATGCTGAAATTTCAAGCTCGCATCTCTGTCTATCGTGCTGCGAAACTCCCGCCTCTTCAACCCGCGCCTTGTTACCCCGAAATATTTAAGATATATATTTGTCTCGTTGTGCTCCAAAAACTACCTCCATCTCAACCCGCACCTTGCTTTCCCAAAATTACAATGCGCGCGAAAACCCCCACCTCCTGCGAAATCTTGACACGCAAAATGCCCGTGATATCCCTGAACTGAAAGAACCGCCTAGCTCAAATCGGTGGCGTTACTTTTGTAACTTACCACATATTTTGGACAAGCCCGTCCCTAAGCCATGGTTCCCCACTCCCATCCCATCCGCCCACCCATTCATACACCGAGGCCATGAAAACCCACGAAGCCCCACACCCTCCTCCGTCCGCCACCCAGCCGGAGCCTCTTCCCCGACGACGTCGTGCACAGCAACACCTCGACATCCCTCATCCACCGTACCGGATGAGGATCCGTCGTCGATCTCATCGTCCCGCCGGTTCAGCCACCCCGTCCTCCACCTCCAAGGAGCTACCCCGACGTTCCCCTCATCTTTCGCGCCACCTCCATTCCCACAACACCGTCTCCACCTGCACCACCGAAAGAGCAGCATCATCACCGTTTCCTCGGATGAAGCTGAGGCCTAATCGGTGCCACCAAAGAGGTACTACACTAATCGCCACATTTTCTTCTTGATTCCATGTCACGGTGCTACCGGCACTCGGTCCCAAACCGACATGGCGCGGCTCCATCCATGGCGGCGTCACCAGCCTCTTCCTCCACAGTGTCGCTACCTCGGCAGCAATGTCCACATCAGTAGGAGTTGCTGCTGCTTTAGCTCTCGCTCACGCTGCTGCTCTACTCTTGCTCTTAGTCCCCTGCCTGGTCTGCTCTTGCTATTGCTCTTGCTCTTGCTGTTGATCGCGCTGCTGCTCTTGCTCTTGCTTGCGATGCTGCACCGATTTGGCTACACTTTAGTCGACTGAATCGACTTTTGGGTCAACTGATTTTTAGGGGGTGGGGGGTCTCTAGAGTTAAGAAAGAACCAGCCGCAGCGGGGAGGGGGGCTCGCCAGAGAGGTACCCCAACTATCTATCTTAGGGTTCAGGGTGGGGGCGGTGGTGGGGCGGTGGCGTGGGGATCGCCGGAGAAAAAGCTCGGCATGAGGGGCCTAGAGGGATGGCCGGGGCGGCGGCAGACTGGCGGTGGGGAGTGGTTTCGGGGCGGGCGGGGAGGCACACCGCCGGCTGCGGGTGGCGGGGGGCGGCGGATTGGCCGATGGTGGCTGGCGGCTCAGGGGGTGGAGGTTGAAGATGAACTGCTACACGACCAACTGCCCTGGCTCTCGCACGCGCTGCTGCTACTGCTTTTCTGCTACTAGTGTGTTCAGTTTTGAAAGCACCAAGAAGGATAGATCCATTGCATCATTCATCCAGGAGTTAAACCAGCACATTCGACGCCATGAGAACCAGATGTGCAATGATATGATAGAGTTGAAGAATGCGAAGGCAAGGATCATCGAGCTAGAAGGAGAACTGAAGTCTACACGCAAGGACTACATGGACGAGATCATAGCTCTAGCGAGACACAATGGCGATCTTAAGCAGGAGATTGAAGAACTCAAGAGGAAGTTAGCATCCAGGAAGGAAGACATGTATGTCGCATGTCCGGACAACTACATCATCATCGACGACACCGATTCGGATCCAAGTGAACCCGACTTTGAAGACGAAGCTGGAGCAGATATCATGGAGTCTTCAGGGGCTACTATCTATACACTGGTGCATTTTTTATGTAGAGTGCAATTGAAGATACTACATTGCATACTTCGAAGCCCCTTAGCAGGCTCGTGAAGGCTTCATTCAATCCGCTTCTCGCGGACAAAATCCTCTCAGCTATCGTACCCATCAAGGTATGATGTTCCTCTGAGATGGACACATGTTGCAACACGTCCATCAAGGTATCCGGAGCCTCCCGATTCCTGGAAGCGGCGATGGGAGTACGAACTCCCTTCGAAGGGATGTGTTTGCTCGACTCTAGAATCGTCTCCGATTGTAATCCGGGTAGTTCGGGGCCTTTATTGTTGGTCCCCGAAGGGGCCGCATGCCCCGGACCCTGGACTGCCGAAGTATCACCTTCGGGAGTGGTCTTTCCCTCACACCACTTGTTGATCAGGAGAAATTCTCTGGGACAACACCTCAAAGTCGTCCACCCTATTGGGCGAGAAGGTCTGCGGAGGCGTCTCGCTTTCCATCATCTCCGTAAGAAGATCCCTCGAGGAGGAGGACTGTTGAGGAAGACTGCGTGCCAGACTGCAAACATATATTTCAGATGTTACCCTTGTAAGTGGGATATGTTTCGGACACCTTTGTTTACTTACGATTCGGCTAAAGGCTTGTCCTTACGGAAGAACTGCGCGTCAACGTTGTCTTCCGAACCCGAACCGCCTGGCAAGGACATCTTCCCTCGCTTAGGAGCACCTACCTCCAAATCTTCGGAGGCGGTCCTCTTCTTCCCATGTGGGGATGGTATGTCAGCTTCCCCTTCTCTTTTGTCTTTGGAAGAGGGAGTCCCAATCTCCCCGGACATAGCGTCTGATGTACCTTTAGAATGGAGGTCACCTTTGGCCTTCTAGCCCTCCTCGTTGTCCTCCTTCACCGGCACTTGATATGGTACCCGAGCCAGCATCCTTGTTAACACAGGATCGACCGAGTCTTCGGGAAGAGGAGCCGAACACCTGATTCGTTCCGCCTTCTTTACCCAGCCCTGTGCGAAGATGGTTTTCTTAGTACTATGGGATGTTTAACTAAGCCGTGTTTAGGAGTTGAGTGCTTACCGAGGTATCCGGATGGTTGTAGTCAAGGCCGATGTCTTCAGTGGTATCCGGCCACTGCCTTCGTG
This sequence comes from Triticum urartu, assembly GCF_056163025.1. Taxonomy (NCBI): domain Eukaryota; kingdom Viridiplantae; phylum Streptophyta; class Magnoliopsida; order Poales; family Poaceae; genus Triticum; species Triticum urartu. The sequence goes on from NC_141876.1 coordinate 426,280,396, forward strand.
TCCCGAAGAATAACTTCCATATTCCTTTGTGTGTCGTGCCGAAGAAGTGCTGAAGGGTCTGTGGTCCTTCCGGATTGAACTCCCACATGCGGAGGGGCCGTCGCTGGCACGGCAGGACCTAGCGGACTAGCATTACCTAGATTACATTGATGAGGCTGGTGTCCTTTTCAAGGAGGCTCCAGATGAGGCTTTGTAGCATCTGCACTTTGTCAATGGATCCCCAGTCCAGCCCCTTATTAATCCATGATGTGAGCTGTAATGGAGGGCCAGATTGGAATGCAGCCGTAGCTACCCACTTGGTACCACGAGGTTTGGTGATGCAAAACCACTCCGCTGCCATAGATCGGAAGCTTCCGTGAAAGAGCCTTTGGGCCAAAAAGCATTGGTGAGCTTGTTCACCGTAGCACCACCACACTCTATTTACTTCCCCTCGATTACCTTTGGCTTCACATTAAAGGTCTTGAGCCATAAACCGAAGTGAGGGGTAATGCGGAGAAAGGCCTCACCGGATGTGAAGGAAGGAGTCTGGAGCTAGATTGTGAAAATCTAGCCCGTAATAGAACATGAGACCGAGAACGAAGGGATGGAGAGCGAACCCTAGCCCCCAGAGGAAGTGGGAGATGAATACGACCCTCTCACCGGATCTAGGAGTAGTAATAACTTGTCCTTTAGCAGGGAGCCTATGGGGGATTTCCGCGGTCAGGTATCTTGCCGCCCGAAACTTCGCGATATCCTCCTCTGTGACAGAGGAGGCCACCCACCGGCCTTGAGGGCTGAGTCCGTACATGACTGGGAGGCTCGGAACAGTTAAGTTGAAACCTTGGTGCTAGAACTCAAGGTTGGAAAGGTTGAGGAAGAGGTAGGCGCGGAGGAGGAAGACGGGTCGGTGCCCCTTTATAAAGGCGATGAATATCAGACGCCTCCTCATAGGCCTTAAAGCCTGCCTATTCCCAAGGGATTATGCCAATGGAATGGTTGGGTTATCCACGCCCGTATTAATGAGGATCCCGTAATAAGGGGACACGATCTTTGCTTCGACAAAACGTGCCAATAAAACTGCATCTTAAAAACTGGAGCGGGAGGCTAATAGACGGTTCGAAATAATGACCGGGCTATGACATGATGTCACGCTATGAAAATTGTCAGTGGATTGGGCTCATAAAATATTATACTCTCTACAGATATATGTGGTGTTTGTTTTATAGAGCCGGACATGTTCTCTGTTCGAGAGATGTTTTGGAGTATTCGGAGGAGGAACCCGCCTTGCAATGCTGAAGACAATCTGCGCGCTGGACACCTCGTCATTGAAGCCTGGTTCAGGGGCTACTGAGGGAGTCCTGGATTAAGGGGTCCTCGGGCGTCCGACCTATGTGACATGGGTCGGACTAATGGGCTATGAGGATATAAGACAGAAGACTCTCTCCCATGTCCGGATGGGACCATCCTTTGCGTGGAAGGCAAGCTAGGCGGCCGGATGTACTATTTCCTTTCTATGCAATCGACTTTGTACAACCCTAGGCCCCTCCGGTGTCTATATAAACCGGAGGGTTTAATCCGTAGAGGTGATCATAATCTGACAGTCTAGACTTCTAGGGTTTTAGCCATTACGATCTCGTGGTAGATCAACTCTTGTAACCCCCATACTCATCAATATCAATCAAGCAGGACGTAGGGTATTACTCCATCAAGAGGGCCCATACCTGGGAAAACTTCGTGTCCCCTGTCTCCTGTTACCATCAACCTTAGATGCACAATCCGGGACCGCCTACCCGAGATCCGCCGGTTTTGACACCGACACCGAGCACACGTAGTAATGTGAAATATGATTATTTTATCCTACGATATGATAAGCAGAGAGGTACTAAGCAACTTAGCTATCTGTGATGGACACTCTTGAATGCCATCCCTGTTTATCTCTGCATGTTTGAGCTGTGCATTTGTCGATGGGCCTGGGAGTTGAGCTAGTAGGCCAGTGGCTTGGATCCAAAGTAGTAGAATTAGCACAAAAACATTTTTTGAGTGTAGGCTTTTCCTTGCTCAAGCCTGCCTACTAGAATCGCCAGTGCTTGAAAGAAAAAGTGAATGAAAAACATAGGAATTGGAAAGTTTCCTATGGTACTACTATTCATGCATTTGGTTCAAAGGAATGGAGCAAATGAAAAATGTAGGATTTGTTCCTTTAGTGTCTCCTTGAAAGGAAAACCGTAGGAATTTTAATTTCCACTTGTCCTCCTTTTCAAATTCCTATTCATGAAGCACAAGACTAAGAGATAGTAGCATAATAGCACTATAACCATACATTTTCTTGTGGTTTGACTTAACCTCACCATGCTTCTTTGCATCCTGTGATCTTCCAATTCTTGTGAACCAAACAACCAGATTGGCAGAAATCCTGTGATTTTAAATTCTTTGTTTTGCACGTGCATTCCTATCCTATTCCTGTCTATTTCCTATCCCTGCATTGTTAGAATCCTCAAATTTAAACAAGCCCTTACACAATTACTTCTATTATAGATATGTGTCATAGAAAACCTTGTGTGGTTTGTCCTGCTCCTGCTGCACTATGTTCCACCCTAGCTCAGCTGCTCCAACGACGAAAGGGTTCACCACAGCAGGGATCCGCTCTCCAGACTGTCTTTCGCCGCCTTAGATCTTCTTCCCTACTGTCGACAGCCACGACAACTTCATTACCATCATCAACTGAGCAGATGACCTTGAGGACTAAACGGGTCTTCAAGAGAGGTCGCACTCTTTCGTGTCTGCTTACGTTATGCATGGCTTAATATGATGACATGCTACTTTATTGTCGTGTTCACCTATTAAACTCTGAGTCAGGTCCAAACTAATGCTGAAACTTGAGTTTTTAAATGGTTGTGGGGTACATATTGGGGTAGCAATCTGTACTATCTATCTATTATATGGTTAATCTCGGGTGTCTACTATGAGTTTCATGTTGGGTGCAAACAAACATTAAAGGAGCCATTATCTGTATTTTTTAACTAAAGCTATTATCTGCCTGCTATCATTGGTTTTGGGTCTATCCATAGTTTGCTACCACCACTCTGGATTTGTGCATGCACTCCTTACATAATCTCACTATGTTTTATTCCTATGCATGCCATTTATTGTACACAATGGAACTGGACATGTAAAGCAAAAGAGACGAGCCTTGTATGGCAATAAAATTTCATGCAGACGTCGCTCCATGGTGGGTGCAAAGGCAGCCCCCCTCCACCCATTTCGGATTGTAATCAAGAGGATGATAACTGTTCTGAGGGGAATTCAGAAGGAGAAGACCACCCCTATTTACCCCCTGAGGTCTTCGCTCTAACTTAGCATACTGATGTTGGTAATATCATGCATATGGTGCCTTGCATTGCTTACTTTATACATCAAATATGTCATCTGCTTAGTTTAGACATGCTTTGTGTGAATGTCATCTGTTTAGTTTCTTTATCGTATATGTGAATTTTGCAATGCCAACCTGGTTAGCTAGTCATCTTCTATGTGAATTATATCATGCCATCATTTTTTATTACGTGTTAAATTTGTCAACAATTTTAGTACATTCAATTACTCTTCTTGCGCATTAGCCATTCGGCACGGCCATGGAAAAATCTGGAGTGGAAACAAGGTCTTCAGAGCAGACAATGCTATCTGGCGAAGCGCATGTCTTGCTGGTTACGGATAGCTCCTCAGAGGAGGATTCAGAGACAGATGACCAGTCCTACCCCCCCCCCCCCCGCCCCGAGGTGCATGCTCTAACTTGGCAGGGTTATATTGCTCATATCGTGTGTATGGTATCTTGCATTGCTATGTCATTTGCTTAGTTTAGACATGCTTTGTGTGAATGCCGCCTGTTTAGTGTCTAATTATCATATATGTGAATTATGCAATGCCATATTGTTGCAAGACATTATATATGTGAATTATGTAATGCTATCTTGTTGCAAGGCATTATATATGTGAATTATGCAATGCCATGCTGTTTAGCCAAGCGTCATATATGTGAATTATATCATGCCATCCTTTTTTTGTATTTCTTGTTGCATTTGTCGACAATGTTTGTATATTCAACTGCTCTTCCTATGCATCAGCATTTGAATTGGTGATGGAGAAATCTGGAGTGAAAACAAGGTCTTCAAAGCAGATATCTTGCTAGTTACAGATAGCTCTTCAGAGGAGGATTCAGAGGCATATGACCAGTCCTATTATCCCCCTGAGGTGTATGCTCAAACTTGGCAGGGTTATATTACTCATATCATGCATATGTTGTATTGTAATGCTTAGTTTTTACATCATATAAACAATATTGAATGCCATCTCCTTAGTTGACACATCATATATGGGATTGCCCTCTGCTCACTTGCTTAGTATATAGATCATATATTTGAATTATATCATGCCATGATGTTTACATAGACAGCATGTATCTGAATTATGGTATGCCAACCCAATTTCTAAAGACATAATATAGTTATATCATCTCATCCTGTTTACATAGTCATCATATTTTGAATTATGTCATTCTATCCATGAATTATATCATGCCATCATGTTTCCATCGATGGCATGTTTGTGATTTATTGCATGCCAACCACTTTAATAGACACATCGTATAGTTATAGCATGTCAACCTGTTTACATAGTCATCATATTTTGAAGTATGTCATTCTATCTTGTTTAGTCAGCCATCATACATGTGAAATTGTGCCTTGCTATCCTGTTTAATTAGCCATCATATATGTGAAATTATGTCCTTCTATTCTATTTGGTTAGACAACATAAATGTGAATTATTTCATGCCCTGTTTCTTCCCTACTATCCATTGCACCTGTCTATCTTACAATGTCTGTACATTCAATTAATTTTCTTGTTTATCAGCCATTTCTATTAGAGGGGGTGATGGCAGTATCTGTGGGAGTAAAAACACGGTCTTCAGAAAAGATCGTGCTACCTGTCGATGCAGATAAAACAACGATTGTACTTGCCCAAGAACCAGCCCCACCACACATAACCCAGACTCACGTAGATTGTACCCCTACCCAGTTGGACAGAGAACCAGCTACACCCCTTCTAACCCAAACCCCAGCAGATAGTAACCCAGTTCCAGTTAACACATCACCGTCTCCACCACAGAGCACCCAAACACGAGCAGTTAGTAAGGCAACTACAGTGCCCAAAGCATGAGGACCACCGCTCCGAACCCCAAGTCAACGCTTAAAGCAGAAGAAGAATTGTTCTCAGGTTAGCTTCCATAGCTATGGTTCATACTACTTTTCTCTTGCATCACTGTATTTACTCGCACCAACTAACTTCAAATTTGAAGGATGCAATTGAAACTCCAATGGCGCAACAGGTATGTTTTAAACCTGTTTATTTAACGTGTTTGATGTTGTAACTTGCTCTATGTTGATTTCAGTTTCAATTGAATAAATAGTTATGTTCTCATGCCATGCACATTACAAGTGTTGTTATTGCTGTGTAGTTTCCCACAATTATATTTTGTCTATGCTGCTTTGTGAAAGTGCAACTATCCCTAGGTGGTTTTGGTAATTCCTAACAACATATAGCTCATTGAGCTAATACTATTTGAAGATAAATATTTCAGGAAAGCTCAATGATTGGCATGTCATGGATTAGGAATGTGGACCCCTCAAAATGCTAAGGACAAAAAGATTGGCTCAAGCTCTAAAGCTCAAGACTCTACATTTTACCTGTTAGTGATCCAAGATCACATTGAGTCCATAGGATATCCAATACTATTAAAAGGGGATGAGGTGTTGCTTAATGAGGTTCTTGCTCAAAATGCTTAGTGATATGCTCCAAAATCCTCAACCACTTTCTCATATGCACATATGTCCCAAACCAAAAATCAAACTCGGCCCTACCGCAACTTTCCATTCGGCGCCACAGAGTTTAGTTGACATAGCCACTGCCACAAAACCCTAGTCTTTTCGGTCTCACCGATAGGGATCTAGGTATCACCGAGATGGGATTGCAAACTCTCTGTTTCCCTTCAAAACGTTTCGGTCTAACCGAGATGAGCAATCGGTCCCACCGTGTTCGCAATGCAAACTCTCTATTTCCCCTTCGTAGCATTTCGGTCCAACCGAAAGAGCGAATTGGTCCCACCGAGTTTGCCTGACCAACTCTCTGTTTGCTTATTACCAAAATCGGTCCCACCGAGTTTGTGTAATCGGTCTCACCGAGATTACATTATGCCATAACCCTAATGAAATCGGTCCCACCGAGTTGACATGTCGGTCCCACCGAAAATCCACATTTTGAACTGAGTCGGTCTGACCGAGTTTCATGATTTTCATCATACATTTTCTGAGAGAGAACCACCTACACTTGTGTTGAGATCAAGACCTTCCATTCCAACCACATAAATCTTGATTACTAGCCATCCCCAAGTTGCTTTCCACTCAAATCATCTTTCCACCAAATCCAAATATGTGTGCGAGAGAGTTGAGTGTTGGGGAGACTATCATTTGAAGCACAAGAGCAAGGATTTCATCATCAACACACCATCTATTACCTTTTCAAGAGTGGTGTCTCCTAGATTGGTTAGGTGTCACTTGGGAACCTCCGTCAAGATTGTGGAGTTGAACCAAGGAGTTTGTACGGGCAAGGAGATCGCCTACTTCGTGAAGATCTACCCTAGTGAGGCAAGTCCTTCGTGGGCGATGGCCATGTTGGGATAGACAAGGTTGCTTCTTCGTGGACCCTTCGTGGGTGGAGCCCTCCGTGGATTCGCGCAACCGATACCCTTCGTGGGTTGAAGTCTCCATCAACGTGGATGTATGATAGCACCACCTATCGGAACCATGCCAAAAATCTCCATGTCGACATTGCGTTTGCTCCCTCCAAACTCCTCCCTTTACCTTCATGTGCAATGTTTTACATTCCGCTGCTATACTCTTAGACTTGCATGTGTAGGTTGTTTACTTGACTAGTGCTAAGTTGCTAAAATCTGCCAAGACATAAAATTGGGAAAAGGCTGGATTTTAATTTTGTCAAGTAGTCTAATCAACCTCCCCCCTAGATAAATTTTCGATCCTACAAGTGGTATCAGAGCTTTGGTCTCTATTTGCCTTGAATTCCATAGCTTTTGGTGATCATAGTCTTGGTTTCACAACCTAGGAGAGTATGGCGTCTAGATAGGGAAATTATCATCGTAGAGGTCCTTACTTTGATGGCACAAATTTTGCTAGTTGGAAGCATCAGATGAAAATGCATATTCTTGGACATAACCTCGCCGTTTGGGCTATTATGTGTATTGGCTTGCAAGGTGAATTCTTTAATGGGAGAGAACCGAACCGTGAAGCTAGCGCGGAAGAGTTGAAGATGCTGCAATACAATGCTCAAGCTTGTGATATTCTCTTAAACGGATTGTGCCCCGAAGAATTCAACAAAATCAGCCGTCTTGAGAATGCCAAGGAAATTTGGGATACTTTGATTGATATGCACGAAGGTACCGACTCCGTCAAGGAATCCAAATTGGCTGTGCTTCAAAGTCAACTTGACAAGTTCAAAATGAAGGATGGTGAAGGTGACTTTGAAATGTATTCTAGGCTTGCTCTCATCACAAATGAGATTGTCGGCTCAGGAAGTGAAGAGATGACCGATAGATTCATCATCAAGAAGATCCTAAGAGCCTTGGATGGAAAATATGATACCGTGTGCACATTGATCCAAATGATGCCCAATTACAAAGATCTCAAGCCAACTGAAGTCATTGGAAGAATTGTTTCTCATGAGATGTCACTCAAGGATAAGGAAGAGCTTCACCAGAAGTCAAGTGGTGCTTACAAAGCCTCATGTAATGCTCCCACATCATCAAGTGAGAAACAAGCCTTCAATGAAGAATTGAGCCTAATGGTGAAGAATTTCAACAAGTTCTAGAAGAGTAGATGTAAAGAAAGAAGTTCCTAGTCAAGGTCCTACAATGACAAAAGATCTTCAGGTCGTGAACGTAATTGCTATAATTGTGGAAGATCCAGACACTACTCCAATGAGTGTACGACCCCCTACAAAAGAAGAGAAGATTCCCCCAAAAGAAGTAGAATAGAAGAATCACCACCTAGAGAGAGAAGGATTAGAGATGACCGTTATGAACGAAGAACATCGCGGAGAAGCAAGGATTCGGAAGGACAAATCATCAAGGAGCTACAAAAAACAAAGACATCAAGCTCATGTTGGTGAATGGGTATCCGGCTCTGACTCCAACAATCACTCCAAGAGAAGTTATCAATCCGACTCCGAATATACTCAAGATGAAGGTGTTGCCGGTCTAGCACTTGTGTCAACCAACTCCTACGACATATTTGAATCACCAAATGAAGGAATTGGAAGATGCTTCATGGCTAAAGTCCCAATGGTATCACACCCCGAGTATGTTGATTTCAATAGTCATGAAGATGATTTGCTAGGTGATGATGATTTACTTGTTGACAATTCTAGTGATGAAAACTATGATGAACTTGCTATTAATCATGCTAATCAAGATAAAACGAGTGACGATGATAAGAAGGAGATTGAGCGTCTAACTAAAGAACTAAACACTCTCAAGTTAGCTCATGAAATTACCTTGGAAAATCATTGAGAGCTTTTAAAAACACACGAGAAGTTACGCTTCGAAAAGCTCAACCTTGAGCAAGAGCATGGGTTCTTAAAAGCGATCAATGATGATCTTCAAAAGAAAAGTTATTCTTACATTGCCAAGTGTTTACTCTTGTCTACTTACATGCCACAAGTTAAATCTAGCAACACGATTAAGAAAGATACTTCTTCTATTAGTAACAATAATCATGCCAAAACCAATGATGTTGTTTCTAGTAGTTCTCTTGATTCCACTAATGATTCTCTTAGACAAGTTACACTTGAGAAAGAAAATAGCTTATTGAAGGGAATTATAGAGAAAGGTGTTTACAAGAGCCTTGCCGGAAGTAAGCAATTTGAGGAAATTGTACGCAAGCAAGGAAGACACTGAAAGAATCAATGAATTGGTTTTTAACGAAAGTTCAATGCCAATGGAGTTGAGTGAGAAGAAGATCAATACCCCAAGACGAAGTTTGTTCCTCAACAAGAGAAGTATGATCCTACTTATTTCCAAGGAACACAAGCTCAAGATGATCTTCCACCACAAGACCACAAGCAAAAATCAAGGACAAGCTTCAAGAGGAGATTGATACATTTGGGGAAGCTCCCAAATCCTTGGTCAAGTGGGTTCCCAAGACTACATCAAGTTCTACTTCATCAAGTACGACTACAACTCCAAGGATTCCCATCAAGATGGTGTGGATCCCGAAGAAAAAGAACTAGAGAGTTCTTGATGGTGGCTCTGCCAACATACTTCACTCATATCATTTTGGCAAGGACAACTACAAACAACTTCCATATCTTGCACTAGTTCAAGGAGTCACAAACCCTCTTGTTGGTAAGACAAGGGACAAGGTAACCTAATGCTTTCATGGACATCATCCTATGTTAACATCACTCTATGTCTATGGATATCCTTGTTTGTTCCTTGTGGGTCTAACCCGTGTAGGTATTGAAAGTGCAACTCACTCTAATGGGTTGCTCCAAATGATCTACATCAGCATTGAGCATCTACATCTTCAACACCTACATGAAGTCATGATTGACAAAACCCAAGGTTAGTTCATCCCTCGTAGGGGGGATATCACATCTAGGGGGAGCTTTACTTTAATCAATTGAGCTAAAGCGACTCTAATGGTGTGAACACAACAATGTTTTATGTAAAAGTGGAAACCCCACTTGTGCTTAAACGATGAGTATGACCTACGTTCAAATGTTCTCATTTGACTCCTCAGTCAATATACTCATATATAGATGACCTAGTAATCGCCAATTGCTTGAGTGTTTGTGCATGCTTTGCCACATATTTCATTTGCCATTTTATTGTGTGAGCATGTTGGTTGCATATTTTACTCATTCGAGGACATCCACTTGTTGGTTTGATTGTTTGGCATTTTTCTCTTTTGCCAAGTGGATGGACAAGAATGCCTAAGAACCTCCTCTAGTTATCTATTCTTTTCTCATCTCAAACTCTATTCATGCTACATCACAAAGTTTGATAAAGTCAGATTCGAACCACTCTGTGTGAGGAGCTCTCGTAGTCCCCGATTCATCATAGACTTAAACTTCCAAAACCTCTTTGTGCATTTTGGTATGACTGAGTCATCCACTTTGGTCACACCGAGTTCACTAAGTTGATCTAGGTTTTCAATCTCGGTGCAACCGATTTGAACTTTTCGGTCACACCGAGTTGCAGTAACCGCTCGTGATTCTGCATCTCGGTGCCACCGAGTTGTTCCACTCGGTCACACCGACAGGGTTGGGATATATATACCGACGGGTTGAATTTTGGAAATTTCTCCAAAACCCTTCACCCCGTGCGTGTACTGCTCTGCCTCGTCAGATCTCCGGATCGTCTCCTCGCAGCCAGCGACCTCCTGCCGCTGGTTTCCATCACCGTCAACGGAAATCTGCTCCACCGTTGTCGCCGTAGCAAACTCCCGCCGATCTAGGGTATGGGTTCGACCTTTTGTGCTATTCTTTTACCTCTGATTCATAGCACATTGCTTTGCCATGATCCTTACCACGTATGCAAACACTCCATCCACTGAAAACTTCCTTTAGATTAGATTGGATTTTAAAATTTAGGGTTAGGTCTCCTCCGGACTCATCTCGGGCCGACCGAATTGTAGAAATCGGTCTCACTGATTTGGCTTAGGCCATAGCACATGCATTTTTGGTATGACCAAAAATTTCAAATCGGTGTGACCGAGTTCGATTCTCTATGAAACCCTAGCAGTCTCGGTGCCACCGAACTGTGACTCGGTCTGACTGAGTTCACTAGTTTAGGTTCCAAAAGCTGCTTCGGTATCGCCGAGTTTACAAATCGGTAGCTCCAAAATGCTTTCTGTGGAGAACTAAAACTAAGTTTTTAAGTCATATGTTTTCCAAAATCTCCGTACTTTGTGATGCTCATCCACTCTACCTCATCTACATCTATTCATAGGGTCTGATGTCAGTAAGTTTGCAAAGATGTATGATCAGAGGACAGTCAGAACAGGTCTGGGGAACATGTGCAGCTAAGTGAGGGTTCAGATCCCTCAAGCACTTCTGATGATGGCAGCAGGAGCACTCCAAGTAACTTGCCAAAGGCATCCACCAAAACAAGGAAGAAGAGAACCTTAGATTCAAAGGATGAGGACTATGTGGCTACTGAGGAGGAAGTAAGCTCCAAGAAGAAGGTGCTGAAAAAGGAGTATGGCACAGCTGCTACAATTAAGCTTGGGATGAATAAGAAGGCTCCAGCAAGAAGGATTCCTATGTGAAAGGCCAGAGCCTCTATTCAAGAGACAATGGAGTTCAATCTTAAACCCAAAGAGGCTGGAGAAGGCAATAAGAGAAAGGAGAGGGTCAAGAAGACCACTGCCAGAGTTCTAGGGAGATCATCCATGTTCAAGGATCCCATAGAAGAAGACGAAGAGGAAGAGAATGCTCTAGCACCCAAAGCTCAAAAGCTTATGGGAGATGCAATTAAGTCAGGGGCTGCAACATCAAAGCCCAAAGCTGCTCCCAAAGCTCAAGCTCAGAAGCCCACTAAGCCCAAGAGGAACACCAAAAGTATACCTGCTGAAGAGAAGAACAAGGCCCCAGTGCCTGAAGCTGAAGAAGAGGATGATGAATCCCATGTGTTGAGAAAGTTGAAACCCAAAATCCCAGACCACAATGATACTCATCCAGTGGCTGAGGACATGCACATCAGAAAAGATGCTGGACTGAGATTGTGGAGATAGTCTGACCCCTATGCTGTGAGGAGAAGGACTGCAGTTGACTACAAGTTCCACACAAAACAACAGCAAGATCTCTATGAGAAAATTTTGCCCGACAAGAAGCCCATTGTTTGTGACATGAGATGGGTTGATTGGGAATTCATCAAGGAGAATGAGGATCACTTCCCAGGAGTATATGACAGCTTCAAAGCATGTGGAGTAGATGACTTTGTTGGACAGAATCTCACAAAATGGAATGATGAGTTGATCATGCAGTTTTACTCCACTGATCGCTTTTATCTAGATGGGAAGATCATATGGATGTCAGAAGGTACTAGGTACCAGTCCACTGTTGAACAATGGGTCAAGCTGATAAATGCCCAGAGGAACATGAGGATGACTTGGATGTGTATGCCAAGAATAAGAAAGACCACAACTCCATGGCAAACATGTACAAGGAGATCCCAGATAAAGCTTTGGAGACTCACAAGCTTAGATCAGTACATTACTTGTTGTCTGGTCTGCCTACCATCAACTGGATCCTAAGGCACACATTACTACCCAAGTCAGGAGATCACAAGATGATCAGAGGGCATTCTATCAACCTGCTATAGCTTTTTGATGCCCCTCAGAAGTTCAAGGTCATGAGTCTGATTGTAGAGATAATCAAGAGGACTGCTGCTGACCAGAAGAGAAGTTGTGGCTATGCTGCACACATTCAGGATCTCATCAACTCCTAGATGGGCACAGGAACATATCTGTTGGATAAGGAGCATCTACCCTTATATCCTGATTTTGAAGACAACACTGTAGTGATGAATGAGGAGGAACCATCATCAGCTCAAGCATAGGAGAAGAGAGCCAAAGCAAAGGCTGAGAAAGCTACCAAGATGCCAAGTGTTGAAGAGGCATCTCAAGTTCTCCTGAAGAGCAAGCAAGATCAACTTGCATATCTGATCCAGTCTACACCGAGGATTGAGAAGGTGTTGGCCACCTTGAGTCAAAACCAGGAGAGCTTGGCGAGGATCGTAGAAACCAAATTTTATGATCTTGATCTGAAGGTGACTGAGATTCAAACAGCAGTTAAGCAGCTCCAGGAGGAAGCAGAAGAGAAGAGAGGGAACGCAACTACTGATGCATTTCAGCGAGTGCCTAGAGGACAGAGGTCTGCTGCAGTGCATGTACCTGATACAAGAGCCACAACATCAGTACCAGGACCTACAGCCTCAGTACCACCTCCAGCAGCCACTCCACCAGCTCCAACTACATCAATGGATGCCTTCGTCCTTGGAGTTCTCTCTACACCACCTCCCAAAGACCAAGCCTGAGAGACGCATAGCACTATGCATATTTCAACTTCTTGGTAACTTATTGCCAAAGGGGGAGAAATATGTATAGATCATAGGCTTCGAGAGAGTGTTTTGCTTGTTCGCCTTTGGTTGAACTTTTTATTGTATGTTTATGTGAGATACTTTATGTCCTTGTGTATGCTACTTTAATGCTTGCTTGGATGATACTATCTGTTCTATATGACCATTCACTTTATTTGGTGATGAGTGCACGTTTTTGATGTTTATCATTTTGAGCACTCCACCAAGATGTATGTGACATGGAAGAGTGACCCATGATCCTAATCGATTGTGCATTTGAATTCACAAGCAAATTTTAAATAATGCACAAATTTAGGTGGAGCTCTTGCTTATCACATACTTCTCAAAGCGATGATGTATTTCAATCTTATAATCATTTGTCGAAGCTTTGATCTATATGTTGTCATCAATTACCAAACAGGGGGAGACTGAAAGTGCAACTATCCCAGGGTTGTTTTGGTAATTCCTAACAACATATAGATCATTGAGCTAATACTATTTCAAGATAAATATTTCAGGAGAGCTCAATGATTAGCATGGCATGGATTAGAAATGTGGACCCCTCAAAATGCTAAGGACAAAATATTGGCTCAAGCTCTAAAGCTCAAGACTCTACATTTTACCTTTTAGTGATCCAAGATCACATTGAGTCCATAGGAAAATCCAATACTATTAAAAGGGGATGAGGTGTTGCTTAATGAGGTTCTTGCTCAAAATGCTTAGTGATATGCTCCAAAATCCTCAACCACTTTCTCATATCCACATATGTCCCAAACCAAAAGTCAAACTCGGCCCTACCGAAACTTTCCATCCGGCGCCATCGAGTTTAGTTGACATAGCCACTGCCACAAAACCCTAGTCTTTTCGGTCTCACCGATAGGGATCTCGGTCTCAACAGGATGGGATTGCAAACTCTCTGTTTCCCTTCATAACGTTTTAGTATAACCAAGATGAGCTATCGGTCCCACCGAGTTCGCAATGCAAACTCTCTATTTCCCCTTTGTAATGTTTCAGTCCAACCAAAATGAGCGAATGGTCCCACCGAGTTTGCCTGACCAACTCTCTGTTTGCTTATTACCAAAATCGGTCCCACTGAGTTTGTGTAATCAGTCTGACTGAGATTATGTTATGCCCTAACCCTAATGAAATCGGTCCCACCGAGTTGACATGTCGGTCCCACCGAAAATCCTAACGTTTACATTTTGAACTGAATCGGTCCGACCGAGTTTCATGATTCGGTATCACCGAGTTTGGCAAATTGTGTGTAATAGATAGATTTTGTGTGGAGGCTATATATACCCCTCCACCCACTCTTCATTAATGAGGAGATCCATCAGAACATGCCTACACTTCCATCATACATTTTTTGAGAGAGAACCTCCTACACTTGTGTTGAGATCAAGACCTTCCATTCCAACCACATAAATCTTGATTTCTAGCCATCCCAAGTTGGTTTCCACTCAAACCGTCTTTCCACCAAATCTAAATCTGTGAGAGAGAGTTGAGTGTTGGGGAGACTATCATTTGAAGCACAAGAGCAAGGAGTTCAACATCAACACACCATCTATTACCTTTTGGAGAGTGGTGTCTCCTAGATTGGTTAGGTGTCACTTGGGAGCCTCCGTCAAGATTGTGGAGTTGACCCAAGGAGTTTGTACGGGCAAGGAGATCGCCTACTTCGTGAAGATCTACCCTAGTGAGGCAAGTCCTTCGTGGGCGATGGCCATGGTGGGATAGACAAGGTTGCTTCTTCATGGACCCTTCGTGGGTGGAGCCCTTCATGGACTCGTGCAACTGTTACCCTTCGTGGGTTGAAGTCTCCATCAACGTGGATGTACGATAGCACCACCTATTAGAACCACGCCAAAAATCTCCGTGTCTACATTGCGTTTGCTCTCTCCAAACTCCTCCCTTTACCTTCATGTGCAATGTTTTACATTCCGCTGCTATACTCTTAGACTTGCATGTGTAGGTTGTTTACTTGACTAGTGCTAAGTTGCTAAAATCTTCCAAGACTTAAAATTTGGAAAAGGCAAGATTTTTATTTTGTCAAGTAGTCTAATCACCCCCCTCTAGACATACTTTCGATCCTACACTTTGTCTTAAATAGATATGATTCGAACTGTCTCTATCTTGATTTGGCAACATAAACTAGAATGATATAGACCATACAGTGACCATACTACATAGATATATGTTTCTTTCATGTTGTTATCCTGTCCACCTTACTACTAAACTGGTTTACCAAAATGAGTTTCATATACAACATGGTAAACCTGTGATGTGTTTGTTTCTCTTTTAGGACGCGGATAAAATATTGGAGAAGAGTACCCAGTTATGCAATGGTAAAGGTTGTAATGAAGATAAGGTTGAAGATAGTGAGACATCCCTGTTGGTCTCCAAGAAAGGTGATAAAAACTATATTCAAGACACTGAGACAACCCCAAAGTCCTATCTTGATGTAGTGTTCGAGTTACTTGCTACTACTGCTGGCACCTGCTCTTCGAACTCGCTGCTTGAATCAGTTTGGATTCTTGAGTCTCAACTTCAAGTTGAAAGACATCGATCAGATGTTATGCGACAGGAAGCTGAAGGACTGAGGAAGTCGCTGTAGAATTCAGATGCATATACTTTCTGGTGCAACAGCAAGTGCTGTAGGATTTAAGCGCCAAACAAGAGAAAGTTAATAGGCTTGCTAAGCATCTTGCCAGCATTATGGGTACCCAGGATATTGTTTCTTGAGCTCTTCTGAAGTGGTTTCAGTTCTGGACTAGTTTTGTTGTGGCGTTTATTTGCACTGGTCGCCAACTTTGACAACCAGTGTACATGATATGCTGCTTTGTTCCCTATATTTGCACTGGTGGAAAACTTTGATGCCCAGCGGATGTAATATGTGTAATAGCCGTGATAGCCTAGCGTAAGTTGCTTGCTTATTTATTTCCTTGTTGTCCTGTTTATTTGTTTTCTTGTGGTCAGTGCAGTTCTTTTTCTGTGGTTTGCTAGTGGCCGCAATAACCTATTTTTTAAAACTAGGTGTAGGATCGAAAGTATGTCTAGAGGGGGGGTGATTAGACTAATTGACCAAACAAAAATCTATCCTTTTCCCAATTTTAAGTCCTGGCAGATTTTAACAACTTAGCACAAGTCAAGTAATCAACCTACACATGCAATTCTATGAGTATAGCAGCGGAATGTAAGACAATTGCATATGAAGGTAAAGGGGAGGAGTTTAGAGGGAGCAAACGCAATGTAGACATGGAGATTTTTGGTGTGGTTCCGATAGGTGGTGCTATCGTACATCCATGTTGATGGATACTTCAACCCACGAAGGGTAACGGTTGCGCGAGTCCATGGAGGGCTCCACCCACGAAGGGTCCACGAAGAAGCAACCTTGTCTATCCCACCATGGCCATCGCCCACAAAGGACTGGCCTCACTAGGGTAGATCTTCACGAAGTAGGTGATCTCCTTGCCTGTACAAACTTCTTGGTTCAACTCCACAATCTTGACGGAGGCTCCCAAGTGACACCTAACCAATCTAGGAGACACCACTCTCCAAAAGGTAATAGATGGTGTGTTGATGATGAACTCCTTGCTCTTGTGCTTCGAATGATAGTCTCCCCTACACTCAGTTCTCTCTCATAGGATTGGATTTGGTGGAAAGAGGGTTTGAGTGGAAAGCAACTTGGGGAAGGCTAGAGATCAAGATTTATGTGGTCGGAATGGAATATCTTGACCTCAACACAAGTGTAGGTGGTTCTCTCTTAGAAAATATGTTGGAAGTGTAGGCATGTTCTGATGGCTCTCTCCATGAATGAATAGTGGATGGAGGGGTATAAATAGCCTCCACACAAAATCTAACCGTTACACACAAATCACCAAACTCGGTGGGACCGAATCATGAAACTCGGTCGGACCAATTCAGTTCAAAATGTGAACGTTAGGATTCTCGGTGGGACCAACATGTCAACTCGGTGGGACTGATTCCATAAGGGTTAGGGCATAACATAATCTCGGTGAGACCAATTACACAAACTCGGTGGGACTGATTTGGGTAATAGGCAAACAGAGAGCTGGTCAGGCAAACTCGGTGGGACCGATTCGCTCATCTCGGTAAGACCGAAACATTATGGAGGGGAAACAGAGATTTTGCATTGCGAGCTCAGTGGGACCAATCGCTCATCTCGGTTAGACCGAAATGTTACGAAGGGAAACAGAGAGTTTGCAATCCCATCTTGGCGAGACCGAGATCCCTATCTGAGAGACCGATATGACTAGGGTTTGTTGCAATGGCTATGTCAAGTGAACTCGGTGGCGCCGGGTAGGAAATTTCGGTGGGGCCGAGTTTGACTTTTTGTTTGGCACATATGTGGATATGAGAAAGTAGTTGAGGGTTTTGGAGCATATCACTAAGCATTTTGAGCAAGTAACTCATTAAGCAACACCTCATCCCCTTTTAATAGTATTGACTTTCCTATGGACTCAATGTGATCTTGGATCACTAAAAGTAAAATGTAGAGTCTTGAGCTTGAGCCTGCATGTGTTCTTAGTATTTTGAGGGGTCCACTTTTTGATCCATGCCATGCCAAACATTGAGCTTTCCTGAAATATTTATCTTGAAATAGCATTAGCTCAATGAGCTATATGTTGTTAGGAATTGCCAAAACCACCCAAGGATAGTTGCACTTTCAATCTCCCCCTTTTCGGTAATTGATGACAACATATAGATCAAAGCTTCGACAGATGATAATAAGATTGAAAAACATCGTCGCTTTGAGTTGCATGTGATAAGCAAGAGCTCCCCCTAAATTTGTGCGTTATTTAAAATTTTCTTTTGAATGCAAATGCACAATCGATTAGGATCATGGGTTACTCTTCCATGTCACATACATCTTGGTGGAGTGCTCAAAATGATAGAAATTAAAAGCATGCACTCACCACGAAGCAAGTGAATGATCATATGTGGATATAAAAGATAGTATCATCTAAACAAGCATTAAGGTAGCGAATGATCACTCACATCATCACACAAGGACATAATGTTCAACCAAAAGGCAAAGAAGCAAAACACTCTCTCTAAGCCTATGATCTATACATATTTCTCCCCCTTTGGCAACAAGTTACCAAAAAAATTGAAAATGCATAGTGCTATGCGTCTCTCAGGCTTGGCCTTCGGGAGGTGGTGTAGAGAGAACTCCAAGGACGAAGGCATCTGTTGATGTAGTTGGATCTAGTGGAGTGGCTGATGGAGGTGGCACTGGAGCTGTAGCTGCTGGTGTTGATGCTGTAAATCTAGAATCTGCCACTGGCACGACAGCAGACTTTTGACTCCTTGGCACTCGCTGAAATGCATCTGTGGTTGCGTTGCCTCTCTTCTCTTCTGCTTCCTCCTGAAACTGCTCAACTGTTGTTTGAATCTCAGTTACCTTTAGATCAAGATCATAAAACTTAGTTTCTACGATCCTCTCCAAGCTCTCCTGGTTTTGAGTCAGGGTGGCCAAGCCCTTCTCAATCCTCAGTGTAGACTGGATCAGATATGCAAGTTGATCTTGCTTGCTCTTCAGGAAAACCTGAGATGCCTCTTCAACACTTGGCATCTTGGCAGCTTTCTCAGCCTTTGCTTTGGCTCTCTTCTCCTGTGCTTGAACCAATGGTGGTTCCTCCTCATTCATCACAATAGTATTATCTTCAAAATTAGGATGCGGGGGTAGATGCTCCTTATCTAACAGATATGTTCCTATCCCATCTTGGAGTTGATGAGCTCCTGAATGTGTGGAGCATACCCACAACTTCTCTTCTGGTCAGCAGCAGTCCTCTTGATTGTCTCTACAATCAGACTCATGACCTTGAACTTCTGAGGGACATAAAAAATATGTAGCAGGTTGATAGAGTGCCCTCTTATCATCTTGTGATCTCCTGACTTGGGTAGCAGAGTGTGTCTTAGGATCCAGTTGATAGTAGGTAGACCAGACAACAAGAAATGTACAGATCCAAGCTTGTGAGTATCCAAATCTTTATCTGGGATCTCCTTGTACATGTTAGCCATAGTGTTGTGGTCCTTCTTCTTGGCATACACATCCAAGTCATCTTCATGTTCTTCTGGGGCATTTATCAGTTTTCCCATTCTTCAACTATGGGTTGGTACCTAGTACCTTCTGACATCCATATGATCTTCCCATCTGGGTATAAGTGAGCAGTGGAGTAAAACTGCATGATCAGCTCATCATTCCATTTTGTGAGCTTCTGTACAACAAACTCATCTACTCCACATGCTTTCAAGCTGTCATAAACTCCTGGGAAGTGATCTTCATTTTCCTGGATGAATTCCCAATCAACCCATTTCATGTCACTCACAATGGGATTCTTGTCAAGCAGAATCGTTTCATAAAAGTCTTGTTGTTCTTTTGTGTGGAACCGGTAGTCAACTGCAGTTCTTCTCCTTACAGCATAGGGATCAAACTTTCTCCACAATCTCAGCCCAGCATCTTTTTTGATGTGCATGTCGTCAGCTACTGGATGAGTATCATTGTGTTCTGGAATCTTGGGCTTCAATTTTCTCAAAATAAGAGAATCATCATCTTCTTCTTCAGCTTCAGGCACTGGGGCCTTGTTCTTTTCTTTAGCAGGTATACTTTTGGTGTTCCTCTTGGGCTTAGGTGGCTTATGAGCTTGAGCTTTGGGGGCAGCTTTGGGCTTTGATGTTGCAACCCCTGACTTTATAGCATCTCCCATAAGCTTCTGAGCTTTGGGTGCTGGTGCAACATCTTCTTCCTCTTCTTCATCTTCAGAGGGATCTTTCATCATGGAGGGCTTGCCAATGACTCTGGCAATGGTCTTCTTGACTCTTTCCTTTTCCTTCTTTCTCTCTCCAGCTTCTTTGGGTTCAAGAGTGAACTCCATTGTCTCTTGAGTAGAGGCCCTGGCCTTAGACATAGGAATTCTCTTTGTTGGAGCCTTCTTAATCATTCCTGGCTTAACTGTAGCAGCTGTGCCATACTCCTTTTTCAGCACCTTCTTCTTGGAGCTTACTTCCTCCTCAGTGGCAACATAATCCTCATCCTCAGATTATGAGGTTCTCTTCTTCCTAGATCTGGTGTGTGCCTTTGGCAAGTTGCTGGGAGTGCTCCTGCTGCCATCATCAGAAGTGCTCGAGGGATCTGGACCCTCACTCAGCTGCACATGTTCCTCAGACCTGTTTTGACTCTCACTCTGATCAGACATCTCTACTGACAGCAGACCCTGTGAATAGATGTAGATGAGATAGAGTGGATGAGCATCACAAAGTGCAGAGTTTTTGCAAACCAGATGACTAAAAAAACTTAGTTTTAGTTCTCCACAGAAAGCATTTCGGAGCTACCGATTTGGAAACTCGGTGATACCGAAGCAGCTTTTGCAACCTAAACTAGTGAACTCGGTCAGACCGAGTCATAGTTCGGTGGCACCGAGACTGCTTGGGTTTCACAGAGAATCGAACTCGGTGACACCGATTTGTAGTTTCCGGTCAGACCGAAAATTGCAAGTGCTATGGCCTAAGCCAAATCGGTGAGACCGATTTCTACAACTCGATCGGTCCGAGATGAGTTCGTCGGAGACCTAACCCTAAATTTTCAAATCAAATCTAACCTAAAGGATGTTTTCAGTGGATAGAGTGTTTGCCTACGTGGTAAGGATCTTGGAAAAACAATGTGCTATGAAGCAGAGGTAAAAGAATAGCACAAGGGTCGAACCCATATCCTAGTTCGGCGGGAGTTCGCTACGGTGATAACAACGAAGTAGATTTCCATTGACGGCGATGGAAACCAGCGGCGGGAGGTCCCTGGCGGCGAGGAGATGATCCGGAGACCCGAGGAGGCAGAGCAGGACACACGCGCAGGCTGAGGAGTTTGAAGAAATTTCCAAAATCTCACCCATGGGCACATATATCCTGACCCTGTCGGTGTGATCGAGTGGAACAACTCAGTGCCACCGAGATGCAAAATCGCAAGCGGTTACTGCAGCTCGTGTGACCGAAAAGTTCAAATCGGTTGCACCAAGATTGAAAACCTAGATCAACTTAGTGATCTCAGTGTGATCGAAATGGATGACTCGGTCATACCGAAATGCACAAAGAGGTTTTGGAAGTTTAAGTCTATGACGAATCGGGGACTCCGAGTGCTCCTCACACAGAGTGGTTTGAATCTGACTTGATCAAACTTTGTGATGTATCATGAATAGAGTTTGAGACGAGAAAAGCATAGATAGCAAGAGGAGGTTCTTAGGCATTCTTGTCCATCCATTTGGCAAAAGAGAATAATCCAAACAATCAAAGCAACAAATGGATGTCCCTGAATGAGTAAAATATGCAACCAACATGCTCACACAATAAGATGGCAAATGAAATATGTGGCAAAGCATGCACAATCACTCTAGCATCTACCAAACAATTTGGTGATGACTAGGTCATCTATATATGAGTATATTGACTGAGGAGTCGAATGAGAACATTTGATCGTAGGTCATACTCATCGTTTAAGCACAAGTGGGTTTACCACTTTTACATAATGCATTGTTGTGTTCACATCGTTAGAGTTGCTTTAGCTCAATTGATTAGAGTAAAGCTCCCCCTAGATGTGATATCCCCCCTAGGAGGGACGAACTAACCTTGGTTTTTGTCGATGATCAATTCATGTAGGTGTTGAAGATGTAGGTGCTCAAAGTTGATGTAGATCATTCAGAGAAATCCTTTGGAGTGAGTTGCACGTTCAATACCTACACGGGTTAGTCCCACAAGGAACAAACAAGGATATCCATAGGCATAGAGTGATATTCACATGAGATGACGTCCATGAATGCATTAGGTTACCTTGTCCCTTGTCTTACCATCAAGAGGGTTTTGACTCCTCGAATTAGTGCAAGATATGGAAGTTGTTTGCACTTGTCTTTGCCAAAATGATATGAGTGAAGTATGTTGGCGGAGTCACCCTCAAGAACTCTCCAGTTCTTCTTCTTAGGGATCCACACCATCTTTATGGGAATCCTTGGAGTTGTAGTCATACTTGATGAAGTATAACTTGACGTAGTCTTGGGAACCCACTTGACCAATGCCTAGGGGCTTCTTCAAATGCATCAATCTCCTCTTGAAGCTTGTCCTTGCCCTTTAGTTTGTGATCTTGTGGTGGAAGATCATCTTGAGCTTGTGTTCCTTGGAAAGAAATAGGATCATACTTCTCTTGTTAAGGAACAAACTTCGTCTTGGGGTATTGATCTTCTTCCCACTCAACTCCATTGGCATTGAACTTTCGTTCAAAACCAACACCTTTATTCTTACGGTGTCTTCCTTGCTTGCGTACAATTTCCTCAAATTGCTTACTTCTAGCAAGACTCTTGTAAACACCTTTCTCTATAATTCCCTTCAATAAGCTATTTTCTTGCTCAAGTGTAACTTGTCTAAGAGAATCATTAGTGGAATCAAGAGAACTACTAGAAGCAACAACATTGGTTTTAGCATGATTATTGTTACTACTAGAAGGAGAATCTTTCTTGTTCTTGTTGCTAGATTTAACTTGTGGCATGTAAGTAGACAAGAGTAAATGCTTGGCAATGTAAGAAGAACTTTTCTTGCGAAGATCATCATTGATTGCCTTTAAGAACTCATGCTCTCGCTCAAGGTTGAGCTTTTCGAAGCATAACTTCTCATGAGTCTTTAAAAGTTCTCGATGATCTTCCAATGTAGTTTCATGAGCTAACTTAAGAGTGTTTAGTTCTTTAGTTAGACGCTCAATCTCCTTCTTATCATTGTCATTCGCTTTATCTTGATTAGCATGATTAATAGCAAGTTCATCATAGTTTTCATAACTAGAGTTATCAACAAGTAAATCATCATCACCTAGCAAGTCATCTTCATCACTATTGAAATCAACATACTCGGGATGTGATACCTTTGGGCCTTTAGCCATGAAGCATCTTCCAATTCCTTCATTTGGTGATTCAAATATGTCGTAGGAGTTGGTTGACAAAAGTGCTAGACCGGCAACACCTTCATCTTGAGTATATTCGGAGTCGGAGTGATAACTTCTCTCGGAGTGATTGTTGGAGTCGGAGCCGGATACCCATTCACCAACATGAGATTGATGTCTTCGTTTTGTGTAGCTCTTTGATGACTTGTCTCTCCTTTCCTAATCCTTGCTTCTCCGTGATGCTATTCGTTCATAACGGTCATCTCTACTCCTTCTCTCTCTTGGTGGTTGTTGGGGATATTACTACTGGATGTAAACCAGCCAAGTGTAGCCGGGTTAACTCCTTGAAGATTAGAATCCCATGAAGATGCAAGGATGATGGCGCTTTACGGAAGGCCCAAGGCCCAAAGGCGGGTTACAGCCTGTAAATGTAAATCGACCTAGTCATGTAACTTGTATTGTAAGATAGGAAGAGTAGAGACCGAACCGGACACGTTTATGATCCGGCTTCGGGACTCTGTAGCCCGACGGGCGTCAACCTATGTATATAAAGGGACGACCCGGCCACGGTTTAGGGACAGACAACAACTCGAGAGCCAGACAAAGCAGATTCGCTCCCTGGCCTTCGAGACCCTAGCAATACCAATCACAACTAGACGTAGTCTTTTACCTTCCTCGAAGGGGCCGAACTAGTATAAAACGCTCCGTGTCCCCTTGTTCGGTTTAACCCCTTTAAGCTAACCCGTAGCGATGTCTCCACGACTAAGTCCTTTCACAAGGACATCTGCCGTAACAAACCCACGACAGTTGGCGCCCACCATGGGGCTATCGCACGATGGCTTTGAGTTCTTGAAGGGCAGCTTTGATGGACTTAAGGGATACGCTGTGGGCTGGATGATGAAGAGTCGTCGCGGCAAGCTCTACATCGACAACGCAGGATGGGGTCCCGAGGCTGATTCAATCGAATACGGGTACCGGGTCCCCTTTGGTGGGATTCACATCTTCATCGGCAAGATCGGCGAACCGGCCCCTGAGCCGGACATCTGCACCAACATCATCGAAACGGCTCCACGTGCAAGTTCTTAGCCGGTTCAGCCCGAGGCAAGGCATGTTTTCGTAGGTGTCATCCATGGATTGAGGTACGAGGACGGGCCGGTGTCCGATGGAGAGACCGTGGTATGTTCTGATGACGAGTCTTCTGGAGAGACCGAATCACTTTACCAGTTGCAGGACGGCCGGATTGATGGAGGATCCGAGGGCAACAGTATTCCGGATTCCCCTGATCTGCCAAACCAGGCCGCCATATTCATGGTCGGCACACAATCAGCGCCTCATTCATCTACCGCCGGAACAATGCTCTCCGGTTCAACAACGGCCACACTAGCAGGGGCAGGAAGCTCAGCGCCGCCTCCAGCCCAAGTCCTGTCTGATTTGTTCGACGCTTTGGCAACATTGATGGCCGTAGAGGTGGATGCAGCACCCAGGGATCAGCATAGTGCGGAGATTGCAAAAGTGAAAGATCAGATAGCCCAGGCTAAAGCGGACCTGGCGACAGAGAATGCTAGGATGGCTACAGAGCAGGCTGAATTGGAAGCACAGGCCTACTGGATTAGGTTGGATCAGAATGCTTCAGAGGAAGTCATGAGAAGAAGGTACCGATCACGTCTCCCGTCGGTTTATGAGCTGCAGAATCTCTTCAACACACCAGGAGCAGGAGCTGGTAACCAACCCATATTAAAACAGGCAAAGGCACCGGGAATAGGAGCGCCGGTTCAAACGTGCACGACGGACCCGCCTCGCCAGAACAACGTTGTGCCACAGTATGTACCAACACCTCCTGGGCATTATTCCAACCCGTTGGACAACATTTTGGCCGCCGCTTCATGCCTAGAGCCCCTCCCAACCGACAGCGAGTCACCAGTTGCAGTGGAAGCACGTCGGGCCAGGGATCTCCTTCAAACAGCGCTAAATCAACAGCAGGCGTATTCACACAGTCGTGAGAGGATTCATTCCACTCCCCGTCCAAGCCGGAGCTATAACAGACACATGGAAGACGAACCGGCCATTTCCAGTAGTGCACGTCACCGAAATTCACCACGAGGAAACAACCCGGCAGGGGGAGGCGCTAATGCGCAGGATGTCGTGGACCATGGTCGCGCATGTTGGGAGGCCGAGTTGGCAGCTCGACATGGAGCACGACAACATACTCCGATTCACCCTACGGCCTCAGTGGAGCCAGGTGTGGTGTTCAGTTCCTTAGGGGTGCTGTGTCTTACCCCCGCTTTGCGTAATGTGAGACTGCCCAAGGATTTCAAAGGACCTTGTAAGGTACCAAATTACACCGCCGATTTGCAACCAGAGGCATGGGTGGAGAGCTATGAGATGGCAATGGAGATGTTAGATGTGGATGAGGCAGTGTGTGCTAAATATTTCACCATGATGTTGGAAGGAACAGCTCGCACTTGGTTGAAGAGCTTACCAACCAATTCTGTCAGATCATGGGCTGAGTTAAAGCACCGGTTTATCCAGAACTTCAAAGATACTTGTAAGCAACCAATGTCAATCATGGATCTGGCCGCTTGTGTCCAAGAGGAAGGGGAGTCCACGACCCATTGGGTCAAACGGGTCTCAACGATTTTGCATTCATCAGATCGTATCAATGCAGACACTGCAGTGTTAACATTAGAGGGCAATTGCCGTTTCTTACCAGTCAAACAGAAGTTGGGAGGACTCAAACATCACTGCCATGATATGTCAACGCTCATGGCCACTTTGGTTAAATACGCCGATTCAGATAATACCAAGGACCCGGACTCAGAGGAGGATAAACCGGGGAAAGGTAAGAAAAACGGCAATGCCAAGGGTCAGCAGCATAATCCGGCAGGCTATGGAAACGGCGGTAAGCGCAAGGCCGAAAACAACTTGGACTTTGTTGCTAACACCAATGCACAGGAGAATGGCCAGCGCCGTAAGGGCAAGCAGCCCCAGAGGGGTGGAGGTTCAGGCCCCAATTTGGAGCGCCTGTTAAATCAGCCCTGCCCAAAGCATGGGTCAAAGGAGAAGCCGGCATCACATCTTCGGAAGGACTGTTATATCATGCGGGATTTCAAGAATTCCAATATGTTCCAGTATGATAACGACCCGACCGGCGGTTCAGGAGGAGGTTTCCATGGGCCGGGCTATGGAGGTGGTGGTTTCGGTTTAGGGTTTCAAGGAAACCAAACCGGACACATGAATCAAGGGCACCAAGGCAACCAGGGAGGTTACAACCATCAGGGGAATCAGCAACAGCAGCAGTCAGGTTATCAGAGCAATCCCAAGCAGCTAAATAGCGGGCAATATCATGTCTTCACTACTAGTTTGTGTAAGCATGATCAGAAGCTTCACAAACGGGCAGTAAACTCTGTTGAACCGGCAGTACCTCAGTATTTACGCTGGTCTGAGCAACCTATTTTGTGGAGTAGAGAGGATCACCCACCTCGGGTTGATAATCCAGGTCACTTGGCCCTGGTGGTAGCCCTTCAAGTTGGGGGATACAAGTTTACCAAAGTACTCATGGATGGGGAAGTAGTATCAACATTTTATATTATGATACACTCCATCGTATGGGGTTGACAGATAAGAATCTTAAACCGTCAAATACGGTGTTTCATGGTGTGGTGCCTGGTAAGTCTGCATATCCTGTTGGCAAGATAGCCTTGGAGGTAGCTTTTGGAGATGACTATGATTCAAGGTCAGAAACATTGACATTTGAGGTGGTAAAGATCAAAAGTCCGTACCACGCCTTGTTTGGGCGGCCGGCTTATGCTAAATTCATGGCGAGGTCGTGTTATGTTTATCCACAGCTTAAAATGCCTGGTCATAAGGGGACTATCACAGTACATGGAAGCAGAAAGATTGCTTTGGAGTGTGAGGAAGGTGATGCGGCTTATGCTGAGTCGGTTTGTGCCACGGAGGAGTTGAAATTCTATAAGGAGCAAGTTGATCCGGCAGACATGACCTCTATGAAAAAGCCGACTACGGAACATGATCCGGCGCTGAAGTTCAGATCGGCTACAGATACTAAGATGGTTGACTTTGTTCCTGGCGATTCGTCCAAACAGTTCAGCATCAGCGCTAACCTGGACCCCAAATAGGAAAGCGCGCTCATCGATTTCATCCGTGAGAATCGGGACATCTTTGCATGGAAACCTTCTGACATGCCAGGTGTACCGATGGAACTTGCTGAGCACACACTCAACATTGATCCTAAGTTTAAACCGGTCCGGCAGTTCCTCCGCCGCGTCAATGAAGAAAGGTGTAAGGCTATTGGTGAAGAAGTAGCCCGTCTGTTGGCCGCAGGGTTTATTGTAGAGGTTTTTCATCCAGAGTGGTTCGCTAATCCGGTGCTGGTTCTTAAGAAAAACGGCACTTGGCGCATGTGTGTGGATTACACAGATTTAAACAAAGCTTGCCCTGCAGACCCCTTCGCTCTCCCTCGCATTGATCAGATAATTGGTGCGATGCCAGGTTGTGACCGTTTGTGTTTTCTGGATGCTTACTCTGGTTATCATCAGATCAAAATGACAGTTAAGGACCAGGAGAAGACAACTTTCATAACTCCCTTTGGAGCCTTCTGCTATGTTTCCATGCCTTTTGGACTCAAGAGTGCCCAGGCAACTTACCAGCGATGTGTTCAGAATTGCCTTCATAAGCAAATTGGGTGCAATGTTCATGCATATGTGGATGATATTGTGGTAAAGTCCAGAAAGGAGGAGACACTGATAGATGATTTGAGAGAAACCTTTGACAATCTATGGGTTTACAAGATGATGCTTAATCTAGAGAAGTGTGTCTTTGGTGTCCCGGCAGGCAAGCTCTTGGGTTTTCTGGTGTCAAACAGAGGCATTGAGGCTAATCCGGAAAAATTGCAGCAATTACATCCTTGGCTAAACCGGCGTTTATCAACGATGTTCAACATCTGGCCGGACGGATTACAGCCTTGAGCCGGTTTATCAGTTTCCTTGGAGAGAAGGCCATCCCCTTATATCAGATGCTCAAGAAAACAGATAACTTTGTCTGGAGTGAGGCAGCTGATAAAGCATTCGAGGATCTGAAGAGGCAGCTAGCTGAACCGCCCGTGCTTGCAGCACCGATCGATAAAGAGCTGTTATTATTATATGTGGCTGCTAATGCCCGGGCTGTTAGCGTAGCCATTGTGGTAGAGCGCAAGGAGCTTGGCAAGGAATATCCGGTTCAACGGCCGGTTTATTATATCAGCGAGGTGCTCATTGAGTCAAAGCAGAGGTATCCACATTGGCAAAAGCTGGTGTATGGAGTATTTATGGCAAGCCGGAAGCTTAAACATTATTTTTAGGGCCATCCCATCACAGTGGTCAGTTCAGCTCCTCTGGGCGATATCATTCAAAACAGAGAAGCAACTGGCCGGATTGCCAAGTGGGCTATTGAGCTTCGACCTCATGGGCTCAAATATATACCCCGCACAACGATCAAATCCCAGGCACTCGTGGACTTCATCAATGATTGGACGGAGTTACAGGCACCTAAAGAGAAACCAGATAATACATATTGGGCTATTCATTTTGATGGATCCAGACAGTTGGAGGGCTCGGGGGCTGGAGTCATACTAACTTCCCCACGAGGTGACAAGTTTTGTTATGTCCTCCATTTAATGTTCCCTTGTACTAACAATGCAGCTGAATATGAGGCTTTGCTCCACGGTCTTCGGATGGCTAAGGAGATGAAATTGAGCCGGGTTAAATGCTTCGGTGATTCAGATCTAGTGGCTCAGCAGGTGTCTGGCACTTGGGACTCTTAAGGACCCACTCATGGCTGCATATCGGCGAGAGGTGGACACAGTGGCTGGTCACTTTAAGGTTTATCAGGTGGACCATATAGACCGGCGGAAGAATGAAGCGACGGATGCTTTAAGTCATCTTGGTTCCCGGTGTAAACCGGTCCCGCCCAATGTCTTTCTTGATGTGTTGCATAATCCGTCAGTCAAGGTGCCAACCGAAGAAGATTTGGCTATTCCTGATCCGGAGGCTCAGTTGGTGGCAGCTCTGCATGCCATACCGGATTGGACAATCCCATATCTGGCTTACATGAACCGAGGCGAGTTACCTGACGGTGAAACGTTGGCTCGACAGATAATCCGGCGTTCCAAGTCCATGACCATACTCAACGGGGAGTTACATCGCTATAGCGTTTCAGGAGCAATTCAGCGTTGTGTTTCTCCTCAAGAAGGTTGTGAGATTTTGCGAGAAATCCATGAAGGGGACTGCGGTCACCATGCCGGTTCAAAGTCTTTGGTTGCTAAAGCTTTTCGCCACTGTTTTTACTGGTTGACGGTGCATGCTGATGCGGAAGATTTAGTCAAGCGATGTGACGGGTGTTAAAAATTCGCCCGTTCTGCGCACGTTCCGGCTCAAGAGTTGCGGATGATTCCAATTACGTGGCCGTTTGCAACTTGGGGGCTTGATATGGTTGGACCCTTCAAGCGCTCTAAGGACAAAAAGACCCACATGTTAGTAGCAGTTGATAAATTCACCAAATGGGTGGAGGCAGAGCCAGTCAGCAAGTGTGATGCAGCCACGGCGGTTCAATTCATCAAGAAGGTGATATTCCGGTTTGGTTTTCCACACAGCATTATCATAGATAATGGTACTAACTTGTCAAAGGGGGAGATGGAAGAATTTTGTCAACGTGAGCACATCCGGCTCGATCTAGCATCGGTGGCTCACCCCCAATCTTATGGTCAAGCAGAAAGGGCAAATCAAGAAATTCTATGGGGTATCAAACCCATACTTATGGTTCCCTTAAAGCGGACACCGGGTTGTTGGGTTGAGGAGCTACCTTCTGTGTTATGGAGCATCAACACCACACCTAATAGGTCTATGGGTTACACACCTTTCTTCATGGTCTATGGAGCGGAGGCCATTCTTCCTAGTGACATCCGTCATGATTCGCCCCGTGTGACAGCTTATGTTGAAGCTGATAATGAGAAGGCACGTCAGGATTCTCTGGACCTGTTGGACGAAGAGCGTGATCTTGCAGCAGCACGATCGGCGATTTATCAACAAGATCTCCGACGTTATCACAGCCGCCGGGTTAAAAGCAGAACCTTTCAAGAAGGCGATTTGGTGCTCCGGCTCATCCAGGATCAGACTGATATGCACAAGTTATCCCCACCTTGGGAAGGACCCTTTGTGGTCAGCAAAACTCTGCACAACGAGTCTTACAACCTCATTGATGTTCGAGAGCATAAAAACTCACGTCAATCGGAGGAGGAGACCAAGCGGCCATTGAACATAGCTCTTCTTCGGCCTTACTATACTTGAGCCATAGGCTCTTCATATGTACATATTTATGACGATGTATATATTATATAATAAACCAGAGCCTCCATTAAAGCGGGGTCTCTGTTCTTTTTACATCATGTGTGTGCTTACAAGAGTTTCTACTGACAAAGCGGAGTTTTTTGTTAAACCGGTCTCTACAGCCGCACGGATATAAAGAATATCACTAGGGGGCTTGGTCATATTTGAACCATAGCTACACCTCTTGATCGGTTTGAAATGACAAAGGGATATCACTAGGTGGCTTGGTTGTTATCACACCACAGCTACACCTATTGATAGGCGTTTAGCCAGAAAGGAAATTATGTGGGGCCAAAGAGAGTGTTGCACACAGCACAAACTCAAACATGGGCACCCACTGAGCACAGCTCACAAAGTTACTTGGGGGCTCTTTGTGCAAGGCAACAAAGAGTTTGAAAGGACCCTTGTAATTGGCTATCAAGCCAGGGCTTGGAAGCCTGGTGTATTCACCTAAAAACCCGGGTTAACCTGCCTTCATCAAGTAAGCCACTCCTTTCCAGGTAATCCTGGTATGACCCATCGAACGTTTGACATGTCAATCTTTTATAGACCCTGATCTTGTCAAAGTTAAAACGATGATTGGTTAATTGGAGGCCCATCTTAAAAGGCTTCGTTAAATGGTTTAACTCAGAGGCCTGGCAGCCCATGAAAAGCCTCGATTTGGAGCCTGGCAGCTCGTAAAAAGCCTTGCATATTTTCCTTTTTGAGTTTTATTTGTTGAAGTTCCTAAGTATATTTTGATAAACCGGCATCCTTGACCCGGCTTGCTTCTCAACTACAAGTTGTTGGCACATGATTAGTTATAAACCGTTGTTTATTGACCCGGTCTGGTTTGACTAAATCACTAGTGTTATAAAGAACACCCGGTCATTATCCTGGTCCGGTTTAATATATAAACCGGCAGTACAGAGATAAGGTTATCAACGTTTCGGATTGGTATTAACACCTTTGCCATGTACACCATTGGTCAACCAATGAGGTATGTTATGTATATTGCTTTTTGTACAAACACTTTGCTTATTTCATCTATGTCTTGTACACTTCCTGGATATATTGACCTGTCTAGCGGTAAGCCGCTAGACACTTTTAAGTTGTTAAACCCAGGAACACAATTCATCATGGGTTATGCATAAATATATCCCAAAGGGTGGCATAAGTTATCATGAGGCATTAGATAACATGCTCGATGGCATGGCAAGTAAAGGAGTTTTGGCTATCCTATTACAAGAAGCCTTCAAAGCGGCTCCAATGGCATAATTTTTTTCACAAGATCGGCACACGGTGGACAATAAACCGGCGACCGGTTTAGGACGCTTCGTCTGGACAGTTTGATGGTTGAAGGTCAGTTGGTGTGGGCACTTCTTCATCCCTCCCCAAACGCTGGAAATCAACCATTGACCAATCGATTCTAGTTAAAGCTTGAAACACTGCTTCTTCGTGGATAAGATAGGAGGGGTTAATATCAGGAGCATAAGTGTGCTTACGAATCGGAGGCACAAGTTCTTCAACTTCATGGATGTCGGTCGGCTGCCTCTTCCCCTCCGCATTGTAAAACGGTTGAAAATGGGACAAATCTGTATCATCGGCCAACTTGCTGGCTGCTGGCCGCATCTGTTTGGTTAGCCGCCGGAGATCATCATTATCAAAGTTGGAGCCATCTTCTTTAACACATGTGTATCCTTTAATGATGTCCTCCGCTTCAAGATCTGGAATCTAGGCTTTTGCTCGAATAAGTGCAGTTAAAGCTCCGACTCTGGCAGCTGCTTTCTTCAACTCGGCTATGCGGGCTGGTAACATGGCCAACTTCTCAAGAGTTTCTTTAATCAAAGTTGGGGCCGGTTTGCTATAAGCTGTTGTGCAAATAGACCGCTGAGACCCAGAGTATAGCTGTTCCACCAATGTGTATGCCGCTTTGAGCTTCATCCGCATATCTGTGCCAAGATGAGCGATCCGGGTACCTGCCAAAGATTTTATCAACATTTTGGTCAGTTATAAGGTTCACTGACTTACGCAACACACATGAAGCAGGTACTTACCAAAGATAGCAGAGGTCATAGCATTGATTTGGCGTTTCAAATCGGCGAGTTCATCTACCACTGGCTTCAGGGCTGCCACAGCGTCCACAGCTCTTTTGGTTAAACCGGATTTCTCGGATTCCCAGTCAGCACGACCTTTGTTGAAAGATTCTTTCAGCTTTTCCATTACGGCCAGGGCCTAGGTTAGCTCTTCTTCGGCTTTTGCAGCCTCAGCTTGTTGAGACTTCACATTCTCTTGCAAGTCAGAAATTCGGGCATCTTTGCTTCTCAGTTCAGCCTGCAATGTTGAAGGTATATTAAACAAACAAGATATATATGTGCTAAGTACAAAGCGTATAACAAGTTATGCACTTCATACTTGGGGGCTAATGCCTATTTGCTCTAAAGTACTACAGTTCATACAAGTCTCCAGAACAATGTAAACATTATCCTTGACACTTGGGGGCTAATGTATGTTGATTCAAAACCGGATGCATGGATTCAAACCCGGATTAACTTGCTAGAGTTAAACCATCCTTTGAGGGATGCGCGGCAGAAAGCTATCCATTTGCTAAAGGGTAAATCTGGTTCTTATCAGTGGTTTATAGTGCTACAAAAACCCGGGTTAGGATTCACATTCTAACCCGGCCCTTCGGGGCTATTTGGGCTAGCATTTTCAGGCTATAAATCAAGATACAAAGGAGGAAGAAAATACCTCATATCGCTCCTTCATCAAATTTACCAAACCGGCTTCATAATCCCGGTTTGCGTGCAAGCGATTCAAGAAGCCAGAGTGAAGCTCCTCTGCATTGAGATGAGCATAACTGGCCAGATCACTACTCCATTTGCCTTTTTCCCTAGCAGCCTGCTCTTCTTTGGCACTATGTTGAGCCAAAACTACAGGATGGCCAGGAGAGCTATGGCTTATTCCAGTAATAATAACGTCATCACCTTGGCCTTCAGGGTTTTCGGTTGATGATATTGGAATTTCAGCATCTTTCACCGGACTAGCCCGGTTTGGTTCTGCTGGTTCAGCATCGGGCGCAGCAGGCTCAGCGTCTACTGGTTCATCAGTATTTTGGCCTTCAAGGGGCGGGTTATCAGAGGCAGCTTCAGGATGAGGGCCTTCCAGTTCACAAGTTTGTTCCGGTTCACCTCTTGGTTCTTCTTCTTCAGCGACCGGATCTTTGAGCGGATTGGTGGTACGAGCTTTCTTGCTTGGTCTGGCTTTGGCCCTGCAAACAGAATAAAAGAGGATTAACATCCTATTCAAAGGATTTATGACGCATTGAAAGGAAAGGTTTTTACAACTTACCCGGCCACAGTTTTCAAAGGGGGGAGCTGAGTTGTTGTCGATTCACCGGAAGATGAAGAAGGTTTCACCTGATAATTTGAATCGGACGGATTAAGAGGCTGTCTGAAATAACCTGCCTTGGGGTAAGAATGGTCAGAAGTAGGAGAGACCTCAGGCCGGCGCTTCCGAACCGGAGTATCAGGTAAACTGGCTGAAGTGTCCTGTTGGCCACTGTGTCGGGTTGTCCGGCGAGCTTCATGCTGCTGAGTCTTCAAAATAAATGTTGGATCCAGGTGAGCAAGAGGATGAGAAAAGCTTACTTTCCGGACTGCTTGGTGAGTTTTTTGTGTTGGCATAGAGTCTGAACCGGAGGAAAGGGTAATTACCTCTACATCATCAGCTTGACTAGCTTCTGCATCCTCTTGAGGAAGATCATTGTTAATGAGATGCATGAAAAAAGAGCCAAGTGAGTCAAGTTCTACCTCAACTTCTGGATCATCAGTGTCATCATCAAGCTCCATGTAAATCCGGTCAGCCGTTTTCTGTTTTGACGTCCGTTTTATGGCTTTGGTTTTTGGGCGGGATGGCTTGACCGCTTTGTCTCCAGTCGGCTTTGCTGTTTTCTCTATGGTTTTCCGTTTCCAGAAGGGGTCATCACCCTACAAGCAAAGAAGAAGGATTACAGGTTGCATAAGCTAAAAATATTAGAGATGAAGGGGAAGTATAATGCTTACCGCGGGCGGTTTGTTCTTGGCATAGAAGGGACTCAGACCGGTTTGACTACAGATCAGTTCCGATTCATTCAGAATCTTCTTTACACCTTCAGTGACTTCTTCCTCAGATAATTGGATGTTGCAATGGCATTGAGGGTCGTCAACCTCACCGGTATATTCACACATTAAACCGGGACGCCAGCTTAGCGGCAAGATACTCCAGGATATCCAACAGCGCACAAAGTCCACGCCTGTTAAACCGTTCGCCATAAAGGTCCGGAGTTTGGCGAGTTGAGGAGCGTATTTTGCCCTTTCTAAGGAGCTCAGGCGTTGTGGCATTGGGTGGGTGTTGGATAGTCTGTGATCACGAAAGCCGGGGAGGGGATTTTCATCTTCAGGCGAAGTGTCTCTGCAATAAAACCAAGTTTGGTTCCATTCCTTTGGGTGGCTATGATGTTTGGCATGAGGAAATTCAACTTCTTTCCGCTTTTGAATCGAGACACCACCAAGTTCTGTGTTCGGGCCATTTACAAACTCTATGCGCCGGTTTAAGTGAAAGAAATCCCGGAACAGTTCTGCAGTTGGTTCTTCTTGTAAATATACTTCACAGAAGACCTGGAAGTTGCATAAATTGGAGACCGAGTTGGGACCAATATCTTGTGGATGAAGTTGGAAGCTGGCAAGCACATCTCGGTAAAACTTCAACCCTGGCAGTTTGAAGCCACGGCCTATGTGGTCAACAAAGACCACCACCTCGCCCTGCCTTGGGGTCGGAGGATTTTCTGTTCCTGGAACTCGCCATTTGATTTCAATTTTCTTAGGCAGGGAGCCGATGCTGACCATCTCATTCAAATGAGTCTTAGTGACCCGGGAACGAGCCCAGTTGCAGGCAGTGAATTGTTTGGCCATTGCGAAACAAACAAGCTGAAAATGAAAGGCCGGTTTATAAATCACGCATGATTATATGCAAGATACAATGGAGTAAGAAAAATACTGATAGAGGACATGGCATAAACCGAAGATCAATGCAATAATGTATAAAAGGTAGTACCACGACAGGGGTACTCAGACACTGTTAAACCGGAATATAATTAGGGGGTAAAAGGCTCTTGCCGTTTATCAGAGGGCTAATGGTACAGATTGATTATGCAAAGTTAAACCGCTTATGATGGTGTGAGGAGAAACAGATTTCACAGAGATGTATAAAAATTTCGGATCTAAGGTAAGACAGAAAAGCAAAATATTTTGACCTAAAAGGGTAAGACCCGAAACAGTTTATGAAGGACTGCAGTAGTTTTTTGCGAATAAGGATTTGTGAGGGTAACAGAAGATTCATCACGGCAAGGGATATGATAAGTACGAAGCATTCATCTACAGGTCAAGGAAGAATAGTACTAAAAACTCTGATGAACCTCAAGAACAGCGAGAAACCCTAATGGATCTAGGAAAGAAGGGGGAAAGGACTTACTGCGACCGCAGAAGCAGCGGAAGGGCGCTGTGGAACTCTGGGGCGAACAGGTTGATGCAGCGGCCGACGACGAAGCAGAGGCGAGGTTCGAAGATGACGGCGGCGCTCGAGTGCGGAGTCGTCGAGAGGAAGAAGAATAGATGAATGGGTAGCGGAAATAAAAGAAAGGGGTCCTATGCCCCTATTTATAAGGCGAAGCGATAAAACGGCAAGTGCAGGAATCGAGGAGCCCAAAAAATGGATAAGTTAATAAAGGTGTCGCCTCGGTGACTGAATACACATTAAATGAAGGTAATCTTCGACATCAACGGATGGATGACGCAGGACGGTTTATCATAATCTCGAAATATGATGTCACGGCGGTTTACAAGATCAAAGTGAAGATGATGAGAGAGGAATTTTTCTAAGTGTAGAAGATTGACATGAACAAGTTCAAACCAATCCGGGGCCTAATGTTGGGGATATTACTACTGGATGTAAACCGGCCAGGTGTAGCTGGGTTAACTCATTGAAGATTAGAAGCCCATGAAGATGCAAGGATGATGGCGCTTTACGGAAGGCCCAAGGCCCAAAGGCGGGTTACAGCCTGTAAATGTAAACCGACCTAGTCATGTAACTTGTATTGTAAGATAGGAAGAGTAGAGACCGAACCGGTCACGTTTATGATCCGGCTTCGGGACTCTGTAGCCCAGCGGGCGTCAACCTATGTATATAAAGGGATGACCCGGCCGCGGATTAGGGACAGACAACAACTCGAGAGCCAGACAAAGAAGATTCGCTCCCTGGCCTTCGAAACCCTAGCAATACCAATCACAACTAGACGTAGGCTTTTACCTTCCTCGAAGGGGCCGAACTAGTATAAAACTCCCCGTGTCCCCTTGTCCAGTTTAACCCCTTTAAGCTAACCCATAGCGATGGCTCCACGACTAAGTCCTTTCATAAGGACATCTGCCATGACAAACCCACGACAGTGGTGATTCTTCTCTCCTACTTCTTCTTTTGGGAGAATCTTCTCTTCTTTTGTAGGGAGTCGTACACTCATTGGAGTAGTGTCTGGGTCTTCCACAATTGTAGCAATTATGTTCACGAATGGAAGATCTTTTGTCATTGTAGGACCTTGACTTGGAACTTCTTTCCTTACTTCTACGCTTGTAGAACTTGTTGAAGTTCTTCACCATTAAGCTCAATTCTTCATTGAAGGTTTGTTTCTCACTTGATGATGTGGGAGCATCACATGAGGCTTTGTAAGCACCACTTGACTTGTTGTGGAGCTCTTCCTCATCCTTAAGTGACATCTCATGAGTGTCGGATTTCGGGTTCCGGCAGACCCTTGAGGTTCGAACACTGGGGTGCGCGCGGAGATCTCTCCCCTACCGATCTACGTCCAATCTCCTCGCGTGATCTAAGCTGGAAACAACGAACAACACAAGGGGCCGAGGTTTATACTGGTTCGGGCCACCGTTGTGGTGTAATACCCTACTCCAGTGTGTGGCGTGGTGGATTGCCTCAGGGGCTGATGATAAACAGTACAAGGGAAGAACAACCTCGCGAGAGGTGTTCTCGAGATGGCGCGATGAACTGCTTGGGTGAGTTCAGTCGCCTCTCTCTCTCTGCTAGGGCTCTACAAGATCTCTAGTTGTCCTTTTTTCTCTCCCTTTCTGTCCGATCTCTGGATGTCCTTCCTCTCTCTACTCTGTGGTGGCTAGCTCTATTTATAGAGGCCCTGGGCCTCTCCCCAAATAATGAGCGGGAAGGGCACCAACAATTGGCCATTTTGAAGGGGAACATCTAGTACAAGTTATCCTAACCAAAGGTGGTCTTCGGCTGCCAAAAGCACTGGTGATGACGCCATCTTGGGCTCCGCGATGACCTTCGTCCTGTCGCTCTGTTGGTCTTGGTCTCGTTGCACCGGAATGGTAACCTTTGCCCGATGCCTTGGCCTGTGCTTGCCCCCTTTGCACCAAGGGAAACAAGGACACTGCACAGGCCGGCGCCCGCCTGGTCTCGATCGTCATGGCTTGCGTCACGGGCTCCTCACGAGGTGCCCCTGCCTTGATCTCTCTGCCTCCTCGTGAGCCTGCCTGATGAGGCTGCCTCTGAGGAAGCTTTCCGTCGTCTGCCCCGCGAGGCTTGGCCCCTCGCAAGGGTCTTGAGCTTGAGCTGATGAAGATAGGTCGCGCTGGGCCCCCACTTGAGCCACGCCGTAGGCCGCATGCAGGCAAGTCTGGGGACCCCCGTTCCCAGAACACCGACAGTAGCCCCCGGGCCCAAGGCACACCCGGGCTTGGCCTAGCAGGGAGCGAAGAGGCAAGCGCGAAGCGCCGCGGGCCGAAAAAGCCTGTGGCCTCGGGCTCCGCGTGACGATTGATTGGTCATGGACGTCTGCGCTTCCCCACGACGCCTTGTTACCCGCCCGGCTAAGCAAACCCGTAGTTACACACAGTTGTTCCTCCTTTCCACTGCTCACTTGCCTCCTACCTTTCCTTCTTCTTCGAGCTCCAGCCTCCGCCGCCAATCCGGCTCGAGTTCTTCCTCCTCTTCACCGCCATGGCACCGACGAAGAAAGGAAGGGGAAAGAAGCCCGTGCCTTCGCCCCGCACACCTCTGGCGGCGACCCCCACCGTTGCCCGGTCGATCATACTCAATCCAAAAGCTTTGAACAAGGTCATACTCAATCCTTGCCACTATCTTCAACGAGTGCGGCAGGACCACAGTCTAGCCTGCGTCCCATGCCTCCCTTGATAGGATCGTCACGGAGGTCCGATTCTTCGCCGATGCCCTATGGGCGGGTCTGGTTCCCCCCTTTTCCGCCTTCTTCAATGCGGTGCTCTCCCATTATCAGATCCGCATGATGCACCTTGGGCCGGAGTCCATTACTCTTCTGGCTGTCTTGCTTTTGTTTGCGAGGCGATGATAGGCATTCCTCCTTCTGTTGCCCTGCTGCGCCACTTCTTTTCCTTGCACCTGAGCGATCCCACTAAGTGCTCAGGGTGTGTGAGCTTCTTAGCCGTGCCAGAGACGGCCGCTTCAGGGATCGACTTCGGCCTTCCTCCTCCTGAGGCCAGGTTCAGAGGGCGGTGGCTGTACGTGGACGTTGGAGTGCCCAACCCTCTGCTCTCGCACCCGACCTTGCCTGCTGTTCCTCACGCGGATTGGGACCATGAGGTGCTCGTGAGCCCCCGGCTCGCCTTCATCTGGCGCCGCTTCCAGAGTTTGAGGGCGCTCACTGTGACAGCACCGAAGGTGGTGAAGGAGTTCCTCCAATGTCGCATTGCTCCTCTTCAGCGCCACTCTCGCCGGATGTGGGACTTTGCGGGGCATAGAGACCGCATGCGGCTTCAGGAGGAGGACTTGGCGCCTGATGTGCTGTGGACGATGCTCAGGGTCTTGACTGGCGATCCTTCCCCATGCAGCCTTCGGAGTAATGGTATCCTCTTGTATCTTTGCTCCAGCAGGGCCAATTTTGTGAGGCAGATGCCAGCTTCGACGAGTGGGGGCTGCGCCCGGCTGGCTGCACGGGGCCCCGCGAGAACCCAGCCGCCGTGGTGGATCCCCCTGCTGCCCACAGCGGTCCTTCCTTGGGCGACAGGGCGGGGAGACGAGAACCGGCGGGAGTTGAGGCGAGCGATGTCGAGGTGCCGACGTTGCGAGAAGCCTCGAAGGAGGCATCTCCCGGGGCCCGCCCTAGAGCAGCGGCGGTGCAGAGTTGCGGCCTATGGTTCCTGAGGCCGGGGCTCCCAAGCCCCTAGCTGTTCCTCGCAAGGCGACGCCTGGCAGCGCCCCCCCAGGCTGACTCCTCCGGCGTTGATCATCTTGACGCTTCTTCCGCACTAGAGACCGACCCCTGCGTCAAGCGCTTAGGTCGGTTCCACGTAGACTTAGAGGCCCTCCGCAAGAGGAAGGAGGCCTTGGGTGGCAACGACCGCCCTTGCCGCTTGCTGAAGCGTAGGAAGTACTTTGCCATGGACGAGTAAGTCTTCTTCTTTCTCTGCTCATTTACTTTGCTATCCCTGCGACTGATTGTGGCCTTTCAGGCCCTGCCCTGCGAAACTCGCTGAGTCAGCCCAGGAGCCATCCCCCAAGCTTCGCCTTCTCCGCTGGCCCTGGGCGTGCCGAGCTCGAGCGGCACCCTTGCTGCCAGACCGGTTGGTGGAATGGTCCGTTCCATAGGGCACCTCGAGCCTGCGCGCCCACTGTCCTTTCTTCATGAGGCCTCCTGGGGCACATCCGGCTTGCCCCGCGTTCCTCCTCTAATCATAGATGGTGAATGGCTGAAGTCTGTCTTTGGCTCCTCCTCCGTGGGTGGACCGACGCCAGGCCGGATTCCCAAAGATGTTCATTCGGCGATGGCTAGGGCGCCAGCCCCCAGTCCCGCGCCGGGAGGGGGCTTGCGGCCTCGGGGTCCTCTGCATGCCCCGGTGGAAGAGGGTGATGCGAGAGACATGCTCAGGCGCGCTCGGGAGCGATGCGCCCTTTGCGAAGAGTTCCTCCAGGGGGCGGCGGATGTGGTGAGCCAGATCGAGGCAGAGCTTGCTGACGAGGATGCACGCCTCGAGGCCGAAGGCTTGCGCCTTGCTGAGGAGAGGCGCAAACTAAAGGTAGACATTGCCCTCGCGCGTCACCAACGTGATCTTGAGAACGCGAAGGCTGAAGCGTCGCTGGCAGCTTCGCGGGAGGCCTGCTCCAGGCCGTCGAGGAGGGTCGGGAAGCAGACCGACGGCGCAAGGATAGGGAGGAGCGCGCATGGGAGCTCCAGGCCTGGAGCAACTCCTTGGAGTAGCAAGTGGAACTGCGCCAGGCGGCCCTTGAGTCGATGGAGGGGGGCCCTGTTGACCGGGCGGAGCTTCTGAAGCACGAGGAGGCGCTGATGCTGGAGGCTACCGAGCGCAACCTTGATCTTGAGCGGTTGGAGACGAGGGAGCGCCTGGTGGCTCGGGCGGAGGATGACGTTGCCACGCGCGAAGCCCGGTCCCAGGAAGAAGTCGATCACCGCGTGGCGGAAGCTCGCTCGGCCTTCGAGCGCGAATACGAGACGAGTTTGGGGCCGATCAAGGCCGATGCTGAGGGCAGGACCGCGGCCCTTAGGGCCAAACTGGCCAAAGTGACGCGGCGTGCGGACTCCTCCGCAGCCGCCCTCAGCGCAGCATAGGCGGAGCTGTCCTCTTCCCGGGCCGAGCAGCTTCTTCTCCAACAGAGGGTTGATGACGCCGAGGCCGTCGCGCAGCGGAATGAGGACGAGATCCGTCGGCGGCGGGTTACGGAGCGTGAGCATGCCCCCATGCTTCAAACGCTCAGAGAAAGGCCCAACATGGCTTTGGGCAACATCTGCGAGGCTGTCGCTAAGGAGCCGCACGAGGTCAACTACGCCGGCAACCTCTAGTTTTTCACCGATGTGGTGACGCTTCTGGAGAACCGCTCCAAAAGGTCCCATTGGCTTGTTGAAGAGAGGAGCCGAGCCTTGCTCGGGCGTGCATTATCCCGTGTCTTCAGCTATCTACTAGGCAGGGACCCCCACTTCGACTACGACGCTGCCATCGCACCCGTTCCCATAGCCGTCCGGGGCGACCTTGCGCGATGGGTGGAGGACAATGTGGACGCCCTCGTCAGGGCCTTTGCGTCTGATGATGACGGCGTGGTCGTGGCCGCCAATGAAGGCGGCGTTGTGGACGAGCCTGGCGCTGACGGAGATGCTGGCGACGGCGGCGGCAATGTCAACGACGCCAGTGATGCCTCCGAGGATGCCCAAGAAGACGCGGTGAGTGATATGTCCGACTGACCGCATGTCACTGCTGTTTATCCTGCACGAAGAAGGTTCGGGCTTGGCCCTGAAGAATGTAAGAGCATTTTGGGAGGGGAAGCCCCTCATGTAAAGGTTTGCAATTAGTACCCTGGTAAGTATAACGTTGTGTGTGAACTTAGCCGCTGGCCCGGTGATGAGTCAACTGACTTGTGTACCTTCTGACCCCGACGAGTCCTGAGCGGGCCTGCGGGGGCCGCCGTACCTCAGGTGTCGCCTGATTAACTTGTAGATTCCGCGATGAGGACCTCCGGAAAGGGTGCGGCAACAGCGGTCCTGGCTGTAAAACGTGCCTGGCCCGGCCCGGCTCGCGAGGGGCTCGCGAGGGGGGGCAGCCGACGCTAACTTTGGATGCAAAGCCGAAACCAGAATGCGAGAGATTGCTCGAACGAGACTAAACACCCCTTCCCCCAAACACACGCAAGCATCGAGCTCAAATCCAACTTAAATCCAAATTGAAGAACTTTGTCAACAAGGAAAGGCAAAAGCAAAAGGCCGTGTCCGGCACCTAGTCTAGTCTTCGACATCTTCTCACCAGCGCGGAGCTAAGTGCTGCCACTGGGCGTGGGCGGGAGCCCCCGAGGCCCGAGGGCGGCTCTCCGGAGACTCCGGGGCGTGTACAACCCCACTCATTCTTACGTGAGAGTGTCACGGGCGGCGAGCTTCACAGGCACTGGGCCTTCTTCACAGGTACCGGCCTTGCTTCATATCGCCAGACGAGGGCCCCACCTTGCGCCTCACTCTACCGCAATTGACGGCGACCGGAAACCAAGGACGACACCAATGGGGCAGAGCAGTCGCTAGCGGTTCCCCCGACGACCACGAGTCCCCTGCCGGGGGCAGGCCCTGGGGCACCTCCCCGGCAGAGGGCCTACCTCCTGAGAACGCCTTGCTCCGACCGTCGTGGGGACGAACCCGAATCTCGGCCCCTCTCCAGCATCCCCCTGTGCCCTCCCCCTGAGGGGTATGAGGCTGCAGCATTGGGGTAGCTATCTACTGTGGCGACCTGTATCTCTTGCGACCCATGGTTAGCATAAGCTTGCTCCTGAGGGATGAATGGTACCCGATAGTTGCTGCTGCCGGTGCGGTTGTCGAGGCTCTCTTGGGGTTCCCGAAAGAGCTCAGCTTCTGGCGTCTCCTCGCCACAGCCTGGCACGAGGAATGAGCCATGATCTTCTTCCAGTGCGCACCCCTGACCCACCATGCGGGGCACATAAGATTCTGGGGCCATCGCCCCGTGGGCCTCGCCGTAGCGCCCCGCATGCCATGCATTCTGGCTTGGAGCGCTGTCTTGGGGGTGATGGCGCGGCGGTCCGCCGAAGCCGAAGGCCGTGGCATGCACCCCTTCCCTGGCCTGAGAGGGGGCTGGCGTGACTTGTCGCCCGGTGCCGGCGGAGGTGTTGGCGCTAGACAGGCCCTGGAGTCCGCTGGAAGTTGCGTGCGTGCGCACGATGCTGCCATACGGCACGCCTTGGGTCTGGGTGGCAGCTGGACGCAGAAAGGAGGTGTTCCTGTGGCGGCAGCGTCCAGGAGCTCGGCTACTCGCTCCAACAACACGTCGCGGCCACCCTCCAGCAGTCGGCACCGTAGCAGCTCTCAGGCCACCGTGAGCGCGGCCCTGGAATTCGCTTGCTCCCGTCGGGTGTACGGCGCTGTGGCCGTAGCATGGTTTGAGGGCCTTGCTGTGGCCCGCACCTGCCGTGGTGTGAGGGCAGGCGGTGTCTGGCCGCGTCACCCGCGCCCCGCAGCGCCCTACAGAGCGCGGGCTGCCTGAGGCGCAAGGTTGAGGTCGCCCTGGGCTGGTGCCACGGCGTGGGAGGGCCACGCTGCCCAGCGGTCGGCGTTGGCAGCCGGGTCGCTTGACATCTGAATGGCGAGGTGACGGAACACGATGTGGAGGAAGAAGGATTCCGGCGCACCCCTACCTGGCGCGCCAAATGTCGGATTTCAGGTTCCGGCAGACCCTTGAGGTTCGAACACTGGGGTGCGCGCAGAGATCTCTCCCCTGCCAATCTACGTCCAATCTCCTCGAGTGATCAAAGCTGGAAATAACGAACAACACAAGGGACACGAGGTTTATACTGGTTCGGGCCACCGCTGTGGTGTAATACCCTACTCCAGTGTGTGGCGTGGTGGATTGCCTCAGGGGCCGATGATGAACAATACAAGGGAAGAACAGCCTCGCGAGAGGTGTTCTTGAGCTGGTGCAATGAACTGCTTGGGTGAGTTCAGTCGCCTCTCTCTCTCTGCTAGGGCTCTACCAGATCTCTAGATGTCCTTTTTTCTCTCCCTTTCTGTCCGATCTCTGGATGTCCTTCCTCTCTCTACTCTGTGGTGGCTAGCTCTATTTATAGAGGCCCTGGGCCT
Source organism: Triticum urartu (assembly GCF_056163025.1). Lineage (NCBI taxonomy): Eukaryota > Viridiplantae > Streptophyta > Magnoliopsida > Poales > Poaceae > Triticum > Triticum urartu. Next base: position 426,324,546 of record NC_141876.1, read on the forward strand.
CTCCCCAAATAATGAGCGGGAAGGGCGCCAACAATTGGCCATTTTGAAGGGGAACATCTAGTACAAGTTATCCTGACCAAAGGTGGTCTTCGGCTGCCAAAAGCACTGTGATGACGTTGTCTTGGGCTCCACGATGACCTCCGTCCTGCCGCTCTGTTGGTCTTGGTCTCGTTGCACTGGAATGGTAACCTTTGCCCGATGCCTTGGCATGTGCTTGCCCCCTTTGCACCAAAGGGGAAACAAGGACACTGCGCAGGCCGGCGCCCGCCTGGCGCCCGCCTGGTCTCGATCGTCATGGCTTGCGTCACGGGCTCCTCGCGAGGTGCCCCTGCCTTGATCTCTCCGCCTCCTCGCGAGCCTGCCTGATGAGGCTTCCTCTGAGGAAGCTTTCCTTCGTCCGCCACGCGAGGCTTGGCCCCTCGCGAGGGTCTTGAGCTTGAGCTGATGAAGATGGGCCGCGCTGGGCCCCCACTTGAGCCATGTCGCAGGCCGCAGGTAGGCAAGTCTGGGGACCCCCATTCCCAGAATGCCGACAATGAGAAACAATTCTTCCCATGACTTCCGTTGGCTTGAGATCTTTGTAATTGGGCATCATTTGGATCAATGTGCACACGGTATCATATTTTCCATCCAAGGCTCTTAGGATCTTCTTGATGATGAATCTGTCGGTCAACTCTTCACTTCCTAAGCCGGCAATCTCATTTGTGATGAGAGCAAGCCTAGAATACATTTCAGCGACACCTTCACCATCCTTCATTTTGAACTTGTCAAGTTGACTTTGAAGCACATCCAATTTGGATTCCTTGACGGAGTCAGTACCTTAATGCATATCATTCAAAGTATCCCAAATTTCCTTTGCATTCTCAAGACAGCTGATTTTGTTGAAGTCTTCGGGGCACAATTCCTTAAAGAGAATATCACAAGCTTCAGCATTGTATTGCAGCATCTTCAACGCTTCTGCGGTAACTTCATGGTTCGCTTCTCTCCCATCAAAGAATTCACCTTGCAAGCCAATACACACAATAGCCCAAATGGCGGGGTTATGTCCAAGAATATGTACCTCGCTAGACACCATACTCTCCTAGGTTGTGAAACCAAGGCTATGAGCACTAAATGCTATGGAAATCAAAGCAAATGGAGACCAAAGCTCTGATACCACTTGTAGGATCGAAAGTATGTCTAGAGGGGGGTGATTAGACTAGACCAAATAAAAATCTAGCCTTTTCCCAGTTTTAAGTCTTGGCAGATTTTAACAACTTAGCACAAGTCAAGTAATCAACCTACACATGCAATTCTAAGAGTATAGCAGTGGAATGTAAAATAATTGCATATGAAGGTAAAGGGGAGGAGTTTAGAGGGAGCAAACGCAATGTAGACACGGATATTTTTGGCATGGTTCCGATAGGTGGTGCTATCGTACATCCACGTTGATGGAGACTGTTGGGGAACGTAGTAATTTCAAAAAAAATCCTATGCATACGCAAGATCATGGTGATGCATAGCAATGAAAGGGAAGAGTATCGTCCACGTACCCTCGTAGACAGTAAGCGGAAGCATTATGAGAACGCAGTTGATGTAGTCGAACGTCTTCACGATCCGACCGATCCAAGTACCGAACGCACGGCACCTCTGAGTTCAGCACATGTTCAGTTCGATGACGTCCCACGAACTCCGATCCAGTAGAGCTTCACGAGAGAGTTCCGCCAGCACGACGGCGTAATGACGGTGATGATGTTTCTACCGACGCAGGGCTTCACCTAAGCACCACTACGATATGATCGAGGTGGATTATGGTGGAGGGGGGCACTGCACACGGCTAAGGGATCAATGATCAACTTGTGTGTTCTAGGGTGCACCCTGCCTCCGTATATAAAGGAGCAAGGGGGAGGCCGGCCGGCCCTCGTAGGGCATGCCAGGAGGAGGAGTCCTCCTCCTAGTAGGAGTAGGACTCCCCATTCCTACTCCTACTAGAAGGAGGAAAGGAAGGGGGAAGGGGAGAAGGAAGGAGAGGGAGGAAAGGGGGGTCGGCCCCTTAGTCCAATTCGGTTTGGGCTAGGGGGGCCGCGCGCCCCGCCTCCCATACTCCCGCCTTCCACCACTTGGCCCAAGAGGCCCAATACTTCTTCCCCGTATTCCCGTAACTCTCCGGTACTCCGAAAAATACCCCAATCACTCGGAACCTTTCCGATGTCCGAATATAGTCGTCCAATATATCGATCTTTATGTCTCGACCATTTCGAGACTCCTCATCATGTCCCTGATCTCATCCGGGACTTTGAACTACCTTCGGTACATCAAATCACATAAACTCATAATACCGATCGTCACCGAACGTTAAGCGTTCGGACCCTACGGGTTCGAGAACTATGTAGACATGACCGAGACACGTATCCGGTCAATAACCAATAGCGGAACCTGGATGCTCATATTGGCTCCTAAATATTTTACAAAAGATCTTTATCGGTCAAATCGCATAACAACATACGTTGTTCCCTTTGTCATCAGTATGTTACTTGCCCGAGATTCGATCGTCGGTATCTCAATACCTAGTTAATTCTTGTTACCGTCAAGTCTCTTTACTCGTTCCGTAAGGCATCATCATGTAACTAACTCATTAGTCACATTGCTTGCAAGGCTTATAGTGATGTGCATTAACGAGAGGGCCCAGAGATACCTCTTCGACAATCGGAGTGACAAATCCTATTCTCGATCTATGCCAACTCAACAAACACTATCTGAGACACCTGTAGAGCACCTTTATAATCACCTAGTTACGTTGTGACATTTGGTAGCACACAAAGTGTTCTTCCGGTAATCGGGAGTTGCATAATCTCATAGTCATAGGAACATGTATAAGTCATGAAGAAAGCAATAGCAACAAACTAAACGATCATCGTGCTAAGATAACAATTGGGTCAACTCAATCACATCATTCTCTAATGATGTGACCCCGTTAATCAAAAGACAACTCATGTCTATGGTCAGGAAACATAACCATCATTGATTCAACGAGCTAGTCAAGTAAAGGCATACTAGTGACACTCTGTTTGTCTATGTATTCACACATGTACTAAGTTTCTAGTTAATACAATTCTAGCATCAATAATAAACATTTACCATGATATAAGGAAATATAAATAACAACTTTATTATTGCCTATAGGGCATATTTCCTTCACTCTCCCACTTGCACTAGAGTCAATAATCTAGTTCACACCGTCATGTGATTTAACACCAATAGTTCACATCTTTATGTGATTAGTTCACATCTCCATGTGACTAACACCCAAAGGGTTTTCTAGAGTCGATAATCTAGTTCACATCGCTATGTGATTAACACCCAAAGAGTGATCATGTTTTGCTTGTGAGAGAAATTTAGTAAACGGGTCTGCCACATTCAGAGCCATATGTATTTTGCAAATTTTCTATGTCTACAATGCTTTGCACGGAGCTACTCTAGCTAATTACTCCCACTTTCAATATGTATCTAGATCGAGACTTGGAGTCATCTAGATCGGTGTCAAAGCTTGCATCGACGTAACTCTTTACAACAAACTCTTTATGACTTCCATAACCGAGAAACATTTCCTTATTCCACTAAGGATATTTTTGACCATTGTCCAGTGATCCACTCAAGGATCACTATTGTACCCTCTTGTCAAACTTATGGTGAGGTGCACAATAGGTCTGGTACACAGCATGGCATACTTTATAGAACCTATGACTGAGGCATAGGGAATGACTTTTCATTCTCTTTCTATTTTCTGCCATGGTTGGGTTTTGAGTCTTTACTCAACTTCACACCTTGCAACACAGGCAAGAACTCCTTCTTTGACTGTTCCATTTTGAACTACTTCAAAATCTTGTCAAGGTATGTACTCATTGAAAAAACTTATCAAGCGTCTTGATCTATCTCTATAGATCTTGATGCTCAATATGTAAGTAGCTTCACCGAGGTCTTTCTTTGGAAAACTCTTTTCAAACACTCCTTTATGCTTTGCAGAAAATTATACATTATTTCCGATCAACAATATGTCATTCACATATACTTATCAGAAATGCTGTAGTGCTCCCACTCACTTTCTTGTAAATACAGGCTTCACCGCAAGTCTGTATAAAACCATATGCTTTGATCACTTTATCAAAGCATATATTCCCACTCCGAGATGCTTGCACCAGTCCATAGATGGATCGCTGGAGCTTGCTCACTTTGTTAGCACCTTTTAGGATCGACAAAACCTTCTGGTTGCATCATATACAACTCTTCTTTAAGAAATCCATGAAAGAATACAGTTGTGACATCCATTTGCCAGATTTCGTAAAATGCGCGGAAACTGCTAACATGATTTGGACAGATTTTTAAGCATCGATACGAGTGAGAAAATCTCATCGTAGTCAACACCTTGAACTTCTCGAAAACATTTTGCGACAATTCGAGCTTTGTAGATAGTAACACTACTATCAGTGTCCGTCTTCCTCTTGAAGATCCATTTATTCTTAATGACTCACCAATCATCGGGCAAGTCAATCAAAGTCCATACTTTGTTCTCATACAAGGATCCCATCTCAGATTTCATGGCCTCAAGCATATATTCCAACTCCGAGATGCTTGCACCAGTCCATAGATGGATCGTTGGAGCTTGTTCACTTTGTTATCACCTTTTAGGATCGACAAAACCTTCTGGTTGCATCATATACAACTCTTCTTTAAGAAATCCATGAAGGAATATAGTTTTGACATCGATTTGCCAGATTTCATAAAATGCGCAGCAACTGCTAACATGATTCGGACAGATTTTTAAGCATCGATACGAGTGAGAAAATCTCACCATAGTCAACACATTGAACTTGTTGAAAACATTTTGCGACAATTCGAGCTTTGTAGATAGTAACACTACTATCAGCTCCGTCTTCCTCTTGAAGATCCATTTATTCTTAATGACTCACCGATCATCGGGCAAGTCAACCAAAGTCCATACTTTGTTCTCATACATGGATCCCATCTCAGATTTCATGGCCTCAAGACATTTCGCGGAATCTGGGCTCATCATCGCTTCCACATAGTTCGTAGGTTCATCATGGTCAAGTAACATGACATCCAAAACAGGATTACCATACCACTCTGGTGCGGATCCCACTCTGGTTGACCTACGAGGTTCGGTAGTAACTTGATCTGAAGTTTCATGATCATCATCATTAGCTTCCTCACTAATTGGTGTAGGAGTCACAGGAACATATTTCTGTGATGAACTACTTTCCAATAAGGGAGCAGGTACAGTTACCTCATCAAGTTCTACTTTCCTTCCACTCACTTCTTTCGAGAGAAACTCCTTCTCTAGAAAGGATCCATTCTTAGCAACGAATGCTTTGCCTTCGGATCTGTGATGGAAGGTGTACCCAACTGTCTCCTTTGGCTATCCTATGAAGACACATTTCTCTTATTTGGGTTTGAGCTTATCAGGATGAAAAAATTTCACATAAGCATCGCAACCCCAAACTTTAAGAAACGACAACTTTGGTTTCTTGCCAAACAACAGTTCATATGGTGTCGTCTCAACGGTTTTAGATGGTGCCCTATTTAACGCGAATGCAGCTATCTTTAATGCATAACCCCAAAATGATAGTGGTAAATCGGTAAGAGACATCATAGATTGCACCATATGTAATATAGTACGGTTACGATGTTTGGACACACCATTACGCTATGGTGTTCTGGTTGGCGTGAGTTGAGAAACGATTCCGCATTCTTTCAAATGAAGACCAAACTCGTAACTCAAATATTCTCCTCCACGATCAGATCGTAGAAACTTTATTTTCTTGTTATGATGATTTTCTACTTCACTCTGAAATTATTTGAACCTTTCAAATGTTTCTGATTTATGTTTCATCAAGAAGATATACCCGTATCTTACTCAAATCATCTGTGAAGGTCAGAAAATAACGATACATGTCGCGAGCCTCAACACTCATCGGACTGCATACATCAGTATGTATTATTTCCAACAAGTCTGTTGCTCGCTCCATTGTTCGGGAGAACGGAGTCTTAGTCATCTTGCCCATGAGGCATGGTTCGCAAGCATCAACTGATTCATAATCAAGTGATTCCAAAAGCCCATCATCATGGATTTTCTTCATGCGCTTTACACCAATATGACCTAAACGGCAGTGCCACAAATAAGTTGCAGTATCATTATTAACTTTGCATCTTTTGGCTTCAATATTATGAATATGTGTATCACTACGATCGAGATTCAATAAACCATTCACCTTGGGTGTATGACCATTGAAGGTTTTATTCATGTAAACAGAACAACAATTATTCTCTCACTTTAAATGAATAACCATATTGTAATAAACATGATCAAAGCATATTCATGCTTAACACAAATACCAAATAACATTTATTTAGGTTCAACACTAATCCCGAAAGTATAGGGAGTGTGTGCGATGATGATCATATCAATCTTGGAACCACTTCCAACACACATCGTCACTTCACCCTTAACTAGTCTCTGTTCATTCTGCAACTCCCGTTTCGAGTTACTAATCTCAGCAACTGAACTAGTATCAACTACTGAGGGTTTGCTATAAACACTAGTAAAATACACATCAATAACATGTATATCAAATATACCTTTGTTCACTTTGCCATCCTTCTTATCCGCCAAATACTTGGGGCAGTACTGCTTCCGTGACCAGTCCCTTTGCAGTAGAAGCACTCAGTCTCATGCTTAGGTCTAGACTTGGGCTTGTTCGCTTGAGCAGCAACTTGCTTGCCGTTCGTCTTGAAGTTCCCCTTCTTCCCTTTGCCCTTTTCTAGAAACTAGTGGTCTTGTCAACCATCAACACTTGATGCTTTTCTTGATTTCTACCTTTGTCGATTTTAGCATCACGAAGAGCTTGGGAATTGTTTCCGTTATCCCTTGCATATTATAGTTCATCATTAAGTTCTAGTAACTTGGTGATAGTGACTAGAGAACTTTGTCAATTACTATCTTATCTGGAAGATTAACACCCACTTGATGCAAGCAATTGCAGTACCCAGACAATCTGAGCACATGCTCACTGGTTGAAATACTCTCCTCCATCTTTGTAGGCAAAGTACTGTCAGAGGTCTCCTACCTCTCGACACGGGCATGAGTATGAAATACCAATTTCAACTCTTAGAACATATTATATGTTCCGTGACATTTCAGAACATTTTTGAAGTCCCGGTTCTAAGCCGTAAAGCATGGTGCACTAAACTATCAAGTAGTCATCAAACTGAGCTTTGTCAAACGTTCATAACGTCTGTATCTGCTCCTGCAATAGGTCCGTCACCTAGCGGTGCATCAAGGACATAATACTTCTGTGCAACAATGAGGATAACCCTCAGATCATGGAGCTAATCCGCATCATTGCTGCTAACATCTTTGAACATAGTTTTCTCTAGGAACAGATCAAAAATAAACGGGGAGCTACATCGCAAGAAATTGATCTACAACATAGATATGCAAATACTATCAGGACTAAGTTCATGATAAATTTAAGTTCAATTAATCATATTACTTAAAAAGTCCTACTTAGATAGACATCCCTCTAGTCATCTAAATGATCACGTGATCCAAATAAACTAAACCATGTCCGATCATTACGTGAGATGGAGTAGTTTTCAATGGTGAGCATCACTATGTTGATCATATCTACTATATGATTCACACTCGACCTTTCGGTCTCCAGTGTTCCGAGGTCATATCTTCATATGCTAGGCTCATCAAGTTTACCCCGAGTATTCTTCATGTGCAAAACTGGCTTGCACCCGTTGTATAAGAACGTTGAGCTTATCCCACCCGATCATCACATGGTGTCTCGGCACGACGAACTTTTGCAATGGTGCATACTCAGGGAGAACACTTGTACCTTGAATTTTTTTAGTGAGAGATCATTTGATAATGCTACCGTCAATCAAAGAAGAATAAGATGCATTAGGGATAAACATCACATGCAATCAATATATGTGACATGATATGGCCATGATCATCTTGCACCTTTGATCTCCATCTCCAAATAACCGTCATGATCTCTATCGTCATCGGCATGACACCATGATCTCCATCATCTTTATCTCTATCAATGTGTCATCACATGGTCGTCTCGCCAACTATTGCTCTTGCAACTATTGCTATCGCATAGTGATAATGTAAAGCAATTATTTGGCACTTGCATCTTATGCAATAAAGCGACAACCATAAGGCTTCTGCCAGTTGCTGATAACTTCAACAAAAAACATGATCATCTCATACAACAACTTATATCTCATCACGTCTTGACCATATCACATCACAACAAGCCCTGCAAAAACAAGTTAGACGTCCTCTACTTTGTTGTTGCAAGTTTTACGTGGCTGCTATGGGCTGAGCAAGAACCGTTCTTACCTACGCATCAAAAACCACAACATGGTATAGTGATTGCTTTTTGATCTTCAAAAAGTACCTTGTTCATTTAATCTGATTCAACTAAAGTTGGAGAAACAGACACCCACTACCCACCTGTGTGTGAAGCACGTCGGTAGAACCAGTCTCGCGTAAGCGTACGCGTAATGTCGGTCTGGGCTGCTTCATCCAACAATACCTCCGAATCAAGAATCAACTAGTGACGGCAAGCAATATATATATACCCATACCCACAACTCCTTTGCGTTCTACTTGTGCATATAACATCTACGCATAAACCTGGCTCGGATGCCACTGTTGGGGAACGTAGTAATTTCAAAAAAAATCCTATGCATACGCAAGATCATGGTGATGCATAGCAACGAGTGGGAAGAGTATCGTCCACGTACCCTCGTAGACCGTAAGCGGAAGCGTTATGAGAATGCGGTTGATGTAGTCAAACGTCTTCACGATCCGACTGATCCAAGTAACGAACGCACAACACCTCCGAGTTCAGCACACGTTCAGCTCGATGACGGCCCACGAACTATGATCCAGCAGAGCTTCACGGGAGAGTTCCGTCAGCACGACGGCGTGAGGACTGTGATGATATTGCTACCAACGCAGGGCTTCACCTAAGCACCGCTACGATATGATCGAGGTTGATTATGGTGGAGGGGGGCACCGCACACGGCTAAGGGATCAATGATCAACTTGTGTGTTCTAGGGTGCCCCCTGCCCCCGTATATAAATGAGCAAGGGGGAGGCCGGCCGGCCCTCCTAGGGCGCGCAAGGAGGAGGAGTCCTCCTACTAGTAGGAGTAGGACTCCCCTTTTCTACTCCTACTAGGAGGAGGAAAGGAAGGGGGAAGGGGAGAAGGAAGGAGAGCGAGGAAAGGAGGAAAGGGGGGACGACCCCTTAGTCCAATTCGGTTTGAGCTAGGGGGGCCGCGCGCCCTGCCTCCTCTCTTCCACCACTTGGCCCATGAGGCCCAATACTTCTTCCCCGTAATCCCGTAACTCTCTGATACTCCGAAAAATAGCCGAATCACTCGAAACCTTTCCGATGTCCGAATATAGTCGTCCAATATATCGATCTTTACGTCTCGGCCATTTCGAGACTCCTCGTCATGTCCCCGGTCTCATCCGGCACTCCGAACTACCTTCGGTACATCAAATCACATAAACTCATAATACTGATTGTCACCGAACGTTAAGCGTGCGGACCCTATGGGTTCGAGAACTATATAGACATGACCGAGACACGTCTCCGGTCAATAACCAATAGCAGAACCTGGATGTTCATATTGGCTTCTACATATTCTACGAAGATCTTTATCGGTCAAACCGCATAACAACATACGTTGTTCCCTTTGTCATCGGTATGTTACTTGCCCGAGATTCGATCGTCGGTATCTCAATACCTAATTCAATCTCGTTACCGGCAAGTCTCTTTATTCATTCCGTAATGCATCATCCCGCAACTAACTCATTAGTCACATTGCTTGCAACGCTTATAGTGATGTGCATTACCGAGAGTGCCCTGAGATACCTCTCCGACAATCGGAGTGACAAATCATATTCTCGATCTATGCCAACTCAACGAACACCATCGAATACACTTGTAGAGCACCTTTATAATCACCCAGTTATGTTGTGACGTTTGGTAGCACACAAAGTGTTCTTCTGGTAATCGGGAGTTGCATAATCTCATAGTCATACGAGCATGTATGAGTCATGAAGAAAGCAATAGCAACAAATTAAACGATCATCGTGCTAGGCTAACGAATGGGTCAAGTCAATCACATCATTCTCTAATGATGTGATTGATAGGTCTCCAACTTATCTATAATTTTTTATTGCTCCACGCTATATTATCTACTGTTTTGAATGTTTATGGGCTTTATTATTCACTTCTATATCATTTTTCGGGACTAACCTATTAACCCAGAGCCCAGTGCCAGTTTCTGTTTTTACCCTGTTTTAGGGTTTCGTAGAAAAGGAAAATCAACTGGAGTCCAATTGACCTGAAACTTCACGGAACTCATTTTTGGAAGGAAAGAAGCCCAGAAGACTTGGAGTGCACATCGGGGGACCTGCGAGGAGGCCACGAGGCAGGGGGGCACGCCCACCCCCTGGGCGCGCCCTCCACCCTCGTGGGCCCCCCTAACGTACTTCTTCTGCCTATATATCTCCATATACCCTAAAAACATTCGGGAGCACAATATATCGGGAGTTCCGCCGCCAGAAGCCTCCGTAGACACCGGAAGCCAATCAAGACCCGTTCCGACACCCTGCCGGAGGGGGCAATCCTTCTTCAGTGGCCATCTTCATCATCCCGGTGCTCTCCATGACGAGGAGGGAGTAGTTCTCCCTTAGGGCTGAGGGTATGTACCAGTAGCTATGTGTTTGATCTCTCTGTCTCATGTTCTTGAGATGGTACGATCTTGATGTATCGCGAGCTTTGCTATTATATTTGGATCCTATGATGTTTCTTCCCCCCTCTACTCTCTTGTAATGAATTGAGTTTCCCCTTTAAAGTTATCTTATCGGATTGAGTCTTTAAAGACTTGAGAACACTTGATGTATGTCTTGCCGTGGATATCTGTGGTGACAATGGGATATCATGTGATTCACTTGATGTATGTTTTGGTGATCAACTTGCGGGTTCCGCCCATGAACCTATGCATAGGGGTTGGCACATGTTTTCATCGTGATTCTCTGGTAGAAACTTTGGGGCACTCTTTGAGGTTTTATGTGTTGGTTGAATAGATGAATCTGAGATTGTGTGATGCATATCGTATAATCATACCCACGGATACTTGAGGTGACATTGGAGTATCTAGGTAACATTAGGGTTTTGGTTGATTTGTGTCTTAAGGTGCTATTCTAGTACGAACTCTAGGGCTGTTTGTCACACTTATAGGAATAGCCCAACGGATTGATTGGAAAGAATAACTTTGAGGTGGTTTCGTACCCTACCATAATCTCTTCAATTGTTCTCCGCTATTAGTGACTTTGGAGTGACTCTTTGTTGCATGTTGAGGGATAGTTATGTGATCCACTTATGTTAGTATTGTTGAGGGAACTTACACTAGCGAAAGTATGAACCCTAGGCCTTGTTTTCTAGCATTGCAATACCGTTTACGCTCACTTTTATCATTAGTTACCTTGTTGTTTTTATAATTTCAGATTACAAATACCTTTATCTACTATCCATATACCACTTGTATCACCATCTCTTCGCCGAACTAGTGCACCTATATAATTTACCATTATATTGGGTGTGTTGGGGACACAAGAGAATCTTTGTTATTTGGTTGCAGGGTGGCTTGAGAGAGACCATCTTCATCCTACGCCTCCTACGGACTGATAAACCATAGGTCCTCCACTTGAGGGAAATTTGCTACTTTCCTACAAACCTCTGCACTTGGAGGGCCAACAACGTCTACAAGAAGAAGGTTGTGTAGTAGACATCAAGCTCTTTTTTGGCGCCGTTGCCGGGAGGTGAGTGCTTGAAGGTATATCTTTAGATCTTGCAATCGAGTCTTTTAGTTTCTTGTTTTATCACTAGTTTAGTCTATAAAATAGAATTACAAAAAAATGGAATTGTGTTTGTCTCATACGCTTCACCTTTTTAATATCTTTCGTGAGTATGATGGAAAGGATAATTGTGCTCAAGTGCTAGAAGAAGAAATCTATAAAATGTTTGCCACTAAATATTTGAATGATGAGGATGATTGCAATGTAGTTAGTACGAATTCTTCGAATATCCATGATACTAATGATGATTGCACTAGTTATGATGAAAATGTCTCCTATAAACATGTCAATTTTTGTGGAGTAGATTGGGTTTGTAAGTACACACCAAATAGGGAAGATAGATATTGCAAGAGGCATAAGTACTTAGAAACTAAATTGTTGCAAGAAGAGCTAGATGAATGTGCTGAAAATTTAAATTATGTTGGCCGTGCTTGTGAGCTTTGCAATGAACATGATCATTTCAATACCCAATGCAAATTGTTTCATGATCGTATCGTGTCCAAAAAATGTGATGACTTGATTTCCCTTACACATTATAATGAACTTATTTTGCTTATGGGTTACGAAGAAATGAAACGTATAACTAAGCATCTTCCAAAATTTGCCTGTTATAAACTTCTTGGTTTTGATCTAGAGGAAATTTATATGTATTGTGCAGTGAATTGTATTGAAAATCCTTATATTGCCAACTACATAAAGAAAAGAGAACAAATAGAAGATGAAGAGAATACTAATGAAAGGGAAGAGACTTCCAATATCCTCCTATTATTTCTTATGATGAATCAGTTAACGAGGAGGAGCCTCCTATTCAACCAATCTCATTAATAAGGAGCTCCAAAAAGAGGATTGAACCCACACATGATGTGGTGAAGAAGAAGAAAAGAAAAAGGAAGAGAGGTAAGAAGATATCTCCCCCAAATAATGCTGCTCCAATTACTATTGTGCATCATGAAGATATAATTGTGGAAGGTAATGATACTTCTTATGATCTTGAAAATCTTTTTTGCACTTGCTTGGAAGAATATACTATTGGTGCTATCTATACTATTAATGATGAGAGTGATTATGCTTATGATATGAAAAGGGCCAAGCTTGGGGATGCTATGTTTGATGAAGATGATGTTTTTGAGAATATATTTGCTGAAATTAATGTTTGTCCCAAGCTTGGGGATGCTATGCTTAATGAAGATGATATTTTTAGTCTCCCAAGTTTTAATATGCAAATTTATAATGATGGTAGCATGCCTCCTACTTATGATAATTATTGTGATGATACATATGCTATAAAAAGTAGTGATGATTATATTTATAAAACTTGTCATGATTATGATTACCTTTTTTCTGAACATTACTCTTTTAATCTAGAAACAATTTATAGTATTCAAGTCTCTTATGATACTCCCACTATTCCGATTAAGAAGAAATTGGCTTATGTGGAGAGTAATAAAATTTATATGCTTGTAGATCATGAAAAGAATGCTTTAGGTGCTGGTTATATTGTTGAATTCATTCATGATGCTGCTGAAAATTATTATGAGGGAGGAATATATGCTTGTAAGAATTGCAATAATATCAAGTTTCCTCTCTATGTGCTTAAATTTTAAAGTTATGCTTGTTTTACCTTCCTATGCAAGTTGATTCTTGTTCCCACAAGTTGTTTGCTCACAAAATACCTATGCATAGGAAGTGTGTTAGACTTAAATGTGCTAGTCATATTCTTCATGATGCTCTCTTTATGTTACAATTCTTATACCTTATGTGAGCATCATTGAAATCATCATGCCTAGCTAGGGGCGTTAAACGATAGCGCTTGTTGGGAGGCAACCCAACTTTATTTTTATTCCTTGCTTTTTGTTCCTGTTTAGTAATAAATAATTCATCTAGCCTCTGTTTAGGTGTGGTTTTATTGTTTTAATTAGTGTTTGTGCCAAGTAGAACCTTTGGGAAGACTTGGGGAAAGTCTTGTTGATCTTGCTGTAAAAAACAGAAACTTTAGCGCTCACAAGAATTGCTGCCATGTTTATTTGGAAAGTGCTATTTAGTTAATTCTTTTTCAGATGATTAATAGATAAATTCCTCAGGTCCAGCAATTTATTTGAGAATTTTTTGAGTTTGAGAAGTATACGTTTGATCCAGATTACTTCAGACTGTTCTGTTTTTGACAGATTCTGTTTTTCATGTGTTGTTCACTTATTTTGATGAATCTATGGCTAGTAAAAGAGTTTATAAACCATAGAGAAGTTGGAATACAGTAGGTTTAACACAAATATAAATAAATAATGAGTTCATTACAGTACCTTAAGATGGTGATTTGCTTTCTTATACTAACGGAGCTTACGAGTTTTCTGTTAAGTTTTGTGTTGTGAAGTTTTCAAGTTTTGGGTAAGGATTCGATGGAGTATGGAATAAGGAGTGGCAAGAGCCTAATCTTGGGGATGCCCTAGGCACCCCAAGGTAACATTCAAGGATAGCCAATAGCCTAAGCTTGGGGATGCCCCGGAAGGCATCCCCTCTTTCGTCTTCGTTCATCGGTAACTTTACTTGGAGCTATATTTTTATTCGCCACATGATATGTGTTTTGCTTGGAGCGTCAATTTATTTTGTTAGAATTTTCTTACTGTTATTTAGAACAATGTTTTGCATATTTTATTACAATAAAAGTGGCATTGATAGCCTTTACTATGCCTATTTTAGAAGTCCACATGTTGCTATTTAAAAACAGAAAGTTTACTGCTGTTGCAATAATTCCCTAGAAAAGTAAGAATGTGATAAAATGTTGAAACATTTTGCATATTAAGATCTTTTTCTTGCATAATTTTTTGAGCTAGGGAAGTATGGATGTTGCTGCATTCTTTACAGACTGTCCTGTTTAGGCAGATTGCTATTATGTTTGCATATGTTTGCTTCTTTAATGATTCTATTTGAGGATAGGATTATTAAATATGCAGAGGCATTTAGTATGCAATGTTTAATAATAATTTTAGTGATTTGCTACAGTAGAGTATGATAAGGTTTTTGCAATGGTTTATACTAACTTATCTCATGATTCATTGTTGAGTTTTGTGTTGATGAAGCTTTTGAGATTTAGGGAGACCGTGATATGAGAGGAATTAAGGAGACACAAAAGCTCAAGCTTGGGGATGCCCAAGGGATCCCAAGATAATATTTCAAGATGTCTCAAGCATCTAAGCTTGGGGATGCCCCGGTTGGCATCCCACCTTTCTTCTTCAACAACTATCGGTTAGTATCGGTTGATCCTAAGTTTTTGCTTCTTCACATGATTTTTTCTATTATTAGATGCCATTTTATTTTGATTTGCTTGCTGTTTGAATAAAATACCAAGATCTGAAATTATTAAATGTTAGAGAGTCTTCACATAGTTGCATAATTATTCAACTACTCATTGATCTTCACTTATATCTTTCGGAGTAGTTTGTCGATGCTCTAGTGCTTCACTTATATATTTTAGAACATGGTGGTAGTTTTATTTTGAAAAAATAGATGAACTCTCATGCTTCACTTACATTATTTTGAGAGTCTTAATAGCATGGTAATTTTCTTAAAATCCTAATATGCTAGGTATCCAAGAATAATAAAACTTTCTTATGAGTTTGTTGAATACTAAGAGAAGTTTGATGCTTGATGATTGTTTTGAGATATGGGGGTAATAATATCAAAGTCGTGCTAGTTGAGTAGTTGTGAAATTGAGAAATGCTTGTGCTGAAGTTTTCAAGTCCCGTAGCATGCACATATGGTAAACGTTGTGTAACAAATTTGAAACATGAGGTGTTATTTGATTGTCTCCTTATGAGTGGCGGTCGGGGACGAGCGATGGTCTTTTCCTACCAATCTATCCCCCTAGGAGCATGCGCGTAGTGCCGAGGTTTTTGATGACTTGTAGATTTTTGCAATAAGTATGTAAGTTCTTTATGACTAATGTTGAGTCCATGGATTATACGCACTCTCACCCTTCCATCCTTGCTAGCCTCTTCGGTACCGTGCATTGCCCTTTCTCACATCAAGAGTTGGTGCAAACTTCGCCGGTGCATCCAAACCCCATGATATGATACGCTCTTTCACACATAAACCTCTTTATATCTTCCTCAAAACAGCCACCATACCTACCTATTATGGCATTTCCATAGCCATTCCGAGATATATTGCCATGCAACTTTCCACCATTCCGTTTATTATGACACGCATCATCATTGTCATATTGCTTCGCATGATCATGTAGTTGACATAGTATTTGTGGCAAAGCCACCGTTCATAATTCTTTCATACATGTCACTCTTGATTCATTGCATATCCTGGTACACCGCCGGAGGCATTCATATAGAGTCATCTTTGTTCTAGTATCGAGTTGTAATCATTGAGTTGTAAATAAATAGAAGTGTGATGATCATCATTATTAGAGCATTGTCCCTAGTGAGGAATAAAAAAAAGAAGAGAAAGGCCATAAAAAAGAGAAGGCCCAAAAAAGGAGAAAGGCCATAAAAAAGAGAAGGCCCCAAAAAATGAAAATGAGAGAAAATGAGAGAAGGGACAATGTTACTATCCTTTTACCACACTTGTGCTTCAAAGTAGCACCATGATCTTCATAGTAGAGAGTATCTCATGTTATCACTTTCATATACTAGTGGGAATTTTTCATTCTAGAACTTGGCTTGTATATTCCAACAATGGGCCTCCTCAAGTGCCCTAGGTCTTCGTGAGCAAGCAAGTTGGATGCACACCCACTAGTTTCTTTTGTTGAGCTTTCATACATTTATTGCTCTAGTGCATCCTTGCATGGCAATCCCTACTCCTTGCATTAACATAAGTCGGTGGGCAACTCCATAGCCCATTGATTAGGCTCGTTGATGTGAGACTTTCTCCTTTTTGTCTTCTCCACATAACCCCCCTCATTATATTCTATTCCACCCATAGTTCTATATCCATGGCTTGCGCTCATGTATTGCGTGAAAGTTTATGAGTTTGAGATTACTAAAGTATGAAACAATTGCTTGGCTTGTCATCGGGGTTGTGCATGATGAGATCATTCTTGTGTGACGAAAATGAAACATGACTAAACTATATGATTTTGTAGGGATGAACTTTCTTTGGCCATGTAATTTTGAGAAGACATAATTGCTTAGGTAGTATGCTTGAAGTATTATTATTTCTATGTCAATATGAACTTTTGTCTTGAATCTTATGAATCTGAATATTCATACCACAATTAAGAAGAATTACATTCTAATTATGCCAACTAGAATTCCACATCAAAAATTCTTTCTTTTATCATTTACCTACTCGAGGACGAGCAGGAATTAAGCTTGGGGATGCTGATACGTCTCCAACGTATCTATAATTTTTGATTGCTCCATGCTATATTATCTACTATTTTGAATGTTTATGGGCTTTATTATACACTTTTGTATCATTTTTGGGACTAACCTATTAACCCAGAGCCCAGTGTCAGTTTCTGTTTTTACCCTTTTTTGAGAACTGATGACAGTGGGGGAGGGTCCCACTGACTTTGTATTAAAGTATTAAAGGGTTAGTACCGTCCAAACAGTCCAGTCCAGTTAGCCTACAATCCTACTACACAAGTCACTACTACATGAAAGAGGGGGGGGGAAGAAGATTTACAGAAGGTGATATCCCCCTAATTACAAAGCAGCTACTAGTGACAGGATATAAGGAGCAAACTCCTGCTTGGCCCTATGGACCAGCAGAGCAAAATCATGCCTGAATCTGTTCTTCCAGGATGTAAAGGACGGCTGGATTCCTCTGAAGTGTTTATCATTCCTTTCCTTCCAGATCCCCTAGGCCACCATCGTGAACACCTCCATGAACATGTGTCCATTCCAAGAGTTTTTACCAGCGTGCAATAATGTGAGCCGAAAGTCCCCAACTGGCCAATGAATCCCAATACTGTCCCAACATCTTTTACTGAAGGGACAGTTAAAGAAGAGGTGAGTAGTGTCCTCTTCAGGTGGGTTTTGACAGAGCAGGCAGGTATAATCATCATTCTGTATTTTATAGTGCCTCCTTCTCAGCATATTTCTAGTGTTCAAACGATCGGCTAGCAGCAGCCACGCGAACATTTTCCATTGCATGGTACATTTGGTCTTCCAGATCCAGCAAAAGGCCTCGTCCACTTGCATATTCCTGAAGCAATGTTCATAAAATTTAGTGTCCTTGAAATAACTTCCTCCCCACACACATTTCCATGTATCATCCCTGACAGTCAGAGACACATCCATCATGGCCAGTTGCAAATTGGTCACCTCAAGCCGAGCTTCCATCGAGAGGGGGAGGTGGAATACATCACCTATCCTCACAAGGGAAAGTAGGGACTGGACTGACATATCTGGATCCCCGGCAAAAGAAAAAGCTCTCGGGAAGGTGTCTTGGAGTAGACCATCTTTCCACTCATCCTTCCAGAAGAGAATCGAGCCACCTGACCCAACAGACGCCTTGGTAACCCCTCTGTAGATATCAGACAGCTGCATGAGATCTTTCCACCAGAACGAGCCACAAGGGTCCATTGCATGTGGGGTTTGATGGTTGTAATACGAGTTCCAGACAAGCTGGACCCATGGAACATCTTGCTTGTTATAGAATTTATGAAGTTGTTTCAATAACAAACCCTGATTCTGTATTTTGAGGTTTATGACCCCTAAGCCTCCCTTGTTTTTTGGCCTGCAGACCATGTCCCACGCTGCGAGGGAGTTGCCTTTGGTGCCATCCTCAGTTTACCTCAGCCATAGACAGGATCTTCGGAGTTTGTCTAGGTGTTCAATGATCTTGGGGTTTAACTTGATGGAACACATTGCGTATATCGCAAGCGAGGTCACAACTGAGTTCAGAAGAGTCAGCTTGGAGCCATAATCAAGCAAGGAAACCGCTGCTAGAATTTTTCTCTGCACTGCGATGACCATGGGCAACAGATCCGTAACTGTGGGACGGGTTGTCCCCATAGGCAACCCTAGATACGTGAATGGCATTTGTCCCATGACGCACCCAAAAATCTCTGCCAATTTAGTCGTCGCCGTCGGCTCTAGGTTGATTGGGACAATTGTTGATTTGTGGAAATTGATTTTCAGACCAACAGACGTTGCGTAGTCCAACAGTATTTTTTTGAGGACTCGGGCTTGATTCGGGCAAGCTAGGAACACCAGGATCGTGTCGTCGGCATACTGAATAACTGGGTAGTTGTTATCGTGTGATGGAATCGGCAGTTGTAGTTGCCCAGCTTTGCAGGCCTCGTTAATCGCCGCTTGCAAGAGGTCTGCAGCGAGAACGAAGATTAGAGGCGAGAGTGGATCTCCTTGTCTCACTCCACACAGACAGGAGAATTGCTGCCCCGGGGTACCGTTGAGCAACACAGAGGAAGTACCCGTGGAGAAAATACTTCTGATCCATCCAATCCACCTCTCATCAAAGCGCATATGCCTCATGATCTCGATCATAGGTTCATGTTGTATTGTGTCAAAAGCTTTGGCAAAGTCTAACTTGAGCAGACAACAAGCACGGCCCGAGGCTTGACACTGGCGAATGTATTCGAAAGCCCAAGCTAGGCAGTCCTGTATCGATCTCCCTTTAAGAAAACCATACTGGTTTTTATGGATGATTTTGAGAATTACCTTCTGTAGCCAATTAGCCAGGAGTTTGGTTATCAACTTCAAACAACAGTTCAGGAGGGTGATGGGCCTGTAGTCATTTGCAGTCTTAGGCGAGTAGGATTTCGGGATCAAGGTGATAAACCCCGAGTTTAGGCTCTCTAGATCCAGCTTTCCATCATAGAAATCAGCACAAAGGGTGTAGAAGTCATGTTTTATGATGTGCCAGCAGGATTTTAAAAAACACCCATTAAAACCATCCGGCCCAGGCGCAGAATCTAGTGGCATTTCTTGGACCACTTTACCGATCTCCTCATGTGTAAAGGGTTTTGTCAGTTCATCGAGCCCCTCCACCTTTTTAATAAGCCGAGTCAGATCAAACTTCATGTCATGTGGTTCCGCCCTGCCCAACCTGTTTTAGTATGTATGATAAAGCTCAAGCGCTTTCCCTGCATGATCAGAAACAATCGATCCATCAGATAGTTTCAAAGAGGCGATCGAGTTTCTCCTGAAACGCTCACTCGCTGCGGAGTGAAAGAACTTAGTGTTGTCCCCCCACACTGGAACCATCTAACCGTGTACCTCTTCCTCCAATATTCTCGTTTATAACCAAGGAGAACAACCAAATGTTCCTTAAGGATAACACGGAAGTTCTTCTCCGGGATTGTGAGAGGCCTCAAATCCTCAATCCCGTCCAATTCCAGAAGAGCCCAATTGGAGTTATCAATACACAGATTCAATCTGGAGATGTTCTTGCTCCACTTCTTCAGTGCATATCTCAGGTGTTTAAATTTTTTGCACAACCTAGCAGCCGAATTATGTGCAAAACAACTTTTGTCCCAAGTGGACTGCACAACTTCAAAGAACCCAGGGTATGATATCCAGAAGTTTTCAAAACGAAAGATTTTAGATTTAGGGACAGAAGTCTCAATTGAGATCACACACGGCACATGATCCGAGACCGGTTTTGGGAGAGGTGCAACTGTCATGTTGGGGTAACTAGAGGTCCAATTGGCCGAGGTGAAGAACCAATCAAGTTGCTCAAGGAGTGGATCTGTCTGCATGTTACTCCACGTAAACCTCCTCCCTTTAATCGGCAGTTCCACTAGGGCTTGTGATTGGATGAAATCATTGAAAGTTAACATGTCATTAACATTCCCTCCTGGCTTGTTGCGATTATCCGGGGCCCTGATATAGTTGAAATCTCCACATAACAACCAGTCCTCATTGTTTGGAATATCAAGATCAAACAGCCAGGAGGTAAAGGTTGTCCTAACAGGACCATCGCATGGGCCATATACATTAAACAAGTTCCACGATTTGGCAGTTTGCAACGAAGTAAACTTAATGCCCAAAGCAAAAGATTCAGAGCAGATAAGATCTCCAATAAAGATTGAACTATCCCATAAAGTGATCAGACCCCCAGAGGCCCCTTGAGAGGGCACAACCTCAAATTTATCAAACCGTTTTGGACAGAAAGTTCTTACAAAAGACTTATAAAAAGATGCACACTTAGTTTCTTGAAGACAGATAACAGAACAACCACTACTATCAATTGCATTGCGCAACGCCAAAAGTTTCTGGTCGGAGTTGATCCCCCGCATGTTCCAGCACAACACCTTCCACGCCTTAAGCATCAGCCTTGAGATCGTCACGCTCGTGCGCCGCCACGGACGCGAGCAGTTTCTGCTTGCTTAACTGATTTGGGCGCAAGCCACACATATTAGTACTAATAGATTGTATGGTAGAAATAGGTGTGGGAGGGGGGATCTCACTATGTACCTTGTCATTCTTATCTGAAACACATGGTACTATAGTAGAAGAAGAGCATTGCACTTGAGGAACTTTCCGTGGCTCCACTTTGGACTGCACCGGTTTCCTGTCAGACATCGGTGGCACTTTAAACCCATCATACTTGTTAGAGCGTGCACTCCGGCGCAACAGAACGGTGTCCACATGTGTAGGCTCATTAGACAGCAAAGAGCTAATGTGATCAGCAACAGAACAAGATCTCTGCATGTTCTGCTCGTCAGCAGAAGAAGCTTCAACAGAAACAGAAACATCCACAATGTCACTACAACATTTATCAACGATGATACCCCCAAATGACGAGCTGAAGAAGCAGCCAAGCACATCAACTTCAGGAGAAATCGAGTCCATCAGAGCACTGGCAATCACATGTAGCTGCTGCTGCAAGAAAGTAAAAGGATTGAGTGGCAAATAAGCTCCTTCAGGGTGGACAGCAGGAAGTAGCGACTTTGTGTAATTCCTTTTGAGCATGCCTCCAATCCACCACAGCAGTTCAACGTCTGCAATTATCAGGAAAGAGACAGATTCACCCCCAGCCTTGACAAAAGCAAACTGTGCCGAAGGGACCCCATTAATAAAATTGTCAGCCAATTCTTCAACCTAAGAGAATTCAGACCAAACATCTGACAGGTTGTCCACAATGTTATGCTCTGGGTGCACTCCATCCATGAGGGAGGGACCATCATACTCAAAGAACGTCCTGAAACTGAATCCAGTGTAAGGAGGTGGGACTACCAGCCAAGCAGCCTAACCATTTGCCTGAACTTCTTCTTGCACGTGTCCAGCAGCATTCCACATCTGCTCATTGGCCGCCTGCTGGGCCTCCATATCATTTATCCTGGCTTGCTGCATCAGAGTATAATAAGGGAGTTGATAAGGGTGGGGAGGCATTGAGGAGAGGTGGAACATCCTCATTGTCGACCAACCCAGGCACGGTATCTCTGCCATTCGTAACATAAACTGGTACTGACCAAGATCGGCCCAATCCTGGGAGCATGCCAACTCTAGACACTACCAGAATGTGTGGTACCTGCGCAATATCCTTAATGTGGCACTTAACTAAGACCCTGGCTTTGTTCTCATTGGGCCTCGGCCAAACTATTAACTTTCCAAAGTTAGATACAGCCTTGTGCACGTAGTCCTCTGTCATGTAATCCATTAGAAAAGCTAGCATCATGACCCAAACTTCATACTAATAAGCGGGCATCCGCATGTTGATTCCTTCATCATGGGGAGTGGGGGTGAAATAAGAATCATCATCTATAGCATGAGGACATTCTCTAATGGCCTCATCTCTGCTTTGCATATCTTCAAAAGCAACGCAACCAATGCCAAACAGATAAATAAACTCATCTGAAATCTGATACTCCAGATCCTCCCTAATGATGCGGCAAATCTCTTCTGATGATCGGGAGGAGGAGGCTGAATCGAGATGATAGCATACCTGTCATGGTTTAATGGCGGGTCATCCACCACCATGACACTCCTCTGCAGCCGATGATCTGGCCCCCTCTCAATGTTGACACTGAGCGGAGCGAACACGAACGGCCTGACCGGAAAGTTTGCCATCTTGTTGCCGGAGTTGGTCGTCGGCGTAGCAGAGTTCTTGGATGGCGATGGAGGAGCGAGTTTGGAGGAGGCAGAGGTGGTTTTGGAAACAGAGGAGACTGGACAGGATTGGGTCCCCCGGGCGGTGGAGTTGACAGCTGAAGCATGGGGGAGGCGTATCGGCATGCAATGAGAAGTTGCCACGTCAACACATGGTGGGATTTTCTGTTTCACTTGTCAAACTGAACTCCGATTATTTTCCAAAGCGTTGCGATTTCCATGATTTTGTTTTTGGGCACTAATCGGAAAACTCCCATCCATATCATTAATCCCAAAACTACCCGAGGCGGGTATGGGCTGGCATTTGAACTTGGGCCAATGTTGCTGGTGCTGCTGCCCATGGGCTTTGTGACCCAAAGAGCCACATGAATCACATCGAATAAGGCCAGGACATTGGTTAACTTGGTGGTCATTTCTGTGGCATGCAATGCACGCAGGGTTACGGCCCATCATGCATGTAGTCTCCATCGAACGTGTCATATGGCAGGTGCACCCATGGATCCGTTTGATGCATCTTTGACAAAATTTACCTGGGCAATCTTCAACCAAATGACCATGTCGAGAGCAATTCAAACATTTCAGCAAACATGACCATGTGTTTTACCCTGTTTTAGGGTTTTGAAGAAATGGAAAATCAAACGGAGTCCAATTGACCTGAAACTTCATGGAACTCATTTTTGGAAGGAAAGAAGCCCAAAAGACTTGGAGTGCACGTCGGGGGACCTGCGAGGAGGCCACGAGGCAGGGGGGCACGCCCACCCCTGGGCACGCCCTCCACCCTCGTGGGCCCCTCGTGGCCCCCATGACGTACTTCTTCCGCCTATATATCTCCATATACCCTAAAAACATCCGGGAGCACAATAGATCGGGAGTTCCGCTGCCAGAAGCCTCCGTAGCCACCGAAAGCCAATATAGACCCGTTCCGGCACCCTGTCGGAGGGGGCAATCCTTCTCCGGTGGCCATCTTCATCATCTCGGTGCTCTCCCTGACGAGGAGGGAGTAGTTCTCCCTCGGGGCTGAGGGTATGTACCAGTAGCTATGTGTTTGATCTCTCTCTCTCTCTCTCTCTCGTGTTCTTGAGATGGTACGATCTTGATGTATCGCGAGCTTTGCTATTATATTTGGATCCTATGATGTTTCTTCCCCCCTCTACTCTCTTGTAATGAATTGAGTTTCCCCTTTAAAGTTATCTTATCAGATTGAGTCTTTAAAGATTTAAGAACACTTGATGTATGTCTTGCCGTGGATATCTGTGGTGACAATGGGATATCATGTGATTCACTTGATGTATGTTTTGGTGATCAACTTGCGGGTTCTGCCCATGAACCTATGCATAGGGGTTGGCACACGTTTTCATCGTGATTCTCCGGTAGAAACTTTGGGGCACTCTTTGAGGTTCTATGTGTTGGTTGAATAGATGAATCTGAGATTGTGTGATGCATATCGTATAATCATACCCACGGATACTTGAGGTGACATTGGAGTATCTAGGTGACATTAGGGTTTTGGTTGATTTGTGTCTTAAGGTGTTATTCTAGTACGAACTCTAGGGCTGTTTGTGACACTTATAGGAATAGCCCAACGGATTGATTGGAAAGAATAACTTTGAGGTGGTTTCATACCCTACCATAATCTCTTCGTTTGTTCTCCGCTATTAGTGACTTTTGAGTGACTCTTTGTTGCATGTTGAGGGATAGTTATGTGATCCACTTATGTTAGTATTGTTGAGGGAACTTACACTAGCGAAAGTATGAACCCCAGGCCTTGTTTTCTAGCATTGCAATACCGTTTACGCTCACTTTTATCATTAGTTACCTTGCTGTTTTTATAATTTCAGATTACAAATACCTTTATCTACTATCCATATACCACTTGTATCACCATCTCTTCACCGAACTAGTGCACCTATACAATTTACCATTGTATTAGGTGTGTTGGGGACACAAGAGACTCTTTGTTATTTGGTTGCAGGGTTGCTTAAGAGAGACCATCTTCATCCTACGCCTCCTACGGATTGATAAACCTTAGGTCATCCACTTGAGGGAAATTTGCTACTATCCTACAAACCTCTGCACTTGGAGGCCCAACAACGTCTACAAGAAGAAGGATGTGTAGTAGACATCAGTGATCACGTCAATCAAATGACAACTCATGTCTATGGTCAGGAAACATAACCATCATTGATTCAACGAGCTAGTCAAGTAGAGGCACACTCTGTTTGTCTATGTATTCACACATGTACTAAGTTTCCGGTTAATAGAATTCTAGCATGAATAATAAACATTTATCATAATATAAGGAAATATAAATAACAGCTTTATTATTGCATATATGGCATATTTCCTTCAGAGACTTCAACCCATGAAGGGTAACGGTTGCGCGAGTCCACGGAGGGCTCCACCCACGAAGGGTCCACGAAGAAGCAACCTTGTCTATCCCACCATGGCCATCGCCCATGAAGGACTTGGCTCACTAGGGTAGATCTTCATGAAGTAGGCGATGTCCTTGCCCATACAAAATTCTTGGTTCAACTTCACAATCTTAACGGAGGCTCCCAAGTGACACCTAACCAATCTAGGAGACACCACTCTCCAAAAGGTAATAGGTGGTGTGTTGATGATGAACTCCTTGCTCTTGTGCTTCAAATGATAGTGTCCCCAATACTCAGCTCTCTCTCATAGGATTGGATTTAGTGGAAAGAGGGTTTGAGTGGAAAGCAACTTGGGGAAGGCTAGAGATCAAGATTTATGTGGTTGGAATGGAATATCTTGACCTCAACACAAGTGTAGGTGGTTCTCTCTCAGAAAATGTATGTTGGAAGTGTAGGCATGTTCTGATGGCTCTCTCCATGAATGAAAAGTGGGTGGACGGGTATAAATAGCCTCCACACAAAATCTAACCATTACACACAAATCACCAAACTCGGTGGGACCAAATCATGAAACTCGGTCGGACCGATTTAGTTCAAAATGTGAACGTTAGGATTCTCAGTGGGACCGACATGTCAACTCGGTGGGACCGATTCCATTAGGGTTAGGGCATAACGTAATCTCGGTGAGACCGATTACACAAACTCGGTGGGACCGATTTTGGTAATAGGCAAACAGAGAGTTGGTCAGGCAAACTCGGTGGGACCGATTCGCTCATCTCGGTTAGACCGTAATGTTACGAAGGGGAAACAAAGAGTTTGCATTGCGAACTCGGTGGGACCGATCGCTCATCTCGGTTAGACCGAAACGTTACGAATGGAAACAAAGAGTTTGCAATCCCATCCCAGTGAGACCGAGATCCCTATCGGTGAGACCGATATGACTAGGGTTTGTGGCAGTGGCTATGTCAAGTGAACTCAGCGGCACCGGGTAGGAAATTTCGGTGGGGCCGAGTTTGACTTATGGTTTGGGAGATATGTGGAAATGAGAAAGTAGTTGAGGGTTTTGGATCATATCACTAAGCATTTTGAGCAAGTAACTCATTAAGCAACACCTCATCCCCTTTTAATAGTATTGGCTTTCCTATGGACTCAATGTGATGTTGGATCACTAGAAAGTAAAATGTAGTGTTCCTACCTCTTGAGCACTGCGTTGGTTTTCCCTTGAAGAGGAAAGGGTGATGCGGCAAAGTAGCATAAGTATTTCCCTCAGTTTTTGAGAACCAAGGTATCAATCCAGTAGGAGATCATGCTCAAGTCCCACGCACCTACACAAACAAATTAGAACCTCACAACCAACGCGATAAAGGGGTTGTCAATCCCTTCACGGTCACTTATGAGAATGAGATGTGATAGATGTGATAAGATAATATTTTTGGTATTTTTATGATAAAGAGAAATAAAGATGCAAAGTAAAATAAACGGCAATAGAAATAACTAAATGTTGGAAGATTAATACGATGGAAGATAGACCGGGGGGCCATAGGTTTCACTAGTGGCTTCTCTCAAGAGCGTAAGTATTACGGTGGGTAAAAGAATTACTGTCGAGCAATTGATAGAATTGAGCATAGTTATGAGAATATCTAGGTATGATCATGTATATAGGCATCACGTCTGTGACAAGTAGACCGAAACGATTATGCATCTACTACTATTACTCCACACATCGACCGCTATCCAGCATGCATCTAGAGTATTAAGTTCATAAGAACAGAGTAATGCTTTAAGAAAGATGACATGATGTAGAGGGATAAACTCATGCAATATGATATAAACCCCATCTTTTTATCCTTGATGCCAACAATACAATACGTGTCGGTTCCCTTTCTGTCACTGGGATCGAGCACCGCAAGATTGAACCCAAAGCTAAGCACTTCTCCCATTGCAAGAAAGATCAATCTAGTAGGCCAAACCAAACTGATAATTCGAAGAGACTTGCAAAGATAAACCAATCATACATAAAAGAATTCAGAGGAGAATCAAATATTGTTCATAGATAATCTGGATCATAAACCCACAATTCATCGGATCTCGACAAACACACCGCAAAAGAAGATTACATCGAATAGATCTCCAAGAAGATCGAGGAGAACTTTGTATTGAGATCCAAAGAGAGAGAAGAAGCCATCTAGATAATAACTATGGACTCGTAGGTCTGAAATAAACTACTCACACATCACCGGAGAGGCCATGGAGTTGATGTAGAGGCCCTCCGTGATCAATGCCCCCTTCGGTCTTCAGAAAAGATAGTGCTACCAGTTGATGCAGATAGAACCACGGTTGTACTTGCCCAAGGACCAGATCCACCACACATAACCCAGACTCTCGCAGATTGTACCCCTACCCAGTTGGACAGAGAACCAGCTACACCCCTTCTAACCCCAACCCCGGCAGATAGTAACCCAGTTCCAGTTGACACATCATCGTCTCCACCATAGGGCACCCAAACACGAGTAGTTAGTAAGGGAACTGCAGTGCCCAAAGCACGAGGACCACCACTCCGAATCCCAACTCAACGCTTAAAGGAGAAGAAGATTTGTTCTCAGATCAGGTTCTGTAGCTATGGTTCATACTCCTTTGCTCTTGCATGACTGTATTTACTCATACCAACTATTTTCAAATTTGAAGGATGGAATTGAAACTCCAATGGTGCAACAGGTATGTTTTAAACCTGTTTCTTTAACTGGTTTGCTGTTGTAACCTGCTCTATGTTGATTTCAATTTCAATTGAATAAACAGTTATGTTCTCATGTCATGCACATTACAAGTGTTGTTATTGCTCTATAGTTACCCACACTTATATTCTGTCTATTCTGCTTTGTCTTGAACAAATATTATTTGAACTGTGTCTCTATCTTGATTTGGCAACAAAAACTAGAATGATATAGACCATAAAGTGACCATGGTACATAGATATATGTTTGTTTCATGCTGTTATCCTGTCCACTTTACTACTGAACTCATTTACCAAAATGAGTTTCATATACAACATGGTAAACATGTGATGTGTCTGCTTGTTTCTCTTTTAGAATGCGGACAAAATATTGGAGAACAGTACTGCGTTATCCAATGGTAAAGGAAGTAATGCAAATAAGGTTCAAGATAGTGAGACATCCCTGTTGGTCTCCAAGAAAGCTGATAAAAACTATCTTGACGATAGTGAGGGAACCCAAAAGTCATGTCTTGATGTAGTGTTTGAGTTACTGGCCACTACTGCTGGCACAAGCTCTTCAAACTCGTTGCCTGAATTAGTTCGTCTTCTTGAGTCTCAACTTCAAGTTCAAAGACATCGATCAGATGTGCTGCGACAGGAAGCTGAAGGACTGAGGAAGTCCATGCAGAATTCAGATGCATATTTTCTGGTGCAACAGCAAGCGTTGGAGGATTTAAGCGCCAAACAAGAGAAAGTTAATAAGCTTGCTAAGCATCTTGCCAGCATTATGGGTACCCAGGATATTGTTTCTTGAGATCTTCTGAAGTGGTTTCAGTTCTGGATTTGTTTTGCTGTGGCGTTTATTTGTGCTGGTCGCCAAATTTGACAACCAGTGTATATGATATGCTGCTTTGTTCCCTATATTTGCACTGGTGGCGAACTTTGATGCCCAGTGGATGTATTATGTGTAATAGCGGTGATAGCCTAGAGTTAGTTGCTTGCTTATTTATTTCCTTGTTGTCTTGTTTATTTGTTTGCTTGTAGTCATTGCAGTTCTTTTTCCGTGGTTAGCTAGTGGCTACAATAACCTATTTTTTAAAACTAGGCCACAATAACCATGGGCTAATATTTACTGTAGTGACACTGGGCCTCCTACTAGCCGTAGAAATAGTGGGCCTTCTATAAGCTGTAGAAACAATGGGCCTTCTGCGGGCCATATTATCAATGGGCCTTATACGGGCCGTATAATCGATTGGCCAAACATGGGCCAAACAGACCGCATTATGGCTGTAAATGGGCTAGAGTTGGAATCGTCCGTTCATGGGCCGACCATAACGGGCCATCGTTAATAGGCTGTATTTGATGACGCTATGAAATCGGACCAACGTATTAACGGACCACAAACGGGCCGACTGTAACCACGGGCTGAATTTGGCCCACAATCAGAAAATGACAGTAACAGGCCGTAAGTAAACGAATGCTGGAAATGAGCCCAAGAATAAATGGGCTCTGAGAAGGCCGAAAGATAACATGGGCTGGAAACGGCCCAACGGAATAACGGGCCGTTAATGGGTATAAAGTGATACACTGTTCATTACGGGCCAGTTTCACCACGGGCCGTTTATGGGTGTAAAGTGATACACTGTTCATTACGGGCCAGTTTCACCACGGGCCGTTAGTAGGCCAAGAGTTACATAGGGCCTCATATGGGCCGAAAGACGTCATGGGCCATACATGGGCCAGAAGTGAAAACGGGCTGGAATCATATTGGATGGCCCAGATGACGCTACTGGGCCTAATTCGGATAGGGCGTAACGGGCCTTGGGTTAGCGGGCTGTAAATGGGCTATATTCGAATAGGCCGTTAACAGGCTTTCCATGGGACGGCCCGCCAGCTTTTGACCAAGTCAAACGGGCCGGTCTTTTCACAGGAATGGGCCTCTATTGGGTCGTGCCACGTGTCGACGTATCATAGGCGCCTTCCGTCCAATGAGTGGTTGATATCTGTTCCAACGATGAGCCGACACATGTTTCCTCCAGCCAATGATGATTTTACACGTGGAAAATCCCCATTGGTCGGGGCTGTTATCGGGTTACCGAATCCAAAACCCGACCCGATAGCTTAACGATGTTCTGTTATGGTGGATGCCACATGTAGGTCACCCTTGATGAAAGCACTTCTGTGACGCGTGATTTATCGTCATAGAAGTGGACACTTCCGTGATGATAATTTTGGTAATGTCATGGAACACTTCTACGATAGCACAGGTATGACTATCTTGATTATGTCATAAATTTGTCATGGATGTACATGCATGACAAAAAATGCGACCTACTGTGACAAACACATATCATCACGGAAGTGTATTTTTTTGTAGTGGAGTAAACGGTACAGCCCCGACGAGCACGGGGCGAGTGGCATGGTACTGAGATTGTCCATAGGCAAAACAATGAGCTTGATTACTTCTGTGGGGAGCGAATTCCAGCCACTCTTTCGACGGACGCTGCTTAGTTCTGCCATTGTTAGTGCTTGGGTTTTGGATGAGGGGGGAGGCGCCTTAGCGGGGATGGAAGATTGGACAATGGGGGAGGCGCCTTAGCAGGGATGGAAGAGCGGACAAAGATGGAGAAGCGAATATGTGCTGCGGGAAGTGGACAGGTGATGATGACTGCAACATGCCGCTTGACTTACGAGACACATACTAGCAGCGCAGGGTCATATCGAAGTCAGACAACTTGCTTGAGTGATCGCAGTACTGGTACTCCCTACAGTACCTACTACTATGCCCTAACTTGCTTGAGTAGAGTAGTAGTGAAGTAGGACTCTGCTCTACTACTAGCACCGGAGGAGTAGTATATTCTACTCTAAAATAGTTACAAACTTCAATGCCAAAGCGTGGAACAACTACGAACCGCCATCGGTGCTAACTCCAATCCCCAGCAAACATTTGCTAGGAGACATGGCAGTTGCAAACGCCCGTGACGCAGTTACAGTACGTGTGTAAGGGTGGCGGTTTTGTCAAATACTATGGCTTAAAAACAGGCCACCATCGGATGGAAATCTGACGGTTACGTGTGATTCGCCAGGATTGAGCTCGTGCCAAACAATTGCCAGATATCATTACTAAAAAAATGTTAAAACACCCTGGGCTATAACTTGCACCGGCTGACCACTAACAATGATACTAACATAGCTACTACTCCTACACCCGGGGCATTTACTTTCTCCGGTTCATCTCGCACACTCGATCCCTAGCTACTACTCTAAGGGCCAGTTCTTTTGGCGGCTTAAAAAATAAGCCGTATCTTCCCCAGCTTTTCCCATAAGACTAGTCACAGTGGAGAGTAACATTAAGGCGCCTCACTCATTTATTTGGGCTTCACAACTTGTTAGGCAAAAAAATTGATACAGGGTGTAGGAAGCAGTTTGGGAATTTGCATGCCTTTCTGACCAGTGAGATACTCCATAAAAAGTACGACAGAGAAATAACCACAGAGAAGGAAGCTAAAGGTAAACAATCAAATGAGCATTTTTTCATTGAATCGTTTCACAAGCTTGACTAGTGCTGTTTTTCTACTTTTACAAAAACCGCATCGTAATGTTAAAACGTGCATTTGCACTTACATAAGTAATAGTAGTACTCCCTCTGTCTAGGTGTATAAAGTCTTCCCTTCTTCT
Organism: Triticum urartu; assembly: GCF_056163025.1. Lineage (NCBI taxonomy): Eukaryota > Viridiplantae > Streptophyta > Magnoliopsida > Poales > Poaceae > Triticum > Triticum urartu. The sequence continues at coordinate 426,356,285 of NC_141876.1, forward strand.
TGGTCACGGTGCACAACCAAAGATGACTTCTTCACCTGGACAGAGGGAGTAGCACAGTCTGCAAGCATATATAGAGAGAGACGTGGAGTGCAATAGTATATAGTAAAGTTTGTGCTATATGCACCTACTTACAAAATGTGTACGAATACACAAGGTTTCCAAACTTTACCTCTTACATACTTAATTAAGGACGCTAATAATTCCTGAATGTTCAGGATTTATCATTTGCGTCCCAAAACTAATGAGATCACCTTACGAAACTAAATTATACTCCTACTAAAAGCCACGACGCTCACAGGAGCGCTTGCGGCGCGCCACGAGTGCCCTGGTGCGCGGCTGTTTCCCAGCGCGTCAACACAACGCCTCTTCCTCACCCTCACAACTTGTGAGGTGCTGATTGGCGGCTTGCCGGCGGGCGAGCGTGATCTCACCGGTGTGGTGATCCGCGCGCCAACAGGTACTCCTCCTCGCTAGAAGCGTGCACCCGGTCCACATACCGCCAAGCGTAGATGAGGCGCTTGGGCTCGACTGCACTCAGGGCTTTGGCACAAGCGTCCTCCGCCACCCTCACGTCCCTTGCATGAGCCTTCTACCAAAGAGCCAATTGCCTGACTCTCTCGGATGCGACATAGACCTGCCAGGCAGCTTGCCCCGCGGCGCGCTTCTCTTCCTCGACCTTCTTCTCCGCCTCTATTTTGGCTTTCTTTACCGGCGGCAAAGCCTCCCACATGGCGACATCCATTTCTTTCCAAAGCTCCTCAAGGCTGAGGGGCTCGGTGGGAGCCAACGCAAACTCCGACGCACGTGCTGGCGAGATTGGGAACACGGACGCGTCCACCTCGACGCGTCGCGACAAGGAGTGGAACGCCGACGCGTCCTCATCGACTAGTGGTGGCGAGGAACGGAACGGCGACACTTGACCATCCAGGCGGTGCAGCGAGGGGCGCCTAGGGCTTGGGAGGGGCGATGCCATGGTGGTCGACGTGAGAGGGAGGGGGAGGAGATAGCGATGAATGTGAGCGTTCTTTCGAATGCCATGGGAGGCGCAGTATTTATAGTGAGCAATGGCACACCTACGTAAGATACGGACTAAGCTGCACTGACTTAACTGCAGGTCCAGTTGCGTCATTGACATGTGGGCCAGACCCCTGTTGGGCCCATATGTCAGTGACCCAATGCACCTGCAGTTAAGAAACTGAAGCAGCATCCTTGAAAATATGTTGCGTGATTATCGTAACCGCTACTCCCATCACATGCTCAGATTTCAAGGTGCATTAATTCATTGCATGCGAGGATTATGAGAAACTTGACCAATGCATGTACTTCATGCATGCATGCATTGCAATTAATGCATTGGTAAACACAATTTTTTGAGAAAAACGAGCGCATTAATTGAGTGCTTTCACAAACCATGAAAATTATTCCAGCACTCATCATCTACCTTGGTTGGTGAGATTTTTGAGTTGAGCCCTATAAACCGGAAAGGAGGTAGTACGTGGGCATATTTGTTGGAGTAAATTACGGGGGAGGAAAGGGGTGGAAATATTGTTGGTCACAATGGATTGGATGAGAGCGGGGGGAGGAGTCATGCATGCAGATTTTTTCCACACGGGGTGGAGTGGTGGGACCGCCAGAGGGAGAAGGAGAGTCTGGCAGGAATATTGTTTCCGCACATGGAGAGGAAAAGATTTGGAGACGGACGGGCTTCCTGCAGGTATGGGGAACGGTGCATAATAAGTCTCATCTTGCATGCCGGGCTAGGTATAGTCTCAAGTCATTAAAAACCTACACACCCCACACATGTTCATATTTCAAGGTGCACTAAATTATTGCATGCGATGATTAAGGCTGGCCATAATGGTGGTATCTTAGCTGGTATCATGCACATGGGAATAGCAAACATGCTGATGTGGCAAAGAATTAAAGAAGAGAGGGGGCTTAGAGTAACTAGTGTTCATGCACGCATTGGCAAAGAATTAAAGAAGAAAGTGTGTAGCAGCCCTTAAGAATGTAGCTGAGTTCCTGAAGAAGTGAAAAGGGCAATCAGATGCTCTCTTCACCCATGCCAAATAAGAAATGGAAGAAGACATAAATAAGCTAGCAGAGGCAGAGCAGGCTAGGCGTCTCCTGCTATCTAAAACTGTTGTCAATACAAAATTTCCTTCATAGTAGCTAGGTTCAAATGTTTATCCAGTTAGCATGCCGGTTGTGATGTCTGTGCATCTACTGATGTGGCACAAAATATATTTTTTTGGGTCATGTAATAACATCAATTACTTTCCAAACAATAACAGATGAAGCATTGGACATGGTATAGTTCACACACAAGCCCGACATTCCAAGTTCAACTTCCACATCAAACTCATATTCACAGATATCTGCACATTCATACATAATGTCCAAAACCATGATTCACTTCAAAGCCAAAAAAATTGAGGAGAGTTATGAATAAATAAAAACCTCTAGTTCCTGCTACCAGTGCGAGCACAACAAGTCAAGACCATGCGTAATTAATTATATTTTGGTCATTTTTGTGTTCTAAAATGCCGGCCGGCTCGCGGAAGGACGTGTTGCTGACACACGCACGGATTTAATGAAGGCAGGCGGGGCAGTCTGTAGCCGGTTGCATGCGGCGAGGAGGTGTGTTCAGCCGGGACTGCAGCGAGTGGGGCCCTCTTGGCTAGCGCGCCGGTTCAATGCCTGCGCTATGAGAGGTCGTGTCCGTGTTAGAGCAATCACTCCCTCCAGTCCTTTTTTGTTTGGGTATAACAAAATCTTGTTTTCAATTCACATTTTACAAGTAAAATTCATGGACAAACTTTGACCCAAAATACGATGGGGACTAGTAAACCAGAACGGAGATAGTAGTTTTTTTAATCAAAGAACGGTTTCCCCCTTCCGATTTTCATTACTGAAAACCAACATCTAAATCCAAACCATAGTATTTGCCCTGGAACTACCAGGTCCAACATCTCACAACATAAACCCATACAACCATATGCCAAGGAGGTACGTAGTACTATGAATTCCATTTTCGCTCCATACCAATCATTCTAAAAACTACTTAGTACCTATGACGCGCCATTGAAAATCGGAACTCTTAACCCCGCTAAAAATGATATTTTAAACGTGGCTACTCGATCTATGGCAACTGGCGAGCCACAGCCTCCAAGTCGTTCACCTGTGGTCCTGACCATCAACTCCTACGGATCAAATTATCACACGAGCTAACTATTCCTACAAAGGTGCGATCCACCACGTACCCGGTACCCGCGAATGCAGCAATCGTGCACCTAGGGTTTTAGGGTTTATTTGTTAACGTTGCCTTTACGTAACACTCATGTGTGCGAGACAACGAGAGACCGACTATGTGCGTGCGCCTCTTCTCTTCGTATATGTACTCCACCGTTTGTCTGGTGTCCAAAAAATTATAATAACTACTAGCAATGTGCCAATGCATTTCCACACGATCAGAGTAGATTAATACATATTCACTGATTTGATAGAAAAAAAGTCTAGTTTTGAAATACGTATATCACTAAAAATAGGTTATGTTTCACTCAAAATATATTCCTTTGGCGGTTTTGATGAGATAAGGGAGGAATGTTGTTGGTTTCAAGATTCGAGAAGTGGTATATGTCTAATTTCTACTCTTACTAGCAGGATGCCCATGCGTTGCACGGAACATCAAGATCTTGTGGGAGAAAAGGATGAACGAGGAAAGGCCTTATCTGCAAATGTGGAGAGGAGTGCGGGTAAATTGCCATAGTTTCCTTCCTATCCATCAGATATAAATCGGACGACCTATATTGCAGGATGGCAGGCCCACCATCATCACCAACTCTGTTTTTTTATCCCTACTCTTATAAAAATCATAGTCGGTGATGATCGTGTGCCTGCCATCCTGCAATTTAGGCCAACCGATCTATATCTAACGGATAGGAAGGAAACTATGGCAATTTTGTAAAAAGATACCCACACCCCTCTCCACACTTGCAAATAAGGCCTTCCCTTGTTCATCCTTTTCTCCCACAGGATAAACTACTCATACAAATGCATCTTGATGTTCCATGCAACGCATGGGCATCTTGCTAGTTGTTGCAAAAATCCCATGTGTGCGAGAGAGAGAGGGAGAGAGGAGGAGGACAGAGTGCATGTGTGACAAAGACATAAAGAGTGTGTGTGCGAGAGGTATCAGCTCAAAATGAGGCGGTAGTGTGTATGTGCATGATCGAGAGGGTGTGTCTCAAGAAGGGAAGAAAAATCTACATAGATACAAGGAGTGGGAGAGAGACATGTATGCGAAGTGGAAGCACGAGTGTGCGGGTGTATAAACCTATCTAGAGGCTAGTCGATAAATGTTTGTGAGATAAATACGAGTCGGGGGTGCGAAAGCAAGAGTTTTGTGTGTGTGAGAGAGAGATGGTAGTCGGGAAGGGGAGTGGAAGCAGGAGTTGTGTTTGTGTGAGAGAGAGGGGGAGTTTGTCTGATCGGTAAACAAATGAATAATATCAGTCTGGGATGGAGACGAAAAGGAGACCGCAACAAGTGTTGTGTCTACAGGAGAGAGAGAGAGAGAGTAATTTTAGTGGTATGATTCATATCTAGAGACATATAGGGTGTGTGAGAGAATCCCATAGAGAGAAAGACAAAGTGAAAGACGAGTGGATACTGTGTGTGTGGCGGTGAAAAAGAAAGCTTGGGTACGTAGTGATACCAGAGAACGGTAGAGACGTGAGACATAATGAAAACCGTGTAATGTATAATGATAGGGAGAGTGTGACACTTCTCAAGGGAGACGTCGAGAGACCATGTTTGCGTGGATAGGAGAAACATGAAGTGAGCGTGCGGGTGAGCTGGAGAAAAGAGAGTGATAGCTACATGAAGGAGCATGCATGCGAGAGAGATGGGCGTGAAAGGAGTGAACATAAAAGGGATTCAAATATTTGAATTCGAGATGATGATACAAGTAATCCATACTCGAAGCAAAATTGATCTATCAAACATACATACTCATATGCATTCACGCGCATCTATGTTATTTAATATGTAGATATTACTGATCCATACATTTTAGTAGAACATAATTTGGTTTAATTTTTTGAATTCAACCTTATGATTTTGAGATCATTATATTTGTAAATCATATTATACATATAAAGGAGCAGAATTCTTTGTTGTGCTTTTGAAAGTATATTACAATCGAAAATGGATCCCGCCCGAAAAAAATAGAATACAAACGAGATTCGAATTGAGTTGGCACGGTAAACGTGCACTCTACAAAATTTGAACGAAGCGGGGAAAGTCGCAGTAACCACCCGAAACCAAAATCTGCGAGATGGAAATTACTACTGCCTATCCCTGCCACGCAAAGCCTGTCTGCTCAATTTCTATAGGTTTCGATAGGGATAGGTTTGTAATTTCACTCAAAGGTGACATAACCACCTCTCACCCAGATTCATACACGGTGGGCGCCAAAACATAGTGTGTTCTTGGCCGAAATCAACTCCCTCCCCGATTCATACACGGTGGGCGCCAAAAACAAACTCTCGTCATCAAATATTTGGTGTATGCGAGATTACCGTCCTATCCCCAACCGACTAATATTGTTGTGATGTAGGAAATTTGAAACGGGGGCTAAGTTTGTAAATTTCCTCGCATTTGAGACAAGCGCGCCCTAAAGACATGGTTCCCCCTTCCTCTCCACCTACATTTCCCCATTCGTACTCTATGGGCGCCAAAACACCCTCTCCACCCCAGCCTCCTCCGTCCGCCACCCCATCTACCGTCGTCCTCCTCCACCATGCCGGAGCTGATACCCTGACGCCGCCGTCCATTACAAGAGATCGACCTCTCTCATCCATGGCTTCAGACCGGGATCCTTGCATCCCATACTCTCGCTTCATCCCCGCCGTCGTCCACCTTACCGGCGCCGCTCCTACGACCATATCGTCCACCGCGCCCCGCCGCCACCGTCTACCCTCCTAGATCTGCTTCCACACCGCCGACAGCCATCGCTACCACAGCACCGTCAAATTCTCAGCAAATGCATACATGGTACCGCACCAGAGGCAGTACTCTTTCGTATCTTCCCAACTTATTTATCACAGCAAGAAAATAGATCGCCACTACTTTACTCTCATTTCTTGTCCATCACTTACTTGCTAGTTGAAAGCAAACATTGGTTGCGAAGTTGCCTTTGTCCGGTTTGCACCTTCAGATCCGCCATGGCACGCTCAACACTATACTCCCAATGCTTATGGTTTTCCCCTTTTATATTCCACACTAGTTAAATCATAGTAGACTAAATTTCAAAATTGGGTCAGCCGATTTTTCAGAGCTCGCCGGAGTTCGCCGGTGCGAATGAAGGGGCTCAGGTGGGGATGGTGGTTGTGGGGGCGGTGGTGGGGCCTCACAGAATGAAGAAAACTCGATGCGGGTGGGGGCTGGGCTGGGGGTGGCAGAGAAACACAGGCGGTGGGGGTCGGTGGTCTGGCCGGCGGCCCGTGCGGTGTTCTGTATGGGAAGAATTGGAGATGAGGAAGAAGAAGGGTTAGGAGACGTAGGATCTTCATCCAACCACCTAAAATGGTCGACTCACCCAAATGACAAAAGTCACGCGACTTGCATGCAGACATGCCTTTATATTCAGTACCATCATCGTACCTGCTTAGCACTGCTCCTGAATCCATCAACCTAAACAACGTGCCACTCATAATTCCAAACTTGCTGCTCAAGTACGAATCTGATATGATGCTGATATTACTGAAACAAACAACATTTAATTGGTCAGCTAATGTTCCTACTTTACTTTCAAAAAAGCACGTGCACCACATATAGAGAGACATCAGGGAGTTGCTTTCTTAATGCGCTCTGGCTCATCATGCGTGGGCACTGCGGAACGAACATTTTATTATCCAAAATCTGCTTGCTCTTCTTTAGCATGTTCCTCTTCCGTTCTTCTTTAATAAGTACTCTCTCCGTTCCTAAATACAAGTCTTTGTATAGATTCCACAATGGACTACATATGGAGCAAAACGAGTGAATCTACTCTCTAAAATGTATCTGGATACATCTGTATGTGATCCATAGTGGAAATCTCTACCAAGACTTATATTTTGGAACGGAGGGAGTATGATAGTAGTACAGTATGTTCCTTGTAGTGAAGATGAGCAGGGACATTTGCAGTGTAGACGTCTATACGGTCGGTTGTGATGGACACTTTGAACTCTTCGGGCCTCTTTGATTCGTAGGATTTTGTAAACATGGGAATAGGATTTGTAGTGGCCTGCCCACTTGAACCCTATAAGAATAGCAAGGAAATGCGGGGAGCTATGTCGCCTTTGAGAGTTACACTGATATTAACAGTAATGCACCTTCAGTTGAAGAGAGGTGGTATCCGAAGCCTTTCTAGCCGTACCGGCAATACTAGCACATATATTCCAGCAAGTTCCACTTTGCTGATTTTACTCTGATGCTTACGGTTTTCCTATTATATCTACACTATGATCAGTGTAGCTGCTTTGTGTCGCACTAGCAGTAGTCAACTCTTGAAGCTAAACACTGCAATGACTTACAAAATTGGCACCAAGGCATTGAGTGCCATTCTGGATGCAATGAAACTCATACACTCCCCACCTATTGATTCTTGTTCAGAATATGATCCTAATGACTATTCTAACCTCGATGAGTCAAAGGCAGATGTCTTGTCCTATTCACCCATCAAGGTTCCTGTTCTAATTTGGCAAGGTTTTACTGATTGCGCGTATCTTGCATATGGTGTCTTGCATTTCTTCTACTTTGTTGCACCGCCATCTGCTTAGTTTACTCATCATATATGTCGAGATGCCATGCCCATCCATTATCAATACATATTCCATCTATCATCATACCATGTTTTTCCACTCAAATGTTGTTCTCGTGCATCAGACATCAAAAGGAAGAGGGTGATTGCTGAACCTGAAGGAGCACCAGCAAAGTCCTTGAAAACGTGGTTGTGCCGGAGAAATCAGACAGCACCCCACTTATATTGGCTGTACAACCAATGACACAAAATGTAGGACCGACACCAGGAGACTGTAACCATACTTCACTAGCCACACCACTAGCCCCACCACACATGACCTTCACTCCAGCAAAAGGTATGCCGATTTCAGTTGCCATAGCACCAGTCGTACCATAGAAAAATCCCACTCCAGCAAAAAGTACAGCAAGTCCACCGGCCAAAGACCTATCCCAACTACAGAGATGGCCAAATCATGCAGATTGGAACCCCATTCCAGTTATTCCCAGTTCAAAAGACAATGCTTTCAATGTTGTTAGGGACTACGTGCATATATTCCCATCATGGGAAGATTATAGTGAAGAAAAACACCATTTTCACATCCTCCTGTCCCACTTACGTGTAAGTGTTATTATTCATGGTGATTATTTTCCTGTTTTCTGCTGATTGAACACATCAATGATTTACATTACATTGTTGTAAGTAGGTGAGGGTCAATCTGGATAGTCATGACGAGCAAAGCTTGGTTGCGCTTTTCAAGGAAGCATTGCAGCAGTATCGGTGTTACCTTAGGAAATCACACTTTGATGGCAAGTCTATAAACGAATTTCTGATGAAGTCTCCTGTGCTAAATTTAGAAGACATTCAATGGGACAACCTTGTTATGCACTGGTCTCGTTCCGAGGATGAGGTACTATCTTTGATCTCGCATGACAATTTGAACTTCTACTTTTCTGCATGTGCCTTATGGATCTTTTTTGTAGGAAATCTGCTAGAAAAGGTATTCCGGTTTGAAAAGAACGACAGTATATCGCAAATATGCTGCCCGCTGCTTTGCTCTTGTTAGTACCTGTTGTCCTGTATCACTGTACTTGCATACATACCTGGTTCATTATGTGACAACACTATGCATGATAGCTTGCTTATCAATTGTTCGCTCCAAATTATCTGATATGTATGAATGGTTACATTAGTGTAGAATATATCCAATGCCAATGAATTTTTTTAGCTCTGCATTGTTCTTGTAAGTACCTGCTGTCCTTTATCAGTGTACTTATATTGACAGGTAGTTGTTCATGTACCATCACTCTGCAGCTTATTTTCCTTTGCCCTCCATTTTCTACACATAAGATCTATATTTACTCTTACCATAAGGTTGGATAACATCAATGGTACTGAAGAAGTTTAGCTCTGCATTGCTCTTGGTTGTACCTTTTGCCTGTATCGCTGTATTTACATTTATAGCTACTTGGTTATGTAGCATCACTCTTCATCTTATCTTAAATATTCTCCATTTTTTCTTATATTGTCACATCTATATTTGCTCTTAACAAAATGTAGAATAAAGGCAATGGTTATGAAGAAGATTTTGTGGTAAACTTCTTGAATTGCCCCCCCCCCATCAGCATGGACAAGGGCTTTATAGAGCCTACCTTCACCAATAATGTAAGTTTGTCCTTCTCAAGCATTCAAACTTCATTGTGTATATTTGGTTAGGCATGACTGCAACAACTGTTTATTTTTGGTGTTTGCATCAAATTGCATGTTTAAAGTTTATTATGTACTTCATAAACAAAAGTTGGTCCTTCTCAATTTAAGTTTTCAGTTGTACAACCAAGTTCCTTCTTCATACCATGTAAATTAAACTATACAGAGCAAGTGCTCTTATTTTGCCAATCTGAAATGGGATAAATTGACAGCACACTAACCATTGATACTTATGAGTTCTTGATCTGTAATCCAGTGGTGTCGTGAAGCTGCCAACTCCTTCACAATGTCATTTCCTGCCATGTCTTGACCTGAACAATACCATATTGTGTTAATGTTATTTTAAACTGTGTCACTTTATTCGTCAGTAAGAAATGTGATGAATTGTCAGCACTGATACTTATATGTGCAAAACCTATCATTTGTCTGCTTGTTTATCTTTCAGAGTGAGGAGGATATAAGTGTCAAACAAGTGCAGTCTCATCAGCTTGCTCAGCTGCTTGCGCTGCAGTTCCCAAGCAGGGCTAACCTTTCTTGATCTCTATTGAAGTGCTGTCAGTTTTGTATATTATTTTGTCGGCGTGTTTAATTGCACTGGTGGCGATCTTTGATGCCCAGTGTATGTAATATGTTGTCTGCTTGTGCTTTATTATCATAGTGGCGAACTATGATGCCAAGTGGATGTAATATGCCGTAATTTCTTTATTGTATAGTCTAGGATTTTTTTTTCTTATTCACGATGCTACAGTTATTTTACTGTATATATATCCTGTCTTCGCAGTAAACCGGCCAAACCATAAAATTACGGTACATAATCGGGCTCTCATGCAAATCACTATGTATCATCCGCATCATGGGCCCCGTCATCTTGGTCCGTTAACAGGCCTAAATGTAAACTGGCCCACTAGTAGATTCGGGCCTTTAATAGGCTGAGTAAACCGCCGGCCCTATTTTCCCAAGAAAACTCAATGGGCTTTTAGGAGGCTGAAAAGTAGGTTGGGCCTAGAAAGTGTTGAACAGCTGACGGGCCGGGTGCAGGCCGAAATAGACCCTGGCCCATGATTGTGCCAACCAAATCATGGGCTTATAACAGCCAAAATTGTCTCGGTCCTTGTTTGGCCCAATCAGATTATCGTCTGTGAGCAGGCCGGATGCAAACAGGGCCGTAGTTAGGCCCAACTATATGACGGGCTTTTAACATGCCGAAATATATATAGGGCCGAAGTGTTAAACGGGCCTTTAACAGGCCAAAACTAATATTAGGCTGAATTACTAAATGTGCCTTTATCAAGTGGGCCCAAAAGCATAGCGTCCAGTTGACGAGCCGAATCTGATATGGGCCATAATTTAGCCCGAAGCCTCTCAAAGGGCCGGACCTGGTCTGGGCCGTAATTTGGCCCACAACGTGGTAGGCTTTTAATGGGCCGGATCTTATATGGGCCTTTATTAGGCCCGGAACGTGGCAGACTATTAATGGACCGGATCAAATATGGGACGACATTTGGCCCAAAACATGGCAGCCTGTTAATGGGTCGGCCTGCTAGCGTCATCAAAATATTTTAGGCCTTCAGCTAGGCCGACCCATTATGGTCGGCGAAATCTCGTGGGCCTTTAGCTGGGCCGGACCATTATGGCCCGCAAAATCTTGTGGGCCTTTAGCTGGGCCGGCCCATTATGGTCCGCAAAATCTCACGGGCCTTTAGCTGGGCCGGCCCATTATGGCCCGCAAAATCTTGTGGGCCTTTAGCTGGGCCGGCCCATTATGGTCCGCAAAATCTCATGGGCCTTTTGCTGGGCCAGCCCATTATGGACCGCAAAATATTTTGGGCCTTTAGTTGGGCCGGCCCATTTAAACTTTATGGGCCACTTTTGGGCCGGTCCACGTGTCAACATTTCATAAGCGCATCTCGCCCATTGGATGAGTGACACCTGTGCCAACGGGGAGCTGACACGTGTTTCCTCCAGCCAATGATGATTTTACACGTGGAAAATTGCCATTGGTCCAGGCTGTTAACGGGTTACCGGATCCAAAACCGGACCCGATAGCTTAACAGCGTTCCGTTACGGTGGATGCCACGCGTCGGTCACTCTTGACGAAAGCACTTCTGTGACACGCGATTTTTCGTCATGGAAGTGGACACTTCCGTGATTATAATTTTGGTAATTTCATGGAACACTTCTACGATAGCACAGGTGACTATCTTGATTCTGTCATAAAATTGTCATGGATGTACATGCATGACAGAAAACGTGACCTACTGTGACAAACACGTATCATCATGGAAGTGTTTTTTTGTAGTGAACCTTGTGTGCCCATTGTCGTGATGGTACCTTGTCCCCGTTTAGGACTGTTTATGTTTTTGCCACGATGGTGGCCGTTGGTGTATTTGGTAGACGTGGGGCCACCCATGACTTAGCCCAGTGGGGAGTGAGTCGGAGTGGCTGGGAGAGTGTCATGACAATGGAAGGGTTCCGTCGGAATGCCGTTGGTCTACCCGAATGGGAGTACGAGGCCATGGATTCTGTGGTGTGGGTACAGTGCGCTACCTCTGCAGAGTGTATTTAATCTATCGATAGTCGAGTCCACGGTTATGGACACACTCGAAAGTAGGTCACACCATGGGTCAACATTTCAATAATCTTGCGCACTAAAGCTAATAACATTGCACTGTTGGGAAGAGGATGGTTGAGAAACCATTCTAATTATGGAGACCAAGTTGCTGGTCAGTTTGTGATCCAAGAAAGATCACCGTTTGGTTACAAGGTAACCCGTTTAAAGACCAAGATGTTGGTCTGTTTTTAATCCGAGAAAGATCATTGCTTGGTTACGAGGTAACCCGTATGGTAAGAAAGTCCGAGGGACTTGAGGCACGAGATCTTATTCACTTCATCACTAGTATGTTCTTGCATTGATGATAACCTGCTTAATATCATGATATTGTTTGGCATTATGTTTATGCTTGTTGTGAGCTTGCAATTACATTCAATGTACTGACCCGACGTGTCATGCCAGATTTCAGGAAAGTCTCATTGGAACGGAGTGCTGTCCGAGTCTAGATCGTGTCCACATCGGTGTCCCTGTGCTTTGGAGTTCCCCTACATCGTCGTTCCGCTACCGAGTACTTGTCGTGATCGAGCCCCCCTTTGTGTTCATTAAATAATGTACATATTGTTCAGCCGCACTATGTGTGACGCTTGGCCTCGCAACTTGTTGTAATATGAACTATGTTCCGCTAGCATCAATAAAGCGGTTGTTTTCTGTACCAACATGTTGTGTGTTGCCATAAGACAAGATCTCTGGGCTGGCAATGCAAGGTAAACCGGTTGCTCTGAGCCGGGGTGCCACAATGCTTGGTATCAGAGCCAGGTTGATTGTAGGACATGCTAGACTACCGGCATGTCAACTGGACACTAGTTAGACTAAAAGTTGAGTGCCGGTAGTGTTTGTAGTTGATTGTTGCCTTGCATGCACTCATTTTATTGTTATTCTAACCTACTAATGGCTGTGAGTGTAGATGGCTCAGGTGTCGTATCTGTGCCAGTTGCAGCTGGTGCCATACACGTCGCCGCATCTCCTTCGTAATGTGTGGCGTCAGTTGTACCCTCTCGGTGACGATCCAACCTATCATGTGTACCGGGAGCGTCTAGCAGACTCAGTGTATGAGTATCACGCAGTGGTTACTCTGCGCACCAGTTCATCTTCCAGCACTTACATTCGTACCTCCAGGAGCGGTTTCGCTTCTACCGCTTCTCAGGCTGTCCAGTTTGCCGCATTTGAGGTCCTCGTCGAGTTGCGCTATAACGAGGTCCGGATGCAGAACCACCTAGGTTTCCACTACTATCCCTCCTTGCACGACAATGGTCATGTCTGTTTTCCTGTCATTGATCCGGAGTCTGATAGTACTGCCAGACACCTTTCCCACTACATCACTACTAGCTAACTTCTGATTCACGAGCTGGCTCGAGAGCTGACTCGTGCTCGCACTACTTTAACCGCCACTAGAGCATTCTCTACTCCATCGTCTACGGGGTTTACCCCTTATATTCCACCTGGTTCTAGCTCGCCTATTTCACCGGTTACTCCTCCGAGTAGCTCAGGCACCTCGACCGTGACTCCTCTCAGTGCTCCTGCTGAGTGGGTTTCCCTTCTAGCTACCCCCGTAGCCCCGATGCTTCAGCCTCATCCTGCACCTGCTCTGGAGGGAGAGCCCTCGAGGCAGCGTCATCGTGTTACCTTTAACCCGGAGGTCTTGGTTAACGTTGTTAGTTCAGGATCCAAGTCCGCTTCAGGAGAGGAACCCGCCGCACCAGCAGAGCATTAGAGCGACCGAGTTTCCGCAGTTTTCATGTTGATGGATGGATGTAGTCGTACGAGTCATGATGTTCCGTTCTATGTATGAGAGTAGTCGAACTTATCATGTCATTTCCCTTTTATGTATGAGTCTATGTATAATTATGTTGGAACTTTCTTTTATTTTCCGTGCTTCTTTCGTATTTCGCTTTCTTTCGGGTTTTGTCGCAGGCTTTTCCCCACTATTTTTTATGTTGCTCATCTCGGTTGTGTTGTCTTGGGAAAAACAAATAATAGGATGATGCGGGTGTTGGGCAATGTAGTAATTTCAAAAAAAATCCTACGCATACGCAAGATCATGGTGATGCATAGCAACGAGAGGAAAGAGTATCGTCCATGTACCCTCGCAGACCGTAAGCGGAAGCGTTATGAGAACGCGGTTGACGTAGTCGAACGTCTTCACGATCCGACCGATCCAAGTACCGAACGCACGGCACCTCCGAGTTCAGCACACGTTAAGCTCGATGACGTCTCACGAACTCCAATCCAGCAGAGCTTCACTAGAGAGTTCCTTCAGCACGACGGCGTGATGACGGTGATGATGTTGCTACCGATGCAGGGCTTCACCTAAGCACCGCTACGATATGATCGAGGTGGATTATGGTGGAGGGGGCACCGCACATGGCTAAGGGATCAATGATCAACTTGTGTGTTTCGGTGCCCCTGCCTCCATATATAATGGAGCAAGGGGGAGGCCGGTCGGCCCTCCTAGGGCGCGCCAGGAGGAGTCCTCCTCCAAGTAGGAGTAGGACTCCCCTTTCCTACTCCCACTAGGAGGAGGAAAGGAAGGGGAGAAGGAAGGAGAGGGAGGAAAGGAGGAAAGGGGGCCGGCCCCTTAGTCCAATTTGGTTTGGGCTAGGGGGGCGCGCGCCCTGCCTCCTCTCTTCCACCACTTGGCCCATGAGGCCCAATACTTCTTCCCCGTATTCCCGTAACTCCCAGGTACTCTGAAAAATACCATAATCACTCGGAACCTTTCCGATGCCTGAATATAGTCGTCCAATATATCGATATTTACGTCTCGACCATTTCGAGACTCCTCGTCATGTCCCCGATCTCATCCGGGACTCCGAACTACCTCCGATACATCAAATCACATAAACTCATAATATCGATCATCACCGAACGTTAAGCGTGCGGACCCTACGGGTTCGAGAACTATGTAGACATGACCGAGACAAGTCTCCGGTCAATAACCAATAGCGGAACCTGGATGTTCATATTGGCTCCTACATATTCTACGAAGATCTTTATCGGGCAAACCGCATAACAACATACGTTATTCCCTTTGTCATCGGTATGTTACATGCCCGAGATTCGATCATCGGTATCTCAATACCTAGTTCAACCTCGTTACCGGCAAGTCTCTTTACTCGTTCCGTAATGCATCATCCTGTAACTAACTCGTTAGTCACATTGCTTGCCAGGCTTATAGTGATGTGCATTACGGAGAGGGCCCAGAGATACCTCTCCGACAATCGGAGTGACAAATCCTATTCTCGATCTATACCAACTCAACGAACACCATTGGAGACACCTGTAGAGCACGATTATAATCACCCTGTTACGTTGTGACGTTTGGTAGCACACAAAGTGTTCTTCTGGTAATCGGGAGTTGCATAATCTCATAGCCATAGGAACATGTATAAGTCATGAAGAAAGCAATAGCAACAAACTAAACGATCATCATGCTAAGCTAACGAATGGGTCAACTCAATCACATCATTATCTAATGATGTGATCCTGTTAATCAAATGACAAGTCATGTCTATGGTCAGGAAACATAACCATCATTGATTCAATGAGCTAGTCAAGTGGAGGCATACTAGTGACACTCTGTTTGTCTATGTATTCACACATGTACTAAGTTTCCGGTTAATACAATTCTAGCATGAATAATAAACATTTATCATGATATAAGGAAATACAAATAACAACTTTATTATTGCCTATAGGGCATATTTCCTTCAGTCTCCCACTTGCACTAGAGTCAATAATCTAGTTCACATCGTCATGTGATTTAACACCAATAGTTCACATCTTTATGTGATTAGTTCACATCTCCATGTGACTAACACTCATAGGGTTTTCTAGAGTCGATAATCTAGTTCACATCTCTATGTGATTAACACCCAAAGAGTGATCATGTTTTGCTTGTGAGAGAAATTTAGTAAACGGGTCTGCCACATTCAGAGCCGTATGTATTTTGCAAATTTTCTATGTCTACAATGCTTTGCACGGAGATACTCTAGCTAATTGCTCCCACTTTCAATATGTATCTAGATCGAGACTTAGAGTCATCCAGATCGGTGTCAAAGCTTGCATCGACGTAACTCTTTACGACAAACTCTTTATCACCTCCATAACCGAGAAACATTTCCTTATTCCACTAAGGATATTTTGACCGCTGTCCAGTGATCCACTCCTGGATCACTATTGTACCCTCTTGCCAAACTTATGGTGAGGTACACAATAGGTCTGGTACATAACATGGCATACTTTATAGAACTTATGACTGAGGCATAGGGAATGACTTTTCATTCTCTTTCTATTTTCTTCTGTGGTCGGGTTTTGATTCTTTACTCAACTTCACACCTTGCAACACAGGCAAGAACTCCTTTGACTGTTCCATTTTGAACTACTTCAAAATCTTGTCAAGGTATGTACTCAATGAAAAAACTTATCAAGCGTCTTGATCTCTCTCTATAGATCTTGATGCTCAATATGTAAGTAGCTTCATCGAGGTCTTTCTTCGAAAAACTCTTTCCAAACACTCCTTTATGCTTTCGAGAAAATTCTACATTATTTCTGATCAACAATATGTCATTCACATATACTTATAAAAAATGTTGTAGTGCTCCCACTCACTTTCTTGTAAATACAGGCTTCACCGCAAGTTTGTATAAAACCATATGCTTTGATCACTTTATCAAAGCATATATTCCAACTCCGAGATGCTTGCACCAGTCCATAGATGGATCGCTGGAGCTTGCTCACTTTGTTAGCACCTTTTAGGATCGACAAAACCTTCTGGTTGCATCATATACAACTCTTCTTTAAGAAATCCATGAAAGAATACAGTTGTGACATCCATTTGCCAGATTTCGTAAAATGCGCGGAAACTGCTAACATGATTTGGACAGATTTTTAAGCATCGATACGAGTGAGAAAATCTCATCGTAGTCAACACCTTGAACTTCTCGAAAACATTTTGCGACAATTCGAGCTTTGTAGATAGTAACACTACTATCAGTGTCCGTCTTCCTCTTGAAGATCCATTTATTCTTAATGACTCACCAATCATCGGGCAAGTCAATCAAAGTCCATACTTTGTTCTCATACAAGGATCCCATCTCAGATTTCATGGCCTCAAGCCATTTCGCGGAATCTGGGCTCATCATTGCTTCCTCGTAGTTTGCAGGTTCGTCATGGTCAAGTAACATGACATCCAGAACAGGATTACCATACCACTCTAGTGCGGATCCCACTCTGGTTGACCTACGAGGTTTGGTACTAACTTGATCTGAAGTTTCATGATCATCATCATTAGCTTCCTCACTAATTGGTGTAGGAGTCACAGGAACAGATTTCTGTGATGAACTACTTTCCAATAAGGGAGCAGGTACAGTTACCTCATCAAGTTCAACTTTCCTCCCACTCACTTCTTTCGAGAGAAACTCCTTCTCTAGAAAGGATCCATTCTTAGCAACGAATGTCTTCCCTTCGGGTCGGTGATAGAAGGTGTACCCAACTGTCTCCATTGGGTATCTTATGAAGACACATTTCTCCTATTTTGGTTTGAGGATGAAACTTTTTCACATAAGGATCGCAACCCCAAACTTTAAGAAATAACAACTTTGGTTTCTTGCCAAACCACAGTTCATATGGTGTCATCTCAACGGTTTTAGATGGTGCCCTATTTAACGTGAATGCAGTTGTCCCTAATGCATAACCCCAAAATGATAGTGGTAAATTGGTAAGAGACATCATAGATTGCACCATATCTAATATAGTACGGTTATGATGTTCGGACACACCATTACGTTGTGGTCTTCCAGTTGGCGGGAGTTGCGAAACTATTCCGCATTGTTTCAAATGAAGACCAAACTCGTAACTCAAATATTCTCCTCCACGATCAGATTGTAGAAACTTTATTTTCTTGTTACGATGATTTTCCACTTCACTCTAAAATTATTCGAATCTTTCAAATGTTTCAGATTTATGTTTCATCAATAAGATATACCCGTATCTTACTCAAATCATCTGTGAAGGTCAGAAAATAACGATACCTGCCACGAGCCTCAATACTCATCGGACTGCATACATCAGTATGTATTATTTCCAACAAGTCTGTTGCTCGCTCCATTGTTCTGGAGAACGGAGTCTTAGTCATCTTGCCAATGAGGCATTGTTCGCAAGCATCAACTGATTCATAATCAAGTGATTCCAAAAGCCCATCATCATGGATTTTCTTCATGTGCTTTACACCAATATGACCTAAACGGCAGTGCCACAAATAAGTTGCACTATCATTATTAACTTTGCATCTTTTGGCTTCAATATTATGAATATGTGTATCACTGCGATCGAGATTCAATAAACCATTCACCTTGGGTGTATGACCTTTGAAGGTTTTATTCATGTAAACAAAACAACAATTATTCTCTGACTTTAAATGAATAACCGTATTGTAATAAACATGATCAAATCATATTCATGCTTAACGCAAACACCAAATAACATTTATTTAGGTTCAACACTAATCCCGAAAGTATAGGGAGTGTGTGCGATGATGATCATATCAATCCTGGAACCACTAATAACACACATCGTCACTTCACCCTTAACTAGTCTCTGTTCATTCTGCAACTCCCGTTTCGAGTTACTAATCTCAGCAACTGAACTAGTATCAACTACTGAGGGTTTGCTATAAACACTAGTAAAATACACATCAATAACATGTATATCAAATATACCTTTGTTCACTTTGCCATCCTTCTTATCCGCCAAATACTTGGGGCAGTACTGCTTCCATGACCAATCCCTTTGCAGTAGAAGCACTCAGTCTCATGCTTAGGTCTAGACTTGGGCTTGTTCGCTTGAGCAGCAACTTGCTTGCCGTTCGTCTTGAAGTTCCCCTTCTTCCCTTTGCCCTTTTCTAGAAACTAGTGGTCTTGTCAACCATCAACACTTTATGCTTTTCTTGATTTCTACATTCGTCGATTTCAGCATCACGAAGAGCTTGGGAATCGTTTCCGTTATCCCTTGCATATTATAGTTCATCATTAAGTTCTAGTAACTTGGTGATAGTGACTAGAGAACTTTGGCAAGTACTATCTTATCTGGAAGATTCACTCCCACTTGATTCAAGCAATTGCAGTACCCAGACAATCTGAGCACATGCTCACTGGTTGAGCTATTCTCCTCCATCTTTGTAGGCAAAGTATTGTCAGAGGTCTCCTACCTATCGACACGGGCATGAGTATGAAATACCAATTTCAACTCTTAGAACATATTATATGTTCCGTGACATTTCAGAACATTTTTGAAGTCCCGGTTCTAAGCCGTAAAGCATGGTGCACTAAACTATCAAGTAGTCATCATACCGAGCTTTGTCAAACGTTCATAACGTCTGTATCTGCTCCTGCAATAGGTCCGTCACCTAGCGGTGCATCAAGGACATAATACTTCTGTGCAACAATGAGGATAACCCTCAGATCATGGAGCTAATCCGCATCATTGCTGCTAACATCTTTGAACATAGTTTTCTCTAGGAACAGATCAAAAATAAACGGGGAGCTACATCGCAAGAAATTGATCTACAACATAGATATGCAAATACTATCAGGACTAAGTTCATGATAAATTTAAGTTCAATTAATCATATTACTTAAAAAGTCCCACTTAGATAGACATCCCTCTTGTCATCTAAATGATCACGTGATCCAAATCAACTAAACCATGTCCGATCATCAGGTGAGATGGAGTAGTTTTCAATGGTGAACATCACTATGTTGATCATTTCTACTATATGATTCACGCTCGACCTTTCGGTCTCTAGTGTTCCGAGGCCATATCTGCATATGCTAGGCTCGTCAAGTTTAACCCGAGCATTCTGCGTGTGCAAAACTGGCTTACACCCGTTATATAAGAACGTTGAGCTTATCACACCCAATCATCACGTGGTGTCTCGGTGCAACGAACTTTTGCAATGGTGCATACTCAGGGAGAACACTTGTACCTTGAATTTTTTAGTGAGAGATCATCTTATAATGCTACCGTCAACCAAAGCAGAATAAGATGCATAAAGGATAAACATCACATGCAATCAATATATGTGAAATGATATGGCCATGATCATCTTGCACCTTTGATCTCCATCTCCAAAGAACCGTCATGATCTCTATCGTCACTGGCATGACACCATGATCTCCATCATCTTGATCTCTATCAACGTGTCATCACATGGTCGTCTCACCAACTATTGCTCTTGCAACTATTGCTATCGCATAGCGATAATGTAAAGCACTTATTTGGCGCTTGCATCTTATGGAATAAAGAGACAACCATAAGGCTTTTGCCAGTTGCCAATAACTTCAACAAAAAACATGATCATCTCATACAACAACTTATATCTCATCACGTCTTGACCATATCACATCACAACAAGCCCTACAAAAACAAGTTAGACGTCCTCTACTTTGTTGTTGCAAGTTTTACGTGGCTGCTACAGGCTGAGCAAGAACCGTTCTTACCTACGCATCAAAAACCACAACGCGGTATAGTGATTGCTTTTTGATATTCAGAAAGAACCCTGTTCATTGAATCCGATTCAACTAAAGTTGGAAAAACAGACACCCACTAGCCACCTGTGTGCGAAGCACGTTGGTAGAACCAATCTCGCGTAAGCGTACGCGTAATTTTGGTCTGGGCCGCTTCATCCAACAATACCGCCGAATCAAGAATCAACTAGTGACGGAAAGCAATATGTATATACTCACGCCCGCAACTCCTTTGTGTTCTACTCGTGCATATAACATCTACGCATAAACCTGGCTCGGATGCCACTATTGGGGAACGTAGTATTCCTATGCATACGCAAGATCACGGTGATGCATAGCAACGAGAGGGAAGAGTATCGTCCACGTACCCTCGTAGACCGTAAGCGAAAGCGGTATGAGAACGCGGTTGATGTAGTCGAACATCTTCACGATCCGACCTATCCAAGTACCGAACGCACAGCACCTCCGAGTTCAGCACACGTTCAGCTCGATGACGTCCCACGAACTCCGATCCAGCAGAGCTTCACTAGAGAGTTCCGTCAGCATGACGGCGTGATGACGGTGATGATGTTGCTACCGACGCAGGGCTTCACCTAAGCACCGCTACGATATGATCAATGATCAACTTGTGTGTTCTAGGGTGCCCCCTGCTCCTGTATAGAAAGGAGCAAGGGGGAAGCCGGCCGACCCTCCTAGGGCACGCTAGGAGGAGGAGTCATCCTCCTAGTAGGAGTATGACTCCCCTTTCCTACTCCTACTAGGAGGAGGAAAGGAAGGGAGAAGGGGAGAAGGAAGGAGAGGGAGGAAAAGGAGGAAAGGGGGGCCCGGCCCCTTAGTCCAATTCGGTTTGGGCTAGGGGGGTGCGCACCCTGCCTCCTCTCTTCCACCACTTGGCCCATGAGGCCCAATACTTCCCCATATTCCCGTAACTCCCCGGTACTCCGAAAAATACCCGAATCACTCGAAACCTTTACGATGTCCGAATATAGTCGTCCAATATATCAATCTTTACGTCTCGACCATTTCGAGACTCCTCGTCATGTCCCCGATCTCATCCGGGACTCTGAACTACCTTCGGTACATCAAATCACATAAACTCATAATACCGATTGCCACTGAATGTTAAGCGTGCGGACCCTACGGGTTCGAGAACTATGTAGACATGATCGAGACACGTCTCCGGTCAATAACCAATAGCGGAACCTGGATGTTCATATTGGCTCCTACATATTCTACGAAGATCTTTATCGGTCAAACCGCATAACAACATACGTTGTTCCCTTTGTCATCGGTATGCCCGAGATTCGATCGTCGGTATCTCAATACCTAGCTCAATCTCATTACCGGCAAGTCTGTTTACTCGTTCCATAATGCATCATCCCGTAACTAACTCATTAGTCACATTGCTTGCAAGGCTTATAGTGATGTGCATTACCAAGAGGGCCCAAAGATACCTCTCCGACAATCGGGGTGAAAAATCCTATTCTCGATCTATGCCAACTCAACGAACACCATCGGAGACACCTGTAGAGCACCTTTTTAATCACCCAGTTACGTTGTGACGATTGGTAGCACACAAAGTGTTCTTCCGGTAATAGGGAGTTGCATAATCTCATAGTCATAGGAACATGTATAAGTCATGAAGAAAGCAATAGCAACAAACTAAACGATCATCCTGCTAAGCTAACGAATGGGTCAAGTCAATCACATCATTCTCTAATGATGTGATCCCGTTAATCAAATGACAACTCATGTCTATGGTCAGGAAACATAACCATCATTGATTCAACGAGCTAGTCAAGTAGAGGCATACTAGTGACACTCTGTTTGTCTATGTATTCACACATGTATTAAGTATCCGGTTAATACAATTCTAGCATGAATAATAAACATTTATCATGATATAAGGAAATATAAATAACAACTTTATTATTGCCTATAGGGCATATTTCCTTCTGCGGGGAGGCAGCAGTAGTGCCGCTTGTGAGGATGTCCCTGTTCACCGTTTCGCGCAACAGGCAGGGCACTCTTCCGAGCCGTACGTTCCACCACCGCCTCCACCCTCCACCGAGAAAATTTTACGCATGTTTGAGTAAAGAAGGAATAATGATCTACTCGAAATATTAAGAAGTGTGCAAGCTATGGTTGGGAAGAATGGAAATCAAAACGGTCATCACTCCAAACTGTCAGATTTTCAGCGAACCAAGCCTCCCAGTTTCAGTCAACTTATTGATCCCTTGGACGCAGACGATTGGTTACAAACAATTGAGAAGAAGCTTGAGATTGCTCGTACTGAAGAGGATGACAAGGTTTCGTTTGCAACACATTATCTCGAAGGAGCTGCCGCTATATGGTGGGAAAATGCGAAAGCCATGTGGCCTTCTGATGAGGAAATCACTTAGGCAAAATTCAAAGATCACTTTCGTAAATACCATATTACTACTGGTATTATGAAGGTTAAGCAACGTGAATTCCTCGCGCTCATCCAAGGAAGTCAGTCTGTGACTGAATATTTGCATAAGTTCAATCATTTGGCCAGTTACTCCCTCTATGATGTGGCCATAGAAGAAAGAAAGATTGACCAATTTCTTGGAGGATTAAACCAGCATCTCAGGTGCACACTCAGTATGTTTGAATTTTCAGATTTCCAAACTATGGTAAACAAGGCCCTCATTGCTGAAAGGGAACACAAGCTCATAAATGACAACAAACTTTCCACTAACGATCACAAGCGCAAGTTTGAGCCTAGGCAAGATGTTCAGCCAGTGCAAAAGGCTCGTACTTGGCAGCATACTGAAGTAGAGTACAAGCCCAACTGGCAGCAGAATGTTAACAAAACCACTACACAAGTCAAGAATGTTGTGACCAACCCGGTGCGAGAAGAGTGCGAGCACAACAACTCTTGTTTCAGTTGTGGGCAAACCGGACATTATGCCAGGCAGTGTCCCAAGAACGGCAATACTAATGCTCCATTCAGGCCACAAGTCAACTTTATGGGGCCATACCCTATCCAGCAACACATCACCAGGCAAGTCCATCACCTCTCCGCAGATGAAGCCCAAGAGAACCCTGAATTCGTCATTGGTATGTTTTCTGTTAATAGCATACCTGCCATAATTTTATTTGACTCAGGGGCTTCCCACTCTTTTATTTCACGGAGTTTTGCTTCCCATAAAAATTTTGCTTGTTCTATTTTGAGAAAGAATATGCTGGTACAATCCCCGGGATCTCTGCTCAGAAGGAATCTGGTCTGTCGTAATCTAGAAATTAATATCAACGGAGTCTGGTTTCCAACTTCCTTGATAGTCATTGAGTGTGCCAAATTGGACATTATCTTGGGAATGAATTGGTTAACCCAATACCAAGTATGCATTAACTGCGCAACCCGAGAAGTCACCTTGAGAAGTCACGAAGGGCAGACTACAAAACTCTATGCCCGCAGAAGCATACCTAAGAAAGAAATGGTCTTCATCGCTGTGGCTGGTGAATTGGAATTAATTCTTGTGATCAGTGAGTTTCCCGATGTATTCCCAGAAGAACTGCCAGGCATGCCGCCAGACCGAGAGCTTGAGTTTGCAATAGATCTTGTGCCCTGAACTATACCGATACACAAGAAATATTATCAGATGCCTTCGTCAGAATTAGTGGAGTTAAAGAAACAGCAAGATGAGATGCTCCAAAAAGTTTATATCTGACCCAGCTCTTCACCATGGGGATCACCCACAATATTCGTGGATAAGAAGGATGGCAGTCTCCGGATGTGTGTGGATTACCGTCAGCTGAATGATGTCAACATCAAAAACAAATATCCGCTGCCCAGGATTGACGACTTATTTGATCAACTCAGTGGGGCAAAGGTACTCTCCAAAATTGATTTAAGGACAAGGTACCTGTTCGTGTCAAAACCGGTGGATCTCGGGTAGGGGGTCCCGAACTGTGCGTCTAGGCCGGATGGTAACAGGAGGCAAGGGACACGAAGTTTTACCCAGGTTCGGGCCCTCTTGATGGACGTAAAACCCTACGTCCTGCTTGATTAATATTGATGATATGGGTAGTACAAGAGTAGATCTACCACGAGATCGGAGAGGCTAAACCCTAGAAGCTAGCCTATGGTATGATTGTTGTTCTATATGTTGTCCTACGGACTAAAACCCTCCAGTTTATATAGACACCGGAGAGGGTTTAGGGTTACACAAAGTCGGTTACAATGGTAGGAGATCTGCATATCCGTATCGCCAAGCTTGCCTTCCACGCCAAGGAAAGTCCCTTCCGGACACGGGACGAAGTCTTCAATATTGTATCTTCATAGTCCAGGAGTCCGGCTGAAGGTATAGTCCGGCCATCCGGACACCCCCTAATCCAGGACTCCCTCAGTAGCCCCTGAACCAGGCTTCAATCATGACGAGTCCGGCGCGCAGATTGTCTTCGGCATTGCAAGGAGGGTTCCTCCTCCAAGTACTTCATAGAAGATTTTGAACACAAAGATAGTGTCCGGCTCTGCAAAATAAGTTTCCACATATTGCCATAGAGAGAATAATATTTACACAAATCTAATCTGCTGACGTATTCCGTAGTGTGACGCACCACGGCCAAGCCTTTATTCGAATCGTTTAATTGTCCCGCCTCAGCTTGTCATGCGAGGCGGTTTCCTTGGCACGTCTTGTTAAAGCAGAGATTGTGTCCCCTTATTCCGGGATTCTCATCAATACGGGCGTGGGTAACCCAACCACTTCTAGGACTCCTAGACTATAGGCAAGTCCAAACGGCCACGGAGAGGACGCTTGATATTCACCCTCTTTATAAAGGGACAAGGCTTTTACTTTTTTCCCTCCCATGCTCAATCGAATCCTTCCCCTACCTCAAGCTCAAACACCCAAAGTTCAGGTCAGGTGCTCCGAACCTTTAATCATGTCCGGATCTAGCCTTCAAGGCTGATGGGTGCCTTCCTCCGTCACGGAAGAAGACATCAAAAGGTTGAGGGAGGCCAGATATCTGACCACCGAGGTTGTGCATTGGCTGCTTGCCCGAGGGCGGGACGTCCCCTCCCCCAAACCCAACGAGAGCGTCGTGTTCGTCTCCCACTTCCTCCGAGGTCTAGGCCTTGCTCTGGATCCTTTCGTCAGGGGTTTAATGTTTTATTACGGGATAGATTTCCATGATCTAGCTCCAGACTCCTTTCTTCATATCACGACATTTATTGTCGTGTGTGAGGCCTTCCTCCGGGTTACCCCTCACTTTGGCCTGTGGCTCAAGACCTTTGAAGTAAAGCCGAAGATGATCGAGGGGCAACATGCAGCATGTGGAGGTGCCTCAATACGCAAGATGACGGGAGCTCCATGGCCCAAAGGTTCCATTCCAGAGGTGTCTGAATTGTGGCAACATGAGTGGTTCTACATCACGGCTCCTAGAAGTGCCAAGTGGGCGGCCGCCCCTGTTTTCTGCTCAGGACCTCCACCACAACTGATGTCATGGATCAGCAGAGGTCTGAGCTGGGGTCCAGCCAAGGACGTGCCTGTACTGCAAAGCCGCATTCGAGATCTCTTCAATGGAGATTTTAGTTTGGTTGCGGTAATACAAGTTATGCTAGTTCGTCAAGTCCAGCCTTGCAAACGCTGGCCCCTTCGCTTGTGGGAGTTCAATCCAGAGGGACCGCGTGTCATTCAAAATTTCCTCAGCCTGACGCACGAGGAGATGTACAAGTCATTCTTTGAACCTCAGGTAGAGTGTCCGGAAATTACCGAGGACGTGGGCCTGAGCAGTTACCGCGCAGCCAAACAGGTAAGGAACTTCCGGCCGAACATACTATCTCTCAGTTGTTATGAAGTTATCTCTGAGAGTTTGCTTTTTGACCAGGACTGGATAACAAAGGCGAAGCTGATTCGGTGTTCGGCCCCCCTCCCTGAGGGTTTGGACAATCCGGTATTGGAAAAGATGCTCCTGGTCGCACCTTGCCCGGAGCCCTTGAAGGAAGATACTGGGAAGGATAATACAGGCGGACGCGGGCCCCCAACGCTGCCCATTCTAACCGAGGGAGCGAGCGTCTCCATGAAGGAAGACGACCGGTGGAGGAAAAGGACTGCGCCCGGGGATTCGGACGCCGAAGCTTCCAAACGGGAGAAGAAGTCTCCCACAGAGGGCCCTACCATGGGGGGGTGCTTTTGCCGCACAAAGTCCGCGGGGGGATCGATTCTCCAGCGGGTCGTAAGTGACCCGAAATACTTTAATAGTACATGTATGCCATCTTTTACTTCTGAGAAAATAACCACCGCATATATGTTTGCAGTTCGGTCTTTAGCCCCTCTCAAATGAGCTCGTCTTCGGGGGATCTTCTTCCAGAGATGATAGAGAGCTAAACGCCACCTCCGGACTCCTCCGCTCCGGAAGCGGGCGACCCCGAAGTGTCGTCGCGGAGGGCCTCTCCGGGTCGGGTGAGGCCAGAAGATAATCCCATTGACCCCCGAAGCTCCCAGTGTCCGGCTCCCGAAGAGAGCGGAAAAAAGAGTCCGACACCGTCTGGTGTGCGATCGGATGTTCTGAGGGAGTTGGTGGGGCGAGCGGCCATCTCAGATGAACACCGTGTGCTGATGAATACGGTGATGGAGAGAATTTTGTCCGCCGAAAGCGGATTGCATGAAGCTTTTATGAGTCTACTGACAGGCTTTGAGGTACGTAAAATAACGTATGATAGTCCTGCACATGCTAGGTGTGCCCTGTGTAGATAGTAGCCCCTGAGACTCTGGTTGTCGTCGGAAACGACGACGAA
Source organism: Triticum urartu (assembly GCF_056163025.1). Taxonomy (NCBI): domain Eukaryota; kingdom Viridiplantae; phylum Streptophyta; class Magnoliopsida; order Poales; family Poaceae; genus Triticum; species Triticum urartu. The sequence goes on from NC_141876.1 coordinate 426,383,671, forward strand.
CAGAGGATCATATTCCCAGGTAATAACCATACTACCTCTATGTGCAGGTGATGGAAGCTCCGGTGGCTAGCCGGACTAGCGAGGTTGCCCATTTAAAACGACAGTTGGATGCGGCAGACATCGACATCGAGCTTGTTAACAAAAGGCTTGACGAGGCACAGGGTAAGTGTCATTATCTGGTAAACGCCACATAGTAAGAGCAGCATGATGCCAGTATCTTTAATATGTTGTGACTGCAGATGGAGCTGCCACTGTTGAAGCCTTGCGGGCAGAACTTGCCCGGGCCAAGGAACAAGCGAGGTTTAGTAATATGGTTGCTTTGAAGGCGGCCAAAGAGTTGAAAACCGAGAAGGCCGCGCATGGCGAGAGCCGAGATAAGATGGCCAAATGGCCATAGAATTAAAAGCCGCCGCCGACCGTTGCCGGGTTCTTGAAAGGGAAAACCTAGCGAAGGCATCGGACCTTAAGAAGGCTGCTGCGACGAGAAAAGACATCCGCTCTGCTATGAGGGCGAAGAAGGAGGAGCTGCGAGAAGCCGGGGATATCGTAGCTAGGAAATCCTTTATGTTGCGGAGGAAGTTCGGAGATCCACGGTATGCCTCTTTGGATCGGCTGTGGAGTTCGGAGGATGTGTATATGGATTTGGCGGCGAGCGCTGCCGATGCGGCCAAGTACTTCCAGGGTCAGACGGACCGTGAAGTGGACCAGCTGTTTTGGACACAATTCCATTCTCCCGAGCGTCTACTTTCATTGACTGACCAATTAGCCGAATGGGCCAAACTGAATAGGTTGTCCGGACTCGCCATGAGGTCTGTTGTGGATCAGCTATGGCCGGAAAGGCCAAAACCGAACAGCTATTTCAGCTTGGTACAGCAGCTCCTTGACGTGGTGCCGCGCATTAATGCGATGAAGAGGTCGGCGTGCATAGAGGGCTCATGGATGGCCTTTGCCCGTGTTAAAGCATACTGGGCGGAGATGGATGCTACCATTGTTGCAGCGCGGGATTCGGCCATAGGTCAAATGGCTGCTGAGCACTACTTTGAAGAAGTTCTTGAGGGTGCTCATTTGATAGAGACCCAGTGCTCAAAAAATATTATGTTTGAGTGATATGTAATCTCATTGTAAGCGAAATGCTTTTATAAATTTTTATGAGGCTATTTTTGTACTTTTGCCTGAAAGTAATATGATGCCCCCTGGGCGGCAGTTTATGTATACATGTGTATAACCTGAAAGATTGCAGCCGTCGGCTTCAACCCCCACGCATATAATGCGGAGGTGCTCGCAAAAAACATGTGTTCACACTTAACCCAACGTCTTGGTCCTATTAAGGAGGTGATAGCGGAGCGAGCGAGGCAACCGGACTATAATGCTTTAGCACTTTCACTTAGCCATAGGAGTTTGACAGTGGGGCTACTAGATAGCCCCTGGTGGCTCCACACTCTCCCGATCCCGAGGTGCGTACATGCCTGGCCGGAAAACGGCCCTTCGTTAAGGCGGAGGAATTCTAACATTCCAACAGGTCATTGATTGGTTGACCAGTCCCATGCTATATCATGACAGTGAGTTTTCGGCTTTCTCTACTGAGGTGCTCGTCCGGATGAACCAGGGCACAATCGTAGTAGTTCTCCTGGTGCTACCTTAGCCGGTAAAGCGAAACGTAAGGCACCAAAACACAGGAGCCGGGCAAACCCAACATTTGACCAAAGACAATGATTCGGAGCTGATGCATATAAGGTCAAACTCGTGATGCCGAACACTCCCTAAGGTATTCGGTCTTTGTGGTATAAATCGGGCCTAAAAAATGGCCTTTGTAAGAAGCCCCTTGTGTCCAGGTACGTGCATTGTTCTGGCATGGCCACATGCCAAGACGTCAGCATCCTTCTCAACGGTGGATATGTATCAACAAGAGACAGTAAAAAAAGGTTTACGCAGGGTCTTAATCTAAAAAGAATCCTTGGAGCGGGTCCGTGCTGCACGTCTGCGCCTGTGTCTCCGTTGTGTCGTATCCTGGACGGGTGTAGCACGATGATCGTCTGTAAAAGAGAGGAATTTAGGTGAAAAAGTTGTCGTGCGAGAAGATAGTTTTTAAAGAGACCATGTATAATTCAAGATGAGAAGAAATTGCCACTTGTCTGCGCGCGTTGAGCCCCTTGTATTGACAAATAGGGGTGTGACCATTTATTCGGCATAGATAGCGGCGCCGGACTCGATTAGTTGTGTCTGAGGTCTTGACGACCTATTGGATGCTTTTGCTGGTCCGGGCGCCTTTAGTGTGCGGCTGCCAAGGCAGCCGCACTCTCTTCGGCGCGCAGAGATCGCTTGATATTTCCTTTTACTGAAATGATGCCACGTGGACCGGTCATCTTGAGTGTGAGGGAGGCGTAGTGTGGTATTGCGTTGAAGCGAGCGAAAGCTTCGCGTCCGAGCAGTGCTTGATAGCCACTTTGGAACGGAGCGATGTGGAAGGTTAAATGCTCGCGGCGGAAGTTATCGGGGGAGCCGAATATAACTTGTAGTAGGAGGGAGCCCGTACAACGAGCCCCTGGGCCTGGCGTTACTCCTTTAAAGGTAGTATTGCTATGGCGAATTTTTGTTGTGTCTAACCCCATCCCGCGGATTGTATCCTGATATATTAGGTTTAGACTGCTGCCACCGTCCATCAAGACTTGTGTGAAGTTATGTCCGCCAATTATTGGGTCTAATACCAGGGCGGCCCATCCTGCGTGTCGGATACTTGCTGAGTAATCGCGATGGTCGAAAGTGATCGGTTGAGACGTCTAGTGGCAGGACTTCGCGGTGACAGGCACTTGGGTATATTTTCCTGGGAGTGCCACGTTGTTTTTTCCCCTGATCATGTGTAACACGTTTACTGTTTTGACTTCTGGTGGAAATTTCTTTTGTTCCCCAGTGTCTTGCTTGGGAGGGTCATCCTCGTCTTCGCTTGGTGTATCCTCCCCCTTGTGTACGGCGTTGAGCTTGCTGGACTGCTTGAAGACCCAACATTCTCTGTGGGTATGATTAGCAGGTTTACCAGGGGTACTATGGATCTGACATACTTGGTCCAGAATTTTGTTGAGGCTGGATAGTTCATCCCTGGTGCCTTTAGGGGGCGGCTTTTGCTGACCTGGCCGAGAGCTTTTGAATCCGGCGTTTACTGCCATGCCCTTCGTGGTGTCTTCTTTATTGCTGTTGCGCCGTGATTTCCCGTTTCCATCTCTAACTTCAGATGTACTGGGGTCGCTGGTGCTGCATCTGGCTAGCCAGCTGTCCTCACCCGCGCAAAAGCGGGTCATGAGGTTTGTTAATGCGGCCATCGTTCTCGGCTTATTTTGGCCGAGGTGTCTGGCGAGCCATTCGTCACGGACGCTATGCTTAAAAGCTGCCAAGGCTTCGGCGTCCGGACAGTCGACAATCTGGTTCTTTTTAGTAAGAAACATGTTCCAAAGCTTTCGGGCTGACTCTCCGGGCTGTTGTGTTATATGACTCAAATCGTCTGCATCCGGGGGTCAGACATAAGTCCCTTGAAAATTTGCCCGAAAGGCGTCTTCAAGCTCTTCCCAACTTCTAATGGAGCTTTTGGGGAGGCCTTTAAGCCAGTGATGAGCTGGCCCTTTGAGCTTGAGGGGTAAGTACTCGATGGCGTGGAGATCATCTCCTCGAGCCATATGTATATGAAGGATGTAGTCCTCAATCCAGACCCTAGGGTCTGTTGTTCCGTCGTACGCCTCTATGTTTACGGGTTTGAATCCCTCTGGAAATTCATGGTCCAGCACCTCATCAGTGAAACATAGGGGGTGTGCGGCACCCCTGTAGCTGGGTGTACCGCATTGTTCGGATGTTTGTTGTGTTGCATTGTATGCTGGGCGTGCTTGCTTGGTCCATAGATGGATCTTGTTGCGCCGTCCTTTGGGTGCGAGCCCTCGCATGGGTCGCGTGTTGTGTTGTGAGTGGCGTTGTATGACGCTCTGTGTTGGTAGAGGGGTCGTCTATCCGGCCAGGTGGCTGCTTTGATATTTGGTTGTGGGGGGTCTGAGGCCTCCTCATCGAATTCAGGTAGCAGCTTCCGCTTTGGGTAGCTCTTGGAGGGGCGATTGTCGCCGTACCTCGCTGCTGTGTTGAGTATTTTACTCCATCTGATTTGGAGTGTGTCTTGCGCAGCCTTGAGCCTTTGCTTCTGCTTTTTAAGACTTCTCGCAGTGGCAACAAGCCTTTTACGGGCATTCTGCTGCTCCGGGTGCCTATTCGGCGTTATGTCATCCGGACTATTATCCTTGGTAGAATTTGTTTGTTCGATTTGATTATCCGGATTGCCGTTGTCCCGCAGCGGTTCGCCCTGCTCCAGCGTTGGGTCCGCGTGATCATTATTTCTGTCGAGGCGGGACTTGGGGCGGCGCTTGTGTCGCCGCTTTGACTGCTTCTCGAGGGAACAAGCCTTCGGTGCGTCCTTCCGCTCCTCGTCTTCATCTTTTGGTGCGTCCACCATGTATACATCATATGGTGAGGTGGGCGGTGGTTCTTCTTCGCCTCCCGCATCGTCGTCCATACCGTCGACGTTTTCAGAGTCGAAGTCGAGCATGTCGGTCAAATCGTCGACAGTGGCTACAAAGTGGGTGGTGTGTGGGCTTTGAATTTCTTCATCGTCCATATCCCAACCTTGCTGACCGTAGTCCGGACAGGGCTCTCCTGATAAAGAGAGAGACTTTAGTGTCTTCAGAATATCGCCAAAAGGCGAGTGCTGAAAGACGTCCGCGGCGGTAAACTCCATGATCGGCGCCCAATCGGATTCGATCGTCAGGGGCGCGGAGGGTTCGGAGTCCGGCTCCTTGGAGTCACGAGTCTCGCGGAGTCTGGGGCTGGTGTTTGGCTCGATCGCCGTTGGGATTGCAGCCCCCAAGGCAGCGTCCAACCACCCATCCTTGATCAGCGTAGTTGGCTCCGAATTAAGGGTCGAAGCCAATGCGGGTGCGGCCTCCAGGGCACTGTTCGGCGGTAGAGCTAGATCATGCTCGTCGTGACAGTGCGGCGCGCTCGGCAGTGGATCAAATCCGTTGAAGATCAAGTCCCCGCGGATGTCAGCCGTGTAGTTTAAACTTCCAAATCTGACCTGACGGCCAGGGGCATAGCATTCAATCTGCTCCCGATGGCCAAGTGAATTGGCCTGCAGTGCGAAGCCGCCGAAGAAGAAGATCTGTCCGGGGAGGAAGGTCTCAACCTGGACTGCATCGCTATTGATGATCGTAGTAGCCATCAAGCCTAGCGGCGACGACACAGAGGAACTCTCAATGAAAGCACCAATGTCGGTGTCAAAACCGGCGGATCTTGGGTAGGGGGTCCCGAACTGTGCGTCTAGGCCGGATGGTAACAGGAGGCAAGGGACACGAAGTTTTACCCAGGTTCGGGCCCTCTTGATGGAGGTAAAACCCTACGTCCTGCTTGATTAATATTGATGATATGGGTAGTACAAGAGTAGATCTACCACGAGATCGGAGAGGCTAAACCGTAGAAGCTAGCCTATGGTATGATTGTTGTTCTGTATGTTGTCCTACGGACTAAAACCCTCCGGTTTATATAGACACCGGAGAGGGTTTAGGGTTACACAAAGTCAGTTACAATGGTAGGAGATATGCATATCCGTATCGCCAAGCTTGCCTTCCACGCCAAGGAAAGTCCCTTCCGGACACGGGACGAAGTCTTCAATCTTGTATCTTCATAGTCCAGGAGTCCGGCTGAAGGTATAGTCTGGCCATCCAGACGCCCCCTAATCCAGGACTCCCTCAGTACCACCAACTCAATATTAAAAAGGAAGATATTCCTAATACCGCGTTCACTACTCGGTACGGTCTTTACGAATATACCGTTATGTCCTTCGGCCTCACCAATGCCCATGCTTTCTTCATGCATATGATAAATAAAGTATTCATGGACTTCCTGGATAAATTTGTGGTGGTTTTCATCGATGATATCCTCATATACTCAAAAAGTGAAGAAGAGCACAAGGGACACCTCAGAGTTGTCTTACAAAGACTTCGTAACCATTAGCTATACGCCAAATTCAGTAAATGCGAGTTTTGGCTCAAGCAAGGTGGATTTCTTGGGCATATACTGTCAGCAGAAGGTATGGCCGTGGATCCAAGCAAGGTGAAGGACGTGCTTGATTGGCTTGCACCCACGACAGTATCCCAAATCCGGAGTTTCTTTGGATTAGCCGGATACTACCGTCGTTTCATTGAAGGTTTCTCTAAGATTGCCAAGCCAATGATAGAGCTTCTCAAGAAAGTTAAGAAATTTGAATGGACTAAGGATTGTGAGAAAAGTTTCAATGAGCTGAAAACCAGACTGACAACAGCACATGTGTTGACTCTTCCAGACATCTACCTCAGCTTTGATGTGTATTGTGACGCTTCCAGACAAGGTCTCGGATGCGTACTTATGCAAGAAGGCAAGGTGGTAGCATATGCATCTCGACAGCTATGCTCCCACGAAGGGAACTATCCTACTCATGATCTAGAATTAGCCGCGGTGGTTCATCCTCTAAAAATTTGGAGGCACTATGTCATTGGAAAGAGGTGTCAAATATTTACTGACCACAAAAGCCTCAAGTACATCTTTAGTCAGCCGGATTTAAACCTCCGCCAACGAAGATGGCTTGAGTTAGTCAAGGATTATGATCTTGGAATTCATTATCACCCGGGTAAGGCCAACATGGTTGCCAATGCACTCAGCCGAAAGCCTGTCAGTCTGAATGCCATGATGGAATCCTTGCCTCCCGAACTTCAAGAAGAGATTACCCAGCTCCACCTGGTCATAGTTGGTGCGGGTCTTGCTAATATTATGGAAATTACTCCTACCCTCGAGGATGAAATCCGCAAGGCCCAGCCAAATGACCCAGTGCTACAAAAACATGCCAGGCGTATGTTAGCAGGACAGACCCTAGATTTTTATAAGGATCAACAAGGTACACTAAGGTTCCGCGGAAGGATTTGTGTACCAAATCAGGCCGACTAAGGAAGAGGATACTGTCAGAAGCACACGAATCTTCGTCCTCTATTCACCCCGGAGGCACGAAAATGTACGAAGACCTTCGGCAGATATTCTGGTGGGATGGGATGAAGAAGGATATCGCCTATTTTGTGGCCTGTTGCGACATATGCAACAAAGTGAAGGCAGAACACCAGAAACCAGCCGGACTCCTCCAACCGTTGCCTGTTCCACAATGGAACGTGGGATGATGTCTGTGCGGATTTTATCACGGGGCTACCAAAGACTTAGCGAGGCAATGACGCACTATGGGTCATAGTGGACACCTTAACCAAGGTAGCTCATTTTATTCCCATCAAAACCACATACCGAGCCAATCAACTCGCACAATTGTATGTGTCCAGAATAGTCAGTCTGCATGGTGTACCTCGAACAATCACTTCTGACCGGGGGTCACTATTTACCTCCTCTTTCTGGTCACGTCTCCATCAAGCTTTGGGGACAGCCCTAAAATATAGTACCGCTTATCATCCTTAGATCGATGGACAGACTAAGCGGGTAAACCAAATACTCAAAGATATGCTTCGAGCATGTGCCTTGTCCCAAGGTCCTAAATGGGAAGACCGTCTGCCGTATGCCGAGTTCTCCTACAACAACAGTTTCCAGGCCAGTTTAAAGATGTCACGTTATGAGGCTCTGTATGGCCGTAAGTGCCGCACTCCGTTGAATTGGTTTCAAACCGGACATAGCCGCATTTTCAGAACAGATGTCATGATGGAAGCCAGAAAGCTAGTCAAGGAAATCCGAGACTGATTGCAATTAGCCAAATCCCGACAGAAGAGTTACTATGATGCAAAACACTGACAGATCAGTTTTGAACCCGGAGAGCATGTATACCTCTGAGTCTCTCCTATGAAAGGAGTCAAGAGGTTTTAGACTCATGGAAAATTGGCACCCAGGTTTATTGGTCCGTTCCCAGTTATGTCCAGAGTGGGTACTATTACATATCAGTTGGAACTACCCCTAGAATTGTCAAAAGTGCACAATGTGTTCCATGTCTCACAGTTGAGACGATGTATATCGCCGCCCGAGAAAAAGACTGCTATGACAGAAATAGAGTTGGCTAAGGATATAACATATGAAGAGAGACCGTTCAAAATTTTGGATGAGATAGAAAGGGTCACTCGTAGTAAAACAAGAAAAGTTTACAAGGTTTAGTGGGAGCATCACACAGAGGTGGAAGCAACTTGGGAACGAGAAGAATTTCTAAAGGCAAACTATCTAGAATTGTATTCCAGAGCAACCAAATCTCGAGGACGAGATTCATCCTAAGTGGGGGAGGTTTATGACAGCCTGGTTTTTGCCCTCTCTTCTTTTTCTGACTTTTATTTGGTTTTGATTTGAATTTGGAGTTTTGGATCATTTTAGTTGGACTTAACACTTGGGCATCACCTTGATTTTCACCCAAGTGACTCATCCCTCTCCCCAGACATCATTTATTCTCTCGTCAACCTTAAAATAATATTATGAAATTTTTTCTTAAATGAAAAATATTCATTTTCTTCTCCAAAACCCTAACCAACCACTTGTGTTCCAAAGCAACCCCATTTTTTCTTGCCCACAAAAATCTAAGAAAATCCTAAATATTCTTTGAACCCTAGGGTACCTTCCTGAGCAAAAATATTGCCTCACTTTTTGGAATATTTTTGCTACAGAAAATATTTTCTGTTCTAGACAGAAGTGGTAGTTTTTACAGCAACTACCAATTTACTTGCTCCAATGCTGCTGATTTTTCTTGTGCATCACTACCTTCCTAGATGATTGCTAGCCTCCAAAGTTCAACTCTCAACTCCCACTGGTTTGACCACAATTAACTCTCAAAGTTACTGTCCAAAAACATACCAGGAAGTAACACTCCAACTTACAGTACCTGAGCTCGACTCAAAGTAGTGGCACAACCCTAACCACTAAGGACTACACGCGAGACATGAAATTGGGGCCAGCCGTGGCTCTATGCCAAAGTGCACGTGGTGACCACACATGTGCACGGTGCCAGCATGCTAGCCGACGCGCTCTGAGTGCCGCCAAGCGCTCTGTGCATCGCGTGCCTGCTTCCCCGGCTATTGCACCTCGCCAAACCTCGCCACCATCACCGTCTCTACTCCCTTAACTCCCTCCTGGCACTCGGCGACACTGGAGCTCCCCGCAGCGAGCACGGTTGCGGTCCGGCCAACAGAACAGTGTGCCACGCGCTGTGTTCGTCACCACCCCCTCGATCATGTGCTCGTCGCCGCCCACTCACAGTGCCCGCGTGAGTAGCGTCGCCTTCCCCCTCGCTAACTGACACCATTCGTCACCGGGCACCGTGTCCAGGTGTGCTCCGGCGGAGCCCGAACCCCTCACCTCACTCGCCTATAAATCCAACCCTCCCCAGCCCTCTCGAGCATCACAAACCCACCTCACCCAATCCACAAGACCATAGGAAGCCGTAGCCCGGCCGGGCAGGCCTCGGGCCGCCGTCCCCGAGCTCGAGCTCGCTGGCCATCCCCTCGGTTTGCCCCTAGCGTTCCAGTCCCTCCTGAGCTCAAGCTAGTCTTCCAGATCCTCCGCCGTGCTTCAGTGGTGCGGTCCGACCCGGTTGGAGCCACTGGTGCAGCCTCTGGTCACCGTCATCTCCAACTCCGGTGACCTCTGCTCTCTGCCGCCGCTAGAGAGGCTCGTTCCAACTCTGTCATGTCGGATCACGGGTTTCGGCAAAACCCTTAAGGTTCGAACACTAGGGTGCGCGCGAAGATTTCCCCCCTGCTGATCCACGTCTTAGCTCAGCAGAGATCTTACGAAATAACTCGATGAACTCGCAACACAAAGGACACAAGATTTATACTGGTTCAGGCCACCGTTGTGGTGTAATACCCTACTCCAGTGTGGTGGTGGTGGATTGCCTCTGGGCTGATGATGAACAGTACAAGGGGAAGAACAGCCTCCTGAGGTTGAGGTGTTCTTGTGCTTGGGGAACTTGTGTGTGTGTGTGTGTGAGGATCTGATCCACTCTCCCCCCAGCGATGGTTGTGGCTAGTCCTATTTATAGAGGCCCTGGTCCTCTTCCCAAATATTGAGCGGGAAGGGATCCAACAATGGCCAATTTGAAAGGGGACAGCTAGTACAGCTTATCCTGACAAAAGTGGTCTTCGCCTGCAAAAGGCTCTGGTGGTGACGCCGTCTTGGGCTGCACGGTGACCTCCGTCTTGCCGTCCTTCTGGTCTTGGTCTTGTTGCACCGATATGGAAACCTTTGCTTGATGCCTCGGTACTCCGCGCCCGCGCTTGCCCCCTTAGCACCAAAGAGGAAACAAGGATGCTACGCGCGCTGGCGCCTGCCTGGTCTCGATTGTCATGGCTCACGTCACGAGAACCTCGCCAGGTTTGCCTGGCCTTGAACACTCCACCCCTCGCGAGCCTGCCTGGCGAGGCCTCTCCTGAGGAGGTCTTGCGTCGTCCACCTCGCGAGGCTTGGCCCCTCGCGAAGGTCTTGAATGCCTTATTGATGAAGATGGGCCATATAGGCCTGCTAGCAAAGCCACGCCGTGGGCCGCAGGCAGGCAAGTCAAGGGACCCTCGTTCCCAGAACGCCGACAGTGGACCCCGGGCCCAAGGCGCGCTTGGGCGTGGCTTCGAGGCAAAGCCAAGGGTCAAGTGCGGAGCGCCGCGGGCCCAATAGCCTGCGGCCTTGGTCGACGCGTGGCGGTTGATTGGTCGTGGGCGTCTCCGCTTCCCCACGCTGCCTCGGCAACTGCCCGACTTGACAAGCCCCTGCGACATGCAAGAAAAACCATCATTACCTGTGATCATGGAGGGCGCTGGTTGGCCTTCTCCTGGTATAAATGGGAGGGGGCGGAGCCCCCGTCGCCCATCTTTCCTCTGCCTCTCCCGCTTCTTCTCCTTCCCTGCTCCACTCCTTTCTTGTGCAGACATGGCGCCGATCCGGAGGTTCTCAGCCGCAGAGAAGGGCAAGGTTCCCCTCAACGAGCCTGAGCTGCTCCCGCCAAAGAAGAGGAGGTCTCATCGCCGCGAGATGGTCATGAGGCTGGTGGTGTCGCGGCCTTGATATGAGAGGCCGCATCCTGGGTACCCGTTGCCCTTGTACGCTCATGCCGACGATTCCGGAGGGAGGAGCGGTGAGCGGCGCCGCCCGCGCCAGGGCCGTGGTCGCCGTGCCACAGTGGCGCACGCCGTCTCCCCAGGGGTCCACGCTGCGGACTCTTCGCGCGAGTTCGTGTTGGATATGCCTCCCGCAGTTCTTCGCTGCCAAGATGCCGCCGAGGGGCCTTCGCGACCTTTGGCTGCAACACGCTGATTGCGACGCCCCAGCGACTGGAGCGGAGATTGGAGCCATTGCCTCCGGGAAGATCTTCATGACCCGAGGCTGGGGCGAGATTGCCCGAGTCTGCCGTGCGGAGGGCGCCCTCGCGATCCACTTATAATATGACAGCGCCTTCGTGTTGTTCTTCAAGGTCTTCGACGAGGAAGGCCGCCGACTGGAGTGCTGCCCTAAAGGAGGTCGCCAGGACGATGCTGTAGCGGGAGCTGGGCCCGCCACAGGTCTCGCCTACAGCTCCTCCAGCGACAGCAGCGCCTCCTGGTGGTCCGGCGACTCTCCTGAGCTCGCAGAGTCTCCAGAGACGAGCGATGACAGCTACGTGCCCCCGAGCTCCCGCCGAGCCTGGAGCAGGGCTGCGGCGTCCAGCTGTCGTCGCCGCTGATGTGGATGGGGTTGGCATCGGCCTCACGCGGCCCACTGTTGATGATGGCGTCAGCAACATCTGGTGCGTGTAGATAGAACTCCTAGGAATTCCTTCCCTTTTGTTCCCTGTGTAAAGCATCTATAATGCCTTTTGTCAATATAGCCCTCATTACGAATATTTGCGTGCGCATATCCTGCCGAGGCTCGGCCTCCCCTTTCCAATCCCGCGGTAGCTTGGTGCGCTACGCTGACAGGTCCCAGTCCCCAGGTAGGCTGCAGTCGTCGCTGGTATGCCAGGTCGCGTGTCGTGGTCAAGGCCAGGAGGTGAGCGCCCCGAGGTCCAGAAAGAGCTCCTGAGGCGCGATGCTCAAGAGGTCCCCTTTAGCGCGCAAGCAGCTGTCTTAGGATGGGAAAGGAAGAAAATGTTGCCGCAGCAGGGTAGCGAACACTACAAAAACATACACTTCCGTGATGATACGTGTTTGTCACAGTAGGTCGCGTTTTCTGTCATGCATGTACATCCTTGACAAATTTATGACAGAATCAAGATAGTCATACCTGTGCTGTCGTAGAAGTGTTCCGTGACATTACCAAAATTATCATCACGAAAGCGTCCACTTCCATGACGATAAATCATGCGTCATAGAAGTGCTTTCGCCAAGGGTGACCGACACGTGGCATCCACCGTAACGGAACGCCGTTAAGCTATCGGGTCGGGTTTTGGATCCGATAACCCGTCAACAGCCCCGACCAATGGGGATTTTCCACGTGTAAAATCATCATTGGCTAGAGGAAACACGTGTTGGCTCATCGTTGGGACAGATGTCATCCACTCACTGGACAGAAGGCGCCTGTGATACGTCGACACGTGGCACGGCCCAACAGTGGCCCATTCCTGTGAAAAGGCCGGCCCGTTTGACTTGGTCAAAAGCTGGCGGGCCGGCCCATGGAAAGCCTGATAACGGCATGTTCGCATATAGCCCATTTACCGCCCGCTAACCCAAGGCCCGTTACGCCCTATCCGAATTAGGCCCAGTAGCGTCATCTGGGCCATCCAATATGATTCCAGCCCATTTTCACTTCTGGCCCATGTATAGCCCATGACGTCTTTCAGCCCATATGAGGCCCTTTGTAACTCTTGGCCCATTAGCGGCCCGTGCTGAAACTGCCCCGTAATGAACAGTGTATTACTTTACACCCATTAACGGCCCGTGGAGAAACTGGCCCGTAATGAACAGTGTATCACTTTATACCCATTAATGGCCCGTTATTCTGTTGGGCCGTTTCCAGCCCAAGTTAACTTTCGGCCTTCTGAGGGCCCATTTATTCTTGGGCTCATTTGCAACATTCGGTTGGTTACGGCACATTACTGTCATTTCCTGCTTGTGGGCCAAATTCAGCCCGTCATTATAGTCGGCCCGTTTGTGGACCGTTAGTCTGTTGGGCCATTTTCATAGCATCACCAAATACGGCCTATTAACGGCCCGTTATGGTCAGCCCATAAAATGTACGATTTCCATTAAAGGCCCGTCTACGGCCCATTAAAGCCCGTACAAGACCCATAAATGAATCGGCGGCCCATGGATCCTACGAGACATAGAAGGCCCATGGATCCTACGAGACGTAGAAGACCCATGGATCCTACGAGACGTACAAGGCCCATGGATCCTATGAGACGTATAAGGCCCATGGATCTGACGACCCGTGAAGGGCCATGGTCGGGCGAGTTGGCCCCGTTTGAACGATATAGCATATTCAAAGAATTATCCTACTCAATACTATCACCTCTAAAAAGCATACACTATACAACAAAGAGATCAAGGCATAGAAAGGTAGAATAATCCTACACTATACAATAAAGAAATGACAGCCGATTATACCCACTGGGCATTATGGTTCGGCACAGGTGATAATAAAGCACACACAAACAGCAAATTACATACACTGGGCAAATACAACTCATACATCATGGACGCGCATCAACTTAACTCCATTTGAATTATAATCTCTTTAGAAAATAGGATTGGCCGGATTCAGATAGCACAAATTTTAGTCTGCAAAATCTCCAATTCCTTCATGGTTACCTCAGTGTCTTGTTTCATTTTTTTGACTCCTGCATCTAATACCTGCATGTCCAGTCTCAACTTGTTGATTATACGTTGACAATCATGTACACGTTGTCTTGCCACCTCTAGTTGATGCTCGAGAACATCAGCACATTCCAATTCCAATCCATAATCATTCGGTAACGGCCATGCCGCACTGATCGCAGATCTTTGTGTTGATGTCACTTCATCCTGAAATGTTTCTGTAAGTACACATGACTAGGGCAAAAATATAGTTACAAGAGTGAAGCGAACAAGACACTATTTTGTACTACATGGCAAAACAGGACTAACAATAATGTTACACGTCACTTTCAAAAAAATGTTACACGTCATGAATCATAAGCATGTGATATTTTAAAAATTATAAAAAAGAGAGTCTGTGCAGCCTGCATACAGAAATCCCTCTTAGCTCACCAGAGGAGCATGATGTTGGGGCCCAATCGAAAACACATACAAGTTACAAATTTAGACAACACGTTGCATATAATTAAGCAAGCAGTTGGCCATTCTGTGCCTCAATTAAAGTCTTAGGGAGCATAATGAACAACAGAGGGTTTCATACAAACATACTACATCAAGCAAAACTATGCAATCATTAGCGTAGTATAAACTAGATTGTGAGCCTCATGCAATAATAGTTGGTTAATAGACTTCAAAGCTTCAGGCACACTTCGGCAGAGTAATTAAATGGTAAGGCCTTTAATTATGTCAACTAATAGTGATACAAGTACCGAACATCAGGCATGATTATTTGGGCATCTCATTAATTGAGGACAAATAAAGCAATTGAAAAGAGAAAATTAACTATGCCTGAAACAAACAAGGAATTGAACTATTGAGTTGCATACAGTGACTTACCTTAGCAGGTTGAAGAGGATCAGCGCATCTCCTACTTCTCTTGCAAGGCTCCTTCCTAACATCTTGTACTTGGAAATCCTCAATCTTATCTTCATACCACCCGTCTGCAAGGTGACACAAACTAGTTACTCGTCTCCTTAGAAGATAAATATGCATACTTTCCAGTCTGTGAACACAAAAGGATGAGATTATAACAAAACAACACCACATAATGAAACATGACGCATCTCTTGCACTTGCACACAATGAAATGAGCATTTACTATGTCTGCACTATGTAAAGACTAGGAATACCTTCGAACTGGATCTCCAGGTACTCTTGGAGAGCCCACTGTAGTGTACAGCCAAACCTTTATGTAACCTATGAGTTAGACAAGGCCCCACTACAGTAGCCCTTATTGTTTAAATCGTTGACAAGCTCTGTTAGAGTGTTAGGTCAAGAACAACAAGTAATCAAAGCAAACAGTCCTAGTGTGGCTGGCTGATGCAAACAAGCAATTGAACAGATGTGTGAGCAAATCTTACATATCAGGAAAAGAAGCAAAGAAGGAGGCTTAAAGACCATCACTTGACTGACCAGATTTAAGGGGCATTTAAACATCATGTGCAACTTATGAACTAACATAAACAATGCATATTCCAGATTCTACAATGGAATGCACATGTATTAGGTTATGCCATGTATGATGATGCCTAAATGTACAGATAGCAGGCAGGAGTGATTCATCATTGCACACACAATTGAATTGCAGGTTAAGGGTCAGTTCGTTTCCGCCTTTTCAGGGCATATTGTCAAGATAAGCCATAAAAGATGTAAATAAGTCTTTTTTGAGTTATGGGCTTGGGCTTAACTAATTTCGCATTGGAGGGGGGTGTTTCAGGTAGAACCTCACTAAAAATTGAAGGGAAGGGGCAATAGTGAAATGACTCTGTTGTGTGCCTATATTCCACTCAAAATGCAACTGCTGATGCCCGTGTCACACCTGACCCTCAAGTAAAAACAAACACGCAAGCATTCATTGCCCTGCCCGCTTGCATCTCCTCTCCCCTTTCCCTCTACCTCAATCCCCTTCCTGCAGCACTAGGGTTCCTCCAGCGAGCCGTCGCCACTGGTCCCATCTGGCCTGGTCCTCGACGATGCCATGTCTAGCTAGGCTACATGGCCGGCGGGTAGGGGCAAATCTCCCTAGCTGCTCCTCCCTCTGGTGCCGCCCCTCATTCTCATGGTCTCCGGCAGCTGCTCCACTGTGGTTCGTCCAACGCACTACTCCGGCGGGCACTGCACAACTATGGCTGATGCCACACTGCGACAGAAGGCACCTTATTCCCCCTCCCCTCCTCCCAGGCCATGGCCTTGAGGTGCTGTTGAAGGATGAGCTCATCCAACAAGATGAGGATCTCCTCTGATTTTTTGCCAAATTTTCATTCTGATCCTCTATACGATGAATTGCTATGAGCTGCTTCTGCTGCTGCTATATGATGCATTGCTATGAGCTACTCCTGCTGCCGCTATATGATGAATTGCTATGAGCTACTGCTATTGTATGATGAGTTGCTATGAGCTGCTGCTGCTATATGATGAATTCCTATGAGCTGCTGCTGCTATATGATGAGTTGCTACAAGCTGCTCTTGCTACTGCTATATGATGAATTGCTATGAGATGCTCCTGCTGCTGCTATATGATGAATTGCTATGAGCTGCTCCTGCTGCTGCTATATGATGAATTTCTATGAGCTTCTGCTGGTATATGATGAATTGCAGACTGCTGCTGCTGTATGATGAGTTGCTATGAGCTGTTGCTACTATGTGATGCTTTCAGGTGGTGCTGCTATATGACAATAACCAGCCACTTGGACCATCGAATTTCAATAAATAATTGTTCTTCATTTAAATGTGGGTCATGCGTTCTTCGTTTAAATTAGGCAATGGGATCTCTATGGAAAACATTGACCAAAGTAGATTGTGCCAAGTAGATGGTATCTTTGTATTTGCATTTTGAGCAAATAGTGATGGTATGTTTTCCTATCATATTAATTACTGCACTTGGTTCAATTTCTGATGTTTGCAAGTCAAATTAATTTCTATAGGGGCAGCAAAATGAAAAAAATATAATGCAATCTAGACTTTCCACTGATCATACCAAAGATAAGCTGAAAATGCAATGAAAAGAACTGGTTGGCTTATTACATGGAGCTTATATTTACAGGTGCTTATTTTCTTAGGATAACTCGTAATAACAGTCCCTAAGAAACTTGGCTAATAGAACCGGCATACAAATAACATGTCACGATGATTGCAATGGAGGAGTGACGTACCATAGCACACCGTATAGGCTCACTGTCGCCTCTCCTTTTTTGCGATGATCCATGAAATTGCCACATACATCTTGTACCTTTTCATTGTGTAACCCTATCTGCAAGTTGACACGGCTAATTTCAGACATCTCTACATGATACTACATTGCATATCTCTTGCGCATATTTAAACCACCAATTAACGATTGTGTGCGTACCATAAACTAGCCATGACTCTGTATGCTGGACTAGCAGGCACTCTAAGGGAGCCTAATGTAGTGCACTGGAATTCCTACATGCCACCTACGATTTTGTGTAATGTACTGCCCCTGTTCCTAAATATATGTCTTTGTAGAGATTCCAGTATGGACCACATACAGATGTATATAGATGCATTTTCGAGTGTAGATTCACTCATTTTGCTCCATATGTAGCCTATAGTGGAATCTCTAAAAAGACTTATATTTAGGAACGGAGGTATGAGGTAGTATCATGTATGACATCTACATATCTAATTTAGCAGCCAGTATTAGAAATCATTGTCTGCACAAAGGGATTACTGGTCGAAAATCCTAGCAAAGCACACTGGCAGGCACAGAACAATACAAGAGAGAGAGACGCGCTTACAAGATCATAGAAATGCCTCAGTCCTAGATCTTGGTTGGACAAGCTGTTAGATCCAGAAGAAACATCGTCCTTGTAGTTTTTGCTAGCTGCATAACAGGTAACAGCGACTGGTTAGTATATTTGAAGTACATCGGGCAGGTGATGCTGGACGGGTTTAAAGGTGACAAGTACCTAGGCCATGGCAGGTGCTTGGCATCTCTCCAGACGGTGGGAATCAGGTTAGAAACGTCGAGGGCGATGACGCTGCGCTGGCTGTCGGGTCCGGTAAGGAGACCTAGAACCGTCGAGTAGGGTGTTTGTGGAGTGGCTCCAGTAGGGTGGACTACGGTGTGGGCGAAGCGGATCTGTGGCCGTGGACGAGGGCGTAGGTGAAGCTGCTCCGGTGGTTGGGTTAAGGATGGTGTCGACGACACGGATCTGTGGCCGTGGACGGGGCGTCAGAAGCTGCTCCGGTGGTTGGGTTAAGGTTGGTGTCGATGATGCGGATCTACGGCCGTGGACGGGGCGTCAAAAGCTGCTCCGGTGGTTGGGTTAAGGGTGGTGTCGACGATGCGGATCTGCGGCCGTGGACGGGGCGTCAGAAGCTGCTCCGGTAGGTTGGATGAGGGTGCGAGGAAGCGGATCTGAGGCTGTGGACTTGTGAGTTGGCAAAGCGGCCCGGTAGGGTTGAGAATGGTATAGGCGAAGCTACTCCGGTAGGGTTGACGATGGTGTCAGCGAAGCGGCTCCGGTAGGGTTGAGCAAGGTGTCGGCGAAGCGGCTCCGGTAGGGTTGAGGAATGTGTCGGTGAAGAGGATCAGAGGCCGTCGACGGGGGCGTCGGTGGGGCAGCTCCGGGGGGTGTGGACGAAGCATCTCCGGTGGGGAGTACGAATGAGCCGCTGCAAATGCACGTCGGTTGACGAGAGTACCGGCGAAGCAGATCCGGTGCCGTGGACAAGGCCGACACTGAATAGGTTGTGGTACAGTGGTGGATGAGCAGTCTACTTGTTTCTAGGGGAGGTGGGAGGGGTAGATGCGGCCGCAGAAGCAGATCCGTCGAGGTGGACGCCGCTGGCAGTGAATGGGCTATGGTACGCCGGTGGATGAGCAGTCTAGGGTTTCGAGAGGGGAGGGGAGAAAGGGCGATGAAGTACGGATGGCGTGATGTAAGATGCTCTGGTGCTGTGGAGTTAGTCGTTTTTGCGGGAGGGGAGAGGAAATGGGGGCGCCGTGTAGTGGGGGAACCGTAAGTTACCAAAGCAGCCCCGACCTATCATGTAGATGAGGGCGGTATTGTAACTATTGGTCTCCGTGCACCAAGGACAAAAGGGGGATTTCGAATGCTAAAGACTAAGGTGGCGGAAATTTTAGAAGGAGGCAGGAGATTTTGCCACACGCGGGATCGTTCGTATCCAGTTTCAACTAATTTTGGACCGTGCTAGCGGGAAGGTCATGCTAGACTGTGTACACGGGGCACGCGTTAGCAGTTAATAACTGGTGTGAAGTCCACCCCAGAAAAAAAGACAATAACTCGGGATGATGCGCCGATAACTAGGACGTTCACATGGGCGCGGCCAATCGTACGGGTGTAGTGGCGCGTTCACAAAAAAGGGATCAAACGCTCAGCCTATGTATTTCTCGTGTAAATAGATAATTCACTGCCATTGGTTATTTACTTTAAACATAATGCATTGACGTGTTAGTGTAGAGGCGCACAAAAAGAAATGGATATTGTAGTCACCTACTTAAAAGTGTTACCTCATATGATTACATAGCCTCCATTTCATAAAGTGCGTACCCATTGAATTCATATATGAATATTACATATATTACTTCAAAATAGAAACTTAAATCATCCAAGACTAATGAATTTGAATGCAAGAGTAACAATGGTGCATTTACATGATAGCTACATTGGTTGTTTGAAGAAACATCACTGTAACTTTGGCATGCACAACTGAAAAGGTTTATTTAAATAGAAAAAATGTGATATGTGAGTGTCCAATCTTTATAGCGTTGAATCGATATTGTAACTTTGGCCACGATACAAAGTAGATATTGACTTATGTTCAAGCGATGCACGTCCACGATCGCTAGATAGTGATACGTGAATGAAGTGTGCAATCTCTCTCACATGCATACATATCTCATTTCCCGTGGGCATCGGAATCACACACACGCACTTTGTGTATTTCTCTCCCTCCGTTAGGGTTAAATTCGTCTTTCTACCCCATCCTACAAGTCTCTCACACAGAAACACACCCACTCTCTATGTCTAACACGCCCACCCCTTTAATTCCGCCCACCCACAGCCACTAATGTCTCAAAGTATAATAATGTCTCTCACACATATGCTATCTACCTATCCCTTAATATAGCTAGATATGTGTCACACAAACTCCTTCTCCCTACTAGCAAGATGCCCATGCGTTGCACGGAACATCAAGATGCATTTGTATGAGAAGTTTATCTTGTGGGAGAAAAGGATGAACGAGGGAATGCCTTATTTGCAAATGCGGAGAGGGGTGTGGATATCTTTTTGCAGAATTGCCATAGTTTCCTTCCTATCCATCGGATATAAATCGGATGGCCTATATTGCAGGATGGCAGGAACACCATCATCACCAACTCTGTTTTTATAATAGTAGAGATATGTGAGTGTCACTGCCCCCACCCCCACCCCCCCACACACACCCACACTTCCCAACACCGAAGGAGTAGGGTGACACCTCGATCTTGATACTAATCTATCAACTGGCTTCTCTCTCAAACATACACACACACACACTACCCGGAACCGAAGGAGTAGGGTGGCACATCAATCTTGATAATAATCTATCTACTCCTCTTTCAAACATACACACACACACACACTCGCTAGTTGTGCCTCTGTGCCTACCGCGCACACTCTCGATACGTCTTTCTCTCCCTGCCCCCAACAATGACAGCAGAAGGGTGACAACTCGATCTGATCATAATCTGTCAATTGGTTTCTCTCTCAAACATTGTGTCTCGGTGCCTCGCTCGGTAGCCCCCTCGATATGTAGACTTCTCGCGCGCGCACAACTATAGTGACGATGACGCTGAACCTAGTGTGCCTTGTTTTTACCGGCCTCATGTGATAGTTTTCACCCTATTTTCTGTTAATTAACAAGGCAACCTTTTCTTTGTTACTACTAGTGAATCTGAAATCATTCGGGGCAGACATAAAATATATCACTTCAACCCAATTATCGCAGCAACTATTTTAAAAGAAATTAGCTAGCTGCCCGTGCGTTGCACGGAACATCAAGATGCATTTGTATGAGTAGTTGATCTTGTGAGAGAAAAGGTTGAACGAGGGAAGGCCTTATTTGCGAACGTGGAGAGACGTGTGGGTATAAATCTGACGGCCTATATTGCAGGATGGCACGCACACCATCATCACCAACTCTGTTTTCTACTCCCTCCATCCGAAAATACTTGTCATCAAAATGGATAAAAAGAGATGTATCTAAAACTAAAATACGTCTAGATACATTTCCTTTTATCCATTTTGATGACAAGTATTTCCGGACGGAGGGAGTATTTCTCTTTTTAGAAATTTCAACAAGTGACTATGACCGGACCTTACCAACATACTCAAAAAAGTAGTCCATAATTTTGATGTTACCCTCATTTCTTGGCGCTGCAGTGCCATCTGGATACCTCATAAATAAATCAAGGACAAATCTGACCCCTTCCTAGAAAGACATAGGAGCAAAATGAGTGAATCTACACTCTAAAATATGTCTACATACACATCCGTATGTGGTAGTCCATTTGAAATCTGAAAAAGACAAATATTTAGGAACGAATGGAATATATATAAGAGTAGACATGGAGATATATCTCCAGCATGGTCTACACCAAAAATGTGTTGGGCTGGTTAGCGCCGGATGCTCGCAACTGTAGGATCGAAAGTATGTCTAGAGGGGGGGGTGATTAGACTACTTGACCAAATAAAAACTTAACCTTTTCCCAATTTTAGTTCTTGGCAGATTTTAGCAATTTTAGGACAAGTCAAGCAATCATCACACAATTCAAGCAAGCATGCAAAGAGTATATTGGCAGCGGAAAGTAAAGCATGCAACTTGCAAGAATGTAAAGGGAAGGGTTTGGAGAATTCAAACGCAATTGGAGACACGGATGTTTTTCCCGTGGTTCGGATAGGTGGTGCTATCCTACATCCACGTTGATGGAGACTTCAACCCACAAAGGGTAACGGTTGCGAGAGTCCACGGAGGGCTCCACCCACAAAGGGTAACGGTTGCGCGAGTCCACACAGGGCTCCACCCACGAAGGGTCCACGAAGAAGCAACCACCCACAAAGGGTCCACGAAGAAGCAACCTTGTCTATCCCACCATGGCCATCGCCCACACAGCACTTGCCTCACTAGCGGTAGATCTTCACGAAGTAGGCGATCTCCTTGCCCTTACAAACTCCTTGGTTCAA
This sequence comes from Triticum urartu, assembly GCF_056163025.1. Taxonomy (NCBI): domain Eukaryota; kingdom Viridiplantae; phylum Streptophyta; class Magnoliopsida; order Poales; family Poaceae; genus Triticum; species Triticum urartu. The sequence goes on from NC_141876.1 coordinate 426,405,731, forward strand.
CTCCACAATCTTGTCGGAGGCTCCCAAGTGACACCTAGCCAATCTAGGAGACACCACTCTCCAAGAAGTAACAAATAGTGTGTAGGTAATGAACTCCTTGCTCTTGTTCTTCAAATGATAGTCTCGCCAACACTCAACTCTCTCTCATAGGATTTGGATTTTGTGGAAAGAAGATTTGTGTGGAAAGCAACTTGGAGAGGCTAGAGATCAAGATTCATATGGTAGGAATGGAATATCTTGGTCTCAACACATGAGTAGGTGGTTCTCTCTCAGAACATATGAATTGGAATGGTGTATGTGTTCTGATGGCTCTCTCTTCGAATGAAGAGGAGGTGGAGGGGTATATATAGCCTCCACACAAAATCCAACCGTTACACACAGTTTTCCAATCTCAGTGGGACCGAATCAACAAACTCGGTCGGACCGAAAATGTAAACCTAGTGACGTTAGAGATTTTCGGTGGGACTGACATGCAACTCGGTAGGACCGATATGGTTAGGGTTTGGGCATAACGTAATCTCGGTGAGACCGATTATACAAACTCGGTGAGACCGAATTTGGTAATTAGCTAACCAGAGAGTTGGTCAGGCAAACTCGGTGGGACCGATTTGCTCTTTCGGTGAGACCGAAAAGTTACAAAGGGGAAACACTGAATTTACATTGCAATCTCGGTGGGACCGATTCGCTCTTTCGGTGAGACCAAAAAGTTACGAAAGGGAAACAGAGAGTTTGCAATCCCATCTCGGTGAGACCGAGATCCCTATCGGTAGAACCGAATTGCTAGGGTTTGGCAGTGGCTTATGACAAGTGAAACTCGGTGGCGCCGGATAGGAAGAATCGGTAGGACCGAGTTTGGCTTAGGGTTTAGGTCATATGTGGATATGGGAAAGTAGTTGAGGGTTTTGGAGCATATCACTAAGCACATGAAGCAAGAGGCTCATTAAGCAATACCTCATCCCTCCTTGATAGTATTGGCTTTTCCTAAAGACTCAATGTGATCTTGGATCACTAAATATAAAATGAAGAGTCTTGAGCTTTTGAGCTTGAGCCAATCCTTTGTCCTTAGCATTTTGAGGGTTCCACTTTCACATCCATGCCATGCCAATCATTGAGCTTTCCTGAAATAATCATCTTGGAATAGCATTAGCTCAGTGAGCTATATGTTGTTATGAATTACCAAAACCACCTAGGGATAGTTGCACTTTCAATCTCCCCCTTTTTGGTAATTGATGACAACATATAGATCAAAGCTTCGACAAATGATAATAAGCATGAAATATATCGCCGCTTTGAGAAGTATGTGATAAGTAAGAGCTCCCCCTAAGTTTGTGCATATTTAAAATTTGCTTTGGACTGCAAATGCACAAGGAGTTAGAGTCATGGGTTACTCTTCCATGTCACATACATCTTGGTGGAGCGCTTAAAGTGATAAGAATGAAATACATGCACTCATCACCAAGAATAGTGAATGATCACATAAGATAGATAAGATAATAGCATTAAGCAAGCATTAAGTGTAGCTTATGATCAAACACATGATCATCAATGTCTCACAAGCAATGACATAGTATCTCAAGCACTCAAAAGCAAACAAGTTCAAAAAACCACCAAATAAAGCAAGAGAAAAAAAACAACACTCTCTCTCTCTCGAAGCCTATGGTCTATACATCTTCTCCCCCTTTGGCAACAAGTTACCAAAAAGTTCCTAGAAAATGCATAGTGCTAGATCGACGCTCAGGCTAGATCTTCTGGTGGTGGTGGAGTCCGGATCACTCCAAGGACGAAGGCTTCTGTAGATGCTGAAGTAGACGCTGGAGTTGGAGCTGAAGTAGATGCTGGAACTGGTGGAACTGAGGCTGTAGCTGGTGCAGAAGTGGTGGCTCTTGTGTCAGCAACTGGCACGGCAGACGACCTCGGACCTCGTGGCACTCTGGCAAAGGCATGAGTGGTAGTCCTGCCTCTCCTCTCCTGCATGTCATCCTGGAGCTGCTCCACTGCAGTCTGAATCTCTGTCACCTTAACATCCAAGTCATAGAACTTTTGTTCCATGATCCTCTCTAAGCTTGAATGGTTCTGAGTTAGGGTGGCTAGTCCTTTCTCAATCCGCAGGGTGGATGCAATCAGGTAACCAAGCTGCTCTTGTTTAGTTTTCAAGAAATACTCAGATGCCTCCTCTTGAGTTGGCATCTTGGCAGCTTTCTCCTTCCTTGCCTTCTCCTTCTTTGCTTGTGCTTGGGAAGACGATGGCTCATTCTCAGTCATGACAACTTGATTGTCCTCAAAATTTGGACGGATGGGCAGGTGTTCCTTGTCCAATAAATATATGCCTATGCCCATCTTAGAGTTGATGAGCTCCTGAATTTGAGGTGCATATCCACAGCTTCTCTTCTGATCTGCTGCAGTCCTCTTGATAGTCTCTACTATGAGGCTCATGACCTTGAACTTCTGTGGCACATCAAAGACGTGAAGCAAGTTGATTGCATGGCCTCTGATCATCTTGTGATCTCCAGACTTGGGCAAGAGAGTGTGCCTCAATATCCAATTGATTGTTGGCAGCCCTGACAGAAGATAGTGCACTGAGCCAAATTTGAAAGTGTCAAGAGCTTCATTTGGAATTTCCTTGTACATGTTGGACATTGAGTTATGATCCATCTTTTTCTTGGCATAAATGTCCAAGTCATCTGCTTGCTCCTCTGGGGCATTGATCAGTTGAGCCCATTCAGCAATTGTAGATTGGTACCTCGTACCCTCAGACATCCAAGTTATCCTCCCATCTGGATAAAAGTGTGCCGTGGAGTAGAATTGCATGATAAGCTCCTCGTTCCACTTTGTGAGCTTCTGCCCAACAAAGTCAGTAACTCCACAAGCACTAAAGCTGTCATACACTCCAGGGTAGTGTTCCTCATTTTCCTTCATGTAAGTCCAGTCGACCCATCTCATGTCACAAACAATGGGCTTCTTATCTAGTAGCACTGTCTCATAGAAGTCCTACTGTTCCTTGGTGTGAAATCTGTAATCCACAGTAGTCCTTCTCCTTGAAGCATACGGGTCTGCTTCTCTCCACTTACTCAGCCCTGAATCTCTCCTGAGCTTCTTGTCCTCAGCCACAGGATGAGCATCGTTGTGGTCTGGGATCTTGGGCTTGAGCTTTCTAAGAACTTGCTCTTCATCCTCTTCTTCAGCAACAGTCTCAGGCACTGGGGCCTTGTTCTTCTCAGCTGCAGGAATGCTCCTTGTATTCCTATTTGGTTTTGGCTTGGAGGCAGCTTTGGGCTTAGATGCAGTAGCCCCTGATCTTATGGCATCACCCATCAGCTTGGGTGCCTTAGGTGCTGGTGCAACTACATGTTCTTCCTCTTCCTCTTCCATGATGGAAGCCTTTCCTAGCACTCTGGCTACGGTCTTCTTGACCCTTTCCTTCCTCTTCTTGCCTTCTGCAGCAACTGGCTCTTTGGGAGTGGGCTTCTCAGTTGAGGCTCTAGCCTTTGACATAGGCTGCCTGCCTGCTGACCTTTTGATCTTTAGACCTGGCTTTTTGCCTTGAGCTGGCTCAACTCTCTTTGATGTGGCCTCTTCCTCTGCCACATAATCTTCATCTTCGGAGTCTGAAGTTCTCTTCTTCCTCTGTCTGGTGGCAGCTTTTGGCAGATTGCTTGGGGTACTTCTGCTGCCATCATCTGAAGAGCTGGAGGGACTAGTGCCCTCACTCATCTGCACTTGCTGCTCTGACAAGTTCTGGCTGTCACTCTGATCAGACATGCTGCAAGCTCTGACTGCTGACCCTGTGAATAGTTTATAGATGAGGTAGAATAGATGAGCATCACAAAATGCAGAGATTTTTGCAAAAGAATGATCCAAAAATTTAGTTTTAGTTTCCCACTGAAATCATCTCGGATCTACCAATTTTTAAACTCGGTGATACCGAAGCAGTTTTGGAACCTAAACTAGTGAACTCGGTTGGACTGAGTCACAGTTCGGTGGCACCGAGACTGCTAGGGTTTCACAGAGTTCCAAAATCGGTCACACCAATAAGTAATTCTCGGTCAGACCGAGTCTCACTTGTGCAATGGCATAAGCCAAATCGGTGGGACCGAGGTTTTCAACTCGGTGGGTCCGAGATGGTTTCGGCGGAAACCTAACCCTAAAATTTTCGAATCAAAGCTAATCTACGGGCGTATTGACTGGATAGGGGTGTTTCAATCCTGGCAAGAATCATGATGATCACAATGTGCTGAGAATTGGATTGGAGAATAGCACAAAGATCGAGTCCATACCCTAGCTCGGCGGAGACTCGCTACGGCGGCAACAGCGGGGTTGAATTTCCGTTGACGGCGACGGAGACCAGCGAATGGAGGCGGCTGGCGGTGAGGAGACGATCCGGAGACCAAGTTGGCAGAGCAGGCCATCGCGCGGGCAAAGGGGTTCGGAGAAATTTCCAAATTTTTGCCCGTGACTATATATAGCCCGACCCTGTCGGTGTGACCGAGTGGAACAATTCGGTGGCACCGAGATGCAAAACTGTATACAGTTGTTGCAACTCGGTGTGACCGAATGGTTCAAATCGGTTGCACCGAGATCGAAAACCTAGATCAACTTAATGATCTCGGTAGGACCGAAAGTGGCGTATCGGTCAGACCGAGAATCATAAAGAGGTTTTGGAAGTTTAAGTCTATGACGAATCGGGGACTCCGAGCGCTCCTCACACAGAGTAGTTCGAATCTGACTTGATCAAATTTTGTGATGCAGCATGAATAGAGTTTGAGACGAGAAAAGCATAGATAGCTAGAGGAGGTTCTTAGGCATTCTTGTCCATCCACTTGGCAAAGGAAATAAACCCAAACGATCAAAACAACAAGTGGATGTCCTCAAATGAGTAAAATATGCAACCAGCATGCTCACACAATAAGATGGCAAATGAAATATGTGGCAAGGCAATCACAACCAATTCTAGCATCTATCAAGCAATTTGCGATGACAAGGTCATCTATATATGAGTATATTGACTTAGGAGTCAAGTAAGAACACTTGATCATAGGTCATACTCATCGTTTAAGCTCAAGTGGGGTTACCACTTTTACATAAAGCATTGTTGTGTTCACATCTTTAGAGTTGCTTTAGCTCAAGTCTTAGAGTAAATCTCCCCCTAGATGTGATATCCCCACTTGGAGGGATGAACTAACCTTGGGTTTCGTCGATGATGACTTCATGTAGATGTTGAAGATGTGGATGCTCAATGTTGATGTAGATCACTTGGAGCTATCCATTTGAGTGAGTTGCACTTTCAATACCTACATGGGTTAGTCCCACAAGGAACAAACAAGGATATCCATAGACATAGAGTGATGCACACACAAGATGATGTCCATGAAAACTTTTAGGTTACCTTGTCCCTTGTCTTACCAACAAGAGGGTTTGTGACTCCTTGAACTAGTGCAGGATGTGAAAGTTGATTGCACTTGTTCTTGCCAAAATGATAAGTGTGAAGTATGTTGGCGGAGTCACCCTCAAGGACTCTCTAGTTCTTCTTCTTTTGGATCCACATCATCTTGATGGTAATCCTTGGAGTTGTAGTCGTACTTGATGAAGTGGAACTTGAAGTAGTCTTGGGAATCCACTTGACTAAGGTCTTAGGAGCTTCTTCAAATGCGCCAATTTCCTCTTGAAGCTTGTCCTTGCCTTTTTGCTTGTAGTCTTGTGGTGGAAGATCATCTTGAGCTTGTGTCCCCTTTGAAGTATCATACTTCTCTTGTTGAGGAACAAACTTTGTCTTGGGGTATTGATCTTCTTCCCACTCAACTCCATTGGCAATGAACTTTCGTTCAAAACCAACGCCTTGATTCTTCCGGTGCATTCCTTGCTTGCGCACAATTTCCTCGAATTGCTTGCTCCCGGCAAGGCTTTTGTACACTCCTTTCTCTATAATTCCCTTCAATAAGCTATTTTCTTGCTCAAGTGTAACTTGGCTAAGAGAGTCGTTAGTGGAATCAAGAGAACTACTTGAAGCAACAATATTGGATTTAGCATGATCATTGTTACTGCTAGAGGAAGAATCTTTCTTGTTCTTGTTACTAGACTTGACTTGAGGCATGTAAGTGGATAAGAGTAAACGCTTGGAAATGTAAGAACTTTTCTTACAGAGATCATCATTGATTGCTTTTAAGAACTCAAGCTCTTGCTCAAGATTGAGCTTTTCAAAGCGTAATTTCTCATGAGCTCTTAAAAGTTCTTGATGATCTTCGAAGATAGTTTCATGAGCTAACTTAAGAGTGTTTAGTTCTTTAGTTAGAGCCTCAATATTTTCCTTATCATTGTCATTCGTTTTATCTTAATTAGCATGATTAATTGACATTTCATCATAGTATTCATCACTAGAGTTGTCAACAAGCAAATCATCACCTAACAAGTCATCTTCATCACTATTGAAATCAACATACTCGGGGTGTGTTACCTTAGGACCTTTGGCCATGAAGCATCTTCCAATTCCTTCATTTGGTGAGTCAAATATGTCGTAGGAGTTGGTTGACACAAGTGCTAGACCGGCAACACCTTCATCTTGAGTATCTTCGGAGTCGGAGTGATAACTTCTCTCGGAGTGGCTGTCAGAGTCGGAGCCGGATACCCATTCACCAACATGAGCTTGATGTCTTCGTCTTGTGTAGCTCCTTGATGATTTTTCCTTCCTTTCCGAATCCTTGCTTCTCCATGAGTATCTTCGTTCATAACGATCATCTCTACTCCTTCTCTCTCTTGGTGGTGATTCTTTGCTTCTTCTTTTTGGAGAATCTTCTCTTCTCTTGTAGGGAGCCGTACACTCATTGGAATAGTGTCTGGGTCTTCCACAACTGTAGTAGTTTCGCTCTCGACTAGAAGATCTTTTGTCATTGTAGGACCTTGACTTGAAGCTTCTATCTTTGCTTCTACTCTTGTAGAACTTGTTGAAGTTCTTCATCATTAAGCTCAATTCTTCATTGAAGTCTTGTTTCTCACTTGATGATGTAGGGGCTTCACATGAGGCTTTATAGGCACCACTTGATTTGTTGTGAAGTTCCTCTTTATCCATAAGTGACATCTCATGAGCAACAATTCTTCCAATCACCTCCGTTGGCTTGAGATCTTTGTAATTGGGCATCATTTGGATCAATGTGCACACGGTATCATATTTTCCATCCAAGGCTCTTAGAATCTTCTTGATGATGAATCTATCGGTCATCTCTTCACTTCCTAAGCCGGCAATCTCATTTGTGATGAGAGCAAGCCTAGAGTACATTTCAGCGACACCTTCACCATCCTTCATCTTGAACTTGTCAAGTTGACTTTGAAGCACATCCAACTTGGATTCCTTGACGGAGTCGGTACCTTCGTGCATATCAATCAAAGTGTCCCAAATTTCCTTCGCATTCTCAAGATGGCTGATTTTGTTGAATTCTTCGGGGCACAATCCGTTGAAGAGAATATCACAAGCTTGAGCATTGTATTGCAACATCTTCAACTCATCCGCGGTAGCTTCACGGTTTGGTTCTCTCCCATCAAAGAAGTCACCTTGCAAACCAACACACACAATAGCCCAAACGGCGGGGTTATGTCCAAGAATATGCATTTTCATTTTATGCTTCCAACTAGCAAAATTAGTACCATCAAAGTAGGGACCTCTACGGTGATAATTTCCCTCACTAGACGCCATACTCTCCTAGGTTGTGAAACCAAGGCTATGACCACCAAAAGCTATGGAGATCAAAGCAAATGGAGACCAAAGCTCTGATACCACTTGTAGGATCGAAAGTATGTCTAGAGGGGGGGTGATTAGACTACTTGACCAAATAAAAACTTAACCTTTTCCCAATTTTAGTTCTTGGCAGATTTTAGCTATTTTAGGACAAGTCAAGCAATCATCACACAATTCAAGCAAGCATGCAAAGAGTATATTGGCAGCGGAAAGTAAAGCATGCAACTTGCAAGAATGTAAAGGGAAGGGTTTGGAGAATTCAAACGCAATTGGAGACACGGATGTTTTTCCCGTGGTTCGGATAGGTGGTGCTATCCTACATCCACGTTGATGGAGACTTCAACCCACAAAGGGTAACGGTTGAGAGAGTCCACGGAGGGCTCCACCCACAAAGGGTAACGGTTGCGCGAGTCCACACAGGGCTCCACCCACGAAGGGTCCACGAAGAAGCAACCACCCACAAAGGGTCCACGAAGAAGCAACCTTGTCTATCCCACCATGGCCATCGCCCACACAGGATAGTCTCCCCAACACTCAACTCTCTCTCATAGGATTTGGATTTTGTGGAAAGAAGATTTGAGTGGAAAGCAACTTGGAGAGGCTAGAGATCAAGATTCATATGGTAGGAATGGAATATCTTGGTCTCAACACATGAGTAGGTGGTTCTCTCTCAGAACATATGAATTGGAATGGTGTATGTGTTCTGATGGCTCTCTCTTCGAATGAAGAGGAGGTGGAGGGGTATATATAGCCTCCACACAAAATCCAACCGTTACACACAGTTTTCCAATCTCGGTGGGACCGAATCAACAAACTCGGTCGGACTGAAAATGTAAACCTAGTGACCGTTAGAGATTTTCGGTGGGACTGACATGCAACTCGGTAGGACCGATATGGTTAGGGTTTGGGCATAACGTAATCTCGGTGAGACCGATTACACAAACTCGGTGAGACCGAATTTGGTAATTAGCTAACCAGAGAGTTGGTCAGGCAAATTCGGTGGGACCGATTTGCTCTTTCGGTGAGACCGAAAAGTTACAAAGGGGAAACACTAAATTTACATTGCAGCGTAGTGGATGTGGTCTATATCTAGTACATTCCGCTGCCATGCATGACGATGAAACGTGTATGGAGGTTTCTCCAGTTTACTGTATGAAGAATGTACCATGGCTCCTGCCAGGGTCAGCATTGAAGGCTGACGAGAGGACACCAGTCGATTCTTCTGGAGGTCCAAGGTGTTATGAGGCCTATCCGACGCAGGACTTCTTTGTCGTTACCAAATTCTACAGTAACGAATTTGACTAGGTTGCTCTCGAGGAAGTCCTTAAAATCCTGGCACTCAACGTCGGCATGGTATATGTGGTAGACCAAGCATAAGTCATGCACGCAAACCTGGATCACGGCAAGCTTCTTCCTCTCTTCGTCCTTTAGATCATTCTCTCGTCCCAGGATTGTGGTGTACTCAACATCTAGCCCAGTGACCCACTCATCATATGAGTCTTCGAACATGCGTCTGAAGCGAGAAAGGCATCCTTTCACCGTCGCGGAAGAACGGGTGTAGATGACGTCGAACTCATCGCCTGTGATGGTTCTAACCTTGTACTCACCGCCGATCGGGGAGATTTGGGACGCCATGGATTTGGGAGGAGGGTTAGGATTAGTGGAACTGCCGTAATGCGAATGGACGGGACGACTAGGAGCGAACCGCCGTAGTATTGAAGGATGTGTGGGGACGAGTAGGAGCGAACTGCCAGCGTGCGAATGGCAGGGTAGTGGCTTTCCATTCTCCCATGATACGGGCTTCCGAGAGCCCTTGGATCTGAGATCGAACGGTTGCATGGTGTGATTCTAGACCTATGGGTGAATATCCTATCCTGGAGGGTTATTCTGCAAATTTTCAGCAACTTAGCATGCGACCATTTGATCTCAGATCCAAGGGCTGCCAGCAGCCCGTATCATGGTCGCGCCTACCATGACTGTCGCGTCGCTCGTGTGGTCGCGCCCTTGGAGATTTAACACAGTGAGTTAGGATATTTGATGTTGGCATGTCATACATAGTCATCACTTAGTCACTCATACTACAACAAGGTTTTGGCTATAAGGTTGGCTATAAGTGTTTTTTTTACTTCTCTCTATCTCTTTCTTCGTACTCCCTCCGTCCCATAATATAAGAACGTTTTTGACACTAGTGTAGTGCCAAAAACGTTCTTATATTATGGGACACAGGGAGTACTAGTATATATTGCATTTGCCAAGGAGTGACCTCTTCCAATGAAATGGTGTTGCTAAGTTTGCTTCATTTAATTAGCTATAAACTCAAAATTGTCTTTTCACCTAGGTACACGCGCTTAGCACCGTTTCTTCCTTGGGTCACCAAACTAGTCTCTCTCTTCTTGATTAACTTGCCACATCAGACTTTATGCCTATGTGGCAAGCTTAAGCACCTGTAGGAGCAAGTAAGTACAATAGTGCGCTTTACATGGCATTTTTGCATATGTGGAGAAAAGAGAGGCAAGGAAAAAGTGGAGAAGTGGGCTCTCATGCAAGAGCCAGCCTCTACTACATGGTGGAGCATTGGGAGAGGCACCTGTATGGAGGTGGTCAGGAATCGGGAGACTCATGCCGGTTGTAGCGCCGCGGTTAAAATGATAATGGCAAGTCAAATCACGGGGCCCCACCTGTCCAGCAGTAACTCGCCGTCAAATCACACAACCCTACGTTTGCAGCAGCCTACTCCCTCGTCTTCTCACGTCTCTGTCGAACCGACTAGGCGGAACTGCCCCGCCTACCACGCAGGAAAAGCCCGCGCAGTATACTCCCTCCATCTAGGTGACCAAGGTGGAGAGGAAAACGAGAGAACTTAATGTTTAGTACTTCGTATTTGCTAAGGCTGGTTGTAATGGTACTAGCCTTAGCAATTTTGATGAGGTGTCATAGAATTAAGTGAAGAAATAGAGAGAGTTGAGTACTATGTGTCATACATGGCAATAAATAAAGTACTACATGATACTAATATATGATACATGGTGCAGGAGTACTAAGTATTATTAATACAGTTTTGCTAGAACTCATCTAGATGAGATATAATTTGGTCTCATTCATCTTTTATAGCCATTGTATGTGATGCTATATAAGATGCGTGTGTGCTGACGTGGGTTGTATTTGTTCTTGTGCAATGAACTGACCACTACATGTCATGTTTGATAGTCTCAAGTCATTAAAAGCATACAAGCCCCACATCTCTTCTTGGTTGATTCCTCTATTTATGTCAAAAAATAAGAAACAACGTGAGAGTTAATGCACCATGCCTATGTGTTTACTATTTGGTTTCGTAAGATGACTTAGTACTCACCTAGACGGAGGGAGTATTCGATTTGACAGCGCGCGGCGCAGTTCCCGATACGGCTTTAATGCAGACGAGGGAGGGAGTAGCGGTTCCCGATATGTTGAACGACCAATGCATCCTCCTTCAATTAATGCATGAGGGAAGTAATGGGAGGAGGTCCGGGAAAAGAGGCTGCACGATGTGAATGCAACGCAGTTTGCCCTCATTGCCCTCATATAAAGGCGCCCCTCCATTCCAATGCATCTACCACACCGTACGCACCTAAGCATTTGCCTAAGCACCTACACTAAGCGCAAAAGAGCTCACTCCAGACCCATGGCGGTGATGCGCGTGAGCGGCCAGCGGCTGCGCCAGATGTTCCACGACGCCGGCCTATGGCATGGCGCCGAGGATCATCTCCAGAAAGTGTTGGAGACCGGCTGGTGGATGGCCGCCGTCGACGCCAACTACGACTCTCAGTTGGACCAAATGATCATTGCCACCAGCAACAAGTTCGCCGTCCTCAAGAAGCTCGCAGACGACATTGCCGTACTCCTCCAGCCCGCGCGCCCGGGCTCCTCATTGCCTGCCACCCTAATCGGCCTCCATGGCCAGAACCTCTTTCAAGAACTGGTGGCCCTGCGACTACCCGCCGACGCCATAAAGAATGTCCACCTGGAGGTCGCGCTCGCCGCGAGGCGCCTCGCCCTGCAAGAATTCGTCGACCTACACATCCACGTGTACGAGTAAATCGCGTACATAGGTATCTACAAGGCCAGTGAGGACGCTACGACGTTGGCCTTCCTCAACCGGCTGGAAGCCTTGGATGCCTTTGCTGAGAAGCACCTCGACCTCGCCACAAAAGTCGCTGCTCCTTAGCCGCCGGTCGGTGGCCCGGCGCACTAAGTTGAGGAGGAGGAGGTCGTACGCTCGTGGATCCATCTTTCTTCTTGCCTTCTATAACCACCACTGCGATCGCACCATCGTGGCCTTAATTCTTATTGTGTTGTTGCATTCTCGTTCCAGTCAATACCGACATGTGCGATCCCTTTGCTTAATTATATGCATCACTGTAACCAGTACTCCATCCGTCAATTTATAAGTTGTTCTTACCTTTTCCATAAACTTCGTGCAACGCGCGGGCATCTTGCTAGAAACACTAGAATATGTCTATATAATCCGTATGTGATAGTCCATTTGAAATCTCAAAAAACACAAATATTTAGGTACGGAGGGAGTAATATATTAGGAGTATATCAAAACAATAGTGATTTATTTCAAGTTTGTGAACAAATACTACTATTCTACTACTTTGGATCCATCGCAACGCACGGGCACATTGCTGGTAAAAGGAAAAGGCATGCCGCGTTCGCGTCGCACCCCCACACGCCCGGGAATCAGGAGTACAACACGGCCCGTCCGGCACGACACATAGCTTAGGAAAGGCGTGTTGCCTAGAATTTTCACTTTCATGTGGGACCGCCGTTGAGCAAACCGACACCTCGCCCGCCGCCAGGTTGGAAAACAGAAACGAGGGGAAGATCTAGCTGTAGCACGGAAGCCAAGAAATTTGGTGTCAGACAGGGCTCGTTGATAGAGTAGGAGCATTCCGTACTAGTACTACTCCTACTAGTACCAAGTTTGTACTCCTAATACTATATTACTAGTACTACCACTATACAACTAGTAGGTACATGCACGACACAACATCATAGGAACAAAAAACGGGAAGATCTTGTTTTGGGTGATTTATCTTTTTTTCAATCAACGTAGTATGAATAATACAATGTAGGGGGCACCCATGAAGCTTATGTGGCTTGGTTGCATGGCTACGGAAGGTTAGAGAAAAATAAATAGATAATGTGTTTAGAGTGCACTCCACTAAATAGATATACTTTGGATCCATTGCAACGGACCAGCACATCTATATCTATACCCCCTATATAGTGTGTGAAAAACTTTGAAAGTTGGTCATTGGATGAAGCCAATCCGATGGTACAAAGATGGCAAATCCGAGCACTATTGTCCGTTGGATATCATCCACCAGATTCTGCCTCATGTATAATCTAGAAGACTCCATGGTTGAACTTAATTCATGACTAACTTTGCCACAACTAAGCTTAGGCAAAGTTATTAGTTCTTCAAACTGAGAGCCACAAGTTGGCAAGCCTAAGGGAAACTTGCCACATTTTGTGTGTGTATGTCATGTGGGGCCTTAGTGTGGCTTGCCTAAGGTAACCAAACACTCACCTAAGTTAATCAAACTTGCCTAACCTTACATTCCACCAGATTTTGCCACATGTTAGAATCCAGAAAGCTCCACATGTAGAAGCATAATGCACAAACCACCAGAATCTCATGCGTGCAATGCACGTGTACCTTACTAGTACTAGTTGGTAGTAGTAAGAAACAAATTCCAGTTTTGGCACGAGCTTGTACTGCGGGAGCACCACAAGGCCTGCCGCAGGAGTTATATTTCCCTCTCGGGGCCCACGGGACCGAACTTCAGTGGCTTAGTGCCCGGCCTATGAGTCAATGACATGCGGACCTTAAATGCGGCTGGCCCACATGTCATTCTCATGGTGGTGGCGTGGTTCGCGACTCACTCGTTCGAGATGAACCGGACGGTGGTGGCGTGGCCGTGGCGAGGGTGCCACAGCTAGGCATCAGGGCGTTACGAGGCATAGATGGCCACACCGGCGGGTACTACCTGTAGTACATAAGTACTCCAGCTGAGGATTGATGCCCGGGATGAAATTTGTCACAACCGCTGGATGAAAATTCGATGGTGCGGGAGTACGGATCGGAGCACAGCAGCGGAGCAGGCAAACCGCGCCCAATCGGGTGTGTCTGTGGTAGAAAGTTGATGGTCGCCGCAGTTCAGCTGGCCCGCATGTCATGCACACAAAGGCAGAGGAGCGGTGGGGCCGAGAGGGATGAGGGGCACGTCGGGGGGATGAGGATCCCCTGACACGAACAATCCTACCATTTTGTCACTGACATGTGGGACCCATAAGCGTGGGTCCCACCTGTCAGCGAAGGAAAGGCAGGGCAAGGCAGTGATAGCCACGTCAGAGGATCCATGTCCACGTCGGGGGACGTCGGGCCATGGAATGGAGCGGTGTCGTGGGAATCGCATGTGGGTGTGGCAGTGGTAGAAACAAGAAACGTGATGGTCGCCGTGGTTCAACTTCCATGGACAAGCTGTCATCTCTGCTGACACATGTATATCAAAACTAGAGTGTTTATATCTCAAGCACGTGAACAAGTATTATTCTACTACTTTGGATCCATTGCAACGCACGGGCCAACACATTGGAAGTAGTAGTGTCCATCTCTATCTCTAGAGGCCTTCCCTCGTTCATCCTTTTCTCTCACAACATAAACTACTCATACAAATGCATCTTGATGTTCCGTGGAACACACGAGGATGTTTCCTTGGGGGTCTCTCCAGCACGGCATGGCCATAGTTGCAAGTTGACGCCCCTTGAGATGCCGACATTGAGGGGCACTCGGATTTCCTCCAATGAGCAGGTAAGATGAGTTTGATCACGTAGTAAATGCATTCTAAAGACTACTTCCGTGTCCATTTCCTAATTCTCCCGCTGCCCACTGTTTCACAGGTTAGGCTCAGTGCGAGTGGAGATTGGCTTGCACATGTACGGGAGGGTACCAACATCAATTTGCACAACATTTACAACGGTGACACCGTTCCCATAGAACCTTTGTCCAACATTGGGATCAGCCATGCAACAGGCCACCGCATGAATTGGTACGATGGAACCACGGTGAGATTGAATAAGATAGCACGAACCTTGCACATGGCGGTCAAAGGCGGACCATGCTGTCTCCGGCCGATTTGTTGCCGTACGAGTAGGAAGACGTTGTGCTCCTTTCTAACCGCATCTTCGCGGTGACAACCCAGGGGACTTATTTTGTATGGGACCCATCCTACGATATACTCCCTCTCACCCAGTTTATTTGTTTTGAATTTTTTCGTTCTATAAGTTTCAAATTCAAATTTAGAGCTCCCCATCACATGTTGAGATTACAATGTCCATTAAATCGTTGCGTGCATGTATAGTAAAGAATCAAATCTCGAGTTTGGCACGAGTTCGTGCTGCGGGAGCACCACAAGCCCTGGCGCAGGAGTTACATTTCCCTCTCAGGGCCGTCGAGACTGAGCTTCAGCGCCTTAATACACCTACCTTTGAGTCAATAACATGTGGACCCGATAGGTGACTGGTCCACATGTAATGCTCCCGTGGGCAGAGGGGCCGTGGGGCCAAGAGGGGTGAGCCGCAGGTCAGGGGATGTGTGGTTTCATGGGTTCGAGCGGCGTCGTGGGAATCGTGGGTGGCTGTGGTAGAAACTTGATGCTCGCCGCATTTTAGGTGGCCCACATGTCATGCACACAAAGGGAGAGGGGTCGTGCGGCCTAAAGCTGTGAGGCGCACGTCGGGGGGCGTGGTGCCGTGGGTTGGAGAGGCATCGTGGGAATCGCAAGATGAAACGTGATGGTCGCCGTAGTTGAACTTCCATGGACAAGCTATCATGTCTATGGACACAAGCACTTCATACCGATCACTGGAAGGAGTAGCAGAGAAAGCTATATATGCAGATCAATAGTTCCTTATAGTCAAGCGGACCCATGCTACTACTCTATTCCAAAGACATGCACACCATCGAAATAGTCCATCTATATCAATATACACCGGGAGAGAATAATTTTTTTACAAGAGAGGAAATAGTTCATCCATCCATAATGCCCTCCTGCTAGTGCAGCCTTTTCTTCTTCTTCTTCTTCTTCTTCTTCTCATTTTCTGTGGGAGACGGCTTTGCAACAAGCTCTTTGGACCTTGCAGCTATCTTGAAACTCACACGGGCATCAAGGGCAGCATATTTTATCCGCTCGACATCAAGGGATAATTCTTCCATCCAGACGACCTTAATGCCACCGTCTCGTCACCGTTCTCAAGATTTGTACCGAAAAATTTTCTATGGTGAATAGGGATGGTGTCTGTTTATCACAATCTTCTACAGGAATTTTGATTCTAGTTTGTAGGTCAGCGATGCTTTTCGAATCAAGGTTGTACGGCTCCAGCTTCTGTTTGTCCCCTTCGATGGCTGCCCCACAGAAGTATACGTCCTCCCGAGACAAGAAATCGTGAAGCTCACCTGGTATGGATGGCGAGTGTATGATGTGGTACACCAAAACATCATCTTCGAGGCACAGCTGAAGGACGGCGGCGCGCTGGATCTTCCCAGGGGCACGCTCCGTGTACTCTGCGTCGAGACCGATGACCCTCGTCTCTACCTTTTCGAGGGAGTTGGATACATTGTTGATCCACTACCGAACAACCCTTGGGTGGATGGTGACGGTGGCAACTATGCGCATCGAGCCTTCGACGAGGACATGTTGGATGCTAAAAACCTGCATCTCGATCTCTTTCGCCATTTGGAACCGTCGGAACGGAGGGCTATGGTTTGGAGAATTAGGATTAGATGGCTAGTCTAACTGAAGTAGTAGATGATTATTTAAAGAGGTTAAAACAATGTGAACGCAGTGGGGTTTGGATGCAAATGAAGACGAAGGGGAGGTGAAGAAGCCGAGGAGAATCGGTTCCCGATGGAGAAGTAAATGGGAGAAGTGGCATGCAGGCAGTTGATTAGACGGCTAGGTAGACTAAACGAAAAGGCATGCAGGCAGTTGATGAGTCGTGCCTGTTCGTGTACGTGCCCATCCTTCCTGATAGGTGGGACCTATGCAAACAGACAAAAAATGTGTCGTAGTTTTTTTTAGCGCGTGAGTGGGAGACGCAACATTCTCTGGTTAAGGAATACTCCCTCCATTTAGGTGAGTATAAGTCACCTTATGAAAATCAGGTTTTCCCAAAACCTTTAGGCATGAAGCATTAACTTCCTGCTCGATCCCCTCCTAGCCTCGTTAGCCAGCATTCTCTTCCTCTGCTACCGCGTTCTACCTTTCCATTTTTCCTCTTCTCAAGTGTGGAACGATCTGCATGCCGTCCTTGATGCACCAGAACGACCACTGCATGCATCACGGCAGGGCGTTGATTGGGCATGCACAAGAATTTGGTTCTGCTCGCAATATGGATGATACCTGAACGAAGAAGTGAACAGGCATGCTAGCACGCATTATACAATGATGTTTCTTGCATTATCCTACTCATACTCTGAACAATGTTGATCTTACATTAACAATGCCTGTCCTTTTTGATATGATGCAGTGTCCCTACAATTACTGCCCTTTGTAATCACACCACCTTTGCCAAAAACAGGGAAGCACAACTGGTTCCTCGCTCGATCAGACGACACCAAAAGACTGATGATCATTCGGACACATGAGCCGGAAAAGTTATATTGCAAAAACCCCACTGTATACAAGCACCGTGTAATACGTGAGTATCCGGACAGTGGCTGTTACGTCTATGAGCAGGATACCAGCTTGTTGGGGCCTTTAGGATTTTTTAGTTGGAGCCGGGTTAACAGCCTTGGTTCACACTCTCTATTTCTCGGACTCAATTATCCAATTAACCAGGAGATCACCGTTGGCAAGGACCTTGATGGCGGAGAGGCTCTGTTTGCTATGGAAAACTGTGTCTACACGGCGAGCCCTAGGAGTTTGGGAGAAAACTCCCCTGATTGTCAACGATATAGCCTGCAGCCAAAAGAAGGTGAGAATGACAAAGGCATCCGGATTAACTTTGATCCTTGGATGTCTCAATTAAGACAGGCAGTGATGTGGTTCAAGCCTTCAGGTTGATAGGTAATTGGGTTGTTGCATCGAAAGGGTGGAGTACTGGTGTCTCCAGATCACTGGTCGCTGTAGCGGGGCTGCAAATTATGATGGTGTTGGATCATCTCTTTGAATGGCTTTGTTGTCTTTGTTGTTGGTTCTGGATGGGTAGTTCTTTCTTTTGTTATGAATATTCCTTGTCATTTGGTCATCCTCGTCTATGTAACTCTTACTATGTAATAGTTGCTTCTGTTTAGAATGTCATTCTCGTCTGGATCACGAGAGTCTAAGCGCTGCAGATGGGTGCATTTTGGTGGTGTAGCAAGACTTCTTATGAACTATCATGTCTTTCCGTTTATGTCAGTAGTAGTCACTAGTCAGTGTTTGAATGTTGTATATATCGTTGTTTCGAACTGTTTATTGTCTCGAACTACTGGTGGGCTAAATGAGGGCATCACCATTCTCTAGTGTTCAGAGTATATCTCCTTTTTTCAAGTTATATAATTTAAGCTCAGTGTCTTTTCGATGATGTACACTTGTTTGGGCCAGTGAGGTGTCGTTGAATATGGGCCGAGTAGTAACGCAATGCCAAACAGGTCAATTATGACTCCCAGGTCGGGCTCTCAAAAGATCCTGGAAAAAAAGGCCGGGCTCTCCAAGAAAGAAAGAATAAGGACTCTTAGGCCGACATGTGGGCGCCACCTGTGTTTTCGTGCACTTGCGCGCCGAGAGCATATTGGCGCATGCTCGAAATTCATGCTACCTTTTCATCCCCAGTCTCCCGCCCCTCCCCCACCTCTAGAATCTCGATTCCTACTCCAATTCCCCCAAATCCCCCTCCTGCACTCCCTGTACTCAAGCGCACTATCATGTCGCCGGTTAACGCGGATCTCCGAGCCGGAGATCCTGAGGTCCGTCCTGCCTTCGGTCGCTGCGTGTTGTCGCTCAACAGTGGCATGGCGGCGCTTGACGACCAGTTTGCCGGCAAAGTGCTAATGGTAACCATCAATGGCGACCGGCCTCCCATCTCATCGGACGACCTTGTCAAAGCTCTTGGCATTGCGCACAACATCCAAATAAGTGACTTGCTTGTCCAAGTCTGTCTGCCACCGACTGATTTCTTCGTCAGGTTCCGGACAACTTTTGCCTGCAGTCGTGTGTTTGAATCTTCCCAGCGTTTGTTCTGCGATGGCGCGCTGGTGAGCTTTGATTGGTGGCACCCAGGATGGGGCTCGGTGCCCTCTGAGCTTGAGTTTTTAACAAAGCTTACCTTCCACGGCATGCCTCGATGTGCTTGGAACAGCGAGTCCATGAATGAGCTTATCAACAACCTTGGAGGTGAGCTCGTAAGTATGTTTGTTCCTCCAGACAGCTGGGCTCTGACGGTTATGGCATGGATGAAGAAGCCATCCACCATACCGAAGGTGATTGGTGTTGAGATACTGGTGCAGGAACCGGGGTTGTACTATTTGTCGGCAGCAAGGCCGCCGCGGACCACGTTAGGGATGTACCTGTATCGAGTGTTCGTGCATGTCGAAGAAGTGGTCAATCCATCAATCGAAGTCCTGCCGCCGCCGCTGGTGCCAGGGTCCATCAACGACGTCCATTACAGGAGTCATCGTCAGACTTTCCCTGTGTTGCTCGGAACGATGGATGGCACAGGGCCTACTCCATCACGCGGCAGAGGCCAGTGCTTCTTTGGTAGAAGAGGCAGGGCTGGCTGCCTGGATGTGCTCTAATTTGAGGTAACAACTGAATCTTGTCAGATACTAGTTAAATCCGAGCTATGGGTGTGAAGCACTGATATGCCAGTACATTTGATTGTGACTTGTTCTAATTTTGTACCTAAACTTTTTTTAGAAAGGGATGTACGTCAAATTAATGTGCTAGCAGAACTTATTGTGTTGTCTGTCTGTTTTCTTTGCACAACATTCAAGATATTTCCCCGTCATTGATAAAGACGATGAACCATTATGTATGACTTCGTTGGTTTCAACATAGCCCTTCCCGTAGCGATCCATTGCTTCCATCCTGATTGTGCTGCCTACTTGAAATTTTTGTATGCAAGTTCAGTGTGCTATGATGTTCTATATGATTGTGTCAACTATATAAGTTTTTACTGAGCATCAGCAATGCATATGGCTGAAAGATGTATTTACGAGCATCGACCGATGGGTCTCTCTATCTCTATCTCTCTCTCTCTCACGCACGCACACACACGTGCACACACACAAGTGGGACCCGTTGAATTATTTATTTGCTCGTGACAGCTTTTAATTAGGTTCCACTATAATCTATCTTTTTTTAAGTTATTAATTGAGCTCAGTGACTTCAAAAAGTTGTACACAAGCCTTGTTTGGGCCTTTCCGGCGTCGCTGAATGAGGGCTGAGTAACCATGTTAGGTTGTACTGTACTACACATGCCTTTTTTTCAATATCAGCAATGCAACTAGGGCGACAGTTGTACACAATATCCGGGTCAACTTGTTATTCTCCGCCCCGCTGGGCTGCAAACTTTCCTAGGAGGTATGCATTAGGCTTAACAAGAAAATGGACTTTAAGAAATAATAAATGGGATGTAATTATAATAACTGGACAGTTACTATACACCAAACACGTAATTAGTTTGAAAAATATATTATTTTTGGAATTTGAAAGTTTTAATTTCTTTACTTGTTGCGCACGCAATATTTCATTGGATTTTAACGTAATACAACTTTATTTTGAAATTATATTTAACCTGACTAGAAATTTCTGATAAAAATATTTCGGATCCCATCAAAATGTGGGAATTTTTTTTAATTCTGTTTTGAGCGGTTGTTTGAAATTATTAATCGTTGTCCTAGCTAGAAGTTGGGCTGTACTTTTAACAAACTGTAAATGGGCTGTAGTAAATTCCACTAGAATTAAAAAAATGGGTTGTACATTCTTATAAATAACAAATGGGCTATATGTTCTCTGCCAAATCCGAGCTGTTGGCCTACTAAGTTGACGTGTACCAAGGGCTTTGTCAACTTAGTCAATATAAACGATTCTAGCTGCAGTGATCATACAACGTCCATCCAACGGCCGTAGTACTTCTTCAACCTCTGGTCTTCTTGCTCCAGCCGCCCAAAGCAGCGCCGGTCGTGTCGCGTGCTCCTGCCTCCCGTGGCCAGCTGTGATGCCGCGGAGGCCTCACCGCCCCGTACTACTCCCACCGCTGGCCAGGACATCCCTCTACTCACCCACACCCCTTGTTATTCTGCGGCGACGGCAGCCTCACATCGCAGCCGAACCAGTGAACCCTCGTACTCCTCTCCGCGCGGGCTTCCACTTTTGCGTCTTCCCCGGCTCCGCGTCGTCCCCTTCCTAGGCCTCGCCGTCGTCCAGACCACCGCCCTGGTGCTCTCGGCGCGGCGTGGTCAACGTGGTCAACGACCGACTTCCATCGGAAGAGTATTGTACGTGGAGAGGCTGACAGCTGGGTCCAGGCAGCCGCAAGGAAGTGCCTCCTTATTACGCGCAAAATAATTATTCCTCCACCCGACAGCAGGGACCCACCGGACGGGCCACCTTATTTTGCGAAAAAAATGTTTCCCCCCTGACTGCTGGGATCCACCGGACGGGCCAGCGTATTTCGCGAAAAAAACGTTCCCCCCGCTGTCAGCTCGGACCCACCGGAAGTGCCTCCTTATTACGCACAAAAAAACTAGATACTCCCCCTGCTAGCTGGGACCCACCATGGTGGGAGGCTGCCTTGTGGGCCTACTAAGTTGACTGGGACGGGGGCCTTTGTCAACTTTAGTCAATATGAACGATTCTAGCTCCAGTGACCGTACGATCTCCATCCAACGGCCGTAGTGCTTCTTCAACCTCTGGTCTTCTTGCTCCAGCCGCCCAATGTAGCGCCGGTCGTGCCGCATGCTCCTGCCTCCCGTGGTCGGCTATGATGCCGCAAAGGCCTCACCGCCCCCTACTATTCCCACCGCTGGCCAGGCCCTGCGTCGACGGTAGCCTCACACCGTAGTCGAACCAGTGAACCCTCGTACTCCTCTGCGTGTGGGCTTCCACTGCCGCGTCTTCCTTGGCTCCCCGTCGTCCCCTTCCTAGGCCTCACCGTCGTCCACCGCCCTGGTGTTCTCGGCGCGGCATGGTCAACGTGGTCAAGGAACGACTTCCATCGGACATGGACTATACGTGGAGAGGATGACAACTGGGTCCACGGCCGCAGCAAGGAAGTGCCTCCTTATTACGCGGGAAATAATGATTCCTCCACCTGACAGCTGGGACCCACCGGACGGGCCACTATATTTCATGAAAAAAATGTTTCCCCTGACTGCTGGGACCCACCAGCTACATCTTCGCACGGAAGGAAGTGCGTCCGGGCAAAAAAAAACAATTCGCCCCTGACTGCTGGGACCCACCAGCTACATCTTCGCAGGCAAGGAAGTGCCTGACAGTCGGGACCCACCTGGTCGAAGCGTATGTAGCGTTGTCATTCTGGTCGCGAACGTGTACGTACATAGACACTGGTGGATGTAGAGGCGCGCACGTGTCGTAGTAGAGGCGCGTACGTGTCGTAGTAGAGGCGCACACGTAGCATGTACACGTACGTACAACGGGCAGGGTGCAAGAAAGAAAATACGGCCATGTATGTGTACTTACGGGTGGGGTCTCGAACGCATACTCGCACATATGTACGGCCAAGGCTCGTGTACATGGCTGGGTCGGAACGGAGAAACAGCGTCGTCGTCGTGTTCATGGGGAGACAACGGAATGCGTCGTGTTCATGGGGAGGCAACGGAATGCGTCGTGTTCATCGGGAGGCAACGGAATGCGTGGTAGCCAACCGGCTAGGTCGGAACGGAATGCGTGGTCGTGTTCATCTGGAGGGCTTGGATGGAACAGATGATGGAAACGAGGCCTGGCGTACCGCACAACGGAGGAAACGGACCTCCTACGGTCGAAACGGAGGTCCTGTTGATCGGGAGGGGTGTGGCGTACCGCAAAACGGATGAAACAGACCTCCTACGGTCGAAACGGGGGTCCTGTTGATCGAGAGGGGTGTGGCGTACTGCAAAACGGACGAAACGGACCTCCTACGGTCGAAACGGGGGTCCTGTTCATCGGGAGGCGTGTGGCGTACCGCAAAACGGGACTCCACGGGATATTGTTCATCTCCACCGTCGACCTCCTCCAGCCTCCACGGGCTACCGCCGACCTCCTCCAGCCTCCACGGGCTCCTGTTCATCCAGCCTCCACCACGCACTACTCCACCGGCTACTGTTCAACCACCCCTCCACGGGCACCCCTCCACCGTCTACTGTTCATCCAGCCCTCCACACCACGGGGTCCTATTCAACCACCCCTCCACGGGCACCCCTCCACCATCTACTGTTCATCCAGCCCTCCACCACACCACGGGGTCCTGTTCATCCAGAGGCAACGCCACCGCTCATTGTTCATCCAACCACCCCCCCCCCCGCAACGCTCACTATTCATCCTAGAGGCAGCATCGATCGGCTTCGGTTAGCAGCAGTAGCGAAGGAATCGCTCGATCGGGTTCAGTTAACATCCATCGATCGATCGCTCGGGTTCAGTAACGCGTAGCCTGCAGTGCAATCGCTCGGGTTCAGTTAGAGCCCAACGCCTCGCTCAGGTTCAGTTAGAGCCAACGCCTCGCACACACGCGCGTACGTGTACGAGAGAAACGCGCATCGCTTTGCCCCTGACCTCCCACCGTAAGCGGGAACTCCCCAAAATTTTCCTCCCCCTCGCTTCTACCATGGTTTTTTCCGTCATGGACGGCCCAAAGAATGTCATGCAGCTGCGTCTCCGGCCCGCCCAAGATGAAAAGCACATTTTCTGTCATGATTTTTTGTCATAGAAGTAGGATCCCACCACATCTATGATGATACCGGGTTTTGTCACAATTATCGTCATAGAAGTGTCATATGTATGACAGAAAAAAATTCGTTCGGCCCAAAATGTCACGGATGTGTCTTTTTTTGTAGTGTAAGGGAGTGACCGAGGGTCTCGTGCCGTAGAGACTGGTGGATCCAGAGCGAGAACTTATCTTGGTTGTCTGGGGTCAGCTCCTTGAGTCGTGCCGAACTCGTACGTCTGCCACTGTGGAGTAGCTAGGTCAGGCCCGCGTGGGCCTCCCCCTCCCCTCCATGTTCTTCTTGGTGCTTTGCGTCCTCAGGTCCCGGACCTCAAGCAAGCTCAGTCGCCGCTGGTATGCCAGGTCGTGTGCCATGGTCAAGGCCAGGGGGTGAGGGCTGGAGAGCCAGTAAGAGCTCCTGAGGAGCGATGCTCAGGAGCCCCCTTTTAACGCGCAAGCGAATTGCATGAGAGAAGAGGGAGAGTTCGCGGTACCGCCTGCTACGGCCCTCAGGAAGTTCCTGCAAGTTAGCGCGAGGAAGGGCACCGGTCGCCATGGTGATTGTTGGTTTGCTTCTGGCGCGTGAGAGGGGACTCCCTACTGCAGAGAGCCCTCGGGGCGTGTACAGCCCCGCCCTGACACATGGCTTGCACGACAGGGCTAAACGAGGTGTGTCTAGACACTCATGAGCCAGCGTGGGACTCACGAGGCCCTACCTCAAGGCGGGTTGCGCCTGGTCTTGGTTCTTGTTTGCTGTCTTGATCCTGCGAGATGGTTAGACAACGCGAAGGGTCCTAAAGAAAGACGACCGGCGCGCGGCTCCCATGGTGGGTGGCGATCAAGCAGGTGATAGTCATAGATAGATTAACCATGAAAGGCAACCTAGCTCAGGTAAATGCATAACGATAGGCGCCACTAGGTCCTGCCCGAGCGGCTTGGGGATGATGCAGCCCGAGGGGCGCCCCCAACAAGGTACGCTAAATACATAAAAGGAAAGATACATGCCACAGGGACGGACCCATGCGGCCTGGGAATGATGCAGCCCTGGGGGCGCTCCCAGCTGAATGAACTTGGAAAATGTCACCTGGTTCTGATGATGGAGAGTTGGGGCAACAGAAGGTATGCGGCGAAGGGGCTGCTCCTCATGAGCCGCCGGGGGCCTAAGCCTCAGGAGGCTCTGGGGGTCCAGGGGGTTCCTTGAGGACCTTCTTCATCTCCATGAGCACAGTGTGGTGCCTATCCTCCTAAGCTGGCAGGACGCTCCACAGGTTGCGCTGATAGGTGGTCGCCACGCTCGGGAGGCCAAAAGACATGCGAATGTAGCTGTGAGGTGGGCCCTCGCAGCATCCCACGTGCGAAGGCCAGAAAAGCTCCTGAGAGGCGGCCCGGTTGAGCCCTGGGACATCGATGCAGACGCGCAGCCCGGCATCCTCGCCTGGATGGGGAGCTGCACCTGGTGAGCGGCGGCCGCCGTGCATGGCCCTTGCGTCTTGCACTTCCTGAGTGGTCTCGGTGATGAACTCCTAAATGGTGGGCACTCCTTGCCCTGTGTTCTCTTGAGGGAAACGTGCCGCGAAGCATGCCTCCAAGTGGTGCCCAAGCACCTCCCTCGTGATGTTGGAAAAGTCTGAGGCCCTCCAGAAGAGAGCCCCAGAGCCCTGCCCGAGAGGATCGCCGGGCGCACTTTCCTATGCGATGGACGGAGGCGCCCCAGGCGCGGGCGCTGATCCTGACGAGGCGTCGCTTGCCTGAGGCCCTGTGTGGCGCAACTGCTTCTTCTTCTTGGGAGTGCCCTCAGGAGGGCGCTCGCCCTAGCTGTCGGGGTCGTCGATTGCTGTAGCTTGGAAGGCACGCTCAAGGGAGCACACCGCGTCTCTTTCCTCGCACAGGACTGTGATGATTCCGCTGCTTCCCGGCATCTTGAGGACATTCTGGCCGTGATGGGTCACCGCCATGAACTTGGCCAGGGCTGGGTACCCAAGGATGGCGTTGTATGGCAGGTGGATGTAGGCGACGTTGAAGTCGGTGAGTTTGACGTGGTAGTTGTTGTGTTCTCTGAAGGTAATGGGGAGGTAGACCTACCCGATCAGGGTAGTAGAGCCGTCGGTCACTCCTGAGAAATGCTTGGTAGGATGAAGCTGGTCATATGACACTTGGAGGCTGTCGAACGTGTCGACGAACAGGACGTTGAGCGCAGCGCCGCCGTCGATGAGGGTCTTGGTCAGTTGCACGTTGCTGATGACTGGTGAACAAAGCATTGGGAGGACGCCTGCAGTAGCTGCGCACTTGAGATGATCTGCCGAACTAAATGTGATGGGGCACCTGGACCATCTGAGTGGGCATGTGGCCTCGAGCTTGGGGAGAACTGCATTCACTTTGCGAGCAAACTGTTTGAAGATACGCTGCGAGGCTGGGGCTTGAGCTCCGCCCAAGATGCAGGCGATAGCGTGCGGCTCCTAGAAGCCCCCAGCCCCCTCGTCTTGATGGTGGTCGTCATTCCTTCTGGGTGGTGGCGGTAGTGGAGGAAGGCCAACGTTGCCTTGAGGACGATCCTCATGAGGCTGGTCCCTCCAGGCACCCTCGCGAGGCTGATCTTGCCAGCGGTCCTCACGAGGCCGGTCGCGCCACTCCTGGCGCAGGCCATGGTCATCCCAGCGTCCGCCACCACGTCCTCCTCCTCGGCCATAGCCCCGTTCGCTGCGCTCGGGCCGTCGACCGAAGCGTCCTTCTCAAATGGCTCTGAGCTCTTGACAGTCGCTGGTGTTGTGGGTATGCAGGTTATGGAAGGCGTAGAACGGTCGGCCGCTCTTGGATGACTCGGGCTGGTCTCTGCCGCGCTTGGTGTCTGGTTCCGCCGTGAGCACGGCTGCCCCCTTGCGCTTCACGTCCTTGGCCTTGGTCTTCTTCTCCTCTGGGCCAGCAGTAGGGAGCTCGAGGAGGGAGAGGCACCCCTCCTCAGCTCTTGCACACTTGGTCGCGATGTTGAACAACTCCAAGGTCGTGCACAGCTCCTTGCTACCTCTTGAGCACTGCGTTGGTTTTCCCCGAAGAGGAAGGGATGATGCAGCAAAGTAGCGTAAGTATTTCCCTCAGTTTTTGAGAACCAAGGTATCAATCCAGTAGGAGGCTACGCGTGAGTCCCTCGCACCTACACAAAACAAATAAATCCTCGCAACCAACGCAAATAGGGGTTGTCAATCCCTATAGGGCCACTTACGAGAATGAGATCTGATAGATATGATAAGATAATATTTTTGGTATTTTTATGATAAAGATGCAAAGTAAAATAAAGGCAAAGTAAATAACAAAGTAGTAGGATATTGATATGATAAAGATAGACCCGGGAGCCATAGGTTTCACTTGTGGCTTCTCTCGAGAGCATAAGTATTCTACGGTGGATGAACAAATTACTGTTGAGCAATTGACAGAATTGAGCATAGTTATGAGAATATCTAGGTATGATCATGTATATAGGCATCACGTCCGAGACAAGTAGACCAACTCCTGCCTGCATCTACTACTATTACTCCACTCATCGACCGTTATCCAGCATGCATCTAGAGTATTAAGTTAAAATCAGAGTAACGCCTTAAGCAAGATGACATGATGTAGAGGGATAGACTCATGCAATATGAAGAAAGCCCCATCTTGTTATCCTCGATGGCAACAATACAATACGTGCCTTGATGCCCTTACTGTCACCGGGAAAGGAAACCGCAAGATTGAACCCAAAGCTAAGCACTTCTCCCATTGCAAGAAAGATCAATCTAGTAGGCCAAACTAAACTGATAATTCGAAGAGACTTGTAAAGATAACCAATCATACATAAAAGAATTCAAAGAAGATTCAAATATTATTCATAGATAGACTTGATCATAAACCCACAATTCATCGGTCTCAACAAACACACCGCAAAAGGAAGATTACATCGAATAGATCTCCACAAGAGAGGGGGAGAACATTGTATTGAGATCCAAAAAGAGAGAAGAAGCCATCTAGCTACTAACTATGGACCCGTAGGTCTGAGGTAAACTACTCAAACTTCATCGGAGAAGCTATGGTGTTGATGTAGAAGTCCTCCATGATCGATGCCCCCTCCAGCGGAGCTTCGGAACAGGCCCCAAGATGGGATCTCGTGGATGGCCGTTGGTGTCTTTGGTAGACATGGGGCCACCCATGACTTAGCCTAGTGGGGAGTGAGTTGGAGTGGCCGGGAGAGTGTCATGGCAATGGAAGGGTTCCATCGGAATGCCATTGGTCCACCCGAATGGGAGTATGAGGCCATGGATTCCATGGTGTGGGTACAGTGCGCTACCTCTGCAGAGTGTATTTAATCTATCGATAACCGAGTCCATGGTTACGGAAACACTCGAAAGTAGGTCACACCATGGGTCAACGTTTAAATAATCTTGCACACTAAAGCTAATAAGATTGCACTGCTGGGAAGAGGATGGTTGAGAAACCATTCTGATTATGGAGACCAAGTTGTTGGTCAGTTTGTGATCCAAGAAAGATCACCGTTTGGTTACAAGGTAACCCGTTTAAAGACCAAGATGTTGGTCCGTTTGTGATCCGAGAAAGATCACTGCTTGATTACGAGGTAACCCGTATGGTAAGCAAGTTTGAGGGACTTGAGGCACGAGATCTTATTCACTGCATCACTAGTATGTTCTTGCATTGATGATAACCTGCTTAATATCATGATATTGTTTGTCATTATGTTTATGCTTTTTGTGAGCTTGCAAGTACATTCGATGTACTGACCTAGCGTGTCATGCCAGATTTCAGGAAAGTCTCATAGGAACAGAGTGCTGTCTAAGTCTAGATCGTGTCCACATCGGTGTCCCTGTGCTATGGAGTTCCGCTACGTCGTCGTTTCGCTGCCGAGTAGTTGTCGTGATCGAGGCCCCCTTTGTGTTCATTAAATAATGTACATATTGTTCAGCCGCACCGTGTGTGCCACTTGGCCTCGCAACTTCTTGTAATATGAACTATGTTCCGCTAGCATCAATAAAGCGGTTGTTTTCTGTACCAAGATGTTGTGTGTTGCCATAAGACAAGATCTCTGGGCTGGCAATGCGAGGTAAACCGGTTGCTCTGAGCCAGGGTGCCACAGAAGCTTATATCCAAACCTGCCCCAAATGGGACAATTTTTTTACCATGGCATGTCGGGTGCCGGTCCATGATACCATGCCAAGTGTCATGAATTTCACACGAGTTTTGGATTTACTAGAATTTAAAAACCATGTATCTCAATGTTTTGTCGGCAATCATCAGTGCCCTGGTGTTTGAAATTCATCCCCATTTCTTGCATGGGATCTAAGAATGCACCCAAGGACACATATTTGATTTTTTTCAACCAATTTATATGCACTGGAGGATGTGCATGTATTTCAAATTTGAATTATGCACATAAAATGCCTAGAAAACCCAATTAATGCATAAAAATGTCCAAACGAACCCCGAAAAATTCCAAAACTTAACACAACACTCCTATTGTTTTATGTTGACACTAGAAATTTTTTGAAAGCAATAAGAGGCAACGGATATCGTTTCGTCCCCAAAGGTGGCATGTTCCGTACCGAAACCATTAGGCTTGTTGTGAGAAGCTCTGGTTTGTGAGAAGCTTATACCCAAACCTGCCTCAAATGGGATAATTTTTTTACCATGGCGCATTGATGCCGCTCCATGATACCAAGCCAGTTTCATGAATTTCAGACGAGTTCTGGATTTACTAGAATTTAAAAACCAGGTATCTCAACATTTTGCCAGCAATCAACAGTGCCCTGGTGTTTGAAATTCATTCCCATTTATTGCATGGGGCCTAAGCATGCACCCAAGGACATAGATTTGATTTTTCAACCAATTTATATGCACTGGAGCATGTGCTTCAAATTTGAATTATGCACATAAAATGCCTAGAAAACCCAGTTAATATATAAAAATGTCCAAACGAACCCCGAAAAATTCCAAAACTTAACACAACACTGCCGTTGTTCTATGTTGATAGTTGACACTCGAATTTTTTTGAAAGTAATAAGAGGCAACGGATATCGTTTCGTCCCCAAAGGTGGCACGTTCAGTATCGAAACCATCAGGCTTATTGTGAGAAGCTATGGTTTGTAAGAAGCTAATACCCAAACCTTCCCCAAATGGGATAATTTTTTACCACGACATGTTGATGCCGCTCCATGATACCATGCCAAGTTTCATGAATTTCAGATGAGTTCTGGATTTACTAGAACTTAAAGACCAGGTATCTCAACATTTTGCCGGCAATCAACAGTGCCCTGGTGTTTGAAATTCATTCCCATTTCTTGCATGGGACATTAGCATGCACCCAAGGACACAGATTTGATTTTTCAACCAATTTATATGCACTAGAGCATGTGCATGTATTTCAAATTTGAATTATGCACATAAAATGCCTAGAAAACCTAGTTAATGTATAAAAATGTCCGAACGAACCCCAAAAAATTCCAAAACTTAACACAACACTCATGTTGTTCTATGTTGACACTAGAAAATTTTTCAAAGTAATAAGAGGCAATGGATATCATTTCGTCCCCAAAGGTGGCACGTTCCGTACCGAAACCATCAGGCTTGTTGTGAGAAGCTTATACCCAAACCTGCCCCAAATGGGACAAATTTTTTACCACGACATGTTGATGTCGCTCCATGATACCATGCCAAGTTTCATGAATTTCAGACGAGTTCTGGATTCACTAGAATTTAAAAACCAGGTATCTCAATGTTTTGCCGGCAATCAACAGTGCCCTGGTGTTTGAAATTCATTCCCATTTCTTGCATGGGACCTAAGCATGCACCCAAGAACACAAATTTGATTTTTCAACCAATTTATATGCAACGGAGCATGTGCATGTAGTTTAATTTTTAATTGTGCACCTGAAATGGCTAGAAAACCAGTATAATGTATAGAATGTCCAAATGAAACCTGAATAATTCCATTTCTTTTACGACACACATATAGTTGCATGTTCACTGCAGACAAAAGGTTTAGCAATTCAAACACCGTCCACTGCCGATGTGAGCCCATTATGTAATTCAAATCAAGATGAAAAATCAAGTAGATCCCACACAGTTTATTATCACCAACCGTGTGAGATGTAGTACAAAATATCCTGGAGCATCGTCGGTGTATAGTACGCCTATGGCTTACACGAGAAGGTGCGTCGGCTACAGTCCACAGCCGGCGTGTCAAGCACACTAGCTCACTCCCCAAATACTCCCGCCTCTACATCCCTCACAATCTCGAAAATATTACTGCCTCGTAATCTCAAAAATATCTACCGCCTGGAAGGTTTTAATGTTTGATAGCACACGATTAGTATGTGCGGACCATGTGCAATGTATTTTGCTTCCGCTCTGCTTTAGTCCCTTGATTCAAATTTTCAGTAGCCCCGACATTTTACTCCTGCCTCTGCATCCCTCGCAATCTCAAAAATATCTGCTCGCCCTTGATCCAAATTTTTAGTAGCCCCGCCTTGTTACTCCCGCCTAGGAAAATTTTTAGTTGTTGCAGTATTTCCTCAAACACCACCTTGCCCCCCCCGCCACCCCACCACACACACCACACACTCCCCAAAACCTCTGCTCACACAGACACACACAACCCTCGACACCGTCGGTAGGTCGCCGCCATCGCCGGCGCCTCCATCCTCAACCTCTGCATGTGTGTCGGGGAGCTCGAGGAGCCAATGGCCAAAAAGAGGTTTATCGCGGTCTTTTTGCCCGACGCCGGCGAGGTGGCCGCCGAGGTGTCCCCGGCATCCTCCGCGGGCTTGATCTGCCGTTGATATGTCTCCAACGTATCTATAATTTTTGATTGTTCCATGCTATTATATTATATGTTTTGGATGTTAATGGGCTTATTTATACACTTATATATTATTTTTGGCACTAACCTACTAACCCAAGGCCTAGTGCAAATTGCTGTTTTTTGCCTATTTCATTGTTTCGCAGAAAAGGAATATCAAATGGAATCCAAACTGAATGAAACCTTCGGGAGAGTTATTTTTGGAACAAACGTGATCCAGGGGACTTGGAGTGGACGTCAAGCAACCAACGAGGAGGCCACGAGGCAGGGGGCGCGCCTACCCCCCTGGGCGCGCCCTCCACCCTCGTGGGCCCCTCGTGGCTCCACCGACCTACTTCTTCCTCTCATATATATCCATATACCTTGAAAACATCGAGGAGCACCAAGAAACCCTATTTCCACCGCCGCAACCTTCTGTACCCAAGAGATCCCATCTTGGGGCCTTTTCCGGAGCTCCGTCGGAGGGGGCATCAATCACCGAGGGCTTCTACATCAACACCATAGCCTCTCCGATGATGTGTGAGTAGTTTACCTCAGACCTTCGGGTCCATAGTTATTAGCTAGATGGCTTCTTCTCTCTCTTTGGATCTCAATACAATGGTATCCTCAATATTCTTGGAGGTCTATTTGATGTAACTCTTTTTGCGGTGTGTTTGTCGAGATCCGATGAATTGTGGGTTTGTGATCAAGTTTATCTATGAACAATATTTGATTCTTCTGTGAAATCTTTTATGTATGATTGATTATCTTTGCAAGTCTCTTCGAATTATCAGTTTGGTTTGGCCTACTAGATTGATATTTATTGCAATGGGAGAAGTGCTTAGCTTTGGGTTCAATCTTGCGGTGTCCTTTCCCAGTGACAGCAGGGGCAGCAAGGCACGTATTGTATTGTTTCCATCGAGGATAAAAAGATGGGGTTTGTATCATATTGATTGATTTTATCCCTCTACATCATGTCATCTTGCCGAATGCATTACTTTGTTCTTATGAACTTAATACTCTAGATGCATGCTGGATAGCGGTCGATGTGTGGAGTAATAGTAGTAGATGCAGAATCATTTCGTTCTACTCATCGCGGACGTGGTGCCTATATACATGATCATTCCTAGATATTCTCATAATTATGCACTTTTCTATCAATTGCTCGACAGTAATTTGTTCACCCACCGTAATACTTATGCTATCTTGAGAGAAGCCACTAGTGAAACCTATGGCCTCCGGGTCTATCTTTTATCATATAAGTTTCCAATCTATTTTAATTTGAAATCTTTATTTTCCAATCTATATCATAAAAATACCAAAATATTTATCTTATTATTATCTCTATCAGATCTCACTCTCATAAGTGATCGTGAAGAGATTGACAACCCCTTTATCGCGTTGGTTGCGAGGTTCTTATTTGTTTGTGTAGGTATGAGGGACTTGCGTGTAGTCTCCTACTGGATTGATACCTTGGTTCTCAAAAACTGAGGGAAATACTTACGCTACTTTGCTGCATCACCCTTTCGTCTTCAAGGGAAAACCAACGCAGTGCTCAAGAGGTAGCAAGAAGGATATCTGGCGTCGTTGCCGGGGAGATCTACCACAAGTCAAGACATACCAAGTACCCATCACAAACTCTTATCCCTCGGATTACATTATTTGCCATTTGCCTCTCGTTTTCCTCTCCCCCACTTCACCCTTGCCGTTTTATTTGCCCTATTTTCCGTTCCCCTTCTCTTTTCTAGTTCGTCTCTTTTCGCTTCCTTCTTGTGTGCTTGTGTGTTGGATTGTTTGTCACGATGGCTCAAGATAATACTGAATTGTGTGACTTTTCTAATACCAACAATAATGATTTTATTAGCACTCCAATTGCTCCTCTTATCGATGCTGAATCTTGTGAAATTAATATTGCTTTGCTGAATCTTGTCATGAAAGATGTGTTTTCCGGCCTTCCTAGTGAAGATGTCGCTAGCCATCTAAACAACTTTGTTGATTTGTGTGATATGCAAAAGAAGAAAGATGTGGATAATGATATTTTTAAATTGAAGCTATTCCCATTTTCCCTTAGAGATCGTGCTAAAACTTGGTTTTCGTCTTTGCCTAAAAATAGTATCGATTCATGGAATAAGTGCAAAGATGCTTTTATCTCTAAGTATTTTCCTCCCGGTAAGATCATCTCTCTTAGAAACGATATTATGAATTTTAAGCAACTTGATCATGAACATGTTGCATAAGCTTGGGAGAGGATGAAATTAATGATACGCAATTGCCCTACACATGGTTTGAATCTTTGGATGATTATACAAAAAATTTATGCCGGATTGAATTTTGCTTCTAGAAATCTTTTAGATTCGACCACGGGAGGCACTTTTATGGAAATCACTTTAGGAGAAGATACTAAACTCCTAGATAATATTACGGTTTATTATTCTCAATGGCACACTGAAAGATCTACTAGTAA
This sequence comes from Triticum urartu, assembly GCF_056163025.1. Classification (NCBI taxonomy): domain Eukaryota; kingdom Viridiplantae; phylum Streptophyta; class Magnoliopsida; order Poales; family Poaceae; genus Triticum; species Triticum urartu. The sequence goes on from NC_141876.1 coordinate 426,439,685, forward strand.
AAAGGTGCATGCAATAGAAGAAATTAATGTTCTGAGTGGAAAGATGGATGAACTTATGAAATTGTTTGCTAATAAGAGTGTTTCTTCTGATCCTAATGATATGCCTTTGTCTACTTTGATTGAGAATAATAATGAATCTATGGATGTGAATTTTGTTGGTAGGAATAATTTTGGTAATAACGCGTATAGAGGTAATCTTAATCCTAGGTCGTTTCCTAGAAATTCCTCTAATAATTATGGTAATTCCTACAACAATTCTTATGGAAATTATAATAAGATGCCCTATTGTTTTGAATCTAATATTAAAGAATTCATTAGTTCGCAAAAGAGTTTCAATGCTTTGATTGAAGAAAAACTGTCTAAGATTGATGAGTTGGCTAGAAACGTGGATAGAATTTCTGTTGATGTTGATTCTTTGAAACTTAGATCTATTCCACCTAAGCATGATATCAATGTGTAACGCCCTCGATGCGGCTATATCTCCCACGTGTCGAAGCACGACTTAGAGGCATAACCGCGTTGACAGCAATGTCGTAAGTGAGGTAATCTTCACACAACCCATGTAATGCATAAGTGAAAGAGATACATAGTTGGCTTACAATCGCCACTTCACACTATTACATGAATAAAGCAATACATCATCCAGATACAATCAAGGTCCGACAACGGAACCAAAATAAAAGAATAATACCCCAAAAGCTACACAGATCCTCGATCGACCCCAACTGGGCTCCACTACTGATCAACTAGAACGAAACAACACGAAGGACAAGATCTTCATCGAGCCCCTCCTTGAGCTTGGTTGCGTCATCTGCACGGTTCAACGGCACGTGCAAGCTGGTTTTGGAAGTATCTGTGAGTCACGGGGACTCAGCAATCTTACACCCTCGCGATCAAGACTATTTAAGCTTATGGGTAAGGTAAAAGGTATGAGGTGGAGCTGCAGCAAGCGACTAGCATATTTTGTGGCTAACATACGCAAATGAGAGCGAGAAGAGAAGGCAAAAGCACGATCGAGAAACTATGATAAAGCAGTGATCCTAGAACAACCTACGTCAAGCATAACTCCAACACCGTGTTCACTTCCTGGACTCCGCCAAGAAGAGACCATCACGGTTACACACGCGGTTGGTGTATTTTAATTAAGGTCAACTTCGGGTTTTCTACAACCGGACATTAACAAATTCCCATCTGCCCATAACCGCGGGCACGGCTTTCGAAAGTTCAAATCCCTGCAGGGGTGTCCCAACTTAGCCCATTACAAGCTCTCACGGTCAACGAAGGATATTCCTTCTAGCGGGAAGACCCGATCAGACTCGGAATCCCGGTTACAAGACATCCTTGACAATGGTAAAACAAGTCCAGCAAGACCGCCCAATGTGCCGACACCTGATGGGAGCTGCACATATCTCGTTCTCAGGGCAACACCGGATGAACACTACGTACAACTAAAACCAGCCCTCAAGTTTCCCCGAGGTGGCGCCGCAAGTGGCTCTGTTTCGGACCAACACTTAGACAAGCACTGGCCCGGGGGGTTAAAATAAAGATGACCCTTGGGCTGGCCTAATCCAAGGGAAAAAGGCTAGGTGGCGAATGGTAAAACCAAGGTTGGGCCTTGCTGGAGGAGTTTTATTCAAAGCGAACTGTCAAGGGGTTCCCATTTTAACCCAACCGCGTAAGGAACACAAAATCCGAGAACATAACACCGATATGACGGAAACTAGGGCGGCAAGAGTGGAACAAAACACCAGGCATAAGGCCGAGCCTTCCACCCTTTACTAAGTATATAGATGCATCAATTAGATAAGAGATATTGTGATATCCCAACAAGTAAACATGTTCCAACAAGGAACAACATCTCCATGTTCCAACAAGGAACAAACTTCAATCTTCACCTGCAACTAACAACGCTATAAGAGGGGCTGAGCAAAGCGGTAACATAGCCAAACAACAGTTTGCTAGGACAAGGTGGGTTAGAGGCTTGGTTCAACAATATGGGAGGCATGATAAGCAAGTGGTAGGTATCGCAGCATAGGCATAGCAAAAGAGCGAGCAAGTAGCAAGCAAAGATAGAAGTGATTTCGAGGGTATGGTCATCTTGCCTGAAATCCCGCAAGGAAGAAGAACGAGTCCATGAAGAAGACAAATGGACGTAGTCGAACGGGTCCTCACAAACGCGACATTATCGGAACCAACCCGAATAAGCAACACCGGAAAGAAGCACACAACATAGTAAACAACCAACACATGAACATGGTATGATATGCGGGATGCGGTATATGATGCATATGCATGATGTGCAAAGGAATGATTGAACCTGGCCTCAACTTGGAAAACCAAGAGTGCCACTGGAAGGAGGAGGTGATTTCGGTTGAAATCGATATAAAGATCATCGGAATCGGGTGCATGGTTTGGAAATGGCAAGAAAAAGAAATATGGCACCGGTCTGCGATAAACAGCAAGTGACCAACTAAATGCATCAAGAACAATATGCTACAGCACTCAAACATAGCAACAAAATACATGGCAGGGATTCACTCATGATGCTTGACAAAAGATGAACATTGAGCTATGGCTAATTCATCCATTAACAGGTTCAAACAAGCATGGCAAAAGTGCAAATGATAACAGGTTTCAGACTTAGTGAAATTAACAACAAATCAGGAATTTATCTTCAGGAAGCACACTTTAGAGCATGAAAACTACATGCTACAGGAACATATCATGGCAAAGAAAGGCATGGCATGAAGCTACTCAAAGCACTTAACAAAAGTCCCTTAGTGACCATGAGCCAAAAGGAATTATAAAATACAATTGCAAGCATGTGAACATGGCAAAAACATAAACAGATTCAGACTTTGTGAAAAACTGGAGCATGCAAAACAGTTAACAAGTAGGCATGTTTACGAGCTCGATGCACCCACTACAAAGCATGACATGAAAAACTAAGCATACCCCCATGAAGAAGACATGGCATAGAAGCTAGACATGGCAGGAACAACAACATAGCATGCACGGATCAATAGCAACAACCTCGGCAAAATCGCTAAACAAGTAAACAATCTGCCAGCAACATTTTATAGCAAAAGTAGAGCTCGATTGACTCAAGCTAGGTTGCTCCATAAATGCAAACAAAGACATGGATTAATAGAGCACCACAATATTAACAAAACATCCTTACTGATCATCCTCAAAGGAGGCACGGATCACTAGGAAACAACATGAACATATGGCATAACAACAAAATCAGGACAAGGACTTAGTGAAATTCTAAGTCCCTGAAATCAGCATTACCGAATACGCTACTTTGCAAGCTTGTGCTAGTCACCACAAATATCACAAAAATACATGGCAAGCACCTCAGTAAAGATGGCATAGCATATAACAAAACAAGTGTAGAGCTCAGGATCATAGCATGCACACATTAATCATGGCAAAAATGACAAAAGGCCATTTGCTGAAACAGATCGGACAAATTCCTCACATAGCCCTCTTCCAACAGCATTTCGGGCATCAAGATGAGCTTAAATGAAAATGATGCAATAAGATGAAATGATGTACTCGTCGAGACGAACATTTTGATATGCTACACGCATGAATCGGAGCTACGGATGTAGAGTTACGATGCGTTGAAAATGCAAAAAGATTAGGGTTAGAGGAGAAAAAGTCAACCGAGGAGGATGGATCCAGATCTGGATCACGCGGTTACTGTAGATGCGCACGGGCTTCGAGGATCACCGGAGGGCCTCGCCAGAGTTGGGGAAGGAGGGAGCCCGGAGCAAACTTGCCGGCGTCCGGGCGGACCGCCGCGGCGGAGGAGGACGACGGGCGGCGACCTCGGGCGCGGCACACGGTGGTGGACAGCGAGGCCGGTGAGAGGCGAGGCAGCGGGTGCGGGCACGCGCCTGCGGGCGGCGGCGGCGACCGGGCCCGCGCGGGCCGGATCTGGGCCCCGCGGGCCGTGCGGCGGGGGAGGCGCGAGCGCGGACAGGTGGCGGCCCCTCATTGGGCGCGGGAGGCGACGACGGTGACATGGCAGCCCCTGATAGGTCGGAGTGAGGTGGCGGCGGCGGTGGATGCGTCCGCTGGCGGGCGGACATGTCCAGCAGCGCGGAGGGAGGTGGGATCTAGGGTTTCGTCCGCGAATTTTTAGAGGGGATCACAAATATATAGGTAGAGGGAGCTAGGAGACTCCAAATGAGGTGCGGTTTTCGGCCACACGATCGTGATCGAACGACCGAGATGAAGGAGGGGGTTTAGGTGGGTTTTGGGCCACATTGGAAGGGTGTTGGTCTGCAACACGCACGAGGCCTTTTTGGTCCCTCGATTAACCGTTGGAGTATCAAACGAAATCCAAATGGCACGAAACTTGACAGGCGGTCTACCGGTAGTAAACCAAGGCCGCGTGGCATGTCTCGGTCCAATCCAAAAATGTTTAGCACCCGCACACGAAAAGGAGGTAGAAAGGGACACCGGGTGACATAGGAGCGCCGGATTGCAAAACGGACAACGGGGAAAATGCTCGGATGCATGAGACGAACATTTATGCAAATGAAATGCACATGATGACACGATATGCAATGCATGACACGCAAGCAAAGACAAGGAAACAACAGCGAATAACTGGAGGACACCTGGCACATCGGTCTCGGGGCATTACAACACTCCACCACTACGAGAGGATCTCGTCCCGAGATCTAGAATGGCACCGGAGGGACAACGGAAAAGAAAGAGAAGAGGTAAAACTAAGTTGCTTCTTTGACAAACGAGTGAAAACAAAGAACCTTGAAATTGTTAAGCCATTGCGAGAAAAGAATACAACAGAGATGACGAAGTTGAAAAACACTCCGTTCGGAAAAAGAACAAGGAAGAATAAATTCGGGCAGCACTTCAGTTGAAAAGAGATGCAAGAATAGATAAGTAGAAAGAACTTTAAAAGGGGCACGACACTCCGGTTAAACGGATAAGCAAGGAAAAGAATATAATCTATATCAAACAAGATGATGGGTCGAAGAGAGCAACATCACAATGCCTCTGGAACAAATTAAAGAATGGAATTAAAAGAATGGAGGAGAGACCACATCTTCTACCTCAAATGAGCTTGGAAAAGCATCTTTAGGAGAAGGTTCGAACGGAGTTGTTTGAAAAACCAACAACGAAAAGAGTAAGCTTGTAGTGGGCTTATGGAGAACATCTCAAAACCATGAGGTGAAATTCTGCCACTAACGAAAAACAATAGATTGGATTGGTATCAACAAGGAGGCGAGAACTTATTTCACCGGGAGGATAAATGAAGAACTTGGGTCATTTATAAGCACCATAATTAGCAACAATCCTCAGGGAAGGCTTTAGGTGAAATATAACCCAAGATAACTCCAATGACGAGATTGATGGATTTAAAATACCTCATTCTTAACAATATGTGAATCATGACACATAAGCTCAAATTATCAAGAATGACATAATACCACCTCCAAGGATACGGAAGAAAGCATTGCACTCCGGATTGCAAGATGGAGAATACTTGAGCTCCTTTGAAAAGAATCTCAATGAGCACTTCGAGAATGAATTAAATCCTTGATAAACCAACATGTAGGACCTCCATGAAGAACTCCGGCAACCGAAGAATGATCACACGAAAAGAAGGATGAAAAGAATAAGGTTGAAGCCTTGCGATGATTTAGAGGAGCTTCGTGATGATATAATTGAGAGAGCCTGGAACTCCGGGAAGAAAAGATGAAATAATTGAAACCGAGAATTTGGATGAACCTCCGGAATAAGGAATTAATCGCTTGGATGAAACAAGAATAAGAATTACATTATGCTTATCCTTCACCAATTAAATTGATGACAATCAACGGATTTGACATATTACTTATTCTCGTAGAAAAGATTAAGAGAGATATAACATAAACTTGAGAATGTCTTCAACGATCCACCGATCGGGATTGAAAAGAATGAATGAATTGATATGATAAACGAAGGAAGGGGAACTCTTGAACGAACCACCATAAGAATTGAAAATGTTAGAAGAAAAGATAAAGGAACACCGGTAAGAATTATGAAATGAACGAAGATACTTGAGAGAATTTAGATACAACTGAAACGAAGAGATCACGCGCTGATTAAAAAATATTGAATGATGCACCGGTGAGATTTGGGGAATGAGAGCTGAGAGCTGAGAATGAACAAGTCTTCTGAAATGATGGGCTCCGGATAATCGAACTGAAAATACCCTTGAACACCTCCTAATGGGTGAAAAGGATTCACACAATCGAAAATAATTATGAGAAGATGGCAACAGGCTAGCACCATGAATCTTGAAGAGAATGGAGCAAGATTAAAGAGAAACTCTTCTTCGGACTTCAGTATCTGAGAATGACGATGAGAAACATCACCAAATTGTTGAGATACTCCGGGATGAAAAATGGAAAGGTTGAACCAACGATGAAAGAATTTGAAAAGATCAAGGAGAAAGGCATATGACTGATGATAACTCATTCTTACATCAAACTTGGAAAAGAATTTGAGGAAAGCTCCGGTAAATTAGAAGAGTCAGGTAAGATCCTGGGAAAAGACCTATGGGTTAGGGCCCACTAAAAAGATACATCGTAGACCGATTCAAAAGAGAGAAAGCACCGGTTGAATTAAATGGCTTGAATGAGGTAACAAACTCGAAAGATCTTTAATGCATGAGAATAAACACTAGCATCTTCTGAGATATCTTCAGCACTCCGGAACAAATGAATAATGAGAGGTGACTGGTTAAGAATTGCACTAGCATGAGAAAGCATTGAAATGAGGAAAGGGTATGATCAACACCAAAAGCTTGAATTGAATCTACCGGAGAAGAAAAGGCGAATAATGATGAACTTGAAGCTCCGTTAGAATCTTCATGAGAATCGCCGGATAAGAACATTGACGGAAAAGGAATGAAGAGGCCTCGCATCAATAAGATGGATACTTGATTAAGAAATCTGAATCCTTGGAGAAAAACAAGGGAGGGACGGAAAACAAAGGCAACTTGGAGACGAATGAAACAAAGACCATTGAGAAGACTTGAGTTGATCTTGCGGATGTTGAAATGATCGGATCCACTTGAAGAGAAGCACACCGGTTGAAAAGGATTAACATGACAATCTCGATTATCATGAAGGATTAGTATTCACATAGAAATATGAGAACACCGCTTAGGAAAGGGATGGAATCCACATTTGTCTCTGAAGCAACTCGAATACCACAACTCAAAACAAAACAAAGGATTGGCTTGCAAAATAAACCGGAACAAACATATGATAGAGATTTCATCCGAAGTTTTCGTGGTGGGGCCTACACGGGCTTGATCGTACAGCACCATCATGTACAAGGCAGTGCACATGACATACGAAGCGTCCCCGAGTCGGCATAGCACTCTTTAAGACACAACGAGACCACTGTAAAACCAACCGTGGATAGGCGGACCACTAGACGTCGAACCCCAATTTCATATCATACATCTATCAGAAAGATATCCTAGGAACTACTTGAATTCCCACTTATAAACTCCCGAAACTTTCCGGTTATGCAATCAGGTGTTGGGGATACAGGGGAAGCATAATATCTCAACCAAAACTAACAAATCCTACATCCAGTTGTATCCATCCTTCAACACACAACCAAGAAACCTTCGGAAATCGTTTACCTCAACCTTCGAAAAGCATTCGTTATACGAGTTATGGCAATACTCCCGAACTCCCGCCCCAGTACTGGGTGGCGTCGAGGTTATCTCACCAACAACTGCATAAAAGAGATTTTCGATGTCGGCGAAACTAATCTCAGGTATTCCAGAACTGCAACGATAAAATTGTGACGACAACACCTCGGAGCTCAACTCCCCGGGACACTGCCACAACCCCTAAATGACAGGAGGCACCAAGAACAATGTTCTCGTCACAAACCATCGGAACGATTCCAACATACCCGCGTGATCCTAAATTTTTTTTAGTGAAATTTGAGAAGAGAAGAGTCAAAACTCTACGTCAGGGTGCCTCACCAGAGCGACGAAGGGACTAAGGAGTAAAAAGAAGTCCTAACTCTCCGATATATATAATTCCTAAATAACTCAAAACATTTCTAGACTCAATAACGCCAGCAATTCGATCAAGCAGGGGGCTCCTAAGGTCGGGGAAGGCTCTGATTACCAACTTGTAACGCCCTCGATGCGACTATATCTCCCACGTGTCGAAGCACGACTTAGAGACATAACCGCATTGACAGCAATGTCGCAAGTGAGGTAATCTTCACACAACCCATGTAATACATAAGGGAAAGAGATACATAGTTGGCTTACAATCGCCACTTCACACTATTACATGAATAAAGCAATACATCATCCAGATACAATCAAGGTCCGACTACTGAACCAAAATAAAAGAAGACTACCCCAAAAGCTACACAGATCCCCGATCGACCCCAACTGGGCTCCACTACTGATCAACTAGAACGAAACAACACGAAGGACAAGATCTTCAACGAGCCCTTCCTTGAGCTTGGTTGCGTCATCTGCGTGGTTAAACGGCACCTGCAAGCTGGTTTTGGAAGTATCTGTGAGTCACGGGGACTCAGCAATCTTACACCCTCGCGGTCAAGACTATTTAAGCTTATGGGTAAGGTAAAAGGTATGAGGTGGAGCTGCAGCAAGCGACTAGCATATTGGGTGGCCAACATACGCAAATGAGAGCGAGAAGAGAAGGCAAAAGCACGGTCGAGAAACTATGATCAAGAAGTGATCCTAGAACAACCTACGTCAAGCATAACTCCAACACCGTGTTCACTTCCTGGACTCCGCCGAGAAGAGACCATCACGGTTACACATGCGGTTGGTGTATTTTAATTAAGGTCAACTTCAGGTTTTCTACAACCGGACATTAACAAATTCCCATCTGCCCATAACCGCGGGCATGGCTTTCGAAAGTTCAAATCCCTACAGGGGTGTCCCAACTTAGCCCATCACAAGCTCTCACGGTCAACAAAGGATATTCCTTCTAGCAGGAAGACCCGATCAGACTCGGAATCTCGGTTACAAGACATCCTCGACAATGGTAAAACAAGTCCAGCAAGACCGCCCGATGCACCGACATCCTGATGGGAGCTGCACATATCTCGTTCTCGGGGCAACACCGGATGAACACTACGTACAGCTAAAACCATCCCTCAAGTTTCCCCGAGGTGGCGCCGCAAGTGGCTCTGTTTCGGACCAACACTTAGATAAGCACTGGCCCGGGGGGTTAAAATAAAGATGACCCTTGGGCTGGCCTAACCCAAGGGAAAAAAGGCTAGGTGGTGAATGGTAAAACCAAGGTTGGGCCTTGCTGGAGGAGTTTTATTCAAAGCGAACTGTCAAGGGGTTCCCATTTTAACCCAACTGCATAAGGAACGCAAAATCCGGGAACATAACACTGATATGACGGAAACTAGGGAGGCAAGAGTGGAACAAACACCAGGCATAAGGCCGAGCCTTCCACCCTTTACCAAGTATATAGATGCATTAATTAGATAAGAGATATTGTGATATCCCAACAAGTAAACATGTTCCAACAAGGAACAACATCTCCATGTTCCAACAAGGAACAAACTTCAATGTTCACCCGCAACTAACAACGCTATAAGAGGGGTTGAGCAAAGCGGTAACATAGCCAAACAACGGTTTGCTAGGACAAGGTGGGTTAGAGGCTTGGTTCAACAATATGGGAGGCATGATAAGCAAGTGGTAGGTATCACAGCATAGGCATAGCAAAAGAGCGAGCAACTAGCAAGCAAAGATAGAAGTGATTTCGAGGGTAGTGTCATCTTGCCTGAAATCCCGCAAGGAAGAAGAACGAGTCCATGAAGAAGATAAACGGACGTAGTCGAAAGGGTCCTCACAAACGTGACGTTATCGGAACCAACCCGAAGAAGCAACACCAGAAAGAAGCACACAACATAGTAAACAACCAACACATGAACATGGTATGATATGCGGGATGCGGTATGTGATGCATATGCATGATGTGCAAAGGAATGATTGACCAACTAAATGCATCAAGAACAACATGCTACGGCACTCAAACATAGCAACAAAATACATGGCATGGATCCACTCATGATGCTTGACAAAATATGAACATTGATCTACGGCTAATTCATCCATTAACAGGTCCAAACAAGCATGGCAAAAGTGCAAATGATAACAGGTTTCAGACTTAGTGAAATTAACAACAAATCAGGAATTTATTATCAGGAAGCACAGTTTAGGGCATGAAAACTACATGCTACAGGAACATATAATGGCAAAGCAAGGCATGATATGAAGCTACTCAAAGCACTTAATAAAAGTCCCTTAGTGACCATGAGCCAAAAGGGATTAGAAAATACAATTGCAAACATGTGAACATGGCAAAAACATAAACAGATTCAGACTTAGTGGAAAACTGGAGCATGCAAAACAGTTAACAAGTAGGCATGTTTACGAGCTCGATGCACTCACTACAAAGCATGACATGACAAACTAAGCATATCCCCATTAAGAATACATGGCATAGAAGCTAGACATGGCAGGAACAACAACATAGCATGCAATGATCAATAGCAACAACCTTGGCAAAATCGCTAAACAAGTAAACAATCTGCCAGGAACATTTTATAGCAAAAGTAGAGCTCGATTGACTCAAGCTAGGGTGCTCCATAAATGCAAAGAAATACATGGATGGATAGAGCACCACAATGTTAACAAAACATCCTTACTGATCATCCTCAAAGGAGGCACGGATCACTAGGAAACAACATGAACATACGGCATAATAACAAAATCAGGACAAGGACTTAGTGAAATTCTAAGTCCTTGAAATCAGCATTACCGAATACGCTATTTTGCAAGCTTGTGCTAGTCACCAAAAATATCAAAAAAATACATGGCAAGCACCTCTGTAAAGATGGCATGGCATATAACAAAACACATGTAGAGCTCGGGATCATAGCATGCACACATTAATCATGGCAAAAATGACAAAATGCCATTTGCTGAAACAGATCGGACAATTTCCTCACATAGCCCTCTTCCAACAGCATTTCGAGCATCACGATGAGCTCAAATGAAAATGATGCGATGAGATGAAATGATGTACTCGTCGAGACGAACATTTTGATATGCTACATGCACGAATCGAAGCTACGGATGCAGAGTTACGATACGTTGAAAATGCAAAAAGATTAGGGTTAGAGGAGAAGAAGTCAACCGAGGAGGATGGATCCAGATCTGGATCTCGCGGTTACTGTAGATGCGCGTGGGCTTCGAGGATCACCGGAGGGCTTCGCCGGAGTTGGGGAAGGAGGGAGCCCGGAGCAAACTCGCCGGCGTCGGGGCGGAGCGGCGCGGGGGAGGAGGACGACGGGCGGCGACCTCGGGCGCGGCACACGGCGGTGGATGGCGAGGCCGGTGAGAGGCGAGGCGGCGGGTGCGTGCGGCAGCGGCGGCTACCGGGCCCGCACGGGCCGGATCTGGGCCCCACGGGCCGTGCGGCGGGGGAGGCGCAAGCGCGGACAGGTGGCGGCCCCTCATTGGGCGCGGGAGGCGACGACGCTGACATGGCAGCCCCTGATAGGTCAGAGTGAGGTGGCGGCGGTGGTGGACGCATCCGCCGGCGGGCGGACATGTCCGGCAGCACGGAGGGAGGTGACATCTAGGGTTTTGTCCGCGAATTTTTAGAGGGGATCACAAATATATAGGTAGAGGGAGCTAGGAGACTCCAAATGAGGTGCAGTTTTCGGCCACGCGATCGTGATCGAACGACCGAGATGAAGGAGGGGGTTTAGGTGGGTTTTGGGCCACTTTGGAAGGGTGTTGGGCTGCAAAACGCACGAGGCCTTTTGGTCCCTCAGTTAACTGTTGGAGTATCAAACGAAGTCCAAATGGCACGAAACTTGACAGGCGGTCTACCGGTAGTAAACCAAGGCCGCGTGGCAAGTCTCGGTCCAATCCGAAAATGTTTAGCACCCGCACACGAAAAGGAGGTAGAATAGGACACCGGGTGACATAGGAACGCCGGATTGCAAAACGGACAACGGGGAAAATGCTCGGATGCATGAGACGAACATGTATGCAAATAAAATGCACATGATGACATGATATGCAATGCATGACACGCAAGCAAAGACAAGGCAACCACAGCGAATAACTGGAGGACACCTGGCACATCGGTCTCGGGGCGTTACACAATGACTCTCTCAAATCTATTAGAATTTCCATTGATGAGTGCAAAGAAAGAACCGCTAGGATGCGTGCTAAAAATGATTTCTTTGTAAAAGCGTGTTCTTCTAATTTTTATGATAATAAGGATGAAGATCTAAAAGTGATTGATGTGTCCCCTATTAAATCTTTGTTTTGCAATATGAATCTTGATAATGATGGGACTGGAGATGAGTCAACTTTAGTTAAAAGACGTCCCAATGATTCGGAGTTTTTAGATCTTGATGCAAAAATTGGTAAAAGTGGGATTGGAGAGGTCAAAACTTTACATAGCAATGAACCCACTATTTTGGATTTCAAGGAATTTAATTATGACAATTGTTATTTAATAGATTGTATTTCCTTGTTTCAATCCGTGCTAAATTCTCCGCTTGCTTATAATCAAAATGAAGGTTTTACTAAACATATCGTTGATGCTTTAATGCAACCTTATGAAGAAAAGCTCGAATTGAAAGTTTCTATCCCTAGAAAACTATATGATGAGTGGGTGATACGTCTCCAACGTATCTATAATTTTTTTGTTGCTCCATGCTATATTATCTACTGTTTTGGACTATATTGGCCTTTATTTTACACTTTTATATTATTTTTGGGACTAACCTATTAACCGGAGGCCCAGCCCAGAATTGCTGTTTTTTGCCTATTTCAGTGTTTCGGATAAACAGAATATCAAACAGAGTCCAAACGGAATAAAATCTTCGGGAACGTGATTTTCTCACCGAACATGATCCAGGAGACTTGGACCCTACTCCAAGGGGTCAAAGAGGAGGCCACGAGGGTGGGGGTGCCCCCCCCTAGGGCGCGCCCCCTGCCTCGTGGGCCCCTCGGTGCTCCACCAATGTACTCCTTCCTCCTATATATACCTATGTACCCCCAAACAATCAGAACAGGAGCCAAAAACCTAATTCCACCACCGCAACGTTCTGTATCCACGAGATCCCATCTTGGGGCCTGTTCCGGAGCTCCGCCGGAGGAAGGCCGTCATCACGGAGGGCTTCTACATCATCATAGCCTCTCCGATGAAGTGTGAGTAGTTTACCTCAGACCTTCGGGTCCATAGTTAGTAGCTAGATGGCTTCTTCTCTCTCTTTGCATCTCAATACAAAGTTCTCCCCCTCTCTTGTGGAGATCTATTCGATGTAATCTTCTTTTTGCGGTGTGTTTGTTGAGACCGATGAATTGTGGGTTTATGATCAAGTCTATCTATGAATAATATTTGAATCTTCTCTGAATTCTTTTATGTATGATTGGTTATCTTTGCAAGTCTCTTCGGATTATCCGTTTGGTTTGGCCAACTAGATTGGTAGTTCTTGCCATGGGAGAAGTGCTTAGCTTTGGGTTCGATCTTGCGGTGTCCTTACCCAGTGACAGAAGGGGCAGCAAGGCACGTATTGCATCGTTGCCATCGAGGAAAACAAGATGGGGTTTATTTCATATTGCATGAATTTATCTCTCTACATCATGTCATCTTGCTTAAGGCGTTACTCTGTTTTTAACATAATACTCTAGATGCATGCTGGATAGCAGTCGATGAGTGGAGTAATAGTAGTAGATGCAGAATCGTTTCGGTCTACTTGTCACGGACGTGATGCCTATATACATGATCATGCCTAGATATTCTCATAACTATGCTCAATTCTGTTAATTGCTCAACAGTAATTTGTTCACCCACCGTAGAATACTTATGCTCTTGAGAGAAGCCACTAGTGAAACCTATGGCCCCCGGGTCTATTATCATCATATCAATCTCCATCACTTTAATCTTGCTTTGCTTTTTACTTTGCTTTTACTTTTTACTTTGCACCTTTATACCAAAAATACCAAATATTATATCTATCATATCTCACTCTCGTAAGTGACCATGAAGGGATTGACAACCCCTAATCGCGTTGGTTGCTAGTAGCTATCGTTTTGTGCAGGTACGAGGGACTTGAGCGTGGCCTCCTACTGGATTGATACCTTGGTTCTCAAAAATTGAGGGAAATACTTACGTTACTCTGCTGCATCATCCATTCCTCTTCGGGGAAAACCAACGCAAGCTCAAGACGTAGCAAGAAGGATTTCTGGCGCCGTTGCCAGGGAGTCTACGCAAAAAGTCAACATACCAAGTACCAATCACAATCCCTATCTCTTGCATTACATTATTTGCCATTTTCCTCTCGTTTTCCTCTCCCCCCAATTCACCCTTTTTGTTTTATTCGCCCTCTCTCTCTCTCTATCCTCCCTCTCTATTTGCCTCTTTTTCCCGCTTGCCTTTTTGTTTGCTCGTGTGTTAGATTGCTTGTTTGTCGCGATGGCTCAAGATAATACTAAATTGTGTGACTTTTTTCATCAATACCAATAATAATGATTTCCTTAGCACTCCGATTGCTCCTCTTACCGATGCTGAATCTTGTGAAATTAATACTGCTTTGTTGAATCTTGTTATGAAAGATCAATTCACCGGCCTTCCTAGTGAAGATGCCGCTACTCATCTGAATAGCTTCGTTGATTTATGTGATATGGAAAAGAAAAAAGATGTCAATAATGATGTCTTTAAATTGAAGCTATTTCCTTTTTCACTTAGAGATCGTGCTAAAGCTTGGTTTTTGTCTTTGCCTAAAAATAGTATTGATTCTTGGAACAAGTGCAAAGATGCTTTTATCTCTAAGTATCTTCCTCCCGCTAAGATCATCTCTCTTAGAAACGATATTATGAACTTTAAACAACTTGATCATGAACATGTTGCACAATCTTGGGAGAGAATGAAATTAATGATACGTAATTGCCCTACTCATGGTTTGAATTTGTGGATGATCATACAAAATTTTTATGCCGGATTGAATTTTGCTTCTAGAAATCTTTTAGATTCGGCCGCGGGAGGCACTTTTATGGAAATCACTTTAGGAGATGCTATTAAACTCCTAGATAATATTATGGTTAATTATTCTCAATGGCATACTGAAAGATCTTCTAATAAAAAGGTGCATGCGATAGAAGAAATCAATGTGTTGAGTGGAAAGATGGATGAACTTATGAAATTATTTGCTACTAAGAGTGTTTCTTCTGATCCTAATGATATGTATTTGTCTACTTTGATTGAGAATAACAGTGAATCTATGGATGTGAATTTTGTTGGTAGGAATAATTTTGGTAACAACGCTTATAGAGGGAATTCTAATCCTAGGCCATATCCTAGTAATCCTTCTAATAATTATGGGAATCCCTACAACAACTCTTATGGAAATTATAATAAGATGCCCTCTGAATTTGAGAATAGTGTTAAAGAGTTTATGAATTCACAAAAGAATTTTAATGCTTTGCTTGAAGAAAAATTGCTTAAAGTTGATGATTTGGCTAGAAACGTTGATAGAATTTCTCTTGAGGTTGATTCTTTAAAGCTTATATCTATTCCTCCTAAGCATGATATCAATGAATCTCTCAAAGCCATGAGAATTTCCATTGATGAGTGCAAGGAAAGAACCGCTAGGATGCGTGCTTCCAAAGATGCCTTTATTAAAGCGTGTTCCTCCAATTCCTATGAAAATAAAGATGAAGATCTAAAAGTTATTGATGTGTCCCCTATTAAATCTTTGTTTTGCAATATGAATCTTGATGAAACTGAATATGATCTTCCTTTACCTAGAAGGTGTTCTAAAAATTCGGAGTATTTAGATCTTAATGATGAAATTGATGAAAGTGGGATTGAAAGAAATAAAAATCTAGATGTTGCTAAACCCACTATATTGGATTTCAAGGAATTTAATTATGAAAGTTTCTCTTTAATTGATTGTATTTCCTTGTTGCAATCCGTGCTAAATTCTCCACATGCTTATAGTCAAAATAAAGCCTTCACCGAACATATTGTTGATGCCTTGATGCAATCTTATGAAGAAAAACTTGAGTTGAAAGTTTCTATCCCTAGAAAACTCTATGATGAGTGGGAACCAACTATTAAAATTAAAATTAAAGATCATGAGTTTTATGCTTTGTGTGATTTGGGTGCTAGTGTCTCTACTATTCCCAAGACTTTGTGTGATTTGCTAGATTTCCGTAATTTTGATGATTGCTCTCTAAACTTGCATCTTGCGGATTCCACTATTAAGAAACCTATGGGAAGGATTAATGATGTTATTATTGTTGCAAATAGGAATTATGTGCCCGTAGATTTCATTGTTCTTGATATAGATTGCAATCCTTCTTGTCCTATTATTCTTGGTAGACCTTTCCTTAGAACGGTTGGTGCGATTATTGATATGAAGGAAGGGAATATTAGATTTCAATTTCCATTAAAAAAGGGCATGGAATACTTTCCAAGAAAGAAAATAAAATTGTCATATGAAACTATCATGAGAGCCACTTATGGATTGCCTACCAAAGATGGCAATACCTAGATCTATCCTCGCTTTTATGCCTAGCTAGGGGCGTTAAACGATAGCGCTTGTTGGGAGGCAACCCAATTTTATTTCTATTCCTTTCTTTTTTCTACTGTTTAGTAATAAATAAATTATTTATCCTCTGTTTTTGTTTTGTTCGATTAGTGTTTGTGCCAAGTAGAACCGTTGGGAAGACTTGGGGAAAGTCTTGTTGAACTTGCTGTAAAAAACAGAAACTTTAGCGCTCACGAGAACTGCTGTCATTTTTATTTAAAGAGTGATATTTAGTTAATTATTTTTGAAAATGATTAATAGATAAATTCCTCACGTCTAGCAATTTATTTTAGAATTTTTGGGGTTCCAGATCTTGCGCTAGCTACAGATTACTACAGACTGTTCTGTTTTTGACAGATTCTGTTTTTCGTGTGTTGTTTACTTATTTTGATGAATCTATGGCTAGTAAAATAGTTTATAATCCATAGAGAAGTTGGAATACAGTAGGTTTAATACCAATATAAATAAAGAATGAGTTCATTACAGTACCTTGAAGTGGTCTTTTGTTTTCTTTCGCTAACGGAGCTCACGAGTTTTCTATTTTGAGTTTTGTGTTGTGAAGTTTTCAAGTTTTGGGTGAATTCTTTTGATGGATCATGGAACAAGGAGTGGCAAGAGCCTAAGCTTGGGTATGCCCATGGAACCCCCAAGATAATCCAAGGACACCAAAAAGTCAAAGCTTGGGGATGCCCCGGAAGGCATCCCCTCTTTCGTCCACTTCCATCGGTAATTTACTTGGAGCTATATTTTTATTCACCAACATGATATGTGTTTTGCTTGGAGCGTCTTGTATTATTTGTGTCTTTGTGTCTTAGTATGCCACAATCATCCTTGCTTTACACACCTTTTGAGAGAGCCATACATGAATTAAAATTTGATATAATACTCTATGTGCTTCACTTATATCTTTTGAGCTAAGTAGTTTTGCTCTATGTGCTTCACTTATATCTTTTGAGCTAAGTAGTTTTGCTCGATGTGCTTCACTTATATCTTTTGAGCTAGATAATTTTTCTCTATGTGCTTCACTTATATCTTTTGAGCGTTATAATTTTGCTCTATGTACTTCACTTAGATCTTTTATAGCACGGTGGTGGATTTGTTTTAAAGAAACTATTGATCTCTCATGCTTCACTTAAATTATTTTGAGAGTCTCTTAATAGCATGGTAATTTGCTTAATAATAATATGCTTGGTATTCAAGATTTGTGAAACTTTCTTTTGAGTGTGTTGAATACTAAGAAAAGATTGAAGCATGATAATTGTTTTGAGATATGGAGGTGATAATATTAAAGTCATGCTAGTTGAGTAGTTGTGAATTTAAAGAATACTTGTGTTAAAGTTTGTGATTCCCGTAGCATGCACGTATGGTGAACCGCTATGTGATGAAGTTGGAGCATGATTTATTTACTGATTGTCTTCCTTATGAGTGGCGGTCGGGGACGACCGATGGTCTTTTCCTACCAATCTATCCCCCTAGGAGCATGCGCGTAATACTTTGCTTTGATAACTTCTAGATTTTTGCAATAAGTATATGAGTTCTTTATGACTAATGTTGAGTCCATGGATTATACGCACTCTCACCCTTCCACCTTTGCTAGCCTCTCTAATACCGCACACCTTTCGCCGGTATCATACACCTACCATATACCTTCCTCAAAACAGCCACCATACCTACCTATTATGGCATTTCCATAGCCATTCTGAGATATATTGCCATGCAACTTTCCACCATCTAGTTCATCATGACACATTCATCATTGTCATATTGCTTAGCATGATCATGTAGTTGACATAGTATTTGTGGCAAAGCCACCATTCATAATTTATTCATACGTGTCACTTTGATTCATTGCATATCCCGGTACACCGCCGGAGGCATCCATATAGAGTCATACTTTGTTTTAGAATCGAGTTGTAATCATTGAGTTGTAAATAAATAAAAGTGTGATGATCATCATTCAATAGAGCATTGTCCCAAAAAAGAGAAAGGCCAAAGAAAAAAAGAAGGCCCAAAAAAAGAAAATAAATAAAAAGGGACAATGCTACTATCTTTTTTTCCACACTTGTGATTCAAAGTAGCACCATGATATAGCGAGTCTCATATATTGTGCTTCAAATTAGCACCATGTTCTTCATATAGAGAGTCTCATATGTTGTCACTTTCATATACTAGTGGGAATTTTACATTATAGAACTTGACTTGTATATTCCAATGATGGGCCTCCTCAAGTGCCCTAGGTCTTCGTGAGCAAGCAAGTTGGATGCACACCCACTAGTTTCTTTTGTTGAGCTTTCATACATTTATAGCTCTAGTGCATCCGTTGCATGGCAATCCCTACGCAGTCACATTGATATCTATTGATGGGCATCTCCATAGCCCGTTGGTACGCCTAGTTAATGTGAGACTATCTTCCCCTCCTTTTTTTCTTCTCCACAACCACCATTCTATTCCACCTATAGTGTTATATCCATGGCTCACGCTCATGTATTGCGTGAAGATTGAAAAAGTTTTGAAAAAGTTAGAGTTTGAAACAATTGCTTGGCTTGTCATCGGGGTTGTGCATGATTTAAATACTTTGTGTGGTGAAGATGGAGTATAGCCAGACTATATGATTTTGTAGGGATAACTTTCTTTGGCCATGTTATTTTGAGAAGACATAATTGCTTTGTTAGTATGCTTGAAGTATTATTATTTTTATGTCAATATAAACTTTTGTCTTGATTCTTTCTAATCTGAATATTCATACCACAATTAAGAAGATTTGCATTGAAATTATGCCAAGTAGCACTCCCGATCAAAAATTCTCTTTTTATCATTTACCTACTCGAGGACGAGCAGGAATTAAGCTTGGGGATGCCTGATACGTCTCCAACGTATCTATAATTTTTGATTGCTCCATGCTATATTATCTACTATTTTGGACTATATTGGGCTTTATTTTCCACTTTTATATTATTTTTGGGACTAACCTATTAACCGGAGGCCCAGCCCAGAATTGCTGTTTTTTTTGCCTATTTCAGTGTTTCGGATAAACAGAATGTCAAACGGAGTCCAAACGGAATAAAATCTTCGGGAACGTGATTTTCTCACCGAACGTGATCCAGGAGACTTCGACCCTACTCCAAGGGGTCAAAGAGGAAGCCACGAGGGTGGGGGCGCCCCCCCCCCACCCCTAGGGCGCGCCCCCCTGCCTCGTGGGCCCCTCGGTGCTCCACCACTGTACTCCTTCCTCCTATATATACCTACATACCCCCAAACGATCAGAACAGGAGCCAAAAACCTAATTCCACCGCCGCAACGTTCTGTATCCACGAGATCCCATCTTGGGGCCTGTTCTGGAGCTCCGCCGGAGGAGGGCCGTCATCACGGAGGGCTTCTACATCATCATAGCCTCTCCGATGAAGTGTGAGTAGTTTACCTCAGACCTTTGGGTCCATAGTTAGTAGTTAGATGGCTTCTTCTCTCTTTGCATCTCAATACAAAGTTCTCCCCCTCTCTTGTGGAGATCTATTCGATGTAATCTTCTTTTTGCGGTGTGTTTGTTGAGACCGATGAATTCTGGGTTTATGATCAAGTCTATCTATGAATAATATTTGAATCTTCTATGAATTCTTTTATGTATGATTGGTTATCTTTGCAAGTCTCTTCGGATTATCCGTTTGGTTTGGCCAACTAGATTGGTAGTTCTTGCCATGGGAGAAGTGCTTAGCTTTGGGTTCGATCTTGCGGTGTCCTTACCCAGTGACAGAAGGGGCAGCAAGGCACGTATTGCATCGTTGCCATCGAGGAAAACAAGATGGGGTTTATTTCATATTTCATGAATTTATATCTCTACATCATGTCATGTTGCTTAAGGCGTTACTCTGTTTTTAACTTAATACTCTAGATGCATGCTGGATAGTGGTCGATGAGTGGAGTAATAGTAGTAGATGCAGAATCGTTTCGGTCTACTTGTCATGGACGTGATGCCTATATACATGATCATGCCTAGATATTCTCATAACTATGCTCAATTCTGTTAATTGCTCAACAGTAATTTGTTCACCCACCATAGAATACTTATGCTCTTGAGAGAAGCCACTAGTGAAACCTATGGCCCCCGGGTCTATTATCATCATATCAATCTCCATCACTTTAATCTTGCTTTGCTTTTTTACTTTGCTTTTACTTTTTACTTTGCACCTTTATACCAAAAATACCAAATATTATATCTATCAGATCTCACTCTCGTAAGTGACCGTGAAGGGATTGACAACCCCTAATCGCGTTGGTTGCGAGTAGCTATCGTTTTGTGCAGGTACGAGGGACTTGAGCGTGGCCTCCTACTGGATTGATACCTTGGTTCTCAAAAACTGAGGGAAATACTTACGCTACTCTGTTGCATCATCCCTTCCTCTTCGGGGAAAACCAACGCAAGCTCAAGATGTAGCAGTGGGAACCCACTATTAAAATTAAAATTAAAGATCATGAATGCTATGCTTTATGTGATTTGGGTGCTAGCGTTTCCACGATTCCGAAAACTTTGTGTGATGTGTTAGGTTTCCGTGAATTTGATGATTGTTCTTTAAATTTGCACCTTGCGGATTCCACTATTAAAAAACCTATGGGAAGAATTAATGATGTTCTTATTGTTGCAAATAGGAATTATGTGCCCGTAGATTTCATAGTTCTTGATATAGATTGCAATCCTACATGTCCCATTATTCTTGGCAGACCTTTCCTTAGAACGATTGGTGCGATTATTGATATGAAAGAAGGAAATATTAGATTAAAATTTCCGTTAAGGGAAGGCATGGAACACTTTCCTAGAAAGAAAATTAAATTACCTTATGAATCTATTATGAGAGCCACTTATGGATTGCATAACAAAGATGATAATACATAGATCTATTCTTGCTTTTATGCCTAGCTAGGGGTGTTAAACGATAGCGCTTGTTGGGAGGCAACCCAATTTTATTTTTGTTCCTTGATTTTTGGTTCTTTTTAGTAATAAATCATTAATCTAGCCTATGTTTAGATGTGGTTTTATGCTTTTAATTAGTGTTTGTTCCAAGTAGAACCTTTGGGAAGACTTGGGGGAAGTTTTAGTAATCTTGCTGTAAAAACAAAAACTTTAGCGCTCACGAGATTTGCTGCCATTTTTTACTGGAGAGTGCGATTAGGTTGATTATTTTTGCATATGATTAATAGATAAATTCCTCACGTCCATCAATTTATTTTAGAATTTTTGGGATTATAGAAGTATTAGAAACCTACAGATTACTACAGGCTGTTCTGTTTTTGACAGATTCTGTTTTTCGTGTGTTGTTTGCTTATTTTGATGAATCTATGGCTAGTATCAGAGGTTATGAACCATAGAGAAGTTGGAATACAGTAGGTTTAACACCAAAATAAATAAAGAATTAGTTCATTACAGTACCTTAAGTGGTTATTTGTTTTCTTATACTAACGGAGCTCATGAGATTTTCTATTTAAGTTTTGTGTTGTGAAGTTTTCAAGTTTTGGGTAAAGATTTGATGGATTATGGAATAGGGAGTGGCAAGAGCCTAAGATTGGGGATGCCCAAAGCACCCCAAGGTAAAATTCAAGGACAACCAAAAGCCTAAGCTTGGGGATGCCCCGGAAGGCATCCCCTCTTTCGTCATCTTCTATCGGTAACTTTACTTGAGGCTATATTTTTATTCACCACGTGATATGTGTTTTGCTTTGAGCGTCTTGTATGATTTGAGTCTTTCCTTTTTAGTTTACCACAATCATATTTTCTGTACACACCTTTTGGGAGAGACACACATGAATTGGAATTTATTAGAATACTCTATGTGCTTCACTTATATCTTTTGAGCCAGATAATTTTGCTGTAGTGCTTCACTTATATATTTTAGAGCACGGTGGTGGTTTTATTTTATAGAAATTATTGATCTCTCATGATTCAATTATATTATTTTGAGAGTCCTTTAGAACATCATGGTAATTTGCCTTGGTTATGAGATTAGTCCTAATATGATAGGCATCCAAGATAGGTATAATAAAAACTACCATAGAAAGTGCATTGAATACTATGAGAAGTTGGATACTTGATAATTGTTTTGAGATATAAAGGTGGTGATATTAGAATGTGCCAGTTGAGTAGTTATGAATTTGAGAAATACTTGTGATGAAGTTTGCAAGTCCCATAGCATGCATGTATGGTAATCGTTGTGTAACAAATTTGAAACATGAGGTGTTCTTAGATTGTCTTCCTTATGAGTGGCGGTCGGGGACGAGCGATGGTCTTTTCCTACCAATCTATCCCCCTAGGAGCATGCGCGTAGTGCTTGGTTTTTGATGACTTGTAGATTTTTGCAATAAGTATATGAGTTCTTTATGACTAATGTTGAGTCCATGGATTATACGCACTCTCACCTTCCATCATTGCTAGCCTCTTCGGTATCGTGCATTGCCCTTTATCACCTTGATACTTGGTGCAAACTTCGCCGGTGCATCCAAACCATGTGATATGATACGCTCTGTCACACATAAACCTCCTTATATCTTCCTCAAAACAGCCACCATACCTACCTATTATGGCATTTCCATAGCCATTCCGAGATATATTGTCATGCAACTTTCCACCGCCTCATTTATGACACGCTTCATCATTGTCATATTGCTTTGCATGATCATGTAGTTGACATCGTATTTGTGGCAAAGCCACCATGGATAATTTATCATACATGTCACTCTTGATTCACTGCTTTCCTGGTACACCACCGGAAGCATTCATATAGAGTCATATTTTGTTCTAGTATCGAGTTGTAATCATTGAGTTGTAAATAAATAGAGTGTGATGATCATCATTATAGAGCATTGTCCCAAATAAAAAAAAGGAGAAAGGCCAAATAAAAAAAGGAAGGCCCAAAAAAAGAGAAAAGAAATAAAAAGGGACAATGCTACTATCCTCTTTTTCCACACTTGTGCTTCAAAGTAGCACCATGATCTTTATGATAGAGAGTCTCTTGTTTTGTAACTTTCATATACTAGTGGGAATTTATCATTATAGAACTTGGCTTGTATATTCCAACAATGGGCTTCCTCAAATGCCCTAGGTCTTCGTGAGCAAGCAAGTTGGATGCACACCCACTGACTTTCTTTTGTTGAGCTTATATACATTTATAGCTCTAGTGCATCCGTTGCATGGCAATCCCTACTCCTTGCATTGACATCAATTGATGGGCATCTCTCTAGCCCATTGATTAGCCACGTCGATGTGAGACTTTCTCCTTTTTTGTCTTCTCGACATAACCCCCTATCATTATTCTATTCCACCCATAGTGCTATATCCATGGCTCACGCTCATGTATTGCGTGAAAGTTGAAAAAAGTTTGAGATTACTAAAGTATGAAACAATTGCTTGGCTTGTCATCGGGGTTGTGCAAGATAAGAGCATTCTTGTGTGATGAAAATGGAGCATGACCAAACTATATGATTTTGTAGGGATGAACTTTCTTTTGCCATGTTAGTTTGAGAAGACATGATTGCTTAGTTAGTATGCTTGAAGTATTATTGTTTTTATGTCAATATTAAACTTTTGTCTTGAATCTTTCGGATCTGAACATTCATGCCACAATAAAGAAAATTACATTGAGAATTATGCTAGGCAGCATTCCACATCAAAAATTCTGTTTTTTATCATTTACCTACTCGAGGACGAGCAGGAATTAAGCTTGGGGATGCTTGATACGTCTCCAACGTATCTATAATTTTTTATTGTTCCATGCTATTATATTATATGTTTTGGATGTTAATGGGCTTATTTATACACTTTTATATTATTTTTGGGACTAACCTACTAACCCAAGGCCTAGTGCAAATTGCTAAAAAAAATTTGCCTATTTCGGTGTTTCGCAGAAAAGGAATATCAAACGGAATCCAAACAGAATGAAACCTTCGGGAGAGTTATT
Source organism: Triticum urartu (assembly GCF_056163025.1). Classification (NCBI taxonomy): domain Eukaryota; kingdom Viridiplantae; phylum Streptophyta; class Magnoliopsida; order Poales; family Poaceae; genus Triticum; species Triticum urartu. Next base: position 426,464,296 of record NC_141876.1, read on the forward strand.
TTTGGAACAAACATGATCTAGGGGACTTAGAGTGGACGTCAAGCAACAAACGAGGATTCCACGAGGCAGGGGGCGCGCCTACCCCCTTGGGCGCGCCCTCCACCCTCGAGGGCCCCTCGTGGCTCCACCGACCTACTTCTTCCTCCTATATATATCCATATACCCCGAAAACATCCAGGAGCACCACGAAACCCTATTTCCACCGCCGCAACCTTCTGTACCCAAGAGATCCCATCTTGGGGCCTTTTCCGGAGCTCCGCCGGAGGGGGCATCGATCACGGAGGGCTTCTACATCAACACCATAGCCTCTCCGATGATGTGTGAGTAGTTGACCTCAGACCTTCGGGTCCATAGTTATTAGCTAGATGGCTTCTTCTCTCTCTTTGGATCTCAATACAATGTTCTCCTCCATCTTCTTGGAGATCTATTTGATGTAACTCTTTTTGAGGTGTGTTTGTCAAGATCCGATGAATTGTGGGTTTAAGATCAAGTTTACCTACGAACAATATTTGATTCTTCTCTGAAATCTTTTATGTATGATTGGTTCTCTTTGCAAGTCTCTTCGAATTATCAGTTTGGTTTGGCCTACTAGATTGATCTTTCTTGCAATGGGAGAAGTGCTTAGCTTTGGATTCAATCTTGCGGTGTCCTTTCCCAGTGACAGCAGGGGCAGCAAGGCACGTATTGTATTGTTGCCATCGAGGATAAAGAGATGGGGTTTGTATCATATTGCTTGAGTTTATCCCTCTACATCATGTCATCTTGCCTAATGCATTACTCTGTTCTTATGAACGTAATACTCTAGATGCATGCTGGATAGCGGTCGATGTGTGGAGTAATAGCAGTAGATGCAGAATCGTTTCGGTCTACTTGTCGCGGACGTGATGCCTATATACATGATCATGCCTAGATATTCTCATAATTATGCACTTTTCTATCAATTGCTTGACAGTAATTTGTGCACCTACCGTAATACTTATGCTATCTTGAGAGAAGCCACTAGGGAAACCTATGGCCCCCGGGTCTATCTTTTATCATATAAGTTTCCAATCTATTTTATTTGGAAATCTTTATTTTCCAATCTATATCATAAAAATACCAAAAATATTTATCTTATTATTATTATCTCTATCAAATCTCACTCTCATAAGTGACCATGAAGGGATTGACAACCCCTTTATCGCGTTGGTTGTGAGGTTCTTATTTGTTTGTGTAGGTACGAGGGAACTGCATGTAGTCTCCTACTGATTGATTCCTTGTTTCTCAAAAACTGAGGGAAATACTTACACTACTTTGCTACATCACACTTTCCTCTTCAAGGGAAAACCAACGCAGTGCTCAAGAGGTAGCAGCCGTCACCGGTCCCCAGATCTGCTCGCTGCCGCGCCCCTACGTCTGTTCAAGGACTTCCCCGTCCTTCCTCGGACCCGGCAGGCGACGAGGTCCTACCTTCGGGTCCGGCAGTGGCGATGGGGGATGTGGGTCGCCAAGATTACTAATCGGGAGTCCCACACCTGCCGGTGGCTCGGTAGATTCCACACGGTCGAGCTCATGGCCATGGAGTACGACCGGTGGCAGGTCCGCTACCACGGCACGGCGGCTAGGCTCAATTTCCCCTTCGGCGCACGTCCGGTCGACCTCGGTCCGCCAGAGCCAGGGGTGGTGAGCTCGGCTATGGCGCGGGAGGACCGCGAGGCATGGTGATACGTCCATTTTGCATCATGTTTTCTTACTATTATTTATAATATTTTTATCCATAATAATGCTTTTTGGAGTAATTCTAATGCCTTTTCTCTCATAATTTGCAAGGAACACACCAAGAGGGAGAATTCTGGCAGCTGGAAATCTGGACCTAGAAAAGCTACGTCAGGCCACCTATTCTCCACTACTCCAAATGGGCTGAAACTTTACGGTGGAATATTTAAGAAATATTGGAGTCAATAAACACCAGAGGGGGACCACCAGGTGGGCACAACCCACCTAGGCGCGCCAGGCCCCCCTGGCGCACCCTAGTGGGTTGTGGCCTCCTCGGCCCACCTCAAGTGCCCATCTTCTGGTATATATGTGGTTTTGACCTAGAAAAAATATAGGAGGACTTTCAGGACGAAGCGCCACCACCTCGAGGCGGAACTTGGGCAGGAGCACTTTGCCCTCCGGCGGAGCGATTCTGCCGAGGGAACTTCCCTCCCGGAGGGGGAAATCATCGTCATCATCATCACCAACAACTATCCCATCTTGGGGAGGGAAATCTCCATCAACATCTTCACTGGCACCATCTCATCTCAAATCCTAGTTCATCTCTTGTATGCAATCTTGTTACCAAAACTATAGATTGTTGTTGGGGGTGACTAGTAGTGTTGATTACATCTAGTAGTTGATTACTATATGGTTTATTTGGTGGAAGATTATATGTTCATATCCATTATGCATATTAATACCCCTCTGATCATGAGCATGTTTATTATTTGTGAGTAGTTACTTTTGTTCTTGAGGTCACGGGATAAATCATGTTGCAAGTAATCATGTGAATTTGATATGTGTTCGATATTTTGATAGTATGTATGTTGTGATTCCCTTAGTGGTGTCATGTGAACATCGACTACATGACACTTCACCATATTTGGGCCTAAGGGAATGCATTGTTGTCGGTGGGAAACGACACCTATGGGGTCACTGGGATCCCTTCAACGGTTGGCGGGCGCGGGGTTGTGCAAAGAGCGGGTCTGGCGGTCAGCACGTAAATTGTTTATCCTGGTTTGGGCCACGGAGATGCATAAAACCCTAGTCCTGCTTTGGTGTATATTTGAGTGTTCTTGTGTTTTTGAACTAGCTGTGATGTCTCTCTAGTCCAAAAGATCTGAATCCCTCTCCAGTACGCCTCGGTCCTCCTTTTATAGATGAAAGGGGTCGCCACAGTGGCACAGAGGAGGTGGAAAGGTGTACAGTGGCTGAGTCTATCCTCTGGCATCGTCGGACAAACGCATTTAATGCGCTGCCGACGTGCCCCTCTTGCTTTATCCGGGACGGCAAGGAAGCTCGTCCCAGCTGTCGCCGCCTCGCCTGGCTCCGACGCGCGTCCGAGCTGACGAGGCGTTGTAGCGCCACGTTGGCCGGTTGCTAGGCTGGCGCGGTGGTGGAGCCTTCATGAAGATCTTCATGCCACCACGCAGGTGCTTGCTGAGTTGGTGTAGAGGCCGCGTGCTGCCACGCAGATGCCTGCCTAGCTGGTCGAGCTAGTAACTGCACGGGAGCGGCGGTGGAGTCTTGGCAAGCGCAGGCCTGGCTGCGGCCCCGCAGGTGTCCTCGGCAAGGGTCTTGCCGAGGGCCCGACAAGGGTCCCGCTGCGGCACCGCGGTCGTCCCCGGCAAGGATCTTGCCGGGGGTCTCGTGGATTTCCTTGGGAAGGATCTCGCCAAGGATCGTCATCTTCTGATTCTCATCTGATCTTGTGTATTTATGATCTCTACAAAGATCTGCATGCCACCATGGAGGTTCCTCCCGGGCCTTGGTTCCGATGTGGTTGATGGTGTCGGGAACCCTTGGGCTCAAGGGTGGCATGCTCTGCGGGCGTCAGGAAAGTTGCCCCGGCAAGGATCTTGCCGGGGCCGTGGAAACCACCCCATCAAGAGTCTTGTCGGGGGAGTCCACCTCGCCCTCTTGCTCTCTTTGCGCCCCTGGTCTTGGCGTTGCTCTAGCTGTCTTGTGCTCTGGCATCCCTCCTCTACCCTGCTTAGTGCGGCCGTGGGCGTGGCTCTGACTGCCCGCGCACAAGTAAAGGGGTGCAAAAGGAGAGCCCATACTTTTGTACACCGACGGGAGCCCCTGGGCCTAGGCCACATATAAGCGCGACGCGTTATTGGGCTAGGCCCAGAACGGTGCGCGGGCAGGTGGGGCTGATTTTTACCGCAGTAACTTTCCGTCCGTTGTGCTTCCCCACGACCCGCGTTGAACGCGCGACGTGGGGGGGTCATGCATGACGTGGGGATCATGCGTGGGGAGGTTTCCGCACGCATGCATCACATCGTGGTAAAGAGGTAGCTCGCACCTTCCCCATAAAAAAGTGGAAAACGCAGAGGCGCGACTCATTTACTGAGTGGAGTCGGGTCATGGTCTTCAAGGCGTCCGTGCCCCACGATCACGGGGCGGAGAACGATCGCCTCACCCGTCCCCTCGATTTCCACTCGCTCGCCATGTGTCCCCCATGCTCTGAAGATGGTAGGCGGCGGGTGCGGGCTTTGAATGACGGGGTGGGGAAACAGGCCGCTGCAGACTAGAGCAGCGGATCGGCCTCGATTCTCTACGCCCCCACATGGTCGGATTGGCTGAGTGGGGTGACCGAGCCCCGACCCCGCCCCTTTATAAGAAGGGGCAGGGGGATGGCACCCCACAATATTGCATCATCTCTTTCCTTCCACCTCGGCTCCGCTCTTTCATCTGCCATGGCGACAGGAGGCGCCGGCCCTTTGACGGTGGCGGCAAGGGTCTCTGCTCGACAGCGCGTCCCTCCTTCCCAAGAGCCCACGGCGGTGGAGCCGGTCATGAGAGGAAGGGGAGGGGCGAGGCCGAGGCCGGCGTGGCGCTCGGGGAAGAGGGGGACGGGGCGGCGCACCGGCCTTGCCTCCGTGAGCTGTCGGTGTCAAAACCGGCGGATCTCCTTAGTCTAGGACTCCCTCAGTAGCCCCTGAACCTGGCTTCAATGACGAGGAGTCCGGCGCACAGATTTTGTCTTCGGCATTGCAAGGCGGGTTCCTTCCTTCCGAACTCCAGAATAGTCTTTGGATGAAATAAGTATATCTGGACCTGTGTATATATTTGCGGAGAATACAATGCCCCATGAGCCCAACTTGTTGATAACTATTCATGACATCGTATCACGCCTGCCTGGTTTGCTATTTCCAACCGTTTGCTAGCGAGCCGCCCCACGTCTTGGGGCGCGGTTTTATTGGCACGTCTTGTCAAGGCAGAGATCGTGTTCCCTTATTTACGGGATTTTCATCAATGCTGCATAGGTAACTCAACCGTCCCCTGGGTACAACTCCTTGGTGATAGGTAAGTTTAGAGACCCAGGGGAGACGCCCAATATTCGATGCCTTTATATAGAGACTTAGTCTCGTCTTCTTCCATTGCGCTAGCTCCTTCCTCAACCCCAGCCACCCCAAGTTCCAACCCTCAGGTTCCAATCGCCACCAGCCCTAGTCATGTCCGGATCCAACCGTCAGGGCCGGTGGGTGGCTTCTTCTATCACAGAGGAGGATATTGCGAAGCTCCGCGTAGCGAGGTATCTGACCCCGGAAATCTTTCATCGGCTTCTGGCACAAGGGAAAGTCATACTAACCCCCAGATCTGGCGAGAGGGTAGTATTTGTATCCCACTTCCTTCACGGGCTAGGGTTCGCGCTTAACCCCTTCGTCCGGGGGCTCATGTTCTACTATGGGTTACATTTTCATGATCTAGCCCCGGACTCCGTTCTCATCATTTCGACATTTATCGTCACGTGTGAGGCCTTACTCCGGACTCCTCCGCACTTTGGTGTGAGGCTGCAGGTGGCAGAGGAGGAGCAGGCGGAGTGCGGCAGCATCATAATAGGAAAGTTGGCCGGCGCGGTTTGGCCCGAAGGATCTTTCGCCAAATCTCCCGGCCTATGGTAGCAGGGGTGGTTTTATATCAACGAGCCGCGGGTCTCCAAGTGGGCGGCTACACCCGCGTTCCGACCCGGCCCTCCAATTCAGCTCGCTTCATGGATCAATAAGGGATTGGACTGGGGATCCATCAATGAAGTGCAGACTCTGCAAAGTCGCATCCGAAGCCTTCCCGAGAAGGGCATGGATCTTATGAACGTCATTCAAGTAATGCTGGTCCGTCAGATCTTGCCATGTCAGCAGCGGACTCTCCGTATGTGGGTGTTTAACCCAGAAGGGCGGCGAACCCTACAGCACTTCTTCGGCACTACGCATGACGGAATGTGGAAATAGTATTTTGGGGAACAAGGGCAATGGCCCGACACCACCGAAGACGTTGGCCTTGATTGCAATCATCTAGATACTTCGGTAAGTACTCGATATCCGAGCACCTTCCATTTGAGCATCTTTTAACAAGATATTGAACAACCCGTCCCTGTTCAGGACTGGATAAAGAAAGCGGTGCTAATCTGGTGTCCGGCGCCTCTTCCCGAAGACCCTGCGACCGCCCTGCTGACGAGAATGTTGATTCCAACACCATACCAGGTGGCTGCATTTAGGGAAACCGAAATCCTTTTGCCCAAGGGCAAGGGTGCAGAGGGAGTCCTCCATGGCAAGAAGAGGGCTGCTTCCGAAGATCAGGAGGGGAAGCCTTCCAAGAGAGGCAAAACACCATCGTCGAGTAGCTTGGGCCAGGTGAGTGAGGCTGCCGTAGAGCTTGATGACGAGGACGAACCTCGAGGCAAACCGTAAGTGAGGCTGGGGCACTTTAAACGCACCTCGTTCTTTTCCCACTAGTGAAGTGATCATATGTTCATCCACGCAGGTTAACGCCTGGTGTTTCTCAATCGTCGTCCTCCTCAGGAGATCTTCTTCCAGAGATGATGGAGAGTGACATGCCTTCTCCGGCCTCATCGCCCAACAGAGGAGATGATACCGAGGTATCGTCCCGAAGGGCTCCTCTCGCACACCAAGTAGTACAAGATATGAAGAAAGCGTTACTCGAAGGTGGTGCCTCCGTCACCCGGGGTTCTGGGATCGAGACTGGCGTCCCTGAACCGTCCAGTTTACAAGCGGAGACGGTTCTGGAGGCAAGCAAGCGGGTTCCTTCACAGGAATGCCGTCTCCGACGACAGTTTCCGAGGACCCAGGAGCGCCGGAAATGCTGACGGACATGCTACAACGAGCGTCCATTTCAGAAGAGCACTGCTCCTTGATGGTTACGGTGGTCAAAAGGGTTCTATCCGTGAAGAGTGGATTGAACGAGGCCTTCACGAGCCTTCTAAGAGGTTTTGAGGTTTGTGATGTAGTTTTGTCAATTGAATTTTATTGACAGAATGCACCTGTTGTATATGCAGTAGCCCCTGAGACTCGGATTGCCTTTCGAAGGAAGCGATCGGAGGATCAAAGAGATATGCTCAGGTATTGACCTTGATGTAATTTGAAATACATGTTGTCTCCCCTCCTGTGGCTTCCCGACATACGGAAGTGGCAGAACTGCAGCTAAAGCTGGATATTGCGGGGGTGACATTGCACTAATCAATAGGCGTCTTGACGACTCGCAAGGTATATATTTGAGCATTCCTTACACCAGTGTGCTTGACACTGAAAAGAGCTTTATATGAAATGTGCATGAAATGCAGATAGTGCTGCCACCATAGAGGCTCTTCAGGCGGAGCTAGTCCGGGCCAAGGAGCGGGCCTTGTTTAGTGGTGCTGCTGCTGAAAGGGTATCAGATGAACTGAAGGCCGAATAAGCTATGCGATGCCAGGGCAGGGAGAAGATATCCACGATGACACTTGCTTTGGAGAATGCTTCTGGCCGCTGCGAATTTCTTGAGAAGGAGAATAAAGCTTTAACAGCTGAACTGGACAAGGCCAGTCAGGAGGCGAGAGAAGCGCGATCAGAGTCCAGAGCACTCCGTGAGGAGGTTCGGCAGGCGAAGGAGATAGTGGCTGGAAAGCCTTTTCTGCTGCAGACTAAGTTCGGTGACCCGGACTATGCTCAGCTGAACAAAGTGTGGAGTTCTCCGGACGAGTATTTGGACTTGTCGAAGAGTTCTTCCGATGCAGCGCGGTATTACCAAGCACGAGCTGGATATGCAATGGAGAAGCTTTTTTGGTCACAGTTTGGCGCGTCAAAGCGCCCGCTGCTGCTCAATTAACAGATGTCCCAATGGGCCGAACTTCATAGGGTATCTGGCGCTGCCATGAAGGATGTCATAGTCCGGCTATGGCCGACCGATCCTGCGCCGAATAGCTATTTCGGTTTGGTGTAGAAGCTTGTCGATGCAGTGCCGTGAATCGATGTTGCGAAGCGATCGGCGTGCATTGAAGGTGCACGGATGGCCCTTTCCCGAGTCAAGACATTCTGGGGGAAGATGAAGGCCATCGATGTCGCGACAAAGGGTCCGCCCAAAGGCGAGGACCATCCGAAACCAGAGCATTATTTTGAAGACGTCCTGGAGGCGGCCCGCTTGATTGAGGTTCAATGCTCGAAAGACATAATTTTCGAGTGAGGTGTATAATGATTGTAAAAGACAATTTTATAGTTAATCTATTTATGTTTTGCTCGAAAAGCTTGAATTCCTCCTGTGCGGCCGTTTTAATATAATCTGAAAGTTTTCCAGTCGTCGGCTTCAGCCCCCTCATAGGAAGTACGGGGGTGCTCGGAAAAGCATTTAATCACTCTTTAACCAACGTCTTGGTCCGTGAAGGACGTGATAATGCGGCGAACCAGGCAATCGGACTATAAGGCGTTAACACTTTCACTTAGCCGTAGGAGTTTTATGGTGGGGTTACGACATAGCCCCTGGTATGTATGCGGCGTGTCGTGCCTGACATATCTGGTCTAAAAAAGATCCCTCGTGTTTCACGGAGAATCGCCAAGGATTCCAATAAATCATCAAGTGGTTGACCAGCTCTCGCCGCATCATCACAGTCAGTTTTCAGCTTTCTCTACTGAGGTGCTCATCCAGTTTAGGCCAGGGCACAATCGCAATAGTTCTCCCTTTACTACCCTAGCTGATAGAGCAGAATGTAGGGTAGCAAGCACAGGAGCCGGGCAACCCAACTATTGACCCAAGACAATGATTCGGAGCTGATGCATATAAGGCCAAACTTGCGACGCCAAAGTACACTTTAGAGATGTTCGGACTTTTACTAGCAACTCATCCGTTCCCATGCCGAGCCCCTAGCAGGGTGTGCCGAGGTGCATCTGCAAGTCATCGTTGAGGTCGTACTTTATTGTTGAAAGAGTATGAGAGATCGGTTCCGGTGAGTCTTACTGAGAATGGAGCAATGTGCCAATGATAATTTTGTGTGTGTGTATAAAGAGAAAGCACGGACCCGGCTATTTGACATGCTCGTGGTCAGGATCAGAGGAAAAAGGGCATATTACAGGCTCGGAATAAAGAGTGCGGTCTACAAAAAGTAATTTTGGACCTCATGTCGCACGTCTGCGTCGCCCATCCTCAGGGAGGGGGATCCTTAACGGAAGTAACCCCTTAGGTGAGTGTATGGATCCGAACTCCGATAGAGTCCGCTGTAGATGTTGTCCAGTTGGTCACCTGTTCTTTAAGGATGAAACAGAAAAAAATGAGAAAAACATATAAAAAACGTTACGGGAATCCTTGTAGGGTTGTCCGTATTGTGCTTCCGCCGATGCCCATGGTATCTTGAGTGCGTAGTGATGTGCGCGTGGTGCAAATTTCGCCAGTACAGTAGGTGGGTGGCGGAAGCCGAACTGCTATTTGCGTTCCTGGAGTGGTCGAACGTCGGAGGGGAACTTTTTCTGGCCCCTGGTGTTCTACTAGCGAGCCGATCCGTCGTCTTTGTCACCCGGTGGCCTCCTCCCGTTGTGATCAACATTAAGCTTGCCTGCCTGCTTGAAGACCCAACATTTATGGTTGGTATGATTAGCTGGCCTATCAGGGTGACCGTGAATCTGACATATGTTCCCTGGAAGTTGTCTCGAAAGGCGTCTTCCAAATCTTCCCAGTTGCCAATAGAATTTTCTGGCAAACTATTTACCAGTACCGAGCTGGCCCTTTAAGCTTGCGAGGTAGGTATTTAATGGCGTGGAGGTCGTCTCCGCGGGCCATGTGAATATGGAGGAGGTAATCCTTGATCCATACCGCGGGGTTTGTTGTCCCATCGTATGATTCGATGTTAATGGGTTTAAACCCGTCTAGAAATTCGTGTTCCATTACTTCGTCCGTGAAGCAGAGGGGTGTGCGGCTCCTCTATGTTGGGCCACACTATGAAGCACCTCCGGCGGGCTCCGTTTACGGTGCTCGGACCAGGCGTGGTCAGCTCTGTAGTGTCTGAATAGGCGACCATCATCATCGGTCGGGGTATATCTTCATGATCTGTACATCGATCTTGTGCGTCCTGCTCTACCCTCCGTGTCTTGTTTGATATCGCGAGTGTTCCCCCGAGCTGTTTTGTTTTGACGGCCGGATGGGTTGGTATGGTCCTCTGCTTGGGCTACTTCTTTGTCTGGACCGAACTATGGTCGGCCCGCCGCATTGTTCGATGGTGGTATGGGCTCCATCGCCCTGCCATCGTATTGAGGGGGCCACCTACTCTTGGGGTGGCTTTTGTCTGGGCTGCTAAGGCCGTATTCTTTGGCGGCCAAGACCTCGGTCCATCTATCATTGAGCAAGTCTTCGCTTGCTTGAAGCTGCAGCTGCTTCTTCCTTAAGCTCCTTGCAGTGGCTATAAGCCGGCGTTTAAAGCGCTCATGCTCGAGAGGTTCCTTTGGCATGGTAAAATCCTCGTTGCCGAGGATCTCCTCCTCCTCGGAGAGAGGGAGATAATTTCTATCCTCCAAGTCCCCACATGTGGCCTGTTCGTCAGGGCTGTCTTGCCCGCCTTCCTGTTCCTCCTGCTCGGATTCTACCTCAAGAGGGTCTTCGTTGTCCAGAGTATCGTCTTCTATGGTGCTGGCAGTGTTTTCTCTTGGGCAATGAGGCCTAGAGCGCCGGTGTCCGGGCTGTGTACCAGGCAGTTTATCCTCGACCGGATCCTCCTTCTCATTGTCGAGAGCGTCGTAAGGTGTGTCTATCATACACACATCATACCAGGAAGTTCTTATCACGTGTCTAGCGGGTAGTAGGCTCTGGCCTTGCCCCTCATCGTCGTCCACACCGTCGATGTCTTCGGAGCGGGGGTCGGGTGTGTTGGTTACATCTTTAACAGTGGCTATGAAGTGGGTGGCAGGTGGGAAGCAAAATTCTCCGCTGTCCGCCGTAAGTTCGAACTGAACATAGTTCAGAGACGGGTCGTCCGCCAGGGATAGGTTTTTTAGCGGGTTTAGTATGTCGCCCATGGGCGAGTGTTGGAAGACATTTGCGGCGCTGAACTTGAAGATCGATAACCGATCGAGTCCCGTGTACGCGGGCTCGCAGGGTTTGGAGCTCGACATCAGAGGCGAGTCCGGGGTTCCGTAGATGCAGATACCGTATGAAGTGGAATCTGCGTGTGGCTCCAGCACCGCGGAATCGGTAGTCCCCATGATGGGGTTGAGCTTCCCATCTTCGGACGACTTGAACTGCTCTGGATTTGAGGCCGGAGCTGCTACGGTAGCTATCTCCTGGATGTGACCTGATGACAGGTTTAAGCCATGTTCATCGGGGCGATGGGGAGCGGTTGCCGCAGTCTCGAATTTGTCGAAGATCAAGTCCCCACGGATGTCCGCAACGTAATTCAAGCTCCCAAATCTGACCTGATGGCCAGGGGCGTAGCTGTCAATCTGCTCCAGATGGCCAAGCGAGTTGGCCCGCAATACGAAGCCGCCGAATACGAACATCTGTCCGGGGAGGAAGGTTTCTCCCAGGACAACATCATTACTGATGATCGAAGGGGCCATCAAGCCCTTTGCTGATGGCATAGTGGAACTCTCAATGAAAGCACCAATGTCGGTGTCAAAACCGGCAGATCTCGGGTAGGGGGTCCCGAACTGTGCGTCTAGGATCGATGGTAACAGGAGACGGGCGACACGATGTTTATCCAGGTTCGGGCCCTCTCTATGGAGGTAATACCCTATGTCCTGCTTGACTGATATTGATGAATATGAGTGTTACAAGAGTTGATCTACCACGAGATCATAATGGCTAAACCCTAGAAGCCTAGCCTATGTGGGTATGGTAATGAGTATGTGTGTGTGTCCTTTCCAGACTATCCCCTTCGGTTTATATAGACACCGAGGGGATCTAGGGTTTACATGGAGTCGGTTACATAAGAAGGAATCTTCGGTCGCCAAGCTTGCCTTCCACGCCAAGTAGAGTCCAATCCAGACACGAGTACGCCTTCGGTCTTCGTTTCTTCACAGCCCATCAAGCCGACCCATGGATAACAGGCCGGACGCCCGAGGACCCCTTAGTCCAGGACTCCCTCACCAGCGATGCCTCCCCCAATGGAGGGCCGCGTCGGGGACCAGCCTCGTGAGTTCTTCATCAGGCTGCGTCGGCCACCGCGTCGTCGCCTTCGTCTTCCTGCGCCATTCGCTCGGGAGATGGAGCTCGATCCGCCCCAGACCCTGAGGTTGCATATGAGGGGCTGCGGGAACAACGGCACGCGGGTCGACGTTCACTTTCCCGCCCCTCACGTCTTGTATCTTCGCTGCGGATGGAAGACTTTTGGTCGTATCCACAACCTGACGGCGGGGCTCGTTCTCTATTTCAAATTTACGGAGAACGACCTGCTTCCCGTCAAGGTCTTCGGAGACTCTGGAACTCGCCTGAAGTGCTGCGTGGAGAGCTCCTCCGATGATGAAGACTCCTCCTCAAGCGGGAGTGATGGGGAGGACAGTGACAGCGACAGCGACGACGAGGACGTCGAGCGAGGGCACGTCGACCTCGTCTCTGACTGACCGCATCGCCCCTCCCTCCGCCGTGCGCTCCGCCGAGGGCCTTCCTCGTCAAGCTCTCCATCGACGCGTTCCCTATCTCCTCCTTTTTGCTTTCACCTGCCGTACTTGGGAGGAAAAGGGCAAGAACGGGGATCACGGGGCACTTATCTTTTCTAGTTTGTAAGTCTGCATGCACTCGTTAAATTTCAAAATTTGTAATCCCCTTGCTCTTGTACCCATTCCGTATGAATTGTACTTGTCCGCAACGTATGAATGAAAAGAAGGGTGTTTGCCGGGTTTTGCTTGCGCATGGGTGAGGGCCACACCGAGGAACACATCCTCGTTATCTTAAGATAAACATTGTATCCCGGCAACAGGCCTTGCCGTCCTCCTGCTCTATGGCTCGGCTACACTCATGCCCTTGGCGGAGGTAGGGGCTGAGTAGGATTAGGCCCTTCGCTCTCCCTCTTTCCATCGCACTACAACCAAGTTCTGGCCCAAAGTAAGTTTTTCGGACACGGGACAGAGGGAGCAAGATGGTACGAGAGCGAGCGAAGCCTTATACGTTCAAGGTTCATACGAGGGCACAGAGTGGGGGAGAAAGACTTATCTGATGTCGCAGCTGTCGGTGTCAAAACCGGCAGATCTCGGGGTAGGGGGTCTCGGGCTGTGGATTTAGGATCAATGGTAATAGGGACGATGAACATGGTGTTTTTACCCAGGTTCGAGCCCTCTCTATGGAGGTAAAACCCTACGTCCTGCTCTTGTTTATATCAATGGAGTATCAAGTACAGAGTTGATCTACCTCGAGATCATATATTATGGTCTAAACCCTAGAGGTATGATGAGTAATGTCATAATGATCTAGCCTATCTATCAACTAGCCTTGCCTTGGTTTATATACTCCCTCCTTCCATCTATATAGAGCCTAATGCATTTTTCAAGACCACTTTTGACTATTGACAAAATTAATAGTACATGACATGCATAATGTGAAAATTATATCATTGAAAGCTCCTTTCGCATACGAGTTTAATGGTATGCTTGTGTGAGTTGCATGTCATAAATTATTGCTCTAACATTTGGTCAAAGTTAGCCTTGAAAAACGCATTAGGCCTTATATAAATGGAAGGAGGGAGTAATGCACCAGAGGCCTAGGATAACAAGAGTCCTAGTCAAATACGCCTGTGGGGAGGAGTCCTTGTCTTGATCACCAAGTCTTGTGGAATCTTCCTAGTGTATACATCGGTTGTCCGAACTGGCCCATGAGTATACGGCCATGGGGGACCTCGGCCCAATCTAACTGATCGGGAGACGACGTGGTGAGTACCCCCTAGTCCAGGACACCATCAGTAGCCCCCTGAACCGGTCTTCAAGTTGGGGACGCTCCTTGATTCTTCCAAATTGTTCTTCATCTTTGGCCATCGGTCTTGAAAACTGGTTCAACAAATCATCTCATCTTCGATCTTGAGGATCGCCGAAGTGAATCCGGAGAGTTTACACGTCGGGTATTCGAGGAGCCCTTTAAGTTATCGGCCTTTATCAATGCCTTGTTATTTTTTACGCCACACTTCGGGTTTGAAGTTGTTCCCGTGCGGTGGTGTCCTCTTGCATCCGAGCTCCAACACCGGACTGCATTCGAGATATCTTTTGTAGCAGAGCACCAATGCCGGACTATATCCGAGGTGTCATAGATCACCTTGGCTTGAAGAAGTTTGAAGGAGGTTATCCGAGTTTAACGCTGGAAATGCCCTATATGGAGCCAGCCACTGGCGCCCGAGCTTTACGCCGGACTGCTTCCGAGGTGGTGCACCACCCCGACTGCGGGTCTATTTTTGGTCAATATTTTTGATTGGTGCAATTTATTCTCTGTCGAGATATATATAGCCAGTAGCCCTCAAGGTGTGTATCGGTCTAAAACCCGAGATGCACCTGAAGGATGACATAAGACCGCTGATCCCAGTAGCCCCTGAGACTCAGGTTGATTCGCAAAATTGGCCTGAGGGTCAACTCCTAGCTCGGCAGAATACTTCGGGACACAAAAAGTGGTGTGCAAAGTCCTCGAGACTCAGGTTGGGTGCGGCCGACCAACCTGAGGATCATAATCACCTTGAAAACTATATTTCACTTAAATTTTCTGCATTGGATTGCCAATGCAGTAGCCCCCCGAGAATTGGGTTGGGCAACATGGCCGACCCTAGGATCGTACCTCCTCGGGAACTAGTTCAACTGTCATGTATGTTTTGACAATATCGAGGTGGGGTGTAACGCCCTCGATGCGGCTATATCTCCCATGTGTCGAAGCACGACTTAGAGGCATGACCGCATTGAAAGCAATGTCGCAAGTGAGGTAATCTTCGCAAACAACCCATGTAATACAATAGGGGGAAAGATACATAGTTGGCTTACAATCGCCACTTCACACAATACATGAATAAAGCAATACATCATCCAGATACAATCAAGGTCCGACTACGGAACCAAAATAAAAGAAGAACCCCAAAAGCGACACGGTCCCCGATCGACCCCAACTGGGCACCACTACTGATCAACTATAACGAAACAACACAAAGGACAAGATCTTCATCGAGCTCCACCTTGAGCTTGGTTGCGTCACCTGCTCGGTAACATCGGCACCTGCAAGCTGGTTTTGGAAGTATCTGTGAGTCACGGGGACTCAGCAATCTCACATCCTCGCGATCAAGACTATTTAAGCTTATAGGTAAGGCAAGGTAATATGTGGAGCTGCAGCAAGCGACTAGCATATATGGTGGCTAACCTGTTCGCAAAAGAGAGCGAGAAGAGAAGGCAAAGCACGATCGAGAAACTATGATCAAGAAGTGATCCTAGAACAACCTACATCAAGAATAACTCCAACACCGTGTTCACTTCCCGGGCACCGCCGGAAAGAGACCATCACGGTAACACACACAGTTGATGCATTTTAATTAAGGTCAACTTCAGGTTTTCTACAACCGGACGTTAACAATTTCCCATCTTCCCATAACCGCGGGCACGGCTTTCGAAAGTTCAAATCCCTGCAGGGGTGTCCCAACTTAGCCCATGACAAGCTCTCACGGTCAACGAAGGATATTCCTTCTAGCGGGAAGACCCGATCAGACTCGGAATCCCGGTTACAAGACATTTCGACAATGGTAAAACAAGTCCAGCAACACCGCCCGAATGTGCCGACAAATCCCGATAGGAGCTGCACATATCTCGTTCTCAGGGCACACTCAGATGAGACATCCTACGAGTAAAACAAAACCTCAAGTTGCCCCGAGGTGGCCCCGCAGTCTGCTCGGTCGGACCAACACTCAGAGGAGCACTGGCCCCGGGGGGGGTTAAAATAATGATGACCCTCGAGAGAGCGACTCCCAAGGGAAAAGTAGGTGGTGGTGAGGCAAAAGGTAAAACCAAGGTTGGGCATTGCTGGAGGAGTTATACTCAAGGCGAACTGTCAAGGGGTTCCCATAATAGCCCAACCGCGTAAGGAACGCAAAATCCGGGAACATAACACCGATATGACGGAAACTAGGGCGGCAAGAGTGGAACAAAACACCAGGCATAAGGCCGAGCCTTCCACCCTTTACCAAGTATATAGATGCATTAATTAAATAATAGATATTGTGATATCCCAACAAGTAAACATGTTCCAACAAGGAACAACATCTCCATGTTCCAACAAGGAACAAACTTCAATCTTCACCTGCAACTAACAACGCTATAAGAGGGGCTGAGCAAAGCGGTAACATAGCCAAACAACGGTTTGCTAGGACAATGTGGGTTAGAGGCTTGGTTCAACAATATGGGAGGCATGATAAGCAAGTGGTAGGTATCGCAGCATAGGCATAGCAAAAGAGCGAGCATCTAGCAAGCAAAGATAGAAGTGATTTCGAGGGTATGGTCATCTTGCCTGAAATCCCGCAAGGAAGAAGAACGAGTGCATGAAGAAGAGAAACGGACGTAGTCGAACGGTTCCTCACAAACGCGACGTTAACGGAACCAACCCGAAAAAGCAACACCGGAAAGAAGCACACAACATAGTAAACAACCAACACATCAACATGGCATGATGCACAATCAAGTATGATGCATGTCTGGTTTAAATATGCATGGCATGGCAAAGTGCACAAACAACACTACAAGTTAAGTGGAGCTCAATATGCAACGGGTTGCATATTGACGGAACACCACATCAATTATTTAGTTCTCTCTCGTTTATGTACCCCAACAATATTAAATGTTCTTAACATGGCAAGGGTGAAGCAAAGTAAACTACCTATCTAGTCAAGTTTAAATGAGGCCGGAAGCAACGAACAACAAATTCCGGTAAATCCCCATATGCATATTTTAGATTTGGTGCTGTTTTGCCCTAAACATAATTTTAGAGTTATTAAACATGCAAAGTAAAGCCACCATGTTAAACTAGGCAAAATTCTACCCCATTTACATATAAAGATTATTAAATTCCGAGTTACGGTTTTTTAGTTATGAATTAAAGCATTTTAGCAAGTTATTTAAGCAAATTTAAACAAACAACATTTTAAACATGGATGAGAGTGACATATTATGAAACTAGATGAATTTCTAAGCATGTTTCATATATGACATATTTTATTTGGATGCAAGGTTCAAAAGTTATTAGCAGTTTAAAATAGGGGCAAAATCTGTAAATATGCAATGCTATGAGAAATTAACAAATCGTTGACAAGAGAAAAAAACGAACAGGCCGAATCTGGCAGCCCAGCAGCGCACAGGGGTAGGTGGGCGGCTGCTCACCACTGGTCCAAGCCCTAGTGGGTGGAGAGGGAGAGGCCGGCAGGGGCGCGCTGGGTCGGCCCGCTTGGCTCGATCGAAAGAGTCAACGCGGCTTGGCTCGCTCGTGTTCTAACTGAAGAAGCAGAGGAACGCAGCAGTTCTGCGCGGCGGGACATGGCAGCAGGGCGGCGACGGTACTTGGGAGCGACGCGGGGCAAAGCGAGCAAGGAGGCAGGGGCTTGCCGGCGGCGCGAGAAGCGGCTGGTCTCCGACGCGGTGCAGCAGCAGCGGAGCAGATCTTGCCGGAGAAGAGGTCGCGGATGGCGGAGCTACTCCCTGAAGAAAACTGGTGGCGCGGCGGTTTCAGAGAGGAAGATACTTGGGAGAATAGAAGGGAGACGGGGAGACGGAAGGAAGATGAGGCATGGGGGAGCCCGGACCTGCTGTTGGTACGGTAGCTCGCCGACGATGGCTCGAGGCGCGACGGCGTTGGTCACAGGCAGAGGCACCAAATGGAGCTGCGGCTTCATCAGGACTTCGCGGCGCCGGCGGCAGGGACTTGAGGCGACGGCGGCGGTGGTGCTACGAGCCACCGGATTCGGCGGGGAGCAAGTCGGCAGAGGAGGCAGCTGCGCTTGACGCTCGAGACGAACAGAAGGGGACGGGGTCGGCCTGGTGATGAGGACTTGGTGCGAATCCATGGCGGCGCTAGACGCGGGTGACGAGGCGCAGGAGGTCCAGGAACAAAGTGAGTAGGCGAGGGCGGCCATGGCGTTCGGCGATTGCGTTCGATTCCTGCGATAAGAAGCAAAGGAGGGGATTTGAGAGCTCCGAGAGAGAGAGAGATGAGCAGAGGAGTGAGATGCAGGAGAGGGGGCATGGGACTGGCCTGGTGTTCATCCAGTGTGGAAACGGCCCCGGGCGATGGATCAAGGGAGGGTGCGCGGCGACGATGAGGTTCAGGACGGGGACGCCGGTGTAGAGAGGAGCGCTCGGGCGCTGCTGCTGATTGGGTGGCGCTGAAAACAAGGGAAGATGGCGGCGGTGATTTGGGTAGGTGGGATCCCGATGTGGATTCGGTGGAGTGGCGGCGGCGACGAGTGGATGGGACAAGATCCCTAGGTTTTAGGGTTTGGGTCTAAAGATGGACTAGGGTGTACATATATATAGGAAAAAAGAGGAGTTGGATCATCCGATCAAAATCCGACGGTCGAGAATAGATAGGCTAGGAAAATCCAAATAAGAAACGGAGATGTTTCGTAGATGTTTGGGGTTGATCCTGATCCAATGGTGACGACTGGTCGGGTCGGGTCCAGGACAACTTCCGAACGCGCGCGAGGGGTTCGATGCACTGTGCAGAGAGGGTAGGCATGGGCCTAGGTGAACTGTGGCGAGGCTGAGAGGAGAGAAGAGAGAGAGGGCCCGACAGCAGTTTCCGGAGACTGAAAACGTCCGACGATAGACCGGCTATACTGCCGCTATAGTTAACCGTTGGGGCGTCAAACGGACTCCAAATGCGATGAAATTTGGCAGGCGACCTACTGACAACATAAAAACACCGCATGCCAACTTTCAACCCATTCCGAGAACATTTCCCGGCCACTTATAAAATAATATTTCGGACATGCCGCGGGCGCGTGCAAGTGTGGTTGGGCTCGGGACGGACAACGGACGGAACTGGGGAACCCGAACGGATGCAAGTTTTGAAAACATGATGATGCAATGCACATGATGCAATGACAAGATGCAACAACAGCGAATAACTGGAGGGTACCTGGCACATCGGTCACGGGGCGTTACATGGGATTCAGCAGAAAAGATGTCGAACTGTAGTTTTAGAAAAGAGTTTCACGCCGAACACCTCAACCAAGAGAATGTTCTGCTTCCTGAAAGGAAAACATAAAATAGGTGAAAAGATGTTATAATCTCAAAGGCCAAAAACATGCGTAAAAACTTTATGTCTAGATTGAATCAGGTTGTTTTGGTGCCAATAAGAAATTGGTCTTAAAATTGTACTTTCGTCATGCTTTGACATGACAAATCCGATCTCTAGACTTCAAGTGGGTGAGCCTTCGGCTTCAACCTCCCTATCCCGAAGGCGGAGTGTTTCTCAGGCCAGTTTAGCGAACTAAACGTGAGTAGCTTTAGAGAGAAACCAAGCTACCCGACTATTGATCATACACATGTGTCGAGAAAGGGGTGGTAGAAAAATACTGTGCAACGACTAGTAAAAACGACTCATACTAATTCAAGAGCCCCCAAGCGACTTGGGTAAAAGAATTTTATCTATAATGAGTGTATGTACCGAAGTACTTATATCATATATGTGTTCACCCGAACTTCAAACGCGTCTTAACCGACCGTCGGCTTCTCCCTCTTCGGTCAAGGGCCGAAAAGTGTTATGTACTCCACCTGTCGAGAATATCGACGGTGTTTCCGATAACCAGGCAATAAGGGCATAAGGCTGTAACAGACAAAGCGCGCTCAAGGAACTTATGCTATATTACTGACGAAGTGTAAGAAGCATCTTCGAAGAAAATAGTACCTCCACCGATACCTTTCTTCGGTTGCTCATTGTTACTATGAGACTTGTGCAGTAGATTTTTCGTATTCATGAGTTCCGTTGTGTGCCGACCATGATTGAAAATAATAAGAGCGCTAGCTTTCGGCTTCACCCAGTCTAAGGTCTGAGCTCGGATGACCTGATCATGACAATCGCAGAGGTGCTCCCTTTACTCCCTAGCTGAACAATCGGAAACGTAGGGGTAAACACAGGAGCAAGGCAACCCAGCTTGCGGAACACTTAAGTCAACATGGTGCATATTGTGGCGTAATACACGAATAAGGAACGAAGCCATACAAGTATAATCATATGTAAGAGGAAAGGCTTCATAAAGGAAGCCCCCAAGTAAACAGGGTATTTGAATTTGTGTGTCACAAACAAAGTTTTGACAAGGAAGTTTTACACGAAAACTTCTTTCCTAAAAAAGTATAATGCTTGGTCGAACCGAACGAAATTTAAAACCGAAAGTTGTTGAGCATGAAAAAGACTTAGCTGGTTAATGTGCTCGGTGTTGATGACGAGGTCCGGACTTATGGCGGGACGAAAACATAGTCCTTGGCTTGGCCGAGGTCCCAGCCCCCAAGAGAAAAGAGCTCGGCTTGACGAAGTGGCGACATAGCGCGGTCGACGTGTTGAAGAGCAGCCCCTGGTCCAGCCGAGCTAACGAAGCTGGTCGGCTGATGCTGCCGGAGTCCCTGGGGTAGGTTTGATGAAGAGATGGAAAAGCCCCCGGTCCAGCCGAGGTGACGCGGTAGGTCGGTAAGGCGACGACGGAAACCCCATGTCAGCACGTCGGTATGCTGGAGTGACAGTGCTGCCCGACCCAAATCATTTACCTGTGCACGGAACATAGTGCAAGCCGGAGATAATAATAAAAAATCGTTGCATGATTAATAATTTATGCAAAGTGAGTAATAAAAGAAATATGGCCCTTGTGCCGAACACTCGATGAGGTAGAGCTCTCTCAGCGATGCCGAAGTTCCAGAGGCAACCAAACATGTCGGTGTGGCAATTCAACCAAGAAGGTGATCAAGAGAGCCAATTTATGCCGATTGGGATGACGATGCCGGCCTGCCGAAGTGATCGCTGACGCAGTCAAAGTCAATAACCATATGGTTGCGCCGAGCCGAACTATCTTCGGCCTCGATGGGTGTTGACGCGCCAGGTAATGCGCGGTGTAAGTCTGCCTGCATAGATAAAATAGTGCAAGGCCAGAGATGATAATACATATTTTTTTTATATATAAAAGATACCCTCTACTTAATTAACTTAAGTAAAGTAGATAATTAAAAGAAAAAAAAGCCTGGATGTCTAGGTTAGCTCGACGAAGTAATAGGATGTAGATGCCAATGCAGGTTCAAATATGCACGGCAATTACGCCGCCACAGCGCCGTCCAAACTTGTTCTGAGAACGCGGCGACGCGGCTTGATGGCGACCTAAAAATGTCGGGGTCCCTGGGGCAACGATGTCGGCCTGCACACACAAACAGTGCAAATCCAAAGTAAAGGATTTCTTGATGTATGAAATTGTACAAAATAAATAAATGGAAAAATTGCACCTGAACCCGGATAACCATAGGAGCAAAAAAACTGCGCCAAAGTGCTCTAGGGCATTCACGTGAGAGGTAGCTAGATTAGACTAATTGCTCCATGGTTAGACTTCGATAGAAAATGTGAAGAAACAAGAACTGCTGGACTTTAAAAAGAAGAGGACAAGGAATCTTCCTGGACTCATGCTGCGAAGCTGAATTCATGTCAGCCCCGGTGCACTGCCCGCCGCCTCGACTGGATCACTGTTGTTCGGATGGCAGACTTATTTGTTGTTCGCGTATGCAGCGAGTTCACCTGCTCGACTACTTATTTGGATCTGTGCGCTTTTCCAGGATTTAATACGGCATGCGGGGTTACTCGTCCTTGGATGCTCTGAGGTCAGTTTATTTGTTGTGGTGACCCCGCGACATAGTCTGGATTCATCTGGCAGGCCGGGCTACGGACTTGGTGTCCGCTGGACTATGGACGAAGCTGGCTGGCCAGATACTGTACGGATCACCATGTCGATGCGCTCTACAGGCCGAATTATAACTAGTAGAGAAATCTACTCAGAGAAATTCATGCAAACTAGCAGAAAAATATCTTGTGCGTATTTAAAATATACAGTACAAGAAATTAGAAAAATAGAACCTGGTGTTCTTTGCTTGGATGACGAGGCGTTAAAATCCGAGGTAAAAAGCCAGAACAAGTGATGCCTTGTACGAAGACCAATCAATCCTCCAAAAGACGTGATAACCAATTAGGGCATGAACAATAGAAGCATCACTAGATGGTGGTCTCATGCCCTCCATGTAGGCTCGTATGCGTGAAGCCATCGTTTGGTGCAACTCTCACCCAACAGAAGCATCAGCTACCTGTGGGTCCCATGTTTCTTCCTCTCTCTTACTTTTTCCATCTATTCTACTTTCCCTTCCTCATTCACGTACGCATCTACCAGGAGATAAACAATGTGCTGCTGCTAATCCCCACCTTTTTCCTTTTCCCTAGCTTTTTCCCGCGAAGCACCCGCCTCTTCTGCAGGCTACACTAGTACTCTGCCAGGCAGCCATCCCTGACACCCGAACCTAGCTGGCCTGCGGGGCACCTGGTTGGGGCGACGCATTGGCCTTGCCCTTTGTATTTTTGGACGGAGTCTTATACGTGAACTCCCAGTGGATTTGTACTACTAGTAGGAGTCCAAAGCGTTTTGGTTCTGCACATGCCCCAGCATCGCTCCGACTCTTGCGAGGCTGATTTGACCTTAATAATAATAAAATAAAAGGAAAAGGAAAGGAGAGGATCATCCCTGTGCATGCACTGCCGGTGGAGGCAGCTTCAGGCCCCTCGTGGCCGCTTGGGACCAGGGATCACACCAGGACGACGCTCAGCCGACGAAGACGCTTTTGTCCTTGGTCGTGCCGATCTCTTAACGCTTAGCGGCTGTCCGGCGCATAAATCCATTGATCCGATCTAAGATCAGAGTCAATCTTGAACGAGCCTTTGAATTGCGATCCAAAAATAGCTCTCAAAGAAATCAATTCGTGTGGAATAAATCTAACTGAAAAAATAGCACCTGATCATCCCATCGATCTGCGACGATCATCCAGCAGGCTCTCAATGAAAGCACCAACGTCGGTTCAATATCCAGCGTATCTCGTAGTAGGGGTCCTAAGATAGGTATCTTGGAGCGATGGTAACATGGACACGGGATTTTACCCAAGTTCGGGCCCTCTTGATGGAGATAAAACCCTACATCCTGCTTTTGTTTATATCAATGGAGTATCAAGTGCAGAGTTGATCTACCTCGAGATCATATATTGTGGTCTAAACCCTAGAGGTATGATGAGTAATGTCATAATGATCTAGCCTATCTATCAACTAGCCTCACTTTGGTTTATATAATGCATCAGAGGCCTAGGATAACAAGAATCCTAGTCGAATACGCCTGTGGGGAGGAGTCCTTGTGTTGATCACCAAGTCTTGTTGAATCTTCCTCGTGTATACATCGGTTGTTTGAACTGGCCCATGAGTATACGGCCATTGGGAACCTCGGCCCAATCTAACTGATCGGGAGACGACGTGGTGAGTACCCCCTAGTCTAGGACACCGTCAGCAGCCCCCGCCAACCTTGACTTGTCGTGATTGGATCCTTAGACATGCAGCCCCCGGCAACCTTGGCTTGTCGGGGTCAGATCCTTAGACCTGCAGCCCCCGACAACCTTGGCTTGTCGGGGTCGGGGCGTCGGCCTGTTCTCTTTCTTCCAAATAGCTCAGAAGAAATGTCTGTGTACCCTGCGAACCAAAGAGGACGGAAAGGAACAGAGAGATGCACACTCGACCTCTATGCTAGAGGTTAGCCGCCGCTAAGCACTATTAACCCTAACCGAGGGAGAGACTCAACTTAGCATGCATGCTAAAACTTAGGGCGCCAGCGCTTCATTTATTTATACTCAGGGTCTGCGCCTGGCTTTGTACAGAGGGTTACATACAAAAGGTGGCTTGCCAGGGGGCGGCAACCGCGCCTTATGGGTAAAACTTGCGAAGATGCTCGATGTTTCAGGAGTTGCTCACTGGAATAGCATCTTCGGTCTCCAGGCGGACTGCATCGGGCCTGGTGACTCGTATTACCCGATAAGGGCCTTCCCACTTCGGCGTCAACTTATTGTAATTCTTGGCCGACTGAACGCGCCGAAGAACAAGGTCTCCTTGCTCAAAGCATCGGGCATGGCCCTTGCGGCTACGGTAGCGGCGCAAGTCTTGCTGGTAGCGCACTGCTCTCACAGCCGCCCGAAGACGACCTTCCTCAAGGAGCATTGTGTCATCTTGCCACAACTGCTCTTGCTCAAACTCGTCATAAGAGAGCGCTCGAGGTGACCCGTATGTGAGTTCCGTGGGGAGAACTACTTTTACCCCGTATACCAGGGCAAAGGGTGTCTGGCCGGTGGCTTGATTTGGTGTCATTCTGATTGACCAAAGAACCGCCGGCAACTCATCAATCCAGTACCTTCCGCTCTTGTGCAGCCTGTCAAAAGTCTTTGTCCTTAGGCCTCGCAGTACTTCACCATTTGCACTTTCTGCCTGGCCGTTGCTCCATGGGTGCACCACAGAAGCAAAACATGCCTTGTTGCCGAGGTCTTGGATGTATTTCATGAAAGTGTGGCTTGTAAACTGCGTGCCGTTGTCGGTGATGACTCTGTTTGGCACACCAGAGCGGCAGACTAGCCCCTTGAAGAATTTGATGGCTGATTGCGTTGTCACCTTCCTTACTGCTTCCACCTCCGGCCACTTTGTGAACTTGTCGATTGCAACGTACAAGTACTCAAAGCCCCTGACAGCGTGGGGGCAGGGGCCCAGTATGTCGAGCCCCCAGACCAAAAATGGCCAGGAAATAGGAACTGTTTGAAGGGCTTTAGCTGGTTGATGAAGCTTCTTTGAATGGAACTGACATGCTTCACACTTGGTTACTAGTGTCATTGCATCCTGGAGGGTAGTGGGCCAGAAGAAACCTTGCCGGAATGCATTGCCAGCAAGGGATCTCGACCCTATGTGGGAGCCACATATGCCTCCATGTATCTCTGCCAACAGCTCCAGTCCTTCCTCCCGGGGAATGCACTTCAATTTCACATCGTTTGGTCTTTTCCTGTACAGGACGTCGTCGATCAACTGATACATGACAGACCGACGGGCTACTTTCTCCGCTTCTTCCTGCTCCTCAGGAAGTTCCCCTGTTTGGAGGAATCCGACGGTATGATGTGCCCATGCCGGAGCCTGGGGCTCGACGGCAAGGACTAAAGGCATTTCCTCTGCCATGGGAGCGCATGTCTCTACAGCCAGGGCTTGACGCCCCGCTGGAGTCGGTTGCCCCATGGCAGGCTCATCGTCCACAACAACATCTTTGCCGGCAGCTCCTGGGAGCTCGGCGAGAAAGTACTTGCCGGGACATGATTTTATTCGCTTGTTCTGCTCTGTTGATGGTTCAACGGATGGTTGAGTCAACCGAAGCACAAAAGTACCTGGTTCCACAGGTAGTTTGAAGGCGGCGCGTTTTGACAGGTAGTCGGCGATGTTGTTCTCCACTCGGGGAACATGCTCCGCTTGTATACCATCAAAACGCTCCTCCAGCTTCCTCACCTCATCTACGTAGGCCTCCATCAACAGGCTTTGATAATCTTTGTTGACTTGCCTGACGACAAGCTGTGAATCGCCCCTGACGATGAGCTTCTTGATCCCGAGGTCTGCTGCGATCCTAAGACCGGCAAGCAACCCCTTGTATTCAGCAGTGTTGTTCATGGACATCTCCCTGGGAAAGTGCATCTGGATTACATACTTGAGGTGCTCTCCGGTGGGTGCAACGAGCAGCCCACCAGCCCCAGTGCCTTGCAGCGAGAAAGCCCCGTCAATGTACATAATCCAGTTGTGATCTGCCTCCTTGCCAGGGAGGGTGGTCGCCTGGATCTCTTCGTCAGGCGTTGAGGTCCACTCGGCAATGAATTCTGCCAAGACTCTGCTCTGTATTGTCGAAGTACTTTCAAACTTCAAACCAAAGCTCGACGGTTCCACGGCCCACTCCACAATCCTCCCGGTTGCGTCTGGGTTACGCAATATCCATTGCAACGGGAGGCGGGTGACGACGGTGATCTCGTGTGCTCAGAAGTAATGATGCAGCTTCCTCGAGGCCATAAGGAGGCCGAAGAGCAATTTCTGCACAGTGGAGTACCTTGACCTAGCCCCATACAAGAGGGAGCTAACAAAGTAAACCGGGTGCTGCATCATTTTCTTCTTCTGCACCACTTCTTTTGGTTGCGTAGGCCCTGTCCTGCCAGCATCAGGCTCTACCGGGGGCCTTGCCTTGCCGGCATCAGACCCTTGAAAGTGCGTTATATCAACTAGAGGGGGGTGAATAGGCGATTTTTATGAAAGTCTTCAAAACGTGGAAGTTTCGAAGACAAATGGTAGAAATAAACCTATTACCATGCGGCGGAAGGTAGACTACACTAGGCAAACCATAGTCAAGTATTCAATGGAGTGAGAGCACAATGACTAATAGCAGCAATGTAGTAAGGATCAGGTAGGAAGATGTTATGAAGCCAAACAGAACACGCAGTCACTCAGTGAAGAAAAAAGATAGTGCAAACATACAATGACTTCACAAGGAGTAACAGTAAGTAAAGGGAAGGGAAGGATGAAACCAGTGACTCGTTGAAGACAATGATTTGTTGGACCAGTTCCAGTTGCTATGACAACTGTACGTCTGGTTAGGGCGGCTAGGTATTTAAACCTGAGGACACCCAGTCCTGAACACGCAGCTCAGGACACCCAGTCCTCACCGTATTCCCCTTGAGCTAAGGTCACACAGACCTCGCCCAATCACTCTGGTAAGTCTTCAAGGTAGACTCCCAAACCTTCACAGACTTCGTTCAACGGCGATCCACAATGTCTCTTGGATGCTCAGAACGCGACGCCTAACCAGCTGAAGGATTCACAGTCCTCAAGTGTAATAAGTCTTCAGATCACACAGACAAGAAGACTTAAGTGATGCCTAATTCTCTTTGGCTCTGGGTGGTTAGGGCTTTATTCTCGCAAGGAATTCTCTCTCAAAGGATTCGAGGTGGGTTGCTCTCAAACGACAAAAGCCGTACTCTAACTCTGAGCAGCCAACCGTTTATGGTTGTAGGGGGTGGGCTATTTATAGCCACTAGGCAACCCGACCTGATTTGTCCGAAATGACCCTGAGTCACTAAGGAACTGACACGTGTTCCAACGGTCAGATTTCAAACTCACACGGCAACTTTACTTGGGCTACAAGCAAAGCTGACTTGTCCGACTCTGGACAAGATTCGCTCTCATAGTCTTCACTCGAAGACATAGGTTTTGGTTAAGCATCACTTCAGTCATTCTGACTGGTTCTCTTGGACCCCACTTAACAGTATGATGGTTCCTATGACTCAACAAAGAAGAAAAAGAACTACGAAAGATCTAAGTCTTCGAGCTCCATAGGCTTCATGCGATGTCTTCTCTTGTCATAGTCTTCAATGTGAATATCTTCATATACCACCTTTGACATCTATGTCTTCATACAATTTTAGGGGTCATCTCTGGTAGGAAAACCGAATCAATGAGGGACTTCTACCTGTGTTATCCTACAATTCTCACAAACACATTAGTCCCTCAACTAGGTTTGTCGTCAATGCTCCAAAACCAACTAGGGGTGGCACTAGATGCACTTACAATCTCCCCCTTTTTGGTGATTGATGACAAACTAGTTGAAGTTTTCAACGGGAAATATAATATGTGAAATTGTAAAGGATAAGGAATTGTCTTCATAAGTTGCAAGGGCTCCCCCTGAAGATGTGCATATAAGTAATTTGCTTTTGGAATGCAAATGCACATGGCAGGTTGTGCTTGTGGAGATCCTCTTCAACTTATGATGACAATCCACTATGCATGTGAAGGTATGTGAAGATAATGACATGCATAATGGAAAATGGACGTCTGCAAAATGATCTAAGTGCGGAATTTATCGTCGCACATGCGGAATTTATCATCGCATCACAAGGTGGCAAATAAGTAGCAGACGACCATCGAGTTTAAGTGTTACAACTCAAAGAACCAACTGTATCAAAGCAAATGAGAGTTGTAAACACGAAGCAAAAAGTATAAAGCACCCGCCCATATGGACCCGCTTGAAGACTATCAAACTCATATGCTTCTCCCCCTTTTGTCAGTAAGGACCAAAAAGGTTTGAAGACAGAGAGCATCTACTCGTTTCCATGAAGAGTAGGTGAAGCAGCAGGGTCGTCGGTGGTGTTCGGCGGTGCAGAAGAACTTGGAGCAGTGTCGAAGCGCGCTGAAGGAGGTGGTGGTGAAGTAGCATTGTCTTCATCCTCGATCACTCTGGCATTCACAGTTGCAGCAGAGGAAGAGAACTCAGAGTCTTCAAGAGATGGAGTTCGTCGCAGCACTGCCCTTTGAGGAGGTGTGGAGTCAAACTGGAAGCGTTCAGAGAAGCCATCCTCTTGAAGATCATCTTCAGAACACATCAGCGTCAGCCCTTTCCATGTGCGTCGAGAGGTTTCATGGGCAACAAAGGTGTTCTTGGTGGCAAGATTGCGAATGCGATTAACATCCATCAAGAGGCTTTGCATTTGACGCTTCAGCCAGTCATGATGCCTATCCTGTTTCTGATGAAGAGCCACAAGAAGCTCTCGGTCATTGAGAACACGAGTGCGCTTCTTGGGTCGTTGGGCAATTGTGCTATCAGTGGCTTCAGTGAGAGCAGGATGCGGTGCACGTGTAGTGCCAGCCAAAGGATACACACGAGTGACTGCTTCAACTCCTTCAATGTTTTGAGAAAAACTTTGATGCTCTGCATTCTGAAGACTTAGAGGTTCCTTGGCAGGGTCAGGATAGATGGCTTCAATAGACATATCCACATCGGGCAGAAAGATCCGATGATTGTGAGCAGATGGCTGATATGAGATAGCGGAGTGAAATTTGATCAGCCGCATTACCCATGGGGCGTAGAACTTCAAGCCAAAAAGATCAGAGCCTGATGCAGCAAGTTGGCGAATGAAGAAGTCCTGTGCATTGAAGCATTTGCCATGAAGAATATGAAAGACTAAAGTCTTCATTGCACCTTCTAGCTTGGCATGTGGAGAGTGTCCTTTGATGGGCCAGAGAGTTCGCCTTATGATGTGATAAATAGTCCTTGGCAGATACTCAAGGTCTTCAACAAAGAATTCTTTGGGATATGCAGCATCTTGGGGCAATGGCTTCATCATACTGAGCATCTGACTCATGTTAGGTTCAGGCTTCTGAAAGATGCTCTCCACAGCTTCACTGTGAAGTTGACAGCCAGATTCGTAGAGATCGCCAGGAGTGGGTAGACCAGTGAGCTCAATGATGTCAAAGGCTTTGGCTTCGTGATGAACGTGTCCTGTCATCCACTCTAGGACCCAAGTCTTCGGATCTCTATTATACCCGCGGATGTGAAGTGTGGCATAGAATTGGAGCAGCAACTCTTCATTCCAATGCTCTTGATCGGTGACAAACGGCAGCAGTCCGACCTCTTTGAAGCCATCCAGAGCTTCTTCCAGACAGGGCAGACCAGCTATTGCTTCAATGTCAAGATGCTTGTGTGGGAAGATGCGACCTTGATTGTAAAGAATGCAGGAGTAATAGCTTCGCTGCGGATAGCTCCAGAACCGATCAGATGATAATCTTTCCCTTGAGTAGGGGTTCCTGGAGCTATTGAAGAAAGTGTTGTCTACTTTGAAGCCATTGATATTGAAGGATCCAGGTGCTGATGCAGGACCTGGGAACCTGGGCAATCTTGGGATTGGCTTCTGTACCTCAGGCCTGTGCTCAACATGATAGTCGAACTGAGGACCGGCAGCAGGCGCAGGAACAGAAGCAGTGGGATCAGTGGCTTCGCTGACTTTTGATGCTTGGGTTGGTGAGGGCTCCACATTAGCTTCAGCCATGACAACGTTAGTGGCTTCATTGGTGTTGGTGGTGGCAGCCTCAAGATTTTCAACCTCCACTTGACGAGCTGGAGGGTCGGTCACAGTCACGTTCTCCTCGAGAACCGCTTCTTGGTGGGACAGGGGAGTATCAGCTTGTGGGGCTTCTTCTTCATCGACTGATGCAGCTGGAATGTCTTCAACAGCTTTAGCTTCAGACACAGAGACTGGAGGCCTTGGTCCTTTGCGAAGCCTGCACAACGCTGGTGACGCCTGTGGAGTTGGTGTGGGCTGGGCCTCAAAGTCTTCTTCCTCTTGTGGGCGATCAGCCCATGAAGCATCCTGAGCAATTGGCATTAGGGGACGACCAATGCTGATGAGTTCGCTGTGCGTTAGCACAGGCGATGATACCTGTTGGTGCTCGAGCTGAGGAAGGACTGCATCATCTTCAACATGGTCATGGTGACCAATGTCTTCAGCAGCGATGGGATCAGCTGCTGGAAAGTTTTCAGCTTCATGAGCCTCTGTGAAAGCAGGCTCATGGACAGTCAGTTGACGTTCTTGCGGTTCAGCGCCAGGGTGAACCATGGAGATGGGTTCAACAATCAAGGGCTCTCTATGAGCAGCCCGTTCCTTCTTGGTCTTCCTCTTCTTCTTGGAGGGGGCAGTAGGAGAGGCTTCAGGATGTTTCCTCTTCCTGGCTTCAGCCTCAGCAGTTCTCGTCTTCTTCAGCTCTGAAGCGGTTGACCGGGCCTTTGGCTTCGAGCCAATCATGCTAGTTGGGAAGACAATGGGATCTGCTTCCTGCCTTGGTGCGAGAGGTTCAGCCACAATGGGCTTCTTCTTCTGCTTAGCAGCCATCCTGGGATCAATGCCCGGACGCCCAAGGGCCTTGCGCTTCTCAGCCTCGTTGTAGCCTTGCACACACTTGTCAGCCAGGCTCTTCATGCGCTCCCGAGAACCCTGAGCTTCTGCGTGTTTCATGAGAAAGGCTTCTTTGAGCTCGTGCAGCATAATCTTGAAGTTTTTCATCTCTTGCACGCTGAGCTTGGCCATATGCTTCTTGAACTGAGCCTTTTCATAGTCAATCTTTTGCTTCAGTTCGACGATGCGCTGGGCGAGAGCTAGCTCTGAAGCAATGGCGCCATGGAAGGCGACACTGAGGCCAATGGGTAGTTCCAGATCTTCGAAGCTGATGTTTGGCGTGTCAAACCACTCATCAATGAAGTTGTGGATGATTGTCACGTCAAAGAGAGGCAGATTATTGAAGATTTCTGCTTCTTCTTTGCTCTTGATGAGTTGCTCAAGAGCGTCATCTGCAAGATCTTCATCACTGGACAGATCAATGGCATCGTTGCGCAGAATGGCAGCAGCTGTCAGCTCTTGGCCGGTGTGTGGCAGAGGCATCTTGACCTTCTGGGGCTTGGAGATGCGTGACAAATCTTCAGACTGCACACTGTCTTCAGGAGGTGCAGTTGCCAATGGCTTCGCTCGTGAGATTTTTGGTGCAGAGGCAGGCTTGGAAGCTTTTGGCTGCTTCAGTTTCTTTGGTTTCGGCGCTGCAGGCGCTTCATCTGAGTCAGCGTCATCTGCAGGCTCATTTACGGCAGTCCCTTGAACCACTATGTGGGTGATGAGAGCTTCAATGTTGTAGAAGGTCCCAAGAAGATTGGGTTCAGCTTCGCGAGTTCCATCGGCACGGGGAGCAGAGGGACCAGGGTTGAAATCTAATCCTAAAGACTTATTGTTCTGCTTCGCTGAGTTCTGGGCAAACTGGAAGTTGCGCTTAAACAGATTGTCGTCACGACACCATAGCAATGACGATGGGTCAGCATCCGCAGGCTGTGGTCCACGAACCATGCAGGGATAGAAGCCTTGTTCAATGGCTTCATCTCTGGTCCTGGGTTGATGATTTTTGTAGAGGATGTCTCCCCATGGTCGCTTGATGGCATTCTTTTCAGCATATTCCTTTGTCACAAATCTGTACTTGAACCACTGTTCTGCCCAATAGCGTCGAATCCATTGGATTCGTGTCTTGTGCTGATTGTAATCCTCTTCAGGATCTGTCTTGTACAGCTCTGAGAGGTCATCGGGCAGATCTCTTGATGTTTCTCCTCGACGCTTTCTGCCACCCTTCCTTGCTGATTTCTCTGAAGCCATGAACTTTAAACTGAAAGGCTTCAATACGTTCAAAGGCTTCAAAGGCTTTCGCTTGCTGGACAGATAGGAATTGGCTTCGGGAGAATTTATGGGATACTGTAAGAATTCTGCAAATGAATGCAGACTATGAGAACCAAGGGATTCTCCCACGGACATGTACCTATGACAGCATTAAGGTGCGAGGGAAGGGGAAGAGGTCATATGCATTCTCAGAAGATTTTGAAGATAAATCAGTTTAGAAGACATTGACCTCATCGTGCGAAGACATTCACTCATAGATAAGGAGTTGGTTCCAGATTTGTACGAATCCACGGATCAGTACAAGTGAGGAATCTAACTACTTTGTGAAGCATAAGTGAATATACTAGGCATGTTATGAGATGCAGTATGAAAGAGATCCAACTTGTGTGAATAGAAACTGCTTGTGGTAGAAAGTGATAAAGCTATAGGATCAAAGGGGCTGTAAAAAGGAAGTTTTATTTACCACACGAAGAACTGCTAGACGGAGTGGAAGAGGAGGCCGAGCAGTTCGATCGTCCGTGCCATAACTTGGCGACGGAGGACACCTATGGCGACGGCGGAGAAGACGACGTCCGCGGTCAGCGTGAAGACGGCGTCGGAGAGGTTGCGGCAGCGAAGCGCTTCGTCGCCGGCGTCGTCGAGGGCTAGCGGTGGCGCTAGGGTTCGTGCGAGAGTGGAAGAAGAGATAATGACTGTTGTGAGGTGTGTATTTATAGGTACAGGGGCGGCACTGCGTTATTACACAGGTGCCCCTGGCGATTCACATCTGAGGAACACGTGGCCATCATGCAGCATATCAGGGGTTGTTCCACGTCCCACGCACGCCTGGATTGTCGGGTGGTCGTTCCCACTTCTCCGGGTTTCAGGTGAAGGAATGAGCATTGAAAACGGACTTAATGTTTGTCTCTATATCTTCTGCTGACAAGGACGCAGAGAAGACATTCGACAGTTTCAATAGAATGCATATGATTTGGAGAGATAGAGTTTGAGATAGAAAGCATAGAGAGGTTAGGATCCGATCACATTCATTTAGTTCAAAAGATTCAACAAGAAGACATAGCTATAAGTGAATGCTGTAGAGGACAGAACACTAGTATATATATAATCAACATAGTGAAGATAATCATGAAGACATGTTGAGATTGAAGCCAAACCAAATGTGAAGACATAGCAAATGTAACGCCATGAGTGAAACACTTCAAACAGAACATTTGGTGGTGGCGTTACCCACTGTATAGGAAGTATTAGACCCAGACACGGCGCACAATTATCATGGCGCTTCGAAGTCAAATTCCACATTAATGTATTCACACTTAGAATGTATGTCTTCATTGATTGAAGATATACTTTACTTCGTGTGTTGCACATCTAAGTCATCAATATGCATAAGTGTTAGGATGTGTGCCTGATCACAGGACATTTGAGGATTCCAAGATATTTAGCTCAGACCGTAACTTGCAAAATCTCTTTTCATCCAAGGGCTTGGTGAAGATATCTGCCAATTGCTCTTCAGTGTTGACGTGTATAATATCAATATCTTCCTTCACAACATGATCTCTCAGAAAGTGATGACGAATTTCAATGTGTTTTGTCTTCGAGTGCTGAACTGAGTTGTTGGCAATCTTGATGGCGCTTTCGTTGTCGCAGTAGAGTGGCACTTGCTTCAGATGAATGCCATAGTCCTTGACTGTTTGCTTCATCCACAGAAGCTGAGCGCAGCAAGATCCAGCAGCAATGTATTCAGATTTAGCAGTGGAGAGAGATACACAGTTCTGCTTCTTTGAAGACCAACATACAAGTGATCGTCCCAGAAAATGACATGTGCCTGATGTAGACTTGCGATCCACTTTGTCACCAGCATAATCAGCATCCGAGAATCCAACCAGATCAAACTCTGAGCCCTTTGGATACCATAATCCTAGAGTTGGGGTGTGAGCCAAATATCGAAGAATTCACTTCACAGCTAAGTGATGCGACTCCTTTGGTGCCGCTTGAAATCGAGCACACATGCAAACACTAAGCATAATATCTGGCCTAGATGCACATAGATAAAGCAAAGAACCAATCATGGAGCGGTATACCTTTTGGTAGAACTCTTTACCATTGTCGTCAGGACCCAGATGATGCTTGCCTGGCATTGGCGCCGTGAAGCCTTTACAGTCTTGCATACCGAACTTCTTCAGGCAATCTTTGAGATACTTCTCTTGAGATATGAAGATGTTGTTGCGTTGCTGTCGTATTTGAAGACCGAGGAAGAACTTCAGCTCTCCCATCATGGACATCTGATATTGCTCTTGCATCATATATCCAAACTCTTCACTGTACTTCTGATTGGTGCGGCCGAAGATAATGTCATCCACATATATTTGGCACACAAACAGTTCACCATCATATGTCTTCATGAAGAGAGTGGGGTCGAGGGAACCAGGTATGAAGCCTTTGCTCTTCAGGAAGTATTTGAGTGTGTCATACCAGGCCCGAGGGGCTTGTTTGAGGCCATACAGTGCCTTGTTGAGCTTGTATACCATGTCAGGATGTTTTGGATCTTCAAAGCCAGGCGATTGTGCAACATACACTTCTTCAATCTTGCCATTGAGAAAGGCGCTCTTCACATCCATTTGATATAGAAGTATGTTATGATGATTTGCATAGGCCAGCAGTATGCGTATGGCTTCAAGTCTAGCCACAGGAGCAAATGTTTCATCGAAGTCAATGCCTTCCACTTGAGTATATCCTTGAGCAACGAGACGAGCTTTGTTTCTGACAACTTGACCATGCTCATATTGCTTGTTGCGGTATATCCATTTGGTGCCTATTATGTTGTGCTTCCGAGGATCAGGACGCTTAACCAGTTCCCATACATTATTCAGCTCAAACTGTTGAAGCTCTTCTTGCATAGCTTGAATCCATTCAGGTTCCATGAAGGCTTCTTCAACTTTCTTGGGTTCTATTATTGAGACGAATGCGAAGTGCCCACAAAAATTTGCTAGCTGAGTTGCCCTTGAACGAGTGAGAGGACCGGGTGCATTGATGCTATCAATTATTCTTTCAATCTGCACTTCATTGGCAACACGAGGATGTACAGGGCGAAGGTTTTGCTCTTGCTGATCATTGTCGTTGTTAGTGGGATTGTCTTCAGGCTGAGCATTGTCTTCAGGTTGATCAGGTCCGGAGATGATAAGTTCCTCTTCAGGTTGAGCTTCAGAGGGTATGATTTCTCCGGTTCCCATAAGCTTGATTGATTCGCTGGATGGAACTTCATCTAGCACATTTGGAAGGTGCTCTCTTTATGAACCGTTAGTCTCATCAAACCGCACATCCACTATTTCAACCACTTTATAATGAAAGAGATTGAAGACTCTGTAGGAGTGCGAATCCTTTCCATATCCAAGCATAAAACCCTCATGTGCTTTTGGTGCAAATTTTGAAGTGTGATGTGGATCCTTGATCCAGCACCTGGCGCCAAATACTCTGAAGTAACCGACATTTGGCTTCTTGCCAGTAAGGAGCTCATAAGATGTCTTGTTCAGAAGCTTGTGAAGATAAACACGATTGATTGTATGGCATGCAGTATCAATGGCTTCAGGCCAGAATTTTCTTGGAGTCTTGTATTCATCAAGCATCGTTTGGGTCATCTCAATGAGTGTTCCGTTCTTGCGTTCGACGACGCCATTCTGCTGTGGCGTGTACGGGGCTGAGAATTCATGTGTGATGCTCAAGGTATCAAGATATGTATCAAGGCTGGTGTTCTTGAATTCAGTGCCATTGCCACTTCTGATGTGCTTTATCTTGGCGCCATAGTTGTTCATTGCTCGATTGGCGAAGCGTCTGAAGACATCCTGCACTTCAGTCTTGTAGAGGATTATGTGCACCCAAGTATATCTAGAATAATCATCAACAATGACAAAGCCATAGAGACAAGCAGTAGTAGTAAGAGTTGAGTAATGAGTGGGACCGAAAAGATCCATGTGGAGCAGTTCGAAGGGTCGAGTAGTTGTCATGATTGTCTTCGAGGGTTGTTTGGCCCTCGTCATCTTTCCTGCTTCACAGGCACCGCATAAGTGATCTTTCTTGAACTTGAGGCCCTCGATGCCTATGACATGCTTCTTCTTTGCAAGGGTGTGGAGGTTCCTCATGCCAGCATGCCCTAGCCTCCGATGCCAGAGCCAGCATTCTGAAGCTTTTGCTAGAACACATACGGCAAGCTGTGGTCCTGCTGAGAAATCTACCATGTACAAATCATTTTTCCGATACCCTTCAAACACTAAAGACTTGTCATATTCCATTAGAACAAGGCAGCGATATTTTCCAAATATTACGATCATGTTCAAATTGCAAAGCATTGAGACAGACATTAAGTTGAAGCCAAGGGATTCAACAAGCATGACTTTATCCATGTGTTGATCCTTTGAGATTGCAACTCTACCTAGACCCAGTACCTTACTTTTACCAGTGTCAGCAAATGTCATGTGACTCTTGTTGGATGGACGTAAGGTTGAGTCCATAAGAAGGCTTATTTTGCCAGTCATGTGATTGGTACACCCACTATCAATAATCCATTCTGAAGACGCTGGTGTCGTACCCTACAGTGCAGTTAGGGGGATAGGTTTCACGAAGAGAATTGTGAAGCAAAAACATTTGACGAACCAGTGGGTTATGAAAGCCTAGATCCAGATTAGGACTAATAGGGAGAGTAGCAAGCGATTCAGGAACGAAGTACATAGTAAGACCATTCGGGCATTTGATCTTGCACCCTACAAGATGTTTAAGGTCCCCAGCAATAGCGTCAGAAGATTTTGGTTTTCTGCTGGAGACCTTTCCCTGCAAAAGAGAGTTAAGCTTTCTTAGCCACCCACATCTTCAAGGGTGGCTTAGAAGCAATAAGTCTAAGTGCAGCGTCTGAGAACTTTGGCTTTGGATCCCTAGCAAAAAGTCTTGCTGGCGGACAATAGTACTCATAAGAATAAGTAGAATAGTTCTTGGTCTTATGAACATGGCGGTTCGATGAACCGCGCTCATATTCATAGGCCTGAGTATGGTTTCCCTGCAAAACATTTGCGTTAGTGCGACTCGGGTGAGTCCTCTGTCTGTATGAAGCCTTTGGGCTGTATGAAGCCTGTGGTCTGGGGTTTGTCTTCTTCATCTGTGGTGTCATGATGACATTCACAGGAAGATTTTCCAAACACCTTTTCGGCACCCAGATCTTCTTCATAGGCGGTCCATTCCTGCAGTTAGTACCAATGTACCTGGCAAACACTTCACCATTCTGATTCTTAAACAGTTTATAGTTTGCATCAAAGGATTCATGAATGACAATGGGGTTAGCACAAGTGAAGCCAGATAGATTGGATGCCCTTTGAGACTTTTGAGGACATCACATAGTGTCTGATGCCCTTTGAGACTTTTGTACATCTCTGTTTCAAGCAACGTCTTCAACCTAGCATTCTCATCAGCAATAGCAGTGGTATCCTCAGCAGAGGGGTTAGTTCCCACATCAACAGTTGAAGATATTGCAACAATAGCAGCAGTAAAACATTCAGCAACAGAAGTAGCATTATCACGCTCAATGCATTTAAGACATGGTGGTTCAAATCCTTCCTGAGTGGAACTGATCTGTTTGGCGCGAAGTGACTCATTTTCTTTTTGAAGATCTTCATGAGCTACTCTCAATTTCTCAAGATCTTGCTTCCTTTGAAGATAATCATAGGAAAGCTTTTCATGAGTTGTTGAGAGCATTTCATGACGACTTTCAAGTTCCTCATACTTAACGTGAAGATTTTTTATGTCTTCAATTAAGGACTCAGATCGAGTCATTTCAGCGCCCAACAGATCATCGCTTTTGTCTAACAGTTTTTGAATATGTTCCATGGCTTTTTGTTGTTCAGTTGCAATTTTAGCAAGTCTTTTGTAGCTGGGTCTTGAACCACAATCAGAGTCATCGTCACTAAATGTTTGATAGTGAGTAGTGCGTGTGTTTACCTTGGCACCGCGTTCCATGAAGCAGTAGGTAGGAGTAGAGTAGTCCTTGTCATTTGCATCGGTGTCGGTGGTGAAGTCATTGTCTTCAGTGTTGAAGATGGACTTGGCAACGTATGCTGTAGCCAGACTTGCAACGCCAGAATCGGACTCCCCCTCAGACTCCACCTCCGCCTCCTCAGAAGCGGACTCCTCCTCTGAATCCATTTCCTTGCCAACAAACGCACGTGCCTTGCCAGATGAGCTCTTCTTGTGTGATGAAGACTTTGAGGAAGACTTGGAAGAAGACTTTGAGTATTTCTTCTTCTTCTTGTCGTCAGAGTCATATTCCTTGCTCTTCTTCTTCTTTCTGTTCTCATTGTCCCACTGCGGACACTCAGAGATGAAGTGGCCAGTTTTCTTGCACTTGTGGCATGTTTTCTTCTTGTAGTCATGAGCAGAAACTTCATCATTCCTTGAGCTTGATCGTGAAGACTTTCTAAAGCCTTTCTTCTTGGTGAATTTTTGGAACTTCTTCACAAGCATAGCAAGTTCCTTTCCAATGTCTTCAGGATCATCAGAACTGCTCTCAGATTCTTCTTCAGATGAGGAGATAGCTTTTGCCTTCAAGGCACGAGTTCGCCCATAGTTTGGACCGTAGATATCTCTTTTCTCAGAAAGCTGAAACTCATGTGTGTTGAGCCTCTCAAGTATGTCGGACGGATCGAGTGTCTTGAAATCAGGTCGTTCTTGAATCATCGGGGCTAGGGTGTCAAACGAACTGTCAAGTGATCTCAGTAATGTCTTGACGACTTCATGCTTGGTGATCTCAGTAGCGCCGAGGGCTTGAAGCTCATTTGTGATGTCAGTGAGTCGATCAAACGTGAGCTGGACATTTTCATTGTCATTTCGCTTGAAGCGGTTGAAGAGGTTGCGAAGGACACTGATTCTCTGATCTCTCTGGGTTGAGACGCCTTCGTTGACCTTGGAGAGCCAGTCCCAGACCAGCTTAGATGTTTCCAAAGCACTCACACGGCCATACTGTCCTTTGGTCAGATGACCACATGTGATATTCTTGGCAGTAGAGTCCAGTTGAACGAACTTCTTGACATCAGCAGCAGTGACACCTTCTCCAGCCTTGGGAACGCCGTTCTTGATGACATACCATAGGTCGACGTCAATGGATTCAAGATGCATGCGCATCTTATTCTTCCAGTAGGGATATTCAGTTCCATCAAAGACGGGGCACGCAGCGGAGACTTTAATTATCCCTGCAGTCGACATAGCTAAAACTCCAGGTGGTTAAACCGAAACACACAGAACAAGGGAGTACCTTGCTCTGATACCAATTGAAAGTGCGTTATATCGACTAGGGGGGGTGAATAGGCGATTTTTATGAAAGTCTTCAAAACGTGGAAGTTTCGAAGACAAATGATAGAAATAAACCTATTACCATGCAGCGGAAGGTAGACTACACTAGGCAAACCATAGTCAAGTATTCAATGGAGTGAGAGCACAATGACTAATAGTAGCAATGTAGTAAGGATCAGGTAGGAAGATGTTATGAAGCCAAACAGAACACGCAGTCACTCAGTGAAGACAAAAGATAGTGCAAACATACAATGACTTCACAAGGAGTAACAGTAAGTAAAGGGAAGAGAAGGATGAAACCAGTGACTCGTTGAAGACAATGATTTGTTGGACCAGTTCCAATTGCTATGACAACTGTACGTCTGGTTAGGGCGGCTAGGTATTTAAACCTGAGGACACACAGTCCCGGACACCCGGTCCTGAACACGCAGCTCAGGACACCCAGTCCTCACCGTATTCCCCTTGAGCTAAGGTCACACAGACCTCGCCCAATCACTCTGGTAAGTCTTCAAGGTAGACTCCCAAACCTTCACAGACTTCGTTCAACGGCGATCCACAATGTCTCTTGGATGCTCAGAACGCGACGCCTAACCAGCTGGAGGATTCACAGTCCTCAAGTGTAATAAGTCTTCAGATCACACAGACAAGAAGACTTAAGTGATGCCTAATTCTCTTTGGCTCTGGGTGGTTAGGGCTTTATTCTCGCAAGGAATTCTCTCTCAAAGGCTTCGAGGCGGGTTGCTCTCAAACGACAAAAGCCGTACTCTAATTCTGAGCAGCCAACCGTTTATGGTTGTAGGGGGTGGGCTATTTATAGCCACTAGGCAACCCGACCTGATTTGTCCGAAATGACCCTGGGTCACTAAGGAACTGACACGTGTTCCAACGGTCAGATTTCAAACTCACACGGCAACTTTACTTGGGCTACAAGCAAAGCTGACTTGTCCGACTCTGGACAAGATTCGCTCTCATAGTCTTCACTCGAAGACATAGATTTTGGTTAAGCATCACTTCAGTCATTCTAACTGGTTCTCTTGGACCACACTTAACAGTACGGTGGTTCCTATGACTCAACAAAGAAGAAAAAGAACTACGAAAGATCTAAGTCTTCGAGCTCCATAGGCTTCATGCGATGTCTTCTCTTGTCATAGTCTTCAATGTGAATATCTTCATATACCACCTTTGACATCTATGTCTTCATACATTTTTAGGGGTCATCTCTGGTAGGAAAACCGAATC
The DNA here is from genome assembly GCF_056163025.1 of Triticum urartu. Taxonomy (NCBI): domain Eukaryota; kingdom Viridiplantae; phylum Streptophyta; class Magnoliopsida; order Poales; family Poaceae; genus Triticum; species Triticum urartu. Next base: position 426,504,888 of record NC_141876.1, read on the forward strand.
AATGAGGGACTTCTACCTGTGTTATCCTGCAATTCTCACAAACACATTAGTCCCTCAACTAGGTTTGTCGTCAATACTCCAAAACCAACTAGGGGTGGCACTAGATGCACTTACAGCCCTGCCGAGGGGAGCTCTGGCTTGCCATCCGCCAGTCCTGCCATTGCCACTGCCTCTTCGTCAACCTCTCTCTGCGCCACTAGTGCGGCACTAACCACTGGATTCGTTGCCGCCAGATACAACAGTAATGGCTCTTGTGGTTTGGCGCAACCAGTATCGGTGTAGAGGAGAGGTATTTCTTCAGATCCTGCAGTGCTGCTTCGGCCTCTGGCATCCATTCCATTGGGCCCGCCTTTTTCAAGATTTTGAAAAAGGGAAGGGCACGCTCATCAGACTTGGAGATGAATCTGCTCATGGCGGCAACGCAGCCAGTGAGCCGACGCACATCCTTGATCCGCTTGGACGCCTCAATCTGCTCAATAGCCTTGATCTTGTCTGGATTCGCCTCGATCCCATGCTGTGACACAAAGAACCCGAGAAGTTTTCCGGACGGAACGCCGAAGACACACTTCTCAGGGTTTAACTTGAGGTTGATCCTGCGCAGATTTGCAAACATCTCTTCCAAATCTTGCACAAGTGTCGCCCTGTCCTTGGTTTTGACCACTATGTCATCCATATAAGCTTCCATATTTCTATGTAGCTGGGGCTCAAAACCGATTTGGACTGCCCTTGCAAACGTCGAGCCAGCACTCTTCAACCTGAAAGGCATTCGTAAAAAGCAATACGTGCCACATGGGGTGATGAACGTTGTCTTCTCTTCATCTTCTCTTGTCATGAAGATCTGGTGGTACCCCGAGTAGGCGTCAAGGAATGATAATAGATCACACCCGGCCGTGGAGTCAACAATCTGGTCAATGCGTAGCAACGGGAAAGGGTCCTTGGGACAAGCCTTATTGATATCTGTGTAGTCAATACACAGCCTCCACTTCCCATTTGCCTTGCGCGCCACCACCGGATTGGCCAACCACGTCGGATGGAGTACTCCTCTCACCAAGCCTGCCGTTTCCAACTTCCTGGTCTCCTCTATAATGAGCTCCTGTCGTTCCAAAGCTTGCTTCCTGACCTTCTGCTTGACGGGTCACGCATGAGGACAGACAGCAAGATGGTGCTCAATCACCTCCCTGGGAACGCCGGGGATGTCGGATGCTTGCCATGCAAACACATCGACATTCGCCCGCAGGAAGGTGATGAGCATGCTTTCCTATTTGCGGTCTAGGGTGGAGCTTATGGTGAAAGCCCCTCCCGTGCCATCCTCCCCGACGGACACCCTCTTGGTCTTTGGTGGTGCAGCTCTGGATCTCTTGCTCTTGTCGATGGAGCTCTCTGGCACGTCCTCATCGGGAGCACAACACTCCGAAGAGGTGCGCTTGCCAGAGTGGGTGCGAGAGGTCTTGCTCGTCTTCTTCCCTGCCGGGGCCCCAACGGCAGGAGCGAGTGCCTTGGCGGCAGTCGCTGCAACTGCTTCCCGGTAGAGTTGGTCGGCGCAGATCAGCGCGTCTTTCTTGTCGAAGGGGACGGTGATGATGGTCATCGGCCCAGGCATCTTCAGCGTTTTGTAGGCGTAATGTGACGCCTCCATGAACTTGGCTAGTGTCGGGCGGCCAAGGATCCCATTGTAGGGCAAGGGGATCTCGGCTACGTCGAAAACAATCCTCTCCGTCCTGTAGTTTAACTCGCCTCCAAACGTCACGGGCAGCGTGACCTTACCCTTCAGCTGACTCCTCCCCGGGTTGACCCCTTGAAACATGCCCGTCTCTTCGAGGTCTCCATCGGGAATCTGCATCCTTTTGATGACAACGGGCGAGATCAAGTTCAGACTGGCCCCGCCGTCAACTAGTATCTTCGTCACCTTGAGGTTGTGTATCGTTGGAGATACCAACAACAACAAACACCCGACTGCAGTTGTGCGATCAGGGTGGTCCTCGGTGTCAAAAATGATAGGCGTGTTGGACCACTTCAGTGGCTTCTGAGCATCGAGTGATGGTTCTGCAGCTGTGATCTGACTCACCCACTACTTGAGCTAGCGGTGAGAAGTGTGCAGTGACGTGCCACCGTCGACGCACATGGCTTCCGTAGCCTTCTGGAACTCATGCTTGCTGGACTCGTCATCTTCGTCATGATCATCGTCTTCTTGCTTCTTGTCGCGGCCCCGAGCGGGCCTCATTTGCTGGTTATCCTTTCCATGGCGACCTCCTTGGCCACCAGGCTTCTTGCCAGATCCCTCGGCACCATCCTGGCCCTTCTCCTTGTCCCACCTCTCATACTCAGCTTTTTGCTTCTCAACAAGCAGCTCGACTTGCCGGCAGTTCTGGAGGTCATGGCCCATGGTGCGGTGGATCTTGCAGTATTGCTTGTCGGAGCTTCCTGGCTTGTCAGCAGCCGCCAAGGCCCGGCAAGCGGCGCACCAGGCAATTTCCTTGCCGGGGTCGTCTGCCTTGGCCTTCTTGGTAGCGCCGGTGTCCTCGGATCCCTCGACGGCAAGCACGGTCTTGCCCTTGCGCTTCCTGTTGCGGTGCCGACCCTTCTTCATCGGGGTGGTCGTGCCTTCATCTATGGAGTCGGTTTCCATGCCGATGTCTTCGCCGGGGTACTTCCTCTCCTCTTCAGCTCGAGCGCACCTATCGGCCAGAACATAAAGTTCGGCCACATCTTTGACCTTGTTCATCGCCAGCTCTTCACGCATCTTGCGGTTGCGCACATTCTAGTGAAATGCGCTGATCACGGTGGCATGATGAACATCTGGGATGTTGTACTGCACCCGGCTGAACCTCTGTATGTACTTGCGCAGGGTTTCACCTTCCTTCTGGGGGATGATATGCAAATCGCTTGCCTGGACATGAGCTTGGTGGCCTCCGGTGAAGGCGCCAACGAACTCATGGCACAAGTCCGACCAAGAAGAAATGGAATCCGCCGGCAAGTGCATCAACCATGACATAACGTTGGGTTTAAGTGCCAACGGGAAGTAATTGGCAAGCACCTTGTCATCGCGGCCCCCAGCAGCTTGCATCGCGATGGTGTAGATGCTGAGGAACTCCGACGAGTATGTCTTGCCGTTGTACTTCTCGCCAACGTCGGGCTTGAATGTGTGGTGGGAGGGCCACTGGAACTGTCATAGCTCACGGCTAAAGGCTGGGCAACCCACCTCATAGGGTAGGTCGCTAGAGCCTCCCGGTGCTGGGTGGTCCATAGTGGAACCCCCCCCCCCCCGCCGATCTGATTGGTGGCGTGCATCGCGCCGGCGCTTGATGGTGGTTCAAGCGTCCTCACGGGCTCGCTCCCGAAGAACTTGGTGCTGATCGCGATGGGTCCGTGGGTCGGATGATGCTATGGATATGTTATCACAAGCATCATCATGACGGACCGGCACCCGCGGCGATGGACGTGGGGGAGGAGAGTGCACCGTGGTTGCAGCACCTCCGATCCTTCCGCCACCGGCACGTGGTGGCTCGATGGAGCACCGGCCTGAGGGCCCCGCTGGTTGCGGCTCATCTTTGTTGGCAACGCCAACAAGGCTCCGGATGGTGGCTCTCCACTCATCGAGCTTTTCCGCAGCAGGAGGAAAGTCAAGGAGCAACTGCGCGCACGCCAAAGCTTCTGCTGGTGTGGGTGGCGGCGAAAGCTGCGTGGACCATGACGTGCTCCGACTCCTAACCACGTTAGAAGGATCTCTATCACGGCCTGGTGGCAGTGTGCCGTTTTCGCCAACGTCTCGGCGTGCATGCTGGCCTTCTACGTCCCACGGATGATGCACGGGACTCTTCCCACGACGGCGCCCAGGGTCACCAACGGGGTGACACTGCTCGTCACGCGCAACCTGGGAGGAGCCCGTCGCGGGCGCCGGTGTAGGTGCCTCGGAAGTCGCCGCGCCGCCCTGGAGGGCCCCGCGCCGCCTGCGGGGGGCCCAGCTCCGTTTTTGGACTTGGTGGCGTGTGGCCCGTCGTCTCGCGCACGAGTGACGCCCCTTGCCAGGCTTTGGCTGCCAGAGCGATGCGGGTGTTCACGAGCCGCGCCTCGGCTTCCGTCCGCGACCGCCCCATCGCTCCCCCGCACTGGTATGGGCCATTCGGCCCCTGTCGTGGAACTGTCACAGCAGATGTCCTAGTGTGAGAACTGTCATGGAATTGTCACGACAGATGTCCTAGTGTGAGGACTTAGTCGTGAGGCCAACACATCTATGTAGTAGCTTGGAGGGGTTGGTCGGAATCGAGAGACACAAGGTTTTACCCAGGTTTGGCCCCTCATGGTGGAGGTAAAAGCCTACATCCTGGTTCATTGATATTGATGATGATGATCACGATTACAAAGGTGCTCTATCTCGAGAGCTCTTGAGTTGTCTGTCTAAACCTAACTTGTCTAACTTGTGGAACTCCTCCCTCTTGGGGAGCCCTGCCCCTCCTTATATATGTTGAAGGGGCGGCTTACATGACTAGTCCTATTAGGATTAGGATTACTCTATTACAAGTGGAGTCCTAGTCTTGCTTCCTTTGTAAGGGAATATTCCTTATGCTTTCCTCTTAAACCGGCCCACCATAGCTTGAGCCGAACTTCCATGAACCGCCTTCTGGGCCACCGGGCCTTGTCGTTCACCTGACCCGTTCATCGGGTTACTAATGAGCCGCCAAGATCAGGCGGGTTACCCGTGAATCGCCAAGCTCCTGGCGGGTCACCAGTGAGTCGCCAAGATCCATCCGGGTTACACCACGGGGTATATCCCCGACATTAGCCCCCAGTTTAATTTGGATTTATCTATGTTAAACTGATCTGCAATATAAACACAGGAACAAATTTGACAGGTTGTGCTCCGGGTTAAATAATTTGTAAGCCGGCACCTGATCATCGTTAAGTCCTTGTCATTTCCTTGTTGATATATACATGTCCATGATCTCATAGCAAATCTCCCTTAGGAGATATGTTTCAACTTTGTCAATGTAAAAAATCCAGATACTTCTTTTGAGAAATCCGGGTCAATAGGCCAGCTTCAAAGTCAATTTGCTAACATTGATCTCTTGTAGAGAAATACTGTAAGAAATAATCCACTTGAATCGGCTTCCAAAGCGCCGGCTTATAAAATATTGGTCTTGAAATATTCATCTGACTTTCAGGCGGCTTGTAGAACTTGCTGGTTTGTCATTGCCAAAATATCCAGTTTGTAAATATTGGTAGCACCGGGTCATAATTGTTGTCGACGTCGGGTCATAGTTATTGGTGACGCCTGGTCAATCTGGTTTACTCAAAACTGAGAATTTGAAGATTTTTCTCCCTTATATCCATATTACCTGTAGCCCCCAAGTCCTGAGCAGAAACAAAGTGATGACTTAAGACTTGCTTCAATATAAATACTACCACTTTGAAGAAATCCATGTTGTTCATTTTAGTCACTAGTAAAGACTGAATACTCCATATATGTAGCCCCCAAGTGTCGGGTTGTCATGCTTGCAGCAACCTGGGACTTGTAATTGCCTTATACTCATAAAAACTTCAACCAGTGTAGCCCCCAAGGGCCGGGTCATTATGCAATAATGAGTAGGGACTTTATAAATATGATCATGTAGACTTGAACAACAATGTTTAGCCCCCAAGGGCCAGCTCAGTAAGATAATATTGAGCTGGGACTTTATATATACTTCTTTGAAAAGAACATCATATGATGTAACCCCCATCATGGGGCTTGAACCCACGTCCACAAGGTTAAGAGCTTTGTGCTTTACCAACTGAGCAGTGGACCCTTCAATATAACGGAATAAGACTTGTGTACCTTGAATTGTTGACAGGAGCAATTGGTAGCCCCCAAGGGTCGGCTCATTACAATGTGATGAGTCGGGTCTTCAATAAGGTGAGCAAAAAATGACTTTGCATTAGCCCCCAAGTGCCATGGTGCATGCTGGCAGTGACATGGGACTTGCATATTTGATGTAATCTCAATTTGAATAATGTAGCCCCCAAGTGTCAGGTCGTAAGCCTGCAGCGACTCGGGACTATTCCTTCCATTGTAAAATAAATTGTATCCATTGCGTTGAAGCGACTTTGAAAACCTCAATCATGATATTGGTTATTGATAACCATAATAAAAATCTAGCCATGTTGGCTATTCAAGATTTGAATAATATAATCTGGTATGAAAACCTCAATCATTCAATATCATCATGACAATTTAGCCAAGTTTGGCTATTAAAGATTTGAATACCTTATCGGTTAACAAGTAAATCCGGAGTTTAAATACTCAATGGCTCTTGTCCGGTGGCGACTTAATGCGCATCCATTGTAATCCGGGATTTTTGTAACCCCGCGGCTTATAGACTTTGTGAAAATCAATAATTGATAACCCTTTTGAGACACCAATTTCATTTTTGATGATGGGCTTCAACTTAATCATTTTTAAAGTCATAGCTCTGCAAATCATGCATAGAGTTTAAACAACATATGCCCTGGCGACTTAATGTCAAAAACCAGGGCGGGTAACAACCCAAATATAATATAGTCTTATGCAATTATGAAAAAGACTAGCATTAAGGCCATAAGCCTAAACATACTAGCAACTTTGAAGTTAAAAACTAGGGTGGGTTATCAAACCTCAGATAACAAAAATAAATATCATACCTGTGATACTTATGAATATTGCCGGTTTATCATGCCAGTAAGGGTAATAACCCTGAAGATATAGAGCACAACGCCCTGTCCACTTTAGTCACACCGCCGGCTTATCACGCCATATGCAGCAAGGGGTAATATCCCAAAATTTAGAGCATAGTGCTTTGAAGTATATAAGATCATCATACACTCGCGATTTATAATCCACATCCAAGTCGGGTTAATAAACACCGGATAATTTCTCATCATACCCTGGCGAGTTATAGTCCAATGCCAGGTCGGGTTAATAAACACCGGATAATTTATCATCATATACTGGCGACTTATAGTCCAAAGACAAGCCGGGTTAATAAACACTGGATATTATGTTTATTTCATACTGGCGACTTATAGTCGAAGACCAGGCCGGGTTAATGAACACCGGTTAATGTCATATATGACTCAGACGGCATTATAAGCCTTATTGGTTTTCAACCATGTATTACTATGTCATAAGAAAAAAATCTCAAAAAACGTTCAAATCAAACAACAGAAAATCCAAGGCTTTCATAGGCCGCCAAGCCAAAATATCTTCTTCAATGAAACTAGCATTAGCTACTGGAAGGTACGCGCTTTCTGTGAGCCAGCACTCACATTACCCAATCAACATTTTAACCCAGATAAGTTCAGTTCTTATTTAAATATAGACTTATTAGGAGTACGCGGGGTCAGAGTAGCATCGTGCATCATAGGCTGATTTATCCAAGTTTCAAGGAAGGCGGCTTTATTAGCCTGAGCTTCTGCTTGCTTTCCGTAAACCGTGCCCTCACATGACAAATCGGTGTTTTAACCTTAACGAGTTCAGGGTCTTGTTTAAAACATTGACTGTTAAGAGTTCGGCAGGTCAATCGGGATTACCTGATGGAGAAGCATCTGGCATACAGGTAGGATAACCCGTGGTTTTAGGTGAATACACCTGGCTTTTATAGCCTATTGCAAGGTTACAGACTCTTTGTTCTATCTTTAGAACAAAAGAGCCCCCAAGCAATATTTTGAGTTGTGCTCAAGGGGTACCTATGTTTGAGTTGTGCTTTTGCAACAGACTCTCTTTGGTCCCTTTAACCTGGGTAGCAAGCCCCCAAGTTTTTTATGTGGCTTATAAGCCGGATCAAAGGGTAATCACAACTTTGCTGCATAAAGCAAAAGCCCCCATGTGACCATAATAAGATAAGCCCATAAGGTAGGATACCATGTTTGAACCGCGCATCATGGCAGCAAGTTCTCTTTGGCAACCTTTAATTTTTCTGAGAACTCGAGCTTGCGAGAGATAATATTCTTCTTGAGCCGGAATTTTAAACCGGATGTTGAGAGCTTCAGAGCTTTGTGGGAGACATATTTTCCCTTAAATTGGATTTTGAACTGGAATATTTCCTGATAACCCGGAATTCTTCTATTGAGCCGGAACTTTATGATTGTCAATCACTTTTTTAAGCCGGAAATTTTCTGACGGCCTTCAAATTTTTCACCAATAGGGCAGTAGCCTCCAGGGTCGGGTTATTTTTCCCTCCAATGACTCGGAGTTCTTGAATTTTGCTGAAAACTGGCAATATTTGCTGAGTCATGTCATCATTAGCCCTCGAGTCTCAAGACGACTCGAGGACTTGGCTTGAGATTCTTCATACTTCACCGTGATATAAACCGGCATATAGCTGAACAGCGGAACGCTGTCATATGTTGAAGTTGGAAGCAAGGTGGCAAGTTAATGATCTTCGCAACACTCATTGTATATTCTTGGTGTTGATAACACGATGTAAATCCACGGGAACTTGAAGTCAACCGTGGCGGGTTATAAATGACTCCATATGATTTGTGTCAGTAATCCGACCAGCGGTTCATGCCAGCTGGTTGTTGATGTTAAACAAACTTCAGTGGCGGCGACTTGTGCGCCCGCCCATTGAGCCATCTAGGTGCAAACGGAGACTTGATGATATATGATAATTTTCTCCAGAATTGTTGAAATAAACCGGGCCACCGAAACAGTGACTTGCTTGTACTCAATAAGCAGTTCATACAGACGGATGCGACCCGGGGTGTTGATGTAGACCAGCCCGCGAGAGACGGACAGTAAAAATGATCACCACATCAGAGATGACACGGACAGATAAATCGACCACGACGTTTGTTAAGCCGGTGTAATCGGGCGAGTTAATTGCAGGCGTAATAAGCCGGATCATGTTGATGTAGACCGGACTGCGGGGGATGGTGGCCTGTGCGCGCTATTGGGTAATTCGCACGAGCGAGCGCGGTCCTGACGAGTTGATGCAGATTGGACCGCGGGAACGGCGGCTTGCACGCGTATCTGTTGAGCAACATGGCATGGACGAACACTAGTGCGTGCACTCCGTATCCGCGGTATAATGGCATACAAAATTGTCCCGTGAAAAAATATCACAGACCAAAATGATTGTTCTTTGATAAAAAAAAAGAATATGCACTAAAAATAGATAGACAAGATAGCACCTGATATTTATTTGTCGAATGAACGTGGATAATGGGATCAAAACATATCAAATGTCTGATGTCTCCACGTAACCTTCCCCTCTTGTCTTAATCTTACATGGAAAACCTGATTGAAGTACCAGCGTGTGCACGAACTGCTCTTTGACAACAGCATAAAAACCCCGGCCTCGTAAGTGGAGCGCCCAAAACGCTTGCAGCCTCTGCGCGCCGCGTTGAATTTTTCTTATTTTTTTCAGTGGTGATGATTCGATAGTAGCACTTAACCTCCTCCAACTAATCTCGGAGGTGCCGGCTCTCAACCATAGACGAAATAATAAATCTGTACTGTACCAGGACTAGTACTAGGATCGGCCTAGTTTGCTTTTGAGTTTGGGCTCAAACATCTAATCCATCAAGGAATATTTCTTTCTCACGTGGGCTAGTAACCTCTTTTTCCTTTCCTTTTGAGTCAGGAGTCCTGGCTTGCTTTCCTGGCTCGTGGTACTTTGCGTCAGGAGCGCCTTGGAAACGGCTGAGGTGGAGACGGTAGAAGCCGGCTTAATGCAACAGCAGCTCGGAGTAGTCGAGTGCGACGACAGCGGAGACGAGCAGCCGCTGGAGAGACGTCCAGCAGCAGGAGACGGCTCAGAAGCAGCCCTCGACATTATTTTTCCTTCTCTTCTTCTCTTGATCTTACCATGCAGATGATCTTGTAGTAATTAAGGACAGAACACATCTGATCTAGTAGTACTCAAGTAGTACCAGCCCTCTTCCCAAAAAGGAATAGTTGATGTTGGCCTTCACGTGGCAAAGTGCTAGTTTAAGCGGGTACTAGTACTTTTGCTTTGGTCTTTCGTAACGAAGCGGTGGCCGGTCAGAAAAAAATAGCCTTGGGACTTGAAAACATATATATACAGCAGCAACGCAAACATGGCGGATCGGTCCGATGCTTGTGGTATAGTAATCAGACCCGGCCGCTGAGGGTGAAAAATCCTTACAGGCTCGGTGGACTGGTAGAACGCTGACTTCAGAGAAAAATTTCAGTCAATCCTGGCGGATCAAAAGTGATCAGGTGAATCGCCGGACGGTAGTAACAAAGAGACCGTAACCCTAACTCCTTTTGACTTTGCACAAAATCTTGTATCTTGTCGTTGTGACTGTTTGCCATTGAGACGTTGATTCTTCCGCCTCAGATCTTCTTCCTCTAGTCAATCGCGAGCTTCTCGAATCCTAAAATAGATCCCTCCAAAAACTCATCATCACCATGCGCAGGCCTCACGGTGGACGCCAACTGTCGTGGAATTATCACGGCAGATGTCCTAGTGTGAGGACTTAGTCGTGAGGCCAACACATCTATGTAGTAGCTTGAAGGGGTTAGTTTTATCCAGGTTTGGCCCCTTACGGTGGAGGTAAAAGCCTACATCCCGCTTCAGTGATATTGATGATGATGATCACGATTATAAAGGTGCTCTATCTTGATAGCTCTTGAGTTGTCTGCTAAATCTAACCTATCTAACTTGTGGAACTCCTCCCTCTTGGGGAGCCCTGCCCCTCTTTATATATGTTGAAGGGGCGGCTTACCTGACTAGTCCTATTAGTATTAGGATTACTCTATTACAAGTGGAGTCCTAGTCTTGCTTCCTTTCTAAGGGAATATTCCTTATGCTTTCCTCTTAAACCGGCCCACCATAGCTTGAGCCGAACTTCCATGAACCGCCTTCTGGGTCACCGGGCCTTGTCGTTCGCCTGACTCGTTCGTCGGGTTACTAATGAGTCGCCAAGATCAGGCGGGTTACCCGTGAATCGCCAAGCTCCGGGTGGGTCACCAGTGAGTCGCCAAGATCCATCCGGATCATACATCGAGCCGGGTTACACCGCGGGGTATATTCCCGACAGCCCCCGACGAACCAATCGTTGTGATCGTCTTCTTCTTGGGAGCCATGGCGATGAAGAACTGCTAGACCGGATTTTCACAACTGCGCACCCCCTACCTGGCGCGCCAGAGATGTCGGTGGGAAACGACACCTATGGGGTCACTGGGATCCCTTCTATGGTTGGCGGGCACTGATACGTCTCCAACGTATCTATAATTTTTTATTGCTCCATGCTATGTTATCTACTGTTTTGGGCAATACTGGGCTTTATTATCCACTTTTATATAATTTTTGGGACTAACCTATTAACCGGAGGCCCAACCCAGAATTGTTTTTTTTTTGCCTATTTCACTGTTTCGAAGAAAAGGAATATCAAACGGAGTAGAAACAGAGTGAAATCAACTGGAGAAGTTATTTTTGGAAGGAAAGCTACCGGATGGACTTGGACCCACGTCAGGAGCCAAGGGAGGTGCTCACGAGGGTGGGGGCGCGCCCAACCCCCCCCCCCCTAGGGTGCGCCCCCTGCCTCGTGGGGCCACCGAAGCTCCACCTACGTACTTCCTGCACCCATATATACTCATGTACCCTAAAACTTCCAGAACATACAATAGATCAGGAGTTCCGCCGCCAGAAGCCTCCGTAGCCACCGAAAGCCAATCTAGACCCGTTCTGGCACCCTGCCGGAGGGGGAATCCTTCTCGGGTGGCCATCTTCATCATCCCGGCGCTCTCCATGACGAGGAGGGAGTAGTTCTCCATCGGGGCTAAGGGTATGCACCAGTAGCTATGTGTTTGATATCTCTCTCTCTCTCTCTCGTGTTCTTGAGGTGATACGATCTTGATGTATCGCGAGCTTTGCTATTATAGTTGGATCTTATGATGTTTTCTCCCCCCTCTACTATCTTGTAATGGATTGAGTTTCCCCTTTGAAGTTATCTTATCGGATTGAGTCTTTAAAAGATTTGAGAACACTTGATGTATGTCTTGCCGTGCGTATCTGTGGTGACAATGGGATACCACGTGATTCACTTGATGTATGTTTTGGTGATCAACTTGCGGGTTCCGCCCATGAACCTATGCATAGGGGTTGGCACACGTGTTCGTCGTGATTCTTTGGTAGAAACTTTGGGGCACTCTTTGAAGTTGTATGTGTTGGTTGAATAGATGAATCTGAGATTGTGTGATGCATATCGTATAATCATACCCACGGATACTTGAGGTAACAATGGAGTATCTAGGTGACATTAGGGTTTTGGTTGATTTGTGTCTTAAGGTGTTATTCTAGTATGAACTCTAGGGCTGTTTGTGACACTTATAGGAATAGCCCAATGGATTGATTGGAAAGAATAACTTTGAGGTGGTTTCGTACCCTACTATAATCTCTTCGTTCATTCTCCGCTATTAGTGACTTTGGAGTGGCTCTTTGTTGCATGTTGAGGGATAGTTATGTCATCCAATTATGTTAGTATTGTTGAGGGAACTTGCACTAGCGAAAGTATGAACCCTAGGCCTTGTTTCAACGCATTGCAATACCGTTTACGCTCACTTTTATCATTAGTTACTTTGCTGTTTTTATAATTTCAGATTACAAATACCTTTATCTACCATCCATATACCACTTGTATCATCATCTCTTCGCCGAACTAGTGCACCTATACAATTTACCATTGTATTGGGTGTGTTGGGGACACAAGAGATTCTTTGTTATTTGGTTGCAGGGTTGCTTGAGAGAGACCATCTTCATCCTACGCCTCCTACGGATTGATAAAGCTTAGGTCATCCACTTGAGGGAAATTTGCTACTGTCCTACAAACCTCTGCACTTGGAGGCCCAACAACGTCTACAAGAAGAAGGTTGTGCAGTAGACATCAAGCTCTTTTCTGGCGCTGTTGCCGGGGAGGTTAGCGCTTGAAGGTGTATCTTTAGATCTTGCAATCGAGTCTTTTAGTTTCTTATTTTATCACTAGTTTAGTTTATAAAAAGAAAACTATAAAAATGGAATTAAGTTTGCCTCATACGCTTCATCTTTTTAATATCTTTCGTGAGTATGATGGAAAGAAAATTTGTGCTCAAGTGCTAGAAGAAGAAATCTATAAAATGTTTGGCACTAAATATTTGAATGATGAGCATGATTGCAATGTTGTTAGTATGAATTCCTTGAATATCCATGATGCTAATGATATGCAAAGCCACAAGCTTGGGGAAGCTATGTTTGATGAAGATGATATTTTTTGTCCCCCAAGTTTTGATGAGCAAATTTATTATGATAAAAGCATGGCTCCTATCTATGATGATTATTGTGATGACATGTATGCTTTAAAGAATAATGATAACCATGAAACTTGTCATCTTAATCTTAATTTTCAATCACATGATAGTTATTTTGTTGAGTTTGCTCCGACTATTATTCATGAGAAGAATTTTGCTTGTGTGGAGAGTAGTAATTTTTATATGCTTGTAGATCATGAAAAGAATGCTTTAGGTGTTGGTTATATTGTTGAATTCATTCATGATGCTACTGAAAATTATTATGAGGGAGGAATATATGCTTGTAGGAATTGCAATAATATCAAGATCCCTCTCTATGTGCTTAAAGTTTCGAAGTTATGCTTGTTTTACCTTCCTATGCAAGTTGATTATTGTTCCCATAAGTTGTTTGCTCACAAAATTCCTATGCATAGGAATTTAGGCTTAAATGTACTAGGCATATTCTTCATGATGCTCTCTTTATGTTTCAATTCTTATCTTTTATGTGAGCATCATTGAAATCATCATGCCTAGCTAGGGGCGTTAAACGATAGCGCTTGTTGGGAGGCAACCCAATTTTACTTTTGTTCCTTGCTTTTTGTTCCTGTCTAGTAATAAATAATTCATCTAGCCTCTGTTTAGATGTGGCTTTATGCTTTTAATTAGTGTTTTTTCCAAGTAGAACCTTTGGGAAGACTTGGGGAAAGTCTTGTTGATCATGCTGTAAAAAACAGAAACTTTAGCGCTCACGAGAATTGCTTCCATATTTATTTGGAAAGTGCTATTTAGTTAATTATTTTTGAATATGATTAATAGATAAATTCCTCAGGTCCAGCAATTTATTTGAGAATTATATGAGTTTCATAAGTATACTTTGATCCAGATTACTACAGACTGTTCTGTTTTTGACGGATTCTGTTTTTCATGTGTTGTTTACTTATTTTGATGAATCTATGGCTAGTAAAATAGTTTATAAACCATAGATAAGTTGGAATACAGTATGTTTAACACCAATATAAATAAAGAATGAGTTCATTACAGTACCTTGAAGTGGTGATTTATTTTCTTATACTAACGGAGCTTACGAGTTTTCTGTTAAGTTTTGTGTTGTGAAGTTTTCAAGTTTTGGGTAACGATTCGATGAACTATGGAATAAGGAGTGGCAAGAGCCTAAGCTTGGGGATGCCCGAGGCACCCCAACATAATATTCAAGGATAGCCAAGAGCCTAAGCTTGGGGATGCCCCGGAAGGCATCCCCTCTTTCGTCTTCGTTCATCGGTAACTTTACTTGGAGCTATATTTTTATTCGCCACATGATATGTGTTTTGCTTGGAGTGTCAATTTATTTTGTTAGGATTTGCTTGCTGTTATTTAGAACAATGTTTTGCATCTTTTATTTCAATAAAAGTGGCATTGATATCCTTTACTATGCCTATGTTACAAGTATACATGTTGCTGTTTGAAAACACAAAGTTTACCGCTGTTGCAATAATTCCCTAGAGAAGTCAGAATGTGATAAAATGTTGAAACCTTTTGCATATTAAGCTCTGATAAATATAATACAGTGGGAATTTTCTTTCATAATTTTTGGAGCTAGGGAAGTATGGATGTTGCTGCATTCTTTACAGAGTGTCCTGTTTAGGCAGATTGCTGTTATGTTTGCATTGTTTGCATATGTTTGCTTCTTTAATAATTCTGTTTGAGGATAGGACTATTAAATATGCAGATGAATTTAGTATGCAATGTTGAATAATAATTTTAGTGATTTGCTACAGTAGAGTATGATAAGGTTTTTGCAATGGTTTATACTAACTTATCTCACGAGTCCTTGTTGAGTTTTGTGTGGATGAAGCTTTTGAGATTTAGGGAGACTGTGATATGATAGGAATTAAGGAGACACAAAAGCTCAAGCTTGGGGATGCCCAAGGCATCCCAAGATAATATTTCAAGAAGTCTCAAGCATCTAAGCTTGGGGATGCCCCGGTTGGCATCCCACCTTTCTTCTTCAACAACTATCGGTTAGTTTCGGTTGATCCTAAGTTTTTGCTTCTTCACATGATATTTGCCATTCTTAGAATGTCATTTTATTTTGCTTTGCTTGCTGCTTGAATAAAATACCAAGATCTGAAATTCTTAAATGTTAGAGAGTCTTCACATAGTTACATAATTATACAACTACTCATTGATCTTCACTTATATCTTTCGAAGTAGTTTGTTATTTGCTCTAGTGCTTCACTTATATATTTTTAGAGCACGGTGGTGGTCTTATTTTGTAGAAATAGATGAACTCTCATGCTTCACTTAGATTATTTTGAGAGTCTTAAATAACATGGTAATTTTCTTAAAATCCTAATATGCTAGGTATACAAGATTAATAATAAAATTCTCTTATGAGTGTTTTGAATACTAAGAGAAGTTTGATGCTTGATGATTGTTTTGACATATGGAGGTAATAATATCAAAGTCATGCTAGTTGAGTGGTTGTGAATTTGAGAAATGCTTGTGTTGAAGCTTGCAAGTCCCGTAGCATGCACGTATGGTAAACGTTGTGTAACAAATTTGAAACATGAGGTGTTATTTGATTGTCCTCCTTATGAGTGGCGGTCGGGGACGAGCGATGGTCTTTTCCTACCAACATATCCCCCTAGGAGCATGCGCGTAGTGCCGAGGTTTTTGATGACTTGTAGATTTTTGCAATAAGTATGTGAGTTCTTTATGTCTAATGTTGAGTCCATGGATTATACGCACTCTCACCCTTCCATCCTTGCTAGCATCTTCGGTACCATGCATTGCCCTTTCTCACATGAGAGTTGGTGCAAACTTCGCCGGTGCATCCAAACCCCATGATATGATACGCTCTATCACACATAAACCTCCTTATATCTTCCTCAAAACAGCCACCATACCTACCTATTATGGCATTTCCATAGCCATTCCGAGATATATTGCCATGCAACTTTCCATCATTCCGTTCATCATGACACATTCATCATTGTCATATTGCTTAGCATGATCATGTAGTTGACATAGTATTTGTGGCAAAGCCACCGTTCATAATTCTTTCATACATGTCACTCTTGGTTCATTGCATATCCCGTTACACCGCCGGAGGCATTCATATAGAGTCATACTTTGTTCTAGTATCGAGTTGTAATCATTGAGTTGTAAATAAATAGAAGTGTGCTGATCATCATTTTCTAGAGCATTGTCCCAAGTGAGGAATAAAAAAATAGAAAGGCCATAAAAAAGAGAGGGCCCAAAAAAAGAGAAAGGCCATAAAAAAGAGGGAAGTCCCAAAAAAATGAGAGAAAAAGAGAGAAGGGACAATGTTACTATCCTTTTACCACACTTGTGCTTCAGAGTAGCACCATGATCTTCATAGTAGAGAGTCTCTCATGTTATCACTTTCATATACTAGTGGGAATTTTTCATTATAGAACTTGGCTTGAATATTCCAACAATGGGCCTCCTCAAGTGCCCTAGGTCTTCGTGAGTAAGCAAGTTGGATGCACACCCACTTAGTTTCTTTTGTTGAGCTTTCATACATTTATAGCTCTAGTGCATCCGTTGCATGGCAATCCCTACTCCTTGCATTAACATCAATCGATGGGCATCTCCATAGCTCATTGATTAGCCTCGTTGATGTGAGACTTTCTCCTTTTTGTCTTCTCCACATAACCCCCCTCATTATATTCTATTCCACCCATAGTGCTATATACATGGCTCGCGCTCATGTATTGCGTGAAGGTTTATGAGTTTGAGATTACTAAAGTATGAAAAAATTTCTTGGTTTGTCATCGGGGTTGTACATGATGAGAGCATTCTTGTGTGAAGAAAATGAAACATGACTAAACTATATGATTTTGTAGGGATGAACTTTCTTTGGCCATGTTATTTTGAGAAGACATAATTGCTTAGTTAGTATGCTTGAAGTATTATCATTTCTATGTAAATATGAACTTTTGTCTTGAATCTTATGGATCTAAATATTCATACCACAATTAAGAAGAATTACATTGAAATTATGCCAAGTAGCACTCCGCATCAAAAATTCTGTTTTTATCATTTACCTACTCGGGGACGAGCAGGAATTAAGCTTGGGGATGCTTGATACGTCTCCAACGTATCTATAATTTTTGATTGCTCCATGCTATGTTATCTACTGTTTTGGGCAATATTTGGATTTATTATCCACTTTTATATTATTTTGGGACTAACCTATTAACCGGAGGCCCAACCCAGAATTGCTGTTTTTGCCTATTTCAGTGTTTCGAAGAACAGGAATATCAAACGGAGTCGAAACGGAACGAAATCAATTGGAGAAGTTATTTTTGGAAGGAAAGCTACCGGATGGACTTGGACCCCACATCAGGAGCCAAGGGAGGTGCTCACGAGGTTGGGGGGCGCGCCCCCTGCCTCGTGGGCCCTCCGAAGCTCCACTGACGTACTTCCTGCACCCATATATACTCACGTACCCTAAAACTTCTAGAACATACAATAGATCGGGAGTTCCGCCGCCAGAAGCCTTCGTAGCCACCGAAAGCCAATCTAGACCCATTCCGGCACCCTGCCGGAGGGGGAATCCTTCTCCGGTGGCCATTCTCATCATCCCGGCGCTCTCCATGACGAGGAGGGAGTAATTATCCCTCAGGGCTGAGGGTATGTACTAGTAGCTATGTGTTTGATCTCTCTCTCTCTCTCGTGTTCTTGAGGTGATACGATCTTGATGTATCGCGAGCTTTTCTATTATAGTTGGATCTTATGATGTTTTCTCCCCCCTCTACTCTCTTGTAATGGATTGAATTTCCCCTTTGAAGTTATCTTATCGGATTGAGTCTTTAAAAGATTTGAGAACACTTGATGTATGTCTTGCCGTGCGTATCTGTGGTGACAATGGGATACCACGTGATTCACTTGATGTATGTTTTGGTGATCAACTTGCGGGTTCCGCCCATGAACCTATGCATAGGGGTTGGCACACATTTTCGTCGTGATTCTCTGGTAGAAACTTTGGGGCACTCTTTGAGGTTCTATGTGTTGGTTGAATAGATGAATATGAGATTGTGTGATGCATATCGTATAATCATACCCACGGATACTTGAGGTGACAATGGAGTATCTAGGTGACATTAGGGTTTTGGTTGATTTGTGTATTAAGGTGTTATTCTAGTACGAACTCTAGGGCTGTTTGTGACACTTATAGGAATAGCCCAACGGATCGATTGGAAAGAATAACTTTGAGGTGGTTTCGTACCCTACCATAATCTCTTCGTTCGTTCTCCGCTGTTAGTGACTTTGGAGTGACACTTTGTTGCATGTTGAGGGATAGTTATGTGATCCAATTATGTTAGTATTGTTGAGGGAACTTGCACTAGCGAAAGTATGAACCCTAGGCCTTGTTTCAACGCATTGCAATACCGTTTACGCTCACTTTTATCATTAGTTACTTTGCTCTTTTTATAATTTCAGATTACAAATACCTTTATCTACCATCCATATACCACTTGTATCATCATCTCTTCGCCGAACTAGTGCACCTGTACAATTTACCATTGTATTGGGTGTGTTGGGGACACAAGAGACTCTTTGTTATTTGGTTGCAGGGTTGCTTGAGAGAGACCATCTTCATCCTACGCCTCCTACGGATTGATAAACCTTAGGTCATCCACTTGAGGGAAATTTGCTACTGTCCTACAAACCTCTGCACTTGGAGGCCCAACAACGTCTACAAGAAGAAGGTTGTGTAGTAGACATCAGGCGCGGGGTTGTGCAAAGAGCGGGTCTGGCGGTCAGCACGCAAATCGTTTACCGAGGTTCGGGCCGCGGAGATGCGTAAAACCCTAGTCCTCCTTTGGTGTGTATTTGAGTGTTCTTGTGGTTTTGAACTAGCTACGATGTCTCTCTAGTCCAAAAGATCCGAATCCCTCTCCAGTATGCCTCGGGCCTCCTTTTATAGACGAAAGGGGTCGCCACGGTGGCACACAGGAGGTGGAAAGGTGTACAGTGGTTGAGTCTATCCTCTGGCATCGTCGGACAAACGCATTTAATGTGCTGCCGATGTGCCCCTCTTTCTTTATCGGGGACGGCAAGGAAGCTCGTCCTAGCTGTCGCCGCCTCGCCTGCTCCAATGCGCGTCCGAGATGATGAGGCGTTGTGGCGCCACGTTGGCCGGCTACTGGGCTGGCGCGGTGTTGGAGCCTTCACAAAGATCTGCATGCCACCACGCAGGTGATTGCTGAGTTGGTGTAGAGGTCGCGTGCTGCCACTCAGATGCCTGCCCTACTGGTCGAGCTAGCAGCTGCATGGGAGCAGCGGTGGAGTCTTGGCAGGCGCGGGCCTGGCTGCAGCCCTGCAGGCGTCCTCGGCATGGGTCTTGCCGAGGGCCCGGCAAGGGTCCCGCTGCGGCACCGCGGTCGTCCCCGGCAAGGATCTTCCGGTGGTCTGATACGTCCATTTTGCATCATGCTTTTATATCGATATTTATTGCATTATGGGCTGTTATTACACATTATGTCACAATACTTATGCCTATTCTCTCTTATTTTACAAGGTTTACATGAAGAGGGGGAATGCCGGCAGCTGGAATTCTGGGCTGGAAAAGGAGCAAATATTAGAGACCTATTCTGCACAGCTCCAAAAGTCCTGAAACTTCACGGAAGTTATTTTTGGAATTAATAAAAAATACTGAGCGAAGAAAATACCAAAGGGGGCCCACACCCTAGCCACGAGGTGGCCCCTGGTGGCCCTCGGATGCCCATCTTTGGCTATATGGGGTCTTTCATCGAGGAAAAATTCATAAGCAAGCTGACGGGAAGAAACTCCGCCGCCACGAGGCAGAACCTTGGCGGAACCAATCTAGGGCTCCGACGGAGCTGTTCTGCTGGCGAAACTTCCCTCCGGGAGGGGGAAATCATCGCCATCGTCATCACCAACGATCCTCTCATTGGGAGGGGGTCAATCTCCATCAACATCTTCACCAGCACCATCTCATCTCAAACCCTAGTTCATCTCTTGTATCCAATCTTTGTATCCAAACCTCAGATTGGTACCTGTGGGTTGCTAGTAGTGTTGATTACTCCTTGTAGTTGATGCTAGTTGGTTTACTTGGTGGAAGATCATATGTTCAGATCCATTATGCATATTAATACCCCTCTGATTATGAACATGAATATGCTTTGTTAGGAGTTACGTTTGTTCCTGAGGACATGGGAGAAGTCTTGCTATTAGTACTCATGTGAATTTGGTATTCGTTCGATATTTTGATGAGATGTATGTTGTCATCCCTCTAGTGGTGTCATGTGAACGTCGACTACATGACACTTCACCATTGTTTGGGCCTAGAGGGAGGCATTGGGAAGTAATAATTAGATGATGGGTTGCTAGAGTGACAGAAGCTTAAACCCTAGTTTATGCATTGCTTCGTAAGGGGCTGATTTGGATCCATATGTTTCATGCTATGGTTAGGTTTACCTTAATACTTCTGATGTAGTTGAGGATGCTTGCAATGGGGGTTAATCATAAGTGGGATGCTTGTCCAATTAAGGATAGCACCCAAGCACCGGTCCACCCACATATCAAATTATCAAAGTACCGAACGCGAATCATATGAACGTGATGAAAACTAGCTTGACGATAATTCCCATGTGTCCTCGGGAGCGTTTTCCTTCATATAAGAGTTTGTCCAGGCTTGTCCTTTGCTACAAAAAGGATTGGGCCATCTTGCTGCACCTTATTTACTTTTATTACTTGCTACTCGTTATAAATTACCTTATCACAAAACTATCTGTTACCGATAATTTTAGTGCTTGCAGAGAATACCTTACTGAAAACTGCTTATCATTTCCTTCTGCTCCTCGTTGGGTTCGACGCTCTTACTTATCGAAAGGCTACGATAGATCCCCTACACTTGTGGGTCATCAAGACTCTATTCTAGCGCCGTTGCTGGGGAGTGAAGCGCCTTTGGTAGGTGGAATTTGGTAAGGAAAAAATTTATATAGTGTGCTGAAATTTACTGTCACTTGTTACTATGGAACATAATCCTTTGAGGGGTTTGTTCGTGGTATCTTCGCCTCGTCCAGAACCACAATTAGCTACCCCTCAACCTACTGAACCTACTGAAAATGTTTACTTTGAAATTCCTTGAGGTATGATAGAGAAACTGCTAGCTAATCCTTTTGCAGGAGATGGAACATTGCATCCTGATTTACACTTAATCTATGTGGATGAAGTTTGTGGATTATTCAAGCTTGAAGGTATGCCCGAGGATGTTATTAAGAAGAAGGTATTCCCTTTATCTTTGAAGGGAGAGGGATTGACATGGTATAAGCTATGTGATGATATGGGATCATGGGACTATAAGCGATTGAAATTTGAATTTCACCAGAAGTTTTATCCTATGCATCTTGTTCATCATGATCATAATTATATATATAATTTTTGTCCTCGCGAAGGAGAAAGCATCACTCACGCTTGGGAGAGGCTTAAGTCAATGTTATATTCATGCCTCAATCATGAGCTCTCAAGAGAAATGACTATTCAGAATTTTTATGCTCGCCTTTCTCTCAGTAATCGCTCCATGCTCGATACTTCTTGTACTGGATCTTTTATGATGAACACTATTGAATTCAAATGGGATTTACTGGAAATAATTAAACAAAACTTTGAAGATTGGGACCTCGACGAAGGTAAGGATTCAGGTATAACACCTGAGTTTGATTGTGTTAAATCTTTTATGGACACTGATGCTTTTCATGAATTTAGCACTAAATATGGACTTGACTCTGAGATAGTAGCTTCTTTCTGTGAATCCTTTGCTACTCATGTTGATATCCCTAAGGAGAAGTGGTTTAAATATAATTCTCCCATTGAAGTAAAAGCATTTCACCTATTAAAGTTGAAGAAAAGACTATCACTTATGATGATCATATTGTTCCTGTTGCTTATATTGAGAAACCACCTTTCCCTGTTAGAATAAAGAATCATGCTAAAGCTTCAACTGTGGTTAACAAAAGTAATATTAAGACACCTAAACCCCTTGAGAAAATTAAAGTTGAACCTAGTATTGCTATGGTTAAAGATCTCTTGGACGATAATATTGATGGGCATGTTATTTACTTCTGCAATGAAGCTGCTAGAATTGCTAGACCTAATGCTAAAAATAAACATAGACCTGTTGTAGGCATGCCTGTTATTTCTGTTAAAATAGGAGATCATTGTTATCATGGCTTATGTGATATGGGTGCTAGTGCAAGTGCAATACCCCATTCCTTATACCAAGAAATTATGCATGATATTGCACCTGCTGAGATAGAAGATATCAATGTTACCATTAAACTTGCCAATAGAGATACTATTTCACCGATTGGGATTGTTAGAGATGTTGAAGTCTTGTGTGGGAAACTTAAATACCATGCTGATTTTCTTGTCCTCGGTTCCCCACAAGATGACTTTTGTCCCATTATATTTGGTAGACCCTTCTTGAGTACTGTTAATGCTAAGATAGACTGCAATAAGGATATTGTTTCTGTTGGTTTAGGGGATATGTCTCGTGAGTTTAATTTTGCTAAATTTCGTAGAAAACCTCATGATAAAGAATTGCCTAGTAAATATGAAATTATTGGTCTTGCTTCTGTTGTTGTGCCTCCTATTGATCCTTTAGAAAAATATTTGCTAGACCATGAGAATGATATATTTATGAATGAAAGAAGGGAAATAGATGAAGTATTCTTTAAACAGGGACCTATTCTGAAACACAATTTTCCTGTTGAAATCCTAGGGGATCCTCCTCCACCCAAGGGTGATCCCGTGTTTGAGCTTAAACCATTTCCTGATACTCTTAAATATGCTTATCTTGATGAAAAGAAGATATATCCTGTTATTATTAGTGCTAACCTTTCAGAGCATGAAGAAGAGAGATTATTGAAAACTCTGAAGAAGCACCATGCTGCTATTGGATATACTCTTGATGATCTTAAGGGCATTAGTCCCATATATGTCAACACAAAATAAATTTGGAGAAAGACGCCAAACTAGTTATTGATCACCAACGACGGTTGAATCCTAAGATGAAAGAAGTGGTAAGAAAGCAAATATCAAAGCTCCTTGAGGCAGGTATAATTTATCCCGTTGCTAATAGTCAGTGGGTAAGTCCTATCCATTGTGTCCCTAAGAAGGGAGGTATTACTGTCGTTCCTAATGATAAAGATGAATTGATTCCACAAAGAATTATTACAGGTTATAGGATGGTAATTGATTTTCGAAAATTAAATAAAGCTACTAAAAAGATCATTACCCTTTGCCTTTCCTTGATCAAATGCTAGAAAGATTATCCAAACATACACATTTTTGCTTTCTAGATGGTTACTCTGGCTTCTCTCAAATACCTGTGTCAGTTGATGATCAAGCAAAGACCACTTTTACTTGCCCTTTTGGTACTTTTTCTTATAGATGTATGCCTTTTGGTTTATGTAATGCACCTGCTACCTTTCAAAGATGCATGGTGGCTATATTCTCTGACTTTTGTGAAAAGATTTGTGAGGTTTTCATGGATGATTTCTCCATTTATGGATCCTCTTTGATGATTGCTTGAGCAACCTTGATCGAGTTTTGCAGAGATGTGAAGAAATTAATCTTGTCTTGAACTAGGAGAAGTGCCACTTTATGGTTAATGAAGGTACTGTCTTGGGGCATAAAATTTCTGAAAGAGGTATTGAAGTTGATAAAGCTAAAGTTGATGCTATTGAAAAGATTCCGTGTCCCAAGGACATCAAAGGTATAAGAAGTTTCCTTGGTCATGCCGGTTTTTATAGGAGGTTCATTAAGGACTTCTCAAAAATTTCTCGGCCTTTGACTAACCTATTACAAAAACATGTCCCTTTTGTCTTTGATGATGATTGTGTAGAAGCATTTGAAATACTTAAGAAATCTTTGATCTCTGCACCTATTGTTCAACCACCTGATTGGAATTTACCCTTTGAAATTATGTGTGATGCTAGTGATTATGCTGTAGGGGATGTTCTAGGACAAAGAGTTGATAAGAAGCTGAATGTTATCCAATATGCTAGTAAAACTCTAGATAGTGCCCAGAGAAATTATGCCACTACTGAAAAAGAATTTTTAGCAGTTGTATTTGCTTGTGATAAGTTCAGACCTTATATTTTTTATTCTAAAGTAACTATTCACACTGATCATGTTGCTATTAAATATCTTATGGAAAAGAAAGATGCTAAACCTAGACTTATTAGATGGGTTCTCCTACTACAAGAATTTGATTTGCATATCATTGATAGAAAGGGAGCTGAGAACCCCGTTGCAGACAACTTGTCTAGGTTAGAGAATGTTCTTGATGACCCACTACCTATTGATGATAGCTTTCCTGATGAACAATGAAATGTCATAAATGCTTCTCGAACTGCTCCATGGTATGCTGATTATGCTAATTACATTGTTGCTAAATTCATACCACCTAGTTTCACATACCAGCAAAAGAAAAAGTTTTTCTATGATTTGAGACATTACTTTTGGGATGACCCACATATTTATAAAGGAGTAGATGGTATTATTAGACGTTGTGTACCTGAGCATGAACAGGAACAGATCCTACACAAGTGTCACTCCGAGGCTTATGGAGGGCACCACGCTGGAGATAGAACTGCGCATAAGGTATTGCAATCCGGTTTTTATTGGCCTACTCTCCTCAAGGATGCCCGTAAGTTTGTCTTATCTTGTGATGAATGTCAAAGAATCGATAATATTAGTAGACGTCAAGAAATGCCTATGAATTATTCACTTGTTATTGAACCATTTGATGTTTGGGGCTTTGATTATATGGGACCTTTTCCTTCCTCTAATGGGTATACACATATTTTAGTTGCTGTTGATTACGTTACTAAGTGGGTAGAAGCTATTCCGACTAAGTGCTGATCATAACACCTCTATTAAGATGCTTAAAGAAGTTATTTTCCCGAGGTTTGGAGTCCCTAGATATTTATGACTGATGGTGGTTCACACTTTATTCATGGTGCCTTTCGTAAAATGCTTGCTAAGTATGATGTTAATCATAGAATTGCATCTCCTTATCACCCAAAGTCTAGTGGTCAAGTAGAGTTGAGTAATAGAGAGCTCAAATTAATTTTGCAAAAGACCGTTAATAGATCTAGGAAGAATTGGTCCAAGAGACTTGATGATGCATTATGGGCTTATAGAACTACATATAAAAATCCTATGGGTATGTCTCCTTATAAAATGGTTTATGGTAAAGCTTGTCACTTACCTCTCGAACTAGAACATAAGGCATATTGGGCTATCAAAGAGCTCAACTATGATTTCAAACTTGCCGATGAGAAGAAGTTATTTGACATTAGCTCACTTGATGAATGGAGAACCCAAGCCTATGAAAATGCCAAGCTGTTTAAAGAAAAAGTTAAAACATGGCATGATAAAAGGATACAAAAGCGTGAGTTTACTGTAGGTGATTATGTATTGCTATACAAGTCTCGTTTAAGATTTTTTGTAGGAAAACTTCTCTCTAAATGGGAAGGCCCTTATGTCATCGAGGAGGTCTATCGTTCCGGTGCCATAAAAATCAACAACTTCGAAGGCACAAATCTAAAGGTGGTGAACGGTCAAAGAATCAAACATTATATCTTAGTAATCCCATAAATGTGGAAACTAATATTATTGAAGCCGTAACCCCGGAGGAATACATAAGGGACACTTTCCGGAACGTTTCAGACTCCGAAAAGGAATAGGTACGTGGTACGGTAAGTAAACTGACTCCAAAACAGTTCTAATGGCAATTTTTCTCCATTTTGGAATATTTAAGAAAATAGGAAAATAAGAAGCAGACCGGAAAGGACACGGGGCTTCCACAAGGGTGGAGGGTGCACCCCCTGCCTCGTGGGCACCTCGTGCGCTCTCTGGACTCCGTTTTCTTGCACGATACTTCTTTTGGTCAGTAAAAATTCATTATATAATCTCCCGAAGGTTTTGACCACCATATCACGCGAAAATCTCATGTTATTGTTTCGAGCTGTTTTCTACCAGGGTTTTAAAGGCCAAGCATCATGTTGTCTCCCTCCTCCTCCAACAATGAGGGAAACTATGCTTGGCTAATGAAGATGGAGCTGAAGAGAGAAGAACCCGATGAGATCAACAAGGATGATGGGATCAAGAAGGCCATGGGGGATCAAGTTCCGGCAGTAGCAGAAGAAGACATCCTTCAACCTCACCACAATCTCCTTACCCCAACGGAGATTGAAGCTTTCAATATGATTGAATTAGCTCGCATGCAAAACAAGTATCTCACAAGTGAAAATATTTTATTGAAGGAGCATATCATCGCACTCAAGGGCATTATTCGCAAATTGGAGGATCTCTTATGATCGATGTGCGACTACCCATCATCACCAACACCTTCTTCACCAACAAAGAAGAACCGAGCATCGGGTATGGGCACTCCCCTTGGCAACTGCCAAGCTTGGGGGAGTGCCCCGGTATCGTATCACCATCACACTTTTATCTCTACCGTTTTTCTTAGTTCGATCCTTTTGATAATATCTTGATCTAGTAGAATAAAGTTTTAGTATGATCTAGTTGTGAGTTTTTCTTTATGATCTTCGTATGTAATCGAGTCCATGAGCTCTATATATAAAGATTAGTGTTGAATCAAGGGCTTGATTATTTTGCTATGATCTTGAGGGATTAAAATAAAAGAGAAAAAATAAAAAGATATAAAGAGATCATATGGATCTTATGGAGAGTAATGAGCTCACATATAAAGAGTATGATGAATAAAAGTTGTTGAGAGTTGACAGACATAGTTTTGGTCATCATTGCAATTAATAGGAAGTAATAAAGAAAGAGAGGTTTTCACATATAAATATACTATCTTGGACATCTTTTATAATTGTGAGCGCTCATTAAAATATGACATGCTAAAGAGTTGATGTTGGACAAGGAAGACAATGTAATGGGTTATGTTTTCTAACATCTGAGATAAATTATATTGTCATGGATCATCCAACATGTTGAGCTTGCCTTTCCCTCTCTTGCTAGACGATTTATTTGCACCAAGTAGAGATACTACTTATGCTTCCAAATATCCCTAAACCCAGTTTTGCCATGAGAGCCCACCATATCTACCTATGGATTGAGTAAGATCCATCAAGTAAATTGTCATCGTTGCAAGCAATAAGAATTGCCCTCTAAATATGTATGACTTATTAGTGTGGAGAAAATAAGCTTTATATGATCTTGTGATGTGGAAGAAATAAAAGCGGCGGACTGCATAATAAAGGTCCATATCACAAGTGGCAATATAAAGTGACGTTCTTTCGCATTAAGATTTCGTGCATCCAACCATAAAAGCACATGACAACCTCTGCTTCCCTCTGCGAAGGGCCTATCTTTTATTCTTGTCTTATACTTAATGCAAAGAGTCATGGTGATATTCACCTTCCCTTTTAAAATTTTATCCTTTGGCAAGCACAATGTGTTGGAAGGATCCTGATATATATGGCTAATTGGATGTGGGTTTTCATGAACTACTATTGTTGACATTACCCTTGAGGTAAAACATAGGGAGGCAAAACTATAAGCCCCTATATTTCTCTGTGCCTGATTAAAACAACATAACCATAAATATCACGTGAGTGTTAGCAATTATGAAAGACTAAAAGCTGGCTGAGTATGTGGACTTGCTGAAAAGCTCTTATATTGACTCTTTCCTATGTTATGATAAATTAAAATTGCCTCAATGACTGAGATTAGAGTTTGTTGGTTTTCAATGAAGTTTCTGATTCATACTTGAAATTGTGATTGAATTGTTACTTTAGCATAATAGATCATATGACAATATATACATACATACATACATATATATATTGTTATTCTAAGAATGATCATGATGCCCTCATGTCCGTATTTTATTTTATCGACACCTCTATCTCTAAACATGTGGACATATTATTCGATTTCGGCTTTCGCTTGAGGACAAGCGAGGTCTAAGCTTGGGGGAGTTGATACGTCCATTTTGCATCATGCTTTTATATCAATATTTATTGCATTATGGGCTGTTATTACACATTATGTCACAATACTTATGCCTATTCTCTCTTATTTTACAAGGTTTACATGAAGAGGGGGAATGCCGGCAGCTGGAATTCTAGGCTGGAAAAGGAGCAAATATTAGAGACTTATTCTGCATAGCTCCAAAAGTACTGAAACTTCACGGAAGTCATTTTTGGAATTAATAAAAAATATTGAGCGAAGAAAATACCAGAGGGGGCCCACACCCTGGCCACGAGGGTGGGGGGCGCGCCCTACCCCTTGGGCGCGCCCCCTGCCTGTGGCCCCCCTGGTGGCCCTCCGATGCCCATCTTTGGCTATATGGGGTCTTTCATCGAGGAAAAATTCATAAGCAAGCTTTCGAGAAGAAACTCCGCCACCACGAGGCAGAAACTTGGCGGAACCAATCTAGGGCTCCGGTGGAGCTGTTCTGCCGGGGAAACTTCCCTCCGAGAGGGGGAAATCATCGCCATCGTCATCACCAATGATCCTCTCATCGGGAGGGGGTCAATCTCCATCAACATCTTCGCCAGCACCATCTCATCTCAAACCCTAGTTCATCTCTTGTATCCAAACCTCAGATTGGTACATGTGGGTTGCTAGTAGTGTTGATTACTCCTTGTAGTTGATGCTAGTTGGTTTACTTGGTGGAAGATCATATGTTCAGATCCATTATGCATATTAATACCCCTCTGATTATGAACATGAATATGCTTTGTGAGTAGTTATGTTTGTTCCTGAGGACATGGGAGAAGTCTTGCTAGTAGTAGTCATGTGAATTTGGTATTTGTTCGATATTTTGATGAGATGTATGTTGTCATCCCTCTAGTGGTGTCATGTGAACGTCGACTACATGACACTTCACCATTGTTTGGGCCTAGAGGGAGGCATTGGGAAGTAATAATTAGATGATGGGTTGCTAGAGTGACAGAAGCTTAAACCCTAGTTTATGCATTGCTTCGTAAGGGCTAATTTTGATCCATATGTTTCATGCTATGGTTAGGTTTACCTTAATACTTCTGTTGTAGTTGTGGATGCTTGCAATGGGGGTTAATCATAAGTGGGATGCTTGTCCAAGTAAGGACAGCACCCAAGCACCAGTCCACCCACATATCAAATTATCAAAGTACCGAACGTGGATCATATGAACGTGATGAAAACTAGCTTGATGATAATTCCCATGTGTCCTCGGGAGTGCTTTTCTTCATATAAGAGTTTGTCCAGGCTTGTCCTTTGCTACAAAAAGGATTGGGCCATCTTGCTGCACCTTATTTACTTTTATTACTTGCTACTCGTTACAAATTACCTTATCACAAAACTATCTGTTACCGATAATTTCAGTGCTTGCAAAGAATACCTTACTGAAAACTGCTTATCATTTCCTTCTGCTCCTCGTTGGGTTCATCACTCTTACTTATCGAAAAGCTACGATAGATCCCCTACACTTGTGGGTCATCAGGGTCTCGTGGATTTTCTTGGCAAGGATCTTGCCAAGGATCATCGTCTTCTGGTTCTCATCTGATCTTGTGTATTTATGATCTCTACAAAGATCTGCATGCCACCATGGAGGTGCCTTCGGGGCCTTGGTTTTTATGTGGTTGATGGTGTCGGGAACCCTTGGGCTCAAGGGTGGCGCGCTCTACGGGCGTCAGGAAAGTTTCCTCGACAAGGATCTTGTCGGGGCCGCGGAAACCACCCCGGCAAGAGTCTTGCCGGGGGAGTCCACCTCGCCATCTTTCTCTCTTTGCACCCCTTGTCTTGGCGTTGCTCTGGCTGTCTTGTGCTCTGGCATCCATCCTCTGCCCTACTTAGTGCGGCCGTGGGCGTGGCTCTGACTGCCCGCGCACAAGTAAAGGGGTGCAAAAGGAGAGCCCCTACTTTTGTACACTGACAATTGTGGAGTAGTAAATAGATGGTGGGTTGCGAGAGTGACAGAAACTTAAACCCCAGTTTATGCACTATTCCGTAAGGGACCAATTGTATCCTAGAGTTTAATGCTATGGTTAGAATTTATTCTTAATACTTTTCTCGTAGTTGCGGATGCTTGTGGGAGGGTTAATCATAAGTAGGAGGTTTGTTCAAGTAAGAATAGCACCTAAGCATCGGTCCACCCACATATCAAGTTATCAAAGTAGCTAACACAAATCAAACCAACATGATGAAAGTGACTAGATGAAATTCCCGTGTACCCTCAAGAACGCTTTGCTCATTATAAGAGACCGTTTTGACCCATCCTTTGCCTCAAAAGGATTGGGATACCTTGCTGCACACTTGTTACTATTATCATTACTTGCTCGTCACAACTTATCTTGCTATCAAACTACTCGCTACTTACAGTTTCAGCACTTGCAGACATCACCTTACTGAAAACTACTTGTCATTTCCTTCTGCTCCTCATTGGGTTCGACACTCTTACTTACCGAAAAGATCTACAATTAATCCCCTATACTTGTGGGTCATCACATGGGAGTGCCTCGAGGCTGAGGCCGCCGCCGAGGCCTACATGCAAGAGCTCCATCGTCAGCACCCGGAGATCATGGAGGCGGAGTGGGCGATCTTTGTCGGTGTGGAGGGCGGCGAGGTTATCGCGCTCTCCTCCGGCGATGAGGTCGAAGGGACAAGGACGGCGGCGTAGAGGGTGGCGAGGTTATCGCGCTCTCCTCTGATGAGGAGGTTGAAGGCGGCGGCAACGGCGGTGCGGAGGGCGTCTAGGTGGGCCCCGAGGACGAGGAGATCGACGTCGATGAGTGGAGGAGTGCCTTCCCCAACGACCCTGACGACGCCACCGGCCCGGACCCGGCTCGCGACACACCGTACATGACGAGGAAGGATTGGCTCGACCTTTGCTTCGACAAAAAATAGTTTAGCTTAGTTTAAATTTATGTTTTATGTTTGGTTATGCAAAACTATCTATGTTTATGTTTGAATCCATGCTACTTTCGGTTGAACCTGCTTTGAACTTGATCAAATTGAAGCTTACAACGTTAAGTTTAGGGGATCGACTAGAAAAGGCCAAAAATTGCTGGAGTATGTATGTGTGTGTGTGTATATCCACTAAGGGTTTTAGTCCTTTAACTTTTAAAGGATCGGCTAGAGATGGCCTTATGACTTGTTTATTATAGTCTTCACAATGTGATACTCTATATGTGCAACTATTTGCCATGCAGTTCAATTTCATCAATAACAGTTTCAACAATACCACTATGAATTACGATATTTGGTTGCTGTTAAGGATATTGTAGTTAACATGCCTTTTCGTTTTTTAACAATGACTAGTGTACTGTAGACCTGCACAATACCAGTTTGAATGACTATTTTCTTGTTTTTAAATGTTATGCCTGATGCAGTTAGCACACCTTTCCACTTCTTGTTTTGCTTAACTAGCGTGCTTAAGCCTGCACACTGAAGCTATCATTTGTAGATTATGTTGTCTACCATGGATATATTTAGTTGATGTTTAGCCTGTTGTTCTTAACATGCCTTTATATGTACTCATGCAGGACAATATTGAGAACAGTGTTGTTTTCCATCGAGGTTAGTTTCATCGCATTGCTTATATGTACTCACTGTTCAGGATATCGGTAGCTGGTACCATATAGCCTGGGGCTGATAAGGGATTAATCGTCGAATCGGACATTCCAATGAATATATCTGTAACCCATTTAGCAGTAGGTTAACTAGGGCCATATTTAATATATCTGAGGCTACATAGCAACATGCATTGTACTGAATGACTAAATATGCAATCCCAGGTTACATAGCAACAAGGAAGAGTGTTACATTAATATTATGGTGATGTCTAGATATACATGTAATCAAATCTTATATAATGGGATGGAGGAAGTGTTGTACTACATCATTTTTCAATTGTTGTTTAGCTTCTAATATTAACTTGGTGTTTTTAGGTACATATATCATTGCCAAAGTTCCACACTTCGACCCTTTCTAGGGCAATGAGATATTCACGAACCAGCATCAAGTGAGGAAACTAATAAAGATTGTTATTAAAATGGGTCCAAAGATGCCAATCGAACTATTTGTTTACACTTTATGCAAGGCAACTGTGAACTGCACGATGGTAATTAAGAACCATGTAGCCTTCTTTTTACTGCCCGTAATGAGTTGTGTTAGATGGCAATGTCTGAATCTTTTTTATTTTGCAGTGGATCCTGAAGCAGTTTACTCAAGATTACCTCTCAAACTACATGATTGGCGGTCGTCCATCACAAGGGGTTGGACTAGAGTCTTGCATGCCTTCTGCATCCAGGAGAGCAAAGTAGGGCCATTCCGCTTCACCTTGCTCAGCAACCGGAATGTTTGTCGCCTCTTTCTTTACCATCTGTAATAGTACAAGTATAGAACCCTGGTTCATCATTCTTTATTTAGTGCTTATGTAATTCTTAAACATATGTAACTGTGAGTCGAATAATGCATTGGTTGTTTGAACCTGATGGATATGAATAAAACTATAGCCTACTTTCAAGTTTAAATTAGGTACAACTTTAAATAGCAACAATTAAATTAGGGTGAAATTATGGTGTGCAGGTCATTACGGCGCACACGGTTAATAAAGCACAACATGTGTGATATACATCATAATCCAACACGGTTCACGAAGAGGAAACGTGTGTAACAATGCACACAGTTGCCGTTTGCAAAGCGTGTGTGATGTCAGACACTATCACATACGGTGCAGGAAAACTAAATGTGTGTGATTGTCTACCTATTAGACGGTTTATAATCATGAACTGTTTGTGATGTGCCAGGCAGGCATCGTAAAACTCCCGTGCCTGGAATCTGCCTGGAAAACTCCTGTGCCTAGAATCTGCCTGGTTTTAGGTAAAACCACAAAACTCTGACTGCGATGGCAATGCGAGAACAAATGAGTAGCAAGGATGAAGCGTTTGGGATATTCGAGATATCGAAAACAGTTACATAGAGACAATTGTATGCATCAAGGCTCCCTATCCCCGATGGTTTTTGGGTCGTGTGGGAAGGACCCTCCTATCGCCGTCACTCACTAGGCGACGGCTCCAAATGCTATCGCGGAAAGGGGTTAAAAACTATTTTTATGGCACCAACGCGTACCAGTGCACCAACAACTCTCCCATCTTGGGGAGGGCAATCTCCATCAACATCTTCAACAGCACCATCTCATCTCAAACCCTAGTTCATCTCTTGTGTTCAATCTTGTTACCGGAACTATAGATTGGTGCTTGTGGGTGACTAGTATTGTTGATTACATCTTGTAGTTGATTATTATATGGTTTATTTGGTGGAAGATTATATGTTCAGATCCAATATGCTATTTAATATCCCTCTGATCTTGAGCATGATTATCATTTGGGAGTAGTTACTTTTGTTCTTGAGGTCACAGGAGAAATCATGTTGCAAGTAATCATGTGAACTTGCTATGTGTTTGATATTTTGATAGTATGTATGATGTGATTCCCTTAGCGGTGTCATGTGAACGTTGACTACATGATACTTCACCATATTTGGGCCTAAGGGAATGCATTGTGGAGTAGAAATTAGATGATGGGTTTCGAGAGTGACAGAAGCTTAAACCCCAGTTCATGCGCTTTTCCGTAAGGGACCGATTGGATCCAAAAGTTTAATGCTATGGTTAGAATTTATTATTAATACTTTTCTCATAGTTGCGGATGCTTGCGGGAGGGTTAATCATAAGTAGGAGGTTTGTTCCATTTAAAAACTCTTCTCATAGTGAGTGAGTTTGAAACTCTTTGAAAGTTAAATGAGAGGAATAAAAGGACTTTCCCAAACTTTCATATTTGCTTTCTGACCTCCATGAATTCAAATTCTTTTCAAATACAAAACCCTTGAGTGAAGATGATATGACTTCTTCCATTTAAAAAATGAAAAGGGTGTTTGAAAAATATTTGAATTCCATTGGGAAATATTTTTTTCAATTCAGAAACTTTATGCAACTCAATGATTTTCACGAGAGAAGATAAAATGACTTCTTCAAATTATGAAATATGAGTTGGGAGTTTCAAAGGATCAATTTCAAGTCCTTTTGAAATTTATTTTCAATTTGGATTTATTTGAGTTTTATTCAAATTATTTTGCTCCAAAAATAAAATATATGGAAATTAGGGTAACATGATTCCCTACAATAGAAAATTGGAGAAAAATTAATTTGAAATCATTTTGGTATTTTAAAATGATTTCTGTTGGATTTTAGCACTCTTTGAATTATTAGAATTTGTGTGTATTTTATTTAATGCTAGAAAAATGTTCAAGTCGTACAAAATCTTTTTCTGAAATTTTTTGATATATTATATGCCTATATAAAATTTTCTTTTATTTTTGTTTTTATGATTTTGTTTATTTGGAAATTGTTTTAAAAAAAATACTCCCCGCCGCCGACTGGGCCGGCCCAGCACCCAGCCAGGCCAAGGCCCAGCTCCGCACCGCCTCCCTCCACCCAAGCGGGAGACCGCCGCCGCCACGACTGCCGCCACCGACCTCGGCGTCCGTGCCAAGGTCGGGCACCGCTGCCCCCTTGCCCAAGGCGCTCCGCCTCCAATAAATAGGCCGGACCCCCCCTCTCTGTCTCTCCCCGCACCTGCCCCGCTGCCTCTCTGCCCGCGCCGCCGCCGCATCTCGCGCGCCGCCGCCGCCACAGCCGCCTGCCGCGCCGCGTCGTCGTCGCCCGCACTGCACGCCGCCGCCGCGCCTGGATCCGCCGCCTGCGCTGCCGTTGCCTGCCGCTGCGACCTCGCCGCCTCGCCGCGCTTCTCCGCCGCCAGCGCCGCCGCCCCGCGCCACCGCCAACCGTCGCTGGAGCCGCTGCTGCCGTCGACCGTCGCTGTTCGGTTTTCCTACCCGAACCGCTGATCAGGTAAAACCGCCCCGGTCCGGTTTTATTTAGGCTACGGTTTAATTTCGGTTCTTAAAAAAACCGATAAGTTGGTTATCCAGCGGGCGTTCGCTATTTAGGGTTCAGTAGCGAACGGTTTTCGTCTTATAGGCTTCCGCAGTGAACGTTCGCTATTTTATTTTATTTCAGTTTCGGCCAGGGACCCGTTTGTGAATAAATTATTTACAGAATAGCCCCTGATCTTCAAAACACTATAACTTTTTTCTCGTTGATCCAAATCCAACGAACCAACGCCCACTTCTTCGTTATGAACCCCTCTATGCGGATAAACAACTTAAACATGTTTTTGAAAAGTTCAAAATTTGAATTAGAGCAGATTTGAATTCAAACTTCGTTTGATTATAACTTGAGTTTCGTAACTCCGTTTGAGTTGATTCTTTTTGCAAATCGAAGCTCTTGACCTAAACATTCTAATAAGGCCAAATTCACATAATTTTGGTACTGTTAGAAATTGTTTTATGTTGCAAGAGTTATTTGTTTGGTTTTGATGTTTTCCGAATCGTCTTCTTCGTTTTTCTGATCTTTTGAGTGATTGCTTATGTGTGGTTACTATTGTTTGCTTACGATAGATTGACCGGAGTGTGACGAGTAGAGATATCAAGAGTTTTGAGTGCGAATCATCTTCATCAACATTGCAGGCAAGTTCACACTTTGATCATACCTTTTCTACAACCCAGTTTTATTGCATTAGATCAATCCTCTCACATTGCATGATTAGGATCTAATTAAATTGTGGGATGGGAAGTAGATGAGGTAGTACCTATCACCTGTATTATTATGAAACCTTTGGGAGTTACTTCTACGTTTGCTTATTATGCCATGCTATGCTAGTAGACGTGGATTGGGTGAGTGATATCCATGACAGATGTGAGTTGATAATTTTAATGGTTTATCTAAGGTGGCAACTTAAACACACATCTGGGTGGATTGAGGCACCTGATGTCTATCAGGACTTGCCTGTTTTATTTTGGACCGCCACCCAGGCTCAAAGCGATCATAAGATCATTCATGCTAGAAACTTCCGTGTGCAGCCACATGCTACTATGGGCTCTGGCATAGTTGACTAAGTTGTGCGAACTCTTACGGGGTGGACTAGCAGATGTAGGGGTTGTAGGTGGTACGGTCTACCCCACATGTAAGGTGCTAGCGCTTCTGAAAGACTATGTCTCGGTCATCCGTTTCTCAAACACCATGTAGTGCGAGAAAACAAACGGAGGCGATCGAGTCATGTGGGGAAAAGTGCGCAAACCTCTGCAGAGTGTACAAACTAATCATAATTAGCCGTGTCCCCGGTTATGGACATCTTGAGTATCTAGTTCTTGGATTATCTTGTTGATCTCATCATGTTACTTTAAATGAATATTGTTGGGTTTAATGATGTTACTTAATTGGGATTGAGAATGCTGTCAACCATTCTCAATGTTCAACAACCACCATGATAGTAATTAAATTTATTCCTTTGCAGTAGGGAAAAATTGGCTTTTCGCAAAAACCTTATAACCATAGAGCTTTTCCACCAGCCATATATGCATGTAGTGATAGCCATTGTTTATCATTTTTTCTATGGTGTGAATTTGCTAGTACATTCAATGTACTGACCCGTTTCGGGCTGCAACGTCTCATGTTGCAGGTTTCTTACGACGAGTAAGTGATACGTTAGGGTTACGATTTCTACACTCAACTTTGCCGTTGGTGTTGATGGGAATCCACAACCTTGTTGCTTCCGCTATATGGATTGAGGTAATAGTATCTACGTTACTTTATACATGTGATTTACCTCTGTTATAAATCCTTCGAGTACTGTGTGTGTCAGCATACCGATCCAGGGATGACACTTAAGCATAGAGACTTGATCCATTCGGGTCAGGTCGCTACAAGATGGTATCAGAGCACATGTTGACTGTAGGACGTGACCCTAGAAACTGGCAAGCCCATAGCAAAGATTTTTCTCTACAACTTTCCCCTTTCAAAAAGATCTTTTACCTCTCTTCTCTTCTGAGCTTATTCAAAAATTCCCTTTAGTGAGACCATACCCCTTTCCCCTTTTGACCACACGAAGATTCGACTGATGAGACCACTCCAAGAAGTACAAGATATCGGACAGCTAAGACCACTTCGGAATGAAGAGTATTTTCCGTGCCTCTGAATAATGGAAACTACAACGGCTGAAGAACGAATACAAGTAGAATTTGAAGGCTCTGAGGAATTCCCAGATTTGTATGACCTAGGAAGGCTACCCTTATGGAACTTGGCAGACTATGGAAGTTGTCAATACCCGAGATCAAGGTGTGTTGGAGAAAGACCGGAACATGGATCATAGAACTCAAAGATTTGTCAAGGAAACCCTAAGGC
Source organism: Triticum urartu (assembly GCF_056163025.1). Taxonomy (NCBI): domain Eukaryota; kingdom Viridiplantae; phylum Streptophyta; class Magnoliopsida; order Poales; family Poaceae; genus Triticum; species Triticum urartu. Next base: position 426,542,453 of record NC_141876.1, read on the forward strand.
AGGAGATATCAACTATGGAGAGATAGCTCATGGAAATGACAAGAGAACAACCACGGCTATCCATGAGGTTATCGCCCGCTTATGCTATTGTCACCGTGCTGAGTTAAGCATGCATATGCATGGAAGGATTAAATGGTAGAAGGCTGATGGAGCACCTATCAGCAAGATGCAGTTTTAAACTTAGCTGGTGTATCACCAAGATCTGGAGTAGTACATCAAGAAGTTAAGATGGAGCCACAAGAAGCCGTATTTGAAAGGAAGCATTTCGTGAAGAACTCAGGACCCAAAAGTTGAAAGTTGCCAAGCTAGAGTAGAAAAACCTCGAGATACCGAAGATTCGTCAGGAACTAAAGGACACTAGGACCATGGTTCATGCCAAGGATAATGAAACCCAGAAGTTTGGAATGCAACTCCAGAAATATTGAAGGACATCGTGAGAGACTTCACGTCAACAGAGAGGATCTGGCAGAAGAAATTGAGAAGGACAAACACGATCGGAAGAAGCCATTGGAGGCATGAACAAGACTTGAAGAGTTTGGCGACGTTGACCTTAGAAGACCAAACCCCTGTTATACACCTACGTTAGATGCGACGATTGTGAGCTGTCATTTGTTTGATGTTTTTCGACAACCACAACAAAAATCTGTCTTTTCAAAACTTGTGTTTGTATTGTGTGCATCCCTCTCTCTTGATCTCTCTTATCTCACCCCAAAACCCATGGACCTAATAGAGGATGAATGGAGATGAGCTTGTATTTTCGGGACCGATGAGTCAATTGGAGACAGACCGATGGATTCAGAACATGGAGGATCATATGGAGAACAACCCTATAGTCGGAACTGATATGGCCCAGCATGCTCTTCTGTGCTTTGAAAGAGGTGCTGCTACTTGGTGGAGGATGTACCAAACCATCAATGGATGGCAAGGAGTAACCGCTTGGAAAGAATTTAAGATGACTTTGCTAAAGTCTCAGTTTGTGTCCTAGAAGTTGAAGCCTTATGGAAAGGACATGAAGAAACCTTGTGCATGCAAGATTTGTGGAAAAATCGGACACGCCCATAAAGAACACAAGGATGAATGCCCTAATTGTGAAGGAAGTCACCCAGTTGAAGAATGCCCAACTAGGCAAATTACTTGTTTCTTGTGTGAAGGGACTACCCACTATCCTACTCAGTGTCACATTTACTCCATGGTATGAAGGATCGTACAACAGAAGAAAGAAGTAAAGAAAGGAGCCCTTATGGAAAATTTAGAAGAACCCGTGATGAAGGAAGATGTGGAGGACACACCTAAAAGGGACCCGAGTAAACCCTGCACTAAGTCTTGCTATTCATGTGGAGAAGAAGGACACATCTCCCAGAATTGTATGAATGGGAATCTAGTAGAATTCCAGACGGAGGAAGTAGATTATGACCCACAGGAAATAGAAGCCATGAATGGCATGGAAAGGTCTAGGAAGAGAAGCAGATTGGATTCCAGGAAGAACCTGAGTCGTATCACCTGTTACAGGTGCAAGGAGTCAGGGCACTACCTCAACAGTTGCCCAAAAAGGAAACCTCGAGACTTGTCGGAAGTAATATGTTTTCGTTGTAATGAAGCAGGGCACTTTGCCAGAGAATGCCCCAAGGAGAAGGAAACTTGTGCTAGATAGTTGAGTTTGCAACAAAAGAAGTGGAGTAGTAGAAGTGAGAACATTTTCTTTTATATTGAGGTGTTGAGTTGAGACATGTAATGGAGAAGCGAGAGATTGAAATCATTTGAGAATGAATAAAGTAGCATCGTTGGTACTGATATGGATTTTATGAGTTGTTACTCTATGAAGAAGGATTTTGACCATTTTTGAGGATAAGAGAAATATGGTCTATGGAAGGTTTGTGCATTTTAAGGGTGGTAGTACCCTGTAATGGACTTCGGACAAAAATGAATATGAGTTTTGTCTCGATATGTGTGATGCCCCAAGAGCATGTGGGATGAAGTTGGAGACCGTCAGTTGTTTGGACCAAATGTGATCAAGGAGTCAGAAGAGAATGTTAAGTTGATTCGAGATAGACTGAAGGTAGCTCAGTCCAGACAGAAGAGTTATGTAGACTCAAAAACTCAAGGAGGTAGTCTATGAAATTGGAGACAGAGCATGTCTTCGCGTGACCCCTCTGCGAGGAGTTAAACGAATTGGAGTTAAGGGAAAATTAGCCCCGAGATTTGTAGGACCGTACCGAGTTTTGGAGCGTATGAGAGAAGTGGCCTACAAGTTGGAGTTACCCGAAGGACTGTCAGGAGTTCAGGATGTGTTTCACGGTTCCCAGTTGAAGAAGTGCCATGCAGAGATGGCCAATATTGCCCTGTAAGGACGCTTGACCGCGGAAAGGATAATGATGTTCCATGAAGTGGAATATGGACTTCATAAGTATAAGTTTTTATCTCGGTATGAGGGATAACCCACGAGGATGAAGAGATAAATTACTATTGGATATAAAGGAGGTATGATGTTGGAAATATGGATCAATGGAAAATTCCATGATGAGTTTGAGTAATCACGTTTTAGTTTGGTGCCAATAGAAGGAAGGAAGACAGTACAATTGGATGGATTTAAGAATACTAGGAAGTTGGAACAATGATCAGTTGCCCGATGATAAGTTGAAGGACTACAAGTGATGAGATGTGCCATAACCCACAGGCCCCAGGACCTGCCAAGAAACAAGCACATTCTTGCTGAAGGAAAAACCCTGGAAGAGGTTATACCTTTATCGACAGACGATCTTATAGGAGTTACGCAAAACCTGAGAGTTGTGAAGGAACGATAGATGGTTTTTTGGCTTGCAGAATCAATGGATTAATCCGAACTTGGTTCGTTGACGAGAGAAATTCTGCAACGCTTGTGAGGATGACCGAGTGTTACAATGCGAGATTCGCTAAACTGTATACAAGGTAATGATTTGGGTGTGGGATGGATTGATCACCATACCGACTTACTCTTATTATTCGCCTTGCTATATGGGATGGTAAATCTGAGTGACTTACCTATAGTAGAGAGACGACGATGAAAACCTTGTTTAAACCTTAGAATGGTATAGCAATTTTTTTCCCTTGTACAAGGCAGCTTCTGCCAATCGTAGGTTATACGGTGAGGATCAACCTAGACCCATTTCCTGCAGGAGAAACCACAAATTGTTGACCACCATGAGATATCGATAGTTGTTTAGTTTTGGCGCCAGACCCATCAGCTAAGAAGACCCAATCTCGGAAGAACCTTACCAAGATGAAAGGATAGAAAAATTGTGGTAAGGTTATGCCACTACCGGAAGAGCCCGGATAAGGAATTATCCTGAAGATCTAAGAAGACCGACACTGTCAAGAATAAGGATGGAGTATATGAGTTTTGATGGAACTGTAACCATGCTTCTAAGGGTGGTAGCACCCCAGACCCCGGTGATGATTGATGGATTTTGAGGAGACCCCCAAACCCTAACCTTTTCTTGCTAGCCTCTCCGAATCTCGAGGACGAGATTCCTTTTAAGGGTGGTAGGTTTGTAACATCCTAAAATTCTAAATTTTGGAATGTTATAATAACTAGATAGATTTGATTGATTGTTTGATTGATTGTCTGAAAGTGAGTGAATTCGAAACTCTTTGAAAGTTAAATGAGAGGAATAAAAGGACTTTCCCAAACTTTCATATTTGCTTTCTGACCTCCATGAATTCAAATTCTTTTCAAATACAAAACCCTTGAGTGAAGATGATATGACTTCTTCCATTTAAAAAATGAAAAGGGTGTTTGAAAAATATTTGAATTCCATTGGGAAATATTTTTTCAATTCAGAAACTTTATGCAACTCAATGATTTTCATGAGAGAAGATAAAATGACTTCTTCAAATTATGAAATATGAGTTGGGAGTTTCAAAGCATCAATTTCAAGTCCTTTTGGAATTTATTTTCAATTTGGATTTATTTGAGTTTTATTCAAATTATTTTTCTCCAAAAATAAAATATATGGAAATTAGGGTAACATGATTCCCTACAATAGAAAATTGGAGAAAAATTAATTTGAAATCATTTTGGTATTTTAAAATGATTTCTGTTGGATTTTAGCACTCTTTGAATTATTAGAATTTGTGTGTATTTTATCTAATGCTAGAAAAATGTTCAAGTCATAGAAAATCTTTTTCTGAAAATTTTGATATATTATATGCCTATATAAAATTTTCTTTTATTTTTGTTTTTATGATTTTGTTTATCTGGAAATTGTTTAAAAAAAAATACTCCCCGCTGCCGACTGGGCCGGCCCAGCACCCAGCCAGGCCAAGGCCCAGCTCCGCACCGCCTCCCTCCACCCAAGCGGGAGACCGCCGCCGCCACGACTGCCGCCACCGACCTCGGCGTCCGTGCCAAGGTCGAGCACCGCTGCCCCCTTGCCCAAGGCGCTCCGCCTCCAATAAATAGGCCGGACCCCCCCTCTCTGTCTCTCCCCGCACCTACCCCGCCGCCTCTCTGCCTGCGCCGTCGCCGCATCTCGCGCGCCGCCGCCGCCACAGCCGCCTGCCGCGCCGCGTCGTCGTCGCCCGCACTGCACGCCGCCGCCGCGCCTGGATCCGCCGCCTGCGCCGCCGTTGCCTGCCGCTGCGACCTCGTCGCCTCGCCGCGCTTCTCCGCCGCCAGCGCCGCCGCCCCGCGCCACCGCCAACCGTCGCCGGAGCCGCTGCTGCCGTCGACCGTCGCTGTTTGGTTTTCCTACCCGAACCGTTGATCAGGTAAAACCACCGTGGTCCGGTTTTATTTAGGCTATGGTTTAATTTCGGTTCTTAAAAAAAACCGATCAGTTGGTTATCCAGCGGGCGTTCGCTATTTAGGGTTCAGTAGCGAACGGTTTTCGTCTTATAGGCTTCCGCAGTGAACGTTCGCTATTTTCTTTTATTTCAGTTTCGGCCAGGGACCCGTTTGTGAATAAATTATTTACAGAATAGCCCCTGATCTTCAAAACACTATAACTTTTTGCTCGTTGATCCAAATCCAACGAAACCAACGCCCACTTCTTCGTTATGAACCCCTCTATCCGGATAAACAACTTAAACATGTTTTTGAAAAGTTCAAAATTTGAATTAGAGCAGATTTGAATTCAAACTTCGTTTGATTATAACTTGAGTTTCGTAACTCCGTTTGAGTTGATTCTTTTTGCAAATCGAAGCTCTTGACCTAAGCATTCTAATAAGGCCAAATTCACATAATTTTGGTACTGTTAGAAATTGTTTTATGTTGCAAGAGTTATTTGTTTGGTTTTGATGTCTTCCGAATCGTTTTCTTCGTTTTTCTGATCTTTTGAGTGATTGCTTATGTGTGGTTACTATTGTTTACTTATGATAGATTGACCGGAGTGTGACGAGTAGAGCTATCAAGAGTTTTGAGTGCGAATCATCTTCATCAACATTGCAGGCAAGTTCACACTTTGATCATACCTTTTCTACAACCCAGTTTTATTGCATTAGATCAATCCTCTCACATTGCATGATTAGGATCTAATTAAATTGTGGGATGGGAAGTAGATGAGGTAGTACCTATCACCTATATTATTATGAAACCTTTGGGAGTTACTTCTACGTTTGCTTATTATGCCATGCTATGCTAGTAGACGTGGATTGGGTGAGTGATATCCATGACAGATGTGAGTTGATAATTTTAATGGTTTATCTAAGGTGGCAACTTAAACACACATCTGGGTGGATTGAGGCACCTGATGTCTATCAGGACTTGCCTGTTTTATTTTGTACCGCCACCCAGGCTCAAAGGGATCATAAGATCATTCATGCTAGAAACTTCCGTGTGCAGCCACATGCTACTATGGGCTCTGGCATAGTTGACTAAGTTGTGCGAACTCTTATGGGGTGGACTAGCAGATGTAGGGGTTGTAGGTGGTACGGTCTACCCCACATGTAAGGTGCTAGCGCTTCTGAAAGACTATGTCTCGGTCATCCGTTTCTCAAACACCATGTAGTGCGAGAAAACAAACGGAGGCGACCGAGTCATGTGGGGAAAAGTGCGCAAACCTCTGCAGAGTGTACAAACTAATCATAATTAGCCGTGTCCCCGGTTATGGACATCTTGAGTATCTAGTTCTTGGATTATCTTGTTGATCTCATCATGTTACTTTAAATGAATATTGTTGGGTTTAATGATGTTACTTAATTGGGATTGAGAATGCTGTCAACCATTCTCAATGTTCAACAACCACCATGATAGTAATTAAATTTATTCCTTTGCAGTAGGGAAAAATTGGCTTTTCGCAAAAACCTTATAACCATAGAGCTTTTCCACCAGCCATATATGCATGTAGTGATAGCCATTGTTTATCATTTTCTCTATGGTGTGAATTTGCTAGTACATTCAATGTACTGACCCGTTTCGGGCTGCAACGTCTCATGTTGCAGGTTTCTTACGACGAGTAAGTGATACGTTAGGGTTACGATTTCTACACTCAACTTTGCCGTTGGTGTTGATGGGAATCCACAACCTTGTTGCTTCCGCTATATGGATTGAGGTAATAGTATCTACGTTACTTTATACATGTGATTTACCTCTGTTATAAATCCTTCGAGTACTGTGTGTGTCAGCATACCGGTCCAGGGATGACACTTAAGCACAGAGACTTGATCCATTCGGGTCAGGTCGCTACACTACTTGGGATCCCGGGAATGTCCGAAGGGTGCTAGGCGAAGATATTCTAGTTTTCACGTAAGTGCGCGCGCAAGGCGACGTCTACCGTCGGGTCCAGCTGCGCTCCGATGGACGTTGTTTTAGTAGGATCCGTCGGGTGCAGTTGAAACTTAACATTTTCATCTACTGGTTTGAAAGAGGTGGATTTAGGTCTCTCGTTGAGAATCACATCATCCTTGTCCACCGTGGGTCGTAGGGTGGTTAGTTCTTCGGCCGCAAAGGCTTCGGATACTGCCTCAAGAGGCAAGGATGCGGTTTTGTTTTTGGCGCGGAGTGCTTTATCTGGATTACTCGTAACTGTGATTATTCCATTGGGCCCTGGCATTTTAAGCTTCATGTACCCAGCCTTCTTAAGGCAAACTTGTTTAACTTATGTTTGTACTCAGATATTGTTGCTTCCACTGACTCGTCTATGATCGAGCTCTTGTATTCGAGCCTTCGAGGCCCCTGGCTTGTAATATGATGCTTGTATGGCTTATTTTATTTGTAGAGTTGTGTTGTGATATTTTCCCATGAGTCCCTGATCTTGATCGTACATGGTTGCGTGTATGATTACTGTACGGTCAAATCGGGGGCGTCACAAGTGCCTGGGCGTCGCACGTGTGAGCTCGCTCATTGGAGCTCTCGGGCGGCCACGACACGCATGTGAGGGAGGCAGCAGGAGGGAGAAGGAAGAAGGGTACAGGGGCGTAGCGCATCGCCGATGTTGAGGCGCATCGTCGAGCATCTGGGGGAAGGCCGAGGTGGTTGGAGGCGTCGGGCAAAGGGCGGCTACAATGCGGTAGCGCACTGTAGCACGCTCCAGAGCGCGTGTGTGGCCGGCATGGCCATTTTTTAGGCAATGTGGGCGCGACCAAGTGTGCCTAGTAGTGCTAGGGGTAGTAAATAAGTGGGGAAGGGCATTGGATGCCCTGGAGTGGCCATGGTGAGAGAAGCGTGGTGAGGGAGAGAGATGTTGAGCTTGTCTAGAGAGGTAAATGGGGGTTTTCACCCCTCAATCATTGATCCTTGGCCATGCAAATCTTACCAGAGGTAGAGGGTGATTAGGTTTAGCTGTGTTAAAATTTTGGGCTCATGGGGAATAGTGGAAGAGGTCAAAGTGATGATTTTGGGAAAATGGCAGAAGGTGCTTGATGCAAGTTTGAGCTACTTGCATTTGTCTCCTTCTTGTGCCACTTGTTGGGGATGATGCACATGACCATTTGGCAATGTGGTAGAAATTTGGACTCATTTGGATAAAGTTGCCAATGCAACTTTTATAAACCCTAGAAATCAACAGAAATGGATTTGCTTCGATCTAGCTAAGCTAATCTCTTCTCCTTGATGCACTGTCGGTGTCAAAACCGGCAGATCTCGGGTAGGGGTCCCGAACTGTGCGTCTAGGCGGATGGTAACAGGAGGTAGGGGACACGATGTTTTACCCAGGTTCGGGCCCTCTTGATGGAGGTAAAACCCTACGTCCTGCTTGATTAATATTGATGATATGGGTAGTACAAGAGTAGATCTACCACGAGATGAGAGAGGCTAAACCCTAGAAGCTAGCCTATGGTATGATTGTTGTTCGTCCTACGGACTAAAACCCTCCGGTTTATATAGACACCGGAGAGGGCTAGGGTTACACAGAGTCGGTTACAATGGTAGGAGATCTACATATCCGTATCGCCAAGCTTGCCTTCCACGCCAAGGAAAGTCCCTTCCAGACACGGGACGAAGTCTTCAATCTTGTATCTTCATAGTCCAGGAGTCCGGCCGAAGGTATAGTCCGGCTATCCGGACACCCCCTAATCTAGGACTCCCTCAGTAGCCCCCGAACCAGGATTCAATGACGATGAGTCCGGCGCGCAGATTGTCTTCAGCATTGCAAGGTGGGTTCTCCATATTCCGTGTACCTGTTCAAAAAGTCCGGTTTCTTGTAGCGCTCCTTGTCTTCTACACCCAATAATGGCCGTCTTCCACGTGTCAAACGAATACGAAAAGTCAGGGTGTTTTTTTATATTTACACCCCTAGTCGCATGAATGAGCCGCCTATTTAAGGGGATGAGGATTTAGATCCAAACCACACCTTCTCCCCTCCGCGAGTATTCATCAGAGCATATCCGACAGAGGTCCATTCTATCATGGCCGGCCGCCGCAGCTCCTCCTCTCGCCCTTCCAGCCCTCAGCCTGGAGATTGGAAGAGGTGCTCCATCCCGCACAGCGAGCTAGCGACGCTCCAGACCAAGGGATTTCTCCCCCCGGCCTATATGGTCCCGGTTCAAGCCGGACTTGCCACCTATAATGGCGGAGAGCAAGCGGAGAGCGCCCCCAATCCCTCCAAAGGAGAGCGGGTATGCCTTGTCCCTTACTTAATAATAGGGCTCGGATTTCCGATTCATCCGTTTCTCCGGGGGCTCCAGGAGTTCTATGGCCTCCAGCTGCACAACCTCACGCCTGCCTCCATATTGCATATCGCGGGCTTCGTAGCCCTTTGCGAGCTGTTTTTGGGTTGCGAGGCTCATTTCGCGCTGTGGAAAAGGCTATTCTGCCTTGTGCCCCGTTCTAAGAAGGGGTTAATATATCAAGTGGGCGGAGCCGAAGTGTGGCGCATCACCGGGACCAGATATCTATCCGGAACCCCAAAGAAGGTGTCCGAAGACTGGCCTTCGGAATGGTTTTATATAGAGGACGTCCCGCTGCCGGATCCTGTCCGGATCGGCCTCCCTGAGTTCGACAGTGCTCCCCTAAAGAAGCGCCTCAGCTGGCGTCCACGGAGCCCTCAGAGGGAAAGCGACAAGGACGTTCTTTACCTGATGGGCCGATAAGATTGTTAGCTCATTCCGGACTTACCATGATCGGGGTCATGGCCGCATGCATCATGCGAGGGGTGCAGCCGCTTCAGTATAGAGGCCGCCCCATGTGGGACTTCAACGAGGAGGACGATGCCACCCGCCACGGCCGTAAGGGGCCGGATTCGGCTGCCGCTCTAATAAAGATCTTGTCCACTTTGTACAAGGGAGAAGAGGAGGAATTTCTCCGCGTCAACCCTCAGGGTGGATTTTCTATGTACAATCCCCCAAGTTGGGTAAGTGGACACTTTTACTTGCCCATCCGTTTTATATTCCCATTGTTAAATATTCAGTCTAACGACTTCAACGCAGGAACTGCGCCAGGCTGTTAAAGAAATAAACAGCCCCCCTCCACAACCCGAGGATCCGGGACGGTTCCTGGACCCGGCCTCTCAAGAGGATCTAGACTTATCTGTGGAGCTGATTGATGGGGTGTTTCATCAATTGAGCAAGGACAACGCCTTGGTGGCCATTACGGCCGATTACCCAGGGCTACTCCCAGCCTCACAGGTAACTGAGACCGAAGTCCCAGCACTTTGAAAAGAGATCTATCCTCACGTGTTTTCTATTGCCGTATGACAACCGTGTTTTGCAGGGGAGGTCCTTGAGACGGGAGGCCAAGCCTGCGGCGACTAGCCAACGAGGGGCGGCAAGGCCCCGCGGGCTGAAAAGAAGTGCGGTCCGGACTGAGACGCTGGCGCAAAGGTATAGCGCGCCATCTTAGTCCTAGGTGTTATTCCTTCAAGGCATACTAATGCTCGTGCTCTCTTCAAGACAAAGAGACCTCGCCGGACTATATCCAGAGAGGTTGCCAATCGCGCCTCCACCAGCCAGGCTCCAAAGCCTGGTCCGGACGCGGAGGCGAACACGAGGCGCGCACCGGACGCTCCTCCGACAGAGGATGCAGACAGGCTGTCTGCCACCAATTCCGAGGTGGAGAGTGCCATGAACCACAGGCGTCGCCGGACAGTTCTTCGCGATGCTTGTTTCTCCCAAGAGGCATTGGATGCCTTCAATTCGGGAGATGCATACCTCCGTGCCGCTCAAAATGGTCTAGCCAGAGCCACGGAGCAATATGTAAAAGACATACGGGTAAGAAAATTTTGGTAATTATATATATACCAGTAGCCCCCGAGACTTGAAACAGTTAGAATAACTGATTTAAGGATCATTTGTTATGCAGGTTCTTACAGAAAAGAATACCCTACTGTCCCAGGAGCTGGAAGAGTGCAAAGCCCAACTTGAGGCCACACTAGCCGCGGCCGGGGAGCCCAAGGAGACCCCCTCTGGTAATATACGCTTCGAAAGATAAGTGTTTTGCGAAGTGCGGCGTGGGTGCAAATCTGACAAATGAAATTGCAGATGGCGCCGGATTAAATCCGGAAGAGCAACAACTCCGACACCAGCTAAAGGCTGGTGAGAGCGTGCTGACAAAGGTGAGGCGGGAGAAGAACTATCTCCAAGATTCCAACACCAAGTTGGGCATTGAACTGAAGGATGTTCGTGCCCAGCTGTTGGACTCCGTGAAGGAGAATCAGCGGCTTCGACACGGCATATATAGTAAGTGCTTAAACGAACTTTGAAAAAAGAGTTCGGCGAGGAAGTCGACTAACAGAGTAATGTCTGTAGGTATGCTAACAGGTCATCCTGCAGAGGAAATGCCCGGTTCTACGGGTGACCTTCTTCCCGAGCTCTCACAACTGCACAAGCGAGTTCGGCAGGTGATGCAAGGCATCGCGCAGGCCTTGTGGCCATCCGTCTCCATGCCCGAAGGCCTTGGAGAGCTTGTAGAGAAGCTGAAGGGAGTGCGGCGGCGCTTCCGATTGTGGAAGATGTCTGCCTGCCGTCAAGGCGCCAGGGAGGCCTGGGCCATGGTGAAGACGCGGTACACGAAGGCCGACCCAAACCACATGGCCGAGGTTGGACCCATGGGGCCCGATGGGAAGGAGATCCCTGTGAGCTTAGTATACGGCCAAGTAGAATTGGCCGCAAAGTACTCCCAACAGGACTGTAAACTAGACAGCCTGTTAGATGGTATTGAAGAGGAATACAATCAGTCAGATTGACTATGTAATTATAATTGACATGTGTAATGCCTTCTAGCCAGATTGTAGATCGTTTGTCATGGACCTTTTCGCTTCAACCTCGGGACCTGACGGTCCGGAGTGTGTTCGAATACCCTCGCGGTTATATAAGAACCGGGGTATGCATGGAGACCAGGCGTAGGGGTCATTAGTGCTTGAACAGACAAGTGCTCAACTAGTTATGTTATATTACATGGTTAGTAAGAAACATCTTCCAGGGAGAATAGTTCCGTTAGGGGTTCCTTTCCCTGGGAGGCATGCCCTAAAGTGCATGTCCATTCTGCGGAAAGAGATGCGGGAAAAACATCTGGGGGCGTATAGATAAATAAGTGAAAAAAGATCATCTTTAGTTCACCGACCGAATATTCCCTTAAGAACGCTAGCTTTCGGCTTCACCCAGTCTGAGGTACACATCCGGCTGACCCGGCAGTAACAATCGCAGAGGTGCTCCCTTTACCACCTAGCCGAACAATCGGGAACGTAGGGGTAAGCATAGGAGCCAGGCAACCCAGCTTGGCCAAAACTTAAGTCATATCGATGCATATAATGGTGAACAAAAGGTACATGCGGAAGTGTGACACATGTGTTGGGCATGAAGCCCGTATAAATAAGCTTCTGTTTAAGGAAGCCCCCAGGTTTAATGAGCGCGGATAGCGCATCACTGTATGAGCCTTTAAAGGCTATAAGAGAGAGAGAGAGGAGAAGGAGAGAAATGTAAGACAGAAAGTATATAAAAAATGGACAGAGGAAGGAGACGAACACAGAGTCCGGCGCTAGGCGTAGAATCTTTGGAGACGGGCTGCGTTCCATGGGTTTGGCTCGAGTCGGTTATCCGATGCATCTCACAGGCGGTACGCTCCACTAGTCAGGACTTGGTCAATTATGAAGGGACCTTCCCACTTGGGCTTGAGTTTGTCCTTTTTTTTATCTGGCAGGCGTAGAACTAATTCGCCAACGTTGTAATTTTTGGCCCATACTTCTCTGCTTTGGTATCTTTGAGCCTGCTGTTGATAAAATGCGGAACAGGCTTTTGCCACGTCACGCTCTTCCTCCAAGGCGTCCAAACTGTGCTGCCGATCGAGCTCGGCTTCTCTTTCTTCGTACATGCGCACTCGAGGTGAGTCATGAATTATGTCGCAGGGCAAAACTGCCTCTATGCCGTACACCATGAAGAATGGTGTGTATCCGGTGGTGCGATTTGGCGTGGTCCGCAGCCCCCAGAGTACGGAGTCGAGCTCCTCTACCCAGTGCATATTAGATTCCTTAAGGGACCGCAGTAATCTGGGTTTGATGCCGCTCATGATAAGACCATTTGCACGTTCGACCTGACCGTTAGTTTGTGGGTGATAGACGGAAGCATAATCGAGCTTGATGCCCATGTTTTTGTACCAGAGTTTTACCTCGTCGGCCGTAAAGTTCGTGCCGTTATCAGTGAAGATGCTGTGGGGGACGCCGTAATGGTGTACAACCCCGGATATGAAGTCTATCACCGGTCCGGATTCGGCCGTCTTAACAGGCTTGGCTTCTATCCATTTGGTGAACTTATCCACCATGACCAGTAAGTATTTTTTCTTGTGGGTTCCGCCTTTAAGGGGTCCAACCATGTCAAGCCCCCAGACCGCGAAGGGCCAAGTGATGGGGATAGTTTGGAGGGCGGTGGGTGGCATATGGCTTTGGTTTGCAAAAGGCTGGCAACCGACGCGTCGTTGGACTAAGTCCTGGGCGTCTGCCCGGGCCGTCGGCCAATAAAAGCCTGTACGGAAGGCCTTGCTTACAAGGGACCGAGCTGCGGCGTGATGACCATCGAGTCCGGCATGAATTTCATCCAGGAGGTTCCGCCCTTCCTCTTCGGAGATGCACCTTTGAAGGACTCCGGTAGCGCTTTTCTTATAAAGCTCTCCCTCATGGACTTTATAGGCTTTAGATCGCCGCACTATGCAGCGTGCCTCGTTTTGGTCCTCGGGGAGTTCCTGCCTAGTAAGGTAGGCGAGGAATGGTTCTGTCCACGGGGCGATGCGGCCATTATTATGTGGGCTGAAGGTGTTATTTCATTGGCAGAGCCTCCAATTATGTCAGACTGTTCGGTGTCAGGCAGTGCGGTTGGGTCCGGGTTGTTATTGCCGGGTTCCCCTTCCCATACTACGGATGGCTTGAACAACCTTTCCAAGAAGATGTTGGGGGGGACTACATCGCGTTTTGCGCCGATGCGTGCCAGGACATCTACCGCCTGATTATTTTCCCGGGCTATATGGTGAAATTCGAGCCCTTCGAACCGAGCTGACATTTTTAGGACGGCGTTGCGATAAGCTGCCATTTTTGGATCCTTGGCATCAAAGTCTCCATTTATTTGGGATATTGCGAGGTTCGAGTCCCCGCGCACCTCTAGGCGTTGAATGCCCATGGATACTGCCATCCGGAGACCATGTAAAAGGGCCTCATATTCGGCTACATTGTTGGAGTCTGTGTACATTATCTGGAGTACGTATTGAACTGTGTCTCCTGTGGGGGACGTCAAAACGACGCCAGCCCCTAGACCGGCCAACATTTTGGAGCCGTCAAAGTGCATGACCCAGTTTGAATATGTGCCGTACTCTTTAGGGAGTTCGGCCTCCGTCCATTCTGCAACGAAGTCGACCAAAACTTGCGACTTGATAGCTCGCCGTGGCTTGTAAGTTATGTCGAATGGGAGGAGCTCAATGGCCCATTTTGCAATCCGGCCCGTCGCGTCGCGGTTGTTTATAATATCGTTAAGTGGCACCTCCGAGGCTACTATTATTGAACACTCTTGAAAGTAGTGTCGCAGCTTCCGGGATGCCATAAATACCGCGTACGCAATCTTTTGATAATGCGGGTACCGTGACTTGCACGGAGTAAGGACAGTGGACACATAGTAGACCGGCTTTTGAAGGGGGAATTTGTGTCCGTCCGTTTCTCGTTCGACGACGAGCACTGCGCTTACGACCTAATGGGTTGCTGCAATGTATAATAGCATTGGTTCGCCAATGTTTGGCGCGGCCAGGACTGTGTTAGTTGCCAAGATGGCTTTTATTTCGTCGAGTCCGGCCGTGGCTGCATCCGTCCACTCGAAGTGTTCGGTGCGCCGAAGGAGGCGGTAAAGGGGTAGGGCCTTTTCTCCCAAGCGGGAGATAAAGCGGCTTAGAGCCGCCACGCATCCGGTTAATTTTTGTATTTGTCTGAGGTCCTTCGGGATATCCAATTGTGACAGAGCTCGAATCTTGGCTGGATTTGCTTCAATTCCTCTACCGGATACAATGAAGCCCAAGAGCTTTCCGGCTGGAACGCCGAAAACGCATTTTTCCGGGTTGAGCTTGATGTCGTATGTTCGGAGGTTACCGAATGTTAGCCTCAAGTCGTCTACTAGAGATTCGACATGTCTTGTTTTAACGACCACATCATCTACGTATGCCTCCACTGTTTTGCCGATCTGGTTTGCCAGACATGTCTGAATCATGCGCTGATATGTTGCGCCGACATTTTTGAGCCCGAAGGGCATTGTGTTGAAGCAGAATGGGCCGTATGGTGTGATGAATGCCATTGCGGCTTGGTCTGACTCTGCCATCTTTATTTGATGGTAGCCAGAGTATGCATCGAGGAAACACAACGAATTGTGTCTTGTGGTGGCGTCGATAATTTGATCGATGCGTGGGAGAGAGAAGGGATCCTTTCGGCAAGCCTTGTTAAGGTCTTTAAAATCAGCGCACAGGCGCCAGGATTTGTCCTTCTTTGGTACCATCACCAGGTTTGCTAGCCAGTCTGGGTGTTTTATATCTTTGATGAATCCGGCCTCCAGTAGCTTGGCTAGCTCCTCTCCCATGGCCTGTCTCTTAGGTTCGGAAAAACGCCGAAGAGCCTGTTTGACTGGCTTGAATCCTTTTAGGATATTTAAGCTGTGTTCGGCCAGCCTGCGTGGGATTCCTGGCATGTCTGAAGAGTGCCAGGCGAAAACGTCCCAGTACTCTCGTAGGAACTCTCGCAGTGCGGCGTCTACATCAGGGTTTAACTGTGCTCCGATGGAAGCTGTTTTATTGGGGTCCGTTAGATGGACCTGGAATTTGACTATTTCGTCCGCCGGTTTAAAGGAGGTGGACTTGGATCTTTTGTCGAGTATCACATCGTCCCTATTCACCATGAAGCGCAGCGCAGTCAGTTCCTCAGCCGCTAGGGCTTCGGATAGCGCCTCGAGGGCCAGTGCGGCTGTCTTGTTTTCGGCGCGGAGTGCTATGTCTGGATCACTAGCGAGAGTGATGATTCCGTTAGGCCCGGGCATCTTGAGCTTCATGTACCCGTAATGGGGTATTGCTTGGAAGATTGTAAACGCTTCCCACCCTAGCAGAGCGTGATATCCGCTAACGGGGCCACTTGGAACATGACCTCTTCGGACCTGTAATTATCCCGCGTGCCGAACACCACATCTAGTGTGATTTTTCCTGTACAGCGCGCTTCCCGACTGGGGATTATTCCTCTAAAGGTTGTGCTGCTTCGCTCAATGCGGTTCCGGTCTATTTCCATTTTTTGAAGGGTTTCCTCATAAATGAGGTTCAATCCGCTGCCGCCATCCATGAGTACCTTGGTAAGACGAAAGTCGTCCACTATTGGACTGAGGACCAATGCGGCTGGTGCTCGGGCTGTTCGGAATTTAGGTTCATCACTGGCGTTAAAAGTGATAGCCGTGTCACTCCATGGGTTTATTGTTGCTACTTGGTAGACTTTGGCAAGGCTGCGGAGTGTTCTTTTTCGCATATTATTTGATGCGAAAGTCTCAAAGATTGTTGATACCGTACTAGTGTCTCTGGGGTGGCTTTCTGTGGCTTCTGGAGTTAGAAGATCTTCGCCAATTTTTGCCACCTGCCGGAGTATCCAACATGCTCTAAGGCTATGAGTTGGTGTGGCGCACTCTGCACTATGAATTTTATAGGGTCCATTAAGCCATCCTTCCAGCACGGTTCCGTGCCCTATAGAGGGCTTTTGCTTTTTGGTATTGAACCCAGGTGTCTGGCGATGATGCACCCTTTTATTTCGGACTGGGTTTGTATTCAAGGCCGGATTGTCCCAAAATTTTATTTCGGTTATCCAGGCGCTTTCCATCACATGGTACTTTCGTACTATGGACGCCAAGTCAGCGAAGCGTGTAATATCACGGCGACTTATGGCGTTGAGGATTCCCTTGTTCGTGCAATTATTGCAGAAGAATGAAATTGCGTCTTCCTCGCGGCAGTCCTTTATCCTATTCATAACCAGGAGGAATCTGGCCCAGTAATGATGTACTGTTTCTTCGGGCTCTTTCCTAATTTGAGATAGATCGCTTATGTATGGGTGGGTGGGTGGAATCAAATCCGAAACCTCACCCAATCTGAGACCCAGGGGCCAAGGAGTTTCCAAACTCGGAAATTTGGATTCTTGGATGCTGTCCAATGAATCTAGCCCGTCGCCCGACTTTAAGTTCAGGTCTTGAGTGATGTCCTCCCCTCCGCGGGTATCCGGCTTGGAGGGATCCGGAATCCGGACATAGCTAGTCCTTAAGATAGATGAAGGGTCGCCGCACTGTCCCTCTACCACAGCAACGTGATGGGTGGCCTGGGGAGAGTTAATCTCTCTCAGATCGGGTTTAGGCCTAATCTGGTCGTAATCCATAGCGACTCCCAGGGCGGTGAAGCGATCCAAGAGCTCGTTTAGGGAAGAGAGCTCCATTGGATCTAGCTTCTCGGCGAATTCCGAGATGACGTGAAGATTGCTTTCGATGACCCGAGAGGTCATCGTCGGCGCAGCAGCCGAACGGGCGGTCATAAGGAAACCACCTAGCCTGAGAGTCTGGCCGACAGCCAAAGCTCCCTTAGCAACGGTGCCGTCTTTAAAGACGGGATGAGGCATCCTTCCTGATGGCGACGGCATAGAGGAACTCTCAATGAAAGCACCAATGTCGGTGTCAAAACCGGCGGATCTCGGGTAGGGGGTCCCGAACTGTGTGTCTAGGCGGATGGTAACAGGAGGCAGGGGACACGATGTTTTACCCAGGTTCAGGCCCTCTTGATGGAGGTAAAACCCTACGTCCTGCTTGATTAATATTGATGATATGGGTAGTACAGGAGTAGATCTACCACGAGATGAGAGAGGCTAAACCCTAGAAGCTAGCCTATGGTATGATTGTTGTTCGTCCTACGGACTAAAACCCTCCGGTTTATATAGACACCGGAGAGGGATGGGGTTACACAGAGTCGGTTACAATGGTAGGAGATCTACATATCCGTATCGCCAAGCTTGCCTTCCACGCCAAGGAAAGTCCCTTCCGGACACGGGACGAAGTCTTCAATCTTGTATCTTCATAGTCCAGGAGTCCGGCCGAAGGTATAGTCCGGCTATCCGGACACCCCCTAATCCAAGACTCCCTCATGCACCACTTGGTGTAGTGTCATTTTTTGGCATTTGAGCATGTCCACAAAGTTTGCGATCAAATGGAGAAAGTTGGCAATGTAGAGTTGTTCAAGTTTGGTTCTGGACAGAGTGGGCTTTGGGGCACTTTTGTGAACCAAAAAGATTTTGATTGAGATGAAGCTTTGCAAGATCATCATATTATGCATATGTGACTTGCTAGAATTTTCATGGATTTATTTGAAAATATTTCTTATAGAAATATTTCAAATACTTGAAATGAACATAAATGGTTTTGGAGGGTTTTGTCCAATATTTTTATCATGACCATGTGTTGAAACTCATATATATGGAAAATATATGTCTACTGAGTTTCCCTAAATTTTCTGAAATATTTTTGAAGCTTTAAAATAATTTTAACCTATTAAAGACCATTTATGTCCTTAATGAAAGCCTTTAAACAAAATATAAAAATAACTTTTAAAATAATAATTTTCTGGTTTATGGGGGTCCTATATCTAATAGGAGTCAAATACATCTTTGGAAAGATTTTTGCTGCCCTTAATTAAGCACTTGCACTGCAATCCTCAATTGAGGGGTTTTTGGAAAACCTAATTTAAGAAATTCTTTTTGGCCAAAATATTTTTGTAAGAAAATACTATGCTATCCTGTACACATGGCATGATTAGTGGAAAAAGTCTTGGGTCAAGGAGATGAAGTATAGGTGGTGGAGCTCTAATATGACTTTCATGAGCACTTGAAACCACAGAAAGAAAATCCAAATCAAATAGAAAACCAAATAATGCAAAAGTTTTTGTTGGTCCAAATTTTCATGCTTTATTAATGCAAGTGACATGTTACAAAACATTGGGTGTGACTGACAGACGTGATGCCTATATACATGATCATTGCCATGAATAACATCATAACTATGCGCTTTTCTATCAATTGCCCAACAGTATTTTTCTACCCATTATATGCTACTGTTTTGAGAGAGATAAGCCTCTGGCAAAAACTATGGCCCCCGGGTCTACTTTTATCATATTACTAAAACCAAAAAACTTGTTATATTTATTATCTTTTATTTTGTTCTGCAATTTATCTATCTACCACTACAAGATTTAATCCTTGAAAGTAGTGAGTTCAAGGGGATTGGCAACCCTCTTGCCCATGTTGGGTGCAAGTATTTGCTTTCGTGTGTGTCGGTGTGAAACGACACCTATGGGATCACAAGAATCCCTACTACGGTTGCCGGGGCGCATGGTTGCGAGGAGAGCAGGGCTAGTAGACAGCACGAGGATCATTTACCCAGGTTCGGGCCGCAAGGATGCGTAAAACCCTAGTCCTGCTTTGGTGGGTGTATTTCTGAGAGTTCTTGAGCTCTCGAACTAGCTGTGGTCAGCGTGTGGTTCCAAAGAGCCGAATCCCTCTCCTTGTCGCCTCGGGCCTCCTTTTATAGGAAAAAGGGGTTGCCACAGTGGCACACAGGAGGTGGAAAGGTCTACAGTGGCACGAGGTTATCCCTTGTATTACAGGACAAGGTGCATTTAATGCACCGCTTAGGTGTCCTCTTGCTTTATCGGGGAAGGGGGAGAGGCCCGTCCCATCCGTCGCCGCTTCTCCTCGCTTCGACACATGCCTCGGCCAGGGATGCGTGCAGTGCCATGTACGCAGGAAGGCATCTGAGTCGGTGTGGTGGTGGAGCCTTCACGAAGATCTGCATGCCGCCATGCAGGCACTTGACGAGTTGGCCTGGGAGCAGCATGTTGCCACGCAGGTGCTCACCCGGCTGGTTGGGCTGGCAGCTGCATGTCAATGATAGTGGGAGCTTGGTTGACATGGGCTTGGTGGTGGCCTTGCCGGCGTCTTTGGCGGGGGCCTTGCCGGGTGGCCCGGCAAGGGGTCTCACCATGGCGTGTTGTCGTCCCCGGAAAGATCTGCCGGGGGTCTGGTGGCCTTCCTTGGCAGGGATCTTGCTGAGGATCGCCGTCTTCTAATTTGATCTTGAATATGTCTTCACAAAGATCTGTATGCCACCACACGGGTGCCCTCCCGAGCCCTGACCCTATGCTGATGACAGCACTGGGGGCCGTGGGCTCAAGGGTGGCTCGCCCTGTTGGCGTGGGGTGAGCTGTCCCGGCAAGAGTCTTGCCGGGGCCGCAGAGGCCACCCGGCAAGGGTCATGCCGGGGGAACATGCTTTGTCCCTCTGCTCTTTGTGGTCTTGGCCTGGGCGTTGCTTTGATTGTCTTGGGCTTCGATCTTACCTTGGCTCACCTCCCTCGTTCTGCTTGGTGTGGCCGTGGGCGCGGCTCTGACTGCCCGTGCACCAAAAAAGGGGTACAAAGATGCGCCCCTATTTTTGTACACCGATAGGAGCCCCCGGGCCTGGGCCACACATAAGCGCAACACGTTGTTGGGCCAGGCCCAAAACAGTGCGCGGGCAGGTGGGGCGGTTTTTACCGTGGTAAGTTTCTTCGCGCGCTTCGCCTCCCACGACCCGCGCGCGTGGCGCGGCATGGGGGTGTGCGTGACGTGGGAGGCATGCGTGGGGCGGTTTCCGCGCACATGCGTCACGTCGCAGTAAATGGGCAGCGCGCCCCGCGGCTTCCCCATAAAAAGGGTTAACCGCGGGCGCACTGTTCCTTTTACCCTCCGCACAACCCCAATCTTGCCTTCCTCTTCTTCCTTAAGCTTCATCTTCGCTTGCCGTCGTTGCACTTCCGCCGCCCACTGCCCCGCCCCCTTCCTCCAGTTGCCATGGCACCAAAATCCACCAAGGGCAAGGGAGTGGCCAAGGACGCCGGAGCCGCGGAGCCGCCGGAGAGTGCGCTGGCGGTGCAGCGGACGCAGTCCGCCTTCTTCCCCTCGACGGTCGACGTGTTCGAGCTTCGGGACTCCTTCAGGCCCCTGTGGGGAGTGAAGACGGGGGGAGAGAATTCGGGGCATCCGACTACGCGTGTCATCCCCGCCGACTGCGCCGAGGCTGCCCCAAATCGGTACCCCTTCTTTGTTGATTATTTCTCTTGCGGGCTCTGTCCTCCCTTCTCCGATTTCTTCAGCGACATCATGCACACCTTCGGCTTCCACCTCCTAGGTTTTACTCCGAATGCGGTGGCGTGCATGGCCCTTTTCGCGCATCTCTACGAAGGCTTTGCCGGGGTGCACCCCAACACGATGCTCTTCCGCCATTACTTCTTCCCTCGTATCCAGACGGGAGGTACCATCTCGGGGTGCATCGCCTGGATCCCAAAATCCAAGGGAGCGTACCCGGACGGCGCCATGAAGGAGAGGTGGGAAGAATGGCGGGGCCGGTGGTGCTGGATCGAAGAGAAGGACCCGCCGGCGTTCTACAGAGTTCGCCGGGCACCGCCGGTTCGCGGAAGCGGTTGGAGCGACGTCGACGCTGACGACGAAAAGCTCACGGCCGCCATCACCAGGATTCTCCGGCTTACCCAGGCTGGGCTCACCCTCGAGATGATCGGGCGGACTTCATCCGTCGCCGGATCGCTCCTCTGCACAACAAGGGGAGGCCAGCATGGCTCTTCACCAACCCCGCCGACATCATGCGGCTCCGCCCTGGCCTCGACCAAAACTTTACAGTGATGGCGCACACCCATTTCTGCCAGCGGATCTTCTAGCTTGATGTGGGCCGCAACAGCGAGGTTGAGCGGACCGGCAAGGTTGCGAGGGCCGCCGCGAAGGCCGGCAAGGTCCACAAGGGGCCTCTATTCAAGCTGCTGACGGGGGTGGTTCCGTTGTGCAAAAAATCGCGTCGGTCCGATATCATCGCCATGATGCCAGACTGCAACACGCACGGCCCTGTCCCAAGATGGAAGGAGCCGGAAGACGCTGAAGTGCAGCAGTTCTTCGACACCCTGCACGAGATGCACGTCAACGCCGACGCCGAGCGGCTGCTTGTCCAGGACACTTCCCAGGCGGAGCTGGACTACATCGCCACCAGGGCGAAGGAGGCGCAGCTTGCCAGGGAGGCCTGCAATGACGGTGGAGTGGAGGACAAGGCCGCGACGGCCGCTGAGGAGGAGGAGCTCGCCCAGTGGGCGATGGCCGCCGGGGGAGTCAGCAGTGCCTGTGCCGAGGCTCCTTTGGTTGAAGACATGACCGGCGGGTCGTCATCGTCGGAGGAGGAGGTTGAGGCTGCAGAGCCGACGCCACCTACGGGGAGGGGGCGAGTCCTGCGGCGGGCCTGTTCTGGCGAGCCGGTCCGGCCCGGCAGGGCTGCGCGGTCACAGCTGACCTTGGAGGAGCCCGGGCGCCAGACGAGGGCCGCGGCTGCAAAGAAGCCGGCGAAGGCCGCGGTGAAGAAGAAGACAACCGCCCCTTCTTCGTCCGCGCGTGCCCAGACACCACCCCCTTCCCCTCCTCCGACGAATGTTGATATGGAGGTTACTTTTGACTACGGATCCCTCAGCCCGAGGAGGAAGAGGACGATAGCAGAGGAGGAGGCGGACGACGAGTAAGTATCTGGTTCCTTTTCGTTATCTCTGCCTCCTCAATTTGCGTTGCTTGTCTTGACTTGTTTTCATCTTTGCAGGGACGGGGAGATGCTAGCCCAGAGAGCAAAGAGGGTCAAGGTCTCGATGGGCGGCCAGCCCTCAGCTGGTACTTCGGGGGCGCCATTGGTGGTGTTGAGCAGCCCAGACAGCAGCCCCCGGCAGAGCCCCCAACATAAGTTCATCACTCTTCTCCCGTCGACATGTGTCAGGGGCATGACACCTTGGCGCTGACCTTGTCAGGTACGCAGGAGGAGAGCAGCAGCAGCAGGAGCCACAGAGGGCTACTCCCAACACGCCGCCCTCATCGACCACGCCGCCCCGGGGGCGTCCCCGGCAAGGGTGCCAGGCACCAGGCCCACGCAGATGGAGGAGGAGGAGGAGAACTTGGGCGCCGGCGGCTTTGCCTCGACGCCAAATGTTGGCGGGAAGGGGGCTTC
Source organism: Triticum urartu (assembly GCF_056163025.1). Taxonomy (NCBI): domain Eukaryota; kingdom Viridiplantae; phylum Streptophyta; class Magnoliopsida; order Poales; family Poaceae; genus Triticum; species Triticum urartu. The sequence continues at coordinate 426,565,405 of NC_141876.1, forward strand.
CATTTCCCAGCCGGGTACCAGCACAGGTAATCTGTTTGCCGTTCGTCCCTGCTTCCCCCCTTTCTCTCTTTTTTTGCTCCTGGTCTTGGCCTTGCCTCACCCCCTTCTTCGGTGCCCAGATCCCTTCTTGGTGAGCCCAAAGGACGTGGACGTCATCATTGAGGGCGTCGCTAAGGCCGCCGAGGCGAACGCAGAGAGGATCGCCGCCGAGGAGGCCGCCAAGGACGCTGCCGCGGGGGCCACCGGGGAGGCCGACAAGGCTGCCGCTGAGGAGGCCGGCAAGGTTGCCGCTGAGGAAGAGGAGGCTGGTGACCGGCCTTCCTCCTCTGCTGCTTCCGGCTCCGGCAAGTACCTGAGGGTGAGTGACGATTTGTTCGTCCACCTTCCAGGCGCGTCGAGCACCAGGACACCCGTTGAGGGAGAGGTGTTCGACGATGAGGTGCTTGCCGCTGTTGGGCTTGAAGTCGTCAACGAGCCGATCATTAGCGGTGACGGCTCACAGGAGGAGCGGCTCCTCCACGCCATGGGCGCCAGCTTTCGAAAGCTCCAAGTGCTCCATTGCGCCCGCCTGGACAAGGCTAAGTCCAGGACGGCGATGGTGGAGAAGGCGGAGGCGGACCTCCAGGAGCGCATCGCCGAGGCGCAGGACTAGTTCCGTGAGGCCCACAAGGAGCTCAAGGCGGCCCAGGGTGAGCAGGCCAGGCGCGACGTGGAGCTCACCATGAAGCTCGCCGACGTCTAGAAAGTTCAGGAGGCGGCGAAGAACTTGGCCGAGGCCGCCGAAGCCGCTCGGACCCAGCGCGAGGCCATGAACTCCCAGGAGGAGGACCTTGCTGCGCACGAGGAGAAGCTTGCCGCCATGCTCGCGGCAAGGACGCAGAGGTGGATAAGCTTGTCTTGCAGCGGACCAGCGAGCTGGAGCAGAGGCACAAGGAGGCACTCAATGCCCAGGCCCAAGTTCACGCCGGCAAGGTGGAGGAGCTGGAGGCAGAGTGCGACAGGCTGAAGGAGCAGGCCCTGAAGCTGTCCCAGGAGCAGGACACACTCAATAGTGCCTTGACAAAGGCGCAGGGCGTGGTCATCCGCAAGGCTGGGGAGCTCTCTGAGGCCAACAACTCCATCAAAGACCTCAAGCTAAAGTTGGAGGGTCTCGAGAAGGTGTTGTCGGAGGCCGCAACCCGAGAGGGGACCCTGGCCAAGGAGCTGGAGGCTGAGAAGCTGTTGCAGAAGAACGAGGGCCTCAACTTCGCGGACCACGTGAAGGACGAGAACCGTTGGCTCGATCGCCTTGCCACCGTCACCAACCGGGCCGCTGCGCAGCTGGCCACCATGGGGATGCCGGACGTGAGGTACGTCCCGGAGCGGGGTGTGAGTGCCAATTGCAGCCTAGCCATGTTCTTTGAGAAGGTCGTCGGTGCTCTGGAGCAGCTCCATGCCTACCGGGCGGCCTCGCTGGCCGACGAGTCCCGGAGGTTTTGCCAGGGTGCCATGACCAAGGTTCTCACCAAGACGGTGCACTGGTACCCCGACCTCGACTTTGACGCTGCGCTGGAGAGCTTGCCGGAGGGAACCGACCTTGCGCCGCTCAGGGAGCGCATCGAGCCCATCATCAGCCGAGTCGGCGAAATTCAAAGGGTGGAGGGCCAGCGCCGGGATTAGGCATCCTGTTCTTTTTTATCGCCGCTGTAGGTACACAACCAAGACAATTGGTATCTCTAGTTAGAACCGCAGCAACAATTTGATGTAACATAACTCTGCAGTATCATGCATGTTATTTCCCTATTCGATTTTCCCTTGTATGTCCACCCTACGCAACTAGGTAGGCTTGCCGGCGCGTAAACCCAGGGCGGCGGCGTGGGGACGGATCCCCATTGGCCTGCCGGGTGTGCTTGCTGCCGGGCAAACCACCTTACCGCTCTTAGCGCGGCCGCCCGAACTGTCGAGTTTGACTCGAGTCAGAGTCAGGAGCGTTGCCAGGTGCGGAAGGCTACCCCACCACTCTCCACACGGCAGCTTTGAGCTGTTGAGCGGACTCAAAACATAACAAAGGCGTTGTCAATCGTGGGAGGGGGGCTTGCGTGCAGGTTTCCCATACATAGGCCAGATCTCCGAGGACGATAACCTTTAAGTGTAAGAGGAAATAATCCAAGGCTCTGAATGACTTAGCTTTTCTGTCGCCGAGACGGCGTCGTTCCTCCAGCCGCTTTCTTCTCAGAAACCGAAAGCGATGAAGAACCGCTAGGCCAACTACCAAACCAAATTCTCACAATTGCGCCCCCTACATGGCGCGCCAAAAAGATGTCGGTGTCAAACGACACCCGTGGGATCACAAGAATCCCTACTACGGTTGCCGGGGCGCAGGGTTGCGAGGAGAGCAGGGCTAGTAGACAGCACGAGGATCGTTTACCCAGGTTCGGGCCGCAAGGATTCGTAAAACCCTAGTCCTGCTTTGGTGGGTGTATTTCTGAGAGTTCTTGAGCTCTTGAACTAGCTGTGGTCAGCGTGTGGTTCCAAAGAGCTGAATCCCTCTCCTTGTCGCCTCGAGCCTCCTTTTATAGGAAAAAGGGGTTGCCACAGTGGCACACAGGAGGTGGAAAGGTCTACAGTGGCACGAGGTTATCCCTTGTATTACAGGACAAGGTGCATTTAATGCACCGCTTAGGTGTCCTCTTGCTTTATCGGGGAAGGGGGAGAGGCCCGTCCCATCCATCGCCACTTCTCCTCGCTTCGACACGCGCCTCGGCCAAGGATGCGTGCGGTGCCATGTAGGCAGGCAGGCAAGTGAGTCGGCGTGGTGGTGGAGCCTTCATGAAGATCTGCATGCCGCCACGCAGGCACTTGATGAGTTGGCCTGGGAGCAGCATGTTGCCACGCAGGTGCCCGCCCAGCTGGTTGGGCTGGCAGCTGCATGTGAACGGCGGTGGGAGCTTGGTTGACGTGGGCTTGGCGATGGCCTTGCCGGCGTCTTTGGCGGGGGCCTTGCCGGGTGGCCCGGCAAGGGGTCTCGCCATGGCGTGTTGTCGTCCTCGGCAAGGATCTTGCCGGGGGTCTGGTGGCCTTCCTTGGCAGGGATCTTGCCGAGGATCACCGTCTTCTAATCTGATCTTGAATATGTCTTCACAAAGATACGTATGCCACCACAGGGGTGCCTTCCTGAGCCCTGGCCCTATGCTGATGACGGCACTGGGAGTCGTGGGCTCAAGGGTGGCTCGCCCTGTTGGCGTGGGGCGAGCTGTCCCGGCAAGAGTCTTGCCGGGGCCGCTGAGGCCACCCGGCAAGGGTCTTGCTGGGGGAACCTGCTTCGTCCCTCTGCTCTTTGTGGTCTTGGCCTTGGCGTTGCTTTGATTGTCTTGGTCTTCGATCTTACCTTGGCTCACCTCCCTCGTTCTGCTTAGTGTGGCCCTGGGCGCGGCTCTGACTGCCCGTGCATAGGAAAAGGGGTACAAAGATGCGCCCCTATTTTTATACACCGACAGTGTGTGCATGTGTTTTTCCCTAGGATTTGTGTGGTTCTCCTATTGGTTCGATAACCTTGGTTCTCACAAAGGGATACACTTATCAGCTACTATATTGCTTCACCCTTCCTCTTCAGGGAAAATCCCAACGCGGCTCACAAGTAGCATGTACTAGGATGTGCAATGATCTAACATAACATGTTTTACAATGATGAAGAGTGGTTGTGCCAATAAAATCATGTCAGCTCTATGATCCTGCAAAGCAATATGACTATGGAATACACCAGTCATGTGAATAGTAACGGTGGAAGTTGCATGGCAATATACCTCAGAATGGCTATGAAAATGCCATACTAGGTAGGTATGGTGGCTGTTTTGAGGAATGATATAATGAGGCTCATTTGTGATAGAGTGATACGTCTCTGACGTATCTATAATTTTTGATTGTTTCATGCTATTATATTATCAATCTTAGATAATCTATATATCATTTTTGGGGACTAACCTATCAACTCAGTGCTCTTGGAGATATGCCTTAGAGGCAATCATGTAATATGATATTTCCTATGTGTTTATGAATAAAGATAGTCCTTGGATATTATCAATGATGTGTTCCAATAAGTACATGACTTGTTTGTGGGACTATGCATGTATGATGACTGTCCTAAAAGGTCCCTAGTCGAAAGGGTTGTGTGGACACGCAGCCGACTAGAGTAGCATATGACATGGTGGATGACTCGGTCTCACTGGCCATGGCCCATGGAGCATTGGATGCTAATCGGATAATATGGACTCGGAAGGGTCTGTTCGGATTCGATATAGTCAGATCTGAGTCTAGATAAGGTATGAGTCGGATAGACCCAACTATGAGACACAACGATAGGTCATCTGTGAGTCTCTAGTACAACATACGTTCTATGTCCTAAGACCTGCGCTGGCGCATGTACTCGGGATGGTGAGAGACCTGCTTTGGGCTGACCAAACGCTACTCCGTAACTAGGTAGTTATAAAGGGTAGGTTTTGGGCTTGTCCAGACCCATGCTGCCAGATATGATCGAGCAAGATGGAATTTGCCGCTCCGATCAGGAGAGATATACTCTGGGCCCCTCGTGTGATCCAACCAAGATAAGCATAGCTATGAGACAAGGATTATGAGATAATCTGGTTTGTGGTGGGCATCACTGGAACGAGAAAGAGGCCAGGCTAGCAAAAGGATGACAGACTCGCCTTGAGCCTGACAACATATATCATGTGGCAAAGGGAACAGAAGTGTGACTTGTTGTACAGGTTCACAAACCGGCTTCATTGTCTACTTGGTGATCGGTACGCCTTGCTAGAGGCCTCTACCAGCCGAGCAGGTCAGAGGTGATTGATACGTCTCCAATGTATCTATAATTTTTGGGTCGCGCTAACTGCCACACGTGTGGCAGAAAGGGAGACGCACCACACGTCTCTAATGTAAACAGATTGCCACGTCATCGCATGCATGCATGTAGGAATCTTTTTGGATTTTCAGTTTTTAAAATGTTTTATCTCTTAAACGAAAAATCCGATTGAAAATTCGTTTTCACCATTAAATCCCTCGCGATGAGATCTTCGAAACTAGATCCCATGTTGATATGTTTTGATGAAAAAAAATTGGATTAAAAGTTGCCATGTCTATTGCATATGAATTGCCATGATGTTTACACTGAAGTTGCCATGATATGTTTCAGCTATTTTCTTCTACATTTAAAAGTAAATTTTGACATTTATAAAACGGGGAATTAAGAAACTAGACTTGCCATGAACCATAAACTAAAATTGCCATGATACATGCACGTAAAATTGCCATGGTTCATACAAAAAATAATTTTCATGGTCAAAGTACTGGAGTTGCCATCATCAAAATACTAAAATTGCCATGATCTACAAACTAAAATTGCCACATGGCAACTTTAGTTTAAGCCCTATGGCAACTGCAGTGTAAACATCGTGGCAACTTCTGGCAAAAAAAATTCGTCGAAACATATCAACATGGGGTCTAGTTTCGAAGATCTCGTCGAGACGGATTTAATGGTGAAAAGGGATTTTTAGTTCGTTTTTTTATTTAGGAGATACAACATTTTTAAGCCGAAAACCAAAAAAAATTCTGCTAATGTCATCTATTCATACGTGGCAAAATGAGTGGTGATGGAGACGTGTGGGCGATGTGCAAACGCCCACACGTGTGGGCGTTAACATTTTCGTAATTTTTTATTGTTTCATGATATTATATTATCAATCTTGGATACTTTATATGACTTTTTGCGCTATTTTATATTATTTTTTGGACTAACATATTAACCTAGTGTCGTGCATACGACCATCTATGGGATCATGATGGTCCCTTTGCAGTTTGACTAGAGGGATTAACGAGTACAAAGAGCAGAATTAGCAAAATCGTGCAAGGCTTACCCAGGTTTGGGCCGCTGTGAAGCGTAAAACCCTACTCCTGCTTTGTATATTGGATGTGTATGTGTCCAGTTACAAGGTGCGCATGTCCCGACAAGGTGCTTAGAAGGTGCGGCTACTCGTGCAAATGGACATGGTTTCGACCTTTGTTAAGGTAGCCATGGGCCTCCTTTTATAGATTAAAGGGTCACCATAGTGGCAAAATGGTAAATACACACTGTATATAATGGCTACAGTGCCAAATACCTAACTCTCACGGATTAGGACAAACGCATTTATTGCACTGTGAGGTGTCTTGTGGATGGAGCTCCCCGGCAAGAGTGGTCTCTGCTTCTGTGTCGTTCACCCATCTACCTCTTATTTCCTTGACACATGCATCGCCTGGACGGGTGTCACTAAAGCTATATTTTCATAAGTGAGCTGCCACGTGCCCAGACAAGACTCACCTAACTACCTGCCTGCTCGACACGTAATCGACAAGTGACAACCTGATCGATGAGGTGGAGCGGTGGCAAGGTAGTGGGATTCTTTCCAAGCTCGAAGCTTGCCGGTCTTGGAGCTTGGCGGGCTTCGCCAGCTTCTCCCGGCAAGGATCTTGTCGGGTCCTCAAGCTATTTCTTCAGTATTCCTGATCTCTGTCTTCAGAGATCTTCTTTGTAATCCTGTATTCTGCTCTTGAGTCTGGCTTTAGTTATCCTCCGGCAAGCCTTGCCATCGGGGAGGCTACCACTGCCTGTGCATAAGTCTGGGGTATTAAAGACCCAATTCTTAATACACCGGTAGGAGCCCCCGGGCCTGGGCCACACACGCATGCGAGGCGTCGTTGATCAAGGCCCAAAACAATGCACACGCACGTGTAGCAGAGGATAACTGCCACAATCTTCTCTTTTACTGCGCCCTCCCACCATGCGTATTACATGCAAGAGGTGGGATTGGGAAAGCGGGGCGGTTGCTGGAGTAGTGCGCCTAACAAGGTGCAGTCACTTCGAACAGTAAAGAGCCAACCCCCGCTCCTTCCCTCTAAAGAGGAAACCATGGAGAGCGTTGCTCATTTATCTCTTCCCATTCCAATCTAGCAGCTGTCGTCGTCTTTTCCCCTCACCTCTCCCCTTCTCTGTTCTTCCCCCAGAGGCCAAGGGTGTATCATAGTCACAAGTGCGGGGGCTAGCCCAAGTGTCCATGGAAGAAGCACAAATCACAGTCATGGAAGGCGCGACATCCAGGGCCGGGCTGGTCATGGAGGAATGCCCGCCCTTCCACCCCAGGCGGAAGCCCACACGGTGGAGATGCGTATGAATTCGTCGTGGCGCTGCACCATCGGCCACGCAGCTAGCTACGGCTCCCAAACCCCTTTGCAAGGGTGATGGAAGACGGCCGACCCTCAGGCATGTGGCTGCAGGCGGACAGTTGCTGCAACGGTCCCGCCTGGGTGGCGACCGAAATCTCCCCCGACGGCTTCATGTATCTGACGCGGGGGTGGAAGTCATTCGCCCGCTCCCGCAGCCTAGGGCGTGGAAATCTTCTCCAATTCAGGTGTGAAGGATCCACCACGCTCTTCGTGAAGTTCTTAGGGGCCTTCGGCGGCCGTATGAAATGTTGTGCAGAGAGCTCGAGCAACAGCGACGTCGACCCCTTCAGTGATAGTAAAGATGATGAAAGCTCCTCAAGCGTCAAGAGCGAGGGCGACGATTCTGACTAGGTGAAGATGGTACTCTAGTTGAATCTTGAAGACGGGTCGCGCCCTAATTAAGTTCTTTTTCTTTTTCCCTCGTGCCGTATCCAATGTAACCCTACGGGGATGTAAGGAAAATGTTGGCAGACACTTTTGAACAGATATCCTCTGTTTACTGTGTTTGATGAATATGTGTTGTCTCCCCTTGTTCAATTTTGTTTTTGCATGATGTGTTCCTACCTTGTTTGGAAACTTGCTGGTGCACACACTTGCCACAAGCACTTGAGGAACGGGTCCTTAGTAGCCTGCTGGAAGTGCTGCTGTCGGCAAGGTCTCTTGGCGATCTCGGTGCAACTACTTAAATTGTTGAGCGAACTCGAAACAAAGTAAGAGTGCGGCTGATCACGACAAGGTTCCTTCGCATGCAGGTTTTCCATACAAAAGCCAAAATGTTCAAGGGAAAGTAGCTCTACAACAAAGAATTTGTTTAGAAGTTTTTCAACTTAGCTTTTCTTTGTTGTACTTCTTGTCTTGGAAAAATAACTTGAACGTCACTTGTTGGTTTCCATACCATCACTACCCCGGCAAACATGCACGTGAGACCACCCTTTGTCCTTTGAGAAAAAGAAAGAAGAGAAAATAAAGGTATGGAACCTCGACGAGCAGCAGGAGCGGCGCATCAGAAGCAGGGGCCGCGGCTGCAGGCGCGCGTGAGACAAGGCGCCGGGGCGCGGGAGGGGCGCGAGGGCGCGGCCGTGGCGAGGTGGGGAGGCCCGTGGGCGCGGCTGACTTGGGGTGAGCGCGAGCGTGCGCGTGTGGAGCAGGACCATGGGCGCGGTGAGCACGGAGCGCGACAATGCCGCGGCTGCCTAGGACAACTAGCTACGGCGCACGGGAGGGAGCGAGGGGAGGTCAGGGGGGACCGGGGGCTCACCTGCTCACCAAGGGGTCTTCAACGAGGTCGAGGGAGCCGGGGGGACTCGGACGACGGCGGGTCGAAGAGGTGGCCGAGGTGGACGCCTGCGGGCGACAGCGATGAGTCTTCTCGGCTCTGATCCATCGGTGAGGGAGACAAAGCAAGCGACGGCGGTGCTCCCAGACACGAAGGCGTGGCGAGGGAGTGGTCAAGGCCATGGCAACGGCGAAGACACGACGGCGGCGGTGGGCGGAGAGGGACGAGGGAGAGCAATGGGGAGGAGTGAGGGGTTAGGGTTCGAAAGGGGGCTCCGAGGGACCTAGTAGGACGCCGGAGCGTCGCCGGATGGCCGGCGCGTGGCCATCCTGGCCACGGACGCTGCGCGCACCTCCATGGCGTCCTCGATGAACAGAAGTAGAAGAAGCCTCAAGGGTGGGCTGGGCCGGGTCCTTTTTGACTTAAAGCCCAGCAGTACAATGCATCTCTAGCCTTTTCTAATTTCTTCTTCTGCTAATTAATATAGCTCATTTTTTATATTCATCTAAGGTACTAAATGAATTATGTTGAATATTAAATTTGTCAGATAAATACTATGCAATATTATGCAGTACCACAAAAGTGTTTGGGGATTATTTGAATTCATTTACATTTTGTTTAAATATAAATGGTTTAAATGAGGTTGTTTAGGCACTGTTTTTGGGTGACAACTTTTAAATAAGCAAACAAGTGACATAGCTTTTCTCCACCATAATTAACTATGGATTATTTTCCCTTACATCTACTTTTAGTTTTCTTATTTGTGAATTTCTTAATTTCACTTACAGTTTGAATTTGATTTAAAGTGGAATTTGAAATGAGATATGAATCAAAGATGATCAAGACTAATTAATCATGATGACTTGGCACCATTAGTGTAAGGTCACTGTAACATGACACTGGGGGTTGTTACACATAGGTGTTGCTCCGTTCTTCGCGTGTAGTGGAAAGTGGCCCCTAATCATGGTAATGGTGGGAGTTGTGCCCTACCATTAACCAAAGAGTTGCGGACGCCCCTACTCTTCTTTAAATTGCCTGGTGCTTCACATCTCGCCATCCACTTCATATTCTTCCCTAGAATTGTTTTCCTTACACCTTCTTCCCAATCTTCGACATGGCTCCACTTCGCCACTGCAGTCCTTGACCCGCGTTGTCGTCGCCTCCTCCACCACCTTCGTCGCAGGCAGAGACACTCGAGCTGCTACCAAACCATTCGGTCGCATCAGAGGAGAGTGAGGATTTGCGAATGAGGTAACTTGCGCGAGCAATTCGGATCTGTGTTGTGGGGCTCGCCTGGGCTGATGCGAGACATAAGCTGCTAGAGATGCGCGCACGGGTCCATGCTTATCCATATCTGGGAGATTCATCGGCGGGGAAGATCAATATCCTTGAGAGGAGGGTGATACGTCCATTTGCATCACTATTTCTTATTATAGTTTCCTTTGTATCGTTGATATTTTACACATTATAGCTCAATTCAAATGTCTTTTTCCCTTCAGTTGGCATGAAACACATAATGCTAGAAAATAGGAGCAAAAATATGACAGTGAAGTAAGCAATTTTCCAGAGCTCATAAATCGCTAAAAACTCCCCCCCCCCCCCCCCCCAAAAAAAAAGAAAAGACCCACGTAGCCAGAATATGGGCCCTGTGCACACAGCTTGCCCACGCGGCCTTTTTTTTTAGGTACTTATTACGCTTTCACGTAGAAAATGGAAGATCTACGTTACGCATATAAAAGAGCTCTTTACCCATGGCAATAGAGCAGAGCCTGCGTACAATACCTTTTAGGGCTTCTTTGGATTGCAGGAATATGAAAATGCAGGAATAGAAAAAATGCAGGATTGAGATATCATGTACAATAGAATCCTACATGATTTTAGAGCATAAGAATTTTGCAATAAGTGTCTTTGGATGGTGCATAAGAAAGAAACATGTGAATTCTAGAACATTTGAGGAGAGAGAGTAGGGAAAGATAGGAAAAAAAATAAAAAGAGGTTTGAGTCATGTTAAAATTCCAATGGAATTGGGGGTAAAGGAATGCATTTCCTAGGAATTTGGTAGGCTCGGTGATATGATACAAAGGACTTGCATAAGAAAAAAAACCTTAGGATTCCAATCCTTCAAAATTTCTACGAATCCTTCATGCCAAACAGTATCATTTTTTATTTCTTTACTATTATGCATGTGAGTTTACATAACAATTTATGAGCACATGGTTTTAGTCAAATTTGGATAGGACATTTTCAAAGGTTTACTACAACTCACATCAACCAAAAAAGATGTCCCACATAGGCACATACTCCAGCAAATACTCCCCCAACACCAGGAGTACTAAGAACTACGTGGATTCAAACAATATTGTTCAGTTCTTTGAGTAAATAAATGACAATATTACCACGTGACCAATGTGGCAAGCAATCTAAAAAACTAAAAAAAAATGATAATATTTTTGTTTTTGTTCAATAGAGGCGGATCCCTCCCGGGCAACCTAAAGAAAGCCATATAAAGCACTTTCTAGTCCTTGAAATGAAGAAAGGCAGTAATTTCATACAGTTGTGGGAAAGACACCTCACGCATCAGGAATCAACACCAGGAAGCCTGATTCAGACTGAAATATGCCTGGCTCGGATGAATAGAAATAGTTCATGGCAAGAGACTGTGACAAAAGTATACGTATCAGAATACAATCGTGGGAGCTGTACAGCTCTCCTTATCCATAATACAAGAGATATTCTCATGTATATATACATAGCGGCTAAGAACATCGTATTTACTTTATCCAAGTAGTCATGGGCCTATGCTACCAGCTACATTACCGTCAGTGTTCATGTTCAGTGCTCGCCGCCATGAAACTCTAATCGAATAACACTTCGCGTACAGTCGGCGTGCCAGGAATGGCCGGGAATCACATTTGCAGCTCCCGGCGTGCTCATATTGATTTTGCGGGCTTCTCACGAACTAGGCTCCCTCCTATCCGGGAATCTCAAGTCACCTGGCTGACCGAACAGTTAGGCGAGGTCAGCTTTCAGCTTGCCATATCAGCTCCGACCCCTACTTTCTGATCGCAGAGGCTGGGGTAGCTCAAGCACAATGAGGAAGAAACTCCGCTCTGACTCTCTGATGTACTGCACCTCACCACCCATCAATTTGAGGATTTTCCTGCATACGCTTAGTCCAATGCCTTCTTGGGTCGTCCAACGGGCGTTACTGAACATATCTTGGACAATGTCAGGGGGGAGGCCCTCACCAGGACAGGCAAATCTGGAGAAACACACATAGATGAAAGGCAATCAAGGTCCAGCAGGAGTTACTCTATTGAAATTTGTACCAACACAAGAGATTGAACTTTTAAGCACTATTTGTGTCACCAAGCCCATTATAACCACCATTTACAATAAAATCTCCCCCAAACCATCAAGTAGAATGTTTGCGCATTTATTTATTCAAAACTACTCCCTCTATATCAAAATATAAGACGTTTTTTGACACCGAGTATATTGCAACAGAAGTAGAATTTTGTAATAACATGATTTACAGAAGATGATCATTTGATCCTACTGCTCATGAGTCAAAAGACAACACTGAAGCTGATAAAACCAAACGAGAACAGCATGTGGCAGTGAATACAACAAAGATGCATGCTACACCAAGAGATATATGTACTACTCCCTCCGCCCATGATATAAGATATTATTACAACCAATATATGAATACATTGGTTGTAATGACATCTTACATTATAGGACGGAGGGGGTACATAATAAATCCAATGACAAACACGAAAACATGCTAAAAATTCCTACAAACAAGCAAAACACCCAGCCGTTGATCAACCCTTGCTATGATTAACCAACCATGGGCACTGGATGGAATCAACAAACATTGATCGCGTGACTCATAGACCCATGCTAAATCCATGGCCACGTATATATAACTTAATAACCTTTCTAATATAATGTAATGAAGCTAGCTTTCTAAACTATGGCGCTATTTGTTAGCTCGTATATAGCTTTGTAATCTTCCTAATAATCCCTCTGTCCCACAATGTAAGACGCTTTTGCATGTTAGCTTGCAAAAACGTCTTACATTGTGGGACGGAGGATTGCAAGCTAACATAGCTTGCAAAAACGTCTTATATTGTGGGATGGAGGGAGTATAATATAATGAAGTCTTCCTAAAATATGACACTATTTGTGGCATGAGGCACCAGAAGTGCCAAAAAGATATGATGTGGCTTGACATCATGTGACCCGCAGATGGATGTGAATCGTGCAGTATTAAGACTCAATTTGCCTTCCCTTTATCTCTTTTGCTCCCACTAGAAACAAAATAATGCATGAATAAGTTAAAAAACATGAATGACAGAAAACAAATCTGAATCCTTCTAATCTGTTAAATAGCTCTCCAAATCTTTACACACTTCTGCACGCGAACAGCGGTATTTACGCATGCCAGCTTGATACATCTCTTTTATCACATATATGCAACCAAACAACAAATACTTGAAGAAACAAACACACAGCTGATGTATGGATGCCTAAAAAACATGAGTTTCACAGATCCATAACACCCTGTCCCTCATCTTTCTAATCAGAAGGCTCAAATTTGAAGTTGGACCCTTAACCTTAAATCACACTGTATTTGCATCCATTTGTTAGGAAAACCAATCCCCATGACTGCTATTACAAAATGCGCTGGGTTGATTCTGATTAAATGTTCAACACCATCTTTTGCACTACTGAGTCATTGAATAGGAGTCCATTGCACCATGAAATTGTGTGACTTCCAGGTGACCTGAATTCACATGCACACTGGCTACAAATTATGTACAGTATGTCTCCTGAAAAGCTGAATACGCTTGCGTCTACGTGGCATAAGCTGAGTCAGTAACGGTCTACCGCCATGAAGGCTGGACAGCACAGCGTAGGGGATCGGGGAGTAAAACACTGGTTAGGGAGGATGATCAAGGGAGATAATAGATTGATAACTACTCCCTCCGTCTCCCCCTTAAAAACAGAAGGATGGCACGGCATAGGGGACTGGGGAGTAAAACACTGGTTAGAGATGATGGACAAGGGAGATAACAGATTGAGAGACACTAGTACTTTATATAGAACGACTAACTTGATCTACAAGTCAGATCTGAATTCAAACTCTAGACCGGACCATAAATCTACCTTCCTAGTTCAACTGGACTATTACTAATTTAGCCAGACACTTTATAACAGACCCAGTAGTATCCAACAAGGATGCTTAATACTTGATTTATTCCTTCTCTTAAACTTCCTACCTCTAACATAACCTATCCAATACCTTCGCCTATCTCCTACTGGCTAGTTCACCGACGGCCATAACGCTACGGTGATGCCACATCTCATTCCTTACATTTAACCTTTTCCCCTTCTCTAAAGACAATCTGTCAAATACTGTTGTTACTTTTGTGTTAGTTGGGGGCTTCATTTGTATTTTATGTTTTCATGAGAAAAATAGAAGCAATGTGATCAGCGTCAGGTGTACATCCAGTCAGGTTGCCCTATTAAAAACTAGCATATTCATGCCATGGCAATTATTGTATAACAAACAACAATTACAATGATTATGATAGTATTCATACTTTCCTAGTACTTATATAAATCATGAATAGTTCATGATAACCACATGTAACAAGACACGGTTATACCACACATGACCAATAAAAATTTAAGCAATCGTTATCTTGCTTTCAATCAAGTTCAAGCAAAGGCATTCCTCTAAAGTAATGTAATATATCATCTTCATGTATATTGCAAAGAGACAGGAAAGCAGCTAACCTGAAGAGGAAGAGCATTGTTTCCGTTCCATCAGAATTTTGTTTTACGTTTGGTCTGACTTGTATCTCCACCCAGCCATTTTCAGTTGGAGCAAACCGGACCATGCTAAGCAAAAAGTCAGACAAAACTTGCTGGATTCTATATTGGTCACCATATGCCGAGGCTTCTTTTATTTCATCAGGGATATCTCGAATAAGTTGCAAATCTCTTTCTCTTAGCAATATCATCACTTGGCTGACAACAGCGTTCATAACATTTCCAAGTGAAAATTCACCTTTCTCAAGCACCAAAGAGCTGTAAAATAAGCCAAAACAGAACAAATAAATTTTTGGATAATAAATTGCTAAAGTACTTAACAGAGAGGTAAACTGTCATAGATCATGGAAAAGGTGAGATAATGCTTCTGTCTACACACCAGTGAATCCATATGAAATCACAGAGTACATAATAACACATGAAAAAAAGATAGTCTGCACAAAGCTGTGAGTTCGTATTCAAAAGGATATTCAGATTCCTTTATGTTTAAACTTCGCAAAATGATATGGGAGATTTTGCATAACATGAGTCGGAGCGTCCTTGGGGTAAAAGTGGTACAGATTTATTGTCCATCAATAAAAGCTGAGATGATTGACCAGCTGTGCAAGGCAACCAAAAGTATCTGAAATCTTAAGCAAGCAGATGAATTGCAACATCTGCAAACATGGTTACCAAGTTTATACTAGGATGCTAGTATTATACTACCACGGATATATGCTTGGCACAAACTTCTTGCACAGGTTGAAGTTACGTGGGCTGTGAAGTTCACTTTAAGGTTTTGTAGGATGTGATAAATGCATAAGGATATTCCTTTAGTTTTGACATGATCCTAGATTCCTAGTGTGGTATTTGATGTAGCAATGTTGAGAATCCAGGCAGTACCACCAACGTGTTTTGAATGTTGCCCAGACAAAGCGAGTGTACAGTGAGATAGATGCCAAGGAGGCAAGGATGGAAAAAATGCAACTGTCATGAAGGGTTGATGTGCACAGAAAGAATTACACTCTAGAGAGGTGCCAAGACAGGGATTGGAGCTATCAGTGTCTGATGTACTTACTTCTCTAATCCCTTATCTTTCTTACATGCTTAATCAAACAAAATTAGTGCCAGCTGCCGTTCAAACTATTCAGAGTCCAAGCACATCTTGTGGAAGGAAAAGGCATCACACTCATAATAATAATAATAATAATAATAATAATAATAATAATAATAATAATAATATCAGAATACTGACCCGTCCTCAATACTTTGGAGGCTGGCATCCTTTACAATCTTGGACATCTGCTTCTCACAAGCAGCGCTAGTTTCAAGAAACTGCCTCTGGTCATCCTTTAAATCAGTCATCTCTAACAGGGAGTTTGTAAACCGTATACCACTGAGAGGGTTTTTTATCTCCTGGCAAATGTAAGCCAACTCCTTCATCCTGGCATAACACTTCTTTTCTTGTTGTCTCTGAATCTCAAAGGCTTGCTGTAATTCAGGGCTTGCAATCTGCAAGAAGCAGAAGGCACCTATGGTCTCACCATCCATTTTGCTCCTTGTGTTTGCAGTCAACAAGGCCTGTACATATTTACCATTCTTGTCAAAGAATGAAAAGGGGGACTTCTCAGAATCCTGCCCTCCTATAGCGTTGTGAAGGACAATCATGAACTTTGTCAGTGCATCTGGGCCCTTAAGTCGGCAACAATTTCCAAATACCTCCCCAACCAGAAGCTTACCAACAACTTCTCCTCTCGACCATCCTGTGAGTTTTTCCATCGCCGTATTCCATTCGGAGCAACATATGTTCTCATCTGAAGCAAATATTGGCGGTATTAGAGGATTGGGATTGTGTACAATAGCCTTGTAATCCCCTTGTATGTTGACAAATTTATCCATGACCACCTTTTGCCCTGTGATATCTTGGCCGACAAAACAAACACCAACAATACTTTTGGTGTAATCCCTACTAGAGCAGGCGTTGACAATAACAAAAATTGGTCCTTTAGATTGCTCTGACCCAAATGTCTTCAACTTAATCTCTACATTTGTGCCTTCTTCACCTGGATGAGAAACAAGTCCATAAACCATCACTATCCAATCCCACCATTTTCCATTAATTATAAGGCAGGTTGACTGTGTATAGACCAGGTAATTTATAATACTATAAACAGTACGAATAATGACATTTACTTCGGGTTAACTACTCCAATCTTTGATGATAAATTTGACATATTTTCAATTTGAGCATACTTATATACTAATTGTAAGATACTTTCATGTGAATGCCTGAAATTATCTGGTAAGCAATAGTGTGTAAATGATACGTCCAGAAACATAAATCGAGGAAAGAACAACCAAATTAGCAGGACTTGTAGTCAGGAATACCTTTTAAAGCTTGCGAGAGTAGCTTCTCAACTATTTCTTCAGATTCCTTGAAGATAAGATCTTTAACTAATGATTTGCCCATAGCTTCTTCAACTGTGAGGCCAGTCAACTCAGCAACCTTTGCATTCCACCCATTTATACATCCATAAGTATCAACTGCAAAGATGGGTACTGTAGCCGTCTCGATCAACCGAACCATCTCCCTTGCTACTGAACTCAGCTCATCTATTCCCCGCAACTCTAGTTCCCCAAGCTGAACCTGACCATTGACAATGGCTTTTGAGTTACTAGTGCCCTCTCCTGCATCTCTGAAGGAGTCCCGCAATATGAGCTGCAAGGAATGTATTGCATCCATCTCAGCATTCTCCCAAGGTAAGCTCCTACTCTTCACCACTTCAAGAAATGCCTTGAATGATGATCGTGGGTGCATCCGCTGCCCATCATCCTTATCCTCCGGATGATGCTTTGCACCACCCCATTTTATCTCCTTGGCTGTGTGTGACCGGAACCAAAACAAATAATCACTCGGCGTGATATAAGCTACTGCCATTCCGCACACTGCATCCCCTAATGCAGTAGCACCGGGGTAGCCTGCATCAGCCAGGCTATCTGTGCTGAGCCCTGTGGAGTCTCCATGGCACACCGTCAACCACTCGATGATATCCTTAATCTGAGCCTCTGTGGGGGTGACACCAAGTGGGTAGTACTTTCCGTGGTAAAACAGTGCAGCACCATCACACTTCACAAGGTCCATTATGCTTGGGCTCTGTGTGACAATGCCAGTAGGTGAATCCCGGAGTAGCATGTCGCACAGTAACGTCTGTGTTCTGAGAATATGTTTCTCTGATAGTTGGTGCGCAAGCTGCAGCTCCATGTTGAGTTGCAGCCCAAAGGCCTGCATGAGGAACTCACATGCATACCGCAGTGGGAAAGGGATGCACCGTGGAGATGTGTGGTGGCACACCACTAACCCCCACAACTTCATCGCCGACGGGATGACGCCCCGCGTCATGTTGTGCTCATCTTCCCCACCGCTACTGATGATCACTGCCATGACGAGAGATGCAATCGACCCCATGTTTGCCATGTACTGCGCATGGCACCCATGTGGGGAGCGAAGAGTTGACCCAACTAAGCACAGCGGCTGTGGCATTGCAGGGTCCTGGATGACCCTCACCGCAGCTGCGTGGCAATCAGCAATCATCCGCACACGGTTTTGCCGGAACAGGAAGCGTGATGCCTGCGGGATATCAGTGGCAGGATAATGCAAACCGAGGTAGGGCTCGAGGTCACCACGCCGGCTCTCGGCGAGGACTTCCCCATGCTCATCATCGTGGAATTTGTACACCATGACGCGGTCATAGCCCGTGAGCTCACGGACGTGCTCCACGACGGTGTCGCAGAGGAGCTTGACGTCCCCGCCAGGGAGCGCCTGGAGACGGGAGATGGCGCGGACGGCGAGCTTCTGGGACTGAACTGCGCCAGCGATGGAGAGGGCGGGGTCCTCGGTGCGGGCGGGCTCGAGGTCGATGACGACGCCGACGTCGATGCGGTGGAGGATGGCGTAGAAGGGCTTGGATGAGACCCTGGAGTGGATCCAGAGCGGGTTGAGCAGCGAGATCTCCCGTGCGGCGAAGGCGCGCTCAAGGAGGACGCCGGAGGAGGGAGAGAAGAGGAGGCGCGCGTCGGCGCCGAGAGAAACGGGGGGAGGCGCCGCGGAGGAGTCGAGCGACGGGACGGAGTGGTGAGGCGATAGGTCGAGCAGGTCGGCGGCGTTCTCGGAGAAGGCGAGGAGGCGGAAGGAGGAGTCGTCGGCGACGGCGAGCGTGCAGCCGAAGGGCTGGATGTGGCCGCCGCGCTGGATGCGGGAGAGGTAGGCGGCGATCTGCTGCTCGGAGGAGGGAGTGGGCGGCGCGAGCAGCGACTGAGAGTAGTCGAAGCTGCGCCCCGACGCGCCCGACTGCTCGAACACCGCGTGGAGGCCGGCGTCCAGGGTGTACTGCGCCACGGCCTTGGAGACCGACTCCGTGGCGGCCGCGCTCCCGGCCGCGCCTCCCCCTCCCCCTCCCGCGCGGGAGGTGCTCCCGCCCGAGGACTGCGTGTGATTCTGGTGCGGCGCGGCGGGCCGCGCGGAGGAGGGGGAGCGCGTGGGCGTGGCGCGGCTTCCCGAGGCCATGGCGACGGCGCGGTGGTCGGAGACAGGCCTGGACTAGGCGGCCGCGTCCGTTTGGGCAGCTCGTCCGATAGCTAGCCTCGCGGCTATGCGGTTAATGGAGACATTGTTTCCGACTTTGGGAGTGGGAGGATAAAAAGATGGGAGCGGCTCGATTCACAGAGGAAGATACTTGAGCAAGGCGCTGAGACGATGACGATGCGATGGCTCGAAAGGGAAGGTCAGGGACTCAGGGGATAGATAGAAGAGAGAGTGTGCTGTCTCTCGCGCTGAAGATGACGACCAACTGGTGCGAAGTTAAATATATTCTCACTGGTTATACTCTGTTTCTAAAAATGCGAAGATATATCTAGACGTATTTTAGTTCTAAATATATTTCTTTTTATCTATTTTGATAATAAATATTTTTGGATGAAGGGAGTATTATTTAAAATATTCAGTGCAGGTGAGATTATTTTATTTTGTGACAAGTACAGATGAGAAACCAACAGCATATGTGCGCTCAGCGAACCAACATGTGGTTGAATATGTAGGAGAACAGTGGTATCTCCAATCCATCAGGATTCAAATCCTGATGCTCGCATTTATTCTGAATTTATTTTAAAACTCTGATATCTCCAACATGTGGAAGGAGATATTTTCGTTGACTACGAGGTATCTACAATAACTTCGTAAAATCTCAAGATGGCATGGGTCTGTACTATGTTAAGAAAAAACACATGTACGCTCGTACTAAGTGAACAAAATAAACATATGCATCAGGATAAGGAGCTCTATTTTGATTGGATTCAAATTATTTATGGATTTGTTTTTCTAGCAAATCTAATTTTCCGGTCGTGCTTGTTATAGCTTTGGATGGATTTAAATCGAGTAAACAACATAAAGCTATCATATTTGATGCTAGGGTTCCGAAATTACCACTTTCTCCAATTTTCTAAAAAGCTACCACAAAATTGGTTCGTTGTTCCAAAAAACACCAATGACTCAATGATAACTATGTTGGTTAACTTTAAGTGTGATTATGACAGCTCGGGTCCACTCTTCAGGTTGGCCCTAAATCAGTTAGCTTTGACCATTAAGTTGATCGCTGACGGGTTATGACACGTGGGGCCCACATATTTTCTAAATGCAATCTAGTCCCTACAAAAAAATAAAAGCAATTGGGTCCATGTACTACTCTTTAAAAAGTAATCAGGTCCTTGCGAAAAAAAGCAATCCGGTCCCTTGATCGGGTCCCTGTTGGTGGTGACCGGTCGTGGCTATGGAGCGCCTGAAGGTGGCCATGCGTGCTCTTGCCATCCTGCCTCCATTGCCATCCTAGCTGCTCAACGCTGCCGATGTAGCCCATGTCCTCATCCGAGCCCAGTTGCCCCACCCGTCGCTCGACCTCCCCGATGCCCGTCGTGAGCCCCGGTGCCTTGCACCCCTTCCCATCGAAGTTGTTTCCTGCTCTCTGGCGCGACTAAAGTGCAACCTCTCTCACGGTAGGTAGCCATTGATGGAGCTCCGCCTCACGACCATCTCCTGATAGAGGCGAAGGCGTCCCATCTTTCGATGAAATGGCGGCTATCGTTTATGGTGGAGTAGACGTTGACGATCCGACTACGAACATGCGAGGACGTCACGCCTTAGCAATCGCTAAGCCAACTCCGAGAGGTTATTGACCACGCCGGAGCACGATCAACATGACCATGAAGGTCTATTTCCTGCAAGCAAATGAAGAACAAGCAAGAAACTAAGATTGCAATCTAGATATTGCGAATATAAGATGAAAGCTTTATTGATCAAGGTGGGGTTCTGTGACGCCTTGGTCTGGTCGTTGAACACAAACGAAGTACGCGAAGTTGCAGCTATGGCAAACTTTTAATCTAAACAATACCCAAAGTCTAAACGACGCCCTAAGGGCTGTATATATGGAGGAAGAGGGGGAATTTCATGGCCCTTGGAGGAGGGTTCCAAAACCAACCCTAACTCTTGTTTCCCCACACAAACGGACTCTAAAAACAGCCTATACTTAAGTATTTCAAAATTACATGGGCCTGACCCAATAATAAGGTGACGCAACACCTAGAATAGTCTCTGGACGAAATTTATGAAGTGGCATCTTGTATATTTCATCCAAGGCTTCATGCACTCATTATAGTGGCTTCAAAGTCCTGAAATCATCACTTGTAACTTCGTTCTTGTTCCCCTTGCGCATGCCATCATCTCCATGCTTGGTCTTGCTCCAGTGTTCATCCCTCTTATCCATGTCAGGCTCTTCATTTGTAAGCAAAACAAATGTATCCAATTTAGGCAGCATCATATTCTCATGAACATTAGAATAATTACCAAGAAACGAAAGTACCTGATAATTTAATTGGCACGTGCGAGCTCTAGTAATTGGTCCAGTATATGTAGCAGTAGGGATTGTGGGTGTAACAATGGTATTGATGTCCACATCATCCTCCCCTTCTTGAAATGAAGTCGTCCTTGACAGAAGCTCATCTTCCTCACCCAAATAAGGCTTCAAATCTGCAATGTTAAAAGTGGGACTAACCCCAAAATCTGCCGGCAGCTCAAGTTTATATGCATTATCATTTATTTTCTCTAACACCTTAAAAGAACCATCAACACGTGGCATTAGCTTTGATTCGCGCAAATCAGGAAATCTATCCTTACGCAAATGTAACCAAACAAGATCTCCATGTGCAAAGACAACAAGTTTATATTTAGCATTCATACGCTCAATGTTTTCCTTAGTTAACTCATGCATTTTTAAAATCAATTCAGCACATTGTTTAGCATCAAAATTAACCTTCTCCGAAGATGGAAGAGGCAACAAATCAATTGGTGCACGAGGTAGGAAACCATACACAATTTCGAAAGGGCACATCTTAGTAGTAGAGTGCAATGAACGATTATAAGCAAATTCAATATGAGGCAAGGATTCTTCCCACATTTTCTTATTTTTCTTCAAAATAGCCCTAAGCATAGCAGACAATGTTCTATTGACTACTTCGGTTTGTCCATCAGTTTGGGGGTGACAAATAGTACTAAAAAGCAGTTTAGTCCCCAACTTAGCCCATAAACATCTCCAAAAGTGGCTAAGAAATTTAGTATCACGATATGAAACAATAGTTTTTGGCACACCATGCAAGCGGATAATTCCACGAAAGAACAAATCTGCAACATTAACCGCATCATCGCTTTTATGACATGGTATAAAGTGTGCCATTTTTGAGAATCTATCCACGACAATAGATATGCTATCCCTCCCCTTCTTTGTTCGGGGTAAACCTAAAACAAAGTCCATAGATATATCCTCCCAAGGAACACTAGGTACAGGAAAAGGTATATATAAACCATGAGGATTGAGTCGTGACTTAGCTTTTTGACATGTAGTGCAGCGAGCAACAAAATGCTCAACATCCCATCTCATCTTTGGCCAAAAGAAATGTGTAGCAAGTACGCCCTCCGTCTTCTTCACACCAAAGTGTCCCACTAATCCTCCTCCATGTGCCTCCTGCAACAACAAAAGACGAATGGAACTAGCCGGAATGCATAGTTTGTTAGCACGGAACACAAATCCATCATTAACAACGAACTTGTTCCACGTTCTTCCTTCTTTACAAGTCTGCATTACATCTTTAAAATCAGCATCATGCACATATTGATATTTGATGGTCTCCAAACCAAATATTTTGAAGTCAAGTTGTGAAATCATAGTATATTGACGAGACAATGCATCAGCAATAACATTTTCTATACCCTTCTTGTGTTTAATGACATAAGGGAAAGTATCAATGAATTCAACCCATTTAACATGTCTACGATTCAGTTTAGCTTGACTTTTAATATGTTTTAAAGATTCATGATCAGAATGTATAACAAATTCTTTAGGCCATAAATAATGTTGCCATGTTTCTAAAGTCCGAACAAGAGCAGATAATTCTTTATCATAAGTAGAATAGTTTAGACTAGGCCCACCCAATTTTTCAGAAAAGGATGCAACATGTTTGCCATCTTGTAATAACACACCTCCTAATCCAATTCCACTAGCATCACATTCAAGCTCAAAAGTCTTATTAAAATCAGGAAGTTGGAGTAAAGGAGTATGTGTCAACTTATCTTTCAATACCGTGAAGGCTTCTTCCTGTGCGGTACCCCAAACAAAAGGCACATCCTTCTTTGTAAGCTCATTGAGAGGTGCAGCAATGGTGCTGAAATCTCTCACAAAAAGCCTATAGACTCCAGCGTGGTCAAGAAAACTCCTCACTTGTGTGACCGTTTTGGGTTGCGGCCAACTCTCAATAGCTTCAATCTTGGCTTTATCAACTTCAATCCCCTATGGAGTAACAACATAGCCAAGAAAATATACTCGGTCGGTGCAAAAGGTGCACCAAACAAATGTGCATCACGTAGAGCAATAAAAATAGCACATATATGTTCCAAATGTTCTTCTAAAGATTTGCTATAAATCAGTATATCATCAAAATAGACTACCACAAATCGTCCAATGAAAGCACGTAAAACTTCGTTCATTAATCTCATGAAAGTACTAGGTGCATTAGTTGACCCAAAAGGAATGATTAACCACTCATATAAACCAAACTTTGTTTTAAATGTTGTTTTCCATTCATCTCACAATTTCATAAAAATTTGATGGTATCCACTACGCAAATCAACTTTGAAGAATATTGTAGAGCCACTCAATTCATCAAGC
This sequence comes from Triticum urartu, assembly GCF_056163025.1. Lineage (NCBI taxonomy): Eukaryota > Viridiplantae > Streptophyta > Magnoliopsida > Poales > Poaceae > Triticum > Triticum urartu. The sequence goes on from NC_141876.1 coordinate 426,589,009, forward strand.
ATATCATCTAGCCTAGGAATAGGATGACGATGATGAATAGTAATATTATTAATGCCTCTACAATCAACACACATACGCGATGTACCATCCTTCTTCGGCACTAGAATAATAGGAACAACACAAGGACTAAGGGATTAGTGTATATAACCTTTATCGAGCAGCTCCTGGACTTGACGCATAATCCCCTTCGCCTGCTCTAGATTGGTACGGTATGGTGCACGGTTGGGTAGCGATGCACCGGGAATTAAGTCAATATGATGCTCAATCCCTCGAATAGGTGGTAATCCCGGTGGCACGTCTTGTGGAAATACGTCAGCGAACTTCTGCAAAATGTTAGTAACAGAAGGAGGCAAAGAGGAAGGCACGTCCTCAAATGAAATGCCTATTTGCACACAAAAGCATAGCAAATAGATTTGCTAAAATCTAGCTCATAAATATCAGACTTGGTTGCAAGTAAACATGCACTTTTCAATTTAATTTCAGAAGCAACACTAGATGGTTTATTATTAGGTTTCATTTGTTGCTCAAATTCTTTTGCCACAATCTGATTTTCACTCTTATTTTTCTCCTGTTTTGCTTTATTAGCTCTATTAATATCATCTTTCAAAATGGAATCAGGAGACATAGGAAGCAAAGTAATATGTTTATCGTTATGAACAAGAGTATACTGATTATTTATACCATGGTGTACAATTTTTTTTATCAAATTGCCATGGTCTACCAAGTAATAAGGAACATGCTTGCATGGGTACCACATCACAATCAACATAATCGGCATACGTAGAGATACTAAAATGCACATGAACAGTACGTGTTACCTTAACATTGTCGTTGTTATTGAACCATTGGATATAGTAAGGATGTGGATGTGGTCTTATGGTGAGAAATAGCTTCTCCACCATCTCCACGCTAGCCAAGTTTTTGCAGCTCCATCCATCTATGATGACGCGAATAGAACGTTCCTTCACAACTCCCTTTGAATGGAACAAATTATGCCTCTGATTTTGCTCAGCTTGTGTGACCTGCACACTCAAAACACGTTGAGCAACTAAACATTCATACCTGTCAGCATCTTCAGGAGCCATGTATCGTGTCTCATGTTCAGAATCATCTCCACCGTGTTCTTCACGTGTAATAAGAGCCAAAGTCTCCTCATCATAGTCACTAGCGGACTCATACCCACCATCCTCAGTAGCAATCATAACACGCGAAGATTGGCATTCTCTCGCATAATGACCCCTACCCTTACAGCGACGACAAATAATATCATGTGTGTGTGCCCTGTTGATGCCATGGATGAAGAAGAGCTCTGTGCTGGACCGATAGGTGTGCTCTTGGCAGATAGTGGTGGTAGTGCCTGCTTTCTTGTATCACGGCTGGAGGTAGCGGCTGACGGAGGTGCCGGTGTAGCAGAACGTGTGGAAGTAGAAGATGCACGCGGTGTCCATGATGAAGGTACCTGCAGAAAAGTTAGTCCGCGCCAATGCCTGTCGATCCTGCACTTCACGTTCAGCTTTGCAAGCAAGATGGAATAAACGAGTGATATTATTATATTCCTTATACTCTAAAATGGTTTGAATCTCTTTATTTAATCCACCCATAAAATGTGCAAGCATAGCTTCGTTATCCTCAACAATACCACATCTAATCATACCAGTTTGCAATTCCTGATAATATTCCTCTACAGAATTTTTTATTTGTCTTAAACACTGCAATTTTTGAAGCAATTCACATTGATAATATGGTGGAACCCAACGACTACGCATAGCAGTTTTCAAAGCAGCCCAAATAGCTGGAATAGGATATAATCTACAATGTTCAGACCACCAAACAGAAGCAAAGCTAGTGAATTCACAAACAGCAGCAGCAACACGTCTATCCTCAAGATATTGTAAGCATGTGAAACGTTGTTCAGTTTCTAACTCCCAAGTAAGATAGACATCAGGAATGTATTGACCCTCAAATGGTGGAATATTCAATTTCAGTTTAGGAACATGGTCATAATCTCGTACCCGAGGTGGTGGTGCAGCCCTACCATTACGATTATAGGCATGAGGATGACCTAGTGGTGGTGCTGGTGGTTGCACACGGTGTTGATTTTAATCAACCTCATCCTTGTAATCGCCCTTGTAAACGTCCTCCTCAGCGGCAGCAGCAGGAGCCACTGAAGCATCAACAGTAGGTGCAGCGGCACCAAAATTTTGACCAGGCTCAAGGGGAACGCGCAGTGCTCATCCCACTTGATTTGGAAGGCGACATTGTTGTTGTTGTAGAGGTGCCACAGGTGCAGCCGGCGGTGGTGGTGGAAGACGCGCGTGCAATTCATTAAACTTGTTATCGAGCTTTGTTTCAAACGTCTTCTCAATGCCATCTATCTTCTCAATGGCCTCTTCAAATATGTTTAGCACATCTTGCACCTGTCCACTCATCATTTGCTGAAATTTATCATGTAGCTGTTTGTTCGTCATGTTCTCCCAATCAGTCTCATCAGTTTGTGATACTGCCATGGTCAGGAGCAATAGAAACACACAAGAATATGGTCCTACAGACTACTAGGAAGTGGTGGTGGTGTTGGTGTGTCACAAATCCGTCAAGCGAATCTCAAATTCATACCAGTTCTTACCCAGCAGCAGGTGGTGATCGGCAACCGTTGTGGTCAATACTCTCAAAGCTTGGACAGAGCGACTACCAGGGAGAGTCAAATGCACGACGTAGATGTATGTGGAGCTGGGAAGGCTTATGATATGGTAGTAAAAATACCAGCAATAATCAATTCAGAGATGCAAAGTTGAATAAACGCTCAACGACGGTACTGTGCTGGTCCTAGGCTAGACCGAGCTAGAGACGCGAGCCTAGAACACTTACAAAATCACGGCGCTGCACGTAAATAAGGGAGGAGCACACTCTGATTTTTTTTCACTTTTTCCCTCTTTTTTTTGCTCCGCAACAATTTTTTTTCGAAAAAGTCTACAAATGGTCTAAAAACTGTCTAGCCAGAATTTTCCAAACTTAGTTTTTTTTGAAACTGGAACTATTTTTCTACTACGGGTAACACGAAAGTTCGGAATTCCTTCTCTGTCACGACTCGGAGTATGGCGTGATCTGGAAATCGAAAACAAAGCAACAAATATTGGACTCGGACTAGGACTGGTGGCAGAGATGAAATTGGTGGAAACTCGGACTGGTAGCAGATATATGTAGAGCGGTGGAACATAGATTGGTGGCGAATCTATGATGAAGATGGACTCGGGTTAGCGTGATGGTGGTGGATATGTGGTATATAGTAGCGGTGATGACGATGGTGTTATATGGCAGCGGTGATGACGATGGTGTTATATGGTAGCGGTGACGACGACGATGGTATATGGCAGCGGTGATGACTATGGTGGTATATGGTAGCGGTGATGATGATGGTGCGGTGGTGGCGTGACAACTTGTGAACCGAACTCGAAACTCTAAAGGACTAGACCCTAAGACCAGCAACTTGACATGATGATGCAACCGCAAATTCAACGAAACAAATACAGAAAAGATTATGGAATGGCTCAGATTGGTTTGGATATGATAACAAACCTAAATTTTTTTGGCTTTTTCGTGGACTGTAGGTATGAAGAACAGACTCGATCTAAACTAAGAAAAACTATAAAATCTCACCGAGCAACCTGGAAATCTAATACAACTTGATAGAGGAAAAGGTGTCCCGTCTTTCGATGAGATGGCGGCTGAGGGAGTCCTGGATTAGGGGGTCTCCGGACAGCTGGACTATGTCCTTTGGCCGGACTGTTAGACTATGAAGATACAAGATTGAAGACTTCGTCTCGTGTCCAGATGGGACTCTACTTGGCGTGGAAGGCAAGCTAGGCAGTACGGATATGTATATCTCCTCCTTTGTAACCGACCTTGTGTAACCCTAGCCCCCTCCAGTGTCTATATAAACCGGAGGGTTTTAGTCCGTATGACAACATACAATCATACCATAGGCTAGCTTCTAGGGTTTAGCCTCTCTGATCTCATGGTAGATCAACTCTTGTAATACCCATATCATCAAGAATAAATCGAGCAGGACGTAGGGTTTTACCTCCATCAAGAGGGCCCGAACCTGGGTAAAACATCGTGTCCCCTGCCTCCTGTTACCATCCGCCTTAGACGCACAGTTCGGGACCCCCTACCCGAGATCTGCCGATTTTGACACCGACATTGGTGCTTTCATTGAGAGTTCCTCTGTGTCGTCGTCGTTAGGCTTGATGGCTCCTACGATCATCGATGGCGATGTAGTCCAGGGTGAGACTTTTCTCCCCGGACAGATCTTTGTGTTCGACGGCTTCGCACTACGGGCCAACTCGCTTGGCCATCTGGAGTAGATCGAAAGTTACGCCCCTGGCCACCAGGTCAGGTTTGGAAGCTTAAACTACACGGATGATATCTGCGGAGACTTGATCTTCGACAGATTCGAGCCCCTGCCTTTGTGCGCCACGCGGTCACGATGGGGGTGAGACTTTTCTCCCCAGACAGATCTTTGTGTTCGACGGCTTCGCACTACGGGCCAACTCGCTTGGCCATCTGGAGTAGATCAAAAGTTACGCCCCTGGCCACAAGGTCAGGTTTGGAAGCTTAAACTACACGGATGATATCCGCGGAGACTTGATCTTCGACGGATTCGAGCCCCTGCCTTTGTGCGCCACGCGGTCACGATGAGTACAATTTAGCTCTACCATCGGACAGTGTTCAAGAAATCGCACCGGCAGCCGCTTCGACCCTTAATTCAGAGCCAGTTGCGCCATCCATGGACGTGTGGATAGACCCCACCACGGAGACCGTATCCTCAGCGGCGATCGAGCCGAATATCGACCTTACCCTTCACGAGAGCCGTGTTGCCAAACTGCCGGATCCTTCTCCAGCCACGGACTCCGAACCGTCTGCGCCTGTTCCTATCGAATCCGATTGGGCGCCGATCATGGAGTTTACCTCCGCGGATATTTTTCAGTACTTGCCCTTCGGTGACATACTGAACTCACTAAGGTCTCTCTCCTTGTCAGGAGGGTCCTGGCCGAACTATGTTCGGCAGAATTGGGATACGGATGACGAAGAAATTCGCCGCCCACCCACCACCCACTTAGTAGCCACTGTCGATGACTTAACCGACATTCTTGACTTCGACTCCGAAGACATCGACGGTATGGACGACGATGCGGGAGGCGAAGAGAAACCACTGCCCACAGGGCACTGGACAACCACCTCATCATATGACATATACATGGTGGACACACCCAAAGAAGGCAATAGCGACGGGATAGCGGAGGATGACCCCTCCAAGAAGCAACCCAAGCGCCGGTGTCAGCGGCGCCGCTCTAAGTCCCGCCAAGTCAAAAGCGGTGATACCGGCACCAGAGATAATAGCACTCCGGACAGTGCCAAAGACAACAACAATCCCCTCCAGCAAGATTTAGAGCAGGAGGATGGAGAAGCCAGCCCTCCTGAGAGAGAGGCAGATGGAGAGGCGGAGGATGATAATTACATTTCTCCCTCCGAAGACGACGCAAGCCTCGACGATGACGAATTCGTTGTGCCAGAGGATCCCGTCGAACAAGAGCGCTTCAAGCGCTGGCTTATAGCCACGGCGAATAGCCTTAAGAAAAAGCAACAACAGCTTCAAGCTGACCAAGATTTGCTAGCTGACAGATGGACTAAAGTCCTGGCGGCCGAGGAATATAAACTCGGGCGCCCCTCCAAGAGTTACCCAAAGTGCAGGTTGCTACCCCGACTGGAGGAGGAAGCACCGAAACCTACATCCCCGGCGTACGACGCGGCTGATCGGCCACCTCGTGGCCGCGACAGAGAGGCATTCCAGCCAAAAGCTCAGCCCGCACCACGACGCCATTCAAATAAAAAGGCATCGGGAAATACGCCAGACCTGCGAGACGTATTGGAGGACAAAGCAAAACATGCAAGATCGATCTACGGATCACGAGGGCGCGCCACTATGCAAGACGATAATTGTCACGCCGGATACAGTAAAAGTAAGTCCGGCCGGGCCGAACACAGCGGGAAAGACTCATTTGAGCTGCGTCATGATATAGCCCAGTACAGAGGCGCCGCACACCCCTTATGCTTCACAGACGAAGTAATGAATCATCAAATCCCAGAGGGTTTCAAACCCGTAAATATAGAATCATACGATGGCACAACAGATCCTGCGGTATGGATCGAGGATTTCCTCCTGCACATCCACATGGCCCGCGATGATGACCTACACGCCATCAAATACCTCCCACTCAAACTCAAAGGACCAGCTCGGCATTGGCTCAACAGCTTGCCAGCAGAGTCCATTGGCAGTTGAGAAGATCTGGAAGCTACATTCCTCGACAACTTTCAGGGCACTTATGTGCGACCACCAGATGCCGATGACTTGAGCCACATAATTCAGCAGCCAGAGGAATCGGCCAGGCAATTCTGGACACGGTTCCTAACAAAGAAAAATCGAATCATCGACTGTCCGGATGCAGAGGCCCTAGCAGCTTTTAAGCACAACATCCGCAACGAATGGCTCGCCCGGCACCTTGGCCAGGAAAAGCCAAAATCTATGGCAGCCCTCACGACACTCATGACCCGCTTCTGTGCGGGAGAGGACAGCTGGTTGGCTCGCAACAATAACATATCAAAGAACCATGGTACTTCGGATACCAAGGATGGCAATTGCAGGTCACATCGCAACAAACATAAGCGCCGCATTAACAACGACAATACCGAGGATACGGCAGTCAATGCCGGATTGAAAGGCTCTAAACCCGGTCAGCGGAAAAAACCATTCAAAAGAAGCACTTCGGGCCCGTCCAGTTTGGACCGTATACTCGATCGCTCGTGCCAAATACACGGCAACCCCGACAAGCCAGCCAACCACACCAACAGGGATTGTTGGCTGTTCAAGCAGGCCGGCAAGTTAAATGCCAAAAACAAAGATAAGGGGTCACATAGCGATGACGAAGAGGAGCCCCGACAGCCGAACACCGGAGGACAGAAGAGGTTCCCCCCACAAGTGCGGATAGTGAACATGATATACGCAACCCACATCCCCAAGAGGGAACGGAAGCGTGCGCTCAGGGACGTATATGCGTTGGAGCCAGTCGCCCCAAAGTTCAACCCATGGTCCTCCTGTCCGATCACCTTCGACCGCAGGGACCACCCCACTAGTATCCGTCATGGTGGATTTGCCGCATTGATCCTAGACCCAATCATTGATGGATTTCACCTCACTCGAGTCCTTATGGATGGCAGCAGCAGCCTGAACCTGCTTTATCAGGACACAGTGCGCAAAATGGGTATAGACCCCTCAAGGATCAAACCCACAAAAATGATCTTTAAAGGCGTCATACCAGGTGTAGAGGCCCATTGCACAGGCTCAGTCACACTGGAAGTGGTCTTCGGATCTCCAGATAACTTCTGAATCGAAGAGTTAATCTTCGACATAGTCCCGTTCCGCGGTGGCTACCATGCACTGCTCGGGCGAACCGCATTTGCGAGATTCAATGCGGTACCGCATTATGCATATCTCAAGCTCAAGATGCCAGGACCTCGGGAGGTCATCACAGTCAATGGAAACACAGAGCGCTCTCTCCGCACGGAGGAGCACACTGCGGCCTCACAGCAGAAGCGCAAAGCAGCCTCTTAAGGCAATCCACTAGTTCGGCGATTAAGGACCCGGACACCTTCAAGCGCGTCCGGAGTAATCGGCAACAGGACCGCCTGGCACGTTCCGAGCTCGCATAGCAATGCGGCCCCCACCCCGGTCCCAGCCGAACGGCGAAGTCCGTGCCACGCGTACATAATTACGCATTAAAAATACCATGGGCATAGGTGGGAAGGGGGGCACGACTACGACACGCTCCAAGATGTGGCTTAAACCGCACTAGGGGCTTCCCGCTTTGTTATTTTTCTCTTTTAGGACGTTAATCTCTGGAAACCCTGTCCGGCAGCATGATTGTCGAACATATGATGCAGCAACCAAGGAGGCAGAAAGCTATGTCACACCACGAAAGTCCCAGGTGGACTATGATAACGAGTGAAATACTTGCTTTAATACCATTCCTCAGCTTGCCCTTGGAAGGGACATGTCAAATAGTCCTACCTTTTGCTTATCGCACTACTTGTATCATTCTGATCTAACGCACCTTTTTGAATAAACAATGCATAGCATTAAGACTATTATTGCATTCTTCCTTTTTATATATATATGTTCATTCATGACATCTAGCACCCGTACAATCTGGTACGGACAATACGCTAGGGGCTTAAGTATACCCCATAATACGGCGTGAGAAGTCCGAACACTTTCGACAGTGCGGCACCCCGAACTTATAGCATTATATGCATCAGCTCCGAATCATGTCTTGGGTCAATAGTTAGGTTTGCCCGGCTCCCATGTTTTGGTACCTTACATTCCGCTATATCGGCTAAGGTAGCACTGGGAGAACTACTGCGATTGTGCCCCGGTTCTGCTGGGCTAAGCACCTTAGTAGAAAAAGCTAAAACTGACTGTCATGATAAGGCAAGAGACTGGTCGCTGTTCGAGAGGTCTCAAGTCCCTAAAGACTTATGCCGCTTAGAGCGAGGAGTTGGCCCTGTCCGGCTTAAGGCGTGTATAGCGCCCCGAATTCGGCCTTTCGAATACTAGGGGCTTCGCCGAAATTTAAAATTATAGAATTCTATGGCTAAGTGAGAGTGATAACGCATTATAGTCCGATTGCCTTGTTCGTTATGCTGAGCACCTCCCTCGAAGGACCCAAAAATGGGAACAAGAGTGCTCAGGTTTTATCCCGAACACCCTAGCACTCATGGCGTGGGGGCAGAAGCTGACGACTATCCATCTCTCAGATTCGATAACAGCCGAGCAGAAGGCAATATTTTAAATTCAAACAAGCGTTGCATAACGCATATGAACAAGTTTTCATAATACGGGATTAGACGAGCAAGTTTATTCAAATATTACATCTTTCGCACACTTGTCCACTACAAGACGGGCACCCTTCAGGACATCCTCATAGTACATCTCAGGGTGGCGATACTCCTTGCCCTGCGGCGGCCCTTCCTTCACCAGCTTCACGGCGTCCATCTTGGCCCAGTGCACCTTCGCACGGGCGAAAGCCCGGCGTGCACCTTCAATGCAGATGGGCCGCTTAATGACTTCCAGCCATGGGCAGGCATCCACAAGCCGCCTCACCAGGTCGAAGTAGCTATTGGGAAGGGCGTCGCCAGGCCACATCCGGACTATAAAGCCCTTCATGGCCTGTTCGGCCGCCTTGTGCAGCTCGACCAGTTGCTTCAGCTGGTCGCTCAGAGGCATCGGGTGTTCGGTCCTAGTATACTGAGACCAGAACAGCTTCTCCGTTGAGCTTCCCTCCTCGGCCTGGTAAAACTGCGGGGCATCCGACACGCTGCGGGGCAAATCTGCGAATGCTCCTGGAGAGCTCCAGACTCGGGTAAGTAATAAGTAATTTACTTTCACATGCTTGCTTTGCATATTGAATGCCTTACCCGCCGCTATCTTCTTCATCGCATCAATCTCCTGGAGGGCCTTTTGGTCTTTAGCCTTGGCACTCTTTGCACTCTCAAGGGCCGCGGCAAGCTCGGACTCTCGCGTCTTCAAGTCAAGCTCCAACGCCTCGTGCTTCGTCACGAGAGCATGGAGCTCTTGCTGCACCTCGCCCACCCATGCCTCTTGTTTTTCCCGCTCGGTGCGCTCCTGGGCCGCTTTGTTTTCGTCCTCGGATAGCGCTTGCTTCAGGGTTGCCACCTCGGTCGTGGCCCCTGGCAAATTAAAGATGATCCTATAATTTTGCAATCGCATCCTTTTTGTATACATACGCATCTATAGACTAGGTATTACTTACCTTTGTTCTCCTTGAGCTGCCTCTTGGCATGGCCGAGCTCTTTCTTGGACCCTTCGAGGTCCTGCTTCAGTACGGCGACCTCCGCAGTCAGTGCGGCAGAGGTCAGCAGCGAAGCCTGCATGCGCATATAGACATACTTATATTGGACTCCTGCAGATATTAGTTGATCCTCTATTCGACTTTTCTTTTTGAACACCAAACAGAGCATCAGGGGCTACTGTCTATGCGGTAATATTTTTCCTATATTTCAAATACTTACCTCAAAGCCTGTTAGAAGGCTGACATAGGCTTCAGTCAGTCCGCTCTTGGCGGACTGAACCTTCTGGATCACCGCACTCATAATAGTGTGGTGCTCTTTGTCGATGGAAGCGCTGCGAAGCGCTCCCAGCAGATTGTCCGGTGCCTCTGGATGGACAGAGGTCACCGGCACAGGCATCTTGCCCCTTTTGGAAGGAGGCCGCCTGCCTGAGTCCGGAACCACTGGAGGTTCCGGCGCGGTGTTCGGCTGAGGGCCGAACTCGGAGCCCTCGGGAGCCTTACTCCCTCTGCTCCCAGAGTCCGGAAGGTCGCCTTGAGGCGCCTCCGGGATTGTCTCCCCTCGACCCGGTGCCTCTTGAGAGAATACCTCGGCATTGTCCGTAGGGCAAGGGGAGGTGGCGGTCGGGAGTGGATCGCTATCCATATCCGACGAGTCCAAGGAGCCGCCCGACGAAGATACGTCGATACGGGCTTGGGGCGGTCTGCATAATCATATTCGGCACTAGGAGAAGCAGTGCGACAAAGGTATGCTATGAGTTACTCTGGTATCCGAATACTTATGACTTCGCCAGGGGTTTGGCCCTGAGCAGCCACTCATCTTCGCCTTCAGCGGCGGTGGTGGAGTAGTCCGGGAGGAGGGTCCTCCCCTTCTTGGACCCTTCGCCCCCCGGTCGAGGCGGCCTTCCTTTTTCTTGTCTCCCCCGACTGAAGGGGGAGCATCTTCATCTTCCTCCTCGTCTTCGGGGGAGGAGTGCGCCGCGGAGTTATCGGACGATGAGTCCGATATCACCTGGCGTCGAGAACTCTTTCGGGTTCCCTTGGCCTTCTTCTTGGTATTCTCCGGCACCTTGTAAGGAGCCGGAGTCAGCATCTCCGTCAGGAGAGCGTCCGCAGTGTCTTCGGGCAGAGGGGCCGGACAGTCGATCTTCTGTGATGCCCCCACCCAGTCCTGTCAAAGGCATGGGAGCTCAGACCCCACGCGTGGTTAAGCTATGGGAAGTAAAAATCCTACCATATGTACAAAACTTACCGGATTCGCAGGGCGCTTCGTGCTTAGCCCACGGTCCTCGGTCCTCGGTGAGAGAGGGAGGGACCTCGGCACCCTTGAATAGCACCCCCCAGACGTCCTTGTGCGTCGTGTCGAAGAGCTCGCTCAGAGTCTGGTGCTAGGCCGGGTCGAACTCCCACAAGTTGAAATCCCGTTATTGACACGGAGGATCCGGCGGAAGAGCATGACCTGGACTATGTTGGCAAGCTTGATCTTCTTGCTTGCCATATTCCGGATACATTTCTGGAGTCCGTCCAGCTCCACCGATGAACCCCAGGATAGGCCCTTCTCTTTCCAGGAGGTGAGCCGCGTGGGGATTCCGGATCGAAACTCGGGGGCAGCCACCCAGTTGGTGTCGCGCGGCTCGGTGATGTAGAACCACACCGATTGCCACCCCTTTATGGTCTCCATGAAGGAGCCTTCAAGCCATATAACATTGGGCATCTTGCCCACCATGGCTCCGCCGCATTCTGCTTGTTGGCCTCCCACCACCTTCGACTTGATATTGAAGGTCTTCAGCCACAGGCCGAAGTGGGGCCGGATGTGGAGGAAAGCCTCACACACGACAATGAACGCCGAAATGTTGAGGATGAAGTTCGGGGCTAGATCATGAAAGTCCAACCCGTAGTAGAACATAAGACCACGGACAAATGGATGGAGGGGAAACCCTAGTCCGCGGAGGAAGTGGTGGAGGAAGACTACCCACTCGTGAGGTTCCGGGGTGGGGACGATCTGCCCCGCAGCGGGCAGCCGATGTGCGATATTCGCAGATAAGTATCCGGCTCCGCGCAGCTTTTTGATGTGTCCCTCCGTAAAGGAGGAAGCCATCCACTTGCCTCCCGCTCTGGACATGTTTGGAGAAGGTTGAGGAGAAGGATGTGGACTTGGGCGTTGGAGCTCGAGTGCGCGAGAATGGATGAGCAAGGAGGAAGAAGGCGTGGGTAGAAAAAGGATAAACCTTATCCCTTTATAAGGGCGGCCGAAACTATGCGCCCCCACTAGCCTGGTAAAACTCGCTTATCCTCCAAGCGCCATAATTCATGGCGCGGTTGGGTTACCCACGCCCGTATTGATGAGAATCACGTAATAAGGGGGACACGATCTCTGCTTTGACAAGACGTGTCAAGAAACTGGCTCGCGTTATGTGCGGGGCTAGTTAAAGAAAAACGGTTTGAATGATCACCGCGCCATGGCATGATGTCATGTTGCCAAAACGTGTCAGCAGATTATATTTGTGGAAATATTATTCTCCCTACGGTGGTATGTGGAACTTATTTTGCAGGGTCGGACACTATCCTTTTATTTTGAACTCTTCTGTGGTGTATCCGGAGGAGGAACCCGCCTTGCAATGCCGAAGAAAACACTGCGCGCCGGACTCATCGTCATTGAAGCCTGGTTCAGGGGCTACTGAAGGAGTCCTGGATTAGGGGGTCTCCGGACAGTCGGACTATGTCCTTTGGCCGGACTATTAGACTATGAAGATACAAGATTGAAGACTTCGTCTCGTGTCCGAATGGGACTCTACTTGGCGTGGAAGGCAAGCTAGGCAGTACGGATATGTATATCTCCTCCTTTGTAACCGACCTTGTGTAACCCTAGCCCCCTACGGTGTCTATATAAACCGGAGGGTTTTAGTCCGTAGGACAACATACAATCATACCATAGGGTAGCTTCTAGGGTTTAGCCTCTCTGATCTCGTGGTAGATCAACTCTTGTAATACCCATATCATCAAGAATAAATCGAGCAGGACGTAGGGTTTTACCTCCATCAAGAGGGCCCAAACCTGGGTAAAACATCGTGTCCCCTGCCTCCTGTTACCATCCGCCTTAGACACACAGTTCGGGACCCCCTACCCGAGATCCGCCGGTTTTGACACCGACAGCGGCTATTGCTTATGATGGAGTAGACTTTGACGATCCAACTACAAACGTGCGAGGACGTCACGCCTTAGCAATCGCTAAACCAACTCCGAGAGGTTATTGACCACGCCGGAGCACGATCAACCTGACCACGAAGGTCTATTTCCTGCAAGCAAACGAAGAACAAGCAAGAAACTAAGATTGCAATCTGGATATTGCGAATATAAGATGAAAGCTTTATTGATCAAGGTGGAGTTTTGTGACGCCTTGGTCTGGTCGTTGAACACAAACGAAGTACGTGAAGTTGCAGTTATGGCCAACTTTTAATCTAAACAAAACCCAAAGTCTAAACGACGCCCTAAGGGATATATATATATATATATATATATATATATATATATATATGGAGGAAGAGGGGGAATTTCGTGGTCCTTGGAGGAGGGTTCCGAAACCAACCCTAACTCTTGTTTCCCCACACATACGGTCTCCAAAAACAGCCTATACTTAAGTATTTCGTAATTACATGGGCCTGGCCCAATAATAAGGTGACACAACACCTAGAATAGCCTATGGAAGAAATTTATGAAGTGGCATCTTTTATATTTCGTAAGGCTTCATGCACTCGTTATTGTGGCTTTAAAGTCTTGAAATCATCAGTTGTAACTGTTCTTGTTCCCCTTGCGCATGCCATGATCTCCATGCTTGGTCTTGCTCTAGTGTTCATCCCTCTTATCCATGCCAGGCCCTTCATTTGTAAGCAAAACAAATGTATCTAATTTAGGTAGCATCATATTCTCATGAACATTAGAATCATTACCAAGAAACGGAAGTACCTGATAATTTAATTGGTGTGCACGAGCTCTAGTAATTGGTCTAGTATATGTAGCAGTAGGGGCTATGGGTGTAATAGTGATATTGATGTCCTAATCATCTCCACTCTTGAGCTCCGGGAACGAAGAGTGGCCGGAGGGAGCCCGTCGTGTCGGCTCTTGCACGCGGCCGGAGCTCCTCTCTTGTTGAACGTCGCCATGGGGAGTGTCCAGAGGGAGCCAGTCGTGTCGGCTGTTGCACGCGCCTAGAGCTGATGCTCCCGCTGTTCCGCCGCCGCCACTCATGATGTTCTACTGCTGCTCTTGTTGCACGCCACCATGGGTCAGCAAAGAGAAGAGGCCTCAGGTAGCAGTGGGCAGGCGCAACGGGCAGTGGCCCACGACATTAGCGGGCGGGCTGCAAATGCGCCACGCCAGACGGCGGCACTAGTTGCAAGAGAGACAAGAGAAGGGTCGAAAAATAGGAGGAGGCCTCAGGCAGCGGCCTACGGCGGAGGCGGCGCTGGCTGTAGGTCACCCAAGAGAGCGAGAGATAAGGGAACGTCAAGGAGAGAAGAAAGCGGAGAGGAAGGAAGAGAGAGCTGATAAGTCTCCAACATATCAATAGTTTATGAAGTATTCATGCCATGTTTGCAACAATTTTATATGAGTTTGGTATGATTTTATTAGAACTAACCTGGACTGCTGCTGTTTTCAGCAGAACTACCGTGGTGTCGTTTTTTGTGCAGAAATAAAAGTTCTCGGAATGGGCTGAAAATTTACAGTGATTTTTTATGGACCAAAAGAGACCCCCGAAGCACCGGAGTTGGGCCAGGAAGTGACCGAGGAGGCCACAAGCCTAGGGGGCGCCCTACCCCCAGGGAGCGTGCCCCCAGCTTGTGGGCGCCTCGGGCACCCCCTTGATGTGAGACCGACGCCAAAAATTCTTATAAATCTTGTAACCTCTAGAAATAAACCTAGATTGGAAGTTCCACCGCCACAAGCCTCTATAGCCATGAAAAACCAATTGGGATCCCATTCCGGCACCCTTCCAGAGGGGGGAAATCATCACCGGAGGCCATCTTCATCATCTCGGCGGTCTCGATGACGATGAGGGGGTAGTTTAACCTCGGGGCTGAGGGTATGTACCAGTAGCTATGTGTTTGATCTCTCTCTCTCTCTCTCGTGTTCTTGATTTGGCACGATCTTGATGTATGGCGGGCTTTGTTACTATAATTGAATCATATGGTGTTCTTCCCTCTCTACCTTCTTGTGATGAATTGAGTCTTGCTCTTTGAAGTTTCGTTATGTTGGATTGAGTAATGGATTTGAGAACACTTGATGTATGTATTGTGATGGGATATCTGTGGTGACAATGGGATGTTCTCTTGATTCACTTGATGTATGTTTTGGCACTCAACTCATGGATTCCCGAGGTGACACTGGGGTAATGTATGCATAGGAGTTGATGCATGTTTTCGTCCTACGTTCTCCGATAGAAACTTTGGAGTGATTCTTTGTCGCACGTTGAGGGATTGCCATATGATTTAATTATGTTATCATTGTTGAGAGAATTTGCACTAGTGAAAGTATGAACCCTGGGCCTTGTTTTCAAGCATTACAATACCATTTTTTCTCACTTTTGTTACTTGCTACCTTGCTTTTTTATATTTTCAGATTATAAAAACCTATATCTACCATCCATATTACACTTGTATCACCATCTCTTCACCGAACTAGTGCACCTATATAATATACCATTGTATCGGGTGTGTTGGGGACACAAGAGACTCTTTGTTATTTGGTTGTAGGGTTGTTTGATAGAGACCATCTTCATCCTATGCCTCATGGATTGATAAACCTTAGGTCATCCACTTGAGGGAAATTTGCTATTCTCCTACCAAACTCTGTGCTTGGAGGCCTAACACGAGTCTACAAGAAGAAGGTTTCGTAGTAGACATCAAGCTCTTTTCTAGCGCCGTTGCCCGGGAGGTGAGTGCTTGAAGGTATATCTTTAGATCTTGCAATTGAATCTTTTAGTTTCTTGTTTTATCACTACTTTAGTCTATAAAAGAAAACTACAAAAAAATGGAATTGAGGTTGCCTCATATGCTTCATCTTTTTAATGTCTTCCGTGAAAATGATGGAAAGGAAAATTGTGCCAAAGTGTTAGAAGAAGAAGTCAATAAAATGTTTGGCACTAAATATTTGAATGATGAGAATGATTGTAATGTTGTTAGTATGAATTCTTTGAATATCCATGATGCCAATGATATGCAAAGCCATAAGCTTGGGGATGCTATGTTTGATGAAGATGATATTTTTTGTCCCCCAAGTTTTGATGAGCAAATTTATTATGATGATAACGTGCCTCCTATTTATGATGATTATATTGATTAAAGTGGGTTTGGAAGAGTGTCAACTCTAGGTAATGATCCCACTATTTTGGAGGGTGTTGAATCTTATAATATTTATGAAAGTGGATTTGGAGAGGTCACGACTTTATTTAGTGATGAATCCACTATTTTAGAAGAGGTTTCAATTGATTATGAGAAAAAAGTTGCTATCTATAAATAATAATGATAACCATGAAACTTGTCATCGCGATTTTAATTTTCAATTGGATTATGCCTCACATGATAGTTATTTTGTTGAGTTTTCTCCAACTACTATGAATGAGAAGAATTTTGCTTATGTGGAGAATAATAAAAAAATTATGTTTGTGGATCATGAAAATAATGCTTTACGTGATAGTTATATTGTTTAATTAATTCATGATGCTATTGAAAATTATTATGAGAGAGGAATATATGCTTCTACGTATCTCAATAATATCAAGTTTCCTCTCTACGTGTTGAAAATCTTGAAGTTTTGCTTGCTTTACCTTCCTATGCTAGTTGATTCTTGCTCCCATAAATTGTTTCCTCACAAAATCCATATGCATAGGAAGTGAGTTAGACTTAAATGTTCTAGTCATATGCTTCATGATGCTCCCACTATGTTTCAAATATTATCTTTTATGTGAGCATCATTGACATCATCATGCCTAGCTAAAAACGCATTAAATAAAAGCGCTTGTTGGGCGGCAGGCCAATTTTTATTTTCTGTTTTTGTTTTTGCTTATGTTTTTCAATAAATACACATTATTACCTCTGTAGTAATTGTGTTTTAGTGTTTTAATTAGTTTTTGAGCCAAGTAAGACCTTTGGGATGGTCCATGGTGATAGTTGATTTGATCTTGTTGAAAAACAGAAACTTTTGCGCTCATTGCCAGAATTTTAGAAATACACAAAAGCGTGATTTTGATCTAAATTTCTTACACAAGATTGATATACAAATTGCCTAGATTGTCCTAATTTTTCAGAATTTTTGGATTTAGAGAAGTATCAATATTCTTGCATTCTTTACAGACTGTTCTGTTTAGACAGATTGCTGTTATGTTTGCATTGTTTGAATATGTTTGCTTGTTTAATGATTCTATTTGAGGATAGGAGTATTAAATATGCAGAGGCATTTAGTATGCAATGTCAAATTATAATTTTAGTGATTTTCTACAGTAGAGAATGATAAGGTTTTGCATTTATTTATACTAACTTATCTCATGAGTTCTTGTTGAGTTTTGTGTGGATGAAGTTTTTTTAGAATTAGGGAAACTGTGATGTGGGAGGAATTAAGGAGACACAAGAGCTCAAGCTTGGGGGTGCCCAAGGCATCCCTAGTTAATATTTCAAGAAGTCTCAAGCATCTAAGATTGGGGATGCCCCGGTTGGCATCCCACCTTTCTTCTTCAACAATGATCAGTCAATTTTGGTAGAACCTAAGTTTTTGCTTCTTCACATGATATGTGCTATCCTTCGAGTGTAATTTTTATTTGTTTTGCTTGCTGTTTGAATAAAATATTAAGATCTGAAATTCTTAAATGAGACAGATTCCTCACATAGCTACATAATTATTAAACTACTCATTGATCTCCACTTTTATCTTTTTGGAGTAGTTTGTCATTTACTCTCATGCTTCACTTATATCTTTTTGAGAGTCTTATAAATAGTAGTGGTAACATAAATGTGTTATGAAATTGGTCCCAATATGATAGGTATTCAAGAAGGATACAATAAAAACTTTCATAAAGAGCATTGAATATATGAGAAGTTTGATTCCTTGCATTTGTTTTGAGATATAAAGATGGTGATATTAGAGTCGTGCTAGTGTAATTGTGGATTGGTAGAAATACTTGTGCTAAAGTTTGTGATTCTCTTAGCATGCACGTATGGTGAACCGTTATGTGATGAAGTTGGAGCATGATTTATTTATTGATTGTCATCCTTTGTGTGGAGGTCAGGAGCGCGCGATGGTTAACTCCTACCAACCTCTCCCCTAGGAGCATGCGCATTAGTACTTTGTTTTGATGGCTAATAAAATTTTTCAATAAGTATGTGAGTTCTTTATGACCAATGTTGAGTCCCTGGATTATACGCACTCTCACCCTTCCACCATTGCTAGTCTCTCTAGTACCGCGCAACTTTCGCTGGTGCATTAAACCCACCATTTACCCTTCCTCAAAACAACCACCATACCTATCTATTATGGCATATCCATAGCCATTCCGAGATATATTGCCATGCAACTTCCACTGTTCCATTTATTATGACGCATACCATCATTGTCATATTGCTTTGCATGATCATGTAGTTGGCATAGTATTTGTTTTCATGACCACCATTCATATTTGTATACATGTCACTCTTGATCATTGCACATCCCGGTACACCACCGGAGGCATTCTTATAGAGTCATATCTTTGTTCTAGTATCGATTTGTAATTCTTGAGTTGTAAGTAAATAAAAGTGTGATGATCATTATTAGAGCATTGTCCCATGTGAGGAAAGGATGATGGAGGCTATGATTCCCTCACAAGTTGGGATGAGACTCTGGACTTAAAAAATAAAAAGAGCCCAAAGAGCCCAATTTTTTTTAAAAGGCCAAAGAGCCCAAACAAAAAAAAAGAGAAAATAAGACAAATTAAAAAAATGAGAGAAAGAGAGAGAAGGGACAATGCTACTATCCTTTTCCACACTTGTGCTTTAAAGTAGCACCATGTTCTTCATGATAGAGAGTCTCCTATTTTGTCACTTTCATATACTAGTGGGAATTTTTCATTATAGAACTTGGCTTGTATATTCCAGTGATGGGCTTCCTCAAATTGCCCTAGGTCTTCATGAGCAAGCAAGTTGGATGCACACCCACTTAGTTTTCTTTTGAGCTTTCATACACTTATAGCTCTAGTGCACCCGTTGCATGGCAATCCCTACTCACATGCATCGCTATAAATTGATGGGCATCTCCATAGCCCATTAATTTGCCTAGTTGATGTGAGACTTTCTCCTTTTTGTCTTCTCCTCACAACCTCCACCATATTCTATTCCACCGTTACTGTTATATCCATGGCTCACGCTCATATATTGCGTGAAAGTTGAAAAAGTTTGAGAACATTAAAAATATGAAACAATTGCTTGACTAACACCGGGGTTGTGCATGATGAAATACTTTGTGTGATGAAGATGGAGCATAGCCAGACTATATGATATTTTAGGGATAACTTTCTTTGGCCATGTTATTTTTGAGAAGACATGATGCCTTTATTAGTATGCTTGAAGTATTATTGTTTTTATGTCAATATTAAACTTTTGTTTTGAATCTTATGGATCAGAACATTCATACCACAATAAAGAATCTTACATTGATAAATATGTTACGTAGCATTCACACTTCATAAATTCATTCTTTTGTCATTTACCTACTCGACGATGAGCAAGAATTAAGCTTGGGGATGCTGATATGTCTCCAATGTATCTATAATTTATGAAGTATTCATGCCATGTTTGCAACAATTTTATATGGTTTTGGTATGTATTTATTAGTACTAACCCAGACTGACGCTGTTTTCAGCAGAACTACCATGGTGTCATTTTTTGTGCAGAAATAAAAGTTCTCGGAATAGGCTAAAAATTTACGATGATTTTTTATGGACCAAAAGAGACCCCCAAAACATCGGAGCTGGGCCAGGAAGTGACTGAGGAAGCCACTAGCCTAGGGGCATGCCCCCGGCTTGTGGGCCCCTCGAGCACCGCCTTGACGTGAGACCGGCGCCAAAAACATTTATAAATCTTGTAACCTCTAGAAATAAACCTAGATCGGAACTTCCGCCACCACAAGCCTATGTAGCCATGAAAAACCAATCGGGAGCCCGTTCCGGCATCCTGCCTGAGGGGGAAATCATCACCGGAGGCCATCTTCATCATCCCGGCAGTCTGCATGATGAGGAGGGAGTAGTTCACCCTCGGGGCTGAGGTATGTACCGGTAGCTATGTGTTTGATGCCCCCCTCTCTCTCGTGTTCTTGATTTGGCACGATCTTGATGTACCACGATCTTTGTTACTATAGTTGAATCATATGGTGTTCTTCCCTCTCTACCTTCTTGTGATGAATTGAGTCTTGCTCTTTGAGGTTTCGTTATGTTGGATTGAGTATTGGATTTGAGAACACTTGATGTATGTCTTGTGATGGGATATCTGTGGTGATAATGGGATGTTCTGTTGATTCACTTGATGTATGTTTTGGCACTCAACTCGCGGATTCCCGAGGTGATATCGGGGTAATCTATGCATAGGGGTTGATGCACGTTTCCATCCTATGTTCTCCGATAGAAATTTTGGAGTGATTCTTTGTCGCACGTTGAGGGATTGCCATATGATTTAATTATGTTATCATTGTTGAGAGAATTTACACTAGTGAAAGTATGAACCCTAGGCCTTGTTTTCAAGCATTGCAATACCGTTTTTGCTCACTTTTGTTACTTGCTACCTTGCTGTTTTTATATTTTTAGATTATAAAAACCTATATCTACCATCCATATTACACTTGTATCACCATCTCTTCGCCGAACTAGTGCACCTATAGAATTTACCATTGTATTGGGTGTGTTGGGGACACAAGAGACTCTTTGTTATTTGGTTGTAGGGTTGTTTGAGAGAGACCATCTTCATCCTATGCCTCCCATGTTTTGACAAAACTTAGGTCATCCACTTGAGGGAAATTTGCTACTGTCCTACAAAACTCTACGCTTGGAGGCCCAACACGAGTCTACAAGAAGAAGGTTGCGTAGTAGACATCAAGAGCTGACACGTGACCCACATGTCATATAACGGTCAAACAAGCAATCAACAAATGGTTTGTATTGGAGTGGGTCCTACATGTATAATTCGGACTAAATCTTAATCATCTAGTCATTAGTGTTTTTTGGAACAAACAACCAATTCTATGGTAGCTTTTTGAGAAATTAAAGGAAGTCGTAGTTTTTTGGAACCCTAGCCTCAAATGTTGTAGTTCTATACTATTTACTCATTTAAATCACATGTGGATTTGCTTCACTAGCAAAGCCGGTTCTCCGCTGAAGTACACTTCTAGGTGTTTCACGCAATTGCACTAAAAATGGCTCGAACCCAGGTTCAGCTTCACTAGCAAAGTGTTGGAAATATGCCCTAGAGGCAATAATATTTGTATTATTACATTTCCATATTCATAAATAAGAGTTTATAATCTCTGCTATAGCTGCTATGATCCTGGAATATGCGATTCAGTGGAAAACTCATATGCACGTGTGGAATGATAAATGGTAAATAAATAGTTCATAGTCTCGCCTCTAAGACTAGCTCAAGTGTTGTTGGTGATCACGTTTTCTAGATCTTAGGATATCGTCAAGTG
The DNA here is from genome assembly GCF_056163025.1 of Triticum urartu. Lineage (NCBI taxonomy): Eukaryota > Viridiplantae > Streptophyta > Magnoliopsida > Poales > Poaceae > Triticum > Triticum urartu. The sequence goes on from NC_141876.1 coordinate 426,610,629, forward strand.
TAACGATGATCCCGAAACAACATTGAGATTATGATGTTAGAAGAACGATCATATTGAGTTGACCCAATCTTGTTTGTTATGAATTGAGTTAATATCAGTTGCATTCAATTGTAATAGCATCGAGTGTTAACGTGTGATATTGCTCCTTAGACCATGAGTCTATCATGGTCACTTATTATTGTATTATGGGCTTTGGGATTTCTCAAATGTCACTTGTAACATGGTGATCATAACGACAACTTACAAGTTCATCGAAAACTCTAACAAGTGACTAGATATCTTGAGAATGGCATTTTCTCCTCCGACGATGGAGAGAAATTCTCAGGGCCCACTCGCTGTGATGGCATCAATCATTGTTTGGCCAGACACACGTGACTTCATCACGAGGATGCTAGAACACAATAACGAGAAAGAAGAACAAAACCGGTAACGAGGATTTCAGTATAGTGAGCACGGTGATGACTCAAAGAGGATACCAATGAATCTTGGGTTTTGTGAAATATCACGAAACAAAGGGAGCATCACATTATAACCAAAGGTTCACTCAAATATCATTCGTGTGCTCACAGGGACCAATATGGACATCCACTGTAACGCCCCGAGACCGATGTGCCAGGTGTCGTCTAGTTATTCGCTGTTGTTGCCTTGTCATTGCTTGCATGTCATGCATTGCATATCATGTCATCATGTGCATTTCATTTGCATACATGTTCGTCTCAGGCATCCGAGCATTTTCTCCATTGTCCGTTTTGCAATCCGGCGCTCCGTTCTCCTCCGGTGGTCCTTTCTACCTTCTTCTCATGTGTGGGGATTAAACATTTCCGGATTGGACCGAGACTTGCCATGCGGCCTTGGTTTACTACCGGTAGACCGCCTGTCAAGTTTCGTACCATTTGGACTTCGTTTGATGCTCCAACGGTTAACCGAGGGACCGAAAAGGCCTCGTGTGTGTTGCAGCCCAACACCCCTCCAATTTGTCCCAAAACCCACCTAAACCTCCTCCATCATCTAGAGCATTCGATCACGATCGCATGGCCGAAAACCGCACCTCATTTGGACTCTCCTAGCTCCCTCTACCTATAAATATGTGTCCCTCCCGGAATTTCCGCGTAGACGAAATCCTAGATCCACCCCTTCGCGCCGCCGGACACTTCTCCCACCGGCCGGACATGTCCGCCGTCGCCTTCGTCCAATCCGGAGCCGACATGTGTTCTCCCATGCCCCACTTCGCCGCCGGGCCCATGGAGCCCATCTCCGGCCCGCCCCGGGCCGCGCCAGGCCCGAGGAGATCCGCGCCGCGCCCTCTCGCCGGACCTCCGCCGGAGTTCCTCGCCGCCGGCCACCGCACTTCGCCGCCTCTCGTCACCGCTCCGGCCACCGGAGTTCCGCCGTCGCCGCGCCCTCGCCCAGGCAGTGCCCCGCGCCTCCTCTTCCCCTCCTTTTCTCCCCTGCTCTCCCTCTCATCTCGGCCGCGCCGCCGCCATTGTTTTGCAGGGCCGCCGCCGCGGGGGCCTCCCCGACCTCGTCCGTCGCCGGATCCGGGGACCCCAGGCCCGGATCTGCTCGTTCCGACCTTCCCCGGCCTCCTCCGCCCCTACTTGCCGCTGCCTTGCCAGCGAACGGTGCCGCCGCCGCCTCTGCCTCCCTCGATCCAGGTGGGATCGAGGAGGAGGACGACGCCCTCGGCCTCGTGGGCCCTCGGCCTCCCTTCGCGGCCCAGATCTGCAGGCCCGGGGCTCCAGAAGCCCAGTTCCGGTGGTTCCGGCCCAACGTGAGCACCCCATCTAAGTTCCGCCCATGCGTCTTTTAGCTATTTTGCGCCCTTACATTTTTTTTCCGAAATCTGCTAAGTCCCCGAAATTCCCAGATTCATATGCCCATGTTCATCGCATCGTAACTTTGCATCCGTAGCTTCGATTTGAGCATATAGCATATCAAAATGTTCGTCTCAGAGAGTACATCATTTCATCTCATTGCATCATTTTCATTTGAGTTCATCTTGATGCCCGAAATGCTGTTAGAAGAGTGCTATTTGATATAATTGTTAGATATGCTGCTCCATTTAGATATTCGTCATTTTTGCCATGATTATTGTGTGCATGATATGCCCATGAGTTCTACATATGTTTTGTTAAGGGTTTTGTCATATTTCTAGAGGTGCAACCCATGTATTTTTGTGATGTGTGTGGTGACTAGCACAAGCTTGCAAAGTGAGGCACTTGGTAATGCTGATTTCAGGGACTTAGCATTTCCACTAATTCCTTGACCTGTTTATCTCATATGGCCATATGTTCATGTTATTTCCTATTGATCCGTGCCTCTTTTGAGGATGATCAGTAAGGATGTTTCGTTAATATTATAGTGCTCTATCCATCCATGTCTTTGTTTGCAATTATGGAGCACCCTAGCTTGAGTCAATCGAGCTCTACTTTTGCTATTTCGTGAATCTGGGCAGATTGTCTAGTTGTTAGCGATTTTGCCGAGGATGTTGTAGTTGATCCGTGCATGCCATGCTATTGTTATTGCCATGTCTAGTTTTCATTTTGAGTATTCTTGATGGGTGTATGCTTAGCTTGTCATGACTTGCTCTGTAGTGAGTGCATCGAGCTCGTAAACATGCCTACTTGATATCTGTTTTGCATGCTCCAGTTTTCACTAAGTCTGTGATCTGATTATGTTTTTGCCATGTTCACATGCTTGCAATTGTATTTTATGATCCCTTTTGGCTCAAGGTCACTAAGGGACTTTTGTTAAGCTCTTTGAGTAGCTCCATGCCATGCTTTACTTTGCCATGTTCAGTTCCTGTAGCATATAGTTTTCATACTCCGAAGAGTGCTATCTGATCTGAAATTCCAGACAAGTGTTAATTTCACTAAGTCTGAGATCTGTTTGTCATATGCATTTTTGCCATGCTTGTTTGAACCTGTTAATGGATGAATTGGCTGTAGCTCAGTGCTAGACTTTTGTTAAGCTTCTTGAATGCATCCCTGACATGTATTTTGATGCCATGTTTGAATGTTGTAGCATGTTCATCTCGTTGCATTTAGATGGCTACTTGCTGTAAATCACAGAACGTGGTCATATTTGAATTGCTTGTCATTTCCAAACCGTAACTCCGATTCCGGCGTTCTTTATATCGTTTTCAAGCGATTTCATCTCATATTTCCAATGGCACACTTGGATTTCCAAGTTGAGGCCAGGTTCATTCATTCCTTTGCAAATCATGCATATGCATCGCATACCGCATCCCGCATATCATACCATGTTCATGTGTTGGGTGTTTACTATGTTGTGTGCTTCTTTCCGGTGTTTGCTTCTTCGGGTTGGTTCCGGTAACGTCGCGTTTGTGAGGACCCGTTCGTCTACATCCGTTTGACTTCTTCATGGACTCGTTCTTCTTCCTTGCGGGATTTCAGGCAAGATAACCATACCCTCGAAATCACTTCTATCTTTGCTTGCTTAGTTGCTCGCTCTTTTGCTATGCCTATGCTGCGATACCTACCACTTGCGTATCATGCCTCCCATATTGTTGAACCAAGCCTCTAACCCACCTTGTCCTAGCAAATCGTTGTTTGGCTATGTTACCGCTTTGCTCAGCTCCTCTTATAGTGTTGTTAGTTGCAGGTGAAGATTGAAGTTTGTTCCTCGTTGGAACATGGAGATGATGTTCCTTGTTGGAACATGTTTACTTGTTGGGATATCACAATATATCTTCTTTAATTAATGCATCTATATACTTGGTAAAGGGTGGAAGGCTCGGCCTTATGCCTGGTGTTTTGTTCCACTCTTGCCGCCCTAGTTTCCGTCATATCGGTGTTATGTTCCCGAATTTTGCGTTCCTTACGCGGTTGGGTAATAATGGGAACCCCTTGACAGTTCGCCTTGAATAAAACTCCTCCAGCAATGCCCAACCTTGGTTTTACCATTTGCACTAACAACCTACCACCTTCCCTTGGGCTCTGCAGACTCAAGGGTCATCTTTATTCTAACCCCCCCGGGCCAGTGCTCCTCTGAGTGTTGGTCCGAACTGAGCTGCCTGCGGGGCCACCTCGGGGAAACTTGAGGGTTGGTTTTACTCGTAGCTAGTCTCATCTGAGTGTGCCCTGAGAAAGAGATATGTGCAGCTCCTATCGGGATTTGTCGGCACATTCGGGCGGTGTTGCTGGATTTGTTTTAACCTGTCGAAATGTCTTGAAGAACCGGGACACCGAGTCTGATCGGAACGTCTCGGGAGGAGGTCTATGCCTTCGTTGACTGTGAGAGCTTGTCATGGGCTAAGTTGGGACACCCCTGCAGGGATTTGAACTTTCGAAAGCCGTGCCCGCAGTTATGGGCAGATGGGAATTTGTTAATGTCCGGTTGTAGAAAACCTGAAGTTGACCTTAATTAAAATGCATCAACCGCGTGTGTAACCGTGATGGTCTCTTTCCGGCGGAGTCCGGGAAGTGAACACGGTGTTGGAGTTATGCTTGACGTAGGTTGTTTTAGGATCACTTCTTGATCATACTTTTAACGATCGTGCTTTGCCTTCTCTTCTCGCTCTCATTTGCGTATGTTAGCCACCATATATGCTAGTCGCTTGCTGCAGCTCCATCTCATACCTTTTACCTTACCCATAAGCTTAAATAGTCTTGATCGCGAGGGTGCGAGATTGCTGAGTCCCCGTGACTCACAGATACTTCCAAAACCAGCTTGCAGGTGCCGTTGAACCGTGCAGTTGACGCAACCAAGCTCAAGGAGGAGCTCGTTGAAGATCTTGCCCTTTGTGTTGTTTCATTCTAGTTGATCAGTAGTGGAGCCCAGTTGGGGTCGATCGGGGACCTTGTCGCATTTGGGGTTCTTCTTTTATTTTGGGTTCCGTAGTCGGACCTTGAGTGTATTTGGATGATGTAATGCTTTATTCATGTAATTGTGTGAAGTGGCGATTGTAAGCCAACTATGTAACTTCTTCCCCTATTTTATTACATGGGTTGTGTGAAGATTACCTCACTTGCGACATGGCTTTCAATGCGGTTATGCATCTAAGTCATGCTTCAACACGTGGGAGATATAGCTGCATCGAGGGCGTGACATCCACGATCCCGCTCTCGGTCATTTAACGAATGGTTCTGTCCATGCCTGTGAGTTATCAAACCCACAGGCTCACAAGGTTAAGGAAATCATGATTTGTTGAGTGTTAGAAGGACGAGAGTCATGAGATATATTTGTGGAATTATTTTATTAATATTCAGAATAATTCTGAGAGGATCTGAAAGCGTTTCGAGGTCACTGGAAAGGTTTCGGTGAGTATCGGGTAATACCGGGGATTACCGATAAATTGGGAGAGTGGGAGGAGTCCTACTAATCCTTCCTTGGCCGGTGCACCAAGGAGGGATCCCTCCTTGATGGCAGCCCTCCCTCTCCCCTGCAACCTATATATACATGAGTTGTGCTCTTTTGATACACAATTTTTGGAGCCTCCTCTAGTTCTTCCAATTCTTGTTTTGTTCTAGAGCTTGACTAATCCTCTTGTCCTCATAATTATAATCCCAATGTGGTTCTAATCTTATAACACCCACAATGCGGCTATATCTCCCACGTGTCGGGGCACGACTTAGAGGCATAGCCGCATGGTAGGCTTGTCACAAGAGGGGTAATCTTTACACATCCCATGTACTGAATAAGAAAGGGATAAAGAGTTGGCTTACAATCGCCACTTCACACAATACATAAATAATCCATACATCATCCAAGGTACAATCAAAGGTCCGACTACGGCACCAAAATAAAGAAAGACAACCCCAAATGCTAGATCCCCGATCGTCCCAACTGGGCTCCACTACTGATCATCCAGAAAAGAAACATAGTAACGCCCCGAATCCTCGTCGAATTCCCACTTGAGCTCAGTATCGTCACCTGCACTGGTATCCTCGGCACCTGCAACTGTTTGGAAGTAACCGTGAGCCACGAGGACTCAACAATCTCACACCCGCGAGATCAAGACTATTTAAGCTTATGGGTAGGAAATGGTAGTGAGGTGGAGCTGCAGCAAGCACTAGCATATATGGTGGCTAACATACGCAAATAAGAGCGAGAAGAGAAGCAATGCATGGTCGAGAAGCTATAAGTGATCAAGAAGTGATCCTAAAGCTACTTACATTCACGCATAACATAAGATTGTGTTCTCTTCCTGGACCCCGCCGAAAAGAGACCATCACGGCTACACACGCGGTTGATTCATTTTAATTAAGTTAAGTGTCAAGTTCTCTACAACCGAATATTAACAAATTCCCATCTGCCACATAACCGTGGGCACGGCTCTCAAAAGTTTATACCCTACAGGGGTGTCCCAACTTAGCCCATCACAAGCTCTCACGGTCAACGAAGGATATTCCTTCTCCCGGGAAGACCCAATCAGTCTCGGAATCCCGGTTACAAGACATTTCGACAATGGTAAAACAAGACCAGCAAAGCCGCCCGAATGTGTTAACAAATCCCGATAGGAGCTGCACATATCTCTTCCTCAAGGCACACCGGATAAGCAGTCCATACAACTAAAACCAACCCTCAAGTTTCCCCGAGGTGGCGCTGCAAGGGGCTCTAGTTTGGACCAACACTCAGAGGAGCACTGGCCGGGGGTTTAAAATAAAGATGACCCTTGAGTCCGCAGAACCCAAGGGAAAAGGCTTAGGTAGGCAAATGGTAAAACCAAGGTTGGACCTTGCTGGAGGAGTTTTATTCAAAGTGAACTGTCAAGTGGTTCCCATAATCACCCAACCGCGCAAGGAACGCAAAGTCAAGGAACATAACACCGGTATGACAGAAACTAGGGCGGCAAGAGTGGAACAAAACACCAGGCATAAGGCCGAGCCTTCCACCCTTTACCAAGTATATAGATGCATTAAAGTAAAAGTATAATAATGATATCCCAACAAATCCATGTTCCAACATGGAACAAGCTTCAACTTCACCTGCAACTAGCAACGCTATAAGAGGGGCTGAGCAAAAGCGGTAACATAGCCAAACAACGGTTTGCTAGGAAAAGGTGGGTTAGAGGCTTGACATGGCAATATGGGAGGCATGATATAGCAAGTGGTAGGTAGCGCGACATAGCAATAGAGCGAGCAACTAGCAAGCAAAGATAGAAGTGATTTCGAGGGTATGGTCATCTTGCCTGCAATGTTCTCAGAGTTGTCGAAAGCTTGATCCTCGTTAGCGTACTCAACAGGTTCCTCGGTCACGTACTTGTCTCCCGGCTCTACCCAAAGCAAGAACACAAGCAAAGGACCAACAATAAATCACGGTGCAATGCACAAGCAACATGATGCAATACATGGCATGATATGCAAGACATGATATGCAATGCATATGCGTGCTCCGGAAGAGAAAGAATGATCAAGGCATCAACTTGGCAAACCAAGTGTGCCGCTGGAGAGATGAGATGATTTCAGTTGAAATCGATATAAAGATCACCGGAAACGGATGCACGGTTTGCAAATGGCAAGCAAAACAAGAATGTCACAATTATGCGATTAACAACATGATGCCACTTAGGATGCAACAAGAAACTAAGCTACTGCACTCCAACATATCAATAAAGCATATGACAGTGATGTACAAGAGATGTTTGACGAAACATGAACACTGAGCTACGGCTAAATCACACAAGAGGAGGTTCAAACAAGCATGGCAAAAGTGCAAAAGATATCAGCTTCACAGACTTGGAGAAATTACTAACATGTCAAAAACAACAAGAGGAAGCACTATTTAGAGCAAGCAAACAACATGCTACAGGAACATATCATAGCAAACAAAGGCATGACATGATTCTACTAAATGCATAGATCAAAAGTCCCTTACTGAACATGAGCCAAAAAGGCACAGAAGATATGATGGCACCCATGTAAATATAGCAAGTTTTATTAACAGTTTCAGACTTAGAAAAACAGAGCATGGCATAAACAGATTTATAAAGGCAACTTTGCGAGCTCAAACCACTCACCACAAAGCATTGCATGACAAAATAAGCATACCAACAGCAATATGACATGTTCATGAAGCTAACCATGTCAAGAGCAAGTTCATAGGATGCATGGATCACAAACAACAACCATGGCAAAATTGATTAACACGTTAACATTCTGCCAGGAACATTTTATAGCAAAAGTAGAGCAAGAACAAGACATGCTAGACAACTCCATAATTGCAAACAAGGGCATGGATGGATAGAGCATAACCACATTTTCAAAACATCCTTACTGAAGCAACTCAAAACAACCATGGATATCACTGTAGCATCAAGTTTACATGGAATCAAAATAACAACAGGAAAAGGACTTAAGCAAAATCCTAAGTCCCTGAAAACAGCAAAATCATGAAGCCTAGTTTGCATGCTTGTGCTAGTCACCACATAGATCAAAAAAATATAAGACAAGCACCTCTGTAAAGATGGCATGTTGTAGTTCAAAATACATGTAGACCTCAAACTCATATGATGCACACATCAAATGTGACAAAAATGGAAAATCAACATGATATGATAAGTAACAGCAGTAAACATTTTATAGCACTGTTGCATCAATGAAAATGGCATCATAATGAACATGAACATGCACGGAAATGCTTCTAGAATGAAGAGCTCATCGAGACGAACAATTCGATATATCATATGCATGAAACGGAGCTACGGTCACCGAGATATGAGGCGAAGAACATGTCATGAAAATAACAGGGATAAGGACTTAGACAAAAATCACCTCCCGAAAACGGATCTAGGGTTTCGGGCACACGGTTCGAGGTTCACCGGAGCAGACGGGAAGGGCAACCGGAGTTGGAGATGGTGGTCGCCGGAGCTCGTGCTCGCCGGATCCGGCTCTCCCGCGGCCGGATCTGGCCGGAGATGGAGGGAGGCGCTGCAAGGGCGTAGCAGGCGCGGGGCGGCGACCTCGGCCGACGGGGAGGCGCGGTCTCGACGTCGGCCGGCGAGGAGGGGGCGCGGCGGCACGGCGAAGCCACGGCGGCACCGGGCAGCGAGGAGGAGGTGCGAGCGGCGAGGGCGAAGCAGGCGCGGGGTGGCGAGGCGGATAGGCCCGGCGGGCCTGCCTCGGGCTCGCGGGCCGCCGGCGGTCTGCCACGTGGCAGGCTCCGGTTGGTGCGGGCGCGGCGGCGGACGCGTCCGGTCCGATCCGGACGTGTCCGGCGGCGGAGAGAAGTGAGGCTAGGGTTTCGGGACCCGGGATTTCGGAGGAGTGCACATATTTATAGGTAGGGGGAGTTTGGAGTGTTCAAATGAGGTGTAGTTTTCGCCCACACGATTGTGATCCGACGATGGAGGACATGGAGATGGTTTAGATGGGTTATTGTGCTGTTTTGGAGGGGTGTTGGGCTGTAATACACAAGAGGCCTTTGCGGTTACCCGGTTAACCGTTGGAGCATCAAACGGACTCCAAATGGAACGAAATTTGACAGGCGGTCTACTGGTGGTGTACCAAGGCCACTTGGCAAATCTCGGTCCATTCCGAGAACATTTAACACCTGCTCACGAAAAGAGACAAGAGGGGTGCGTCGGTGCATGTGGGAGTGTCACATTGCAAAACGGACAACGGGGAAAATGCTCGGATGCATGAGACGAACACTTATGCAAATGAGATGCACATGATGACATGATATGAAATGCAAGACATGAATAAAATGCAAAACGAAGACAAAAACCCAACCACGAAGGGAATCTCATAACTTAAAGCCGAAAATGGCAAGAGTCGGAGTTACAAATATGGCAAGTTACATCCGGGGTGTTACAAATCTCCTCCCTCTAATTCTCCAGCGACGATTAGCTCTGGACAGTGAAGTGTGATGTCTACTACGCAACTTTATTCTTGTAGACTCGTGTTGGGCCTCCAAGCGTAGAGTTTTGTAGGACAGTAGCAATTTAACCTCAAGTGGATGACCTAAGGTTTATCAATCCGTGGGAGGTGTAGGATGAAGATGGTCTCTCTCAAACAACCCTGCAACCAAATACAAGAAATCTCTTGTGTCCCAACACACCCAATACAATGGCAAATTGTATAGGTACACTAGTTTGGCGAAGAGATGGTGATAAAAGTGTAATATTGATGGTAGAAATATATTTTTATAATTGAATAAATAAAAACATTAAGGTAGCAAATAGTAAACGGGCACAAAAATGATATTGCAATGCCTGAAAATGAGGCCTGGGGTCCGTACTTTCGCTAGTGCAATCTCTCAACAATGCTAACATAATTGGATCATATAACCATCCCTCAACGTGAAACGAAGAATCACTCCAAAGTTCCTATCTAGCGGAGAACATACGAAGAAATCGTTTGTAGGGTACGAAACCACCTCGAAGCTATTCTTTTTTGATCAATCTATCCAAGAGTTCGTACTAAAATAACACCAAATAATTTCAGATTCATAATACTCAATCCAACACAAAGAACCTCAAAGAGTGCCCCAAGATTTCTATCGGAGAAACAAAAGACGAGAACATGCATCAACCCCTATGCATAGATTACCCCAATGTCAATGCGAGAATCCACGAGTTTAGTGCCAAAACACATATCCAGTGAATCAATATGATACCCCATTGTCACCACGAGTATTCATATGCAAGACATATATCAAGTGCTCTCAAATCCATAAAAGTATTCAATCCTATAACAACAAAATCTCAAAGGGAAAGCTCAATTCATCACATCAAGATAGAGAGGGGAAAACACCATATGATCCGGCTATATTAACAAATCCCGCGATACATCAAGATCGTGGCATCTCAAGAACACGAGAGAGAGACTAAACACATAGCTACTGGTACAAACCCTCAGCCCAGAGGGTGGACTACTCCCTCCTCATCGTAGTGGCCGCCGGGATGATGAATATCACCTTCTTAATGAATTGAACCGTCGTTGCTGCATCACACTTACTAACCGGCTCTGCTTCAACCCACTTAGTAAACTTATCAATTGCCACCAAAAGGTGGGTCTTATTATCCTTGGACCTCTTGAAAGGCCCAACCATGTCAAGCCCCCAAGTTGCAAATGGCCAAGTAATTGGAATCATCCTCAACTCTTGAGCTGGAACATGAGCTCGTCGCGAAAATTTCTGACAACCGTCACATTTTCTGACCAAATCCTCAGCGTCAGCATGAGCCGTCAACCAATAAAAACCGTGACAAAAAGCCTTGGCTACAAGAGATTTAGAGCCGGCATGATCGAGGGAGTCCTGGACTAAGGGGTCCTCGGGTGTCCGACCTATTGGATATGGGCCGGACTGATGGGCTCTGAAGATGAGAAGACCGAAGACTCTGCCCGTGTCCGGATGGGACTCTCCTTGGCGTGGAAGGCAAGCTTGGTGACCAAATATGAATATTCCTTTCTATGTAACCAACCTTGTGTAAACCCTAGATCCCTCCTGTGTCTATATAAACCGGAGGGCTAGGTCCGTAGATAGAGCCCGAATAATCATAGCCAGACTAGACTTTTAGGGTTTAGTCATTACGATCTCGTGGTAGATCAACTCTTGTAATACTCATATTCATCAAGATCAATCAAGCAGGAAGTAGGGTATTACCTCCATAGAGAGGGCCCGGACATCGGTAAACATCATGTCCCCTGTCTCCTATTAGCATCGATCCTAGACGCATAGTTCGGGAACCCCTACCTGAGATCCGATGGTTTTGACACCGACATTGGTGCTTTCATTGAGAGTTCCACTGTTCTGTCAAAAGATTGGATCGATGGCTCGCCTTGTTCTCAAGGACAACGTCACCTCCGGAGGAGCACTGGCCCCAGGCCAAACCCTCCGGCTGGGCAGCTTCATTATGACCGCTCGTTTGGCCATTAAGCCGATGATGACTTCTTGGGTCATCAAAAATCCTCTTCAGGTTGACTCTAAGTACTCCAAGCAGATGGATCCGACGGAGTTGTCATCTTTAAACGAGCTCCTAGATTGCATCGCCGCCCTGGGGGTCGCCTAGGACTATGATCGGATTGGGCTTAAGCCCGACCAGAGAGAAATTAAAACTCCGCCGATCACCCATCAAATAGCGGCAGTAGAGGAGCAAGACGACAACTCTTCCTCTATATTAAGGACGAACTATGTTCGGATCTCCGAACTTGAAGAGCCAGACACCTATCTACAGAAAGACAGGTCCTGTTCTCCGAACATAGAATCGGATGACAAGCCCAAAAAATCAGCTGGCAACCAGGAGCCTGAACTACTAAATCCGGAGATTCTTCAAACTCCGGATCCTAATTTGGGTCAGGGTTCGGACTTCAATCCACCCACCCACCCAGACATAAGCGCTCTCAGGGGCATACAACAGCAGTATAAGGAAATGGCCCACCACTTCTGGGCTAGATTCCTCCTTGTCAAAGATAAGATTAAAGATTGCAACGACGAAGACACAATCACAGCGTTCCGCAACAATTGCACGGATGAAGGAATCCTCAACGCCATCAACCGTCGTCACATAACATGCTTCGCAGACCTGGCAACCATAGTATACAAGTACTGCGCAATGGAAAGCGCCTGGAAAACTCAGGCAGCCGGCTGGGAAGCTCCAGTTTCCACCCAACCCCTCATTCAGGTGAAAAGGACGCACCCTAGTGGCACACCCGACCCAATAACAAAGAAATATAAGCCCATTACGGAACGTGGAACCACTCTGGAGGGATGGCTCGATGGACCATGCAAGCTACACACAACACCGGATACTATATCAACTCACAGCCTTAGAGCATATTGGATACTCTGGCAGGTGGCCAAGAGCGGTGAGGATATCCTCACCAAAAATAACCCAGAGCAATATACTCTAGAAGACGACGACCCCAGAGTACTGACGATTTTTAAGACCTTCGCTTCAAACAATAAGCGTAAAAGGGCACTCCGCGACCATGCCGAAGTCTGCCAAATCGCAGCAACAAACCCTTGGAACGATACAGCCATAACTTTCAATGCCGAGGACAAACCAAAATTCATGACAATTTAGGCACCAGCCGCCTTGGTCCTCAGTCCGATCGTGGATGGCTTCTGACTCACCAAGGTTCTCATGGACGGCGGCAGCAGACTAAATCTCATCTACGAGGATACGGTCAGTAAAATGGAAATAGATAGGAGCCGCATCAAGCAAAGCAGCACGACCTTCCGGGGAATTATTCCCAGTCGGGAGGCGCGATGCGCAGGAAAAATCACACTCGACGTGGTGTTCGGCACACCAGAGAACTATCTCACCGAAGAACTAACCTTCCAAGTGGCCCCCTTCAACAGCGGATATCACGCCCTATTGGGGCAGGATGCATTTACACGCTTCCAGGCCATACCTCACTATGGGTTTATGAAGCTCAAGATGCCAGGGCCCAATGGCATAATCACTCTCGCTAGTGATCCGGACATAGCACTCCGCACCGAAAACAAAACCGCATCGCTGGCCCTTGAGGCATTATCTGAAGCCCTCGCAGCTGAAGAATTAACCGCATTACGCTCCACGGTGGATAAGGACGACGTAATATTGGACAAACGACCCAAATCCACCTCCTTCAAACCAGCAGAAGAAATAGTCAAATTCCAAGTCCATCTAACGGACCCCAAGAAGATAGCATCCATTGGGGCACAACTGGACCCAATGGTCGACACCGTGCTACGAGAATTTCTGTGCGAAAACTGGGATATATTTGCCTCGCACCCTTTTGATATGCCAGGAATTCCATGCAGATTGGCCGAACACAGCCTCAACATATTGAAGGGATTTAAACCGGTCAAACAAACACTGCGGTGTTTTTCCGAACCCAAACGTCAAGCGATGGGGGAGGAGCTAGCCAAGCTAATCGAGGCCGGATTCATTAGAGAAATAAAACACCCGGACTGGCTAGCAAATTTGGTGATGGTGCCAAAGAAGGATGAATCCTGGCGCCTGTGCGTCGATTTCAAAGACCTCAATAAGGCCTGCCCTAAGGATCCCTCCCCCCGCACCGACCAGATTATCAATGCCACCGCAGGACATGATTCATTATGCTTCCTCGACGCATATTTCGGATACCATCAAATCGAAATGAAGGAGTCCGATCAAGTTGCAACGGCATTCATTACCCCATATGGGCCATTCTACTTCAATACCTTCAGGCTCAAAAACGCAGGGGCCACCTACCAACGCATGATTCAGACATGCCTGGAAAAATAGATCAGCAAGACAATTGAAGCATACATGGATGACATCGTCATTAAAACTAGACACGCCGACTCAGTAATAGGCGATTTACGTCTTACATTCGACAACCTCCGTGCATATGACATAAAGCTCAATCCGGAAAAGTGTGTTTTCGGCGTTTCTGCTGGAAAGCTGCTGGGCTTCATCGTTTCCAATAGAGGAATTGAAGCAAATCCAGCCAAAATCCGAGCCTTGTCGCAATTAGCCACTCCAACGGACCTTAAACAGGTCCAAAAACTCGCTGGGTGCGTGTCAGCGTTAAGCCGCTTTATCTCCAGATTGGGAGAAAAAGCATTGCCACTGTATCGCCTCCTCCGGCGCACCGATCACTTCGAGTGGACGGATGCGGCAACAGCCGGACTGGAAGAAATAAAAGCCCTTTTGGCGAGCAACCCAATGCTGTCCGCACCAAACGTCGGTGAACCCATGTTATTATACATATCAGCAACACACCAGGTAGTGAGCGCCGTGCTCGTCATGGAACGAGAGCAGGACGGACACAAATTCCCACTTCAGAAGCCGGTATATTACATATCCACCGTCCTCACACCATGCAAATCCCGCTACCCTCATTATCAAAAGATAGCATACTCGGTCTTCATGGCATCCCGGAAGCAATGACACCACTTCCAAGAATGTTCTATCACGGTGGCTTCCGAAGTACCACTCAATGATATAATAAACAACCGCGATGCTATGGGCTGGATAGCCAAATGGGCTATTGAGCTCCTTCCGTTCGACATAACATACAAACCGCACCGAGCCATCATATCCCAAGTACTGGCGGACTTCGTCGCCGAATGGACAGATGCCGAACTCCCTAAAGAGTATGGCACATATTCCAACTGGGTTATGTATTTCGATGGTTCCAAAATCCTGGCAGGACTAGGAGCGGGCGTCGTTTTAACATCCCCCACTAGAGACGTAGTCCAGTATGTACTCCAAATATTATACACAGACTCCAACAACGTAGCCGAATACGAGGCCTTATTACATGGTCTCTTGATGGTTGTCTCTATGGGCATACAACGCCTGGAAGTGCGTGGGGACTCAAACCTCGCAATATCTCAAATAAATGGAGATTTTGATGCCAAAGATCCGAAGATGGTGGCTTACCGCAATGCCGTCCTAAAAATGTCGGCTCGATTCGAGGGACTTGAGTTTCATCACGTGGCTCGAGAAAGCAATCAAGCGGCGGATGTCCTCACTCGCATTGGTGCCAAGCGCGACCCTGTCCCACCTAATATCTTTCTGGAAAGGCTCTTTAAGCCGTCCGTGGTGTGGCAAGGGGAGAGCAGTAACACCAGTCCGAATCCGAACACAACCACAGCCTCCGAACACAACGATATCATCGGGGACTCAGCCACTGAAATAACACCGTCGGCCCATCTAATCATGGTAGTCATTGCCCCATGGACTGAATGCTTCTTGGCCTACCTTAATAGGAAAGAACTACCGGAGGACCAGAATGAGGCTCATCGCATTGTTCGGCGCTCGAAGGCCTACAAGGTTCATGAAGGAGAGCTCTACAAGAAAAGCGCTACCGGAGTTCTTCAAAGATGTATCTCCGAGGACGAGGGGCGGCAGCTCTTGGCTGAAATTCACACCGGACTCGGCGGTCACCATGCTACAGCTCGGGCCCTTGTTAGCAAGGCCTTCTGTATAGGTTTTTACTGGCTGATGGCCCGAGCAGATGCATAGGACCTTGTCCAACGTTGCATTGGATGCCAGCTATTCGCCAACCAAAGCCACTACCCCCACTGCTTTACAAACGATCCCCATCACTTGGCCTTTTGCGGTCTGGGGGCTCGATATGGTCAGGCCCCTTAAAGGAGGAAGCCATAATAAAAAGTATCTGCTGGTGATGGTGGATAAATTCACTAAGTGGATACAGGCCAAACCGGTCAAAACGGCCGAGGCGGGGCCAGTAATAGACTTCATATCCGGCGTGGTGCACCATTATGGTGTTCCACAGAGCATCATCACCGATAACGGCTCCAATTTCATAGACGATGAGGTGAAAACTTGGTGTGCTAATCTGGGCATTAAGCTCGATCACGCCTCTATCTATCACCCGCAAATAAACGGTCAAGTCAAATGGGCTAATGGTCTTATTATGAGTGGCATCAAACTTAGGCTAGTGCGGTCTTTGAAAGAATCAGACAAGCACTGGGTTGAGCAGCTTGACTCCGTACTCTGGGGGATGCGGACCACGCTCAACCGCACTACTAGATATACACCTTTTTTCATGGTGTATGGTGCGGAAGTTGTGTTGCCCTGCGATATGTACGAAGAGAGAGAGGCCGAGCTTGATCGACAGGACAACCTAGATACCCTGGAGGAGGAGCGTGATGTTGCAAAAGGCCATTCCGCATTTTATCAACAACAGGCCCACAGATACCAAAGTAGAGAAGTACAGACCAAGACTTATAATGTCGGCGAACTGGTCCTATGCTTGCCGGAGAATAAAAAGGACAAACTCAAGCCCAAGTGGGAGGGTCCCTTCATAATTGATGAGGTTCTCACGGGAGGAGCGTATCGCCTGCGTGCTGCATCAAACAATCGCCTAGAGCCGAACCCCTGGAACGCGGCCAGACTCTGAAGATTCTATGCCTAGCACCGAACTATGTGTTTGTCTCCTTCTCCCTGTTGCCTCCTTTATTTTGTCTTTACTTTTCATTTTTTTCTTTTTCCTAGAACTTAAACTCTTTTGCGCGGCTAAACTGTGCACCTATGATGTACACATCATTGAGCATGTACGTCCACTATAACTGGGGGCTTCCCGAACAGAAGCTTATTTTCAGAGCATCAAGCTCATCACATATGTGTTTTTTCTCATATGTACCTTTTCTTCGCCATTATATGCATCGATATGACTTAAGTTTTGGCCAAGCTGGGTTGTCTGGCTCCTATGCTTATGCCCTACGTTCCCGTTAGTTCGGCTAGGGCATAAAGGGAGCACCTCTGCGATTGTTACTGCCGAGTCATCCGGATGTGTACCTCGGACTGGGTGAAGCCGAAAGCTAGCGTTCTTAAGAGCATACTCGGTTGGCGGACTAAAGATGTTTTATATTCTTTCCATCATGAACCCCTAGATGATTACCTATACTGTAATGTTATCAATCACAGTTCGGACATGCATTTTAATGCATACACACCCAGGGAAAGGAACCCCTACCAGAACTATTCTCTCTTGAAGATGTTTCTTACAATCATAATGTAACATAACATAACTAGCCGGATACACATTGTCTGTTCAAGCAACTATGACCCCTACGCCTGGTTCCCACGCATACCACGGTCTATTTTACCGCTAAGGTATTCGGAAACACTCTGCACCTTCGGGTGCAGAGGTCAAAGCGAAAAGGTCTTCCATGACAATTGTTTTTATAATTCAGCTAGAGTCACATATGTCAAGGAAAGTACATAGTCACTAGGACTTAAAAACTTCCTCCTCTATGTCGTCCAGCAGGTGGTCTAATTTACAATCCTGCTCGGAATACTTGGCGGCTACATCTACTTGGTCATATACCAAATTCATGGGAACTTCTTTTCCATCTGACCCTAGAGGTCTGACCCGAGCCATATGATTTGGATCAAGCTTGGTATACCGTGTTTTCACCATGGCCCAGGCTTCCCGTGCACCTTCCCAACAGGCCGATATCTTCCACAGTCGAAAGCGCCGCCACGCTCCCTTGAATAGCTGTATCAGCTCCTCCATCTTTCCCGGAGGGGAGGCGGATGGCCATAGGGCCTTGGCAACACTTCGCATCGCCTGCCGAGCTTGCTCGTGCACCTGCGACAGCTCTTGTAGCAGATCTCTCAAAGATCCGGACATCTCCTCTTCGGGACGGCCAGTCAGCATACCTACAGACATAACTCTGTCAGCACCTTCTACCTCTGAATTATTCGAAAGTAAGTTCGATCACATACTGAATAGGCCGCCTAGCAGCCTTTTATTCTCCTTTACGGAGTCCGCTGATATGTCTCCGTCATATCTACTTTTCCAAACACTTTGCCCTTGTTTTGGACTCTAACTTGCATGATTTGAATGGAACTAACCCAGGCTGATGTTGTTTTCAGTAGAATTTCCACAGTGTTATTTTTGTGCAGAAATAAAAGTTCTCGGAATGACCTAAAAACCAACGGAGAATTATTTTGGCATATATAAAAAATACTGGAAGAAAGATCCACGTCAGAGGGGCCTCCACCTGTCCACGAGGGTGGGGGCGCGCCCCCCTCCCTCGTGGGCCCCCTGACGCTCCACCGACCTCAACCGTGACTACATATATTCACTTTCGGGGAGAAAAAACCTAGAGAGAAGGATTCATCACGTTTTACGATACAGAGCCGCAGCCAAGCCCTAAACTCTCTCGGGAGGGCTGATTTGGAGTTCCTTAGGGGCTCCACAGAGGGGAGATTTATCATGTAATCGAGTTAGTTTTGTTAGGATTTGATCCCTAGTATCCACTATGTTCTGAGATTGATGTTGCTATGACTTTGCTATGCTTAATGCTTGTCACTAGGGCCCGAGTGCCATGATTCAGATCTGAACCTATTATGTTTTCATCAATATATGAGAGTTCTTGATCCTATCTTGCAACTCTATAGTCACCTATTATGTGTTATGATCTGTTAACCCCGAAGTGACAATAATCGGGATACTTACCGGTGATGACCGTAGTTTGAGTAGTTCATGTATTCACTATGTGTTAATGCTTTGGTCCGGTACTCTATTAAAAGGAGGCCTTAATATCCCTTAGTTTCCAATAGGACCCTGCTCCCATGGGAGGGTAGAACAAAAGATGTCATGCAAGTTCTTTTCCATAAGCACGTATGACTATATTCGGAATACATGCCTACATTACATTGATGAACTGGAGCTGGTTCTATGTCACCCTAGGTTATGACTATTACATGATCGATCACATCTGGCATAATTCTCCATCACCGATCCAATGCCTACGAGCTTTTCATATATTGTTCTTCGCTTATTTACTTTTCCGTTGCTACTATTACAATCACTACAAAACCCAAAAATATTACTTTTGCTACCGTTACTTTTTGCTACCGTTATCACTACTATCATATTACTTTGCTACTAAATACCTTGCTACAGATATTAATTTTCCAGGTGTGGTTGAATTGACAACTCAACTGCTAATACTTGAGAATATTATTTGGCTCCCCTTGTGTCGAATCAATAAATTTGGGTTGAATACTCTACCCTCGAAAACGGTTGCGATCCCCTATACTTGCGGGTTATCAAGAATATTTTCTGGCACCGTTGCCGGGGAGCATAGCTCTATTCTTTGAGTCACTTGGGATTTATATCTGCTTATCATTATGAAGAACTTGAAAGATCAAAGAACCAAGATTTTTCCCTCAACTACGAGGGGAGGTAAGGAACTGACATCTAGCTCTGCACTTGATTCACCTTCTGTTTTGAGTAAACTTGCGACACCTGCACTTGCTATTCATTCTGATATGTCGCCTGTTATTGATGATGCCACTTCTGCTATGCATGATACTTATGATGAAACTACTTCTATGCTTGATACTACTGTGCCACTTGGTGAATTTCTTGATGAACAACTTGCTAGGGCTAGAGAGAATGAAATTATTTAAACTAATAATATTGATGAAAGTGATGATGAAGATTCTCCCCCTAGATATGAATTACCTATTGTTCCTGAAGGTTATGTTATGGATGAAGAAACTGCTAGAGACTTTCTTGCTTGCAATGATAGGAGTGATCTTAAGACACTATTAGCTAAGCTGAAACAAAAAAACTCTGAATGCTAGAATGAAATATGATCCTGCTTATGATACTTCACCTATCTTTGTTACTGATAAGGATTATGATTTCTCTGTTGATCCTGAGTTAATTACTTTGGTTGAATCTGATCCTTTCTATGGCTATGAATCTGAAACTGTTGTGGCACATCTTACTAAATTAAATGATATAGCTACCCTGTTCACTAATGATGAGAAAACTCACTACTATTATATCCTAAAATTATTTCCATTCTCATTGAAGGGTGATGCTAAGATATGGTTTAATTCTCTTGATCCTGGTTGTGTGTGTAGTCCCCAGGATATGATTTACTACTTCTCTGCTAAATATTTCTCCGCTCATAAGAAACAAGCTGCCTTAAGGGAAATATATAATTTTATGCAAATTGAAGAAGAGAGTCTCCCACAAGCTTGGGGGAGGCTTCTCCAATTACTTAATGCTTTGCCTGATCATCCTCTCAAGAAGAATGAAATACTTGATATCTTTTATAATGGACTAACCGATGCTTCCAGAGATTACGTGGATAGTTGTGCTGGTTGTGTTTTCAGGGAAAGAACTGTTGATCAAGCTGAAAGTCTATAGAACAATATGTTGACTAATGAAAATAATTGGACACTTCCTGAACCAACTCCTAAGCCAAATCCGAAGAAAAGGGGTATTCTATTTCTCAGTCCTGAAGATATGCAAGAGGCAAAGAAATCTATGAAATAAAAAGGTGTTAAAGCTGAAGATGTTAAGAATTTACCTCCTATTGAAGAAATACATGGTCTTAATTCATCACCTATTGAAGAAACACATGGTCTCGATAACCCGACACATGTAGTAAAGGTAAATTCTCTCTATAGATATGATAAAGCTGAAATCCCTCCTGCTAAGTTTGCTAGCCAATGTTTGGATGAATTTGATAACTTTATGGTTAAGAAAGAAGATTTTAATGCTTATGTTGGTAGACAATTGAAACATAATGCTTACATGATTGAACACTTGAGTGATTATATGGCTAGTGTTGTGAACTTAAACTTCTTAGTAAACATGCATCTACGGTTACCACTCAAGTAGAACAAGTGTTTAAGGCTCAGAATGATTTGCTCAATGAATTAAATAATAAGAGGAATGACAATGCTGTTAGAGTTATGACTAGAGGAGGTAAAATGACTCAGGAACCTTTGTATCCTGAGGGCCATCCTAAGAGAATTGAGGAAGATTCTCAGAGAACTAATGTAGATGCACCTAGTCCTTCTAAGAGGAAGAAAAAGAAAAATGATAGGACTTTGCATGCTTCTAGTGAACCTGTTGTAGACACACCTGAGAATCCCAATGATATTTCTATTTCTCATGCTGAAACACAATCTGGTAATGAACATGAACCTAGTGATAATGTTAATGATGATGTTCATATTCATGCTCAACCTAGTAATGACAATGATGTAGAGATTGAACCTACTGTTGATCTTGATAACCCACAATCAAAGAATCAACGTTATGATAAGAGAGACTTTGTTGCTAGGAATCACGGTAAAGAAAGAGAACCATAGGTTCAGAAACCCATGCCTTTTCCTCCTAAGCCATCCAAGAAAAAAGATGATGAGGATTTTGAGCGCTTTGCTGAAATGATTAGACCTATCTTTTTGCGTATGCGTTTGACTGATATGCTTAAAACGAATCCTTATGCTAAATATATGAAGGAAATAGTTACTAATAAAAGAAAGATACCGGAAGCTGAAATTTCCACCATGCTTGCTAATTATACTTTTAAAGGTGGAATACCAAAGAAACTTGGAGATCCCGGAGTACCAACTATACCATGCTCTATTAAAAGAAATTATGTTAAAACTGCTTTATGTGATCTTGGAGCCGGTGTTAGTGTTATGCCTCTCTCTTTATATCGTAGACTTGATTTGAATAAGTTGACACCTATTGAAATATCTTTGTAAATGGCCGATAAATCAACTGCTATACCTATCGGTATTTGTGAGGATGTGCCTGTTGTGGTTGCAAACGTTACTATTTTAACGGACTTTGTTATTCTTGATATTCCCGAGGATGATAGTATGTCTATTATTCTTGGAAGACCCTTTTTGAATACTGTAGGGGCTGTTATTGATTGCACCAAAGGCAATGTCACTTTTCATGTTAATGGTAATGAGCATACGGTACACTTTCCGAGGAAACAACCTCAAGTCCACATTATCAATTCTATTGGAAAAATTTCAACAATCACTATTGGAGGTTTTGAATTTCCTCTCCTACTGTCAAGAAGAAATATGATGTTCTTATTGTTGGGGACATGCATATCCCCATTGAGGTAACCTAGTGTTATTCGAAAATTCTCCGGTTTCATGTTATTCAGAATGAGTTTGTTAACAAGACTTGATTAACCTTGTTAGTGGATTCCTTTTGATGAGCATGAGACGGATGAATCTAGAAAACACAACTCTCTGTACCCTCTTTTTACTTTCTGTTATTTATATTAAATAAAGTAAAAATAGTAATTTCTGTCTGTTTTCTGAATTGTCAATGCAATAAAAAATACCCCAAAAATAAAAGTTCTCCAAATGCCGTGAAATTTAAATATGATTTTTTCTCGAATATTTGAGAATATCTGACACTAAGAACACAACAGGGGGAGCAAGCACCTGGCCACAAGGGTGGAGGGCGCGCCCCCTGCCTCGTGGGCCCATGGTGGCTCCCCTCCACTTATTCCAGCTACCACACACTCCTTCCTCCCAAAAACTTCACTAGCCAGCTCAAACCTGAGTCCAAGCTCATCTTGCTGCCATTTTCGATCTCCTTGCTCAAAGCTACATTCACAAAACTGCTTTGGGGGATTGTTCTTTGGTATGTGACTCCTCCAATGGTCCAATTAGTTTTTGTTCTAGTGCTTTATTCATTGCAAATTTTTGCTGCTTAGGTGATCCTGTTCTTGAGCTTGCATGTCAAATTTATGTGGTCAAAAGTAGTTTTGATGGATGATATTGCCTCTAGGCACTTGTAGGAGTAGTTGCTATCAATATTGTTGAGTTTGGTTCACTTTTATTTTCAAGTTACTAAAAATTTCAGAAATTTCTCAGAGGAAGAAATATGTTTAGGAAAATGTACCAAGGTGGTTCGTCAAGGAAGCAAGCACCCAGAATCGCAGTACGCGATGCAGACGAGGAACCACCAAGGGGTGCTCAAGTGCGGCCCTGTGAATGGCCATCAAAGAACTTCATGGTTCGAGCGGGAATCAAGGAGGAAGTTGAAGCTTATGTGCGTAATGTTGATCTTGAGAGCTTCGAGGCAGATAAGTGCCGCCAATACCTCTATTTAACTGATTCATTTGTGAGAAGGTTTAAATTTTCATCATCACGCAATTATCAAACTATCATGTTCGATCTTTATGATAAATCTTATACCATGGACTTAGAAGATTTTAGCACTGCTTGTAAACTCCCACAGTGGGGTGATGTTAGTGAACCTCACAAGTCTGAATTTAGAGATTTTCTTGCTAGTATAACTGTGGGGGAATCTAGAGATGTGACACAAGCTACCATAGGGAGCATTCATTTTCCTGCTATACATTATTTTGCTCTCTTCATAGGTAGATGCATTAATGGTAAAGATGAAGCATGTCACATGTGTGTGCCTGATCTTAGCGTTCTCAGAAGCGCTGTTTTAGGACAATACAACTTGGGGGCTATCGTTGCACATAGGTTGCATAATAATCGTATTCATGGAGATTTCTTTGGTGGAATTTATGCAACCCGTATAGATAACTTTCTTGATATACCCATACGTGGACATGATATTGAGTTGCCTCCTTCTTATCTAGATTATGAGGCTATGGTTCGTCATCAGTTTGTTGAGAGGAACGATCAATTCCTCCAGTACCGACTAATCTTTGACAGACGACGCACCTATCACATCGCTCTCCCTGCTCCTACTTTCTTTGACTTTCAGGGAAAGGGGAGATATGTCATAACCAGGGAGGAGGCGACCGAGTACGAGAGGAGGGCGGAGACAGCTCGCCTCCAAGCTGCAGCTCATTAGGCAATTGCCGCTGCATCTTAGTACGATCCCAGCTACAACTTTGGATATCCGCCAGGCCAGCCGTGGCCATAGACCAACTTAGGCCAAAAGCCTAAGCTTGGGGGAGTACGTATTTCTCGCCGACATTACATTCACATTCACACACTCATGCTAGTTGTCCGTGCTTATACTTTTTCATTATAATATCCATTCTAGTTTATTTCCCTTCTTATGCTTTTTTCTTGTGTGTTTGATAAACCTTAAGAAAAAAAAAATTAGTTGTAGCTTTCAGCTAGTTTACTTTCCATGCCTGTAGTAGTAATAACTAAAAGAAAACACAAAAAGATTTCTTGTTCTTCTTTTGCTTGTTGGGAGCTTTCCCGTGTAAATAGTTTTATTTCTTTTCTTGTTCTTTGGGGGTCAAGAGGAGAAGACCATATTGAAAATATCGAGTGGCTCTCATATGCATTATTGTTGATCTAACAAAGAGCCCATATTATATTGTCTTCTCTCTTGAATTGAATGCTTGCAGATTTCAGCTTAGTCCAATGCACGTGCGCCATTATTATTTTCCACACTATTCGGTTGTGCAAGTGAAAGGCAATAATGATGATTATATGATGAACTTATTGAGATGAGAAAAGCTGGTATGAACTCGACCTCTCTTGGTTTTGTAAATATGATTAGTTCATCGTTCCTGATTCAGCCTATTATGAATAAACATGTTTGCAATGACAATTAGAGATTGTAGTTGCTTATGCCATGCTTAATTAGCTAGGAGCTTATAATGGTTTATCTTGCGTGCCAACATGCTAATAAAATGGTTGTGATGTGGTATGATAGGGTGGTATCCCCTTTTGAACGATTCGAGTGGCTTGACTTGGCACATTTTCACGCATGTAGTTGAAACAAAATCAACATAGCCTCTACAATATTTATGTTCATGGTGCATTATATCCTACTCATGCTTGCATTCGGTGTTGATTAATTTTAATGCATGTTCATGACTGTTGTCGCTCTCTAGCTGGTCGCTTCCTAGTCTTTTTCTAGCCTTCACCTGTACTAAGCGGGAATACTGCTTGTGCATCCAATTCCATAAACCCCAAAGTTGTTCCATATGAGTCCACCATACCTACCTATATACGGTATCTACCTGCCGTTCCAAATAAATTTGTATGTGCCAAACTCTAAACCTTCTAATAAACATTCTGTTTTGTATGCTCGAATAGCTCATGTATCAACTAGGGTTGTCTGTATCTTCCATGCTAGGCGGGTTATTCTCAAGAGGAGTGGACTCTTCTCCTCACTCACGAGAAAATGGCTGGTCACCGGGATGCTCAGTCCCATGCTTTATGCAAATCAAATCAAAATAAATGCAAACAAAACTCCCCCGGGACTCTTGTTAGTTGGAGGCACTCGTTGTGTCGAGCAAGCCATGGATTGATGCTTGTTGGTGGAGGGGGAGTATAAACTTTACCATT
The DNA here is from genome assembly GCF_056163025.1 of Triticum urartu. Taxonomy (NCBI): domain Eukaryota; kingdom Viridiplantae; phylum Streptophyta; class Magnoliopsida; order Poales; family Poaceae; genus Triticum; species Triticum urartu. Next base: position 426,636,118 of record NC_141876.1, read on the forward strand.
TTGTTTGGGAACCGCCTATAATGTGTGTAGCATGGAAGATATCGAGATCTCTCGGTTGTTATGTTGACAATGAAAGTATAACGCTCAAAATATTATTCATATCTATTTCAAAACCGAGCTCTGGCACCTCTACAAATCCTTGCTTCCCTCTGCGAAGGGCCGATTTATTTACTTTTATGTTGAGTCATCATCCTCTTATTAAAATGCACCAGTTGGAGAGCACTGTTGTCATTTGCATCCATTACTGTTAGTTTACATTGAGTATGACTTGACTGGATCTGTTTTACCATGAATTACAATGTCTAGTCAGTCCTTGATCTTTAAAGGTGCTCTGCATTTATGTTTTGCGGTCTCAGAGAGGGCTAGCGAGATACCATCTTGTCATATCATATCATGATTATTTTGAGAAAGTGTTGTCATCCGAGATTTATTATTATTGCTCGCTAGTTGATTATGCCATTGATATGAGTAAACATGAGACCTAAATGTTATTGTGAATATGGTTAGTTCATAATCTTTGCTGAAAACTTGAATGTTGGCTTTACATATCTACAACAACAAGAGTAAACCGAGTTTGTAAAAGTTTTTCTTTATCACTTTCAGTTTATCAACTGAATTGCTTGAGGACATGCAAAGGTTTAAGCTTGGGGGAGTTGATACGTCTCCGTCGTATCTAGTTTTCCAAACACTTTTGCCCTTGTTTTGGACCCTAACTTGCATGATTTGAATGGAACTAACCCGGACTGGCGCTGTTTTCAGCAGAATTGCCATGGTCTTATTTTTGTGCAGAAATAAAAGTTCTCGGAATGAACTAAAAATCAGCGGAGAATTATTTTGGAATATATAAAAAATACTGGAAGAAAGATCCACATCAGGGGGGCCTCCACCTATCCACAATGGTGGGGGGCGCGCACTACCACCCTGGGCGCGTCCCCTGCCTCGTGGGCCCCCTGACGCTCCACCGACCTCAACCCTGACTCCATATATTCACCTTCAGGGAGAAAAAAACCAGAGAGAAGGATTCATCGCGTTTTACGATACGGAGCCGCCGCCAAGTCCTAAACTCTCTCGGAAGGGCTGATCTGGAGTCCGTTCGGGGCTCCGGAGAGGGGAATCCGCCGCCATCGTCATCATCAATCTTCCTCCATCACCAATTTCATGATGCTCACCGCCGTGTGTGAGTAATTCCATCGTAGGCTTGCTGGACGGTGATGGGTTGGATGAGATTTTTCATGTAATCGAGTTAGTTTTGTTAGGGTTTGATCCCTAGTATCCACTATGTTCTGAGATTGATGTTGCTATGACTTTGCTATGCTTAATGCTTGTCACTAGGGCCCGAGTGCCATGATTTCAGATCTGAACCTGTTGGGGATATTACTACTGGGCATAAACCGGCCTATCTGGGCCGGGTTAACTTCATCAGTAGTTAAGTATGTTAAAGCCCATGAAGGTAGAAGAGGGCTTAAGGCCCATGATCGGTTTAAGGCCTGTAGCTGTAAACCGGCATCGGTATGAAAACTTGTATTGTAAGTTAGGAATAAGTAGAGACCAAACCGAATACGTATATGAGCCGGTGTTGGGACTCTGTAAACCGACGGGCGTCACCCATGTATATAAGGGGATGACCCTGCGGCGGTTCAAGGACAACAGACAACAACTCGAGACTTAGGCGAAGCTTGTTTGCTCCCTAGTCATCGAAACCCCATCAATTCCATCACAACTAGGCGTAGGCTTTTACCTTCATTGAAGGGGCCGAACTAGTATAAACTCTCTTGCGTCCCTGTGTCCGCTTTAACCCCTTCAAGCTAACCCGTTGCAATGGCTCCACGACTAAGTCCTTTCACGAGGACATCTGCCCTGACAAAACCACGACAGATGGCGCCCACCGTGGGGCTATCGCACGATGGTTTCAAGTTCTTGGAGGGCCGCTTTGAAGGACTCGAGGGCTACGTTGTGGGCCGGATGACTAAGAGTCGTCGCGGCAAGCTCTACATCGATGATGCAGGCTGGGGTCCCGAGGCCCGCTCAGTTGAGTACGGGTACCGGGTCCCCTTTGGTGGCATACACGTGTTCATCGGCAAGATCGGTGAACAGGGCCCTGAGCCGGACATTTGCATCGACGCTCAGCGTGCGCGATCCGCCCGGGTTAAACCGGCCATGAAGCATGCATTCGTGGGAGTCATCCATGGAGGAAGTTATGAGGATGGATCGGACTCTCGCGGCGAGACCGTCGTTTATTCCGGCGACGAGTCATCAACCGGAGAAACCGAATCTCTATATCAGCTACAAGATGGCCGGATTGGGGGCTGTTCCGATGGCGACAGTATTCCGGACCCCTCTGATCTACCCAACCGAGTTGGAATATTCATGGCCGGCACACAAGCAGTGCTTCATTCTTCGACCGCTGCGCCAATAACCTCCGGTTCAGTAGCGGCGACAGCTGCCGGGGTAGGAAGCTCTGCACGCCCGCCGGCTCAAGTTCTATCAGATCTATTTGATGCATTGGCTGTGCTTATGGCAGAAGCTAATCCGGCGGATCAGGAAGTCCACAACGCGGAGATTGCAAAGGTGAAGGAACAGATCACCCAGGCCAAGGCGGACCTGGCAGCTGAGAATGCCAGGATGACCACGGAGCGGGCCGCTTTAGACGCACAAGCCTACAGGCTCATGTTGGACCAGAACGCGTCGCATGAAGTCATGAAGAGGAAGTGCCGATCCCGTTTGCCTTCGGTTTTCGAGGCCAGAGACCTTTTCAACACCCCAGGAGCAGGAACCAGTAATCCATTGGAGGGAAACCAGCCGGAAGCTCCAGGGACCGGCGCGCCGGTTTAGCCCCGTCTGATGAATCCACCTCATCAAAACACTGTCATACCTCAGGCTGTTTCAACACCTCCGGGTCACTACTCCAACCCAATGGACAATCTCGTTGCCGCTGCTACACGGCTGGAGGCCATTCCAATTGAAGGTGACTCGCCGCAGGCGGTAGAGACGCGACGGGTCAAGGAACTTCTTAGGAAAGCTTTGGTCCAACAGGAAGCATACTCGTACAGCCGCGACCGGATCCACTCGAACCCTCGTCCAAGCCGGAGCTATAGCAGGCGTATGGATGAGCCAGCAGTGTCAAGTAATGAACGACGTGGAGCACCCCGCGGCAACAACCTGGTGGGTGGTGCTGATAACACTCAGGAAGTGGTGGACCGAGCCCGAGCGCGCAGGGAGGCCGAGTTAGCCGCACAGTATCAGGCTCGGCAGCTTACGCCGGTTCGTCCAACTATCTCGATCGAACCCGGTGCTACTTCTAGTTCTTTGGGGGTGCCTTGCCTTGTCCCCGCTTTACGCAATGTGTGCCTACCCAAGGATTTCAAGGGCCCGCGCAAGGTACCAAATTACATGGCGGATCAACCCCCAGAGACATGGGTGGAGAGCTATGAGATGGCCATGGAGATGCTTGATGTGGATGATGCGGCATGTGCGAAGTACTTCACCATGATGCTTGAAGGAATGGCCCGCACTTGGTTAAAAAGCTTACCGGCCAATTCTATCAATTCATGGGCCCAATTACGAGCCCGGTTTATCAGTAACTTCAAGGATACATGCAAGCAGCCTATGTCGATAGTGGACTTAGCTGTCTGTGTCCAGGAGGAAGGAGAATCGACGACTCATTGGGTGCGCCGGGTCTCGCAGGTCCTGCATTCATCAGCCGCATCAACGCTGACACCGCGGTTATAACCCTAGAAGGCAATTGCCAGTTTGGGCCCCTAAAGCTGAAGTTAGGACGGATGAAGCGCCATTGCACTGACATGGGGACCCTCATGGCTGCCTTGGTAAAGTATGCTGATTCTGATAGTACCAAGGATCCCGAGTCTGATGATGACAAGACAGGGAAGGGAAAGAAGAACAACAACTCCAAAGGTCAGCAGCATCACTCGGCAGGTAACGATAGCGGAGGCAAGTGTAAAGCGGATGGCAACATGGACTTCGTGGCTAATACCAACGCACAGGACAAGGGTCAGCGACGCAAGGGTAAACCGCCGAATCGCAGTGGAGCGCCTAACCCTAACCCAAACTGCTTAAATTATCTATTGAACCAGCCCTGTCCAAAGCATGGGACGAAGGAGGTGCCAGCAAACCACCTTTGGAAGGATTGCTTCATTATGCAGGAGTTCAAGAATTCTAATGCTTTCCGGTATGATCACGGCTCCGGCGGTGGCTCAGGATCCGGGCCAGGTTACGGTGGAGGAAATTCCGGTTCAGGATTTAATGGTAATCCGGGCGGACATAACAATCAAAATAATCAGAACAACCAGGGTGGTTACAACCAGCAGCAGCAACAGTCAGGTTACCAGAGCAACCCAAAGCAGTTGAATAGTGGGCAATACCATGTCTTCACCACTAGCTTGGACAAGCGAGACTGGAAGGTTCAGAGGCGGGCAGTCAACTCTGTTGAACCGGCCGTGCCCCGTTATCTACGCTGGTCTAAACAGCCAATCATATGGAGCAGAGAGGATCACCCTCCCCAGGTTGATAATCTGGGTCAGTTGGCTCTGGTGGTGGCACCTCAGGTGGGAGGTTACAAGTTCACCAAGGTGCTCATGGATGGATGGAGCAGCATTAATATCTTGTACTATGAGACCTTCCGTCGTATGGGACTAACAGATAAAAATCTCAAACCGTCCAATACGGTGTTCCACGGTGTGGTACCTGGCAAGTCAGCATATCCTGTTGGTAAGATAGCTCTGGAAGTGGCCTTTGGAGATGATCATGATTCCAGGTCGGAAACATTGACGTTTGAAGTGGTGAAAATCAAGTCCATATCACGCCCTGTTTGGGCGACCGGCCTACGCCAAGTTTATGGCACGGCCCTGTTATGTGTATTTGCAGCTCAAGATGTTGGGTCACAAGGGGACAATAATGGTTCACGGAAGCCGTAAAATCGCTTTGGAGTGTGAGGAAGGAGATGCGGCCTACGCAGAGTCGGTTTGTGCCACCGAGGAGCTGAAGTATTATAAGGACAATGTTGATTCGGCGGACATGACTCCATTAAAGAAGCCAACTACGGAGCATGATCCGGCCCTGAAGTTCAAATCGGCAGCAGAAACTAAGCTTGTTGACTTCGTACCTAGCGATTCGTCCAAGCAGTTCAGCATCAGTGCCAACTTGGATCCGAAATAGGAAAGCGCGCTCATCGAGTTCATCCATGAGAATCGGGACATTTTTGCATGGAAGCCCTCTGACATGCCAGGTGTACCGAGGCAACTCGCTGAGCACACCCTTAATGTGGATCCTAAATACAAACCGGTGAAACAGTTCCTCCGCCGGTTTAACGAAGAAAGACGCAAGGCGATTGGAGAAGAGGTAGCCAGGCTCTTAGCAGCTGGCTTTATTGTTGAAGTTTTTCACCCTGAGTGGCTTGCCAATCCGGTGCTGGTCCTTAAGAAAAATGGCACCTGGCGCATGTGTGTGGATTACACAGATCTTAATAAGGCTTGTCCAGCAGATCCTTTTGCCCTCCCCCGTATTGATCAAATTATTGATGCTACAGCGGGTTGTGAGCATTTAAGTTTTTTGGATGCATATTCTGGCTATCATCAGATCAAAATGGCAGTTAAGGACCAGGAGAAGACGGCATTCATAACTCCCTTTGGAGCCTTCTGCTATGTGTCTATGCCCTTTGGGCTCAAGAGTTCCCAGGCAACTTATCAACGGTGTGTACAAAATTGTCTTCACAAGCAGATTGGCCATAATGTACATGCTTACGTGGATGATATCGTGGTTAAGTCCAAGGAGAAGGAGACTCTGGTTGACGACTTGAAGGAAACCTTTGATAACCCGAGGACGTACAAGATGATGCTTAATCCGGCCAAGTGTGTCTTTGGTGTACCGGCAGGCAAGTTATTGGGTTTTCTGGTGTCCAACAGGGGAATTGAGGCTAATCCGGAGAAGATCACATCCATCACCTCCCTGGCTAAACCGAAGTGTATCAATGATGTTTAACGCCTAGCAGGCCGGATTGCTGCGTTAAGCCAGTTTATCAGCCGCCTTGGTGAGAAGGCAATCCCTTTGTATCAGATGTTGAAGAAGACGGATCAATTCGTCTGGAGTTCTGCTGCTGACGAAGCATTTGAGGACTTAAAGCGGCAATTGGCCAATCCGCCTGTGCTCGCCACTCCCATTGACAAGGAGCCGTTACTGCTATATGTTGCTGCTAATGCTTGTGCGGTTAGTGTGGCTATTGTGGTGGAGCAAAAAGAGGCAGGCAAGGAGCATCCGGTTCAACGTCCGGTTTATTATATCAGCGAGGTACTCATTGAGTCCAAGCGAAGGTATCCGCATTGGCAGAAGCTGGTATATGGAGTTTTTATGGCGAGCCGAAAGCTTAAGCAATACTTCCAAGGGCACCCCATTACGGTGGTCAGTTCTACTCCCTTGGGGGACATCATCCAGAACCGGGAAGCGAATGGCCGGATTGCCAAGTGGGCTATAGAGCTTGGGCCGCACGGGTTGAAATATGTGCCTCGGACGGCGGTTAAGTCTCAAGCACTTGTTGGTTTCATCAATGATTGGACAGAACTGCAAGCACCTGAAGAAAGGCCGGATCACACATATTGGACCATCCATTTTGATGGATCCAGGCAATTGGAAGGCTCGGGGGCTGGAGTCGTATTAACTTCCCCACGAGGTGATAAGTTTTGTTACATTCTCCGCTTAATGTTCCCTTGTACTAACAATGCAGCTGAGTATGAAGCCTTGCTTCATGGTCTCCGGATGGCTAAGGAGATGAATCTAAGTCGAGTTAAGTGCTTCGGTGACTCGGACCTCATGGCTCAACAAGTGTCTGGCACTTGGGATTCCAAGGACCCACTCATGGCAGCGTATCGTCGTGTGGTGGATATTGTTGCAGGTCACTTTAAAGGCTATCAGGTGGACCACGTGGACCGACAGAAGAATGAAGCGGCAGACGCTTTAAGCCGGCTGGGCTCTCAGCGCAAACCGGTCCCGCCCAATGTTTTTCTGGATGTGCTGCACAACCCGTCGGTCAAGCTCCCTGGTGAAGCGGATTTGGCTATTCCTGATCTGGAGGCTCAATTGGTGGTAGCTCTTCATGTCATTCCGGATTGGACGCTTCCTTACCTGGCATACATAAACCGGGGCGAGTTACCAGAGGATGAGACTCTGGCCCAACAGATAATCCGGCGGTCCAAATCCATGACTATTGTCAATGGCGAGTTGCATCATTGCAGTGTATCAGGGGCGTTTCAACGCTGTGTGTCTCCTGAAGAAGGCTGTGAATTTTTGCGTGAGATCCACGAAGGAGATTGTGGTCACCATGCCGGTTCAAAATCTTTGGTGGCTAAAGCGTTCCGCCATGGCTTCTATTGGTTAACTGCTCATGCTGATGCGGAAGATCTGGTCAGACGATGTGACGGTTGCCAAAAGTTTTCAAGACATGCTCATGTGCCGGCTCAAGAATTGAGAATGATTCCAATTACTTGGCCGTTTGCGACTTGGGGGCTGGATATGGTTGGGCCTTTCAAAAGGTCCAAAGATAAGAAGACCCACCTCCTGGTGGCGGTTGACAAGTTTACAAAGTGGGTGGAGGCAGAACCTGTTAGCAAGTGTGATGCAGCCACGGCGGTTCAGTTCATCAAAAAAGTGATTTTCCAGTTTGGCTTTCCACACAGTATCATCACAGATAATGGTACCAATTTGTCCAAGGGTGCCATGAAGGAGTTCTGCGAACGGGAGCACATCCGGCTTGACGTTTCATCTATAGCGCACCCACAGTCCAATGGTCAAGCAGAAAGGGCTAATCAAGAGATCTTGAGAGGCATCAAGCCCCGGCTTATGGTTCCTTTGCAGAGAACACCGGGTTGTTGGGTAGAAGAGTTACCATCTGTGTTATGGAGCATCAATACCACACCCAACAGATCGACAGGATATACACCATTCTTCATGGTCTATGGAGCGGAGGCGGTTCTCCCTAGTGATATCTGTCATGACTCACCTCGTGTGGCGGCTTATGTTGAAGCGGACAACGAGACAGCACGGCAAGACGCTTTGGACCTGTTGGATGAAGAACGTGACACAGCAGCCGCCCGCTCGGCGATTTACCAACAGGATCTTCGTCGTTATCACAGTCGCCGAGTCAGAACCAGAACCTTTCAGGAAGGAGATTTGGTGCTTCGGCTCATCCAAGATCAGACTGATATGCATAAGCTATCCCCACCTTGGGAGGGACCTTTCGTGGTCAGCAAGAATCTACACAATGGGTCATACTATCTGATCGATATTCGAGAGCATAAAGACTCACGTACATCAGAGGAGGAGACCAACAGGCCGTGGAACATAGCTCATCTTCGGCCTTACTATACCTGAGCCATTGGCTCTACTTATGTACATATTACGACAATGTATATATTATGATTAATATAATAAACCGGAACCTCAGCTAAAGCAGGGTATCTGTTCTTTTACATCATGTGTGGTTACACGGAGTGGTTCTAAAATGGCCTCCGGTTTACCCCTTGAGTTAGCTTTTCAAAGCATCATGTAATATCACTTGGGGGCTTGGTCGTATCCGAACCAATGCAACACCTTTGATAGGCGAAAGCCACCAGATCACTTGGGGACATGGTCAAGTCTGAACCAGTCACGCCTCTTGATCGGCCTAAGGCCACAGAATCACTTGGGGGCTTGGTCGAACCCGAACCATTGCCATGCCTCTTGATCGGCATAAATGCCACGATTTCATTTGGGGACCTGGCTGACTTGAACCATAGCTACACCTATCGGGAGCTTGGTCGTGTCCGACCATGGTAACGCCATCTGATCGGCTCAAATAAGCCTCTTTTTGCAAACGGTTTTATCATTGCCTTTGCTTCACAATTTTCTTTGATAGATATTTCTTTTTTTTTTGTTTTTTAAAACCGACAAAGTTTTAAACTGGTTCAAACTGTCAATTGACGGAACACGGTCCATTTTTAATCCGTAGACTATTTGCCCGGTTTGATTTTTTTTCCTATTACAGAGTAACACGGTGTTTTATTATAACCCGGCACGGTTTACATGGTAAACCGGCATTATATATATACAAGAGCTGCTTTCTCCTCCCACAGTGTGGGTTTATAAACCTCCGCTTCAAGATTGGCCAAGCCAACTTCATGCCCAACGATGGCAGGTATTATGTATCCCAAAGATTTGATCATATGCTTAAATTTCAGATATTTTGATTTCATATATGCAGACATCATACTCCGCCTGACGGTACAACCGCAGTGGCACTTTAAGATTTTTTGTATTGCAGAAAATACTTTGGAAAGTGCATCACCCAAAGGAAGAACAAGTTGCAGTAATTATGCACGAAGGCATATCAAAGTCAAGAGTATCGGCTAGCCTATTACAAGGCAACACGGTGCCCAAAATAAGATCATTGTTTTTTCGCAAAGGAGAAGAAGTTTAAACCGTCTTCCGGTTCAAGCTTGATCACCAGCCTGGCCTGATGGTTGTGGGTCATCCCGCGCTGCTTCAACTTCAGCTTCTCTACCCAGCGGCTGGAAATCAACAGTTGTCCAGTCGATTCCCATTAATGCTTGAAAGACAGCTTCATCATGGATCAGCAACGACGGTTCAATATCGGGAGCGTAAGTATGCTTACGGATTGGAGGGATAAGACTTTCCGCTTCAGGAATTGGTGCAACTACTCGCTTGTTTTGGTTGTCATATTGGGCTTGATAATGAGACAAGTCTGCTTCTTCAACCAATTGACAAGCTAGCGAACGCACCTCCAGGTTTATTGCTCACAGATCCGCTTCACTAAACTCTGACCCGTCTTCCTTCAAGCTGGGATACCCTGAGCCGCTTCAACAGGATCAAAATCCGGCACCCAAGCTTTTGCCCGGATTAAGGCATTGATCGCACCGGTTCGAGCAGCAGATTTCTTCAGCTATTCAACCCGGGCAGGAAGCATTGACAGTCTCTTTAGAGTGTCCTGAATCAAGGTGGGCGCCGGATTGTTGTGGGATGCAGCAGAGATGATCCGCTGTGCACCAGTGTATAGTTGTTCGGTCAATGTGCAGGCGGCTTTCAATTTCTTCCGCACATCTGACCCCAAGTGACCAATGCGTGTCCCTGCAATATTACAAAAGGTTAACAAACCGACAGCTCTATAAGACGGCCGAATCAATCCAGAAATCAAACTAGCTTACCAAAGATAGCAGCGGTCATGGCATGCACTTGCCGCTTTATGCTGGTCAGTTCTTCCACCACCGGTTTCAGTGCAGCCTCGGCATCTTCTGCTCGTTTGGTTAAAGCGGATTTTTCAGTGGCCCAATCCGCCCGCTTCTTCTTGAAGCCCTCCTTAAGCTATTCCATGGCGCTTAAAGCACTGGTTAATTCCTCTTTTGCTTTGGAGGTTTCAGCTTGTTGGGACTTCAGATTTTCTTGGAGATCGGCGACTTGGTTTTCTTTTGTCTTCAGCTCAGCCTGCATACAGACAGTTATATGATTCAACAAGCAGTGCAAGAATTGAAGCACCAACCACATAACAAGTTATGCACTTGGCGCTTGGGGGCTAATGCCTATTTGATCTTCATATTTCACTTGATTATAAAGTCCCAAGATCAATACAAGTATTCAACTTGGCACTTGGGGGCTAATGGCTATTTGCTCGCATAAATTCTGATGCGGCGATCTCAATTACTTAAAGTCCCGGTTTAACTACACTAAGTTGAACCAGCCCTTGGGGGCTACATCAGCGAATTCCGAAGCGTTGGGATTTATATTAGCAAGTCCCGGTTTGGATGAAGATTCTAAACCGGCCCTTGGGGGCTAGGAGAGTTAACAAGATTGAAATATCCAAATAGGAAAAAGTACATGAAAGTTACCTCAAATTTCTCTTTCATCATATTCACCAGACCAGCTTCATAATCACGGCTGGTATATAGCCTGTTCAAGTAGCCAGAATGAAGATCTTGGGCATTCAGAGCAGCATAGGTCGCCAAGTCAACAATCCGCTTGCCTTTGCCCATGGCAGCAAATTCTTCTTTGGCGGTATGCTTGGATAGAGCAACAGGATTGCTGGGCTCTGTACGGCCAATACCAGTAATTACAACTTCATCATCCTTAGCATCACCGGTTTGCACTGGCGCAGTCGGTTTGTCAGCAGGCTGGGATGGACTGGTGGATCTCCCAAACCGGATGGGGCTTGTGGGCTAGTTGACAGGGCCTGAGGCGTCAATAGGCCTTTCTTCAGCAATAAAATCATCATCCTGCTGTGGTGGATCATTGGGTATATCTTCATGAATAGCCGCTTCAAGATCTGGTGTTTTACCCGGTTCAGGGACGGTGTCCTCCTTGGCCGCTTTATCCAGGCGAGCCTTCTTGCTCAGCCTAGGCTTGGCCCTGAAAGGAATAACAAAGTCAAATACAACATATGTTACAAGGTGATGTACCAGAAATATTATGATAAGTATAGCTTACCCAAGCACCGTTTTGAGCGGTGGCAGCTGAGTAGCCGATGACTCGCCAGAGGATGAGTGGGAAGTAACCTGATAATCGAAGTCAAATGGATTAAGAGGTTGACGAAAACAGCCCGCTTTAGGACAAGCACTGACAAGCAAATTAGAGACCTCTGAATGGCATTTCCGAACCGGACTGTTCGGTAAACCGGTGGAGGTAACTACCTGGCCGCTGTGCCGGGTTGTGCGGCGAGCTTCGTGTTGTTGGGTCTTCGTAAGAAATTTGGGATCCAAGTAAGCAAGAGGATGAGAAAATTTAACCTTCCGGTTTGCCTGACGGATTTTTAGTGAAGGCAAAGGGTCTGAATTGGAAGAGAGAGTAATTACCTCTACAGCATCAACATGGCTGGCTTCGGCATCATCCTGACAAATATCATCATCAATAAGGCGCATGAAAAATAAGCCAAGTGAGTCAAGCTCTACCTCAAGGTACGGATTACCCACATCATCATCAGGGGCCGGATCAGAAGATGCAGTGGTTTTCTTCTTATGAGCAGGCCGTTTCACGACTTTAGTCTTTGGCCGGGTTGGTTGTTCCGGTTTTTCTGTTTTGTCTGGCTTCTCCTGTGGAAGTTTCTTGCTCCAAAACGGATCATTACCCTGTTTAAACAGACATTGATATTAAACAATGACCAGATATATCAATAACAGGTTCAGTAAAAAGAAAAATCAAACTCTTACAGCTAGTGGTTTGTTGGTGGCACAGAAGGGAAGCAGGCCGGTTCGAGCACAGACGTGTTCCGGTTCATTCAGCATTTTATTCACAGCCTCTGTGATTTCTTCGTCGGTGACCTGGATGTTAGCATGTCGCAGAGGGTCATCAACACTGCCAGTATACTCGCACATCAAACCGGAGCGCTGACTAAGGGGCGGTATGCTCCACGATATCCAACAGCGAGCGAGATCAACCCCTGTTAAACCGTTGGCCATGAAGGCTCTGAGCTTGGACAGTTGAGGAGCGTATTTGCTTCTCTCCTTGGCAGTCAACCTTTGTGGAAACAGGTGTGTATTGCTAAGCCGCTCCGGACGAAAGGCAGGCAAAGGATTTTCACCAGCAGGGGAGGTGTCTTTGCAATAGAACCATGTTTGATTCCACTCTTTGGGATGGCTATGTAGTTTGGCGTGAGGGTATGTGACCTCTTTCCTTTTCTGAATCGCCACACCAGCCAATTCCGTATTGGAACCGTTAGTAAACTCAGTGCGGTGATTTAGATGGAAGCAGTCTCTGAACAACTCAACTGTGGACTCCTCTTGAAAGAACACCTCACAGAGCACTTGGAAGTGACACATGTTTGTAACAGAGTTGGGGCCAGCGTCTTGTGGGCGGAGTTGAAAATCGGCCAAAACATCCCGGTAAAATTTAGAACCGGGCGGCTTAAAGCCCCGGGCTAAGTGATCTACGAAAACGACAACCTCTCCTTCTTGAGGTATGGGAGGGCATTCTTTGCCAGGGACCCTCCAATGGATGGTGTTTCTGCTGCCTAAAGCGCCGATCAGGACTAAATTGTTCAGTTGAGTCTCTGTGACACGAGAAGGAACCCAGTTGCACTCATATACTTGCTTGGCCATGATGAAATCTACAAGATAGGTGATTCCGGTTCAAGAATGCATTGATTAAAGTACACTGGTATGTACAATGTTAAACCGGAGACAGCTCTATCTAAACCGGAGTTTTATGAAGCAACAACATCTGGCGGTTCAACAAGGGGACTAATGGTATATACCAGTTTGTTAATTTTTTCTACACCAAGTTAAACCGCTGGATCTAAGCATTGAAACAGTTGAGATTGCGGATGGGTAAGTGTACAGAAACAGATTTCACAAGATTTCTATACAGCGACGGATCTGAAGCAAGTTTAGAAAACAAGGAAAATATTCAAGGTTCAAAAAAGAACAGTACCGAATCAATGGGCAGAGATACAGGTAGATCTATGGTCTTGAGGCATGTAAGTGAAGGCGGATGCTAAAAACTACCGCTACACAGAGCAAAGGTTCACAGGTTCATCTAAGATCTATCATATGAGTACGAAGCAGACGATGAACACTGAAGAACTTGGAAACCCTAGAACGGATCTACAGAGGAAAAGGTGAAGAACTCACCAGAGCCGAGGAAGAAACAGAAGGTCGCCGCGATGCTCTGGTACAATCAGGGTGATGCAGCGGCCGAGGTTGGAGCAGAGGTCGTCGACGGCGGCGGAGCTCCGAAGCTGGATGACGCGGGGAAGACGAAGCAGAAGGGCACGAAGGGGAAAAAGAAATGACCCTTCGGTCCTATTTATAAGGCAAGGGACATGTGTCAGGCGCGAAAATCAAGGGGCTGTGGGTATGGAAACGAAGCTGTCGCCTCAATTGTCGCAGACCTATTAAACAAAAAAGGTATCATGGATAAGTTTCTTTATAACAGGTGACGTCACGCCGGTTTACAATGACTAGAGAAGATGACGTCACGGCGGTTCAGCAAACTACAAGAAGATGTTGAAGATGAAGTTTTTGCTAAAGGATTGACATGAACCTGTTCAAATCAATCTGGGGCCTAATGTTGGGGATATTACTACTGGGCATAAACCATCCTATCTGGGTCGGGTTAACTTCATCAGTAGTTAAGTATGTTAAAGCCCATGAAGGTAGAAGAGGGCTTAAGGCCCATGATCGGTTTAAGGCCTGTAGCCGTAAACCGGCATCGGTATGAAAACTTGTATTGTAAGTTAGGAATAAGTAGAGACCAAACCGAACACGTATATGAGCCGGTGTTGGGACTCTGTAAACCGATGGGCGTCACCCATGTATATAAGGGGACGACCCGGCGGCGGTTCAAGGACAACAGACAACAACTCGAGACTTAGGCGAAGCTTGTTTGTTCCCTAGTCATTGAAACCCCATCAATTCCATCACAACTAGACGTAGGCTTTTACCTTCATTGAAGGGGCCGAACTAGTATAAACTCTCTTGCATCCCTGTGTCCGCTTTAACCCCTTCAAGCTAACCCGTTGCGATGGCTCCACGACTAAGTCCTTTCACGAGGACATCTGCCGTGACAAAACCACGATAGAACCTATTATGTTTTCATCAATATATGAGAGTTCTTGATCCTATATTGCAAGTCTATAGTGACCTATTATGTGCTATGGTCCGTTAACCCCGAAGTGACAATAATCGGGACGGTAATGACCGTAGTTTGAGGAGTTCATGTATTCACTATGTGTTAATGCTTTGGTCTGGTACTCTATTAAAAGGAGGCCTTAATATCCCTTAGTTTCCAATAGGACCCCGCTGCCACGGGAGGGTAGGCTAAAAGATGTCATGCAAGTTCTTCTCCATACGCACGTATGACTATATTCGGAATACATGCCTACATTACATTGATGAACTGGAGCTAGTTCTGTGTCACCCGAGGTTATGACTGTTACATGATCGATCGCATCTGGCATAATTCTCCATGACCTATCCAATGCCTACGAGCTTTTCATATATTGTTCTTCGCTTATTTACTTTTCCATTGCTACTGTTACAATCACTACAAAACCCCAAAATATTACTTTTGCTACCGTTACCTTTTTGCTACCGTTATCACTACTATCATATTACTTTTCTACTAAATACCTTGCTGCAGATATTAAGTTTGGTGTTCGAATCTCGGAGCTTGTTTTTCTCCACAACGACCTTTGTCAACACACACTCGCCCGCGTCTAGCAGTTTTTTGGATCCTCCTTCTCCGCTTCGAGCGGCTTCCAGTTGTTCTTGCAGTTGACCTAATGATTCAATTAAGAGGTAAGCAACCGTGTTAACATTCTTAGTATACCATTATGTTTTCTCGATGGAGGGAAACATTACCAGGAGATGCTTTCTTGGATTTCTCCAGTTTGGCATTGGCAGGAGCTAGCTGGCTCCGACACTTTTCTGGTTCCTGAGATAACAAGCTGTTCTTCTCTGTAAGCACCTGGTTATACATTGATCCTTAAATCAGTTGTATCAACTACTTTAAGTCTCGGGGGCTACTGGTGTATGATTATTAAATCTATGCTTACCCGCATATCTTTCAGATGCTGGTCTGTGGCTCGGACAAGACCATCCCGAGCAGCTCGGATGTATGCATTAGCCGAATTGAAGGCATCAAATGCCTCTTTGGAAAAACCGGGATTACGAAGAACGACCCTCCGATGACGATGATTCATAGCGCTCTCCACTTTAGAATTCGTAACGGACATGTCATCCGAATCCTCTGTGGAAGGACAGTTCGGTGCCACTCCCGTATCAGCCCCCGTCCTTTGGGAAGGGTCCGAAACCTGACTAGTGGATGCACGTCCGGCCGGATCCCTGGACACAGTCCGACAAATACTTTTCCTGATAGAATGCAGCGAATGGCATTACAATTTGATGTGTCGATCAGAAAGGGTATTCTTGAAAAGAAAAGCTTTACCTCTTTAGCGAGGGTTCTGCCATGTTATCGTTTGCTTTACTCTTTGAAGATGCGCCAGGCGTGGGCGCTGCTCTCCTCGGAGATGCTTCTGGTGCATGTTGCGGCGCTGAGCGCCTCCCCTTTAGAACACGGAATAGTGTGGTGGGTGAGGCATAGTAAGGGAGTTCTTTCAAAAGAAAGTGCCTTTTAAATTACTTACATGCGAAGCGGGAAGGAGGTCGGGGTAATCGGCGGTGATGGGTACATCCATACTGTGATAGCTCGTCTGATAGAATATTCCATCCTCGAGTTCCACAAATAAGTCCGGATCTTCTTCATATCCGGGGTCAAGATCCCGGTTGCGATTCTCTGGCTGAGGGGTAGGGTCATGGATCCCCTCGACATCTTTTCGCCATTCCTGTTATAAGCGGATATGATACTGCCCGTCAAAAATAATCCGGGGAGAGTAGTAAAATAGTGGATTTAAAAGCTTACCCGGCTAGGAGGATTATACATGGAAAATTCGTCTCGATATTGGAGACGGGTGAACTCCTCCTTCTCCCCTTTATATAGTTCGGCCAATATTTTGGCCAGAGCGGCGGGGGTCTTCGGTCCCTTCCAACCGAAGCGTGAGGCGTCATCTTCCCCATTGTAGTGCCACATGGGTAGCCCTCTATATTGGAGTGGTTGGACCCCCCACGCTATCAAGATCGCCATTACCTCGACAATTGACAATCTAAACTGGAAAAGCATCTTAATCTTGCCCAACAGAAGACTGATCTCCGTGCTATCCTCTTCCTCGAGGCTCCGAGGATGCCAGCTATGGCGTTTCTTCAATGGAGCACTTGAAAATTCGGGAAGGCCCATATGGACAGGGTCGGGAAGAGCGACATCATCGATATAGAACCATTCGGAAGGCCACTCTTCGGAAGCCTTCTTCGGCGTGCCGGACAGGTGTCCGGCGCCGGCGATGCGCCACACTTCGGCTCCCCCACTTCAAATATTGACCCTCCTTGATTACGAGGGACGAGGCAGAACAGTCTTCTCCATATATCGAAATGGGCCTCGCAGCCCAGGAATAGCTCGCATAGAGCAACATAACCCGCAATATGCAGGATAGAGGCGGGGGTGAGACTATGCAGTTGGAGGCCGTAATACTCTAGCAGACCTCAGAGGAAGGGATGGATCGGAAATCCCACACCTCGTAACAAGAAGGGGACGAAGCATACCCGTTCCTCCCTGGATGGATTGGGGGAGTGATGACCCACAAGTATAGGGGATCTATCATAGTCCTTCGGATAAGAAAGAGTGTCGAACCCAACGAGGAGCAAAAGGAAATGATAAGCGGTTTTCAGCAAGGTATTCTCTGCAAGCACTGAAATTGTAGGTAATAGATAGTTTCGTGATAAGATACTTTGTAACGAGCAACAAGTAACAAAAGTAAATAAAGTGCAGCAAGGTAGCCCAATCCTTTTTGTAGCAAATGACAAGCTTGGAAAAACTCTTATATGATGTAAAGCGCTCTCGAGGACACATGGGAATTATCGTCAAGCTAGGTTTCATCACGATCATATGATTCGTGTTCGGTACTTTGATAATTTGGCATGTGGGTGCACCGGTGCTTGGGTGCTGCCCTTACTTGGACAAGCATCCCACTTATGATTAACCTCTATTGCAAGCATCCGCAAGTACAACAAAAGTATTAAGGTAAACCTAACCATAGCATGAAACATATGGATCCAAATCAGCCCCTTACGAAGCAACGCATAAACTAGGGTTTAAGCTTTTGTCACTCTAGCAACCCATCATCTACTTATTACTTCCCAATGCCTTCCTCTAGGCCCAAATAATGGTGAAGTGTCATGTAGTCGACGTTCACATAACACCACTAGAGGAGAGACAACATACATCTCATCAAAATATCGAACAAATACCAAATTCACATGACTACTAATAGCAAGACTTCTCCCATGTCCTCAGGACAAACGGTACTACTCACAAAGCATATTCATGTTCATAATCAGAGGGGTATTAATATGCATATAGGATCTGAACATGTGATCTTCCACGAAATAAACCAACTAGCATCAACTACAAGGAGTAATCAACACTACTAGCAACCCACAGGTACCAATCCCAGACTTAGAGAAAAGAATTGGATACAAGAGATGAACTAGGGTTTGAGAGGAGATGGTGCTGGTGAAGATGTTGATGGAGATTGACCCCCTCCCGATGAGAGGATCGTTGGTGATGACGATGGCGATGATTTCCCCCTGCCGGAGGGAAGTTTCCTCGGCAGAACAGCTTCGCTAGAGCCCTAGATTGGTTCCGCCAAGGTTCCACCTCGTGGCGGCGGAGTCTCGTCCCGAAAGCTTGCTTATGCATTTTTCCTCAATGAAGGACTCCATATAGTAGAAGATGGGCATCGGAGGGCCACCAGGGGGCCCATGAGACAGGGGCGCGCCCAGGGGGTAGGGCGCGCCCCCACCCTCGTGGCTAGGGTGTGGGCCCCCTCTGGAACTTCTTGCGCTTAGTATTTTTTATATATTCTGAAAATGACTTCCATGAAGTTTCAGGACTTTTGGAGCTGTGCAGAATAGGTCTCTAATATTTGCTCCTCTTCCAGCCCAGAATCCCAGCTGCCGGCATTCTCCCTCTTTATATAAACCTTGTAAAATAAGAGAGAATAGGCATAAGTATTGTGACATAATGTGTAGTAACAGCCCATAATGCAATAAATATCAATATAAAAGCATGATGCAAAATGGACGTATCAACTCCCCCAAGCTTAGACCTCGCTTGTCCTCAAGCGAAAGCCGAAATCGAAAAATATGTCCACATGTTTAGAGATAGAGGTGTCGATAAAAATAAAATACAGACATGAGGGCATCATGATCATTCTTAGAACAACAACTTATATAATTCTTGTCATATGATCTTCTTATGCTAGAGTAACAATTCAATCATAATTTCAAGTATGAATCATAAACTTCATTGAAAACAAACAAACTATAATCTCAGTCATTGGAGCAATTGCAATTTATCATAACATAGGAAAGAGTCAATATAAGAGCTTTTCAGCAAGTCCACATACTCAACTATCATATAGTATTTCACAATTGCTAACACTCACGCAATACTTATGGGTATGGAGTTTTAATCAGACACAAAGAAAGATAGGGGCTTATAGCTTTGCCTCCCAACGTTTTACCTCAAGGGTAATGTCAACAATAATAGTTTATGAAAACTCACATCCAATTAGCCATATACACCAGGATCTTTCCAACATATTGTGCTTGCCAAAAGGTAAAATGTAAAAAGGAATGGTGAGGATCACCACGACTCTTATGTAAGGTAGGAGATAAAAGTAAAATATATGCCCTTCGCAGAGGGAAGCAGAGGTTGTCATGCGCTTTTATGGTTGGATGCACAAAATCTCAATGCGAAAAAAATTCACTTTATATTGCCACTTGTGATATGGACCTTTATTATCCAGTCCGTCGCTTTTATTTCTTCCATATCACACGATCGTATAAAGCTTATTTTCTCCCACACTAATAAGTCATTCATATTTAGAGAGCAATTTTTATTGCTTGCACCGATGACAACTTACTTGGAGGATCTTACTCAATCCATAGGTAGATATGGTGGACTCTCATGGCAAAACTGGGTTTAGGGATATTTGGAAGCACAAGTAGTATCTCTACTTGGTGCAAAGAATTGGCTAGCATGAGAGGGAAAGGCAAGTTCAATCATGTTGGATGATCCATGGTAATATAGTTTATCTTAGATGTAAGAAAACATAACCCATTACGTTGTCTTCCTTGTCCAACATCAACTCTTTAGCATATCATATTTTAATGAGTGCTCACAATCATAAAAGATGTCCAAGATAGTATATTTATATGTGAAGACCTCTCTTTCTTTATTAGTTCCTATTAATTGCAACGATGACCAAAACTATGTTTGTCAACTCTCAACAACTTTTATTCACCATACTCTTTATATTTGAGCTCATTACTCTCCAGAAGATCCATATGATCGCTTTTATTCTTTTTATTCTTTTCTCTTCTCTTTTATTCACTCAAGATCATGGCAAAATAATCAAGCCCTTGACTCGACACTAATCTTTATTATATAGCTCACGGACTTGATTACATAGAGGGATCATAAAGCAAAACTCAAAACTAGATCATACTAAAAACTTTTATTCTACTAGATCAAAATATTATCAAAAGGATCGAATTAAGAAAGACGGTAAAGATAGAAGTGATGGTGATACGATACCGGGGCACTCCCCCAAGCTTGGCAGTTGCCAAGGGGAGTGCCCATACCCATGTGATTATATCTCCTTTTTCGGGGATGGTGATGTGATATTCTTGGCGATGATGCCCCTCAGGATACGATTCTCCTCCTCGAGCTTATTGACTTGCTGCTTGAGGTCCATTATTTCCTTTCGAAGTTTTCCTGTAAGAGCCAAAGCTCCCTACACCCAAGGGTGTTGCATAGCTGCGGGAGAACAAGTGACACTCCTTTTCATATTATCATAAGAAAGAAATATAACATTGGAAGGGATAACCGAGTTTGGGATAGCCGAGCTCTGGAAATTCCCCCATTGTGAATCCAACTCGGAAGCGAGAAGTGACTTCTTGATCCTCCTCCATGGCATCTATCCTCTTCAAATCAGCCTCCATCTCTTCCTCCGTAGCTGGCCCAAAGTGGTCAACATTGTTGTTTGTCATTGATCAAGGTGCCGGATGAGACACCCGGCTCTCCCCGACTGACTCTTGCGAAGACATCTTACTCTAATCTGCAACAACAACAACAACTTGAAACACAAACAGAGGATAATTGCGTGATATGGGAGTCAA
Organism: Triticum urartu; assembly: GCF_056163025.1. Lineage (NCBI taxonomy): Eukaryota > Viridiplantae > Streptophyta > Magnoliopsida > Poales > Poaceae > Triticum > Triticum urartu. The sequence continues at coordinate 426,656,901 of NC_141876.1, forward strand.
AACCTTCAGGGGATTATATAATGAATTTTTACCGACCAAAATACATAACGTGTAAGAAAACGGAGTCCGGAGAGCGCACGAGGTGCCCACGAGGCAGGGGGCGCGCCCAGGGGGGTAGGGTGCGCCCTCCACCCTCGTGGAGCCCTCGTGTCCTTCCCGGACTGCTTCTTATTTTTCTATTTTTCTAAATATTTCAAAACGGAGAAAAATTGCCATTAGAACTGTTTTGGAGTCGGTTTACTTACCGTACCACATACCTATTCCTTTTAGGAGTCTGAAACGTTCCGGAAAGTGTCCCTTATGTATTCCTCCAGGGTTACGGTTTCAATAACATTGGTTTCAACATTTATAGGATTACCTGAGATATAATGTTTGATTCTTTGACCATTCACCACCTTCGGATTTGTGCCTTCGAAGTTGTTGATTCTTATGGCACCGGAACGATAGACCTCCTCGATAACGTAAGGACCTTCCCATTTAGAGAGAAGCTTTCCTGCAAAAAATCTTAAACGAGAGTTGTATAGCAATACATAGTCACCTACATTAAACTCACGTTTTTGTATCCTTTTGGCATGCCATCTTTTAACTTTTTCTTTGAACAATTTGGCATTCTCATAGGCTTAGGTTCTCCATTCATCAAGTGAGCTAATGTCAAATAACCTCTTCTCACCAGCAAGTTTGAAATCATAATTGAGCTCTTTAATAGCCCAATAAGCCTTATGTTCTAGTTCGAGAGGTAAGTGACATGCTTTTCCATAAACCATTTTATACAGAGACATACCATATGATTTTTATATGCAGTTCTATAGGCCCATAATGCATCATCAAGTTTCTTGGACCAATTCTTTCTAGATTTATTAACAATCTTTTGCAAAATTAATTTGAGTTCTCTATTACTCAATTCTACTTGACCACTAGACTGTGGGTGATAAGGAGATGCAATTCTATGATTAACATCATACTTAGCAAGCATTTTATGGAAAGCACCATGAATAAAATGTGAACCACCATCAGTCATTAAATATCTAGGGACTCCAAACCTCGGAAAAATAACTTCTTTGAGCATCTTAATAGAGGTCTTATGATCAGCACTACTAGTTGGAATAGCTTCTACCCACTTAGTAACACAATCAACAGCAACTAAAATATGTGTATATCCATTACAGGCAGGAAAAGGTCCCATATAATCAAAGCCCCAAACATCAAATGGTTCAATAACAAGTGAATAATTCATAGGAATTTCTTGACGTCTACTAATAATACTAATTCTTTGAAATTCATCACAAGATAAGACAAACTTACAGGCATCCTTGAAGAGAATAGGCCAATAAAAACCGGATTGCAATACCTTATGTGCAGTTCTGTCTCCAGCGTGGTGTCCCCCATAAGCTTCGGAGTGACACTTGCGTAGGATGTGTTCCTATTCATGCTCAAGTACACAACGTCTAATAACACCATCTACTCCTTCTTTATAAAGGTGTGGGTTATCCCCAAAGTAATGTCGTAAATCATAGAAAAACTTTTTCTTTTGCTGGTATGTGAAACTAGGTGGTATAAACTTAGCAACAATGTAATTAGCATAATCAGCATACCATGGAGCAGTGTGAAAAGCATTTATGACATTTAATTGTTCATCAGGAAAGCTATCATCAATAGGTAGTGGGTCATCAAGAACATTTTCCAACCTAGACAAGTTATCTGCAACGGGGTTCTCAGCTCCCCTTCTATCAATAATATGAAAATCAAATTCTTGTAGCAAGAGAACCCATCTAATAAGTCTAGGTTTAGCATCTTTCTTTTCCATAAGATATTTAATAGCAGCATGATCAGTGTGAATAGTTACTTTAGAATCAACAATATAAGGTCTAAACTTATCACAAGCAAATACAACTGCTAAGAATTATTTTTCGGTTGTAGCATAATTTCTCTGGGCATTGTCTAGAGTTTTACTAGCATATTGAATAACATTTAATTTCTTATCAACTCTTTGCCCTAGAACAGCACCTACAACATAATCACTAGCATCACACATAATTTCAAAAGGTAAATTCCAATCAGGTGGCTGAACAATAGGTGCAGAGATTAATGCTTTCTTAAGTATTTCAAAGGGTTCTACACAAACATCATCAAAGACGAATGGTATATCTTTTTGTAATAAATTAGTCAGAGGCCAAGAAATTTTTGAGAAGTCCTTAATGAACCTCCTATAAAAACCGGCATGGCCAAGGAAACTTCTTATACCTTTGATGTCCTTGGGACACGACATCTTTTCAATAGCATCAACATTAGCTTTATCAACTTCGATGCCTCTTTCAGAAATTTTGTGCCCCAAGACAATACCTTCATTAACCATAAAGTGGCATTTCTCCCAATTCAAGACAAGGTTAGTTTCTTCACATCTCTGCAAATCTCGATGAAGGTTGCTTAAGCAATCATCAAAAGAGGATCCATAAACGGAGAAATCATCCATGAATACCTCACATATCTTTTCACGAAAATCAGAAAATATAGCCATCATGCATCTTTGAAAGGTAGCAGGTGCATTACATAAACCAAAAGGCATACGTCTATAAGCAAAAGTACTGAAAGGGCAAGTAAAAGTGGTCTTAGATTGATCATCAGCTGACACAAGTATTTGAGAGAAACCAGAATAACCATCTAGAAAGCAAAAATGTGTATGTTTGGATAATCTTTCTAGCATTTGATCAATGAAAGGTAAGGGGTAATGACCCGTACTCAATTGAGCCGGCGTCGGGGCCCCATCATGCATCGTCGATGTAGAGCTTGCCGTGACGACTCTTGGTCATCCGGCCCACAGCGTATCCCTTGATCCCTTCGAAGTTGCCCTTCAAGAACTCAAAACCACCGTGCGCGAGCCCCACGGTGGGCGCCAACTGTCATGGAATTGTCACGACAGATGTCCTCATGGAAGGACTTAGTTGTGGAGCCATTGCGACATGATTAGCTTAAAGGGGTTAAATGGGACAAAGTACACGAGGAGTTATACTGGTTCGGCCCCTTGCGGTGAAGGTAAAAGCCTAATCCAGTTTGAGGTGGTGTTACTAGGGTTTCGATTACCAGGGAGCGAATACGCTTTGCCTGGCTTTCGATCTGTTGTTTCTTGCCCTAAACCGCTGTCAGGTCGTCCCCTCATATACATGGGTTGACGCCCTGTGGCCTACAGAGTCCCGGCTGGCTCATACAAACGTGTCCGGCTCGGTAACTTATCTTACATGCCTTACAACTCAAGTCACATATACATGGCAGTTTATACTCGCGGGCCTTAAGCCGCCTTTCGGTTTGGGCCCTTTAGTAGGCCTACTTCATGAACCGCCATTTTCAACATACTATTGGGCTATGTCTAGATGAACCGCCATTGGGATAACCCGACCCCTCCTGGGCGGGTCATATCCAATATTCATATCCCCAACAGGCAGGGTGTCGGAGCGGGGTCTAGATTGGTTTTTGGTGGCTACAGCACCCTGGTGGGTTGTGCCCAGGGGTGGGCATAAAAACTGATGAACCGAACGCCGAACCGAAACCGCAACAAAAAAACACAATTTTCTGTTTTTATCAGTGGTGCATAAAAATTCGGTTTCTACACTCACTAACCGAACTAAGTTTGGTAGGTTCGGTATTATTTTCGGTTAACCGTATAGAAACCGAACAGTGGGTACGTATGCCAGTCTGTGTCGCTAAGGTGTATGCACCGCGTGCGGCTGGAGGCCACATGTGTGCAAGCCATACAACCAACATCCATGCAGGACCCAAAAGAAGCTCAGCCACCCGCATGAGTTTGTGGGCTTATTTTTTTATTTTTTGAGTTGACTTAGTGGGCTTCTTGGTATAATACGGAGCGACCGGCTGGCAACACACCCATGTTTAGTCCCACCGCGTTTGTTTAAGGAGAAGTAGGCAGCAAATCATCTATATAAGAGGCCATCCATGGGTGGTGTAAGGCACTAGCGCAAAGCTCACTACTCATGTCCCGGTGCATTGGTATATACCGAAACCAAGCCGAATTTTTCGGTTAGCCGAAATATCGGTTACCTATTTTCCACTGCCATTTTCTGTTTCCTGTTTAGCAAACCGAATTTAATAAAAAACCGAATGGTGAAAACTGAATCTTCGATTTCTACCGAACACACAGGCCTAGTTGTGCCCCCCTCGGGGCATCCCCCAGGTGCTGCTCTGGCCCATTGGATGTCTTCTGGTCCATAAAAAATCCACAGAAAGTTTCATGGTGTTTGGACTCTGTTTGATATTGATTTCCTGGGATGTAAAAAGCAAACAAAAAACTGCAACTGGCACTGGGCACTGGGTCAATAGGTTGTCCCAAAAATGATATAAATTTGCTATAAAATGATTGTAGAACATCCAAGAATGATAATTTAACAACATGAATACTTCATAAATTATAGATACGTTGGAGACGTGTCAAAGTGCTGCCAGATCGTGAAGACTGCACACTTGCAACCAAGTAGAGAGGTCATGCTTTCGGTCTTCGGTTGGAGGGATTGTTCGTGGGTGGTACAAGGGACTCCAATCTACATCGGCATGTTCTTATTTCGCTGCAACTCGGTGACGGTAATGATCGTGATCCCAGTCCATTACGCATCTTCATATTGATCTTGGGTGATCGTAGGTGCAAAATATTTGCTTTCTACTACATTTACCAACAGCGGCATCATGAGCGGTTTTATGAGTAGATGCGGGTTGCGATCTAGATCACATGTGATTGTGAGGGTTGATGTTCTTGCTATGCTTCCCTCGAGTGTTGCTTCAGTTCAATTCATCAATGGCATGGTGTTGCTTCTTAATTACAAGGTTTGTACAATCGATCGCCTCTGGCTGTCGACGATCTGCTAACAGTTCCTTAGGCTTCACCATAGTTTAGAATAGTGAACCTAGCGCACACAAGAGGGTGCCAAAGATGGATGATCTTCTAGGGGGTCACGCGTATTTGATGAAGTTTAGTGTGGGGATAGAGATTTTTAATTAAGTCTCTTGTTTCGCACACCAAAAAACTTAATCTAGCATCAAGTACCATTGCCTAAATTGTGGGCTTAGGTAGCTAGTATTACTTGTCAAAACAGGTTAACCGCGTAACTAAAATTTTGCTAAAACCGATAGAGGACGTCTATGTTGGTTTTGTAGGGTATGCATATGATGTGGTACGAGACCCTCTTGCTCAAGTCATACGACCAACTGCATCTCCAAGCCGGCAAGGGGAGAAGGGCTCATATACTACATCTCCAGGCCGGCGAGATGAGAAGGGCTGATACTATAATACATAGATGAAATCTTCTCCATACAGAACAAAAACCAAATCAACAATCTGTTGAACTGTTTAAATAGGTACCATGGAATAAAGGGTGATCGAACCTCAAAATTAAATCCATGAAAGCTTCATGGTACATAACACCAATTACAGAGATCTCACCATGGATCTACTGGAACCTCGTCGTGGTCACCCTGAGAAGGCATCCTTCCCATCGTCTCCATGCCAGCCCCTCTGAACCACCTAAAGGAGCTCCTTGCATCGTTGTCGGTGTCAAAACCAGCGGATCTCGGGTAGGGGGTCCCGAACTATGCGTCAAAGGCGGATGGTAACAGGAGGCAGGGGACACGATGTTTACCCAGGTTCGGGCCCTCTCGATGGAGGTAATACCCTATGTCCTGCTTGATTGATCTTGATGATATGAGTATTACAAGAGTTGATCTACCACGACATCGTAGAGGCTAAACCCTAGAATCTAGCCTATGGTATGATTGTTGTTGCCCTATGGACTAAACCCTCCGGTTTATATAGACACCGGAGGGGGCTAGGGTTACACAGAGTCGGTTACATGGGAGGAGATCTACATATCTGTATTGCCAAGCTTGCCTTCCACGCCAAGGAGAGTCCCATACGGACACAGGACGAAGTCTTCAATCTTGTATCTTCATAGTCCAACAGTCCAGCCAAAGGATATAGTGCGGCTATCTAGAGACGCCCTAATCCAGGACTCCCTCAGTAACCCCTGAACCAGGCTTCAATGACGATGAGTCTGGCACGCAGATTTTTCTTCGGCGTTGCAAGGCGGGTTCTTCTTCCGAATACTCCATAAAATATTTTGATCACAAGGATAGTGTCCGACTCTGCAAAACAAGTTCCACATACCATCGTAGAGAGAATAATATTTCCACAAATCTAATCCGTTGACACGTTTGACAGCATGACATCATGCCATGGCTCGGTCATTATTCGAACCATTTTCTCAACCAGCACTGCGCATATCGCGAGGCGGTTTTCTTGACACGTCTTGTCGAAGCAGAGATCGTGTCCCCCTTATTACGGGATTCTCATCAATATGGACGTGGGTAACCCAATCGTGCCCGTTGGTATGACTCCTCGATTTTAGGCAAGTCCCAAATGGCCACAAGGAGGACGCTTGATATTCACCCTCTTTATAAAGAGGCCAAGGCATGTCCTTTTTTTCCCTCTCGTGCTCAATCGAATCCTTCCCCTGCCTCGAGTTCCAACACCCAAGGCTCAGGTCAGGCGCTTCGGACCTTCAACCATGTCCGGATACAACCCTCAAGGTCGGTGGATGCCCTCCTCTGTCACAGAGGAAGACATCAAGAAGCTAAGAGAGGCCAGGCATCTGACCGCCGAAATCTCGCACAGGCTGCCTGCCCGAGGGCAGGCCATCCCCACTCCCGAACCCAATGAGAGTGTTGTATTCGTCTCTCACTTCCTCCGAGGGCTAGGCCTCGCTCTGGATCCCTTTGTTAGGGGGCTCATGTTCTATTATGGGCTGGATTTCCATGACTTGGCCCCGGATTCCCTCCTTCACATCTCGTCGTTCATCGTCGTGTGTGAGGCCTTCCTCCGCATTACCCCACACTTCGGCCTATGGCTGAAGACCTTCAATGTGAAGCCGAAGATGATCGAGGGGCGGCACGCAGAGTGTGGAGGTGCCGTAATAAGCAAAAGCGCTGTTGCTCCATGACCAGAGGGTTCCTTCCCAGAGGTGTCCAGTTTGTGGCAGCAGGAGTGGTTTTATATCACAACTCCCCGGAGTACCAAGTGGGTAGCCGCCCCTGCCTTTCGCTCGGGCCCCCCACCACAACTGACGTCATGGATCAACAAGGGGCTGAACTGGGGGCCAGTAAATGATGTGCCGATATTGCAGACTCGCATCCGAGATCTCCTTGGGAGAGATGTCAGCCTGGTCACGGTAATGCAAGTCATGCTAGTTCGTCGAGTCCCGCCTGGCAAACGTTGACCCCTTCGTATGTGGGAATTCAACCCGGAAGGACCACGAACTATTCAGCACTTCCTCGGCATGACGCTTGAAGAGATGTACAAATTGTTCTTCGGACCCCGAATAAAGTGTCCGGACACCACCGAGGATGTGGGTCTGAGCTGTAATCGCCCAGATACCCAAGTAAGTAATCCCATGGCCGAACACACTGTCTTTTTATTTATCATAACATCATTCTGAAAAGTCGCTCTTTGACCAGGACTGGGTAACAAAGGCGAAGATGATCAGGTTTTTGCCCCCCTTCCCAAAGGCTCAGCCAATTCAGTACTAGCCAGAATGCTCGAGTCGGCGCCTTATCAGGCGCCCTCAGGGGAAGATAAAGGGGGAATAAAGAGGCTGAAAGCAGGCCTCACTCATTATTCATCCAAACCGGGGGAATTAGCGCCTCCACAAAGGAGGATAACCAGGGAGAAGAATATGAAATTCCCTCTCCCCAAGGAAGGAAGAGGACCACCTCTGAAGACCCAGAAACAAAGGTTTCCAAACGGGGGAAGAAATCTTCGCCAGAGGGTCCTGCCACGGAGGGTACTCTTGCCCCACAGTGCGCGCAAGGGGATCAGCCCTCGTCCGAGCTGTAAGTAAACAAAAAGTACTTAATAGTGAAAATATCCTACCTTACTTCTGAAGACAATAACCGAAGCTTATATTTTGTAGTTCGGATCATAGCCCTTCTCGACAGAGTTCGTCTTCGGGGGATCTTCTTCCGGAGATGATGGAGAGCGAAACACCTCCCCATGCCACCCCGCCTCATGAGGCGGGCGACCCTGAAGTGTCGTCATGGAGGGTTTCTCCTGATACTCCAAGGCCATAGGGTAATCCTTCGGCCACCCGAAGTCCTCAGTATTCGGCTCCTAAAGAGATCAACAAAAAGAGTCCGGAACCGTCCGGTGTGCGATCGGATGCACTGAAGGATCTTCTGGAGCAAGCAGCCATCTCATAAGCGCATCGTATGCTAATGGGTACGGTGATTGAGAGGATTTCATCCGCCGAATGCGGGTTGCATGAAGCTTTTATGAGTCTGCCGAAAGGCTTTGAGGTACGTGAAATAGTGTATGTTTTTGACAGTACCACACACATTAGGTATGCCCTATGCAGATAGTAGCCCCTGAGACTCTGGTTGCTGTCGAGAACGGTGGCAAACAAAGGATCATAGTCCCAGGTAATAATCAGGCCGCCTTCATGTGCAGGTGGCTGAAGGTCCGGTGGCTAGCCGGACTGGTGAGTTTGCCGAGCTGAAGCGGTAACTTGATGCGGTAGATGCCGGCATCATGCTTGTCAACAAGCGGCTCGACGAGGCACGGGGTATGTGATTTCTCCGGTGATCGACAAATAGTAAGAGGAGCATGATGCTAGTATCTTTAATATGTTGTGACTGCAGATGGAGCTGCCGCAGTGGAGACCCTTCGGGCGGAAATTGCCCGAGCCAAGGAACAAGCCAGGAATAGTGATGCAGCCTCTCTAAAGGAGGTCGAAGAGCTGAGGGCCGAACAGGCTGCGCATTGCCAAAGCAAGGAAAATATAGCCAAGATGGCCGTTGAGTTGAAAGATGCCGCCGACCATTACCAGCTTCTTGAAAAAGAAAGCTGGGCGAAGGCGGCGGACCTGGAGAAGGCCATGGTAGCAGCCAAGGAAGCCTGCTCTAAAATCAGAGCGGTGAAGGAGGAGCTGCGTCAAGCTGGAGATATCGCGGTTGGGAAGCCCTTTTTGTCGCGGACGAAGTTCGGAGATCCAAAGTATGCCCCTCTTAATCAACTATGGAGTTCTGCAGACACGTACGTGGATTTGACAGCAAGTGCTGCTGATGCGGCCGAGTACTTCAAGGATAAAATATGATCGTGAAGTGGAGAAGATGTGCTGGTCGCAGTTCCATGTTCTAGTGTGTCCGCTGTTGCTGAATGAGCGAATGGCCGAATGGGCCGACCACCATAGGTTGTCCGGGCTTGCCATGAGGTCTGTTGTGGATCATCTATGGCCGGAAGGGCCAATGCCAAATAGTTATTTTAGTTTAGTGCAACCGTTCCTTGGTGATGTGCCGCACATCGACGCGATGAAGAGGTCGGCGTGCATAGAGGGTGCGCGTATGGCAGTTGCCTGTGTCAAGACATACTGGGCAGAGATGGAGGCCACCGCTATTGCAACCCAGAGTTCGGCCGTAGGCCGAGTATCTGTCGAGCACTACTTTGAAGAAGTCCTTGAAGGTGCTCGTTCAATAGAAGCTCAGTGCTCGAAGAATATTACGTTCTAGTGACATGTATTCCCATTGTAAAAACAATGTTTTATTGGATTATGAAGGCTGTGTTTATACTTTTGCCTGAAAGTATTATGATGCCTCTTGTGCGGCCGTTTATGTATATAACCTGGAAGTTTGCAGTTGTCGGCTTCAGCCCCCACGCATATAATGCGGGGGTGTTCGCAAAAAATGCGTGTTTACACTTGATCCAACGTCTTGGTCCATTAAGGAGGTGGTAGCGCAGCGAACGAGGCAATCGGATTATATTGCTTTAACACTTTCACTTAGCCATAGGAGTTTGACGGCGGGACTACTATATAGCCCCTGGTACCTCCGCGCTCGTCCAAATATGGTGCGCGTTTGTACATGACCGGGAAACGGCCCTTCGTTAATGTGGAGGAATCCCAAAGATTCCGCTAAGTCATCGAGTGATTGACTAGTCTCGCGCTTTATCATGACAGTCAGTTTTCGGCTTTCTCTACTGAGGTGCTCATCCGGATGAACCAGGGCACAATTGTCAGAGTAATGGGCCACGGGTAGGCCAACCCGAGTCCCATGACCTTTCAAGACATCGGGGCAGGCTGCGCCCCTCAAGACCCCAGGACAAAGAGCCGCCTCCTGAGGAGTCGACGGCAAGGCGGCCGACTGCCCGCTCACGACCGAGTCCCAGGGACGACTTCCCGAGAAGCCGGCTTTGGGGAGTCGGCCTATGACTCCAACAAACCCCATGACCTCATCAAAGGGGACGAGGCAGGGGCGTGGCTATAGTAAAACCCACCCCGCCCCTCACCAAGGGCAGGCATGGCCACAACATGCCGTACCCCGGAAGATCTCTGTGCGGCGTGACACTGTTGCCATGCCGGCCCTGACATCAGCACCGCAGGGCCGAATCCTGCACCCATGATGGCTTGTCTGTACGGCCTGGAGGCAGCAGGGCCCGCCAGTCAGTGAGACCTCGGGAGACGGCGGGAGAACCACTAGTTGGACCCGTCGGGAGTCGGCCCGGGGGAGTCGGCCGAGCCCTCCCCCGGGGTCCACGCGCCATTAATCAAGATGTGATGGGGAGAGGCAACAGTGATCGCCCGCCGGGCGGCGGGGCTGTTGCCATGACCTCATAATCAAGCCCGCGTCATCAGAAGCATGGCTACAATAAGCAGCAGCCGGCAAGACCCGCCAGCGGCGGACGCGGGCTGTCGGCTCCGTACCCGGGTCGACAGAGAAGACGGAGGCCAGAGACACTGACGGCTGGGCCCGCGCCCAGCCGGATTACCATTGTACCCCTGGGGTGTAGGCTTATATAAACCCCCCAGGGCACCCATGCAAAGGGTGGGAACCCATTAGCTCTAGACCAGATCATATAGAAGGGAGAGAGCTAGCCTTGCCCTCTCCTACCACCAGAAAACAGCTCAAGGAGCAACCGTGTAAGCACTTTGCCATAGTGATCATGCGGAGACCCCACAGAGCAACAGTAGGGGTATTATCTCCCCGGAGAGCCCCAAAGCTGGGTAAGATTCGCCGGCATGCATGTCTTTGCCTCATCCCGTTTCCAGGCACCGGCGACGTTCTACTCAGCCGCACCATGATAAGCCATCCGTTGGCATATGTCGCACCAAACCCCCGACATTTGGCTCCCGCGTGGTGCACCGCCATCCAGAGATCTGTTCTGGATGGGAACCCTTTTCCTCCCTGGCGAGCGCAGCCAGCCAGGCACGCCAGATGGAGTTTGCACCGACGCGCTAAGCGGTGTTGAGATCGCCTGCGCGGTCAGCTCATTGGCCGAACTCGTCGGCGAGGTCCGCCTCTCCGACGGACCTGCATCCAACGCAGGCACGGACGACCCCGAGAACCTCCTCGCGGGCCTCCTCGATCAACTCCACGTTTCCGGCGAGCCTGCCGTAGACTTGGAGTCCGTAGGCTCCACCGACCTGATGCTGGTCGATGCCGACACCGCGTTGCTCGACGCGTTCCCCACCAACATGGTGGTCTACGACGAACCTCTCCCCCATGCAGAGAGTGACGGAAGCATCGTCACTGAGGTGCTAGTCATCGGTGATGACGAGTTCCCCGACGGAGGAGCGCCCGACTCACTCGGCGCGGCGCTGCAAGACCTAACCGCGCCCCTTCCAGAAGACGCTGACACAGAGACGTTGGAGGCGCGCCGCCTTCATCTCGTTGAAGGCGCGAAGAAGCTGGCCAGCATGAGGCGCTTGTCAGAAGCCTACCAGCGGGAGATGGATCATGCCGTCGGCGGCTCGCCGGCCCCGACGGAGCCCAGCCGCCTTGGCACGGTCCGGCAGCGCGGAGTAGCCATCGCCAACCTGTTTGGGGCAAACCGCCCTGTGTACGCTACAACAGCAGAGAACATCCGAGCTGCCCAGGCAGCGGCGGATGAGCTGGACAATTTCGAGGGCGAAGAACGCCGCCTCATGATGGAGCGAGTCCAACGGCTTCTCGACGCGGCCGCTGCACAGAACGAGGCCGGCTGCCGCGCGGAGGCGCCTCAACGGCCCAACGACGACCTTCACCGAGACCAAGGCGCAACCTCTCGGACGCCGACTGGCGGCGGTCGAGGAAGAAGAGACAAGGAGCCGACTGTCAGCCACAGTCGGACTCGCATTACCATAGAGCGCGACCGAGATGGCCGCCCAAGGGCAGTGGAACGACGGGACAACTGTCAACCTCCCCCTCCCCGCAAGGAGAGGCGAGTCTCCCTGCCGCCTGTTGACCATCCGACTCTCGGTGACCGCCTTGGCCGCCGAGAGGGAGTTGGAGAGAACGACGCCCGCCATCGGATCGACCGACTCCACCGATCCTTAGCACTGGAAGAAGAAGACGAGCTGGGTCCGCCTTGTTTCGGGCCCCGCATTCGGGACGAGCCCTTTCCCAGAGGGTTCACGCTCCCAAGAGACACGCCCAAGTATACCGGCTCTGTGAAGCCGGAAGACTGGCTAGTCGACTACTCCACGGCTGTCAGCATAGCAATCGGCAACAAGCGTGTCGCCGTAAAGTACGTTCCGCTCATGCTCTAGGGCACGGCCCGGACGTGGCTGAACAGCCTAAAGCCCTGCTGCATCAACAGCTGGGTCGACTTCACCGAAGCGTTCGTCTGCAACTTCACCAGCACGTACAAGCGTCCTCCCAAGCCTCGACAGCTCTCCTAGTGCGTGCAAGGCCCCGACGAGTCGACTCGCGATTACCTCACGCGTTGGGCCGAGCTCTGAAACTCCTGCGAGGGCGTGCACGAGGTGCATGCCATCGAGTACTTCACGGCCGAGTGCAGAGAAGGCACCCTCCTCAAGCACAAGCTCCTTTGCGACGAGCCAGAAACCCTCGACGAGCTGCAGATCATAGCGGACAAGTACGCCACGGCCGACTCCTCCATGAAGGCGGAAATTCAAATCAACACAACTGGCAAAGTGGCACCTCAAGCTCCAAGAACTCCGGCGGCAGACGCCGGCCGGCAACAACAGCAGGGCGACAACAAGAGCAAGGCCCCGCAGCCGGCTTCCAGCAGCCGGCAGGTCACGACCGTCGAAGCCCAGCGGCCAGAAGAGCAGCCCCTGCCCAAGCGACAGAAAGGCGGCAAGCCAAACTGGTTGCCGGCCTTCTCCTATGAGCAGACCTTGGATGGACCTTGCAAGTTCCACAGCGGTGCAAAGCCGTCGAATCACACCACCCGGAAGTGCCACTGGCTCACCAAGATCGCCAAGGGAGACGGCCTCCTACCTCCCCCGCCTGCTGGGCAGCCGGCTCCGCCTCCGCCCCAGCAGCCGGCTGTTAGGCCAGTCGGCGCAATACAAGACGAATACCCTGAAGAGCATGGAGCCTATGTAGTGTTCACCAGTGTGGCTGATGATCGACGCAGCAGGCGGCTACAGCGACAAGAGGTGAATGTGGTAGCATCAGAAACGCCAGAGTTCATGCACTGGTCTGAGAAGCCCATCAGCTGTAGCAGGGCTGACCACCCAGAGGTGATGCCGAGTCCGGGCTCCTACGCCTTGGTCCTGGACGCCACCTTTGCTATGGGCAAACGAGCCGCGCGTTTCTCGCGAGTTCTGATAGATGGGGCCAGCAGCATCAATATCCTATACAAGGACACCATGGAGAAGTTAGGGATCAAGCAAAGACAGCTTCAGAGCAGCCGAACTGTGTTCCACGACATTGTTCCTGGGCCTTTCTTCTCGCCAATCGGCAAGATCCTGATGGACGTCCTCTTTGGGGACAAAGATCACTTCCGTAGAGAGCCTGTTTGGTTTGAGGTGGTAGATCTTGAGAGCCCATACCATGCGCTGCTTGGCCGACCTGCCTTGGCCAAGTTCATGGCGGTCCCCCACTACGCCTACCTCAAGATGAAGATGCCCAGTTCCAAGGGAATTCTGATTGTGGCTGGCGACTACCGGAAGTCGTCTGCTTGCGCAGCAGAGAGTAGTCGGCTGGCCGAGTCCTTGGTAATCGCGGTTGAGAAGCGGCTCCTTGAGAGAGTTGTGGCGATGGCCGGCAAGCAGCCTGAGGTGTCGCCCAACCTGAAAGAGTCGGAGGCTGAAGGTTCGTTCAAACCGGCCAAAGAGACAAAGAAGATACCATTGGACCCGGAGCACCCAGAGAGGTACGCCGTTGTAGGAGCAAACCTCGACAGCAAATAGGAAGGCGAGCTCGTCGATTTCCTCCGTGAGAATCGAGACATCTTTGCATGGTCCCCCAAAGACATGCCAGGTGTACCGACGGAATTCGCCGAGCACAAGTTACATGTCCGATCTGATGCAAAGCCGGTCAGGCAGCCCCTGCGCCGCCTATCAGAAGAGAAGAGAAGAGTTGTCGGAGAAGAGATAGCCCGACTCCTAGCAACCAGCTTCATTATGGAAGTGTTCTTTCCAGAATGGCTAGCAAACCCGGTCCTGGTACTAAAGAAGAACAAGCAGTGGCGAATGTGTATTGACTACACGAGCCTCAACAAGGCCTGCCCCAAGGACCCGTTTTCTCTACCAAGAATCGATCAGGTGATAGACTCCACAGCCGGATGCGAGATATTGAGTTTTTTGGATGTATATTCAGGATATCACCAAATCAAGCTAAACCCGGCTGACAGACTGAAAACCGCCTTCATCACGCCGTTTGGAGCCTTCTGCTACCTCACCATGACGTTTGGCTTAAGGAATGCCGGCGCCACCTTTCAGCGTTGTATGCAGAATTGCCTCCTCAAGCAGCTCGACAGGAACGCCCACGTTTACGTGGACGACGTGGTGGTGAAGACGGAAAAGCGTGGGACACTGCTGGAAGACCTCAAGGAGACTTTTGAGAACCTGCGCCGGTTCCAGATCAAGCTCAACCCCGAGAAATGTGTCTTCGGAGTACCAGCCGGCCAGCTGCTAGGTTTCCTGGTCTCTGAACGCGGCATAGAATGCAACCCAGTAAAAATCAAGGCCATTGAGAGAATGGAGGTACCCAGCCGACTGCTGGATGTGCAGAAGTTCACCGGCTTCTTAGCGTCCATCAGCCGATTCATCAGTCGGCTAGGCGAGAAAGCTCTCCCCTTATAACAACTCATGAAGAAGACCACCTTTTTCGAGTGGAACCATAAGGCGGACGAAGCTTTTCACCAGTTGAAGAAGATGCTGACTACCCCACCCGTCCTGGCGGCTCCAACTCCCAAGGAACCTATGCTCCTGTACAACGCCGCCACCAGCCGAGTAGTCAGCACAGTCATTATAGTGGAGCGCAAGGAGGAAGGCAAGGCGCTGCCTGTCCAGAGACCGGTATATTACCTGAGCGAGGTACTATCGACCTCCAAGTAGAACTACCCCCACTACCAGAAGATGTGCTATGGCGTACACTTTGCTGCCAAGAAATTGAAGCCTTACTTTCAAGAGCATCCAATCACGGTGGTCTGCACGGCCCCACTTGCCGAGATCATCGGTAGCCGAGATGCTTCTGGTCGAGTGGCCAAGTGGGCCATAGAGCTGGCTCCTTACACCATCCACTACCAGCCCCACACTGCCATCAAGTCACAAGCACTGGCCGACTTCCTCGTCGACTAGGCCGAGACCCAGTACCTACCTCCAGCACCTGACTCCACCCATTGGCGGATGCATTTCGACGGCTCCAAGATGCGCACTGGCTTGGGAGCCGGCGTCGTCCTCACCTCTCCCAAAGGCGACAAGCTCAAGCATGCGCTGCAAATCCACTTTGCCGCCTCCAATAATGTCGCCGAGTAAGAGGCGCTCATTCACGGGCTCCGACTTGCCAAAGAGCTTGGCATCCGCCGGATCTTGTGTTATGGCGACTCGGACCTAGTGGTCCAGCAATCATCTGGCGACTGGGACGCGAAAGATGCAAACATGGCGAGCTACTGTTTCCTCGTGCAGCAACATGGCGAGCTACATTTCAAAGGGTGCGAGTTCCTTCATGTGCCAAGGAATGACAACGACCAAGCAGATGCATTGGCACGAATCGGCTCTACCCGCCAAGCAATACCATCTGGTGTCACCCTTCAACGCCTCCTCAAGCCGTCTATCAAGCCTTCACCAGAATCAGACTTCATTTTTGTGCCAGCTCCTCCCGAAGACGTCGGATCCGACTCCAGAGCTCCGGCAGTCGGAACAAGGATTTTGGCGGAAGACCCCAAAGCTGCCACAGCCAAACCCGGCCCGGGGACTGCGGTGGCGGACTCGAAGACTCTAGAACTTGGCCCAAGGACCGCGCCAGTCGGCCTGAGGACTTCAACAACCCAGCAAGAGGCTGTTGACTCCACCCTGCCGCCTCCCAGCCCAACCGCCCTCGTCCAAGTCGCAGTTTTGGCAGTCGAAGAAATAGCAGCACCCTCATGGGCCCAGCCCATCCTCAAATTCCTGATGAACAAAGAGCTGCCGACCGATGAAACTTCAGCTCGGCAAATACAACGCCGGGTGGCAGCCTACACCATAGTCAACAGAGAGCTGGTCAGGCGCAGCGTCACTGGTGTGTACCAGCGCTGCGTAGAGCCAGAGCAAGGCCAAGCGATTCTCAAAGACATCCATCAAGGCGAGTGCGGCCACCATGCGGCTTCAAGCGCACTCGTCACCAAAGCCTTTCGACACGGTTTCTTCTGGCCAACTGCCTTGGAAGAGGCCAAGGAGCTGGTCCAAAAATGCAAAGGGTGTCAGAAGTTCAGCTCCAAGCCGCACCAGCCAGCTTCTGCACTCAAGACCATCCCCATTGCCTGGCCTTTCGCAGTTTGGGGTCTAGACATGGTGGGACCATTCAAAACAGCACGAGGTGGTTTTACTCACTTACTTTTCGCAGTGGACAAGTTCACCAAGTGGATAGAAGCAAAGCCAATCAAGAAGCTGAACGGTCCGACTGCCGTAACTTTCATCTCCGATATCACAATTCGGTACGGCATACCACATAGCATCACCACCGACAACGACACAAATTTGGCCAAAGGCGCCTTGGCCCGTTTTTGCGCAACACAGGGCATCCGATTGGACCTAGCATCCGTCGCCCATCCGCAGTCAAACGGCCAAGTGGAGCGAGCAAACGGCCTCATCCTGTCCGGCATCAAGCCTCGGTTGATCGAGCCTCTAGAGTGCTCGGCTGGCTGTTGGCTCGACGAGCTGCCAGCCGTCCTCTGGAGTCTGCGCACGACTCCAAACAAGTCAATCGGCTTCACGCCCTTCTTCCTCGTCTACAGTGCCGAAGCCATCATCCCAACGGACATAGAGTTCGACTCCCCATGAGTCACCATGTACACCAAGGAGGAAGCAGAAGAAGCATGACAAGACGGCGTCGATCTGCTGGAAGAGGGCCGGCTGTTGGCACTCAGCCGGTCCAGCATCTACCAGCAGAGCCTGCGCTGATACCACAACAGGAAGGTTAGGCCAAGATCTTTCCAAGAAGGTGACCTTGTGGTCCGGCTGATCCAGCAAACAGCCGGCCAGCACAAGCTGTTGGCGCCTTGGGAAGGCCCTTTCATCATCAGCAAAGTACCGGGCAACGATTCCTACTTCCTGATCGACGCTTAGAAGCCCCGAGCATGCAAGAGGGACGACTCCGGCAAGGAGACAGAGCGGCCATGGAATGCAAATCTCCTCCGAAGATTTTACAGCTGATGCAGTATGTACCATGCTACCTTTTGTATTAAAGTACCAAGACTTCGGGCCCCTCGAGGCGAGCTCAGGGACTGCCCTCTTTTGTCTGTATGATAAAAATTATGACTGCGAGTATGTTACTCCTTTTTATGCCGTTTGGCACCGGGCTCGACAAGTCGGCCCGGGGACTTGCCGCCTTGCACTATGAAATGCTTCCTACAGTCGGACAAGTAGTGTGTAAACGCTTAAATCGTCTCCTGTCAGAAGCCGCAGCTCGCAGAGCGACTGTACGGTGGGCAGCAGTAAGGTAGAATGGGCATTCGCATGAAAAATGGCTAAGGACTCAAAGCGTAAAACATAGCTCAAGACAGCTTCCAGCCTTTCTCGCAGACCGACTCTCGGATAGTCGGATTGCCGTCTTCTATCTAACTTGCGCAAAAAATCTTGAAAACGGCTAAGTACTTGCTTTCCCAAAGAAGCCTAGCACTTGATCCAGCGATAGTCCGCAGAGCGGCTGTCCGATTAGGCAAGGCAGGCAACTAAGGTAAAGCGGCAAAGGAAAAAAGCCAAAAGAGCAATGAGCAAGAAAAGATAGATATATATATTTACATAACATAGGCCCTTGGCCGCATTATCGAGTAGAGGTTCAAAATACACCCTGCGGGTGGAATTGTGCGAATTAACAAAGTTCTTCAAAGACTACTGAAGCAGACAAAACAAAGATACAGCGGCAGCTTTGGAAGCACCAGACGGACTCGGAGGGTCGGAGGAGGCGCCAGCGCCAGGCGTCGGGGCGGCCGGCCGGCTAGTCTCGGCTTGATCGCCTCCGACAGCAGTTGGGTCGGTTGCACGCGGCTCGTTGCTGGAGGCACGGTCGAGCCGAGGCTGGCCGTCTGCTCCGTCTTTTGGTGCCTCCGCCTCGCCTCCGTCCTCCGCCTTGCCCTCTTCCTCGACGCTGGAGCCAATCACCTCCGCCGAGTCCTCGCCGTAGTCCGGGTTCATCCCAAACCACTCCGGCGGTACCTCCTCGCCGTCTTCAGACCGCTCGGGGACGAAGATGCTGGTATCGGTGTACTCGGCGATCGCCGCAGCACGCTTGACGAGGGAGTCTTCCGCGACCGCCAGCTCCGGCTGGGCCTCCGACCGAAGCGTGGCCAGCTGGTCTAGGTCCAGCCCCGGATACCATACCTTGACAAACTGCAAGGCCCGACGCGCTCCAGCTCGGGCCGAAGAGCCCTTCCAGGCCTCAAGACGACCAGCCGCGACCTCCAGCCAGTCGGCCGTCAGGCTGGGGGTGCGCAGAGCCTGCATATCCGTCCACAGGGCGGCAATCGCCTGGGCACCGACACGTTGAAGCCGGCGCAGCATTCGGTGAGCCGGCCGGAGGCGAGCCTCGATGCTCAGGATGTGCTCGTCAAGAGTTCGGGGGCATCGGCGGCAATCTCTACACCCTCCGCCCTCTGACCTTCACGGTCAGCCTCGATGGCTTGGATGGCGGCCTGCGACTGCCCAGGGAAGAAGTCTGCAAAGACGCGAAGAAACGAAGAAGCTAGTCAAAAACCAGGAGTCGGACGACTTAAATCGGCAGCTCGAAGAAAGCAAATAAAGAGGCTCACCATCAACGATGTCTTCAATCTCGTGGATGCCGGAGGACAGCAGCGCCTCCTTGTCAGACCAGGAGGAGCTCTCGCTCGCGAACTCGGCCAAGAGGGCAGTTTCCGTCTCCTCCGCCTCCCTCTGTGACTTCACAAGCAGCTCCTTCTGCTCTGCCAATTGAGTGGCTAGCAAATCGCGCTCTGTGGCAAGCTTGCTGCACTCCTCCTCTTTGGCGCGCAAAGCGGAGTTGGCGTCGCTCAGCTGCTGTTGAAGAGCACATTGGCCCCTAAGAAGAAGAAAGCAAGAAGGCGTCAAGCCACCAGTAAAGAAGGCAGCCGGGGAGATCCGGCCCGACTGCTCAGCAGTCGGCCCGAATCTCGGGGACTACAGCCCGCGGGTGCGCCAGCGCGCCCCCGCGAAGAAGGAAAAGGACTTACTCCGGTTCTCCGACAGATCGGCGGTCCGCTTGCCCAGCTCTTCAACGTTACGGTTGAAGGCAGTGACGCGGAGGTTGTGGTAATCCTGCGACGAATGTTTCAGACAAAAAGTTAATACCCAAAGTTCATCAATTGAAGTTCTGGGCTGCCTGCTCAGCAGCCAGCCCGAAACTCGGGGACTACACCAAGTGGGTGCGCTGGCGCGCCCCCACAGAGAGGAACAAGAAAAACAAAGGCCAAAAGGAAAAACATACCCGGACGGCTGCCCGCGACGCCAGGTACGCCCCGGTGCAATTCTGGAGAGCGTCGCCCTCGACATGAAGCTTCGCCTGGACATCCAGAAGCGCCTGGTTCAGCGGCCCTGTGCCGCCTCCTCGCACCCACCCAATGGGTGCGGCGCTCGTCGCCTCGGCATCTGGGATCACCGAGCTGGCGGTGTCGGCTTCCAGGGGGCGGGGCGCCGAAGTCGCCTTCTCCAGACGGCAGCGCGTTGGCGAGCCGACTTGAAGAAGTAGCCTCGCCACAGCCTCGTCTTCGGTCGGCGGCACCGGAGGGCCCGCCGGCTGCCCGCCCTGCGCACCGTCAGACAGCAGCGGAGGCGGGGCGGAACATTCACATCCGGCATAGAGGGGTCGCCGCCCTCCCCCTCCACGATGGGGTTCTCCCCGCCGGCTTCCCCAGTTTGCCCCGTGAACTCCGGAGGCGGCGGTGTAGAGTTCAAAGGGGTGACGAGCACTGCCGATTGGCGGCGTGCGGCTTCCTCAGCCTGCTGCTTCGCCGCGGCAGCGGCTTCGGCCTCCGCTAGTTTTTTCTTAGTGGAGGCCTCCGCCCTGTCGGCCTCCGCCTTCTCCAGGCGGAGGGCCTCTTCTTCATTGCGCTTTTCCTGCGCATTCCGCTCCGTCGCCTCTCGGAGGTCAGCAGCGGGGTCAATCCGCCGAGTGGTGGCGGACGTCTCCGCTGACCCCATGACAGAGGCGGCGGTGACCCTCTCAAGAGAGAGGGGAGCTCTGAAGCAAGAGGGGCAAGCAGAGACTCAGACAAATCACGAAGAAAGAATAAAACTTTGAAGACAGAATACTTACGCGGAGACCAACGGCGGCTTTTTCACTTCCTTACAGACGCGGATGTCCTTCGCGGCCGCCTCGTCCCGCCGGGTCGCCACAGCCAAACCCTTGGGCTTCTTCGGCCGACTGACGAACAAGGTCGGCATGGCCCTGTGCTTCTTCCCACCGCCTGGAGCGCCCGGCGTGGCAGAAGAACCCGCGCCAGGCTGGCTGGCTCCTGGCCAATGGCGAGGGGCGACTTATCCCTCGGCGTCGTCGTCAGGCCAGTCGGCGAAAGTGGCCGAAGGCCTGAAGTCGCCCGCTGTTCCTCCTCCTCCCTCGGCATCATCTTCCAGAGCCGCTGCCCCCAGATCGGGGTCGTCGACGTCTCTCTCCGCCCAGTCGGCGAGGAACTCGTGGGCCGGCCCCGAGGTGCCGGCTAGTGGGTGAAGGAGGGGATTCTAACCAAAGCCGATTGGTCAAAACAAAACTCGGCAAGAAAAAGACAATCCAAAGAAAGAAAAGAAAGGTGACTCACCATGGGCGGGGGGTTGGCGCGGGAATACGGCTCCTTGCTCAATTGCTAGTCCTCTAGGAGCCTGCTATCCGAGAGATAGTTCACCATGAAGGCCACCTCTTCGTGAGGCATGTCCTTGGTGCACATCCGACTCGGGTCGCGGTGCCCGCTCATCTGGCATATCATATGAGGGCAGCCTTGGAGTGGGAGAACTCGGCGCGAAACGAAGGCGGCCAGCAGATCCGGACCAGTCAGACCCTCTGACTGCGTCAGCACTCGGAGTCGCGTGATGGCGCCGGCTCCCGCAGGCGTCAGCGACTTGGCCCGGTACGACTAGTTGGGCAGTCGCCCAGCCGGCGGGCCGGCTTCGAAAGCCGGCAAGTTGACCCAGTCTGCCCTCACGGAGGCGTTCTTGACATAGAAGTAGGATCTCTGCCACATCTTCACCGACTTGATCAGCAAGATGGAGGGGAAGGGATTGTTGGCCCCTGACCTTCGCACGATGATGAAAGCGCCGCACTGAGCCGGCACGCCCGTAGCCTGTGTGCCGAGCTTGGAGAAGAAGAACTCCCCCCAGAGCTCGAGGGTGGGGAGGACTCCGAGGAAGCCTTTGCACATGGCCACGAAGGCGGACAGCAGCACCACTGCGTTGGGGGTGAGGTGGTGCGGCTGGAGGCCGTGGAACTCCAAGAAGGACCGGAAGAAACTGCTCAGCGGCAGCCCCAACCCGCGCAGGCAGTGCGAGCGGAAGATGACCCGCTCGCCCTCCCGCGGTGCGGGGGAAATCTTCACCTTCGGTGCAAGACGCACCTGCACGCGATCCTCGCCGGGAAGCCGACGGGTCCGGCGGAGGAACTCAATGTGGTCTTCATGAACTTCGGAGCCGTCCCAGGTGCCGGAGCGCACTGGGGAGGTGCGGCGCCGGAGGAAGAACTCATCGCGAGCTGTCGCCGCAGCGTTCGCGGGGAGCTTGGGCGTGCGGCAGAGCGAAGAAGAGAAGAGGAAGGAGGAGAGCGAGGAGCAGCAAGGAGGAAGATAACGAGGAGTAGTGGGAGGGAGGGGCGCGCGTGCCCCACTCTTCCCCCTACTTATAGCCTCGTGGGCTGCGAAGCCGAGGGGGCGGACGTGGGGATTTACTGCACCCACAACCCCACGACCCCCACGATCCACGATAAAGTTACCGCACGCAGTAACTCCGCGGGAATCCCAACCGTCCGCCGGGGCCGCAGCGGATCCGCTCGGGCGCCGAGGCGCGGTAGTGGCGGGCCCCGCCTATGGGCATGTCCCGTCGCATGCGTAGGCTGGCAGGACGGCCTAGCCACGTGCCCTCGCGTGACAGGCCAAGAACGGGCGGCGGCCTGGAGGCTTAGCTAGCATGCCACTTAAACCCCGCCGCGACGTTCGAAATACTGAGCGAATCGGAATTGAGTGAGTCCAAGTTGAGCAAATCCGACTCCTTCTAGTCGACCCGACAGAAGTCAATCAAAGACCATGTGTTGAGCACCCGGAAAGAGAAACTGCTGAGGCTACTCGGCCGATCGTCCGTGGCGCCTCACCAGCTTCAGGGACTACTGTCGGAGTAATGGGCCACGGGTAGGCCAACCCGAGTCCCATGACCTTTCAAGACATCGGGGCAGGCTGCGCCCCTCAAGACCCCAGGACAAAGAGCCGCCTCCTGAGGAGTCGATGGCAAGGCGGCCGACTGCCCGCTCACGACCGAGTCCTAGGGACAACTTCCAGAGAAGCCGACTTTGGGGAGTCGGCATGCGACTCCAACAAACCCCATGACCTCATCAAAGGGGACGAGGCAGGGGCGTGGGTACAGCAAAATCCACCCCCACCCCTCACCAAGGGCAGGCATGGC
Source organism: Triticum urartu (assembly GCF_056163025.1). Classification (NCBI taxonomy): domain Eukaryota; kingdom Viridiplantae; phylum Streptophyta; class Magnoliopsida; order Poales; family Poaceae; genus Triticum; species Triticum urartu. The sequence goes on from NC_141876.1 coordinate 426,679,964, forward strand.
CACAGCACGCCGTACCCCGGAAGATCTCCGTGCTGTGTGGCACTGTTGCCATGCCGGCCCTGACATCAGCACCGTAGGGCCGAATCCTGCACCCACGATGGCTTGTCTGTACGGCCTGGAGGCAGCAGGGCCCGCCAGTCAGTGAGACCTCGGGAGACGGCGGGAGAACCACCAGTCGGACCCGTCGGGAGTCGGCCTGGGGGAGTCGGCCGAGCCCTCCCCCGGGGCCCACGCGCCATTAATCAAGATGTGATGGGGAGAGGCAACAGTGATTGCCCGCCGGGCGGCGGGGCTATTGCCATGACCTCGTAATCAAGCCCGCGTCATCAGAAGCACGGCTATAGGAAGCAGCAGCCGGCAAGACCCGCCAGCGGTGGACGCGGGCTGTCGGCTCCGTACCCGGCTAGTCGGTAGGGCCCGCCAGTCGGCGGGCCCCAGCGGTCGGCAAAGAAGACGGAGGCTAGAGACACTAACGACTGGGCCCGCGCCCAGCCGGATTACCATTGTACCCCTGGGGGTAGGCTTATATAAACCCCCCAGGGCACCCATGCAAAGGGTGGGAACCCATTAGCTCTAGACCAGATCATATAGAAGGGAGAGAGCTAGCCTTGCCCTCTGCTACCACCAGAAAACAGCTCAAGGAGCAACCATGTAAGCACTTTGCCATAGTGATCATGCGGAGACCCCGCAAAGCAGCAGTAGGGGTATTATCTCCCCGGAGGGCCCCGAAGCTGGGTAAGATTCGCTGGCGTGCATGTCTTCGCCTCATCCCGTTTCCACGCACCGGCGATGTTCTACTTGCCCCCACCATGATAAGCCATCCGTTGGCATATGTCGCACCAAACCCCCGACAACAATCGCAGTAGTTCTCCCGGTGCCGCCTTAGCCGATAGAATGGAACATAAGGTAGCCAAACACAGGAGCCGGGCAAACCCAACATTTGACCAAAGACATGATTCGGAGCTGCATATAAGGCCAAACTCGCGACGCCGAACACTCCCTAAGGTATTCGGTCTTTATAATATATGTCGGACTGAGCAATGCCCTTAATAATATACCCCGAGTGTCCAGGTACGTGCAATATTCCGACTTGGCGAAATGCCAATAACGTCAGCATCCTTCTCGATTGTAGTGAGTATCTGGAGGATGTGAACAACAAGAGACAGTAAAAAAGGTTTACGCAGGGTCTTATTCTGAAAAGAAACCTTTGAGCGGGTCCCTGCTGCACGTCTGCGCCTGTGTCTCCATTGTGCCGTGTCCTGGACGGGTGTAGCATGATTGTTATCTGTAAAAGAGAAGAACTTAGGTGATAGTTGTCGTGCCAAAACAAATTGGTTATTCTAGATAAACCATTAAAATTCAAGATAAGTCAAGTTGAGCCGAACTAGCCCTGATTACATGCGTGAAGCCCCTGGTACTGTCTATGAGGGTTTAACCATCAAACCAATCTCAGGTATATCTAGTGATGTGCCGGACTCGTCTAACCGTGTCCGCGGTCTTGACGACCTGTCATTTATTCTGGATGGTGAGGCTGTCTAGTGCTCGGCTGTTAAAGACGCCGTACATTCTTCCGCACGTAGAGAACACTCAATATTTCCACTAACTGTTTTGGTGCCCCGTGGACCAGGCATCTTAAGCTTAAGAGAAGCGTAATGTGGTACCGCATTAAAACGAGCGAAAGCTGTTCTTCCGAGTAGTTCTTGATAGCCGCTTCGGAATGGAGCAATGTCGAAGTTTAACTTCTCACTTCGGTAGTTGTCGGACGAACCAAATACAACCTCTAGTATTAGAGAGCCCGTGGAGCGGGCCTCTGGGCCTGGTATTATTCCCTTGAAGGTAGTATTACTGTGGCGTATTTTTGTCGGGTCTATCCCCATTTTGCGGACTGTGTCCTGATATATCAGATTTAGATCAATGCCGCCATCCATAAGGACTCGTGTGAGATGATATCCGTTTATTATTGGGTCTACCACCAAGGCAACCAATCCTTCCTGATGGATGCTTGTCGGGTGATCCCTGCGATCGAAAGTGATCGGGCAGGCCAACCAGGGGTTGAACTTAGGGGTAACGGGCTCTATAGCGCAAGTGTCTCGGAGTGCATGTTTGCTTCTCCTCTTTGTCACGTGGATCATGTTTACTGTTTTAACCTCTGGTGGGAATTTTTCTGTCCCCCAGTGCTTTGCTGGCGAGCTCGTCCTCATCTTCACTTGGTGTCTCCGTCCCCTTGTGTTCGGCGTTTAGCTTACCGGCCTGCTTGAAGACCCAACATTCTCTGTGGGTGTGATTTGCAGGTTTATCGGGGGTGCCATGAATGTGACATATTTGTCTAGAATCTTATTTAGGCTGGCTGGTCCATCTCTGCTGCCTTTGAAAGGCTTTTTCCACTGACCTAGTTGAGAGCCCCTGAATCCGGCGTTTACCACCGTATTATCTGGGCCGTCTTCTTTATTTCGACACTTGCTTTTACTGCGTCCATTGCCATCCTTGACTTTGGATGTGCTTGGGTCGCTGGTGCTACTGCGGGCTAACCAGCTATCTTCGCCCGCGCAAAAGCGGGTCATGAGGCTTGTCAGGGCTGCCATTGTTCTTGGTTTTTCTTGGCCGAGGTGTCTGGCGAGCCATTCGTCTCGGACGATGTGTTTGAAAGCTGCTAAGGCCTCGGAGTCCGGGCAGTCGACGACTTGGTTCTTCTTAGTGAGAAACCTGTTCCAAAGCTTTTGGGCTGACTCTCCGGGCTGTTGAATTATATGACTTAAGTCGTCTGCATCCGAAGGTCGGACATAGGTCCCTTGAAAATTAGCCCGGAAAGCATCCTTGAGCTCCTCCCAACTTCCAATTGAGTTTTCGGGGAGGCTTTTCAGCCAATGTCGAGCTGGTTCTTTAAGCTTGAGGGGCAAGTACTTGATGACATGGAGATCCTCGAGCCATATGGATATGGAGGATAAAGTCCTCAATCCAGACCCCAGGGTCTGTGGTCCTGTCGTACGCCTCTATGTTCACTGGTTTGAATCCTTCTAGAAATTCGTGGTCCAGCACCTCATTGGTAAAACATAGGGGTGTGCGGCACCCCTGTATTTGGATGTATCATGGCATTCAGACGGTTGTAGTATTCGATTTTGATTTTGTGCCGGAGCGTGCTTCCTAGATCCATAGATGGATCTGGTCATACTGGATTTTTGGCGCAAGTTCTCAAGTAGATCATGTGTTGACTTATGTGCGGCCTTGTTAGCCGCTCTATCGTGGCCACAAGGTGGTTAATCCGGCTGGTTGGCCGTTTCATTTTTCGGCTGTGTGGGCTCTACGTCCTCATCGTCGAATTCAGGTAAGAGCTTGCGCTTTGGATAGCTCTTTGTGTGGTAACTTCCACCATACTTTCTTCGTTGTCGAGCACTTTGTTCCACCTGCTGTTGAGCATATTTTTTGCGGCCTTAAGCCTTTGCTTCTGCTTCTTCAGACTCCTCACTAAGGAAATAAGCCTTCTACGGAGGTTCTCTTGTTCCAAGTGCGTTTCCGGGATGATGTGTGCATCTTCGTCCGAACTGTTTTCTTCCCCAGGGAGGGGTTGATGAGGTTTATCCTCGGTGTCGCCGTGTTCGGACATTGGATCTATACTATGTTCGCCATTTGCAGTTTCATCGTGCTCTGCCACTGGGTCAATGTGGTCGTCGTTTCCTCTGGAGTCGACTGGAGTGTTATTTTCTCTTGCGATGTTGTCGCTGTTTTTGCTATGGCGGGACTTAGAGCGGCGCCGCTGACGTCGGCGCTTGGTTTGCTTCTTGGAAGGGGTCGTCCTCCACTGTCTCGTCGCCATTGCCTCCTTTGGGTGTATCCATCATGTATATGTCATGTGATGAAGTGGCTGTCCAGCGCCCTGTTGGCACTTGTTCCTGTTCGTCTCCTGCATCGTCGTCCATACCCTTAATGTCTTTGGAGTCGAAGTCGAGCATGTCGGTTAAATCGTCGACAGTGGCTACTAAGTGGGTGGTGGGTGGGGAGCGAATTTCTTCATCGTCCGCATCCCGTTCTAGCCATACATAGTTTGGCCAAGGTTCTCCTGACATGGAGAGAGATCTTAATGAATTTAGCACATCGCCGGAAGGCGAGTGCTAAAAGATATCCACGGAGTTAGACTCCATGATCGGTGCCCAATCGGATTCGATGGGCGCGGATGCAGGAGGTTCGGAGCCCGTGGCCAGGGACGAGTCCAATAGTAAGGGATGAAGTCAGTATCCGGCTCTATCACCACTGAGAGTGCGGCCTCCATGGCAGGGTCTATCTGCTGGATTTTGGGTTTCGGCAGACCCTTGAGGTTCGAACACTGGGGTGCGCGCGGAGATTTCGCCTCCTACCTGCCTGCACCCCTCCGCCTTGCTAGGATCTAAACTATGGAAAGAACAACACAAGAGACGCAGGGTTTATACTGGTTCGGGCCACCGTTGTGGTGTAATACCCTACTCCAGTGTGTGGTGTAGTGGATTGCCTCTTGGGCTGATGACGATGAACAATACAAGGAAGAACAACCTCGCGAGGGTCTGTTCTTGGCTGGGGCGATGAACTGCTGGGAGGAGCTCAGTCACCTTTCTCTCTTCTCTCTCTTTCTCCCTGTTTCGTCCCTTTTCCGTCTCTCTCCCTCTCTACCCCCCTTTGCTCTATGGGTGGCTGGTCCTATTTATAGAGGCCCTGGTCCTCTTCCCAAATATCGAGCGGGAAGGGAGCCAACAATGGCGGGCTAATTTGAAGGGGGACAGCTAGTACTAGCTATCCTGACAAAAGTAGTCTTCGCCTGCGCAAAGCTCTGGTGATGACGCCGTCTTGGGCTCCACAATGACCTCCGTCTCGTAGTCCTCCTGGTCTTGGTCTCGTTGCACCGAAATGGCAACCTTTGCCTGATGCCTCGGTACTCCACGGCTGCGCTTGCCCCCTTTGCACCAAAGAGGAAGGGAGGACACTGCGCGGGCTGGCACCCACCTGGCGCCCCCGGTCGTCATGGCTTGCGTCACGGGCACCTCGTGAGATACCCTGCCTTGATCTCTCCGCCTCCTCGTGAGCCAGCCTGACGAGGCCGCGCCTGAGGAAGCTCCGCGTCATCTGCCCCGCGAGGCTTGGTCCCTCGCGAGGGTCTTGGGTTTGTGTTGGTGAAGATGGGCCGCGCTGGGCCCCCCTTTGAGCCACGCCGCAGGCCGCAGGCAGGCAAGTCTGGGGACCCCCGTTCCCAGAATGCTGACAGTAGCCCCCGGGCCCAAGGCGCGCCCGGACTTGGCCGTGCAGGAAGGCGGAAGGGCAAGAGCGAAGCGCCGCGGGCCCTAACAGCCTGCGGCCTCGGGCGCCGCGTGGCGGTTGATTGGACGTGGGCGGCACTGTTCCCCCACGCCCTCCTTATTTTGCGCCATGCTAGGCGGACCCGTAGTCGTACATAGTCGTTATCCTGTTTGGTTGCTCGAGCGCCCTCTGTCCTTCTTCCGCTCGAACTCTGGTTTCTGTTTTCAACTCGATCTTGAACCTTTCCCCCCTCCCATCGCCATGGCTCCGACGAAGAAGGGAAGAGGGGAGAAACCCGTGTCTCCGCCTTGCCCGCCGCCGTTGGCGGCCCCCGCCGAGGGCTTGGGCAAGGTCAGCTTGGCTCTGGCCACCATCTTCAATGAATGCGGGAGGACGACGGCCTGGCCCGCGTCCCACTTCTCCATCGGCAGGATAGCCACCGGGGTCCCGTATTTTGCCGATGCCCTGTGGGCGGGTCTGGTTCCTCCCTTTTCTGATTTCTTCAATGCTGTGCTCTCCCATTATCAGATCCACATGATGCATCTGGGTCCTGAATCCATCACCCTCCTTTCGGTCTTCGCCTTTGTTTGCGAGGCTATGATGGGCATCCTTCCTTCGGTTGCCTTGCTGCGCCACTTCTTCTCGCTGCGCCTTGTTGACCCTACCCAATGCTGGGCGTGTGTGAGCTTCGTTGCCGCGCCTGAGACGGCGGCCTCTGGGATTGACTTCAAGCTCCCTCCGCCCGCGGCTGGGTTCCGCGAGCGGTGGCTGTATGTGGATGCTGGGGTGCCCAGCCCCCTGCTGTCGGAGCCAACTTCGCCTGCTGTCCCCAATTCGGGCTGGGGCCAGGAGACGCTTGAGAGCCCCCGACTCGTCTTCGTCTGGCACCACTTCGCGTTCTTGAGGTCGCTTGGCGCGACAGCGCCCAAGGTGGTGAAGGAGTTCCTGCTACGCCGCGTCGCTCCTCTCCAGCGCCACTCCCGCCGGATGTGGGCCTTCAGCGGGCGCGATGATCATATGAGGCTCTAGGAAGAGGACCTGACGCCTGAAGTGCTGAGGACGATGCTCTTGACCTTGACGGGGGACCCCAACCCTGGTAGTATCCAGCAGGGAGGGGCCTTACTGTACCTCTGCCAGAGCGGGGGCGATTTTGTGAGGCAGATGCCTATCTTCGATGAGTGGGGGCCGCGGCCCGCCATCCTTCAGGGGCCTCGTGAGAACCCAGTGGTGGTGACTGCCCTTCCAGTCGGCCCAGGCGACTCTTCCTCAAGTGGCGAAGCAGGGAGGCACGAGGCGCCAGAGGCCGAGGGGGCTCCCGGTAGGGTGACAGCGCCGGGCGAGGCTCGTGAGGAAGCAGTTATCGGGGCCCGTGCCGCCGAGGCTGAGGGTGACAAGCAGCTGCCCTCTGCGCCTTCGACCGAGGCCACCAAGGCTCTGGAGGCTTCTCTTGGCGAGGCGATTGGCGGCGCACGCCAGGCAGGCGCCCCTGACGCGGATCGCCTTGACGCTCCATCTTCGTCGCAGGTTGATCCATGCGCCCGACTCTTAGGCCGCTTCCGCGTGGACTTTCAGGCCCTCCGGAAGAGAAGGGAGGCTTTGGGCGACGATTACCCTTGTCGCCTGCTGAAGCGTAGGAAGTACTTCGCCACTGATGAGTAAGCCTTCTCCTTTCCCAGCTCCCGATCCTTCTATTCCTCCTACTGACTCTTGCTCCACAGGCCCCTTCCAGCCGAGCTTGCGGAGACGGCTGAGGAGCCATCCCTCTTGGCTTCGCCCCCTCCACCGTCCTCAAGCGCTCCAAGCAGTGGAGCCCTTGCGGTGAGGGTGAGTGACGAGGCGAACCGTCCCGAGGTGTATCGTGGCCCCGCGCACCTCGCGATCCTTCGCGGGCCTTCTCGTGGCATAGCCAGCCAGCCATGGGCTTCTCGCCTGGTCGTGGACTGCGATCGGCTGAGGCGCTTCCTGCGCTCTTCACCTGGGGACAAGATGGCCCCTGACCGGGCTTCTGACGTAGCGTGCCCGGCCGTCGCGAGGGTGCCAGCCCCCAGCCCCCAGCCCGGAGGGGGAGTGCTGGCTCGCGGCCCCCGGCGCTTGCTTGGGGCAGATGATGGTGTGGAGGACGTGCTGGAGCGTGCTCGGGAGCATCGCGCCCTCCACCATGGATTCCTTCGAAGGGCGGCTGACGCGGTAAGCCTGCTTGGAGAGGAGCTTGCCGATGAAGACGCGCGCCTTGAGGCCAAGGGCCTGCGCCTGGCTGCAGAGAGGCGCGAGTTGGAGGGCGCCATCGCCCTTGCGCACCGTCAGCACGATCTTGACAACGCAGAGGCCAAGGCATCGCTGGTGGCCTCTCATGAGGCCCGATCTTGGGCCGCTGAGGAGACTCGGGAAGCTGACCGGCGGTGAACGGCGGCGGAGGAGCGGGCTCGGGACCTCCTGGCCTGGTGCCACTCACTGGAGGAGCAGGTGGAGCTGCACGAGGCAGCTCTCGCATCGATGAAGGTGGCCTACGGCGACTCAGCAGAGCTCCAGAAGCGTGAGGAGGCGCTGACGCTGGAATTCGCTGAACGCACCCGTGAGTACGAGCGTCTGGAGACGAGGGAGCGCTTGGTGACACAGGCGGAGGATGATGTTGCCGCACGGGAAGCCCGCGTTCTGGAGGAGGTCGGACGCCGAGTGGCGATGGCGCATTTGATCCTCGAGCACGAGTTCGACGAGAAGCTGGGGTTGATTCGGGCCGAAGCTGAAGGCAGGACTGCTGCCTTGAGGACCAAGCTGTAGGAGGCGACGCGGCGGGCCGATGCTTTCCGGGCTGCTCTTGAGGTGGCGCAAGGTGAGTTAACCGCTTTCCAGGCCGAGGTGCTCCTTCTCTGCCAGCAGGTGGAAAAGGCTGATGTCGTCGAGGGCCAGAACGTGGACGAGATCCGTTAGCGGCGGATCCTGGAGCATGAGCACGGCCCCGAGCTTGCCACGCTCCGGGAGAGAGCCAACGCAGCCTTGGGCAACATCTGCGAGGCGGCTGTTGGTGAGCCGCACGCAGTCAACTATGCTGGCAATCTTCAGTTCTTCACCGACGTGGTGACGCAGCTGGAGGCGCGGTCGGTCAGGGCTGACAGGTTGGTGGAGGAGAGGAGCCGTGGCCTGCTTGGGCGCGCCTTTTCTCGCGTCTTCAGCCACCTCCAGGACATGGTTCCCCACTTCGATTTTGATGCCACCATCGCCCCAGTCCCCCAGGCCGTCCGAGGCGACCTGGCACACTGGGTGGAGGACAACGTGGACGCTCTTATCAGGGCCTTCGCTTCAGACAACGACGACGCGATCGTGGCGGCCGACGAGGGTGGCGTGATGAACGGCCCTGACGCCGCTGGCGGCGGCGCGGACAGCGATGGCGAGTTCAGCGACACCAGCAACGGCTCGGGTGGTGCTCTTGAGAATGCATTGGGGGATTCATCCGACTAATTGTGCATCGCTCCTACTTCCTTACCCTGCATGAATAGAACTCAGGTTTTGGCCTGATTGCAGTGAGAGCATTTTGGAGGGGGAGCCCCTTATGTAAAACTTGTGTTCATCGCATTAGTAGACGCTACATCGCCCATGCGCCCGCGCCAAGTGGTTGGCCCAAGCGACGCGCTGGTCGGCTAATTTACCTTTGTCCCGTGCTGGCCCTGAGGCAGCCCGCGGGGGGTTGTGGTGTTTCGAGTGTTCCCTGATTGGGTTCGTAGGATCTGCAGTAAAACACCCTCCTGAGAGGTCACGTCGGCAGCAGTCTGGGCTGCGCGCAAGCTAAGCCTGACCCGGCTTGCGAGGGGCTCGCGAGGGGAGGAAGCTGAGGCGATGCGGTAACCAAAACGCGAGAAATTTCTCGAACGAGACTAAGCACCCCTTCCCCGAACACACGCAAATCTCAAATTCGAATCCAACTTGAATCCAGCGGGGGAAAGCGGCAACCAAAGGGCAAAGCGACGAAAGCAAACAAAAGGCCGCGTCCGGCACCTAGTCTAGTCTTGGACGTCTTCTAACCAGCGCGGAGCTAAGTGCTGTCACTGGGCGTGGGAGGGAGCCCCAGGGCCTGAGGCCGGCACCCCTGGGACTCCGGGGCATGTACAGCCCCACTCATTATTACGTGAGAGTGTCACAGGGCGGCGAGCTTCACAGGCACTGGGCCTTCTTCACAGGTACTGGCCTTGCTTCATATCGCCAGATGAGGGCCGTGCCTTGCGCCACACTCTAGTGCCATCAACGACGACCGGAAACCAGGACGCCGCCGATGGGGTAGAGCGGTCGCCAGCGGTTCCCCCGACGACCACGGGTCCTCCGCCGGGGGCAGGCCCCGAGGCACCTCCCCAGAGGAGGGCCTACCTCCTAAGAGCACCTTGCTCCGAACGCCGCGGTGGTGATGTCGGATCCCAGCCCCTCTCCTGCAGCCCCCCGCACCCTCCTCCCGACAGGCAGGAGACTGTGGGAGCGGGGCAGCTGCTCGCTGTGGCGACCTGCACCTCCTGCGATCGATGGTTAGCGTATGCCTGCTCCTGAAAAATTAGCGGTACCCGATAATCGTTGGCGCTATCGTGGCCAGTGGGACCGTCCTGGGGCTCCCGTAAAGGCTCAGCTTCTGGCGCCTCGTCCCCCCAGCTTGGGCTGAGGAGCGAGCCTTATTCGCTCTCATGTGGGTGTCCTCGGTCCATCATGAGGGGCACGTATTCCTCCGGCGCCGTCATCCCAAATGCCACGCCGTAATGCCCCGCATGCCACGTGGTCCTGCGTGACGCACCCACCGTGGGGTGGTAGCGCGGATGTCCACTGGGGTCGCGGGTCACGTCGAGTCCTTCTTCTTCGCGGACCGGGAGCGGGGGCAGTGCCGCCGCCGGTCCGGCGCTGACATCTTCGCTGGCGTTGGAGTAGCCTTGGAGCCCGCGGGCGCGAGCAGAGCCTCTGCGCGGGCCGCCCTGGGCCCGAGATGGGAGTTGGGTGGAGAAGGGGTGAGCCCCCGAGGCGGCGAAGCCCAGGAGCTCCGCCACTCGCTCCAGCAGTACGTCGTGTCCGCCCTCCAGTAGCCTGCACTGCAGCAGCTCTCGGGCCACTGTGAGCGCGGCCTTCGAGTTCGCCTGCTCCCTGCGGGTGTACGGTGTTGTGGTCGCGGCATGATTGGAGGCCCTTGCTGCCGACCGCGCCTGCCGTGGTGTGAGAGCTGTCGGAGCCTGTCCGCGTCGCCTGTGGCCCGCTGCACCCTGCGGACCGCGAGCTGCCTGTGGCACGGGGTAGCCCGAGGCAAGCGGCTCTGCGCGAGCGGGCCACGCCACCCACGGATCTGAGTTGCCCGCCTGGTCGCCGGACATGGTGATGACGACGCGACGGGGCGCGAAGCGGTAGAAGGTGGATTCCTGCGCACCCCTACCTGGCGCGCCAAATGTCGGATTTCGGGTTCCGGCAGACCCTTGAGGTTCGAACACTGGGGTGCGCGCGGAGATTTCGCCTCCTACCTACCTGCACCCCTCCGCCTTGCTAGGATCTAAACTATGGAAAGAACAACACAAGAGACGCAGGGTTTATACTGGTTCGGGCCACCGTTGTGGTGTAATACCCTACTCCAGTGTGTGGTGTAGTGGATTGCCTCTTGGGCTGATGATGATGAACAATACAAGGAAGAACAGCCTCGCGAGGGTTTGTTCTTGGCTGGGGCGATGAACTGCTGGGAGGAGCCCAGTCACCTTTCTCTGTCTCTCTCTCTTTCTCCCTGCTTCATCCCTTTTCCGTCTCTCTCCCTCTCTACCCCCCTTTGCTCTGTGGGTGGCTGGTCCTATTAATAGAGGCCCTGGTCCTCTTCCCAAATATCGAGCGGGAAGGGAGCCAACAATGGCGGGCTAATTTGAAGGGGGACAGCTAGTACGAGCCATCCTGACAAAAGTAGTCTTCGCCTGCGCAAAGCTCTGGTGATGACGCCGTCTTGGGCTCCACAATGACCTCCGTCTCGTAGTCCTCCTGGTCTTGGTCTCATTGCACCGAAATGGCAACCTTTGCCTGATGCCTCGGTACTCCGCGGCTGCGCTTGCCCCCTTTGCACCAAAGAGGAAGGGAGGACACTGCGCGGGCTGGCGACCGCCTGGTGTCGATCGTCATGGCTCACGTCACGAGAGCCTCGTGAGGTTCGCCTCGCCTTGATATCTCCGGTCCTCGCGAGCTGCCTGACCAGGCCACTCCTGAGGAGGTCTTGCGTCATCCGCCTCGTGAGGCTTGGCCCCTCGCGAGGGTCTTGGGTGCCTTGTTGGTGAAGATGGGCTGTACGGCCTGCTGGCTCCACCACGCCGCGGGCCACAGGCAGGCAAGTCCGGAGACCCCCGTTCCCAGAATGCCGACAGTAGCCCCCGGGCCCAAGGTGCGCGCGGGCTTGGCTTCACGGCGAAGTCAAGGTTCAAGTTTGGAGCACCGCGGGCCCCCAAAGCCTGCGGCCTCGGTTGACGCACGGCGATTGATTGGACGTGGGCGTCTCTGCTTCCCCATGCTGCCTTGGCAGCTGCTTGACCTGACAAAAGGTTGGCATGGGTGACACTTGCCTTCATTGCTTCTTCCTTGCCTCGCTCCAGATCCCCTTTCTCGCTCCCCGCCGCCTGCTTCCTACACATCTGCTCCGGCCTTGCTCTGCATCTACCCCCCATGGCGCCGCGCAAGGTCAATACTTCCTCGTCTCCTGCTTGGTATGAGCCTGCTCTTGAGGCGCCCACTGTCACGGAGAAGAGCCTTGCCTCCGTGCGCCTGCTGACAGCGTGCGAGAGCAACGAGTGGGGGAAGATGGAGCTCCGGCTTGCCTCCGACGAGCCGGAGCCTGAGGGGAGCACCTTCTTTCCCTTCTTTTCGAGCAGCGTTGCCGTCGGGTTGGTCCCTCCCTTCTCTGATTTCTTTTATGAAGTCCTCGACCACTATGGGCTGCAAGCGCTGCATCTCCATCCCAACTCCGTTCTCCTCATGTCCATCTTTACCTACTGCTGTGAGGCATACCTGGGCGTGATGCCATCAGTGGCGCTCCTGCGCCATTTCTTCTTCCTCCGCGTCAGCGAGGGTCACATCTCTGGATGCGCCAACTTCGTTGCGTCCGGCAAAGCCAACTCGATCTCGAGCACCGGGAAGAGGGCCGACAACATTCGATCCAAATGGGTCATGGTGGACACCAAGCTCGCCCATCCACGCCTGGTGTTGCCGACGGAGGCGCCCCGACAAGGCAAGGAGTGGCCCAGGGTGGAGCTTGTCGACGAGCGGGCATCGTCATTGTTGGGGCAGATGACGACTGACCTGAAGCCGGGCGACGTGAGGGCGGCCAAAATAACGGGAGCGATGCTCCTGAGGGAGTTCTTGACGCTGCGGGTTGTCCCACTCAAGGTGCGCGCGCGCCCCTTCTGGGAGCTTGAAGGAGGGGAAAACAAGGCCCGCCTGAGGCCGGGGGACCTGCCTGACGACGAATTGGACGCCGTCCTGTGTCTCATAGTCGGAGACAACCAGGAGTACCCGCCAAGCGCCTTCATTTCACTGTTCCAATGCAGGGACCGGGAGGAATTCGTCGCCACCAGGCCGACTTTTGATCCGCGCGGGCTAGTGCCGCCGGTGTTTTCAGGAGCTCCTTCGGCGCAAAAACCATGGAGGTGTCTTCTGGTGAGTCCCACGGAGAGGGGGAAGAGGAGGTGGACTCGGAGGAGACCCCGGAAGAGGTGGGGGAGACCTCCCCTCCGAGCAAGGCCGAGATTCTCCGCGCCCTTCCTGATGATGCCGAGGCTGACGCCTACCAAGGAGGGAAGGAGCAACCCCTCGTCCCTACGAAGGGTAGGTCATCACTGGTAGACCGTGGTGCCGCCTCCACCCCAATACCTCCTGGGGCTGGATCCGGTTCTGCCTCCGCACTGCATGGCGCTGCCGAGGCCCAGACGCCTGCCCCTCAGGCCCTGATGCTGTCAGGCCTCAAGCTCCACAAGCGAAAGGCGAAGTACTTGGCAGTGGACCGGTAGGTGTCTCGAACTTCGCTTTATCCCTGCTGGTACTTGTTATTTCCTGACACTCGCCTTTGGTTGATCAGGCCGGCATCTTCGGCGAAGAAGAGGAAGGAGGGTACGACGGTTGTGCCTCTCTCCGCAGAGCAAGGAGGCAACATCGCCTGTGTCTCCCAGCCCAATCGTCCTCGCGAGGCCAAGAGGAGCATCGCCGCGTGAAACCAGCCCCCATGGCCCCGCTGGCTCTGGAGGTGCCGGTGCTTGGCACGGCTGACAAGGTCCCAGCTGCTCTGGGGCCCGCGGTCTCCCAAGCCCTGGTGATGGCATCGCTTCCTCCTACTGCTGCACCTCCACTCCTTGGTTCCTCTGCTCCTGCTGCCGTCTTGGAGCGTGTCCTTTCAGAGATGACCCAACTGCAGGCGGATCTCCTGAGCGCTGACCCACGCCTGGTGGCCGGGCGTCTGGACTTGGCCTCCGGTTGGCTTCACTCTGACCAAGTGGTACACGCGGCGTGGGCCATGCTGTTGCGGCTTCCGATAGGGAGAAGCAAGGGGCCGTCGGCGCTGCAGCCGATCGTGAGGTGGCGCTGAAAGATGCCAAGGCCGCCCGTGACTGCTGCCAAGCGCTGGAGGGCGAGTTGCAGAGCCTGCGCGACAAGCATGCCGAAGAGGTACGCCGCCGCCAAGCAGAGGAGAAGGAGATGAAGGCCTGGGAGGAAGCCGTCAAGAACCGAGATGCTGAGCTGGCGGAGCTGGGGAAGAAGTAGGCTGCCGAGCGCACCCGGTTGGAAGAGTTGGAGCAGAAGATGGAGGCGAAGGAGGCCGATCTTGCTGCCAAGGCGCGAGTCCTGGTCGAAGACCGTGTGGCCTTCGCCGATCTCGGGAAGAGATCTCGCAAGGCGCTGAGGACGCTCTACGAGCATGTCCTGGAGAGGCCGCTGGACACTAACGAGAACGACCCCGCCCAGCTGCTTCCTCTTATGGTGAAGGCGCTTGAGGAGGTCGTTGAGGGCCTCGGTTCCATGGCAGAGGCAGAAGCTCACGTTCTGTCTTCAGCCGCACTGACTCGCGTCCTCAGCCATCTGCACCTCCGCGACCCCAACGCCCGCCTTGACGAGCTGCTGGAGCCTGTGGCTGAAGACCTCTGCGAAGCCGCTGCCGCAGCTGTTCAAGGTCAAGTGGAGGCTTTGATGGGGAAGTTCCGCGGCTTCGTCTCCGATCCTCTGTCTGGCGATACCGCGGATCCTGCGGCTGGTGGTGAAGGTGAGAACATCGTTGCCCACGGGGGAGCATCTTCCGCAGGCGACGGTGACATCCAGGGGTGACCTGCGGCTATTCCTCTCATTTCATTCCTGTGACATACATCAGGCCTCGTGGAGGTGTTTAGACTTTTCATTTGGCATTGTGAGAACAATATGCTTGTAATATTTGCTTCGAGATTTTGCGTTTTCCTTCCTATTTGCTTTGTTCTGCGTCGGCAGAGCCCAGCCCCGCGCATGCCTCAACCGCCATTGGTCTGACCAGAGACCAGGACGGTCCAAGGAGTGAGGGGCTACGTGACTAGTTAGGCTCCTGAGTCGCGATGCTCAGGAGTCCCCCTTGACGTGCGAACAACATATAGGGAGAGTTCGTGAGGATAGATTAATGTTCTACGTCGGCAGAGCCCGGCCCCGCGCATACCTCAACCGCCATTGGGCCGACCAGAGACCAGGACGAACCAAGGAGTGAGGGGCTACGTGAGCAGTTAGGCTCTTGAGTCGCGATGCTCAGGAGTCCCCCTTGACGTTCAAATAATTTCCATACCTGCCCTCGCCGAGGCCTCGAGAGGGGCGCGCGACGCCCAGGTCCGGGGGACCTAGTTGGGTGGCGTGCGCTTGGGCGTGACCTGAGCGCATCCCCCGTGCCCAGCCCCCTCGCATGACTCTCCTGAGGGGAGGCGTCGTGGTGAGGCTGGGCGTTGAGCTCTGGGCTCCCTGAGGTTGGTGCAACCGTGGGGTCGCCCTCAGTTGTTTATCACCAGCGCGGAGCATAGTGCTTCCGCTTGTGCATGGGCATAGCCGCTCCTCGGTAGTATCGACAACCAGCACGGAGCATGGAGCTTCCACTTGGGCGTGGGATGGGGGCCCTTGTCGGTGTCAAAACCAGCGGATCTCGGGTAGGGGGGTCCCGAACTGTGCGTCTAGGCGGATGGTAATAGGAGGCAGGGGACACAATGTTTTACCCAGGTTCGAGCCCTCTTAATGGAGGTAAAACCCTACGTCCTGCTTGATTAATATTGATGATATGGGTAGTACAAGAGTAGATCTACCACGAGATCAGAGAGGCTAAACCCTAGAAGCTAGCCTATGGTATGATTGTTGTTCGTCCTACAGACTAAAACCCTCCGGTTTTTATAGACACCAGAGAGGGCTAGGGTTACACAAAGTCGGTTACAATGGTAGGACATCTACATATCCGTATCGCCAAGCTTGCCTTCCACGCCAAGGAAAGTCCCTTCCGGACACGGGACGAAGTCTTCAATCTTGTATCTTCATAGTCTAGGAGTCCGACTGAAGGTATAGTCCGGCTATCCGGACACCCCCTAATCCAGGACTCCCTGAGTAGCCCCTAAACCAGGCTTCAATGACGACGAGTCCAACGCATAGATTGTCTTCGGCATTGCAAGGCGAGTTCCTCCTCCAAGTACTTCATAGAAGATTTTGAACACAAAGGTAGTGTCCGGCTCTGCAAAATAAGTTTCCACATATTGCCATCGAGAGAATAATATTTACACAAATCTAATCTGCTGACGTATTCCGTAGCGTGACATCACACCACGGCCAAGTCTTTATTCAAATCGTTTACTGTCCCACCTCAGTGCGTTTAGCGAGGCGGTTTCCTTGGCACGTCTTGTCAAAGCAGAGATCGTGTCCCCTTATTCCGTGATTCTCATCAATACGGGCGTGGGTAACCCAACCCCTCCATTGATTTACGGCGCTTGGGAGATAAGCGAGTTTCACCAGGCTGGTGGGGACGCATATAAGGGGATAATGATGCACCTTTTCATCCATGCCTTCTTCCTCCTTTGCCTATCCATTTCCGCGCACTCGAGCTCCAGCGCCCAAGTCCGCACACCACACCTCAACCTTCTCCAGCCATGTACGGAGCGGGAGGCAAGTGGATGGTCTCCTCCGTTACGGAGGGACACATCAAAAAACTAAGGAAGGCCGGATACTTGTCTAACGACATTGCGCACCGGCTTCCCGAAGAGGGGCAGCTCATCCCCACCCCTAGGCCCCATGAGAGGGTGGTGTTCCTCCCCCATTTCCTCCGTGTACTGGGCTTCCCTCTCCACCCATTTGTCCGGGGGCTCATGTTCTACTATGTCCTGGATTTCCACGATCTGGCCCCGAACTTTGTCCCCAACATCTCGGCGTTTATCGTCGTGTGCGAGGCTTTCTTCTGCATCCGCCCCCATTTCGGCCTATGGCTCAAGACTTTCAATGTCAAGCCGAAGGTGGTGCGCGACACCCAGGCGGAGTGCGGAGGCGCCATGGTGGGCAAGATGCCCAATGTCCTATGGCTCGAGGGATCCTTCGTGGAGTCCCTAAAGGGGTGGCAATCGGGGTGGTTTTACATCACCGAGCCGCGCGACCCTGAATGGGTCGCAGCCCCCGAGTTCCGATCCGGACCCCGTACGCGACTCGCCTCCTGGAAAGAGATGGGCCTATCGTGGGGTAAAAAAGGAGAGCTGACCGAACTCCAAACATGCGTCCAAACCCTGGTGGACAAGAAGCTAAAACTTGTCAACGTAGTCCAGGTTATGCTCATCTGTCGGATCCTCCCATGTCAACAATGGGCTTTCAACCTGTGGGAGTTCGACCCGGCTCGACACCGAACTCTGAGCAGGCTCTTCGACATGACGTACGAAGATGCCTGGAAGGTGCTTTTTCAAGGGCGCCGAGGCCCCCGCATCCGCTACCGAGGATCACGGATTCAGCACGCAGCGTCACGCGCGTGCGGTAAGCTGTTTTTACCTTTTACAGGGTATTAGTTTTTCATAGTTTGACTCCATGCGGGATCTAAGCTCCCTTACCTTTGACAGGATTGGCAGGAGACGTCCGGACAGATCAATTATCCGGCTCCTTTGCTCGAAGGCCCAGCGGACGCTTGCTTGGCGAAGCTGCTGGTTCCGGCACCCTATGTGGTGCCGGAGAAGAAGGCCAAGAAGAAGGCCACGGGGGACTTGAAAGAGTGCCCAGCGCCAGGAGGTGTCGGATTCATCATCCGACGACTCCAAGGCGCACTCCTCCCATGAAGACGAGGAGGAGGAAGAAGAGACCTCTCCCCCTCCAGCGGGGGGAGGGAAGAAACGGAAGGCCGCCCCAACTGGGGAGGCCGAAGGGTCCAAGAAGGGGAAGACCCCTCCTCCGGACTACTCCACCAATGCCGACGACGGCGAAGAGGAGTGGCCGCATAGTGCCAAGCCCCTGGCGAGATCGTAAGTATCCGGATACCAGAGTGATTCATAGTATTCCCCCATTGCACAGCTTTTCCTTACGTCAAACATATTTATGCAGTCCACCCAAAGACCGACTCGACGTGTCATCGAGCGGTTCCCTGGATTCGCCGGATGTGAATTCGCTTCCGACGGCTACCTCCCCCATCCCACGGACGACACCGCGGTGGCGTCCCAACAGGTTCCCAGCCAGGAGGAGGTGGTCCTGGAGGCGCCGCAAGGCGACCTCCCGGACCCCAGGCATAAAGGGGATAGAACCCCCAAGGGCTCCAAGCCCGGCCTTGAGCCGGACACCGCGCCGGAACCTTCAACGGTTTCGGACTCTGGTAGGCAGCCTCCTTCCAAGAGGAGCAAGCCTACCGAGCCGGCGACCTCCGTCCAACCGGAGGCACCGGACAATTTGCTGGAGGTGCTTAACGGCACCTCCATCAACGAGGAGCACTGCACTATTATGAGTGCGGTGATCCAGAAAATTCAGTCCGCCAAGAGCGGACTGGCTGAAGCCTGTGCCAGCCTTCTAACAGGCTTTGAGGTAAGTAAAGAATATGTAAAAATATTACCACATAGACAGTAGCCCCTGATGCTCTGGATGGCGTTCGGAAAGAAAAGCCAAATAGAGGATATAATAACATTCGCAGGAGTCTAACATAATCAAGTCAATATGCGTATGCAGGCTTCGCTGCTGGCCTCCGCCGCACTGACTGCAGAGGTGGACACGCTGAAGCGAAACCTCGCGCGGTCCGAGAACGAGCTCGGCCATGCCAAGAGGCAACTCGAGGAGAAGGAAGGTAAGTAATACCTTGCGCAAGTATATAGAGAGGATGTGGTTGCAGAAAAAGACAGGATCAACGTGCTATTATAGGGGCCACGACCGAGGTGGCAACCCTTAAGGAAGCGCTGTCCGAGGCCAAAAACAGAGCAGCCACGGAGCGCATAGAGTGAGGGAAGCAGGAGGCGCGGGTGGAGGAGGTGCAAAAAGAGCTCCAGGCTCTCGTGAAAAAACACGAGAGTTTGGAGCTTCACTCAAAGACGCAAGCGTCCGAGCTTGCGGCAGCCCTTGAAAGCGCGAAGTCTACCAAGGCCGAAGCCTAGAAAGCCCTCCAAGAAATTGGAGATATAAAGAAGATAGCGGTGGGTAAGGCATTCATTATGCAAAGCAAGCACATGAAAGTGAATTACTTGTTACTTACCCGAGTCCGAAGCTCTCCAGGAGCATTCGCAGATTTGCCCCGTAGTGCGTCGGATGACGCCGCCTACTACCGAGCCAAGGAGGGGAGCTCGACGGAGAAGGTGTTCTGATCTCAGTATGCTGAGGCCGGACACCTGGTGCCTTTGAGCGACCAGCTGAAGCAAATGGTCGAGCTCCACAAGGTGGTCGAACAGGCCATAAAGGGCCTCATAGTTTGGCTTTGGCCTGGAGAGGCTCTGCCGAGGAGCTACTTCGAGCTGGTGAGGCGGCTGGTGGATGCCTGTCCACGGCTTGATGTACTCAAGCGCTCCGTCTGCATCGAAGGTGCCCGTAGGGCGCTTGCCTGTGCTAAAGTGCACTGGGGCAAGATGGATGCGGAGAAGCTGGTGAAGGACGGGCCGCTGCCAGGCAAGGAGCATCGTGTGCCGGAAGCATATTATGAGGGCGTCCTGAAGGGTGCCCGCCTTATAGCGGATGAATGCTGCAAAGATGTAATATTTGAATAAACTCGCATTTGTGATCCTGTACGCTGAAAACTTGTTCATATGCGCTAAGCAACACTTTTGAATTTAAAATATTACCTTCTGTGCGGCCGTTTACCAAATTTGAGAGATGGCGAGTCGTCGGCTTTTGCCCCCATGCCACGAGTGCTGGGGTGTTCGGGATAAACATGAGCGCTCTTTTTCCCATTCTTGGGTCCTTCGAGGGAGGCGCTCAACACAACGAACAAGGCAATCGGACTATAATGCTTAAACACTCTCACTTAGCCATAGAATTCTATAATTTTAAATTTCGGCGAAGCCCCTAGTGTTCGGAAGACCGAGTTCGGGGCGCTATCCACGCCTAGGCCAGACAAAGCCGACTCCTTGCTCTAAGCGGCATAAGTCTTTAGGGACTCGAAAACCTCTCGAACAGCGACCATCTCTCGCCTCATCATGACGGTCAGTTTTAGCTTTCTCTATTGAGGTGCTTAGCCCAGCTCAACTGGGGCACAATCGCAGTAGTTCTCCTAGTGCTACCTTAGCCGATATAACGGAACGTAAGGTACCAAAACATAGGAGCCGGGCAAACCCAACTATTGACCCAAGACATGATTTGGAGCCGATGCATATAATGCAATAAGTTCGGGGTGCCGCACTTGTGAAAGTGTTCGGACTTCTCACACCGTATTGTGGGGTACTTAAGCCCCTGGCGTATTGGCCGTACCAAAGTGTACGGGTGCAACATGTCATTAATGAACATATATTCGTAAAAAAGAGTAATGCAATAATAGACGGAAGCTATGCATTGTTAATTTAAAAAAAGCTGCGATCAAAGCAGAACGATACAAATACTGCAATAAGAGAAAGATGGGACGATTTAACATGTCCTTTCAAGGGGCAAGCTGCGGAATGTTATGTGAAACAGGTATACTGCTCGTTATAGAGACCACCTTAGAGTTCCATAGTGCGGCATAGCTTTCTGCTTCCCTGGTTGTATCGTTTGTGCGGCAATTGTACTGCCGGACAAGCCTTCCGAAGAATGGAGTCCTGAAAATAAGAGAAAATTAAGAAATTGGCAGCCCCTAGTGCAGTTTAAGCCGCGTTTCGGGCGTGCCGTGATGGTGCCCCTACCCCTGTGCCCATGGTATTTCCAGAGTGTAGTTATGTACGCGCAACACTGGTTTCGCAAGTTCACGAGGGCTGGGGTTGGGGCCGCATTGCTACGCTTGCTCGGAACGTGCCAGGCGGTCTTGTTGTAGGTTACTCCGGGCGCGCTTGACGGTGTCCAGACGTTTAATGGCCGGACTGGAGAATTGCCTTGAGAGGCTGCTTTGTACTTCCGCTGCGATAGCCACCGTATGCTCCTCCGTTCGAAGAGAGCGTTCGGTGTTTCCATTGACCGTGATGACGCCTCGAGGGCCT
Organism: Triticum urartu; assembly: GCF_056163025.1. Classification (NCBI taxonomy): domain Eukaryota; kingdom Viridiplantae; phylum Streptophyta; class Magnoliopsida; order Poales; family Poaceae; genus Triticum; species Triticum urartu. The sequence goes on from NC_141876.1 coordinate 426,700,783, forward strand.
GGCATCTTGAGCTTGAGGTATGCGTAGTGCGGCACCGCATTGAACTTGGCAAATGCGGTTCGCCCGAGCAGTGCATGATAGCCACTGCGGAACGGGACTATGTCGAAGATTAACTCCTAGCTTCGGAAATTATCCGGAGATCCGAAGACCACTTCAAGTGTAACTGAGCCTGTATAGTTGGCCTCTACACCTGGTATGACGCCTTTAAAGGTCGTTTTAGTGGGTTTAATCCTCGAGGGATCGATGCCCATTTTCCGCACTGTATCCTGGTAAAGTAGGTTTAGGCTGTAGCCGCCGTCCATAAGGACTCTAGTGAGGTGAAATCCGTCAATAATTGGGTCTAGAACCAATGCGGCGAATCTGCCATGACGGATGCTAGTGGGGTGGTCCCTTCGATCAAAAGTGATCGGGCAGGAAGACCATGGGTTGAACTTTGGGGCGACTGGCTCCATCGCGTATACGTCCCTTAGCGCACGCTTCCGGTCCCTCTTGGGGACGTGGGTTGCATATATCATGTTCACCATCCGTACTTGTGGGGGAAAACCTTTCTGTCCACTTTTGTTCGGCGGCCGGGGCTCCTCCTCGTCATCGCTGTGCAGCCCCTTGTCTCTGCTTTCGGCATTTAACTTGCCTGCCTGCTTGAACACCCAACAATCCCTGTTGGTGTGATTGGCTGGTTTTTTGGGGGTGCCATGTATCTGGCATGACTGGTCGAGTATTCGGTCCAAACTGGACGGGCCCGGAGTATTTCTTTTGAATGGCTTTTTCCGCTGACCGGGTTTAGAGCCTCTGAATCTGGCATTAACTGCCGTATCCTCAGCATTGTCGTCGTTAATGCGGCGCTTTTGCTTGTTGCGACGCGACCTGCCACTGCTGTCCTTGGTATCCGAATTACCAGGGCTCTTGGTCATGTTATTGCTGCGACATAGCCAGCTGTCTTCTCCCGCGCAAAAGCGGGTCATAAGTGTCATGAGGGCTGCCATAGATTTCGGCTTTTCCTGTCCTAGGTGCCGTGCAAGCCACTCGTCGCGGATGTTATGCTTGAAGGCTGCTAGGGCCTCTGCGTCCGGACAGTCGACGAGTTGATTTTTCTTGGTTAGGAACCGTGTCCAGAATTGTCTGGCCGATTCCTCTGGCTGCTGAATTATGTGGCTAAGGTCATCGGCGTCTGGTGGTCGCACATAAGTGCCCTGGAAATTGTTGAGGAATGCGGCTTCCTGGTCCTCCCAACAACCAATTGATTCTGCTGGCAAGCTATTAAGCCAATGCCAAGCTGGTCCTTTAAGCTTGAGTGGGAGGTATTTGATGGCGTGTAGGTCATCACCACGGGCCATGTGGATATGAAGGAGATAGTCCTCGATCCATACTACAGGATCTGTTGTGCCATCATATGATTCGTTGTTCACGGGTTTGAAACCCTCAGGGATTTGATGATCCATTACTTCATCTGTGAAGCATAGTGGGTGTGCAGCGCCTCCGTATTGGGCTATATCACGACGCAGCTCAAACGAGCTTTGTCTACTGTGTTTGGCCCGGCCGGATTGACTGTATCCGGAGTGACGATCACCGTCTCGTGCCGTGGGGCGCCCATGCAATCCGCAGATCGATCTTGTTTGCCTCGCCTTGTCCTCCAATATATCTCACAGGTCTGGCGCATTTTCCCGTGCCTTGGTATTTTTTGAGTGGCACAGGGGTGCGGCTTGAGTGGAGGGCCGAGAGGCTTCTCTGTCGCGGCCACGGGGTGGCCGATCGGCCGCATCATGCGCTAGTGATGTAGGTTTAGGTGCTTCCTCCTCTAGTCGGGGTAGCAATCTGCGCTTTGGGTAGCTCTTGGAGGGGCGTTCGAGTTCATACTCTTCGGCCGCAAGGACTTCAGTCCATCTGTCGGCGAGCAAATCTTGATCAGCTCTAAGATGTTGTTGTTTTTTATTGAGGCTACTCGCCGTGGCCATAAGCCTGCGTTTGAAATGCTCTTGTTCGATGGGATCCTCTGGCACGACAAATTTGTCGTCGTCGAGGCTTGCCTCGTCTTCGGAGGGAGGCATATAATTATCGTCCTCGACCTCTCTGTCTGCCGCTCTCTCATGAGGGTTGGCTTCTCCATCCTCCTATGCTGAATCTTGCTGGAGGTGGTTGTCTTCCGCACTGTCCGGGGTGTTATTATCTCCCGTGCCGGCATCACCGTTTTTGCTTTGGCGGGATTTAGAGCGGCGCCGCTGGCGCCGGCGCTTAGGCTGCTTCTTGGAGGGGTCATCCTCCGCTGTTCCATCACCATTGTCTTCTTTTGGGGTGTCCACCATGTATATATCATATGACGAGGTGGCTTTCTAGTGCCTTATAGGCGCTGGTTCTTGATCGTCTCCTGTATCGGCGTCCATACCGTCGATGTCTTCGGAGTCGAAGTCGAGCATGTTGGTTAAATCATCGATAGTGGCTATGAAGTGGGTGGTGGGTGGGCTTTGAATTTCTTCATCATCCGCATCCCAACCTTGCTAACCATAGTCCGTCCAGGGCTCTCCTGATAAAGAGAGAGACTTTAGTGAATTCAGAATATCGCCGAAGGGAGAGTGGTGAAAGATGTCCGCGGCGGTGAACTCCATGATCGGCGCCCAATCGGGTTCGATCGGTAGGGGCGCGGAGGGCTTGGAGTTTTGAGAGGAGTCCGGCTCCTTGGAGTCACGGGCTTCGTAGAGAATAGGGCTGGTGTTCGGCTCGACCGCCGTAGAGATTGCAGCCCCCGAGGCGGTGTCCAACCACCCATCCTCGATTGGCGCAGTTGGCTCCGAATTAAGGGTCGAAGCTGATGCGGGTGCGGCCTCCAGGGCACTGTTCGGCGGCAGAGCTAGATCATGCCCATCGTGACAGTGCGGCACGCTCGGCTACGGCTCGAACCCGTCGAAGATCAAGTCTCCGCGGAGGCCGGACATGTAGTTCAAACTTCCAAATCAGACCTGATGGCCAGGGGCGTAGCTTTCGATCTGCACCAGATAGCCAAGCGAATTGGCCCGCAGTGCAAAGCCGCCAAATACGAAGATCTGTCCGGGGAGAAAAGTCTCACCCTGGATCGCATCATCGTTGATGATCGGAGGAGCCATCGGGCCTAAAAGTGACGACACAGAGGAACTCTCAATGAAAGCACCAATGTCGGTGTCAAAACCGGCGGATCTCGGGTAGGGGGTCCCGAACTTTGCATCTAGGCGGATGGTAACAGGAGGCAGGGGACAGAGTGTTTTACCCAGGTTCGGGCCCTCTTGATGGAGGTAAAACCCTACGTCCTGCTTGATTAATATTGATGATATGGGTAGTACAAGAGTAGATCTACCACGAGATCAGAGAGGCTAAACCCTAGAAGCTAGCCTATGGTATGATTGTTGTTCGTCCTATGGACTAAAACCCTCCGATTTATATAGACACCGGAGAGGTCTAGGGTTACATAGAGTCGGTTACAATGGTAGGAGATCTACATATCCGTATCGCCAAGCTTGCCTTCCATGCCAAGGTGTCGGGACCCCGATCCTAGGTCACACCGATCTAGCATGTAACAATTCGTATCACTTTGCGGCCTCACGCACGGTATTCCCATGGGTGCCACCTTATCTGGCCCGGGACCGTTTGCGCCTTTTGGCTCACGTATATGATAGTGTCGCTAGCATCTATATGACAGAGAACCCGGGCCGACATGACTAGTCATGAACCCAAAGTAGCACTAACTTACGGGGACAGGCATACATGAATCAACCTCGAGCATGTCGGTCAACAGCGTATGAATCCGGGCTGTAGCACTGGGCTAACAGGACTCCAGGAACCCGGGCTATAGCAGGCTAGGCAGGACTCCGGATGTTACCGCGTGACATTTCCCCGAAGGGACAGACACAGGAACGAAGTGAATCACATGCCGGCCAGTCAAGTGTTCCGGAGCAGTAGTGCTGGGCTAGCAGGACTCCGGTGAAATGGGCTATAGCGGACTACTGTGGCACATGGAAGCACAAGACTACATTTCCCCATAAGAGAGGCTACCAGAGGTAAACAACTAGGTTGACGGATCCCACACATAGCAATACACATTACACGTACGCATAACATGCAAGTATGTGCTGTACAACATGGCATCACAACATAACTCAAACTCATATAGATAAAGGCCCAGAAGAGCCACATAGCATCAATACAAACAGGGGTCTCATGACCCATCATTCAGAGCATACAAGCAATGGAAGCATTACATGTCTGAGTACAGACAACTACAAAAGGAAAAGACTAAGAAGCCTGACTATACACGACCCTCCCAAGGTTACAAGATCGTAGCTGGGATACAAGCTACTCGTCGAAGTCACTAGCGTAACCAACTGCAAAACATAAATAAGCAAACATGAGTACAAAGGTACTCAGCAAGTCTTACATCAGAACTATCTACATATGCAACATTATCAACAAAGGGGGTGGTGGAGTTAACAGCAGCAAGCCAGCTTTGACTCAGTGGCTAGCCTATACTACGAGTATCAGAAACTTCTTTGAGGTGAGAAAACGCACATGAGTCCACATATTCACCATATCAATACTCCACTATGGATCCGTTCCCGTCTCCCTACGAGAAGGATATCCATAGCACTCACGCTTATCTTGCGGATTTTAGAGTATCCACTTCAAGTTGTCTATGTACTACATAAGTCCTCCAAGTTTCCATATCCGAGGAAACAGCTATTCGAATAGATAATATTGACCCTGTAGGGGTGTACTTCTTCACACACGCTCTCGCCACTTATAGCCCTGTACACATCATGTACCTCGACAACCTTCAAGCGGAAGCCGGGCGAGGGTGTCGGCCACGACCTGACTAACCACACAAGTCTCTCGTCCAGGTTTATCGCCTATTCGAGTTCCATCCGCAAGGAGATTCGGCCGGGGTGTCGCTCACGGCCCCAAATGATGTGTGCAGGGTTCCCAAGCACACCATCCGGGTGCCACTTGGTACACCATGCCACGGTGCCTAGTCTGTCCCAAGCCCGTCCTGTCGGACACCACCTGGTAGACAAGTAGCACTACCTACAAACGCCAGAAACTAGTTGCAACTCCTGGACAGAGATCAAGTGGATTAATAAGCCGAGAGGGGCCGGATAACCGGAACCCAATGTGTGGTAGTAACTGGACTTGGCTAACATACACAGAACTCAGTGCTTAGGGACGGCTCAAATGAGACAACCCACTATGTACTCCTACATGGCCTCTCATCGCTACCTTTACCAAAACGTGTTCACACACTTAGCCTTTACCGGTAGGACATGTTCACCACTCCGATTCATTCCCGATGAATCAGACCTGACACAACTCTAAGCATAGCTGGCATAAAGAAAACAAGCATGGATGAGCAGGCACATCAAGGCTCAAGCAATTCCTACTCATGCTAGTGGGTTTCAACTATTTACTGTGGCAATGATAGGTCATGCAGAGGAATGGGTTCAACTACCGCAGTAGAAAGTAGCAGTTTGAATCGTTGTTGTCCTAATGCAGTATAAGGAGACGGAGCGAGAGAGAGGGATTTATCGAGATGCTCAAGGGGGTTTGCTTGCCTGATAGATCCACGAAGAAGCACTGCTCCTCAGACAGGTACTCGGGACACCTTCTAGAGTAGAACCTATCGAGAGGGGACGGTGCCGACAATCAATAAACAACCATATGTAACAATATGATGCATGAAGATGACATTTCAAAGATGCTATGATTTGCCCTAATGCATCTAGCATCAATTTGGTTGAAGCCCATATGTACCAAGGGATCATATGCAAACCCCAAATTAAATATATAACATGCCATTATTACGTTTTCACTTATACAACAAGTATAAGTTGGTTTTTCATGCATGAAACTAGCATAAATGGATTCCTTGCATTTTTCTGATAATTTTTCATAAATAATTTATTTAATTTGGAGTTACGGTTGAATTACTATGAATTCTAGAAGTTTTAACTATTTTCTGAAATTCTCTGAATTATTTAAAATCCAGAAAAACAATTACTGCGTCAGCGTGTTGTCACAGAGGCGTCAGTAGGGCTAACCAGGTCAAACCTGACGTGTGGGGGCCACACGTCAGTGACACTGGGGTTAACCCTGGGTCAAACCCGCACTGACCAAGGTTTGACTTGGCTCTGGGGCCCATTGTCAGTCTCAAGGGGGGATTAGGCTGTGGAATTAGCGCTAATTAAGCTGCCACGCCAGCCTCGCCGGAGTTCGGCTGGCGACGACCAAACCGCGCGGCGGTGCTTCGCCGGAATGCGCTACAGGCGGCGGGTGGACGCGCGAAGGCCACCAGAAGATAGCCCGCACACACCCGCATCTAGCTGGCTGCCCGGGAGGCCACGGGGTCGCCGGAAACGACGGCCGCGACCATGGAGGCGGCGGCCGGAGTTCGGTGGTGCACAGGCACGGGGCTACGGAGCACGAGGAGCCCGACTGGGGTTGTCTATGGCTTCCTGGCGTAACCAGGAGTACGACCGTGCGCTCGGGTGCGACTACCGCAAACTAAAGCGACGGCGGCGAAGAGGACGCCAGCGGTGAGCTCACGGCATGGTGGGGACCGGAGCTAGCAAGCATAAACGAGAGAGGGAGGAGACGGGTTCAACGCGGAAGCTCACAGAGAGGCTACCGGAGGGGTCGGCGGGCGCGGGGACGGTCGGTGGGCAGCGAATCGATGCCGAGGATCTCCGGGCACCGAGGTTGAAGAAGACGTCGGGGACGATGTTGTGGTGCTTCCCCGGTTTCTTGGCTCGGCGTGGATGAAGAAGATGACGGCGCGGAGCTCGAGGTCTCATCGGCAGGTAGTGGGGTGGCCAGTGGCCATGTCTACGGCGAGCGGTGGTCTCGGGTGTGCTCGGCGGCGCGAGGAAGACGGGCCAGAGGAAGGGGACGAGGCAGAGGAAGGAGGGGAAAGTGAGAGGGGGTCGTCCTCATCTCCTAGGCATGCAGGTGGACTCGGGGGAGGATAGCCAGCGCGAAGCAGGAGGTGGCGCGCTCGGCCGCGTGCGAGGTCTCTCCCTCTGCCTACTGGCAGAGGCTCAAGATGACTGGCAAGCCGCCAGGTGGGCTGGGCCAGCCAGTGGGCCGCCAGGTAAGTGGCCTGGGTAGGTGTTTTTCTTATTTCCTGTTTTCTTTTTCTATTTCTGACATTTGTTTTGTATCCAAAAGAAATGTTAAAACATTTCCATAAATGCTGAAAATAATTGTGGCATCTAGATATAATATTCTAGAGGCCCTCACCAATTCCCAACATTTTTGGAGCCATTAAAATATTTATATAATTTAAATAGCTCCAAATCAAATATTTATGCATTGATTCAAAAATCCAAGATGTGTAGCAAAAATATGCATCACCTCTGGTTGTTGTTTGCAACATTATCCAAAGAGCATGAACATTTTTTAATAGCATTTTGGGTTCATTGAAAATCCATTTTAAAATTGAACCTATTGGGAAAAAACTTTGGTGCTAGGGTTTGCAACATCCCCATTTCAATTTCATTTGAAATTAAAACATGATGCACCAAGCAAGCCTAGGACCATACCAGAACTAGGGATGTGACATCTCACCCCCATTCGGAAAAATCTCGTCCCGAGATTCAGGAGTTGGCGGAAAGAAAGCGGGGTACTCAAGTCGAAGACGATCTTCTCGCTCCCAAGTAGCTTCTCTCTCGGAATGATGAGACCATTGAACCTTGAGAAACTTGATGTTATGACGTCGAGTGACATGCTCTGCTTGATCCATAATGCTAACGGGGTACTCTCGGTAAGTGAGATTATCTTGGAGATCAAGCGTTTCGTGGTCCACTCCGCGGATGGGATCCGAGAAGCAACGCCTGAGTTGAGAGACGTGGAAGACATCATGAACTCGAGAAAGATGTGGGGGTAGTTCCAACTGGTAGGCAACCTCTCCTCGTTTAGCGAGAATGCGAAAAGGACCAATGTAGCGAGGAGCCAACTTGCCCTTGATACCGAAGCGATGGGTACCCTTCAAAGGAGTAACCCGAAGGTAAGCCTTGTCGCCAACTTCATAAGCCACTTCCTTATGACGACGGTCATACTGGCTCTTTTGACGAGATTGGGATGTTCTCAAATTCTCTCGAATGATGCGAACTTGCTCTTCTGCCTCCTGGATCATATCCGGTCCAAAGAATTGTCTTTCACCGGTTTCTGACCAGTTCAAAGGTGTTCGACATCTTCGTCCATACAGAATCTCGAAGGGTGCTTTCTTAAGACTGGATTGGTAGCTATTGTTATAAGCAAACTCGGCAAAGGGAAGACATTTCTCCCAATCCATACCGAATGAGATAACGCAAGCTCTAAGCATGTCTTCGAGAATTTGGTTGACCCTTTCCACCTGACCACTTGACTGAGGGTGGAAAGCGGTACTAAAGGAGAGATGGGTGCCCATGGCAGTTTGGAAACTTTCCCAGAAATGAGAGGTGAAAAGACTGCCACGGTCTGAATTGATCTCTAGTGGAACACCATGGAGTGACACTATTCGGGAGATATATAAGTCAGCGAGCTGACTAGCAGTGATACTCTCTCGAATAGGTAGGAAGTGAGCCACTTTGGAGAGACGATCAATGACTATGAAGATAGCATTATTTCCTTTCTTGGTCCTGGGAAAGCCGGTGATGAAGTCCATACCAACTTTGTCCCATTTCCACTCGGGAATAGCTAAAGGTTGAAGGGTGCCAGCAGGTCTCTGATGCTCTGCCTTAACGCGATGACAAACGTCACAGTTGGCAATAAACTGAGCGATTTCTCTCTTCATCCTAGTCCACCAGAACCTCTGGCGTAGGTCCTGATACATCTTTGTACTACCGGGATGAATTGTGAGAGGGGATTCATGGGCCTCCTTAAGGATCAGTTGCTGCATCTGTTGACATTTGGGAACCACCAAACGGTTTCCAAAGTAAACAACACCTCGTTCATCCATAGAGAAACAGTTGGCAACTCCCTTGGAAATATTCTTCTTGATTCGGGAGATTCCTGTATCATGCTTCTGAGCCTCTATGATCTGATCCGTAAGGGTAGGTTTCGCCACCAAGGTAGAAAGGGAACCACGAGGAGCTATGTGAAGGTTAAGCTTACAGAATTCCTCATGGAGGGTTGGTTGACATTGTTGCAACATGAGGTTGTTGCAATAGGATTTACGACTCAAAGCATCAGCCATGACATTGGCTTTACCTGGGGTGTAGGTGATTCCTAAGTCGTAATCCGAGATCAACTCCAACCAACGTCTCTGTCTGAGATTCAGATCCGGTTGGGTGAAGATATATTTGAGACTCCGATGGTCAGTGTAGATTTCGCAATGGTTACCAAGAAGGTAATGTCGCCAAGTCTTAAGTGCATAGACTACGACTGCAAGCTCTAGATCATGTGTAGGATAATTTTCCTCATGTGGATGCAACTGTCGAGATGCATAGGCAATCACATGACGATCCTGCATAAGAATGCAACCTAGTCCTTGACGCGAAGCGTCGCAATAGATAACAAAGTCTTTAGTGAAATCCGGTGGCACGAGTATGGGCGCAGAAGTCAGGCGTCTTTTCAGTTCCTGAAAATTGTGCTCACACTGTGGGGTCCACTCAAACCTTTTATCTTTCTTGAGAAGCTCTGTGAGGGGTTTGGCCACTTTGGAGAAGTTTTCAACGAAGCGGCGACAATAACTGGCTAAACCAAGGAAACTCCAAACTTGTTTGACCGTTTTGGGTGGAGTCCAATCAAGAACGGCTTTGACTCTCTCGGGATTGACAGCAATGCCCTTACCAGAGATCACGTGGCCCAGATAGGTCACTTCTGGCAACCAAAACTCACACTTGGAGAACTTGGCATAAAGGCGATGCACTCTGAGTTTTTCTAACACAAGCCTAAGATGTTCGGCATGCTCTTCCTCATTCTTCGAGTAAATAAGAATATCATCGAGATAAACCACGATGAACATATCTAAGTACTCCATAAAGATCGAGTTCATCAAGCGGGAGAAAGTAGCTGGAGCATTGGTTAGGCCGAAAGACATCACGGTGTACTCGTATTGACCATAACGAGTGACAAAGGCCGTTTTGGGGATGTCCCCGTTTCTAATCTTGATTTGGTGGTAGACTAACCTCAAATCCATCTTGGAAAAGACTGAGGATCCAGCGAGCTGATCATACAGGTCGTTGATCCTGGGGAGTGGATACTTGTTCTTTATCGTGACCAAATTAACGGGACGATAATCTACAACCATCCGATCCGTACCATCCTTCTTCTTGACGAAGAGGACAGGACAAGCCCAAGGAGAAGAACTGGGACGGATGAAACCCTTTTGCAAGGACTCATCAAGTTGTTTCTTAAGCTCGGCTAACTCCAAAGGTGCCATCTTGTATGGTCTCCTAGAGATTGGAACAGTTCCTGGGATAAGTTCTATGACAAACTCTACATCTCTGTCAGGTGGGACACCTGGCAGTTCTTCTGGAAAAACATCTGGGAAGTCCCAGACTATCGGAATATCTTCAAGGTCTGGAAGAGGGCTGGCATTAAGAGAATAGAGTTGACGCCTTGCAACTCTAGTGGAGACAGTGACTATTTTGCCAGATGGATGTCTAAGTTGAACAGATCTGGTGTAACAATCGATCTTGGCATGATGAGCTGTCATCCAGTCCATACCCAAGATGATGTTAATATCTGTGGAGTTGAGAGATATCAAAGAAGCAAGGAATACCAGTCTGTCAACAAGGATTTCATTACGATGGCTTACCTTGGAGGTTTTCCATTTGGAACCAGGAGTCTGGATTATTAGTGGAGTCGGCATATCACAAAATGACATGTCATGCAACCGAGCGTATCCTTCGGATATGAAGGAGTGGGATGCTCCAGTATCGAACAGAACTGAAGCTGGGTGACAATTGACAAGAAGCGTACCCAGTATGACGTCGGGCTCATCTTGAGCTTCTGTAGCTGAGACATGGTGCACACATGCTCGTTCAATGGAGGCTGGCTTGGTACTGATCATCTTGACTGATGGCTTTTCACGGCCAACAGACCTCTCAGACTGGGGTGGGGTATAACTGGACTGAGGGCAGTCTCGTGCATAGTGCCCTGGTTCTCTGCAGGTGAAGCAAGTTCCTGAGGTAGGACGTGGACCTACATTGGCAAGTGGTCCACTAATAGGCCTGGGTGGAGCACGTTGCTGAGTTGGGTGAGGCGCCACATAGGATGGCCTCGGTGCATATCGAGGTGGAAGAGCTGAGTTCAGAATCCAAATCCATCGCTTCTGAGAGCCAGAGCGGGAGGAAGAACCCAGATCACGGTTGTGCTTTCGAGACTCCTCGTAAGTGAGTTGAGCTGTCTCTGCATTAATGGCCTTGTTCACAAGAGCCTGTAAAGTATCACAGTGATGCAGGTGGAGATCACGACGCAACTTAGGGTTGAGACCCTTTCGGAACCTAGCCTGCTTCTTAGTGTCCGTGGACACTTCTTCTGTAGCATAGCGGGCGAGGTTTCCAAACTCTCTACTGTAAACATCAACAGGCAGCTTACCCTAGGTAAAACTACAGAACTCTTCACTCTTGCGGTCAATGAGAGCCTGAGGAATGTGGTGCTCACGAAAAGCCTCGGTGAAATCCTTCCAGGTAGGAATCTGACCAGCTGGAAGCATAGCCTCATAGCTCTGCCACCAAATACTAGCAGGACCTTCCAGGTGATAGGTAGCATAGGTGACCTTGTCACCTTCAGCCATGTTCGCAGAAAGCAACTTGTGAGTGATGCTTCGGAGCCAGTCATCTGCATCGAGTGGCTCAATGGAATGATGGAAGGTGGGTGGTTTAAGACCAATGAAGTCAGTGATGGAAACCAACTTCTTACGCTGATGTGCGGTGTTCTGCTCAATCTGTGCCAGCAAGCAGTTAGTCTCACGCTTGTTCCTCTCGGATGCTAACAAGAACTCTGTCATCAAAGGCTGGTCAGGAGGATCCTCGTCCCTACCATCTCCATGATTCTTGCTATGAGCAACTGAGCCTCGGTTAGCAGACGACATCCCGGCACAGAAACCAAGGAATCAAGGATGGAATTAGCATCGACATAGGGATGCGGAATGTAATGCAAAAGCATTGGAAATTCTTGAAATCCTGGGACAATTTCGACATAGGGATGCGGAATGTAATGCAAAAGCAACGGAATGTAATGCTCAAAAGGATTTTTGAGACATTCATCAAAGGAAGAGCATAATCAATCAGCATCATAACATCAAGGTTCTGGGTCAAACTGAGGACACACGGAAGTAGTAGAACTGTAAGGAGACACAACCCAACAATCCTAAGACTTTACGGTTTAGTAACACGTCATCCTGAGAGATAGAGGAGAAGCCTAGGCCTTAACCCTCGTAGAAAAGAAGAGGCTAACTAAGAAAGAATGACATGAGGTAAAGGAGTAAAAAGAGCCTTACGTTCCCTTCCACAATCAATTCCCTTATATAACTAAAGCATTTCTAGACTCAACTTCGACCAGTTTGGCATGGTAATCCTACAGCCAGTCAGGCTCTGATACCAACGCTGTCGGGACTCCGATCCTAGGTCACACCGATCTAGCATGTAACACTTCGTATCACTTTGCGGCCTCACGCACGGTATTCCCATGGGTGCCACCTTACCTGGCCCGGGACTGTTTGCGCCTTTTGGCTCACGTATATGATAGTGTCGCTAGCACCTATATGACAGAGAACCCGGGCCGACATGACTAGTTGTGAACCCAAAGTAGCACTAACTTACGGGGACAGGCATACATGAATCAACCTCGAGCATGTCGGTCAACAGCGTATGAATCCGGGCTGTAGCACTGGGATAACAGGACTCCGGGAACCCGGGCTGTAGCAGGCTAGGCAGGACTCCGGATGTTACCGCGTGACATTTCCCCGAAGGGACAGACACAGGAACAAAGTGAATCACATGCCGGCCAGTCAAGTGTTCCGGAGCAGTAGTGCTGGGCTAGCAGGACTCCGGTGAACCGGGCTGTAGCGGACTACTATGGCACATGGAAGCACAAGACTACATTTCCCCATAAGAGAGGCTACCAGAGGTAAACAACTAGGTTGACGGATCCCACACATAGCAATACATGTTACACGTACGCATAACATGCAAGTATGTGCTGTACAACATGGCATCACAACATAACTCAAACTCATATAGATAAAGGCCCAAAAGAGCCACATAGCATCAATACAAACAGGGGTCTCATGAATGGTATCACAACATAACTCAAACTCATATAGATAAAGGCCCAGAAGAGCCACATAGCATCAATACAAAAGGGGTCTCATGACCCATCATTCACAGCATACAAACAACGGAAGCATTACATGTCTGAGTACAGACAACTACAAAAGGAAAAGACTAAGAAGCCTGACTATACACGACCCTCCCAAGGGTACAAGATCGTAGCTGGGATACGAGCTACTCGTCGAAGTCACTAGCGTAACCAACTGCAAAACATAAATAAGAAAACGTGAGTACAAAGGTACTCAGCAAGTCTTACATCAGAACTAACTACATATGCAACATTATCAACAAAGGGGGTGGTGGAGTTAATAGCAGCAAGCCAGCTTTGACTCAGTGGCTAGCCTATACTACGAGTATCAGAAACTTCTTTGAGGTGAGAAGACGCACACGAGTCCACATATTCACCATATCAATACTCCACTATGGATCCGTTCCCGTCTCCCTACGAGAAGGCCATCCATAGCACTCACGCTTATCTTGCGGATTTTAGAGTATCCACTTCAAGTTGTCTATGTACTACATAAGTCCTCCAAGTTTCCATATCCAAGGAAACGGCTATTCGAATAGATAATATTGACCCTGCAGGGGTGTACTTCTTCACACACGCTCTCGCCACTTATAGCCATGTACACGTCATGTACCTCGACAACCTTCAAGCGGAAGCCGGGCGAGGGTGTCGGCCACGACCTGACTAACCACACAAGTATCTCGTCCAGGTTTATCGCCTATTCGGGTTCCATCCGCAAGGAGATCCGGCCGGGGTGTCGCTCACGGCCCCAAACGATGTGTGCAGGGTTCCCAAGCCCACCATCCGGGTGCCACTTGGTACACCATGCCACGGTGCCTAGTCTATCCCAAGCCTGTCCCGTCGGACACCACCTGGTAGACAAGTAGCACTACCTACAAACGCCAGAAACTAGTTGCAACTCCTGGACATAGATCAAGTGGATTAATAAGCCGAGAGGGGCCGGATAACCGGAACCCAATGTGTGGTAGTAACTGGACTTGGATAACATACACAGAACTCAGTGCTTAGGGACGGCTCAAATGAGACAACCCACCATGTACTCCTACATGGCCTCTCATCGCTACCTTTACCAAAACGTGTTCACACACTTAGCCTTTACCGGTAGGACATGTTCACCACTCCGATTCATTCCCGATGAATCAGACATGACACAACTCTAAGCATAGCTGGCATAAAGAAAACAAGCATGGATGAGCAGGCACATCAAGGCTCAAGCAACTCCTACTCATGCTAGTGGGTTTCAACTATTTACTATGGCAATGACATGTCATGCAGAGGAATGGGTTCAACTACCGCAGCAGAAAGTAGCAGTTTGAATCGTTGTTGTCCTAATGCAGTATAAGGAGCAGGAGCGAGAGAGTGGGATTTATTGAGATGCTCAAGGGGGTTTGCTTGCCTGATAGATCCACGAAGAAGCACTGCTCCTCAGACAGGTACTCGGGACACCTTCTAGAGTAGAACCTATCGAGAGGGGACGGTGCCGGCAATCAATAAACAACCATATGCAACAATATGATGCATGAAGATGACATTTCAAAGACGCTATGATTTGCCCTAATGCATCTAGCATCAATTTGGTTGAAGCCCATATGTACCAAGGGTTCATATGCAAACCCCAAATTAAATATATAACATGCCAGGCTACCAGAAGTAAACAACTAGGTTGACGGATCCCACACATAGCAATACACGTTACACGTACGCATAACTTGCAAGTATGTGTTGTACAACATGGCATCACAACATAACTCAAACTCATATAGATGAAGGCCCAGAAGAGCCACATAGCATCAATACAAACAGGGGTCTCATGAATGGCATCACAACATAACTCAAACTCATATAGATAAAGGCCCAGAAGAGCCACATAGCATCAATACAAAAGGGGTCTCATGACCCATCATTCATAGCATACAAGCAACGAAAGCATTACATGTCTGAGTATAGACAACTACAGAAGGAAAAGACTAAGAAGCCTGACTATACACGACCCTCCCAAGGGTACAAGATCGTAGCTGGGATACAAGCTACTCGTCGAAGTCACTAGCGTAACCAACTGCAAAATATAAATAAGCAAACGTGAGTACAAAGGTACTCAGCAAGTCTTACATCAGAACTATCTACATATGAAACATTATCAACAAAGGGGGTGGTGGAGTTAACAGGAGCAAGCCAGCTTTGACTCAGTGGGTAGCAGATACTACGAGTATCAGAAACTTCTTTGAGGTGAGAAGACGCACACGAGTCCACATATTCACCATATCAATACTCCACTATGGATCCGTTCCCGTCTCCCTACGAGAAGGCCATCCATAGCACTCACGCTTATCTTGCGGATTTTAGAGTATCCACTTCAAGTTGTCTATGTACTACATAAGTCCTCCAAGTTTCCATATCCGAGGAAACGGCTATTCGAATAGATAATATTGACCCTGCAGGGGTGTACTTCTTCACACACGCTCTCGCCACTTATACCCCTGTACACGTCATGTACCTCGACAACCATCAAGCGGAAGCTGGGAGAGGGTGTCGGCCACGACCTGACTAACCACACAAGTCTCTCCTCCAGGTTTATCGCCTATTCTGGTTCCATCCACAAGGAGATCCGGCCGGGGTGTCACTCACGGCCCCAAACGATGTGTGCAGGGTTCCCATGCCCACCATCCGGGTGCCACTTGGTACACCATGCCACGGTGCCTAGTCTGTCCCAAGCCCGTCCCGTCGGACACCACCTGGTAGACAAGTAGCACTACCTACAAACGCCAGAAACTAGTTGCAACTCCTGGACATAGATCAAGTGGATTAATAAGCCGAGAGGGGCCGGATAACCGGAACCCAATGTGTGGTAGTAACTGGACTTGGATAACATACACAGAACTCAGTGCTTAGGGACGGCTCAAATGAGACAACCCACCATGTACTCCTACATGGCCTCTCATCGCTACCTTTACCAAAACGTGTTCACACACTTAGCCTTTACCGGTAGGACATGTTCACCACTCCGATTCATTCCTGATGAATCAGACCTGACACAACTCTAAGCATAGCTGGCATAAAGAAAACAAGCATGGATGAGCAGGCACATCAAGGCTCAAGCAACTCCTACTCATGCTAGTGGGTTTCAACTATTTACTGTGGCAATGATAGGTCATGCAGAGGAATGGGTTCAACTACCACAGCAGAAAGTAGCAGTTTGAATCGTTGTTGTCCTAATGCAGTATAAGGAGTAGGAGCGAGAGAGTGGGATTTATCGAGATGCTCAAGGGGGTTTGCTTGCCTGATAGATCCACGAAGAAGCACTGCTCCTCAGACAGGTACTCGGGACACCTTCTAGAGTAGAACCTATCGAGAGGGGACGGTGCCGGCAATCAATAAACAACCATATGCAACAATATGATGCATGAAGATGACATTTCAAAGATGCTATGATTTGCCCTAATGCATCTAGCATCAATTTGGTTGAAGCCCATATGTACCAAGGGTTCATATGCAAACCCCAAATTAAATATATAACATGCCATTATTACGTTTTCACTTATACAGCAAGTATAAGTTGGTTTTTCATGCATGAAACTGGCATAAATGGATTCCTTGCATTTTTCTGATAATTTTTCATATATAATTTATTTGATTTGGAGTTACTGTTGAATTACTATGAATTTTAGAAGTTTTAACTATTTTCTGAAATTCTATGAATTATTTAAAATCCAGAAAAATAATTACTGCGTCAGCGTGACGTCACAGGGGCGTCAGCAGGGCTGACCAGGTCAAACCTGACGTGTGGGGGCCACACGTCAGTGACACTGGGGTTAACCCCGGGTCAAACCCGCACTAACCAGGGTTTGACTTGGCTCTGGGGCCCACTGTCAGTCTCAGGGGGGATTAGGCTGTGGAATTAGCGCTAATTAAGCTGCCACGCCAGCCTCGCCGGAGTTCGGCCGCGACGACCAAACCATGCAGAGGTGCTTCGCCGGAATGCGCTACAGGCGGCGGGTGGACGCACGAAGGCCACCAGAAGATAGCCCGCACACGCCCGCATCTAGCTGGCTGCTCGGGAGGCCGCCGGGTCGCCGGAAACAACGGCCAGGACCATTGAGGCGGCGGCCGGAGTTCGGTGGTGCACAGGCACGGGGCTACGGAGCACGAGGAGGCCGACTACCGCGAACTAAAGCGACGGCGGCGAAGAGGATGCCAGCGGTGAGCTCACCGCATGGTGGGGACCGGAGCTAGCGAGCATAAACGAGAGAGGGAGGAGACGGGTTCGACGTGGAAGCTCACAGAGAGGCTACCGGAGGGGTCGGCGGGCGCGGGGACGGCCGGTGGGCAGCGAATCGACACCGAGGATCTCTGGGCACCGAGGTTGAAGAAGACGTCGGGGACAATGTTGTGGTGCTTCCCTGGTTGCTTGGCTCGGCGTGGATGAAGAAGACGATGGCGCGGAGCTCGAGGTCTCATCGGCAGGTAGTGGGGTGGCCGGTGGCCATGTCTACGGCGAGCGGCGGTCTCGGGTGTGCTCGGCGGCGTGAGGAAGAGGGGCCAGAGGAAGGGGACGAGGCAGAGGAAGGAGGGGAAAGTGAGAGGGGGTCGTCCTCATCTCCTGGGCGTGCAGGTGGACTCGGGGGGGGGGGGGGATAGCCAGCGCCAAGCAGGAGGTGGCGCGCTCGGCCGCGTGCGAGGTCTCTCCCTCTGCCTACTGGCAGAGGTTGAAGATGACTGGCAAGCCGCCAGGTGGGCTGGGCCGGCCAGTGGGCCGCCAGGTAAGTGGCCTGGGTAGGTGTTTTTCTTATTTCCTGTTTTCTTTTTCTATTTCTGACATTTGTTTTGTATCCAAAAGAAATGTTAAAACATTTCTATAAATGCTGAAAATAATTGTGGCATCTAGATATAATATTCTAGAGGCCCTCACCAATTCCCAACATTTTTGGAGCCATTAAAATATTTATATAATTTAAATAGCTCCAAATCATATATTTATGCATTGATTCAAAAATCCAAGATGTGTGGCAAAAATGTGCATCACCTTTGGTTGTTGTTTGCAACATTATCCAAAGAGCATGAACATTTTTGAATAGCATTTTGGGTTCATTGAAAATCCATTTTAAAATTGAACCTATTGGGAAAAAACTTTGGTGCTAGGGTTTGCAACATCCCCATTTCAATTTCATTTGAAATTAAAACATGATGCACCAAGAAAGCCTAGGACCATACCAGAACTAGGGATGTGACACAAGGAAAGTCCCTTCCGGACACGGGACGAAGTCTTCAATCTTGTATCTTCATAGTCCAGGAGTCCGGCCGAAGGTATAGTCCGGCTATCCGGACACCCCCTAATCCAGGACTCCCTCAGCCCCCCTCCGGGAGGAGCCCCCGGGGCATGTACAGCCCCGCCCTAACACGTGGCTTGCACGGCAGGGCTATGAGGTGTATCTTGGCACTCGTGAGCCAGCGCAGGACTCACGAGGCCCTACCTCAAGGCGGGTTGCGCCTGGTCTTGAGTCTTGGTGACTGTTGGTGTCAAAACCGGCGGATCTCGGGTAGGGGATCCCGAACTGTGCGTCTAGGCCGGATGGTAACAGGAGGCAAGGGACACGAAGTTTTACCCAGGTTCGGGCCCTCTCGATGGAGGTAAAACCCTACGTCCTGCTTGATTAATATTGATGATATGGGTAGTACAAGAGTAGATCTACCACGAGATCGGAGAGGCTAAACCCTAGACGCTAGCCTATGGTATGATTGTTGATGTGTATGTTGTCCTACGGACTAAAACCCTCCTGTTTATATAGACACCGAAGAGGGTTAGGGTTACACAAAGTCGGTTACAATGGTATGAGATCTTCATATCCGTATCGCCAAGCTTGCCTTCCACGCCAAGGAAAGTCCCTTCCGGACACGGGATGGAGTCTTTAATCTTGTATCTTCATAGTCCAGGAGTCTGGCCGAAGGTATAGTCCGGCTATCTGAACACCCCCTAATCTAGGACTCCCTCAGTTACTGTATGTTCCTGCAAGGCGGTTAGATGCAAGCACTCTACGTCCTCAGGTCCCGGCCCTCGAGCGAGCTCAGCCGCCGCTGGTATGCCAGGTCGCGATGCCGTGGTCAAGGCCAGGGGGTGAGGGCTGGAGAGCCAGTAAGAGCTCCTGAGTCGCAATGCTCAGGAGCCCCCCTTTTTTACATGCAAGTGAATTGCATAGGGTGAATGGACCCGTGGCGGGCGGTGACCGAGCAAGTGATAGCAGTTGGTAGGTTAAGCATGAAGAGCAGATCGACTTGGATAAATGCAGGAAGATACATGCCACTGGGCCTGGCCCGAGCGGCGTGGGGATGATGCAGCCCGAGGGGCGCCCCCAACAAGGTAAGCTAAAGATATAACAAAAGGGATACATGCCACAGGGACGGACCCATGTGGCCTGGGAATAATGCAGCCCGAGGGGCGCTCCCAGCTTAAATGGACTTGGAAGATGTCACCTGGTCCTGTAGATGAAGTAGAGTTGGTGCAGCTGAAGCCACGCGTTGAAGTAATGGCTCCTCATGAGCCACCGGGACCCTGAGCCTCGGGAGGCTCTGGGGGCTCGGGAGGTTCCCTGAAGACCGTCCCCATCTCCCCCAGAGCGGCGCGGGACCTGGCCTCCTGAGCCGCCAGGACTTGCCGCACATTGTGCTGATAGGCCGACGCCACCCTCGGCAAGCCGAAGGACATGCGAACGTAGCTGTGTGGTGGGACCTCACAGCGGCCCGCAAGTGATGGCCAGAAGCGCTCCTGAGATGCGGCCCTGTTGAGCCCCGGGATGTCGATGCAGGCGTGCAGCCCGGCATCCTCGCCTGGATGGGGGGCTGCGCCTTGTGAGTGGTCGTGGCCGCGCATGGCCCTTGCTCCTTGCAGTTCCTCGATGGTCTTGGTGATGAACTCCTGAGCAGTGGGCGCTCCTTGCCTTGTGCTCTCCCGAGGAAAGTGTGCCGTAAAGCACGCTTCCAAGTGGTGCCCAAGCGCCTCCCTCATGAGGTTGGCAAGGTCTGAGGCTCTCTAGGAGAGAGCCCCCGAGCCCTGCCCGAGGAGGGCGCCGGACGCGCTTTCCTATGCGGTGGAGGGAGGCGCCCTTGGAGCGAGCGCTGATCTTGACGAGGCTCCTGACGCGACGCCATCTTCTTGGGGTCCTGCGCGGCATGGCAGCTTCTTATTGGGGATGGTCTCCGGAGGGCCTTCACTTCTGTCATTAGGGTTGTCGATTGCTGCATCTTGGAAGGCGCGCTCAAGGGAGCACACCGCATCCCTTTCTTCACATGGGACCGTGATGATTCCCCCGCTTCCTGGCATCTTGAGGACGTTCTAGCCATGGTGAGTGATTGCCATGAACTTGTCCAGAGCTGGATACCCGAGGATGGCAATCTACGGCAGGCGGATGTGCGCGACGTCGAAGTCGATGAGCTCGGTGCGGTAGTTCTTGCGCTCCCCGAAGGTGACAGGCAGGTGGACCTGCCCTATCGGTGTGGTGGAACCGTCAGTCACTCCTGAGAAAGGCTTGGTTGACTGGAGCTGTTCATAGGGCACTTGGAGGTTGTCGAACGTGTCGACCGATAGGACATTGAGCCATGCGCCACCGTCGATGAGAGTCTTGGTGACTTGCACATTGCTGATGACTAGGGAGCACAGCATAGGCAGGGTGCCAGCGGTGGCTGCCCATTTGAGCTGGTCGGCCGAGTCGAAGGTGATGACGCATTGGGACCACCTGAGCGGGCGCGTGGCCTCGAGCTTGGGGAGCGTCGCATTCACCTCGCGAGCGAACTATTTGAAGATGTGCTGAGAGGTTAGGGCCTGAGCACCGCCCAAGATGCAAGCGATCGCGCGCGGCTCCTGGAAGCCCCCAGCCCCCTCGTCCTGGTGGTGGTCATCGTTCCTTCTTGGTGGCGGCAACGAGGGAAGACCGGCGTTGCCCTGGGGGCGATCCTCACAAGGTGGGTCCCTCCAGGCGCCCTCGCGAGGTTGGTCCTGCCAGCGGTCCTCTCGAGGCCGGTCGCGCCACTCCTGGCGCCGGCCACGGTCATCCCAGCGTCCGCCTCCGCGTCCTCCTCCACGGTCGTAGCCCCGGTCATTGCGCTCGAGGCGTCGACCGAAGTGTCCTTCCCGAATAGCTCTGAGCTCTTGACAGTCACTGGTGTTGTGGGTGTTCAGGTTGTGGAAGGCGTAGAACGGGCGGCTGTTCTTGGATGACTCAGGCTGATCTCTGCCTCGCTTAGTGTCGGGCTCCGCTGCGAGCACTACTGCCTCTTTGCGCTTCACGTCCTTGGCCTTGGCCTTCTTCTCCTCCATTCCTGCAGCTGGCAGCTCATGGAGAGAGATGCGCACGTCCTCAGCTCTTGCACACTTGGTCGCCAGGTTGAATAGCTCCTGAGATGTGCAAAGCTCCTCGTGGATAGCCATCTCTTCCTTCATCTTGACGTCACGGACACCGTCTGAGAACGCGGAGATGATGGCTTCATCCGTGACCTTGGGGATCTTGAGGCGGGTGTTATTGAAGCGCTGGATGTACTTCTGGAGGGTCTCTCCTGGCTGTTGCTTGATGCGGCGTAGATCGCCCACGGCCGGTGGGCGGTCGCGAGTGCCCTGGAAGTTGGCGACGAAGCGGTCGCACATCTCGTCCCAGGAGGAGATCTAGCCGTGCTGCAGATTCAGGAGCCAGGAGCGGGCCCCATCCTTGAGAGCCATGGGAAACCAGTTCGCCATGACTTTTTCATCACCATTGGCCGCTTCGATGCTCAGCTCATAGAGCTGCGGGAACTTTGCGGGGTCGGCGGTGCCGTCGTATCGAGGAGGTAGATCTAGCTTGAACTTGCCTGGCCAGGCGACGCTACGCAGTTCGGGGGTGAAGGCGTGGCAGCCAGTCGTGGTCGCCGGGCCATGCTTCTAAGGCGGAGCCTGGTCTTGGCGAGGCCCGCGCTGCGCCACTGCAGGCGGCACGCGGTCTTGATGAGGTGGCGCGGGGAGCGCCGGTGCAGCTTCTCGCGGCCGCGGGATTTCTTGGCAGCTTTTTTTTCATGCGCGGGCGCCGGGCGCGATGGATCACGCCGCGGAGGAACGCGCCTTGGTGCCAAGGCACCGTCTTGGGGACGAGGCGGTGGAGGCACGCCATGAGCCCCGTCACCAGCGGCTGGTTGAGGGGGAGGTGGAGTGTGGTACGGCGTCGGAGAGCCCCCTGCGGCACGGACGAGCTCGGTGACGCGGTCGAGCCACTCCTCATAGAGGTCGTCGATGGGGCGGTAACGCAGGAGCTCGTTCGCCGCGATGAGCGCGGCCCATGCTTCCATGGGAGCACA
Source organism: Triticum urartu (assembly GCF_056163025.1). NCBI lineage: Eukaryota > Viridiplantae > Streptophyta > Magnoliopsida > Poales > Poaceae > Triticum > Triticum urartu. The sequence goes on from NC_141876.1 coordinate 426,723,391, forward strand.
GTGCGCGTGGGATGAAGAACCAGCAGGGGTGAGTGATGGAGTAGCGGTGCGGCCGTCCTGCCGCACTGAAGGATGCCTGCTGCTCGTTCCCCACCAGGCCGGTGGCAGAAATGGTGGCAGGGGACGGAGAACGACGAGGTGGCCCGTCGACGGGAGTCGTCTGAGCGACACGGGCGGCGAGTGCAGCCCGACGCTCAGCTCGAGCACGACGAGCGTCCGACATGGAGACGACAGAGCGACGGACTGACGGAAAGGAAGCTACGGCGCACCCCTACATGGCGCGCCAAATGTCGGATGTGGGGTTCCGGCTAACCCTTAGGGTTTGAACACTGGGGTTCGCGCAAAGTCTTTCCCTTCTACCAATCTATCCCCTAGCTCGCTAAGATCTTGGGGACGAACTCGACGAACTCGCAACACAAAAAGACATAGGGTTTATACTGGTTCGGGCCACCGTTGTGGTGTAATACCCTACTCTAGTGTGGTGGTGGTGGATTGCCTCTTGGGCTGATGATGAACAGTACAAGGGAACAACAGCCTCCTGAGGTTGAGGTGCTCTTGTGCGTATGAACTTGTAGTGCCAGGATTCGATCTCTCTAGCTAAGATGAGCCGTCCCTACTATGGTGGTGGCTAGCTCTACTTATACAGGCCCTAGTCCTCTTCCCAAATATTGAGCGGGAAGGGGGCCAACAATGGCGGGAAAATTTGAAGTGGGGCAACTAGTATGAGCCATCCTGACAAAAGTAGTCTTCGCCTGCACAAAGCTCTGGTGGTGACGCCGTCTTCGGCTCCATGATGACCTCTGTCTTGTAGTCCTCTTGGTCTTGGTCTTGTTGCACCGAAATGGCAACCTTTGCCTGAGGCCTCGGTACTCCGTGGCTGAGCTTGCCTCCTTTGTACCAAAGAGGAAACAAGGACGCTGCGCGCGATGGCGCCCGCCTGGCGACCGCCTGGTGTCGATCGTCATGGCTCACGTCACGAGAGCCTCGTGAGGTTCGCCTCGCCTTGATATCTCTGCTCCTCGCGAGCCTGCCTGACCAGGCCACTCCTGAGGAGGTCTTGCATCGTCCGCCTCGTGAGGCTTGGCCCCTCGCGAGGGTCTTGGGTGCCTTGTTGGTGAAGATGGGCCGTACAGCCTGCTGGCTCCGCCACGCCATGGGCCACAGGCAGGCAAGTCCGGGACTATAGTCCCAGAACACCGACACCTGTTGTAGAAACTCTAGCCAGGACTATAACTGAACCACGTAGGCCAGGAAGAGTTGTCGAACCTCCTGAGTGGTTTCATAATGCATCTTATAGGAAGATGAACCTGCGCATTACAAGGAATCAATGGTGGCGCCTAGCTCCAAGGAATGGTTCAAAGCCATTCAATCCAAAATGGAGTCCATGTACAAGAATCAAGTTTGAACTTGCTTGATCCTCCACAGGGTGTAAAACCCATACAATGTAAATGGATTGTCAAGACAAAAACATATGCAGATGGTAATCCAACAATCTACAAAGCAAGGCTAGTTGTGAAAGGGTTTTTGCAGGTCGAGGGAGTTGATTATGAAAAAAATTTCTCTCAAGTAGCAATACTAAAGTCAATGTAGATTATGATGGCTATAGCTGCATATTTCGATTATGAGATATGGCAGATGGATGTCAAAACTGCTTTCCTAAATGGGAATCTGAAAGAGGATGTATACATGATACAATCAGAAGGTTTTGTCAATCCAAAGTTTGCAGAATGGTGTACAAACTTCAAAGGTCAATCTACGATTTGAGGCAAGCATCAGGGAGCTGGTAAAAGAGTTTGGCTTCATTAAAAATGATTAAGAAGCTTGTGTATGCAAGAAGTTTAGTGGGAGGTCTATAGCATTTCTAATACTAAATATAGATGACATATAGTTGATTGGGAATGATACTATGTGTCGTGGAATTGTCATGGCAGATGTCCTAGAACAAGGACTTAGTCGTAGGGCCATCGCACTAGGAAGCTTAAAGGGGTTAATCGGGACAAAGGACACGAGAGAGTTTTATGCTAGTTCGGCCCCTTACGATGAAGGTAAAAGCCTACGTCTAGTTGGGATTGGTATTGATGAGGTTTCGATCTCCAAGAGGCTCAACTCGCTAGCTTGGTTATCGACTTCTTGTTTCTTGCCCTAAGCCACCACTGGGTCGTCCCCTTATATACATGGGTTGACGCCTGGTGGCCTACAGAGTCCCGGCCGGCTTATAATCGTGTCCGGGTCGGTGACTTCCTTTACATGCCTTTCTTTACAAGTCTTTCCTTACATATGGCGGTTCATAATAACAAGCCTTAAACTGCCTTCAGGCCTTTGGGCCTTCTATAAGTTTTAATAAACTACAATCTTGAATGTTTACTGGGCTTCTTGCGGAACCCGCCATTAGGGCTCACCCGGCCCCTCCTGAGCGGGTCTCAACTAATAGTAATATCCCCAACATTAGGCCCCAGGTTGACTTTGAACTTTGTTCTTCGTCAATCTTCCATACTTAGCAAAAAATCATCTTCTTATCTTTACTAAAATTTCCTTGTAACCCGCCGTGACGTCATCTCTTGGAAACGCAAAAAACTTTCATGACATCATCCTCCAATGGGTCTTTTATCTTTAATGTTTCTCGAGAATCAAGGCGCCTGTATACCTGGATAACCATTTATTCGGCTCTTCCTTGATCTTCACGCCTGTCTGTTCACCTTTTCCATTATAAATAGGCTCGCCCCGACCTTCCTCATTCTTCTCTCTCTCCGTCTTCTTTCTCTCGCGACCCTGCTACTGCTCGAGCTTCGCCGTCGCCGCGCTCCACCTCCATCTCCGTCAACCTTGGCCGCCGCATCAACCCGAGTTGGTTCAGAGTAACGGCGGCGACCTCCGCAGAAGATCTATAGCTGTAAGTTCTCACTTTCCTGTTCCTTAGATCCTAGTTTAGGGTTTCTGCGTGTTCTTCGCAGTTCGTCATGGCTTCTTTGTAGTTCTTCCACTGCCTCCTCTTTTTGATCCAAAAGAGATGTATGTTCATGCAGTAGTTGTTTGGTGCCTCCTTTTGATACTAGCAGACTCCTTTTTCTGGTACAAGAGCTATATTTAGATCTGATGAACTCATCTGGGCTGTATTTTTAGGTCTAGAATTTTTTTCATTTTGAACATCCATTTAATCTGAAATAATATCAAGCATTTTGGGAAACTTGTTTTGTCCCAACACTTAGCTGAATCCGCTTTCTGAAAGAATCTATAGTCATGGCGGCTTACCGCACCGGCTTTCTTTTCCTTATATGTCATTAGCCCTTAGCTAAGCTGCCATTACTTGTTTTGCATCTTCATCCCTTAACTGTTAATCTCACCGTTAAACTGAACCGGCATGTTGCTTTTCTTTTCAGTTCCTTGCACATCATGCCGTCCAAAGCGCCAACCATCTGTAACTGGGTTCCCTTAACCATAACTGAGGAACGTTTAAAAGAGTTCTTCATCATAGGATTTCTGTCAGCGAAAACCGTCATGTCTTACCGTGCCCCCGATCCGGAAGAAGAACGACCCAATCCGAGAGATGGTGAGGTGATCGTTTTTACTGACCACATGAACCGTGGCTTCTCACCGCCCAGCTCAAAGTTCTTCAGAGAGGTTCTCCATTTTTTCCAGCTCCATCCTCAAGATATCGGGCCTAATTCCATATCTAACATTTGTAACTTCCAAGTACTCTGTGAAGTATATCTTCAACAAGAGCCGACCATGGAGTTATTTAGAGAATACTTTTATCTGAACCGGCAGAATGAGTGCACCAACAGCCTTAGTTTAGAGCTTGGAGGCATATCAATTCAGCGCTAGCAGGGTGCCGTCTTCCCCCTTATTGTCTTACCAAGTCACCCTAAGGACTGGAACCAGACTTGGTTCTACTGCCAGGACACTTCGCCAACAAACGAAAAGCCCCTGCGGGTTACCGCCCCGATCATCTTGACTCCAAGTTCGCGCTTCCTAATAAGCTGACTGTCGCTGAATGCAAAAGGCTGATACCATCCATCAAAAGGATCAATGCTCTGTTGGGAAACGAGTTAATTGGAGTTGATCTGACCCGCTGCTGGATCTCATGGTGGGTCATCCCTTTGAGCCGCCGGTCAAAGCTGATGTATGAGTATGGTGGAGGCCCGGATGACTCTCCTCGTCACAGCCCCGTTCAATTGACAGAAGAAGATATTGTCTCAATGTCAACTCTTCTGGTGAACGGGAAATATGAAGATTGCAGTGTCGTCCAGTTAAACCCCTTCTGCCAACTTAACCCGGTTCCAGAAGTAAGGATGTCATTATTTCTCTCTTTTGTATTTTTCCAGCCGTATTATTTTAATACTTGCCTGACTCTTTACCTAGTTTTTACCTGTCTACAGGCCAATTCTGACTTCTGGAAAGTTAAGTATGACGACGAGGCGGCCAAGAAAGCGAAAGTCGCCGCCATAAACGCCAAGAAAATGACCCGGAGGTCGAAAAAGAAGAAAAAGAGTACTGCTGAAGACTTGATGAAGCTTGATGATACATCTGACTCGGAGGTAGCCCTTGATTCCCTTGGCCAATTTTTTAACAACCTTATTGACACTGATCATTACCAGGATGACACTGGGGCTAGTCAGGCTGGGGAAGCAGAGGTAACTATCATTTCCTCCGACTCAGAGCCCTTGCCAAGACAAAAAGTTCGACGAGTGATCCGTAAAGTAAGGTTTTCTAACCCTTTACCTCACTTGGATCCCAACTTTCGTTTGAAAAAACAGCAACATGAAAGCCGGCGTCAAGCTTGGACTGAAGATGAGCCGGCTATCGTTCTTCAACAAACTCCTCAGAAACGTCCGCATGAGGTTTACCTCTTCCTGTCTTTAATTCTGTTTAATGGATCCTTCCCTTTGTATTTCTTTTAACTCTATTTTATCCTTTCAGGAGGTGTCTCGCTCTTTTGGCGACTCATCACAGACGCAATTTTCAGCTTTCAAGACTGCCCCTGGGTAATGAACAATCCTCATATTTCCCGAGTTGTTCAAATTGTATCTTTATACTGACAATCCTGCAACATTTTTTCTTAGTGGCCAAGCTAAATCCAAGAAAGCGAAGGCAGCTAAGCTGGCGGAAGACCCGCCGGTGCTGGCATCTGACCCGGCTAGGCCATCTTCTCCATTAACTGATGCTCCAGAAGACCCGCCTGTTGACACCTAAGCAAATCCTCCTGAGCCGTCATTTGAAGAGACCAGTGTGAACCCTTCCATAACCGGACCATCAAGCTTAGCCAACCCACCGTCTCCGTCTGCACAAGATGTTTAGATTACCGGGAGCCGCTTTATTGAACCGAGGAACCCAACCGTGCTGGCTCGGTGTACAGCAAAACAAGAGGCTTTGGAGAGGCAGAAAGTTCGCTTTGACATTGCCAACTATGACCATCTAAATGCCAATGATATTTTATCCGGCTATCATAGCCATGTACACTCCAGTCGTGATTCTGAGATTGAAATGGTCAAGCAGCTGCAGTTAAAATACGAGGTACGCTCTTCCGGCTTATCTATATTCCTTCAGCCCCCAAGTCTTCGGATTATGAAAGAAACGGAATGATATGTAGACTTTAAAATATAGGCCAAAACCTTTACCTTTGAAATTTTCCTTGAATCCAATAGAACAAAGCTTCACCTGTAGTCCCCAAGGGCCGGTTCTTTTTGATCATAAATGAGCCGGTACTTTGAATTGATTTGTACCATTTTGAAAGAACTTAATACTCCGGCTTAACCTGGAGAACCTTGCTGAATTGCATACATAAGTCCCCAAGTGCCAAGTGTTGTTACTTTGTAAAGTACTTGGGACTTAAAGTATGTCTTTAGATTCATAAAAATTTGTTTTGGCATACATTAGCCCCCAAGTGTCAAGTAGTTTGTTTGTAAAGTACTTGAGACTTGAATCTTGATTGTTTTAACTTTGAAACAAAATCTTGACTCATCTGAATGTTTTGCAGAATGCCTTATCTCAATGAAACTCGCAATTGACTGATGCGAAGACCCGGCTAGCGAGTCAAGAGGCAGAAATTAAATCTGCTAACTCCAAACTGCAAATAAGTCTCTCTGAGACGGAAAAATTTAAAGACCAGCTTTGTTGTCAAGAAGAAAACTTGGGGAGAGGAAAAGATGCTTCTAACTCAACGTGCTGAGAAGGCCGAAACAGCCCTTGAAGAGATTTCAACAGAGCTGAATGGGTTAAAGGGCCGGGTGTCTCAAATGGTAGCTGCCATCTTTGGTAAGACGTCCGATTTTAACTTTGTGTGCTTTTTGCTGATCCGGAGTATAAGCCGCCAGCTGACTTTGTGTAAAATTTATACAGGCCCTCAAAGCAAAAATCTGAGCCAAAACCCATTGATTAAACTGAAGGCAGTGTATACTTTGGTAGAACAACTATACATTGGCGCACAGCGGGCTCTTGCCGCCATCTCTCCTGCTAATCAAGGACCCAACCGGCTCAGCGACGTCCTGAAGAAACTGTCAATCCTGCCTGGCAGGTTTCAAGAAGTGAAACGCTCCTGCACGCGAGCTGGAGCTTTGACTGCCCTGAGCCGCTCCAAAGCTTGGGTGCCAGACCTAGACCCGGCGGACGTGGCCAGAGGTTATCCCATCGTGAAGGAAGACAGATCTCCTTTTGATCAGGATGACTTCATGGCTTGCGTGCGCGGAGTCCGGCCTCAGGCAACTACCCTTGGAGATGATACCAATGTTGATAAATACCAGGGGTTTTGATAGTGAGAATAAGAAGATGGCCACTCCCTTGTACAAGGTAACAGATTTGATCCCACTAGTAAGAGAAGACACATTTTCCCCGGAAGTTGACCCGGTCGGCCTGATCGACGACGAAGCCGAATTTGTCGCCGTGAACAGAAGGTGGTGAACCGGAAAGGGAGGAACAATGATCATCTTCGTGGGCTTATAAAGCCTTGTAATAGTTTAGATGTGAAAACACTGTATGCTTTGCTTATGCCATTGCGCATAAAACACTTTTATGCGAGTCTGTATTTCCTGATGCCAATGTATGCATCTTATTTAATGTTTGTTTCTATAATGTTTGAACTCTATTCCTGTAGATACAAAGAAAATACTAGCTTGGCGGCTTAGAACCAAACGGGTTAAAACACCCAATTTATAGCCAATACGTTTACCACAATAGGAACCAGAGACAGATATAAATAAAGGACAACGGCTGAAACTAACTCTTTTAGTTAATGCAGCAGGTAATTTCGTATAAGTAATAACCATACCTTGTACCTTTTGATCCTTAGACCGCCGGTTTAAAGAACCCGGGTGATGAATTTGATAATTCAATCTTTATGAGAAGCCAATGCTTTTTTGAATACTCAATGATCATTATACCTTGGTAGGTTGCACCTTTTGATCCTTAAACCGCCGGTTTGAATGACCCGGGCGGCTGTGTTGTCAAATAGTTGAGCCGGTGAAGAAGACCAGGCTAATCGTTTGTAATATTGAAACAACAAAAAACTAAAAGGCAAGCAACAGATAATAAGCATAATTTAACCCTGTATTCAAAAGGTTGGGGGTTTCTGATTCGAATACGATCAGTAAACTGGACCAAAGAGGTTAAGCTAAGGTTCAAATACGACCATATAGCCCCCAGTGGCTTTGGCGTTGCGCCGATCCGGTTTATATAGACACCAGAGAGGGCTAGGGTTACACAAAGTCGGTTATAATGGTAGGACATCTACATATCCGTATCGCCAAGCTTGCCTTCCACGCCAAGAAAAGTCCCTTCCGGACACGGGACGAAATCTTCAATCTTGTATCTTCATAGTCTAGGAGTCCGACTGAAGGTATAGTCCGGCTATCCGGACACCCCCTAATCCAGGACTCCCTCAGTAGCCCCTAAACCAGGCTTCAATGACGACGAGTCCAACGCACAGATTGTCTTCGGCATTGCAAGGCGAGTTCCTCCTCCAAGTACTTCATAGAAGATTTTGAACACAAAGGTAGTGTCCGGCTCTGCAAAATAAGTTTCCACATATTGCCATAGAGAGAATAATATTTACACAAATCTAATCTGCTGACGTATTCCGTAGCGTGACATCACACCACGGCCAAGTCTTTATTCAAATCGTTTACTGTCCCACCTCAGTGCGTTTAGCGAGGCGGTTTCCTTGGCACGTCTTGTCAAAGCAGAGATCGTGTCCCCTTTTTCCGGGATTCTCATCAATACGGGCGTGGGTAACCCAACCGCTCCATTGATTTACGGCGCTTGGGAGATAAGCGAGTTTCACCAGGCTGGTGGGGACGCATATAAGGGGATAATGATGCACCTTTTCATCCACGCCTTCTTCCTCCTTTGCCTATCCATTTCCGCGCACTCGAGCTCCAGCGCCCAAGTCCGCACACCACACCTCAACCTTCTCCAGCCATGTCCGGAGCGGGAGGCAAGTGGATGGTCTCCTCCGTTATGGAGGGACACATCAAAAAACTAAGGAAGGCCGGATACTTGTCTAACGACATTGCGCACCGGCTTCCCGAAGAGGGGCAGCTCATCCCCACCCCTAGGCCCCATGAGAGGGTGGTGTTCCTCCCCCATTTCCTCCGCGGACTGGGCTTCCCTCTCCACCCATTTGTCCGGGGGCTCATGTTCTACTATGGCCTGGATTTCCACGATCTGGCCCCGAACTTTGTCCTCAACATCTCGGCGTTTATCGTCGTGTGCGAGGCTTTCTTCTGCATCCGCCCCCATTTCGGCCTATGGCTCAAGACTTTCAATGTCAAGCCGAAGGTGGTGCGCAACACCCAGGCAGAGTGCGGAGGCGCCATGGTGGGCAAGATGCCCAATGTCCTATGGCTCGAGGGATCCTTCGTGGAGTCCCTAAAGGGGTGGCAATCGGGGTGGTTTTACATCACCGAGCCGCGCGACCCTGAATGGGTCGCAGCCCCCGAGTTCCGATCCGGACCCCGTACGCGGCTCGCCTCCTGGAAAGAGATGGGCCTATCGTGGGGTAAAAAAGGAGAGCTGACCGAACTCCAAACATGCGTCCAAACCCTGGTGGACAAGAAGCTCAAACTTGTCAACGTAGTCCAGGTTATGCTCATCTGTCGGATCCTCCCGTGTCAACAACGGGCTTTCAACCTGTGGGAGTTCGACCCGGCTCGACACCGAACTCTGAGCAGGCTCTTCGACATGACGTACGAAGATGCCTGGAAGGTGCTTTTTCAAGGGCGCCGAGGCCCCCGCATCCGCTACCGAGGATCACGGATTCAGCACGCAGCGTCACGCGCGTGCGGTAAGCTGTTTTTACCTTTTACAGGGTATTAGTTTTTCATAGTTTGACTCCATGCGGGATCTAAGCTCCCTTACCTTTGACAGGATTGGCAGGAGACGTCCGGACAGATCAATTGTCCGGCTCCTTTGCTCGAAGGCCCAGCGGACGCTTGCTTGGCGAAGCTGCTGGTTCCGGCACCCTATGTGGTGCCGGAGAAGAAGGCCAAGAAGAAGGCCACGGGGACTCGAAAGAGTGCCCAGCGCCAGGAGGTGTCGGATTCATCATCCGACGACTCCAAGGCGCACTCCTCCCATGAAGACGAGGAGGAGGAAGAAGAGACCTCTCCCCCTCCAGCGGGGGGAGGGAAGAAACGGAAGGCCGCCCCAACTGGGGAGGCCGAAGGGTCCAAGAAGGGGAAGACCCCTCCTCCGGACTACTCCACCAATGCCGACGACGGCGAAGAGGAGTGGCCGCATAGTGCCAAGCCCCTGGCGAGATCGTAAGTATCCGGATACCAGAGTGATTCATAGTATTCCCCCATTGCACAGCTTTTCCTTACGTCAAACATTTTTATGCAGTCCACCCAAAGACCGACTCGACGTGTCATCGAGCGGTTCCCTGGATTCGTCGGATGTGAATTCGCTTCTGACGGCTACCTCCCCCATCCCACGGACGATGCCGCGGTGGCGTCCCAACAGGTTCCCAGCCAGGAGGAGGTGGTCCTGGAGGCGCCGCAAGGCGACCTCCCGGACCCCAGGCATAAAGGGGATAGAACCCCCAAGGGCTCCAAGCCCGGCCTTGAGCCGGACACCGCGCCGGAACCTTCAACGGTTTCGGACTCTGGTAGGCAGCCTCCTTCCAAGAGGAGCAAGCCTACCGAGCCGGCGACCTCCGTCCAACTGGAGGCACCGGACAATTTGCTGGAGGTGCTTAACGGCGCCTCCATCGACGAGGAGCACTGCACTATTATGAGTGCGGTGATCCAGAAGATTCAATCCGCCAAGAGCGGACTGGCTGAAGCCTGTGCCAGCCTTCTAACAGGCTTTGAGGTAAGTAAAGAATATGTAAAAATATTACCACATAGACAGTAGCCCCTGATGCTCTGGTCGGCGTTCGGAAAGAAAAGCCAAATAGAGGATATAATAACATTCGCAGGAGTCCAACATAATCAAGTCAATATGCGTATGCAGGCTTCGCTGCTGGCCTCCGCTGCACTGACTGCAGAGGTGGACACGCTGAAGTGAAACCTCGCGCGGTCCGAGAACGAGCTCGGCTATGCCAAGAGGCAACTCGAGGAGAAGGAAGGTAAGTAATACCTTGCGCAAGTATATAGAGAGGATGTGGTTGCAGAAAAAGACAGGATCAACGTGCTATTATAGGGGCCACGACCGAGGTGGCAACCCTTAAGAAAGCGCTGTCCGAGGCCGAAAACAGAGCGGCCACGGAGCGCATAGAGTGAGGGAAGCAGGAGGCGCGGGTGGAGGAGGTGCAGAAAGAGCTCCAGGCTCTCGTGAAAAAACACGAGAGTTTGGAGCTTCACTCAAAGACGCAAGCGTCCGAGCTTGCGGCAGCCCTTGAAAGCGCGAAGTCTACCAAGGCCGAAGCCCAGAAAGCCCTCCAAGAAATTGGAGATATAAAGAAGATAGCGGTGGGTAAGGCATTCATTATGCAAAGCAAGCACATGAAAGTGAATTACTTGTTACTTACCCGAGTCCGAAGCTCTCCAGGAGCATTCGCAGATTTGCCCCGTAGTGCGTCGGATGACGCCGCCTACTACCGAGCCAAGGAGGGGAGCTTGACGGAGAAGGTGTTCTGATCTCAGTATGCTGAGGACGGACACCTGGTGCCTTTGAGCGACCAGCTGAAGCAAATGGTCGAGCTCCACAAGGTGGCCGAACAGGCCATAAAGGGCCTCATAGTTCGGCTTTGGCCTGGAGAGGCTCTGCCTGGGAGCTACTTTGAGCTGGTGAGGCGGCTGGTGGATGCCTGTCCACGGCTTGAGGTTCTCAAGCGCTCCGTCTGCATCGAAGGTGCCCGTAGGGCGCTTGCCCGTGCTAAAGTGCACTGGGGCAAGATGGATGCGGAGAAGCTGGTGAAGGACGGGCCGCTGCCGGGCAAGGAGCATCGCGTGCCGGAAGCGTATTATGAGGGCGTCCTGAAGGGTGCCCGCCTTATAGCGGATGAATGCTCCAAAGATGTAATATTTGAATAAACTCGCATTTGTGATCCTGTACGCTGAAAACTTGTTCATATGCGCTAAGCAACACTTTTGAATTTAAAATATTACCTTCTGTGCGGCCGTTTACCAAATTTGAGAGATGGCGAGTCGTCGGCTTTTGCCCCCATGCCACGAGTGCTGGGGTGTTCGGGATAAACATGAGCGCTCTTTTTCCCATTCTTGGGTCCTTCGAGGGAGGCGCTCAACACAACGAACAAGGCAATCGGACTATAATGCTTAAACACTCTCACTTAGCCATAGAATTCTATAATTTTAAATTTCGGCGAAGCCCCTAGTGTTCGGAAGACCGAGTTCGGGGCGCTATCCACGCCTAGGACAGACAAAGCCGACTCCTTGCTCTAAGCGGCATAAGTCTTTAGGGACTCGAAAACCTCTCGAACAGCGACCATCTCTCGCCTCATCATGACGGTCAGTTTTAGCTTTCTCTATTGAGGTGCTTAGCCCAGCTCAACTGGGGCACAATCGCAGTAGTTCTCCTAGTGCTACCTTAGCCGATATAACGGAACGTAAGGTACCAAAACATAGGAGCCGGGCAAACCCAACTATTGACCCAAGACATGATTCGGAGCCGATGCATATAATGCAATAAGTTCGGGGTGCCGCACTTGTGAAAGTGTTCGGACTTCTCACACCGTATTGTGGGGTACTTAAGCCCCTGGCGTATTGGCCGTACCAAAGTGTACGGGTGCAACATGTCATTAATGAACATATATTCGTAAAAAAGAGTAATGCAATAATAGACGGAAGCTATACATTGTTAATTTAAAAAAAGCTGCGATCAAAGCAGAACGATACAAATACTGCAATAAGAGAAAGATGGGACGATTTAACATGTCCTTTCAAGGGGCAAGCTGCGGAATGTTATGTGAAACAGGTATACTGCTCGTTATAGAGACCACCTTAGAGTTCCATAGTGTGGCATAGCTTTCTGCTTCCCTGGTTGTATCGTTTGTGCGGCAATTGTACTGCCGGACAAGCCTTCCAAAGAATGGAGTCCTGAAAATAAGAGAAAATTAAGAAATTGGCAGCCCCTAGTGCGGTTTAAGCCGCGTTTCGGGCGTGCCGTGATGGTGCCCCTACCCCTGTGCCCATGGTATTTCCAGAGTGTAGTTATGTACGCGCAACACTGGTTTCGCAAGTTCGCGAGGGCTGGGGTTGGGGCCGCATTGCTACGCTTGCTCGGAACGTGCCAGGCGGTCTTGTTGTAGGTTACTCCGGGCGCGCTTGACGGTGTCCAGACGTTTAATGGCCGGACTGGAGAATTGCCTTGAGAGGCTGCTTTGTACTTCCGCTGTGATAGCCACCGTATGCTCCTCCGTTCGAAGAGAGCGTTCGGTGTTTCCATTGACCGTGATGACGCCTCGAGGGCCTGGCATCTTGAGCTTGAGGTATGCGTAGTGCGGCACCGCATTGAACTTGGCAAATGCGGTTCGCCCGAGCAGTGCATGATAGCCACTGCGGAACGGGACTATGTCGAAGATTAACTCCTAGCTTCGGAAATTATCTGGAGATCCGAAGACCACTTCAAGTGTAACTGAGCCTGTATAGTTGGCCTCTACACCTGGTATGACGCCTTTAAAGGTCGTTTTAGTGGGTTTAATCCTCGAGGGATCGATGCCCATTTTCCACACTGTATCCTGGTAAAGTAGGTTCAGGCTGTAGCCGCCGTCCATAAGGACTCTAGTGAGGTGAAATCCGTCAATAATTGGGTCTAGAACCAATGCGGCGAATCCGCCATGACGGATGCTAGTGGGGTGGTCCCTTCGATCAAAAGTGATCGGGCAGGAAGACCATGGGTTGAACTTTGGGGCGACTGGCTCCATCGCCTATACGTCCCTTAGCGCACGCTTCCGGTCCCTCTTGGGGACGTGGGTTGCATATATCATGTTCACCATCCGTACTTGTGGGGGAAAACCTTTCTGTCCACTTTTGTTCGGCGGCCGGGGCTCCTCCTCGTCATCGCTGTGCAGCCCCTTGTCTCTGCTTTCGGCATTTAACTTGCCTGCCTGCTTGAACACCCAACAATTCCTGTTGGTGTGATTGGCTGGTTTTTTGGGGGTGCCATGTATCTGGCATGACTGGTCGAGTATTCGGTCCAAACTGGACGGGCCCGGAGTATTTCTTTTGAATGGCTTTTTCCGCTGACCGGGTTTAGAGCCTCTGAATCTGGCATTAACTGCCGTATCCTCAGCATTGTCGTCGTTAATGCGGCGCTTTTGCTTGTTGCGACGCGACCTGCCACTGCTGTCCTTGGTATCCGAATTACCAGGGCTCTTGGTCATGTTATTGCTGCGACATAGCCAGCTGTCTTCTCCCGCGCAAAAGCTGGTCATAAGTGTCATGAGGGCTGCCATAGATTTCGGCTTTTCCTGTCCTAGGTGCCGTGCAAGCCACTCGTCGCGGATGTTATGCTTGAAGGCTGCCAGGGCCTCTGCGTCCGGACAGTCGACGAGTTGATTTTTCTTGGTTAGGAACCGTGTCCAGAATTGTCTGGCCGATTCCTCTGGCTGCTGAATTATGTGGCTAAGGTCATCGGTGTCTGGTGGTCGCACATAAGTGCCCTGGAAATTGTTGAGGAATGCGGCTTCCAGGTCCTCCCAACAACCAATTGATTCTGCTGGCAAGCTATTAAGCCAATTCCGAGCTGGTCCTTTAAGCTTGAGTGGGAGGTATTTGATGGCATGTAGGTCATCACCACGGGCCATGTGGATATGAAGGAGATAGTCCTCGATCCATACTGCAGGATCTGTTGTGCCATCATATGATTCGTTGTTCACGGGTTTGAAACCCTCAGGGATTTGATGATCCATTACTTCATCTGTGAAGCATAGTGGGTGTGCAGCGCCTCCGTATTGGGCTATATCATGACGCAGCTCAAACGAGCTTTGTCTACTGTGTTTGGCCCGGCCGGATTGACTGTATCCGGAGTGACGATCACCGTCTCGTGCCGTGGGGCGCCCATGCAATCCGCAGATCGATCTTGTTTGCCTTGCCTTGTCCTCCAATATATCTCACAGGTCTGGCGCATTTTCCCGTGCCTTGGTATTTTTTGAGTGGCGCAGCGGTGCGGCTTGAGTGGAGGGCCGAGAGGCTTCTCTGTCGCGGCCGTGGGGTGGCCGATCGGCCACATCATGCGCTAGTGATGTAGGTTTAGGTGCTTCCTCCTCTAGTCGGGGTAGCAATCTGCGCTTTGGGTAGCTCTTGGAGGGGCGTTCGAGTTCATACTCTTCGGCTGCAAGGACTTCAGTCCATCTGTCGGCAAGCAAATCTTGATCAGCTCTAAGATGTTGCTGTTTTTTATTGAGGCTGCTCGTCGTGGCCATAAGCCTGCGTTTGAAACGCTCTTGTTCGACGGAATCCTCTGGCACGACAAATTTGTCGTCGTCGAGGCCTGCCTCGTCTTCGGAGGGAGGCATATAACTATCGTCCTCGACCTCTCTGTCTGCCGCTCTCTCATGAGGGTTGGCTTCTCCATCCTCCTATGCTGAATCTTGCTGGAGGTGGTTGTCTTCCGCACTGTCCGGGGTGTTATTATCTCCCGTGCCGGCATCACCGTTTTTGCTTTGGCGGGATTTAGAGCGGCGCCGCTGGCGCCGGCGCTTAGGCTGCTTCTTGGAGGGGTCATCCTCCGCTGTTCCATCACGATTGTCTTCTTTTGGGGTGTCCACCATGTATATATCATATGACAAGGTGGCTTTCTAGTGCCCTATAGGCGCTGGTTCTTGATCGTCTCCTGTATCGGCGTCCATACCGTCGATGTCTTCGGAGTCGAAGTCGAGCATGTTGGTTAAATCATCGACAGTGGCTATGAAGTGGGTGGTGGGTGGGCTTTGAATTTCTTCATCATCCGCATCCCAACCTTGCTAACCATAGTCCGTCCAGGGCTCTCCTGATAAAGAGAGAGACTTTAGTGAATTCAGAATATCGCCGAAGGATGAGTGCTGAAAGATGTCTGCGGCGGTGAACTCCATGATCGGCGCCCAATCGGGTTCGATCGGTAGGGGCGCGGAGGGCTTGGAGTTTTGAGAGGAGTCCGGCTCCTTGGAGTCATGGGCTTCATAGAGAATAGGGCTGGTGTTCGGCTCGACCGCCGTAGAGATTGCAGCCCCCGAGGCGGTGTCCAACCACCCATCCTCGATTGGCGCAGTTGGCTCCGAATTAAGGGTCGGAGCTGATGCGGGTGCGGCCTCCAGGGCACTGTTCGGCGGCAGAGCTAGATCATGCCCATCGTGACAGTGCGGCACGCTCGGCTACGGCTCGAACCCGTCGAAGATCAAGTCTCCGCGGAGGCCGGACATGTAGTTCAAACTTCCAAATCAGACCTGATGGCCAGGGGCGTAGCTTTCGATCTGCACCAGATAGCCAAGCGAATTGGCCCGCAGTGCAAAGCCGCCAAATACGAAGATCTGTCCGGGGAGAAAAGTCTCACCCTGGATCGCATCATCGTTGATGATCGGAGGAGCCATCGGGCCTAAAAGTGACGACACAGAGGAACTCTCAATGAAAGCACCAATGTCGGTGTCAAAACCGGCGGATCTTGGGTAGGGGGTCCCGAACTTTGCGTCTAGGCGGATGGTAACAGGAGGCAGGGGACACAGTGTTTTACCCAGGTTCGGGCCCTCTTGATGGAGGTAAAACCCTACGTCCTGCTTGATTAATATTGATGATATGGGTAGTACAAGAGTAGATCTACCACGAGATCAGAGAGGCTAAACCCTAGAAGCTAGCCTATGGTATGATTGTTGTTCGTCCTATGGACTAAAACCCTCCGATTTATATAGACACCGGAGAGGGCTAGGGTTACACAGAGTCGGTTACAATGGTAGGAGATCTACATATCCGTATCGCCAAGCTTGCCTTCCATGCCAAGGTGTCGGGACCCCGATCCTAGGTCACACCGATCTAGCATGTAACACTTCGTATCACTTTGCGGCCTCACGCACGGTATTCCCATGGGTGCCACCTTATCTGGCCCGGGACCGTTTGCGCCTTTTGGCTCACGTATATGATAGTGTCGCTAGCATCTATATGACAGAGAACCCGGGCCGACATGACTAGTCATGAACCCAAAGTAGCACTAACTTACGGGGACATGCATACATGAATCAACCTCGAGCATGTCGGTCAACAGCGTATGAATCCGGGTTGTAGCACTGGGCTAACAGGACTCCAGGAACCCGGGCTATAGCAGGCTAGGCAAGACTCTGGATGTTACCGCGTGACATTTCCCCGAAGGGACAGACACAGGAACGAAATGAATCACATGCCGGCCAGTCAAGTGTTCCGGAGCAGTAGTGCTGGGCTAGCAGGACTCCGGTGAACCGGGCTATAGCGGACTACTATGGCACATGGAAGCACAAGACTACATTTCCCCATAAGAGAGGCTACCAGAGGTAAACAACTAGGTTAACGGATCCCACACATAGCAATACACGTTACACGTACGCATAACATGCAAGTATGTGCTGTACAACATGGCATCACAACATAACTCAAACTCATATAGATAAAGGCCCAGAAGAGCCACATAGCATCAATACAAACAGGGGTCTCATGACCCATCATTCAGAGCATACAAGCAACGGAAGCATTACATGTCTGAGTACAGACAACTACAAAAGGAAAAGACTAAGAAGCCTGACTATACACGACCCTCCCAAGGGTACAAGATCGTAGCTGGGATACAAGCTACTCATCGAAGTCACTAGCGTAACCAACTGCAAAACATAAATAAGCAAACATGAGTACAAAGGTACTCAGCAAGTCTTACATCAGAACTATCTACATATGCAACATTATCAACAAAGGGGGTGGTGGAGTTAACAGCAGCAAGCCAGCTTTGACTCAGTGGCTAGCCTATACTACGAGTATCAGAAACTTCTTTGAGGTGAGAAAACGCACATGAGTCCACATATTCACCATATCAATACTCCACTATGGATCCGTTCCCGTCTCCCTACGAGAAGGATATCCATAGCACTCACGCTTATCTTGCGGATTTTAGAGTATCCACTTCAAGTTGTCTATGTACTACATAAGTCCTCCAAGTTTCCATATCCGAGGAAACAGCTATTCGAATAGATAATATTGACCCTGTATGGGTGTACTTCTTCACACACGCTCTCGCCACTTATAGCCCTGTACACATCATGTACCTCGACAACCTTCAAGCGGAAGCCGGGCGAGGGTGTCGGTCACGACCTGACTAACCACACAAGTCTCTCGTCCAGGTTTATCGCCTATTCGGGTTCCATCCGCAAGGAGATTCGGCCGGGGTGTCGCTCACGGCCCCAAATGATGTGTGCAGGGTTCCCAAGCCCACCATCCGGGTGCCACTTGGTACACCGTGCCACGGTGCCTAGTCTGTCCCAAGCCCGTCCCGTCGGACACCATCTGGTAGACAAGTAGCACTACCTACAAACGCCAGAAACTAGTTGCAACTCCTAGACAGAGATCAAGTGGATTAATAAGCCGAGAGGGGCCGGATAACCGGAACCCAATGTGTGGTAGTAACTGGACTTGGATAACATACACAGAACTCAGTGCTTAGGGACGGCTCAAATGAGACAACCCATCATGTACTCCTACATGGCCTCTCATCGCTACCTTTACCAAAACGTGTTCACACACTTAGCCTTTACCAGTAGGACATGTTCACCACTCCGATTCATTCCCGATGAATCAGACCTGACACAACTCTAAGCATAGCTGGCATAAAGAAAACAAGCATGGATGAGCAGGCACATCAAGGCTCAAGCAATTCCTACTCATGCTAGTGGGTTTCAACTATTTACTGTGGCAATGATAGGTCATGCAGAGGAATGGGTTCAACTACCGCAGTAGAAAGTAGCAGTTTGAATCGTTGTTGTCCTAATGCAGTATAAGGAGCAGGAGCGAGAGAGTGGGATTTATCGAGATGCTCAAGGGGGTTTGCTTGCCTGATAGATCCACGAAGAAGCACTGCTCCTCAGACAGATACTCGGGACACCTTCTAGAGTAGAACCTATCGAGAGGGGACGGTGCCGGCAATCAATAAACAACCATATGTAACAATATGATGCATGAAGATGACATTTCAAAGATGCTATGATTTGCCCTAATGCATCTAGCATCAATTTGGTTGAAGCCCATATGTACCAAGGGATCATATGCAAACCCCAAATTAAATATATAACATGCCATTATTACGTTTTCACTTATACAACAAGTATAAGTTGGTTTTTCATGCATGAAACTAGCATAAATGGATTCCTTGCATTTTTCTGATATTTTTTCATATATAATTTATTTAATTTGGAGTTACGGTTGAATTACTATGAATTTTAGAAGTTTTAACTATTTTCTGAAATTCTCTGAATTATTTAAAATCCAGAAAAACAATTACTGCGTCAGCGTGTTGTCACAGAGGCGTCAGCAGGGCTAACCAGGTCAAACCTGACGTGTGGGGGCCACACGTCAGTGACACTGGGGTTAACCCCAGGTCAAACCCGCACTGACCAGGGTTTGACTTGGCTCTGGGGCCCATTGTCAGTCTCAGGGGGGGATTAGGCTGTGGAATTAGCGCTAATTAAGCTGCCACGCCAGTCTCGCCGGAGTTCGGCTGGCGACGACCAAACCGCGCGGCGGTGCTTCGCCAGAATGCGCTACAGGCGGCGGGTGGACGCGCGAAGGCCACCAGAAGATAGCCCGCACACACCCGCATCTAGCTGGCTGCTCGGGAGGCCACGGGGTCGCCGGAAACGACGGCCGCGACAATGGAGGCGGCGGCCGGAGTTCGGTGGTGCACAGGCACGGGGCTACGGAGCACGAGGAGCCCGACTGGGGTTGTCTATGGCTTCCTGGCGTAACCAGGAGCACGACCGTGCGCTCGGGTGCGACTACCGCAAACTAAAGCGACGGCGGCGAAGAGGACGCCAGCGGTGAGCTCACGGCATGGTGGGGACCGGAGCTAGCAAGCATAAACGAGAGAGGGAGGAGACGGGTTCAACGCGGAAGCTCACAGAGAGGCTACCGGAGGGGTCGGCGGGCGCGGGGACGGTCGGTGGGCAGCGAATCGATGCCGAGGATCTCCGGGCACCGAGGTTGAAGAAGACGTCGGGGACGATGTTGTGGTGCTTCCCCGGTTGCTTGGCTCGGCGTGGATGAAGAAGACGACGGCGCGGAGCTCGAGGTCTCATCGGCAGGTAGTGGGGTGGCCAGTGGCCATGTCTACGGTGAGCGGCGGTCTCGGGTGTGCTCGGCGGCGCGAGGAAGACGGGCCAGAGGAAGGGGACGAGGCTGAGGAAGGAGGGGAAAGTGAGAGGGGGTCGTCCTCATCTCCTGGGCGTGCAGGTGGACTCGGGGGAGGATAGCCAGCTCGAAGCAGGAGGTGGCGCGCTCGGCCGCGTGCGAGGTCTCTCCCTCTGCCTACTGGCAGAGGTTGAAGATGACTGGCAAGCCGCCAGGTGGGCTGGGCCGGCCAGTGGGCCGCCAGGTAAGTGGCCTGGGTAGGTGTTTTCCTATTTCCTGTTTTCTTTTTCTATTTCTAACATTTGTTTTGTATCCAAAAGAAATGTTAAAACATTTCCATAAATGCTGAAAATAATTGTGGCATCTAGATATAATATTCTAGAGGCCCTCACCAATTCCCAACATTTTTGGAGCCATTAAAATATTTATATAATTTAAATAGCTCCAAATCAAATATTTATGCATTGATTCAAAAATCCAAGATGTGTAGCAAAAATATGCATCACCTCTGGTTGTTGTTTGCAACATTATCCAAAGAGCATGAACATTTTTTAATAGCATTTTGGGTTCATTGAAAATCCATTTTAAAATTGAACCTATTGGGAAAAAACTTTGGTGCTAGGGTTTGCAACATCCCCATTTCAATTTCATTTGAAATTAAAACATGATGCACCAAGCAAGCCTAGGACCATACCAGAACTAGGGATGTGACATCTCACCCCCATTCGGAAAAATCTCGTCCCGAGATTCAGGAGTTGGCGGAAAGAAAGCGGGGTACTCAAGTCGAAGACGATCTTCTCGCTCCCAAGTAGCTTCTCTCTCGGAATGATGAGACCATTGAACCTTGAGAAACTTGATGTTATGACGTCGAGTGACATGCTCTGCTTGATCCATAATGCTAACGGGGTACTCTCGGTAAGTGAGATTATCTTGGAGATCAAGCGTTTCGTGGTCCACTCCGCGGATGGGATCCGAGAAGCAACGCCTGAGTTGAGAGACGTGGAAGACATCATGAACTCGAGAAAGATGTGGGGGTAGTTCCAACTGGTAGGCAACCTCTCCTCGTTTAGCGAGAATGCGAAAAGGACCAATGTAGCGAGGAGCCAACTTGCCCTTGATACCGAAGCGATGGGTACCCTTCAAAGGAGTAACCCGAAGGTAAGCCTTGTCGCCAACTTCATAAGCCACTTCCTTATGACGACGGTCATACTGGCTCTTTTGACGAGATTGGGATGTTCTCAAATTCTCTCGAATGATGCGAACTTGCTCTTCTGCCTCCTGGATCATATCCGGTCCAAAGAATTGTCTTTCACCGGTTTCTGACCAGTTCAAAGGTGTTCGACATCTTCGTCCATACAGAATCTCGAAGGGTGCTTTCTTAAGACTGGATTGGTAGCTATTGTTATAAGCAAACTCGGCAAAGGGAAGACATTTCTCCCAATC
This sequence comes from Triticum urartu, assembly GCF_056163025.1. NCBI lineage: Eukaryota > Viridiplantae > Streptophyta > Magnoliopsida > Poales > Poaceae > Triticum > Triticum urartu. The sequence continues at coordinate 426,744,555 of NC_141876.1, forward strand.
CATACCGAATGAGATAACGCAAGCTCTAAGCATGTCTTCGAGAATTTGGTTGACCCTTTCCACCTGACCACTTGACTGAGGGTGGAAAGCGGTACTGAAGGAGAGATGGGTGCCCATGGCAGTTTGGAAACTTTCCCAGAAATGAGAGGTGAAAAGACTGCCACGGTCTGAATTGATCTCTAGTGGAACACCATGGAGTGACACTATTCGGGAGATATATAAGTCAGCGAGCTGACTAGCAGTGATACTCTCTCGAATAGGTAGGAAGTGAGCCACTTTGGAGAGACGATCAATGACTATGAAGATAGCATTATTTCCTTTCTTGGTCCTGGGAAAGCCGGTGATGAAGTCCATACCAACTTTGTCCCATTTCCACTCGGGAATAGCTAAAGGTTGAAGGGTGCCAGCAGGTCTCTGATGCTCTGCCTTAACGCGATGACAAACGTCACAGTTGGCAATAAACTGAGCGATTTCTCTCTTCATCCTAGTCCACCAGAACCTCTGGCGTAGGTCCTGATACATCTTTGTACTACCGGGATGAATTGTGAGAGGGGATTCATGGGCCTCCTTAAGGATCAGTTGCTGCATCTGTTGACATTTGGGAACCACCAAACGGTTTCCAAAGTAAACAACACCTCGTTCATCCATAGAGAAACAGTTGGCAACTCCCTTGGAAATATTCTTCTTGATTCGGGAGATTCCTGTATCATGCTTCTGAGCCTCTATGATCTGATCCGTAAGGGTAGGTTTCGCCACCAAGGTAGAAAGGGAACCACGAGGAGCTATGTGAAGGTTAAGCTTACAAAATTCCTCATGGAGGGTTGGTTGACATTGTTGCAACATGAGGTTGTTGCAATAGGATTTACGACTCAAAGCATCAGCCATGACATTGGCTTTACCTGGGGTGTAGGTGATTCCTAAGTCGTAATCCGAGATCAACTCCAACCAACGTCTCTGTCTGAGATTCAGATCCGGTTGGGTGAAGATATATTTGAGACTCCGATGGTCAGTGTAGATTTCGCAATGGTTACCAAGAAGGTAATGTCGCCAAGTCTTAAGTGCATAGACTACGACTGCAAGCTCTAGATCATGTGTAGGATAATTTTCCTCATGTGGATGCAACTGTCGAGATGCATAGGCAATCACATGACGATCCTGCATAAGAATGCAACCTAGTCCTTGACGCGAAGCGTCGCAATAGATAACAAAGTCTTTAGTGAAATCCGGTGGCACGAGTATGGGCGCAGAAGTCAGGCGTCTTTTCAGTTCCTGAAAATTGTGCTCACACTGTGGGGTCCACTCAAACCTTTTATCTTTCTTGAGAAGCTCTGTGAGGGGTTTGGCCACTTTGGAGAAGTTTTCAACGAAGCGGCGACAATAACTGGCTAAACCAAGGAAACTCCAAACTTGTTTGACCGTTTTGGGTGGAGTCCAATCAAGAACGGCTTTGACTCTCTCGGGATTGACAGCAATGCCCTTACCAGAGATCACGTGGCCCAGATAGGTCACTTCTGGCAACCAAAACTCACACTTGGAGAACTTGGCATAAAGGCGATGCACTCTGAGTTTTTCTAACACAAGCCTAAGATGTTCGGCATGCTCTTCCTCATTCTTCGAGTAAATAAGAATATCATCGAGATAAACCACGATGAACATATCTAAGTACTCCATAAAGATCGAGTTCATCAAGCGGGAGAAAGTAGCTGGAGCATTGGTTAGGCCGAAAGACATCACGGTGTACTCGTATTGACCATAACGAGTGACAAAGGCCGTTTTGGGGATGTCCCCGTTTCTAATCTTGATTTGGTGGTAGCCTAACCTCAAATCCATCTTGGAAAAGACTGAGGATCCAGCGAGCTGATCATACAGGTCGTTGATCCTGGGGAGTGGATACTTGTTCTTTATCGTGACCAAATTAACGGGACGATAATCTACAACCATCCGATCCGTACCATCCTTCTTCTTGACGAAGAGGACAGGACAAGCCCAAGGAGAAGAACTGGGACGGATGAAACCCTTTTGCAAGGACTCATCAAGTTGTTCCTTAAGCTCGGCTAACTCCAAAGGTGCCATCTTGTATGGTCTCCTAGAGATTGGAACAGTTCCTGGGATAAGTTCTATGACAAACTCTACATCTCTGTCAGGTGGGACACCTGGCAGTTCTTCTGGAAAAACATCTGGGAAGTCCCAGACTATCGGAATATCTTCAAGGTCTGGAAGAGGGCTGGCATTAAGAGAATAGAGTTGACGCCTTGCAACTCTAGTGGAGACAGTGACTATTTTGCCAGATGGATGTCTAAGTTGAACAGATCTGGTGTAACAATCGATCTTGGCATGATGAGCTGTCATCCAGTCCATACCCAAGATGATGTTAATATCTGTGGAGTTGAGAGATATCAAAGAAGCAAGGAATACCAGTCTGTCAACAAGGATTTCATTACGATGGCTTACCTTGGAGGTTTTCCATTTGGAACCAGGAGTCTGGATTATTAGTGGAGTCGGCATATCACAAAATGACATGTCATGCAACCGAGCGTATCCTTCGGATATGAAGGAGTGGGATGCTCCAGTATCGAACAGAACTGAAGCTGGGTGACAATTGACAAGAAGCGTACCCAGTATGACGTCGGGCTCATCTTGAGCTTCTGTAGCTGAGACATGGTGCACACATGCTCGTTCAATGGAGGCTGGCTTGGTACTGATCATCTTGACTGATGGCTTTTCACGGCCAACAGACCTCTCAGACTGGGGTGGGGTATAACTGGACTGAGGGCAGTCACGTGCATAGTGCCCTGGTTCTCTCCAGGTGAAGCAAGTTCCTGAGGTAGGACGTGGACCTACATTGGCAAGTGGTCCACTAATAGGCCTGGGTGGAGCACGTTGCTGAGTTGGGTGAGGCGCCACATAGGATGGCCTCGGTGCATATCGAGGTGGAAGAGCTGAGTTCAGAATCCAAATCCATCGCTTCTGAGAGCCAGAGCGGGAGGAAGAACCCAGATCACGGTTGTGCTTTCGAGACTCCTCGTAAGTGAGTTGAGCTGTCTCTGCATTAATGGCCTTGTTCACAAGAGCCTGTAAAGTATCACAGTGATGCAGGTGGAGATCACGACGCAACTTAGGGTTGAGACCCTTTCGGAACCTAGCCTGCTTCTTAGTGTCCGTGGACACTTCTTCTGTAGCATAGCGGGCGAGGTTTCCAAACTCTCTACTGTAAACATCAACAGGCAGCTTACCCTAGGTAAAACTACAGAACTCTTCACTCTTGCGGTCAATGAGAGCCTGAGGAATGTGGTGCTCACGAAAAGCCTCGGTGAAATCCTTCCAGGTAGGAATCTGACCAGCTGGAAGCATAGCCTCATAGCTCTGCCACCAAATACTAGCAGGACCTTCCAGGTGATAGGTAGCATAGGTGACCTTGTCACCTTCAGCCATGTTCGCAGAAAGCAACTTGTGAGTGATGCTTCGGAGCCAGTCATCTGCATCGAGTGGCTCAATGGAATGATGGAAGGTGGGTGGTTTAAGACCAATGAAGTCAGTGATGGAAACCAACTTCTTACGCTGATGTGCGGTGTTCTGCTCAATCTGTGCCAGCAAGCAGTTAGTCTCACGCTTGTTCCTCTCGGATGCTAACAAGAACTCTGTCATCAAAGGCTAGTCAGGAGGATCCTCGTCCCTACCATCTCCATGATTCTTGCTATGAGCAACTGAGCCTCGGTTAGCAGACGACATCCCGGCACAGAAACCAAGGAATCAAGGATGGAATTAGCATCGACATAGGGATGCGGAATGTAATGCAAAAGCATTGGAAATTCTTGAAATCCTGGGACAATTTCGACATAGGGATGCGGAATGTAATGCAAAAGCAACGGAATGTAATGCTCAAAAGGATTTTTGAGACATTCATCAAAGGAAGAGCATAATCAATCAGCATCATAACATCAAGGTTCTGGGTCAAACTGAAGACACACGGAAGTAGTAGAACTGTAAGGAGACACAACCCAACAATCCTAAGACTTTACGGTTTAGTAACACGTCATCCTGAGAGATAGAGGAGAAGCCTAGGCCTTAACCCTCGTAGAAAAGAAGAGGCTAACTAAGAAAGAATGACATGAGGTAAAGGAGTAAAAAGAGCCTTACGTTCCCTTCCACAATCAATTCCCTTATATAACTAAAGCATTTCTAGACTCAACTTCGACCAGTTTGGCATGGTAATCCTACAGTCAGTCAGGCTCTGATACCAACGCTGTCGGGACCCCGATCCTAGGTCACACCGATCTAGCATGTAACACTTCGTATCACTTTGCGGCCTCACGCACGGTATTCCCATGGGTACCACCTTACCTGGCCCGGGACTATTTGCGCCTTTTGGCTCACGTATATGATAGTGTCGCTAGCATCTATATGACAGAGAACCCGGGCCGACATGACTAGTTGTGAACCCAAAGTAGCACTAACTTACGGGGACAGGCATACATGAATCAACCTCGAGCATGTCGGTCAACAGCGTATGACTCCGGGCTGTAGCACTGGGATAACAGGACTCCGGGAACCCGGGCTGTAGCAGGCTAGGCAGGACTCCGGATGTTACCGCGTGACATTTCCCCGAAGGGACAGACACAGGAACAAAGTGAATCACATGCCGGCCAGTCAAGTGTTCCGGAGCAGTAGTGCTGGGCTAGCAGGACTCCGGTGAACCGGGCTGTAGTGGACTACTATGGCACATGGAAGCACAAGACTACATTTCCCCGTAAGAGAGGCTACCAGAGGTAAACAACTAGGTTGACGGATCCCACACATAGCAATACATGTTACACGTACGCATAACATGCAAGTATGTGCTGTACAACATGGCATCACAACATAACTCAAACTCATATAGATAAAGGCCCAGAAGAGCCACATAGCATCAATACAAACAGGGGTCTCATGAATGGCATCACAACATAACTCAAACTCATATAGATAAAGGCCCAGAAGAGCCACATAGCATCAATACAAAAGGGGTCTCATGACCCATCATTCAGAGCATACAAACAACGGAAGCATTACATGTTTGAGTACAGACAACTACAAAAGGAAAAGACTAAGAAGCCTGACTATACACGACCCTCCCAAGGGTACAAGATCGTAGCTGGGATACGAGCTACTCGTCGAAGTCACTAGCGTAACCAACTGCAAAACATAAATAAGAAAACGTGAGTACAAAGGTACTCAGCAAGTCTTACATCAGAACTAACTACATATGCAACATTATCAACAAAGGGGGTGGTGGAGTTAATAGCAGCAAGCCAGCTTTGACTCAGTGGCTAGCCTATACTACGAGTATCAGAAACTTCTTTGAGGTGAGAAGACGCACACGAGTCCACATATTCACCATATCAATACTCCACTATGGATCCGTTCCCGTCTCCCTACGAGAAGGCCATCCATAGCACTCACGCTTATCTTGCGGATTTTAGAGTATCCACTTCAAGTTGTCTATGTACTACATAAGTCCTCCAAGTTTCCATATCCAAGGAAACGGCTATTCGAATAGATAATATTGACCCTGCAGGGGTGTACTTCTTCACAAATGCTCTCGCCACTTATAGCCCTGTACACGTCATGTACCTCGACAACCTTCAAGCGGAAGCCGGGCGAGGGTGTCGGCCACGACCTGACTAACCACACAAGTCTCTTGTCTAGGTTTATCGCCTATTCGGGTTCCATCCGCAAGGAGATCCAGCCGGGGTGTCGCTCACGGCCCCAAACGATGTGTGCAGGGTTCCCAAGCCCACAATCTGGGTGCCACTTGGTACACCATGCCACGGTGCCTAGTCTATCCCAAGCCTGTCCCGTCGGACACCACCTGGTAGACAAGTAGCACTACCTACAAACGCCAGAAACTAGTTGCAACTCCTGGACTGAGATCAAGTGGATTAATAAGCCGAGAGGGGCCGGATAACCGGAACCCAATGTGTGGTAGTAACTGGACTTGGATAACATACACAGAACTCAGTGCTTAGGGACGGCTCAAATGAGACAACCCACCATGTACTCCTACATGGCCTCTCATCGCTACCTTTACCAAAACGTGTTCACACACTTAGCCTTTACCGGTAGGACATGTTCACCACTCCGATTCATTCCCGATGAATCAGACATTACACAACTCTAAGGATAGCTGGGATAAAGAAAACAAGCATGGATGAGCAGGCACATCAAGGCTCAAGCAACTCCTACTCATGCTAGTGGGTTTCAACTATTTACTATGGCAATGACATGTCATGCAGAGGAATGGGTTCAACTACCGCAGCAGAAAGTAGCAGTTTGAATCGTTGTTGTCCTAATGCAGTATAAGGAGCAGGAGCGAGAGAGTGGGATTTATCGAGATGGTCAAGGGGGTTTGCTTGCCTGATAGATCCACGAAGAAGCACTGCTCCTCAGACAGGTACTCGGGACACCTTCTAGAGTAGAACCTATCGAGAGGGGACGGTGCCGGCAATCAATAAACAACCATATGCAACAATATGATGCATGAAGATGACATTTCAAAGATGCTATGATTTGCCCTAATGCATCTAGCAGCAATTTGGTTGAAGCCCATATGTACCAAGGGTTCATATGCAAACCCCAAATTAAATATATAACATGCCAGGCTACCAGAGGTAAACAACTAGGTTGACGGATCCCACACATAGCAATACACGTTACACATACGCATAACATGCAAGTATGTGCTGTACAACATGGCATCACAACATAACTCAAACTCATATAGATGAAGGCCCAGAAGAGCCACATAGCATCAATACAAACAGGGGTCTCATGAATGGCATCACAACATAACTCAAACTCATATAGATAAAGGCCCAGAAGAGCCACATAGCATCAATACAAAAGGGGTCTCATGACCCATCATTCATAGCATACAAGCAACGAAAGCATTACATGTCTGAGTATAGACAACTACAAAAGGAAAAGACTAAGAAGCCTGACTATACACGACCCTCCCAAGGGTACAAGATCGTAGCTGGGATACAAGCTACTCGTCGAAGTCACTAGCGTAACCAACTGCAAAATATAAATAAGCAAACGTGAGTACAAAGGTACTCAGCAAGTCTTACATGAGAACTATCTACATATGAAACATTATCAACAAAGGGGGTGGTGGAGTTAACAGCAGCAAGCCAGCTTTGACTCAGTGGCTAGCATATACTACGAGTATCAGAAACTTCTTTGAGGTGAGAAGACGCACACGAGTCCACATATTCACCATATCAATACTCCACTATGGATCCGTTACCATCTCCCTACGAGAAGGCCATCCATAGCACTCACGCTTATCTTGCGGATATTAGAGTATCCACTTCAAGTTGTCTATGTACTACATAAGTCCTCCAAGTTTCCATATCCGAGGAAACGGCTATTCGAATAGATAATATTGACCCTGCAGGGGTGTACTTCTTCACACACGCTCTCGCCACTTATAGCCCTGTACACGTCATGTACCTCGACAACCATCAAGCGGAAGCTGGGCGATAGTGTCGGCCACGACCTGACTAACCACACAAGTCTCTCGTCCAGGTTTATCGCCTATTCTGGTTCCATCCACAAGGAGATCCGGCCGGGGTGTCACTCACGGCCCCAAACGATGTGTGCAGGGTTCCCAAGCCCACCATCCGGGTGCCACTTGGTACACCATGCCACGGTGCCTAGTCTGTCCCAAGCCCTACCCGTCGGACACCACCTGGTAGACAAGTAGCACTACCTACAAACGCCAGAAACTAGTTGCAACTCCTGGACAGAGATCAAGTGGATTAATAAGCCGAGAGGGGCCGGATAACCGGAACCCAATGTGTGGTAGTAACTGGACTTGGATAACATACACAGAACTCAGTGCTTAGGGATGGCTCAAATGAGACAACCCACCATGTACTCCTACATGGCCTCTCATCGCTACCTTTACCAAAACGTGTTCACACACTTAGCCTTTACCGGTAGGACATGTTCACCACTCCGATTCATTCCTGATGAATCAGACCTGACACAACTCTAAGCATAGCTGGCATAAAGAAAACAAGCATGGATGAGCAGGCACATCAAGGCTCAAGCAACTCCTACTCATGCTAGTGGGTTTCAACTATTTACTGTAGCAATAATAGGTCATGCAGAGGAATGGGTTCAACTACCACAGCAGAAAGTAGCAGTTTGAATCGTTGTTGTCCTAATGCAGTATAAGGAGCAGGAGCGAGAGAGTGGGATTTATCGAGATGCTCAAGGGGGTTTGCTTGCCTGATAGATCCACGAAGAAGCACTGCTCCTCAGACAGGTACTCGGGACACCTTCTAGAGTAGAACCTATCGAGAGGGGACGGTGCCGGCAATCAATAAACAACCATATGCAACAATATGATGCATGAAGATGACATTTCAAAGATTCTATGATTTGCCCTAATGCATCTAGCATCAATTTGGTTGAAGCCCATATGTACCAAGGGTTCATATGCAAACCCCAAATTAAATATATAACATGCCATTATTACGTTTTCACTTATACAGCAAGTATAAGTTGGTTTTTCATGCATGAAACTGGCATAAATGGATTCCTTGCATTTTTCTGATAATTTTTCATATATAATTTATTTGATTTGGAGTTACGGTTGAATTACTATGAATTTTAGAAGTTTTAACTATTTTCTGAAATTCTATGAATTATTTAAAATCCAGAAAAACAATTACTGCGTCAGCGTGACGTCACAGGGGCGTCAGCAGGGCTGACCAGGTCAAACCTGACGTGTAGGGGCCACACGTCAGTGACACTGGGGTTAACCCCGGGTCAAACCCGCACTAACCAGGGTTTGACTTGGCTCTGGGGCCCACTGTCAGTCTCAGGGGGGGATTAGGCTGTGGAATTAGCGCTCATTAAGCTGCCACGCCAGCCTCGCCGGAGTTCGGCCGCGACGACCAAACCGCACAGCGGTGCTTCGCCGGAATGCGCTACAGGCGGCGGGTGGACGCGCGAAGGCCACCAGAAGATAGCCCGCACACGCACGCATCTAGCTGGCTGCTCGGGAGGCCGCGGGGTCGCCGGAAACGACGGCCAGGACCATGGAGGCGGCGGCCGGAGTTCGGTGGTGCACAGGCACGGGGCTACGGAGCACGAGGAGCCCGACTACCGCGAACTAAAGCGACGGCGGCGAAGAGGATGCCAGCGGTGAGCTCACCGCATGGTGGGGACCGGAGCTAGCGAGCATAAACGAGAGAGGGAGGAGACGGGTTCGACGCGGAAGCTCACAGAGAGACTACCGAAGGGGTCGGCGGGCGCGGGGACGGCCGGTGGGCAGCGAATCGACACCGAGGATCTCCGGGCACCGAGGTTGAAGAAGACGTCGGGGACAATGTTGTGGTGCTTCCCCGGTTGCTTGGCTCGGCGTGGATGAAGAAGATGATGGCGCGGAGCTCGAGGTCTCATCGGCAGGTAGTGGGGTGGCCGGTGGCCATGTCTACGGCGAGCGGCGGTCTCGGGTGTGCTCGGCGGCGTGAGGAAGAGGGGCCAGAGGAAGGGGACGAGGCAGAGGAAGGAGGGGAAAGTGAGAGGGGGTCGTCCTCATCTCCTGGGCGTGCAGGTGGACTCGGGGGGGGGGGGGGGGGGGGATAGCCAGCGCGAAGCAGGAGGTGGCGCACTCGGCCGCGTGCGAGGTCTCTCCCTCTGCCTACTGGCAGAGGTTGAAGATGACTGGCAAGCCGCCAGGTGGGCTGGGTCGGCCAGTGGGCCGCCAGGTAAGTGGCCTGGGTAGGTGTTTTTCTTATTTCCTGTTTTCTTTTTCTATTTCTGACATTTGTTTTGTATCCAAAAGAAATGTTAAAACATTTCTATAAATGCTGAAAATAATTGTGGCATCTAGATATAATATTCTAGAGGCCCTCACCAATTCCCAACATTTTTGGAGCCATTAAAATATTTATATAATTTAAATAGCTCCAAATCATATATTTATGCATTGATTCAAAAATCCAAGATGTGTGGCAAAAATGTGCATCACCTTTGGTTGTTGTTTGCAACATTATCCAAAGAGCATGAACATTTTTGAATAGCATTTTGGGTTCATTGAAAATCCATTTTAAAATTGAACCTATTGGGAAAAAACTTTGGTGCTAGGGTTTGCAACATCCCCATTTCAATTTCATTTGAAATTAAAACATGATGCACCAAGAAAGCCTAGGACCATACCAGAACTAGGGATGTGACACAAGGAAAGTCCCTTCCGGACACGGGACGAAGTCTTCAATCTTGTATCTTCATAGTCCAGGAGTCCGGCCGAAGGTATAGTCCGGCTATCCGGACACCCCCTAATCCAGGACTCCCTCAGCCCCCCTCCGGGAGGAGCCCCCGGGGCATGTACAGCCCCGCCCTAACACGTGGCTTGCACGGCAGGGCTATGAGGTGTATCTTGGCACTCGTGAGCCAGCGCAGGACTCACGAGGCCCTACCTCAAGGCGGGTTGCGCCTGGTCTTGAGTCTTGGTGACTGTTGGTGTCAAAACCGGCGGATCTCGGGTAGGGGATCCCGAACTGTGCGTCTAGGCCGGATGGTAACAGGAGGCAAGGGACACGAAGTTTTACCCAGGTTCGGGCCCTCTCGATGGAGGTAAAACCCTACGTCCTGCTTGATTAATATTGATGATATGGGTAGTACAAGAGTAGATCTACCACGAGATCGGAGAGGCTAAACCCTAGACGCTAGCCTATGGTATGATTGTTGATGTGTATGTTGTCCTACGGACTAAAACCCTCCTGTTTATATAGACACCGAAGAGGGTTAGGGTTACACAAAGTCGGTTACAATGGTATGAGATCTTCATATCCGTATCGCCAAGCTTGCCTTCCACGCCAAGGAAAGTCCCTTCCGGACACGGGATGGAGTCTTTAATCTTGTATCTTCATAGTCCAGGAGTCTGGCCGAAGGTATAGTCCGGCTATCTGAACACCCCCTAATCTAGGACTCCCTCAGTGACTGTATGTTCCTGCAAGGCGGTTAGATGCAAGCACTCTACGTCCTCAGGTCCCGGCCCTCGAGCGAGCTCAGCCGCCGCTGGTATGCCAGGTCGCGATGCCGTGGTCAAGGCCAGGGGGTGAGGGCTGGAGAGCCAGTAAGAGCTCCTGAGTCGCAATGCTCAGGAGCCCCCCTTTTTTACATGCAAGTGAATTGCATAGGGTGAATGGACCCGTGGCGGGCGGTGACCGAGCAAGTGATAGCAGTTGGTAGGTTAAGCATGAAGAGCAGATCGACTTGGATAAATGCAGGAAGATACATGCCACTGGGCCTGGCCCGAGCGGCGTGGGGATGATGCAGCCCGAGGGGCGCCCCCAACAAGGTAAGCTAAAGATATAACAAAAGGGATACATGCCACAGGGACGGACCCATGTGGCCTGGGAATAATGCAGCCCGAGGGGCGCTCCCAGCTTAAATAGACTTGGAAGATGTCACCTGGTCCTGTAGATGAAGTAGAGTTGGTGCAGCTGAAGCCACGCGTTGAAGTAATGGCTCCTCATGAGCCACCGGGACCCTGAGCCTCGGGAGGCTCTGGGGGCTCGGGAGGTTCCCTGAAGACCGTCCCCATCTCCCCCAGAGCGGCGCGGGACCTGGCCTCCTGAGCCGCCAGGACTTGCCGCACATTGTGCTGATAGGCCGACGCCACCCTCGGCAAGCCGAAGGACATGCGAACGTAGCTGTGTGGTGGGACCTCACAGCGGCCCGCAAGTGATGGCCAGAAGCGCTCCTGAGATGCGGCCCTGTTGAGCCCCGGGATGTCGATGCAGGCGTGCAGCCCGGCATCCTCGCCTGGATGGGGGGCTGCGCCTTGTGAGTGGTCGTGGCCGCGCATGGCCCTTGCTCCTTGCAGTTCCTCGATGGTCTTGGTGATGAACTCCTGAGCAGTGGGCGCTCCTTGCCTTGTGCTCTCCCGAGGAAAGTGTGCCGTAAAGCACGCTTCCAAGTGGTGCCCAAGCGCCTCCCTCATGAGGTTGGCAAGGTCTGAGGCTCTCTAGGAGAGAGCCCCCGAGCCCTGCCCGAGGAGGGCGCCGGACGCGCTTTCCTATGCGGTGGAGGGAGGCGCCCTTGGAGCGAGCGCTGATCTTGACGAGGCTCCTGACGCGACGCCATCTTCTTGGGGTCCTGCGCGGCATGGCAGCTTCTTATTGGGGATGGTCTCCGGAGGGCCTTCACTTCTGTCATTAGGGTTGTCGATTGCTGCATCTTGGAAGGCGCGCTCAAGGGAGCACACCGCATCCCTTTCTTCACATGGGACCGTGATGATTCCCCCGCTTCCTGGCATCTTGAGGACGTTCTAGCCATGGTGAGTGATTGCCATGAACTTGTCCAGAGCTGGATACCCGAGGATGGCAATCTACGGCAGGCGGATGTGCGCGACGTCGAAGTCGATGAGCTCGGTGCGGTAGTTCTTGCGCTCCCCGAAGGTGACAGGCAGGTGGACCTGCCCTATCGGTGTGGTGGAACCGTCAGTCACTCCTGAGAAAGGCTTGGTTGACTGGAGCTGTTCATAGGGCACTTGGAGGTTGTCGAACGTGTCGACCGATAGGACATTGAGCCATGCGCCACCGTCGATGAGAGTCTTGGTGACTTGCACATTGCTGATGACTAGGGAGCACAGCATAGGCAGGGTGCCAGCGGTGGCTGCCCATTTGAGCTGGTCGGCCGAGTCGAAGGTGATGACGCATTGGGACCACCTGAGCGGGCGCGTGGCCTCGAGCTTGGGGAGCGTCGCATTCACCTCGCGAGCGAACTATTTGAAGATGTGCTGAGAGGTTAGGGCCTGAGCACCGCCCAAGATGCAAGCGATCGCGCGCGGCTCCTGGAAGCCCCCAGCCCCCTCGTCCTGGTGGTGGTCATCGTTCCTTCTTGGTGGCGGCAACGAGGGAAGACCGGCGTTGCCCTGGGGGCGATCCTCACAAGGTGGGTCCCTCCAGGCGCCCTCGCGAGGTTGGTCCTGCCAGCGGTCCTCTCGAGGCCGGTCGCGCCACTCCTGGCGCCGGCCACGGTCATCCCAGCGTCCGCCTCCGCGTCCTCCTCCACGGTCGTAGCCCCGGTCATTGCGCTCGAGGCGTCGACCGAAGTGTCCTTCCCGAATAGCTCTGAGCTCTTGACAGTCACTGGTGTTGTGGGTGTTCAGGTTGTGGAAGGCGTAGAACGGGCGGCTGTTCTTGGATGACTCAGGCTGATCTCTGCCTCGCTTAGTGTCGGGCTCCGCTGCGAGCACTACTGCCTCTTTGCGCTTCACGTCCTTGGCCTTGGCCTTCTTCTCCTCCATTCCTGCAGCTGGCAGCTCATGGAGAGAGATGCGCACGTCCTCAGCTCTTGCACACTTGGTCGCCAGGTTGAATAGCTCCTGAGATGTGCAAAGCTCCTCGTGGATAGCCATCTCTTCCTTCATCTTGACGTCACGGACACCGTCTGAGAACGCGGAGATGATGGCTTCATCCGTGACCTTGGGGATCTTGAGGCGGGTGTTATTGAAGCGCTGGATGTACTTCTGGAGGGTCTCTCCTGGCTGTTGCTTGATGCGGCGTAGATCGCCCACGGCCGGTGGGCGGTCGCGAGTGCCCTGGAAGTTGGCGACGAAGCGGTCGCACATCTCGTCCCAGGAGGAGATCTAGCCGTGCTGCAGATTCAGGAGCCAGGAGCGGGCCCCATCCTTGAGAGCCATGGGAAACCAGTTCGCCATGACTTTTTCATCACCATTGGCCGCTTCGATGCTCAGCTCATAGAGCTGCGGGAACTTTGCGGGGTCGGCGGTGCCGTCGTATCGAGGAGGTAGATCTAGCTTGAACTTGCCTGGCCAGGCGACGCTACGCAGTTCGGGGGTGAAGGCGTGGCAGCCAGTCGTGGTCGCCGGGCCATGCTTCTAAGGCGGAGCCTGGTCTTGGCGAGGCCCGCGCTGCGCCACTGCAGGCGGCACGCGGTCTTGATGAGGTGGCGCGGGGAGCGCCGGTGCAGCTTCTCGCGGCCGCGGGATTTCTTGGCAGCTTTTTTTTCATGCGCGGGCGCCGGGCGCGATGGATCACGCCGCGGAGGAACGCGCCTTGGTGCCAAGGCACCGTCTTGGGGACGAGGCGGTGGAGGCACGCCATGAGCCCCGTCACCAGCGGCTGGTTGAGGGGGAGGTGGAGTGTGGTACGGCGTCGGAGAGCCCCCTGCGGCACGGACGAGCTCGGTGACGCGGTCGAGCCACTCCTCATAGAGGTCGTCGATGGGGCGGTAACGCAGGAGCTCGTTCGCCGCGATGAGCGCGGCCCATGCTTCCATGGGAGCACAGTGCGCGTGGGATGAAGAACCAGCAGGGGTGAGTGATGGAGTAGCGGTGCGGCCGTCCTGCCGCACTGAAGGATGCCTGCTGCTCGTTCCCCACCAGGCCGGTGGCAGAAATGGTGGCAGGGGACGGAGAACGACGAGGTGGCCCGTCGACGGGAGTCGTCTGAGCGACACGGGCGGCGAGTGCAGCCCGACGCTCAGCTCGAGCACGACGAGCGTCCGACATGGAGACGACAGAGCGACGGACTGACGGAAAGGAAGCTACGGCGCACCCCTACATGGCGCGCCAAATGTCGGATGTGGGGTTCCGGCTAACCCTTAGGGTTTGAACACTGGGGTTCGCGCGAAGTCTTTCCCTTCTACCAATCTATCCCCTAGCTCGCTAAGATCTTGGGGACGAACTCGACGAACTCGCAACACAAAAAGACATAGGGTTTATACTGGTTCGGGCCACCGTTGTGGTGTAATACCCTACTCTAGTGTGGTGGTGGTGGATTGCCTCTTGGGCTGATGATGAACAGTACAAGGGAACAACAGCCTCCTGAGGTTGAGGTGCTCTTGTGCGTATGAACTTGTAGTGCCAGGATTCGATCTCTCTAGCTAAGATGAGCCGTCCCTACTATGGTGGTGGCTAGCTCTACTTATACAGGCCCTAGTCCTCTTCCCAAATATTGAGCGGGAAGGGGGCCAACAATGGCGGGAAAATTTGAAGTGGGGCAACTAGTATGAGCCATCCTGACAAAAGTAGTCTTCGCCTGCACAAAGCTCTGGTGGTGACGCCGTCTTCGGCTCCATGATGACCTCTGTCTTGTAGTCCTCTTGGTCTTGGTCTTGTTGCACCGAAATGGCAACCTTTGCCTGAGGCCTCGGTACTCCGTGGCTGAGCTTGCCTCCTTTGTACCAAAGAGGAAACAAGGACGCTGCGCGCGATGGCGCCCGCCTGGCGACCGCCTGGTGTCGATCGTCATGGCTCACGTCACGAGAGCCTCGTGAGGTTCGCCTCGCCTTGATATCTCTGCTCCTCGCGAGCCTGCCTGACCAGGCCACTCCTGAGGAGGTCTTGCATCGTCCGCCTCGTGAGGCTTGGCCCCTCGCGAGGGTCTTGGGTGCCTTGTTGGTGAAGATGGGCCGTACAGCCTGCTGGCTCCGCCACGCCATGGGCCACAGGCAGGCAAGTCCGGGACTATAGTCCCAGAACACCGACACCTGTTGTAGAAACTCTAGCCAGGACTATAACTGAACCACGTAGGCCAGGAAGAGTTGTCGAACCTCCTGAGTGGTTTCATAATGCATCTTATAGGAAGATGAACCTGCGCATTACAAGGAATCAATGGTGGCGCCTAGCTCCAAGGAATGGTTCAAAGCCATTCAATCCAAAATGGAGTCCATGTACAAGAATCAAGTTTGAACTTGCTTGATCCTCCACAGGGTGTAAAACCCATACAATGTAAATGGATTGTCAAGACAAAAACATATGCAGATGGTAATCCAACAATCTACAAAGCAAGGCTAGTTGTGAAAGGGTTTTTGCAGGTCGAGGGAGTTGATTATGAAAAAAATTTCTCTCAAGTAGCAATACTAAAGTCAATGTAGATTATGATGGCTATAGCTGCATATTTCGATTATGAGATATGGCAGATGGATGTCAAAACTGCTTTCCTAAATGGGAATCTGAAAGAGGATGTATACATGATACAACCAGAAGGTTTTGTCAATCCAAAGTTTGCAGAATGGTGTACAAACTTCAAAGGTCAATCTACGATTTGAGGCAAGCATCAAGGAGCTGGTAAAAGAGTTTGGCTTCATTAAAAATGATTAAGAAGCTTGTGTATGCAAGAAGTTTAGTGGGAGGTCTATAGCATTTCTAATACTAAATATAGATGACATATAGTTGATTGGGAATGATACTAAGTGTCGTGGAATTGTCATGGCAGATGTCCTAGAACAAGGACTTAGTCGTAGGGCCATCGCACTAGGAAGCTTAAAGGGGTTAATCGGGACAAAGGACATGAGAGAGTTTTATGCTAGTTCGGCCCCTTACGATGAAGGTAATAGCCTACGTCTAGTTGGGATTGGTATTGATGAGGTTTCGATCTCCAAGAGGCTCAACTCGCTGGCTTGGTTATCGACTTCTTGTTTCTTGCCCTAAGCCACCACTGGGTCGTCCCCTTATATACATGGGTTGACGCCTGGTGGCCTACAGAGTCCCGGCCGGCTTATAATCGTGTCCGGGTCGGTGACTTCCTTTACATGCCTTTCTTTACAAGTCTTTCCTTACATATGGCGGTTCATAATATCAAGCCTTAAACTGCCTTCAGGCCTTTGGGCCTTCTATAAGTTTTAATAAACTACAATCTTGAATGTTTACTGGGCTTCTTGCGGAACCCGCCATTGGGGCTCACCCGGCCCCTCCTGAGCGGGTCTCAACTAATAGTAATATCCCCAACATTAGGCCCCAGGTTGACTTTGAACTTTGTTCTTCGTCAATCTTCCATACTTAGCAAAAAATCATCTTCTTATCTTTACTAAAATTTCCTTGTAACCCGCCGTGACGTCATCTCTTGGAAACGCAAAAAACTTTCATGACATCATCCTCCAACGGGTCTTTTATCTTTAATGTTTCTCGAGAATCAAGGCGCCTGTATACCTGGATAACCATTTATTCGGCTCTTCCTTGATCTTCACGCCTGTCTGTTCACCTTTTCCATTATAAATAGGCTCGCCCCGACCTTCCTCATTCTTCTCTCTCTCTGTCTTCTTTCTCTCGCGACCCTGCTACTGCTCGAGCTTCGCCGTCGCCGCGCTCCACCTCCGTCTCCGTCAACCTTGGCCACTGCATCAACCCGAGTTGGTTCAGAGTAACGGCGGCGACCTCCGCAGAAGATCTATAGCTGTAAGTTCTCACTTTCCTATTCCTTAGATCCTAGTTTAGGGTTTCTGCTGTTCTTCGCAGTTCGTCATGGCTTCTTCGTAGTTCTTCCACTGCCTCCTCTTTTTGATCCAAAAGAGATGTATGTTCATGCAGTAGTTGTTTGGTGCCTCCTTTTGATACTAGCAGACTCCTTTTTCTGGTACAAGAGCTATATTTAGATCTGACGAACTCATCTGGGCTGTATTTTTAGGTCTAGAATTTTTTTCATTTTGAACATCCATTTAATCTGAAATAATATCAAGCATTTTGGGAAACTTGTTTTGTCCCAACACTTAGCTGAATCCGCTTTCTGAAAGAATCTATAGTCATGGCGGCTTACCGCACCGGCTTTCTTTTCCTTATATGTCATTAGCCCTTAGTTAAACTGCCATTACTTGTTTTGCATCTTCATCCCTTAACTGTTAATCTCACCGTTAAACTGAACCGGCATGTTGCTTTTCTTTTCGGTTCCTTGCACATCATGCCGTCCAAAGCGCCAACCATCTATAACTGGGTTCCCTTAACCATAACTGAGGAACGTTTAAAAGAGTTCTTCATCATAGGATTTCTGTCAGCGAAAACCGTCATGTCTTACCGTGCCCCCGATCCGGAAGAAGAACGATCCAATCCGAGAGATGGTGAGGTGATCGTTTTTACTGACCACATGAACCGTGGCTTCTCACCGCCCAGCTCAAAGTTCTTCAGAGAGGTTCTCCATTTTTTCCAGCTCCATCCTCAAGATATCGGGCCTAATTCCATATCTAACATTTGTAACTTCCAAGTACTCTGTGAAGTATATCTTCAACAAGAGCCGACCATGGAGTTATTTAGAGAATACTTTTATCTGAACCGGCAGAATGAGTGCACCAACGGCCTTAGTTTAGAGCTTGGAGGCATATCAATTCAGCGCCAGCAGGGTGCAGTCTTCCCCCTTATTGTCTTACCAAGTCACCCTAAGGACTGGAACCAGACTTGGTTCTACTGCCAGGACACTTCGCCAACAAACGAAAAGCCCCTGCGGGTTACCGCCCCGATCATCTTGACTCCAAGTTCGCGCTTCCTAATAAGCTGACTGTCGCTGAACGCAAAAGGCTGATACCATCCATCAAAAGGATCAATGCTCTGTTGGGAAACGAGTTAATTGGAGTTGATCTGACCCGCTGCTGGATCTCATGGTGGGTCATCCCTTTGAGCCGCCGGTCAAAGCTGATGTATGAGTATGGTGGAGGCCCGGATGACTCTCCTCGTCACAGCCCCGTTCAATTGACAGAAGAAGATATTGTCTCAATGTCAACTCTTCTGGTGAACGGGAAATATGAAGATTGCAGTGTCGTCCAGTTAAACCCCTTCTGCCAACTTAACCCGGTTCCAGAAGTAAGGATGTCATTATTTCTCTCTTTTGTATTTTTCCAGCCGTATTATTTTAATACTTGCCTGACTCTTTACCTAGTTTTTACCTGTCTACAGGCCAATTCTGACTTCTGGAAAGTTAAGTATGACGACGAGGCGGCCAAGAAAGCGAAAGTCGCCGCCATAAACGCCAAGAAAATGACCCGGAGGTCGAAAAAGAAGAAAAAGAGTACTGCTGAAGACTTGATGAAGCTTGATGATACATCTGACTCGGAGGTAGCCCTTGATTCCCTTGGCCAATTTTTTAACAACCTTATTGACACTGATCATTACCAGGATGACACTGGGGCTAGTCAGGCTGGGGAAGCAGAGGTAACTATCATTTCCTCTGACTCAGAGCCCTTGCCAAGACAAAAAGTTCGACGAGTGATCCGTAAAGTAAGGTTTTCTAACCCTTTACCTCACTTGGATCCCAACTTTCGTTTGAAAAAACAGCAACATGAAAGCCGGCGTCAAGCTTGGACTGAAGATGAGCCGGCTATCGTTCTTCAACAAACTCCTCAGAAACGTCCGCATGAGGTTTACCTCTTTCTGTCTTTAATTCTGTTTAATGGATCCTTCCCTTTGTATTTCTTTTAACTCTATTTTATCCTTTCAGGAGGTGTCTCGCTCTTTTGGCGACTCATCGCAGACGCAATTTTCAGCTTTCAAGACTGCCCCTGGGTAATGAAAAATCCTCATATTTCCCGAGTTGTTCAAATTGTATCTTTATACTGACAATCCTGCAACATTTTTTCTTAGTGGCCAAGCTAAATCCAAGAAAGCGAAGGCAGCTAAGCTGGCGGAAGACCCGCCGGTGCTGGCATCTGACCCGGCTAGGCCATCTTCTCCATTGACCCGGCTAGGCAACTTAATACTCCGGCTTAACTTGGAGAACCTTGCTGAATTGCATACATAAGTCCCCAAGTGCCAAGTGTTGTTACTTTGTAAAGTACTTGGGACTTAAAGTATGTCTTTAGATTCATAAAAATTTGTTTTGGCATACATTAGCCCCCAAGTGTCAAGTAGTTTGTTTGTAAAGTACTTGAGACTTGAATCTTGATTGTTTTAACTTTGAAACAAAATCTTGACTCATCTGAATGTTTTGCAGAATGCCTTATCTCAATTAAACTCGCAATTGACTGATGCGAAGACCCGGCTAGCGAGTCAAGAGGCAGAAATTAAATCTGCTAACTCCAAACTGCAAATAAGTCTCTCTGAGACGGAAAAATTTAAAGACCAGCTTTGTTGTCAAGAAGAAAACTTGGGGAGAGGAAAAGATGCTTCTAACTCAACGTGCTGAGAAGGCCGAAACAGCCCTTGAAGAGATTTCAACAGAGCTGAATGGGTTAAAGGGCCGGGTGTCTCAAATGGTAGCTGCCATCTTTGGTAAGACGTCCGATTTTAACTTTGTGTGCTTTTTGCTGATCCGGAGTATAAGCCGCCAGCTGACTTTGTGTAAAATTTATGCAGGCCCTCGAAGCAAAAATCTGAGCCAAAACCCATTGATTAAACTGAAGGCAGTGTATACTTTGGTAGAACAACTATACATTGGCGCACAGCGGGCTCTTGCCGCCATCTCTCCTGCTAATCAAGGACCCAACCGGCTCAGCGACGTCCTGAAGAAACTGTCAATCCTGCCTGGCAGGTTTCAAGAAGTGAAATGCTCCTGCGCGCGAGCTGGAGCTTTGACTGCCCCGAGCCGCTCCAAAGCTTGGGTGCCAGACCTAGACCCGGCGGACGTGGCCAGAGGTTATCCCATCGTGAAGGAAGACAGATCTCCTTTTGATCAGGATGACTTCATGGCTTGCGTGCGCGGAGTCCGGCCTCAGGCAACTAACCTTGGAGATGATACCAATGTTGATAAATACCAGGGGTTTTGATAGTGAGAATAAGAAGATGGCCACTCCCTTGTACAAGGTAACAGATTTGATCCCACTAGTAAGAGAAGACACATTTTCCCCGGAAGTTGACCCGGTCGGCCTGATCGACGACGAAGCCGAATTTGTCACCGTGAACAGAAGGTGGTGAACCGGAAAGGGAGGAAAAATGATCATCTTCGTGGGCTTATAAAGCCTTGTAATAGTTTAGATGTGAAAACACTGTATGCTTTGCTTATGCCATTGCGCATAAAACACTTTTATGCGAGTCTGTATTTCCTGATGCCAATGTATGCATCTTATTTAATGTTTGTTTCTGTAATGTTTGAACTCTATTCCTGTAGATACAAAGAAAATACTAGCTTGGTGGCTTAGAACCAAACGGGTTAGAACACCCAATTTATAGCCAATACGTTTACCACAGTAGGAACCAGAGACAGATATAAATAAAGGACAAGGGCTGAAACTAACTCTTTTAGTTAATGCAGCAGGTAATTGTGTATAAGTAATAACCATACCTTGTACCTTTTGATCCTTAGACCGCCGGTTTAAAGAACCCGGGTGATGAATTTGATAATTCAATCTTTATGAGAAGCCAATGCTTTTTTGAATACTCAATGACCATTATACCTTGGTAGGTTGCACCTTTTGATCCTTAAACCGCCGGTTTGAATGACCCGGGCGGCTGTGTTGTCAAATAGTCGAGCCGGTGAAGAAGACCAGGCTAATCGTTTGTAATATTGAAACAACAAAAAACTAAAAGGCAAGCAACAGATAATAAGCATAATTTAACCCTGTATTCAAAAGGTTGGGGGTTTCTGATTCGAATACGATCAGTAAACTGGACCAAAGAGGTTAAGCTAAGGTTCAAATACGACCATATAGCCCCCAGTGGCTTTAGCGTTGCGCCGATCAAGAGGGTACCGACAGCTATGTTCTCTTTGGTTCGAATACGACCTATGTTTGAATAGGAAGCCCCCAAATGACCTTGAGAGGTTTTTAACGACCCTGATTTGAATACGATCCAAGTCGGACCCAAAAGGGGTTAAGCTATGATTCGGATACGATCAAGAAGCCCCCAAGTGAGTTTGGCCTTGAGCCGATCAAGAGGGTTATGACAGTTATGTTCTCTTTGGTTCGAATACGACCTATGTTTGAACAGGAAGCCCCCAAGTGACCATGAGATTTGCAGCTAGATTCGGATATGATCATAAGCTGGACCAAAAAGGTTAAACTTGATTCAAATATGATCAGCTCCTTAATAGTCATTTGAAAATAAGAAATAACAAAGATGCATAATCTTTGAAAAGAAAAGAGATCGATGGTCTTACTTTATTGCTTATCATGGTATACACAATGTTAAAGTATGTAAATGATGAGAGCCGGTGGCGCAGGTGTAGTATGGCCGAAGTTGAGCAATCTTCCACGGCGGGTGGGTCTCCTCCTCCGACTTACATGAGTCTTTGTGCTCTCGAACATCAATGAGGTAATATGACCCGTTGTTTAAGTTCTTACTGACCACAAAGGGTCCTTCCCAAGGTGGGGATAACGTGTGTGCATCTTACAGATCCTGGATGAGCCGGAGCACCAAGTCGCCTTCCTGAAAAGTCCTGGACTTAACCCGGCGGCTGTGATAACGGCGCAGGTCCTATTGATAAATTGCTGACCGGGCCGCTGCTAAGTCTCTTTCTTCATCCAACAAGTCAAGTGCATCCTATCTAGCTTGTTCATTATTAGCTTCAACATAAGCCGACACACGGGGCGAGTCATGACGGATGACACTAGGCAACACTGCTTCTGCTCCATAAACCATGAAGAAAGGTGTGTAACATGTAGACCTGTTAGGTGTGGTGTTGATACTCCACAACACCGATGGTAATTCTTCTACCCAACAACCCGGCATTCGCTGTAAAGGAACCATAAGCCAGGGTTTGAGCCCTTTCAAAATTTCCTGATTGGCTCTCTCAGCTTGACCATTGGATTGAGGATGAGCTACAGAAGAAACATCAAGCCGGATGTGCTCTCATTGACAAAACTCCTCCATAGCCCCTTGGGACATATTAGTGCCATTGTCAGTGAAAATGCTATGTGGAAAACCAAAACGGAATATCACCTTTTTCATGAACTGAACCACCGTGGTCGCGTCACACTTACTCACAGGCTCCGCTTCAACCCACTTGGTGAATTTATCAACTGCCACCAAGAGATGTGTCTTTTTATCCTTAAACCTTTTGAAAGGTCCTACCATGTCAAGCCCCCAGACCGCAAACGGCCAAGTGATTGGAATCATCCGGAGCTCTTGAGCCGACACATGCGCTCGTCGTGCAAACTTTTGACATCCATCACATCTACCGACCAGATCTTCTGCATCAGCCTGAGCCGTCAACCAATAAAAACCGTGACGAAACACCTTGGCCACCAAAGACTTTGACCCGGCGTGATGACCACAATTGCCTTCATGGATCTCACGAAGGATTTCTTGACCTTCTTCGAGGGAAACACACCGCTGAAACGCTTCGGAAACACTGCGATGATATAACTCTCCATCCGAAATCGTCATTGACTTAGACCGCCGGGTTATCTGTCGAGCCAGGGTCTCATCCGCTGGCAATTCTCCTCGGGTCATGTAAGCCAAGAATGGTACTGTCCAATCTGGGATGACATGAAGAGCCGCCACCAACTACGCCTCCGGGTCAGGAACAACTAAATCTTCTTCTGTGGGCAACTTGACAGAGGGGTTATGCAAAACATCTAAAAAGGCGTTAGGTGGTACCGGCTTACGCTGAGACCCCAACCGGCTTAAGGCATTAGCCGCTTCGTTCTTTCGACGGTCAATGTGCTCCACCTGATAACCTTTAAAATGCCCTGCAACGGCATCAACCTCCCGGCAATAAGCCGCCATGAGAGGGTCCTTGGAATCCCTCTTGCCAGATACCTGTTGAGCCACTAGATCTGAGTCGCCAAGACATCTGACCCGGCTCAAACTCATCTCTCTCGCCACTCGAAGACCATGGAGCAAGGCTTCATACTCTGCTGCGTTGTTAGTGCAAGGAAACATCAATCGTAACACATAACAAAATTTGTCACCTCAGGGAGAAGTTATCACAACTCCAGCCCCAAAGCCTTCCAACTGTCTGGACCCATCAAAATGAATAGTCCAATACGTGTTGTCTGGCTTCTCTTCTGGCATCTGCATCTCTGTCCAGTCATTAATGAAGTCAACCAGTGCTTGAGATTTGATCATAGTACATGGCACATACTTCAACCCATGAGACCCAAGCTCAATTGCCCACTTGGCGACTCGCCAGTGGCTTCTCTATTTGGAATGATGTCTCCCAAAGGAGCAGAGCTAACCACGGTGATTGGATGTCCCTGAAAATAATGCTTAAGCTTCCGGCTTGCCATGAACACCCCATATACGAGCTTCTGCCAATGTGGATATCGTTGCTTGGATTCAATTAGCACTTCACTGACGTAATAAACCGACCATTGAACCGGATGCTCCTTGCCAGTCTCCTTGCGCTCCACCACAATAGTCACACTAACAACTCGTGAGTTGGCGGCCACGTATAACAGCAGCGGCTCTTTCTCAATTGGAGCAACCAGGACCGGTGGCTCAACAAGCTGTGTCTTCAGATCCTCAAAAGAAGAGTTTGCAGCATCGCTCCAAACAAAATCATCTGTTTTCTTCATCATCTGATACAGAGGCATTGCCTTCTCCCCTAACCGGCTTATGAATCGGCTCAAAGCAGCAACACGGCCTGCCAGTCGTTGAACGTCATTGATGCATGTTGGTTTGGCCAGGGATGTAATTGCCTTGATTTTCTCTGGGTTAGCCTCAATACCTCGGTTAGATACCAAAAAAACCAAGAGCTTGCCGGCTGGTACTCCGAAGACACACTTGGCCGGATTAAGCATCATTTTGTAGACCCGGAGATTATCAAAAGTCTCTTTCAGATCTGTGACCAAGGTTTCCTCTTTCCTGGATTTTACCACTATATCATCCACATAAGCATGAACATTACGCCCAATTTGATCGTGGAGACAATTCTGCACACACCATTGGTAAGTCGCTCGGGCACTCTTAAGCCCAAAAGGCATAGACACATAGCAGAAAGCTCCAAAAGGAGTAATAAAAGCTGTCTTCTCCTGATCCTTGACCGCCATCTTAATCTGATGATAACCGGAATAAGCATCCAAGAAAATCAAACGTGCGCAACCCGTTGTAGCATCAATGATCTGATCAATACGGGGGAGAGCAAAAGGATCAGCCGGACAAGCCTTGTTCAAATCAGTGTAGTCTACACACATACACCAGGTGCCATTCTTTTTTAGTACAAGCACCGGGTTAGCTAACCACTCTTGGTGAAAGACCTCAACAATGAACCCGGCCGCCAGGAGCCGGGCCACCTCTTCTCCAATGGCCTTGCGCCTTTCTTCATTGAACCATCGGAGGAACTGTCTGACAGGTTTGAATTTTGGATCAATATTAAGAGTGTACTCGCTGAGCTCCCTCGGGACACCCGGCATGTCTGAAGGTTTCCATGAAAAGATGTCCCGGTTCTCACGGATGAACTCGATGAGCGCGCTTTCCTATTTCGGATCCAAGTTTGCACTAATGATGAACTGCTTGGATGAGTCGCCAGGCACAAAGTCAACCATCTTGGTGTCATCAGCTGATTTGAATTTCAACACCGGCTCATGCTCTGTTGTTGGTTTCTTTAATGACATCATGTCTGCCGGGTCAACATGATCCTTATAAAACTTTAACCTCTGTTGCACAAACAGATTGAGCATAGGCGGCATCACCTTCTTCACACTGCAAGGCTATCTTCCAGCTCCCATGTACTGTAATGGTGCCCTTATGACCCGGCATCTTGAGCTGTAAATACACATAACACGGCCGAGCCATGAACATGGCGTAAGCCGGTCGCCCAAATAGAGCATGGTATGGGCTTTTGATTTTAACCACCTCAAAGGTTAATTTTTCTGCTCTGGAGTCATACTCATCCCCAAAGGCTACTTCCAGTTCAATCTTACCAACTGGGTATGCCGATTTACCAGGTACCACACCGTGAAAAACAGTGTCGGATTGTTTAAGATTTTTATCAGTCAAACCCATCCGACGGAACGTCTCATAGTAGAGGATGTTGATGCTGCAGCCTCCATCCATGAGCACCTTAGTGAATTTGTATCCACCAACCTGAGGTGCCACTACCAAGGCCAAGTGACCCGGATTATCAACCCGGGGCGGGTGATCCTCTCTGCACCATACAATAGGCTGCTCTGACCAACGTAGATAACGTGGAATCGCCGGCTCAACGGCATTGACGGCCCTCTTGTGAAGCTTCTGGTCCCTGTTACATAAACTAGTGGTAAATACATGGTATTGCCCACTACTCAGCTGTTTTGGGTTGCTCTTATAACCAGATTGTTGCTGCTGATTACTTTGGCCGGGTTGTTGATTATATCCTCCTTGGTTACCAGGATGCCCCTGACCGTAAAATCCTCCTCCACCTAAACCAGCGCCCGGGCCGTAAAAACCGCCTCCTCCTGAATCGCCACTTGGGCCGTGACCTCCATCAAACACATTTGAATTTTTAAACGCCTTCATGATCGTACAATCTTTCCACGGGTGGGTGGCTGGCTTCTCCCGGGTGCCGTGCTTTGGACAAGGTTCATTTAATAACTGCTCAAGGGTGGGACCTGACCCGCCCGACCGAGGGGGTTGTCTACCCTTGCACTGTTGATTACCGCCCTGTGCATTGGTGTTAGCAACAAACTCATCAGCCTTACGTTTATTACCTCCCTGATTTGTCAGGTTATGCTGGTGACCCTTTCCGTTGCCGTTCTTCTTTTGCTTCGTTGCATTTTCTTTGTTAGACACCGGGTCCTTGGTAGTATCAGAATCGGCATACTTGACGAGAGCCGCCATCAACGTTCCCATGTCATTACAGTCACGCTTGAGCCGCCCCAGCTTCTTCTTTAGAGGTTCAAAACGGCAATTTTTCTCCAACATCAACACTGCTGAGCCGGCATCCATCTTATCAGATGAATGTATTATCTCCTTGACCCGGCGCACCCAATGGGTTGTGGATTCACCATCCTCTTGCTTGCAATTGGTTAGGTCCACAATCGACATAGGCTTCTTACATGTGTCCTTAAAGTTCTGGATGAACCGGGCCTTCAACTCCGCCCATGAGCCGATAGAATTGGGTGGCAATCCCTTCAACCAAGTACGAGTTGTTCCATCTAACATCATGGTGAAATACTTGGCCATTGCGCATCGCTGACCTCCAATAACTCCATAGCCATCTCATAACTCTCAATCCAAGCCCCAGGCTGTAGGTCAGCTGTGTAATTAGGCACTTTACGAGGCCCCTTGAAGTCCTTTGGCAAATGCTCATTACGTATGGTCGGCACCAAGCAAGGCACGCCTCCGGTTCTTGTGGCCACCCCTTCCTCGACCGAGGTTGCTGGATAAGCCGGAAAAGTTTGATGAGCCGCCTGATCTGCTGCCACTTGAGCTGCTCATTCCGGCTCTTGACGAATCCTCTCCTGATCCGGTTGTGGCGTTGAGCATTGCTTGACATATCTGCGGACTCCATATGCCTACTGTAACTCGGGCTCCGGCTTGGGCGTGGAGTCGAATGGATCATGTCTCGACTGTAGGAGTACGCATCCTGTTGTGCTAGAGCAGTTTGAAGAAGTTCTCTTACCCTCCGCATTTCAACCGCCGCCGGTGAGTCGCCTTCCATCGGGAGAGCCGCCAAATGAGCCGATGTTGCGATGAGGTTTTCCAAAGGGCTAGAGAAGTGACCCGGCGGTGTTGGTACATAATGAGGTGGAGCGGAAATTACACGAGGTGGTTCCATGGCACGCGGCTGAACCAGTGCGCCGGGTGTCGTGATCCGATTTGCCTCTGGCGGGTTGCTTCCCCCAGCCCCGGGTGTATGGAATAGGTTCCTAGGATCAAGCGTCAGAGGTAGACGTGGCTGAGTTTTATGATGCCTCCTCCTCATGACCTCGTTTGACGCGTTAAGATCCACCGAGAGCCGGAAGGTCTCCGCTTGGAGCTGTTGAGCACGAACATCCAAAGCCGCCCGCTCTGCTGCCATCCTGACTTCCTCTACGGCTAGATTTTCCTTAGCTTGCACCATCTCTTCATGTACGCGTGCCACCTCTGCATCGTGATGGTCTTTATCCGCTGGCTCTACCACGGCGGTCAACAGGGTCGTCAGTTTATCCATGAGGTCCACTAGAATCTGAGCCGGGGGGCGCGCGGGGTCTCCTGACCCGGCTACAGCTGACCCGGTAGCTGTTGCTGCCGCTGCTGTAGAGTTCTGCCCGGGCTGTGTCCCTGCCATGAAGACTCCGGCCCAATTCGGCGGCTCAAGAGGGTCCGGAATACTGCTGCCATCGGAACAGCCCCTGAGCATGCCGTCTTGCAGCTGGTACAAAGAGTCCGTCTCGCCCGTTGATGATGCAGTGTCAGAACAGACAGCCGTCTCACCGCCCTCCACCGATCCTTTAGAGTATTTACCGCCGTGGACGCAGCCTATGAAGGCATGCTTCACGACAGATTGAACATGGGTGGTCCTTGTGCGCTGAGCCGTTTCGATGAGATTGGTGTGGACGTCCGGCTCAGGGCCTGACTCGCCAATCCGGCCGATGAAGACATGAATTCCGCCGAAGGGGACCCGGTACCCGTACTCAATTGAGCCAGCCTCGGGGCCCCAGCCTTCGTCGTCGATGTAGAGCTTGCCGCGACGACTCTTGGTCATCCGGCCCACAGTGTATCCCTTGAGCCCTTCGAAGTTGCCCTTCAAGAACTCAAATCCACCGTGCGCTGGCCCCATGGTGGGCGCCAACTGTCGTGGAATTGTTACATCAGATGTCCTAGAAC
Source organism: Triticum urartu (assembly GCF_056163025.1). Classification (NCBI taxonomy): domain Eukaryota; kingdom Viridiplantae; phylum Streptophyta; class Magnoliopsida; order Poales; family Poaceae; genus Triticum; species Triticum urartu. The sequence continues at coordinate 426,772,951 of NC_141876.1, forward strand.
AAGGACTTAGTCGTAGGGCCATCACACTAGGAAGCTTAAAGGGGTTAATCAGGAAAAAGGACACAAGAGAGTTTTATACTAGTTCGGCCCCTTACGATGAAGGTAAAAGCCTACGTCTAGTTGGGATTGGTATTGCTGAGGTTTCGATCTCCAAGGGGCTCAACTCGTCGGCTTGGTTAGCGACTTCTTGTTTCTTGCCCTAAGCCGCCACCGGGTCGTCCCCTTATATACATGGGTTGACGCCTGGTGGCCTATAGAGTCCCAGCCGGCTTATAATCGTGCCCGGCTCGGTGACTTCCTTTACATTCCTTTCTTTACAAGTCTTTCCTTACATATGGCGGTTCATAATATCAGGCCTTAAACTGCCTTCAGGCCTTTGGGCCTTCTATAAGTCTTAATAAACTACAATCTTGAATGTTTACTGGGCTTCTTGCGTAACCCGCCATTGGGGCTGACCCGGCCCCTCCTAGGCGGGTCTCAACTGATAGTAATATCCCCAACACTGAGTATCTTGGCACAATAAAAGACTATTTAAAGAGTGTGTTTTCAATGAAGGGCTTAGGTGAAGATGCATATATATTGAGCATAAAGATCTATAGAGATAGATCAAGACATCTCATAGCACTAAGTCAGAGCACATACATTGACAAGGTTCTAAAGAGGTTTAAAAGGGAGAACACGAAGAAAGGTTTTCTCCCAATGTCACATGGCATAACACTTAATAGAAATTAATGTCCCAAGACAGTTCATGAGCGAGTGCAAATGAGTGGAGTGCCATATGCCTCTGCTATTGGCTCCATCATGTATGCTATGATATGTACAAGACCAAATGTTTCTTATGCACTAAGTGTTAGTAGTAGATACCAGAGTGATCCAGGTTTGGCTCACTAGACAACAGTTAAGAATATTCTTAAGTACCTCAGAAGAACAAAGGATATGCTCCTTGTATATGGAGGGGATGAAGAACTCGTTGTAAATGGTTACACTGATACTAGCTTCATGACTGGTATAGATGACTATAAGTCTCAGTCAGGTTATGTTTTTACACTTAATGGTGGTGCGGTTGTTTGGAAGAGTTTCACACAAAACACCGTTGTGAATTCTACGATAGAAGCAGAGTATATTGCGGCTTTGAAAGATTCAAAAGAGGCGTTCTGGATCAAGAAGTTTCTTGAAGAAATTGGTGTTGTTCCAAATTTGATGAATCCAATGGCTCTCTATTGTGATAATAGAGGTGTCATTACCCAAGCAAAGGAACCAATATCACACATTAAGACCAAACACATTGAAGGGAAGTATGACATTATCCAGAAATATGTTGAGAAGGGCTATGGGAAGATTCTCAAGATTCACGTGGATTTAAATGTGTCAGACCCGATGATGTAGGCTCTACCATGAGCAAAGCATCACTACTGTAGGATGCTGCTAACGCGACACTACGATCAGAGACCCTTCGACGAAACTGTGTGTGATGCCATAATCGCAAACGGTGGTGTAAAAACCCGTCAAAAAAGGTGCAAAACGTTTGCGATGGAGGATGCATCAAACACGGTTCAGATTTTAGTTGCGTGTGCAATTCAAGGCATACGTTTCAGCTCAATTAACTGTTTGCGATGAGGAGGAACAAAAGAAACAGGCAGCCAGATGAAGGTGTGTGCGATATACAGCATACGGTTCACTCGGATGAACTGTTTGTGATTAGGCAACACAAAAAATGGTCATGCAGATCAAAGGTGTGTGCGATATACGGCATGCGGTTCACTCGGATGAACTGTTTGCGTTGAGACATGAGAACAGAAACGGTTCAACTTAACAAGATGTGTGTGATACACGTCAAACAGGTCTGCAATCGGAAACGTGTGTGAAGACTGATAACAACACAGACGATTACTGCTAACAAGCCGTGTGTGTTGTGAGTAAATGATTGCTGGTATACAATTGTGAGTGATTGATGAAGACATCACCGACGGGTTCCGTTGTTTAGTCCGTGTGCGATGTGATTTTCTTTGTCCGCACAACATCTACGCTATGTCTACAGAGCATCAACATATATACTTAAAAAGACAGCATTGCATAACCAAATAAAGCATACAATTACACAAGTGACTACACACATAACCTTTCCACACACCAAAGTAAGCAATTACATGCATACTAAAGTAGGAAAAACGAGGATCTAATCATCCACTTATTGTTGCGACGACACTTGCCATCGCTCTGCTTCCGACTGGATCCCTAGCCGTTTTGGCGAAGGAGGCACTTCCTCATGTCAACGATCCACCTGTACATGTCGTAGCTCGTGTACGCCTCCTTGGCTGCGTACACAACATGAGCTTTGTCGAGTTTCTCCATCCAGGCCGAGTGCCAGGCACGCTTGTCCTTATTGCACGAATCCTTCATGTCTTTGTAGTAGGGGTCAATGATGGCCTCGGCGAGGTGAACCAGTGAGTTCTTCTCATGAACCTTGCTGCCCCAGATCTTGTATTGGCCCTGGATGTCGACAAGATTCTGGCAGGCGATGCCCGAATTCTCGAGCGCCTTTACATCGTTGGTAATGTCCACCATAGCGAACATGTAGTGGGGGCTATTAACAAACCTAGCGAAACGCTTGCAAGGCCTTGTGGCCAGGTAGTAGTGGTAGACGAGGATGTGGTGGCGCACGCACATCTGGGCGCCGGTGACCTTGGGATGAGACCCGGCACGAGCGCGGGTGTACTCGAGGTCGAACCCGACCACCTTGTTCTTCTCCTCGGCAAGCAACAACTCCATGATGTGGATGGAGTGCTCCACCCAGGCCGGGTCGTTGGTGTACACCACCGAGAGGTCCATGAACCTTCTGTGGGTGTCCACCACGGCACGCATGGTGAACTGCTGCTCGTCATCGGCAGCCGCTCGGAGCACCATTGGAGCCCCGCAGGATACCCTCTAAGAATTTCTCATGGTGGGTGTGCTTCTTGCAATGGTGGAGCGCGATCGAAAGGTTGGCCGCTGTAATAAATGGGGGCCGGCCGGCCTGTAATCATCACGTCTTGTCACGACGTTCATAGCAGAGGATTCCAGTGCACGCTTGACAACACCGCACCGCACGCGTGGGCTCGAAGAGGCACCAAATGTATCATCGGTGAGCCTGTTCCTGCGCTACCACGTAGTTTACCGCGCAAGGTTCCCGCCCGGCTAGTTTGGCCATGCGTCGGCTAGAAGAGGGACAAATCATGGGCGTTTATTGGCAAAAAGCTTTGTAAAAACGAAGTGTGTGGAATGACTTCGGTCATAAGTTTACCCGCGGGTGATAAGGACAAAGTTACACAGAAGGGTGATGATGGACACTCGAGTGCGATAATTAATTTTGGGCTCTACAAGGCACACGATGGAAGAAACCAACTGTGTGCAATAATGTCAAAGATCGCAGTTGAGTTAGCTATACAGATCGTGTGCTATGAGATCGACAAGGTAAACAGATTCGAGAATGGTTAATAAAATCTAAGACCATTGCATATTAAGGTCAAAATAGTGCTACCAATATACGAGTCTCATACGATGCCATTTCAACAATTGTACCACAAAAGCTCGAAATTTTACAAGTTCAAATTCTAGAGTTATATCGCTCAAATTCAAAGATTAAAAGGTTCGAACTAACATTAGAAATGAAATTCATCTCATCAGCTGAAAACGCTCGCGCTGATCCGCTGAACATGGATATCAGAGAGGTTCAAACTAATATTACCACTTCTAAGTCTGGTCCTCACAATTTTTGCAAAGGGGTCAGCCACTGAGAAGTCATGTATGGGGTTGAAGCGATGACTTCCGATTACTCTGTCATCTGAAGTTCCAAAATGAAATTCAGTATTTTTGGACCCTATTCCATTCCGCCGCAGGCGCCGGCGCTGATCAACAAACCATTCATTTTTTAGAAATAAATGTAGGGCAAACCTCATTTCCTTCAGCACCCTTGCTCTGAGAACAAAGAACCTGGCGAATATAATCTCCGGTAAGGTCCCTCGGTTGGAGTTCAAAGTAATTTTTGAGAGATGAAGATCTAGGCATTCGACTAGTTGTTATATTCTATCACATTATCCACCACTGGACCTAATCTTATCTGCAAAAGAAGAAAACATGTTAGTGCCTACATGAAGTTTTGAATATTACTACAGGCCTATTTGGTTTGTAGGATTTGTAAAATGCACTAACATGCCATCTTTGATCTAACATGATTAACATGGGCATTTGATTACATTCTCGAAAAATGTAGCCTTCTTCACAAGAGGTTGAAGTGGATGAAAAGTTCCCTAAGAAAACTAGTACAGATGAATCCAAAGGAGAAATGCTTATTGATTGCAACCATATGGATCAAGCAACCAATATGGGGGGTGGAACATGTATGTACTGAAATCCTCCCAAAGAATCCTTCAGAAATCGTAGTACATTGTCATTGTAAACTTGGAAAAAGGTGTCACAAATTGAACTCCCTTATGGTTAACATTTAAAGGGAAAGGAACATCACCTCGATATATAGCTTCTTGAGGCATGGAAAGCATCTCAGGAAACTGACAACTTGCTCCAGGTTGGGGCCGATAGATTCTAGTGCTAAGACCTTCACTGTGCGCAGTTTCGGGGTCAAGCTTGTCAGAATCATTTTCTGAATGACAGACGAACAAACATCTTCAAAGTTAGAAATAATGTTATTTTGTAGAAGGAGAGGTAGAAGGCGGCTGTTGTACCTGAATGGGTGTGGATCCAATAACAAGTTTGGAGTATTTGTCAGACGAATAGCCCACCACTATCAATTTTGGCGCAGAAATGACATTGATTCTTGTTGGACCTTTTTGATCAACTACAAGTAATCTCTCAAGTGCAGGTGTGTCCTCAATGACCATACCATGGTACACATATTGTGATGTCTTCCTGCCGCACCAGCAACACACATAAATAGTCCAGAGAGTCATGGAGGTGATGTGGAAGGTACTCAACCCATTGATTGACTGAAGACAAAGGAACTCGACTGCAGTACAGCCACGGAGCAGGAGCTCCATGTCACCGTTTGAGAGGCAGATGGCGACGAGCTTGAGGTGCTTCAGTCGTGGTAGAATAAGAGCGGTTGCGTCATTAAGGGGGGAATGGCAGTTCCTGAACTTGCCGATGCGCAGCATGGGCGCGAGGCGGAGTGCGGACGTTGGTAGCGACCGCATATTCCCATCATCAAAAGTGAGCTCCTCGAGCTGATCTAGGGTGGGGGATCAGAACCAGTCGTCAAGCTTGGCTCGGTCCTTGCCGTTGGCATGAAACTTGCCCATTCTAAGGCCTCTGGTTGGGCCAAGGTGATTGTCGAGGATCTTGGAGAACACATCCAAGCTTTTGCGATAGCCATGCAAAGCTCGTGGGTGTCGATGAGGTCAAGAGGGCTGGACTTCCATAGGGGCCGCCGCCGCCGGGAAAGGATGGTTGACTGCGCCCCATATTTGATTGGGAGGAGGGACATGATGACTATCAACATATCATCGGGGAGGCTGCTGATGAAGTCTAGGCCTCTGGAGTCACTTGCGGTTCTAGCTCGCCCCGCCTCCGCTTGTTGGCATCCCTGTTCTCCACCTCCAGAGTCTCCTTGTCAGCGGCGCTTTCTGATAGAGATGGGAGTACAAGGAATATTTAGTTAAAACAGGGCAATAGAAAAGTGTATTGGTAACTAGAAGTTATTAGGTAGGAATATAGTAAGAAAAGGGAATAACAATTGGTTGCTTAAATAGTACATAATTCATTTGACATTGCTGGGTAAGTCAACATGCAGATAGTTGAAAAGAAAACTTCAAACAAAGTCTGGATGGATGATTTTGTCGGGGAAGTTAGCATATATCTCATGACCAGGCCCTTTTATGTGCAGTGCAATTTTAGTGCCAGCTTTCAGTACATAAAACTTAGAAATTTCTTTCCAAAAGCCAGTGCCAAAATAGGAGTCACCATGTTCATCAAGTCTTACAGTAGCAACGATTGTAAATCCATGGTTTGTGTGCAGTATGACATCGATGCAGTCTTGATCTATGTAAATGGAAAGATTGTGCACTACATAATTTGTTGCATAGCAAGGGATGCGCTGCAGAATATGGTAGGATTGTTAAAGAAAATATGGTAAGATGCAAATATGGGCCCGAATTGAAAGAACTGTACAGAAATTGAAATCGAAGGACAAAAATCTGTAATTAAATAGATAGGGTAAACATGATGTCATGGAAATATGAGAGTAATCGAAAGAACAATACATCATTAATTTTCATAATATAGAAAGAAGAGGGGGAAAATCCCCTTTGACGTATATGGTGCATGTGGCACCTTTTATCCAAATGTAGCAATATTTAGAATATGTTTAGGAAAGTAGGCCATGCCAACCGATTTAGGGTGAGATTGAACATACCACGCACGTCCTCAAGTGATCTGGTATGGTGAGATGGAATCTCTGGTGGAGGTCGCAAAGTCCTGATGTGTCAGCGCACTGTACATTCTATGAATGAAAGAAAACCCCCAAATCGGCTCAAATAAAAATGTATTCACATCGATTTTCTGCCAGGTGATTAAAGGAGGCAGATGAACTAGGATAAGAGATGAGAGAATATCTCATTAAATTAGTTGCCGTGTATTCCATGAGAAAGAACCCTTAGTACGGTAGATTCCACAACCGAGCGCAGCTGGGTCGACCGCAAGCAGCGTCGAGAAAGTCGATGGCGATAGGCGGCGGCAAGCGGAAGTGGCGAAATGCGGTGGGTGATACGTCTCCAATGTATCAATTTTTCTCATGCTTTTCCTCTTGTTTTGGACTCTAATTTGCATGATTTGAATGAAACTAACCCCGGACTACCGCTGTTTTCAGCAGAACTACCATGGTGTTGTTTTTGTGCAGAAATAAAAGTTCTTGGAATGGAACAAAACTTTGCGAGGTTTTTTATATCAATAATAAGAATTTCTGAAGCCAAGACCCACCAGAGAGGGGGCCCTGGGTGGGCACAACCCACCAAGGAGCTCCCCCTCTCCTGGCGCGCCCAGGTGGGTTGTACCCACCTGGTGGCCCCGCAGACGATCCCCCTGATACTATAAAATCACACATTTTCAGAAAAAATCAGGGAGAAAGAATTATCGCGATCCATGAGACGGAGCCACCACCAAGCCCTGTTCTTCCTCGGGAGGGCAGATCTGGAGTCCGTTTGGGGCTCCAGAGAGGGGGATCTTTGTTCTCCGTCATCACCAACCCTTCTCCATCGCCAATTCCATGATGCTCCCCACCGGGAGTGAGTAATTCCTTTGTAGGCTCGCTGGTCGGTGGGGAGTTGGATGAGATTCATCATGTGATTGAGTTAGTTTTGTTAGGGCCTGATCCCTAGTATCCACTATGTTCCTAGATTGATGTTGCTATGACTTTGCCATGCTTAATGCTTGTCACTTTGGGCTCAGGTGCAATGATTTCAGATCTGAACCGTTTAGGTTATCACCATTATATCCATGTTCTAGATCCGATCTTGCAAGTTATAGTCACCTACTACGTGTTATGATCCGGCAACCCCGGAGTGACACCAACCGGGCCCACTCCCAGTGATGACCGTAGTTTGAGGAGTTCATGTATTCACTATGTGTTAATGTTTTGTTCCGGTTCTCTATTAAAAGGAGGCCTTAATATCCCTTAGTTTCCAATATGGACCCCGCTACCATGGGAGGGTAGGACAAAAGATGCCATGCAAGTTCTTTTAGTAAAGAACGTATGACTATTTATGGAATACATGCCTACATTATATCGATGAACTGGAGCTAGTCCATATCGCCCTAGGTTATAACTGTCACATGATGAATATCATCCAACAAGTCACCGATCCAATGCCAACAAACTTTTCCATATTGTTTCTGCTAAGTTACCACTACTATCATCACTGTTACACTTGCTACAAAATTACTGCTATCACTGTTACTATTACTATTGTTGTTGCCACTACTATCAAAACTATCATATTATTGTGCTACTAATTACTTGCTGCAGATAATTAATCTCCAGGTGTGGTTGAATTGACAACTCTGCTGCCAATACCTTCAAATATTCTTTGGCTCCCCTTGTGTCGAATTTATAAATTTGGTTTGAATACTTTACCCTTGAAAACTGTTGCGATCCCCTATACTTGTGGGTTATCAGTGGGCTTTGTTGGCAGCCTGGGGTGGCGGCAGGCGTTGAGCTAAGTGTTTACCGCCGCAATAGGCGGTGCCATGGCATAGACGCGGAGGAGCTTGTGCGGGTGTGAATGGGGACTTGAGGGGGTGGCGGGCGGGGTGAGGGTTTTTGTGACGTGGGGATGGTGAGGGTTTTCTTTTTTCTTTTTTGAATTGGGTGGTGAGGGTTTTCTGTCCCACAAAGAATTTTGGAGGCGACGGTTTGCTAGAGCGAACTATGTGTGATTGACGCAATAGGCAAAATGAAAGTCATTGCACACAATTCCAATTTTGGGAACCGTGTGTGATTGACGTACTACCTCCGTCCTTGTTAACTGGTCCCCCTTTGTAATTTTTACCAAATTTTGACCAAGTATTAAACTGAGAAATGTTTATGCATGTCACCAAAAATTATATCATTGAACACTATGCTCAAATACCCATCCAACGATATAACTTTTGCTGACCTGCACTAACATTTTGTTAGTTAAACCTTTGGTCAAAAGTTAACACAAATTACAAAGGTGGCCAATAAACCAAGACGGTGGTAGATTCCATCAACCGAACTGGTTGCATCTCTATCCCATGGTCAGACATAAGTAAACATACATTAAACATACTCAGACATAGATAATAAGCGTACACGTACATAAGCATAGTTCAACTATAAGTATATAGTTCAACCGTCATTTAGCATACTCAAGCGTTCATAGTTCGATCCATCCCACATCTCATCTCACATGCTGGCATGTTCCTGAAGCTTCTCCAAGTACTCAGCGTACGCGCCGTGCGCCATCCTGCGAGAATGCTTCTACTTGAAGGAGCCAACGGCCCGTCCTCTTGCATGCGCCAGAACACTTAGATACGCGTCATGAAGCTTCTGGTTGCAAAATGGGCATCGATAGCCGTCGTTCCAGGTCCTAATACGCCTGTTATGCATTCCTGCATAAAGCTCCCATGGGATTTGCCTATTGTACGTCCTCTGGCCATCTTCACCCTCGCTGTCCACATTGTCAGACAGCACCTATACAAATAGTAAAACAAATTTGGCATCAAATCAATGATTACATGCCGTGAAGTAGGATTAGGAATTTATGACTATTTATTCATACATATCCAGAGATTATGGTTTGATTTTTAAGCATAGTCGTCTATGTATAGACCAATCTTGAAGAAAATGATGGCACAAACATATGTAGGTCATTCAAAATCAATTGTCAAGTCTTGGCTAGGAATTATTAGCACGAACACTAACCCTAGTCGGATTACTAGCAGAAATCATTTGCACAGATGAAACACCTAATCACTAATCACTTGTACCATTCAAACAATCAATACACTACACGGATCTAACAAAACTTACTCAGATTTCATGGATTGGGAGAACATAATCATAGGATTTCTATTCCAAAAAGGGGGAGGCAGGAGTAACCAGAGAAACCCTATGATTTATTTGACACATAAATGGGTATAGATGACTAACCAGGTGTCCGTCGGAGTCGGAGTCGTCGCCGGAGTGGTCATCGGAGTCGTCGTCGGAGGGGTCGTTGGAGTCGTCGTCGGGGTCGTCACCAGAGTCGGTGTGGAACTCTGCCTCTGGCTATGGAAGCTTGACACCGTCGATGATGTCAGGGTGCAGCGATAACTCGCCAGCGATGATGGCAACCTCTGTCTCCATCTCCCCGCCATGCTCCGGTGCTTTAGCAGCCCCGGCTCGCCACTCCCTCTGACGGGGCACTTCCGCGGCATCCTCATACACTGACGGCTTTGAGGACTGAGAGCGGCGTCGAGGATGCAAGCCGAGAGAGAGGATTGTGTGTGTGTGGCGAGGATGGGGGGTGCGGCCGCTCGGGTGCACCATTAATATGGAGTAGTGGGAGTTGTGGGAGAGAGGCAGGTGGCGGTCAAACCGATGACTCGCCTCCCCGGTGAGCCTGCGCAACGGACTGCTAGCATGCCTACCAAAGTTTCACACAGCTACTCACACGCCTCCCGATGACACTACGCAGCAAGCATGCCTCCGTCAATTCACACACCTGCACACACGCCTCCCCGTCTGCCTGCGCGGCAGACTGCTCGCATGCGTCCCGTCAACTCACGCCTGGTCGCACGACACACGGGTCGCGTGGCGGCACGTATATTATTTTTCTATTTGGATGATTAATGCTGCCACTTTATTGCTTAACCGAAGCATGTCGTGTATCCATTGTTGGTCTAACGCTCACGGTTCGAATAAATATCCGTTTGGGATATTGGTTCCTAATTATTAATAATCTCCCATTTGTAATTAGATAAAGATTACATCAAAACTGGTCTCAAATTTGACAAAAAAGTACAATGCCACTTTGTATTGGTGTCCATATGACAACACGATAAGTTTCATGAACTTCAAATAAGTTTTGGATGTAGTAGAATTTAAAAATCAAGATTCTCAATGTTTGAAATTTGTTGCACGGGGAGTAAACATGCACCCAGTGAGACACATGTGTTGTTGCAATCCATTTAGGTGCACTTTCACGTGTGCATGTAGCTTAGATTTGATTTTTGCACATTATACCCGTAGAAAATCAATCAATTAATGTACTAAAACGTCTCAATGATCTCTATGATTTTTTCAAAATTAAAACGTCCCTCCTTTGGTAACATATGTTCACCGCGGGATAATTAATTTAACATGCATCGTAGTTGCGGTGGATTCGCGGTGTGTGTGTGTGTGTGGGTGTGTGCGTCTGGGGGTGGCGGGTGGCTCGCAGTACACTATGGGTTGTGAGCCACCATGTGGGTTGGCCGTTTTGTTAGGCAGGCCGATGCCACATCAGAGTCGTGAAATCGTTATTTAAAACATTACACAACCGTTTCATACATACATGTTTTGGCCACATGCAGTCGATGGTTGTCCTACACGACACTCGATACTCGCGTGTGATGCTTTCTGTGGGCCCGCGAGGTCGTCATCCATCACTTTGACAAACAGTCAGCAGTGAGGTTAGTTTGACCAACAAGGTTGAATATTTTGTTTGTGTTATGGTGGTATATAGTACGCGTCGAAGAGGTGGGAGGGGACTAGCATATATACTATACGTACGTGTCCGTGAACAAGTACACCTCACTCAGTGTCGGGACTTTTTCATTTCCGAGGCACTTGCCACATCAAAATTGTGAAATTGGCTATTAAAACATCACACAACACCTCTTTGAGCCACATGCATGCACGCGGTGGTTATCCTAGATAGGACACTCACGTGTGTCACTTCCATATGTGGGCCCACGAGGCCATCATCGATGCATGCATGCAGCACTTTGACCAACATCGGGAGAGGTTAATTAATTTCACCATCGATGAGGATTCTTTTGGGTTGTACATATTATGGCAGGAGCATATAGTATGTGGTGAAGAGGGGGGAAGGGGACCATCATATGTACTACGCTTCATGAACCTCGATCTGTGTGGGTGCACGGTTTACGGTTTTTGAGGCATGTGGCACATCAAAGTTGTGCATTTTGAGTATTCAACATATATATGTTTGGCCCACATGCAAAGCGGTGGTGGTTGTCCTCTCGCACCCACTTAAGAGGTTATCAGCGATATTGATGCTTTCCATCTGTGGGCCCGCTTGGTCCATCACTACTTTTTGCCTGACAACAAGAGAGGTTAATTTGACTTAGGAGGGGATTATTATTTTTGCTTGTAATACGGTATATATAGGTCATGCTCTGGGATGACATGCATGATACAGTTTGAGCACACACACATGCATGTGTATGCATGAATCCCTCCCATCGAGTCAAAGTGGCTAGTACAACGACCGTCATGAACTGATCTCGCTCTGTGTAGGGAGCTAGTGTATGATTTCTGACGCACGCGCCACATCAATGTTGTGAAATGGTATTCAAACATGCATGCACGCATCACCTCCATACATATGCATGTAGTGGTTGCCTTCAAATGGTACACTCCCTCGCGTGGTTATCGGCGACAAGCCTATATATTCATGGGCCCGCGTGGACATCCATGATCACCTTGACCAACAACAAGATAGGTTACCATGGTGGATTCTTCATTTGGTTCGTGTTATCGTATTATAGGTCATGGTGAGATTCAGACCTTAAGTTTGAGCGAATATACTATGCACGCATGCATGCATGAATCCCCGTCGTTGGCTTGAAGTGTGGTGTAACATACATATGCATCGTCAACCTAATTAACCCTCACTTGGTGTGGGGATTTCTAGATCGAAATCACGGTGCCAAATCAAAGTTGTTTCATTATTACTGAAAAACACACCTCTCCATACATATGCTTGGGCCGCACGCATGCAGTGGTTGTCTTCGGGGACTAGCTACTTGCGTGATTATTGGCGAGCTAGCCCATCTCCGGGGTCGCATGGACGGCCATCACTTTGACCAACAACAAGAGAGAGGTTGTACGACCAAGGTGGATTATCCTTGGTCCGTTTTACGACCCATCTTGGTGAGATATGCCTCTCTGGCCCGCCGTTTGAAAGTGTGTCTGGGGGGTGCTACTTCGCACTTTGATAGGTGAACCTCGGTTCGAGGGCATGCATTCATAGCTCAGGATTCCCTTCGTGGCGACACGAGGGGGGCTGCTAGCTACTTCGCACTTTTCTAGGTGAACCTCAGTTGGGGGGGACATGCATTCATAGCTTAGATTTCCCTTCGTGCCGACACGAGGGTGGGGGGGCTGCTGGCTACTTCGCACTTTGCTAGGTGAACCTCGGTTGGGGGGCATGCACTCATAGCTTAGGATTCCCTTCATGCCGACATGAGGGAGGGGGCTGCTAGCTACTTCGCACTTTGCTAGGGTGAACCTCGGTTGGGCGGCATGCATTAATAGCTTAGGATTCCCTTCATGCCGACACGAGGGAGGTGGCTTCTAGCTACTTTGCTAGGTGAACCTCGGTTGGGGGTCATGCATTCATAGCTTAGTATTCCTTTCATGCCGACACGAGGGAGGGGGGCTGCTAGCTACTTCGCACTTTGCTAGGGTGAACCTCGGTTGGGGGGCATGCATTCATAGCTTAGAATTCCCTTCGCGTTGACACGAGGGAGGGGGTTGCTAGCTACTTGCACTTGGCTAGGTGAACCTCGGTTGGGGGGCATGCATTCATAGCTTAGGATTTCCTTCATGCCGACACAAGGGAGGAGGGGGCTGCTAGCTACTTCGCACTTTGCTAGGTGAACCTCGGTTGGGGGGAGGGGGCATGCATTCATAGCTTAGGATTCCCTTCGTGCTGACATGAGGGGGGTGGGGGCAAGCAATACTGTGCGCTTTGCGAGATAGGTGCCAGATCGAAGTTGCATTTGGTATTTGCAAATCAAACCACCCTTTTCGTACATAAATTTGGTCCACATGCAAGTGTGTTTGTGTTCTGACCCTCTCCCGCGTCATTTTTCGCCAAATTTATGAACATTAGACAAGTCGGATGATGCAACAGACACGGTTCACTCAAACTAACCGTGTGCCACGATGGTGCCTGTGTCACGCACACATCCGCACAGTACATTGGGCTCCACAAGGCTCCCCCTCTCAAAAATATCTGCCCGCCTCGAGGGTTTTTCTGTTTCATAACACACGGTTGTTATCTCCAGACCGTGTGTGATGTTTTTTGTTCCGAATCCCACCTGCATCCCTACAAAATATCTGCCCACCTTGAGGGTTTTTCTGTTTCATAACACACGATTGTTATCTCCAGACTGTGTGCGATGCACTACAATCAAAATTTTCAATAGCCCCAGCATTTCACTCCCGCGTAGTCAAATTTTTAGTACCCGCATCATTTCCTCAAGCACCCCCGCCCCCTCCACACACACACATCAAAACCTCATCAGGCGTGCGCACACACACGCACACACCCTCCCTTGCTCAAAACCCTAGCAAGGTCCCCGCCACCCCTGCTGCCGCCGCCGCAAGGCCTCCATTGTCAACATATGCTGGTTTTCCACAGCTTACCCACCGATCTCCATACCTAGGCCGCCCTGAGTTTCTTAGATGAGGCCTGCCAAACGCTCCCTTTCCCACAGATCCCCATCCCCCACTCCAGAGCGTCGTAGCCTAAGCCCGGTTACGCTTCCCATGGAGCTCGAGGAGTGACTAGCCCAAAAGAGGTGTATCATGGTATCTTCGCCCGACGTCGCCGAGGAAGCTAGCAACCATTACTGGCGGCAGGCACTCAAGCAGCAGGCTAGAGTATGCGGGCATGTGTCGGCCGTCAGCTATGACATCGAGGTCATCGACAGCGATGGCCTGAGGCGGGCTATGTCACAGGTTAAGTGGCCCACCCCCAACCCCTCAGGTTCAACCGCCATCGATCACATCCGTGGCCCCGCCGCTGATCTCCTCTGGCTCGCTGTCAACAATTTGCCATCCTACATCACCATCGAGCCCCTTGTGTCATTTCTGAAGGACACATTCTGTGACGCTAGCTTGGAATCCACAGCTTCCAAGTTAGACCTCATCGACGACGACCACGAGGAAGGCACCCTCTCCGGCTCTTCCAAGGGGAAAGAGCCCATCTGCTCTTCCAAGAGGAAAGCACCCGTTTGTGACATTAGGGAGGGCACCCTACAGCCGTGCTCTTCCAAGGGGAAGGAGCCCATCTGCGACAACATGGAGCGCCTCCAGGGTCCGCGCTCTTCCCACAGGAAGGAGCCCATCTGTGGCAAGTGAGGAAACCCCTGATTTGTTTTGTCGTGCCTCTTCACAGGGAGAAACCCATGATTTGTTTTGTCGAGTCCCTCTTATAGTGTAGTGAGAATATGTCCAATTTTAATTGCTATATCTGGTTGTTTGTAGTATGCCTTGTTTATTTCAGTTGTTCACAACGTGATGCTCTATATGTGTAATTATTTATTGTGCACTACATTCCATCAATCAAGTTTTAAACATACCTATAGGAATGCATATATTTGCTTGTTGTTAAGCCTGTTGTAGCTAGCATATGCCTCTTTTAAAGTTCTTTGATTGTTCGGTTGTTTATAGTTAGCATATGTCCAGTTTCAAATGCTATCTTTGGTTGTTTGTAGTATGCCTTGTTTATTCCAGTTATTCACAACGTGATGTTCTATATGTGCAAGTATGAACTGTGCAGTTCAATTTCATCAGTACCAGTTTCAACAATACCACTATGAATGACTACATTTGGTTGCTGCATCTTGTAGTTAACATGCCTTTCCATTTTTATTTAACAATAACCAGTGTACTTAGACCGGCACAATACCAGTTTGAATGACTATGTTTGCTTGTTGTTAAATGTTAGGCCTGTTGCAGTTCACACACCTTTCCACTTGTTTTGCTTTACTAGCGTGCTTAAACCTGCACACTGAAGCTATCTTTTGGAGATTATTTTGTCTGCCACGGATAATTTTGGTTGATGTTTAGCCTGCTGTGCTTAACATGCTTCTCGATGTACCTACACAGGACAATTTTGGGAATGACTAATGTTTTCCATCGAGGTTAGTTTCATCCCATGGCTTATATCTGCTCACAGTTCAGGATATCGGTAGCTGGTACCATATAGGCCAGGGGCTGATAAGGGACTAATCGGTTAATCAGACTTTTAACTGAATATATCTGCAACCCATTTATCGTTAGGTTAACTAGGGCCATATGTAATATATCTGAGGCTACATAGCAACATGCACTGTACTTAATGTCTAAATATGCAATCCTAGGCTACATAGCAACAAGGAAGAGTGTTACATTAATGTTCTAATGATGTCTAGATATACGTAGAAGAGCAGCAGCAGCAGCAGCAGCAACAACAACAACAACAACATAGCCCTATTTGGATACTCAACTTAGCTAGAGGTTAGAGTTAGTTTCTAGCTCATGACTAACCCTGAACTAACTCCATCCAAAGAGTTGTTTGGATGGCAGGGTTAGATTAACAATAAATGCACTAAGAGAACTTGCTCCAATTAGCACCTCATGGGTTGGATAGTTTTTCTTGGGTGGGTTATAGATGCAACTAGCTCAAACTAGCCCTCATGTTTATATATACTTTAGGGCTATTTGAGCCCAAAGTAGCTCAAACTAACTGTAACCCATGGATACAACATCAGTTAATCAGCCGATAATTTGTAAGAATGCACTAAACTCCTTCCGGCCCATAATATAAGATGTTAGTTCATCTAGTATGTGAGTATATTGGATGTTATAAGATACTCCCTCTGTTCCTAAATATTTGTCTTTTTAGAGATTTCAAATGGACTACCACCTACGGATGTATGTAGACATATTTTAGAGTGTAGATTCACTCATTTTGCTTCGTATGTAGTCACTTGTTGAAATCGCTAGAAAGACAAATATTTAGGAACGGAGGGAGTATTATAAAAGAATGTTGTACTACATCATTGTGTAATTGCTGTTTAGCTTCTAATATTAACTTGGTGCCTTTAGGTACATATGTCATTGGTAAAGATCCGCGCTTCGACCCTCTCTGCATATGGGGCAATGAGATACCGATGAACCAGCATCAAGTGAGGAAGATGATAAAGATTGTTAGTAAAATGGGTCCAAAGATGGCAATTAAACTATTTGTTTACACTTTATCCAAGACAACAACGAACTGCAGGATGGTAAGTAAGAACTCTGCAGCCTTCTTTTTACTGCCCATAATGAGTTGTGTTAGATGACAATGTCTGAATCTTTTTCCTTTGCAGTGGTTGCCAAAGCAGTTTACTCAAGAATGCCTCTCAAACTACATGATTGGTGGGCATGCAAAGGTTAAAGTATTTCTACCAGAACACGATGATTATCTAGATGTTTTCATGAAGACCATGAAGGATGGGCGGTCTGCCATCGCAAGGGATTGGACTAGAGTCGTGCGTGCCTTATGCATGGAGGATGGCACAATATGGGCATTCCGCTTCACCTTGTTCAGCGACCAGAATGTATTTCGCCTCTTTCTTTACCGTATTTAATAGTACAAGTATACAACTGTGGTTCATCATTCTTTATTCGGTTCTTATGTAATTCTTGAACATATGTACCTATGAATCGAATAATGCATTGGTTGTTTGAACCGGATGGATATGAATAAAGTTGTAGCATACATTCAAATTCAAATTCAAATCTAGTACAATTCGAAATAGCAGCAATTAAATTACAATGAAATTACGCTCTACAGGTTGTTACGGCACACACGGTTCGTAAAACACAAACGTTTGCGATATACACCATAATCCGAGATAGTTCACAGAGAGGAAACGTGTGCAAGCATGCACACAGTTGCTGTTTGCAAAGCGTGTGCGATGTCAGACAATATCACAAACGGTGCGGGCAAACTAAACGTTTGTGTTAGTTGCCTTATCGTACACGATTCACAACCATGAACTGTTTCTGATGAAGTATGCATCGTAAACGTTGCACCACAGAATAGTGTGTGCGATAGTTGTCGTGTACGACGATGTTACGAAGGTCCGACATTTCGTAATCCTGTCCGACACTCGTATGGCGGTTAGCTAATATTCTTAATAGAGAACCGTTTGTGATGGTCCGCGCATCATACACGTTCTATAATAGTGAACCTTTTGTGATGGGCCGCGCATCATAAACGTAGCACCACAGAATACCAACTGCGATGGGAATGCGAGTAGAAACAAGTAGGAGTACTGTAGGGTCCCTATCCCCGACAGTTTCTGGGTCGTGTGGGAAGGACCCCCCCCCTATCGCCATCACTGATTATGTGACGGTTCCAAATTCCATCGCGGAAAGGGGTTAAAAACCATTTGTATAGCACCGACGCGTACCAGTGCATGAGCAACACCGGATAGCCATAGGTGTTAAAGTGACTATGTAAAATAGATTCTTGACTCTAGTGCAAGTGGGAGGCTGTTGGAAGTATGCCCTAGAGGCAATAATATTTTTATTATTATATTTCCATATTAATAATTAAGAGTTTATATTATGTGCTATAACTGCTATGATCCTGGAATATGCAATTCAGTGGAAAACTCATATACACGTGTGGAATGATAAATGGTAAATAAAAGGTTCCTAGTCTCGCATCTAAGACTAGCTCAGGTGTTGTTGGTGATCACGTTTTTCTGATCTTAGGATATCGTCAAGTGTAATGATGATCACAAAACAACATTCAGATTAAGACATTAAAAGAACGATCACATTGAATCGACCCAATCTTGTTTGTTATGAATCGAGTTAATATCGTCTGCATTCAATTGTAATAAAACAGAGTTTTGACATGTGATATTTCTCCTTAGAACGTGAGTGTATCATGATCACTTTTTACTGTATGATGGGCTTTGGGGTTGCTCAAATGTCACTTGTAACACGGTGATCATAACGACAACTTACAGGTTCATCGGGAAGTTTGACAAGTGACTAGAAAGCTCCAGAGTGGGATTTGCTCCTCCGATGATGGAGAGATATTATTAGGGCCCTCTCTGTGCGATGGCATCAATCATTGTCTGGCCATACACACATGACTTCGCCACGAGAATGCCGGAACACAATAACGACAAAGAAGAACAAAACCGTAACAACGATTTCGGTATAGTGAGCATGGTGATGACTCGGGAGGATTGTAGCGACCTGACCTCAAACGGTCAAGTCTCTGTGTTTCAGTGTCATCCCTGGAACGGTAATGCTGACACACACAGTACTTCGAGGATTTATAACAGAGTAGCAATCACACACTTATTACATTGAATGTCTCAAAAGAGAACTTATTACAATAAATATGGCTTAAGGCCATCTAATTACGATAACAGCGGAAGGCTTGGAAGATAAAGTGAGTCCATCAACTCCAACGGCATGGTTGAGTGCATGACAAACGACCTACGACATCTTACTCGTCGTCTGAAAAGTCTGCAACATGATACGTTGCAGCCCGAAAACGGACCAGCACATGGAATATGCTGGCAAAGTAACACAAGAGAACAATGAACAGATAAATGCTATCACTACATGCATATATGGCTGGTGGAGGCTCTATGGTTATATTGTTTTGCGAAAATCCATTTTTTTCCTACAACAAAGGAATATATTTTATTTACTACAAAGTTTGTTGAAAACATTGAGAAGGTTCCTCCAACTCAATCCAAATTAAAGTAGTCATTAACATCCCAACAAATTAAATTTAAAGTGATGAGATCAAATCAATAATTCAAGTACCAGATACTCAAGATGTCCATAACCGGGGACACGACTAACCATGATTAGTTTATACACTCTGCAGAGGTTTGCGCACTTTTCCCCACAAGACTTGATCTCCTCTGTTGGATTTCTCGCACTACAGGGTGTTTGAGAAACAGATGACCAAGACACAGTCTTTTAGAAGCATTAACTCTTTACTCTGGGTGGACCGTTACACCTACTTTCCCCTACATCTGCTAGCCCACCACTGAAAGTGGTCACACAACATACTCAACTATGCCAGAGCCCATAATGGCTTGTGGCTGCACACGGAAGTTCCTAGCATGAATAATCTTATGATCCCTTTGAGCCTGGGTGGCGGACCGTAGGATGGTCACACGGGTACTCCGGGATATCCTAGGACAACACTGGATTCTCCAGGTGCCCACAAGCAATCCACCCAGATGTGTATTAAAGTTGCCACCTTAAGTTGAACCATTAATTAACAACTCACATCTGTCATGGATACACTCAAACCCAATCCACGTCTACGAGCATAGCATAGCAATATAAGCATAACGTAGAAGTAACTCTCAAGGGTTTGATAATAAAATAGTTAATAGGTTCTACCTCATCATCTACTTCACAAACCCACATGTTAAGAGATCCTACTGATGCAATGTGTGAGGGTTGAGACTAATGCATAAAAACTGGGTGATAAAGGGGTATGATCAAAGTGTTACTTGCCATGCTGGTGATCCGCAAAACTTAGAGACTCGTAGTAGCACGCTTCGCACTCCGGGTGTTCTATCGCAAACAAACAATAACATACATAAGAAATCAAGAAAATATGCATAGGAAAAACTCAAATAAGAAGATCTAACCAGAAATTTCAACTGAAGAACTCCGGTTTGCAAAAATAATCAAATCAAACGGAGCAACGGAACTCAAACTATGAAAGAAACAAGATCTGAATACTAATCTGGACTAAAGTAAAAATTTACAGTACCAAAATCTTGTTCAAGTTGGTTAAATAGAAAGAGGGCTTCGAGACGAAGATCTAGGCGCTTGTTTCACCTGATTCGGATAAACAAGAGAAAAGATATACTAGAAAGAGGATTAGGGCAGAAATCACGATCAAAAATAATCGCGAAAAAACCCTGGAAAAAGAAAACTGACGAACAGGCTAACGAATGAACGTTCGCTGTCTGCGACTAACGGATGAACAAAATTCGTTAAAACGAACGTAAGGGCGAAGGTCCAAGATTTAACTAAACTAAAAAACGATCTAGAAAACAAACTAGGGTTTCGACAAAAACCGAACAGTTTTCTTGCGAAAATCGACGGCGCTAGGGCGGCACGGCGAAGCGGTGGCGGCGGCGGCGGCTTAGGGTTAGTGCATGGGCGCGGCGCGGCTGGGCCTCGGGGTCGCGGGGGCACGGCTTATAAGGCCGGTCGGGTCAAGTGCCCAGGTCGGACATGGTTCGGTTGGTCGGTTACCTTTTTTTAAATAAATCATGCCGTAGAAAAAAAAATAAAAGAAATACTAAACGGACTCCAAAAATCCTGAAATAAATTTTCACGGTCCTCTAATAATATTGCGGACAAAGTGAACATTTATTTAGACCTCTAATGCAATTTTGAAAAACGCATAATTTTCCTAATTCAAATAAAATCGCAATAAAATCCAAATAAAATAACTTATTTGATTTTAATATTTTTCCTCTAGTATTTCATTTATTTTGGAGAAGTCATATTATCTCCTCTCATATATTTTAATATGAAATATTTTTGGAGGGGAAAATAATTAAAACCAAATGATCCCTTTTCAAAATTTGGGAAAACTCAAATATGAAAATAACGAAATCCCCAACTCTCTCCGTGGGTCCTTGAGTTGCTTAGAATTTCGAGGATCGCAAAGCAAAAATGCAATATATTTTGATATGGATGAATGACCTATGTATAACATTCTAAATTGAAAATTTGGGATGTTACAAACCTACCCCCCCTTAAGATGAATCTCGTCCTTGAGATTCAGGTTGGCTAGAAAATAGGTGTGGGTGGTCCTTGCGTAGATCATCCTCTCGTTCCCATGTGGCTTCATCCTCTGTATGGTGGCTCCACTGGACTTTGCAAAACTTGATAACCTTGCTGCGAGTAACTCGGTTGGCAAACTTGAGAATCTTTACAGGTTTCTCCTCATATGTCAAATCACTATCCAACTGAATTGCTTCCAGGGGCACCATATCTCTCAGAGGGATATCGGCCATCTCAGTATGGCACTTCTTCAACTCGGAAACGTGAAACACATCATGTACTCCTGACAGTCGTTCGGGTAATTCCAACGTGTAGGCTACCTCTCCCATGCGTTCCAAAACACGGTATGGCCCTACAAATCTCAGGGCGAACTTTCCCTTAACTCCAAAACATTTAACCCCTCATAGAGGTGACACTCGCAGATATGCTCTATCTCAGATTTCATAGACTACCTCCTTGTGTTTTGAATATGCATAACTCTTCTGTCGGGACTGAGCTACCTTCAGTCTATCTCGTATCAGTTTAACCTTCTCTTCGGACTCCTTAATCAAATCTGGTCCAAACAACTGACGGTCTCCAACTTCATCCCACATTAATAGTGTTCTGCACCTTCGTCCATACAGGGCTTCGAATGGTGCCATCTTCAAACTAGCCTGGTAGCTATTGTTGTATGAGAACTCCGCGTAGGGCAAGTTGTCATCCCAACTAGACCCATAGTCTAGAGCACAAGCTCTCAACATGTACTCCAGAATCTGATTTACTCTCTCGGTCTGTCCATCTGTCTACGGATGAAATGCGGTACTGAACTCTAGCCTGGTTCCCAAAGTTTGGTGCAGCTGGTGCCAAAACTTTGAAGTAAACTATGTTCCACTATCTAATACGATGGTCCTCGGAACTTCATGCAGACATAAAATCCTGGTCATATATATCTTGGCCAACTTCGCACTGGTATATGTGGACTTCACGGGGATAAAGTGAGCTACTTTGGTCAAGCGGTCCACTACTACCCAGATAGAATCATATCCCGATCGGGCCCTGGGTAATCCGGTGATGAAATCCATGCCAAGCTTATCCCACTTCCATTCGGGTATCGGCATAGGCTGCAGTAATCCTGCTGGCTTCTGATGTTCTGCCTTCACTCTCTGACATACATCACATACGCCTACATACTCGGCAATATCCTTCTTCATTACGGTCCACCAGAAACGCTCCATCAAATCCAAATACATCTTGGTGTTTCTGAGGTGTATTGAGTATGGCGAGTCATGAGCTTCCTGTAATATCAACTTCCTAATGTCGGCATTGTTGGGCACAAATATACGGTCCTCAAACCACAGGGTGTCGTGCTCATCCTCATGAAAACCTTTGGCTTTGCCTTCAGCCATCTTCTCCTTTATCTCGGCAATTTCTTTGTCATCCTTCAGAGCTTCTCGAATCTTTCCCAACAACGTCGACTGAACTTCCATGGTTGTAACAAAACCTCTAGGAACAATCTCTAAACGAAGCTCCCTGAGATCTTCTACTAACTCCCTTGGCAAACCTCCTGTTACTAAGGTATTGGCATAACTTTTCCGGCTCAAAGCGCCTACTACGACATTGGCCTTTCCTGGATGATAGTGCAATTTCATATCATAATCCTTTATAAGCTCCAACCATCTCCTTTGCCTTAGGTTCAACTCCTTCTGTGTGAAAATGTACTTCAAACTCTTATGATCCGTGTATAGATCACAATGGTCCCCAATAAGAAAATGTCTCCAGGTCTTGAGTGGATGCACTACCGCTGCCAACTCCAAGTCATGTGTGGCATAATTTAACTTATGCAGTCGAAGTTGTCGTGAGGCATACGAAACAACTCTTCCATATTGCATAAGTACTCCTCCAAGTCCAAGCGAGAGGCATCGCAATATACTTGGAAATCCTTGCGTATATCCGGTAGAATTGGCACTGGGGTCGTAGTCAAACGTTTCTTCAACTCCTAGAAACTTGCTTCACATTCTTCAGTCCAATGGAACTTGGTGTCCTTCTTTAGCAACGCCATCATGGGCTTCGCAATCTTAGAGAAATTTTCAATGAATCTCTGATAGTATCCCGCGAGTCCAAGAAAACTGCAGATCTCTCCAACTGAGGTGGGTGCCAACCACTCAGTGACTGGTTTAACCTTCGTAGGGTCCACTACTATACCTTCTCCTGATATAACATGTCCAAGAAATCCAACTTCCTTCAACCAAAACTCACATTTACTAAACTTGGCATATAACTGATGTTCCTTGAGTTTCTCAAGAACCAAACGCAAATGCTCCTTGTGTTCCTCTTCATCCTTCGAGTATACCAAGATATCGTCAATGAACACCACAACAAACTTATCCAAGAATTCCATGAACACCTTATTCATCATCCTCATGAAATAGGCAGGGGCGTTAGTCAATCCAAATGACATAACCGTACACTCATATAGCCCATACCTTGTGGTGAAAGTTGTCTTAGGTATATCCTTTTCTCGAATCTTCAACTGGTGGTATCCTGATCACAGGTCGATCTTCGAAAACACTTTAGCTCCTTGCAGCTGGTTAAATAGATCATTGATCATCGACAGTGGGTAATTATTCTTGATTTTCACTTCATTCAATGCCCGATAATCAACAACCATTCTCAAAGACTTATCCTTCTTCTCAACCAAGAGCACTGGGGCTCCCCATGGTGATGAACTTCGTCGAATGTAACCTTTCGCCAACAACTCCTTGATCTGCTTCTTAATCTCCTCCAGATCATTTCCGGGCATCCGTTATGGTCTCTTCGATATCGGTCTGGTGCCTGGCAATAACTCTATCAAAAACTCAATGTCTCGATCTTGGGCATGCCTGGTAATTCCTCTGGAAATACATCTGTGTAATCCTTCACTACAGGCAGTTCTTCTTGAACAACTCCCGTGAGAGAATTTACGTGGGTACTCTTAGGAGTATGCCGGGATACATACTTGATCCTTTTCCCCTCCGGGGTGGTGAGTAAAATTGACTTACTGGCGCAATCGATGTTTCCTCCATACATCGATAGCCAATCCATACTGAGTATCACATCCAATCCTTGGGATTCCAAAATTATTAAGTCTGAGGGGAAAACATGCCTACCTATGGTTAATGGCATCTGAAAACATCCCTAACTAGCCTATACTCCGCTTCTGGTGAGCTTACTAACATGGGTGTCCTAAGTACCTTGGTGGGAAACTTATA
This sequence comes from Triticum urartu, assembly GCF_056163025.1. Lineage (NCBI taxonomy): Eukaryota > Viridiplantae > Streptophyta > Magnoliopsida > Poales > Poaceae > Triticum > Triticum urartu. The sequence continues at coordinate 426,797,506 of NC_141876.1, forward strand.
TTTATCCACGAATCCCCTTGAAATGTATGAATGCGATGCACCAGTATCAAAAAGAACTATTACGGTAAATGACTTAACCAAAAACTTACCGACAACTACATCAGGCTACTCTTCAACGTCCTCCACGTTCACATGGTTCACTTGTCCCTTGTTGAATGGGTCGGGCTTCTTCCCAGAGTTTCCATTGTCATTCCCATTATTTGCTTCAGACCACTCGGTGGCGTCGTGTCCAGTCTTCCCGCACTTGAAACAAGTAATGTGACTCAGGTCCTTCTTGGCGGGCGTTGCTGGGTTAGAGCGGTTCTGATTGCTGCCTGCTCCATTCCCATTTCCATTCCTAGGGCCGTTGTGGTTATGCGGAATTCCTCCATTATGGTTATGGCCTCCATGGTTATGGGTAAATCCTTCCAGGTTCGGGGTGAGATGGGGTTTCTGGTGAGCTCTTGAATTGTACCTCCCTTGTCCATACTTCCTCTTGCGGCTCTCAATCTGATGTTGCTTCCCTTCAATCATAAGAGCCTTATCTACCAACTCCTGGTAGTTGTTGAATGTGGCCACCATCAACTGCATGCTCATCTCATCATTCAGCCCTTCCATAAACTTCTCCTGCTTCACGACATCGGTGGCCACATCATCTGGGGCATAGCAAGATAACTTACTAAACTCCTCTACGTACTGGCCTACAATACGATTCCCCTGGCGTAAGTTGCGAAACTCACGCTTCTTCATGCTCATAGCTCCAGTTGAGACATGGGCTGTGCGGAAAGCTTGTTGAAACTGCTCCCAAGTGATATTGGCTATGGGAAACGTGGTTGTGTAATTCTCCCACCATGCGGCTGCGGGTCCATCCAATTGGTGTGCGGCAAAACGCACCTTCTCAGCATCTGTGCAACCGGTAGTGGTTAACTCCCTTCCAATCCTTCGTAGCCAGTCATCCGCAACTATGGGCTCTGTGCTACTAGAAAACACCGGCGGCTGTAACCTCATAAAACGGGCTAAGTTGTCAACAGGAGGTGGTGGCGGATGGTTGTTGTTATTGTTGTTGTTGTTGCCCTGATTCTGAACTAGCAACTACATCAGTGTATTCTGCTACTGGATCAACTGAGTGGGCTCCGGTGCGAAAGCAAATCTGGGGTCACATCTCGAAGGCATCTGATGGGTTTAGATGGGAGATATTAGAATAGAATGAGGTCTAATGAGAAAGCACTACCCATATGCACATGAGACAAACACAATCATATCATATCACTCAATCAATCAAGCAAGGGCATACAATCGCTCTAACTATCGTTACAGTCCTCGGACTATTCTATATACATGGGGAAACACTACTGATCATATGGTGGTATACTAGAAATTTTGATCGGTGGAAGACTCCATGATATCCGCTCCAGCTTCGTCTTCATAGTCATCATCACTACTATCGGGGTCGGAGTCGGTGTCGTCGATGATGATGTAGTCTTCAGAACGAATCTCCTTAGGTTCATCATCTTCTCCTCCTAGCGCAGGGTCTCCCATGAAAACTCCTAGCTTCCTTGTCATGTCATCATTCTTCTCCACAAGTATCATCATTTCCTCCTCATATCCATCGCGTGTAAACTTAAGCTCCTCTTCTAGCTCTGTGATCCTAGTCATCGCCTTCCTCAAATCTACCATGCTTGCGCACATCTGGTTCTCCTGGCGACGTATGTGATGGTTTAACTCCTGGATGAATGCTACAATGGACCTGTCCTTCCTGGTGCTGATCATCTCCCATTGCTCATCTCGGTGCCCACATATCTGGTAGATAGTGTCCTTAAGCTCCTTGTGGTAAACTTCGCCGATGCATCCCATGGCGATGTGGGCTGCCATGCTCTTTCCTAGACTCCAGGTGGGTGCATCAACGGAAAATTCTATGGGTTTAGTGACTGGCGTGAACGTCCTTCCTGGAACTTGAACTCGAATCAACCAACGCCCCTCTTCTGGTAAAGTGGCGGTGTAGGTCCCGGTGAAGCTTGGTATTCCGATGTTCAGATACTTAGTGACTTCCTTCAAGTGTCATCCAAACGGGGTGTCTTCATCCGGCTGTGCAAACTTGTTCCTTGAGTCCGCCATCCTAAAGAGTAGAAAATGGAGAGGAGTCAAAAATGAGTATAGAAGAGTGATCTATAGCTCATCTTAGTGGTCGTGTCCTACATTCAGCGTGTGCTCTGATACCATCTCGTAGCGACCCGACCTCAAACGGTCAAGTCTCTGTGCATCAGTGTCATCCCTGGATCGGTAATGCTGACACACACAGTACTTCAAGGATTTATAACAGAGTAGCAATCACACACTTATTACATCGAATGTCTCAAAAGAGAACTTATTACAATAAATATGGCTTAAGGCCATCTAATTACGATAATAGCGGAAGGCTTGGAAGATAAAGTGAGTCCATCAACTCCAATGGCATGGCTGAGTGCATGACAAACGACCTACGGCATCTTACTCGTCGTCTGAAAAGTGCAACATGATACGTTGTAGCCCGAAAACGGGTCACCACATGGAATATGCGGGCAAAGTAACACAAGAGAACAATGAACAGATAAATGCTATCACTACAGGCATATATGGCTGGTGGAGGCTCTATGGTTATATTGTTTTGCGAAAAGCCAATTTTTCCCTACAACAAAGGAATATATTTTATTTACTACAAAGTTTGTTGAAAACATTGAGAAGGTTCCTCCAACTCAATCCCAATTAAAGTAGTCATTAACATCCCAACAAATTAAATTTAGAGTGATGAGATCAAATCAATAATTCAAGTACCAGATACTCAAGATGTCCATAACCAGGGACACGGCTAACCATGATTAGTTTATACACTCTGGAGAGGTTTGCGCATTTTTCCCCACAAGACTCGATCTCCTCCGTTGGATTTCTCGCACTATAGGGTGTTTGAGAAACGGATGACCGAGACACAGTTTTTCAGAAGCATCAACTCTTACTCTGGGTGGACCGTTACACCTACTTTCCCCTACATCTGCTAGCCCACCACTGAAAGAGGTCACACAACATACTCAACTATGCCAGAGCCCATAATGGATTGTGGCTGCACACGGAAGTTTCTAGCATTAATAATCTTATGATCCCTTTGAGCCTGGGTGGCGAACCGTAGGATGATCACACGGGTACTCCGAGATATCCTAGGACAACACTGGATTCTCCAGGTGCCCACAAGCAATCCACCCAGATGTGTATTAAAGTTGCCACCTTAAGTTGAACCATTAATTAACAACTCACATCTGTCATGGATACACTCAAAACTAATCCACGTCTACGAGCATAGCATAGAAATATAAGCATAACGTAGAAGTAACTCCGAAGGGTTTGATAATAAAACAGGTAATAGGTTCTACCTCATCATCTACTTCCCAAACCCACATGTTAAGAGATCCTACTCATGCAATGTGTGAGGGTTGAAACTAATGCATAAAAACTGGGTGATAAAGTGGTATGATCAAAGTGTTACTTGCCTTGCTAATGATCCGCAAAACTTAGAGACTCGTAGTAGCACGCTTCGCACTCCGAGTGTTCTATCGCAAACAAACAAAAACATACATAAGAAATCAAGCATAGAATCATAGGGAAAACTCAAATAAGAAGATCTAACCAGAAAGTTCAATTGAAGAACTCTGGTTTGCAAAAAGAATCAAATCAAACGGAGCAACGAAAGTCAAACTATGAAAGAAACAAGATCCGAATACTAATCTGGACTAAAGTCAAATTTTAGAGTACCAAAATCTTGTTCAAGTTGGTTAAACGGAAAGAGAAATTCGAGACGAAAATCTAGGCGCTTGTTTCACCTGATTCGGATAAACGAGCGAAAAGATATACTAGAAATAAGATTATGGCAGAAATCGCAATCGAAAATAATCGCGGAAAACCCTGGAAAAAGAAAACTAACGAACAGGTAACGAACGAACGTTCGCTGTCTGCGACTAACGGATGAACAGCGTTCGTTAAAATGAACGTACAGACAAACGTCCGCGATTTAACCAAACTGAAATAAACCGATCTAGAAAACGAGCTAGGGTTTCGAAAAAAACCGGCGGCGGTGGCTACATCGGCGAGGTCGGCGGCGTGCGGCGGCGGCGGAATGGCGGCGTGCGGCGGCGTGGCGCTGCTGTGGCGCGGCGAAGCGGCGGCGGCGGCGGCTAAGGGTTAGGGCAGGGGCGCGGCGCGGCTGGGCCTCGGGGTCATGGGGGCGCGGCTTATAAGGTCGGCCGGGTCAAGTGTTCAGGTCGGACATGGCCTGGTAGGTTGGTTACCTTTTAAAAAAAATCATGCCGCAGAAAAACAAAAAAAAAGAAATACTAAATGGACTCCAAAAATCTTGAAATAAATTTTTGCGGTCCTATAATAATATTGCGGACAAAGTGAATATTTATTTAGACCTCTAATGCAATTTTGAAAAACGCATAATTTTCCTAATTAAAAAATCGCAATCAAAGCCAAATAAAATAACTTATTTGATTTTAATATTTTTCCTCTAATATTTCATTTATTTTGGGGAAGTGATATTATCTCCTCTCATATATTTTAATATGAAATATTTTCGGATGGGAAAATAATTAAAACCAAATGATCCCTTTTCAAAATTTTTGAAAACTCAAATATGAAAATGACGAAATCCCCAACTCTCTCCGTGGGTCCTTGAGTTGCTTAGAATTTCGAGGATCGCAAAGCAAAAATGCAATAAAATATGATATGCATGAATGACCTATGTATAACATTCCAAATTGAAAATTTAGGATGTCACAAGGATACCGATGGATCCCAGGTTTTGTGAAATAGCGCGAAGCAAAGGGAACATCACATGATAACCAAAGGTTCACTCAAATATCATTTGTGTGCTCACAGGGACCAATATAGACGTCCATGGTCCTGTTATCGGTCATTGAACGAACAGTTCCATCCATGTCTGTGAGTTACCAAACCTACGGGGTCACAAGCTTATGGAAATCATGATCTTCTAAGTGTTAGAAGTACGGGAGTAATGAGAATATATTTTTGGAATAATTTCATTAATATTCAGAATAGTTCTGAGAGGATCCGGAAGCGTTTCGGGGTCACTGGAAAGGTTTCGGTGAGTATCTGGTAATACTAGGTATTACCAATAAATTATATATAGGTGGAAAAAGTTTTCGAAGATGTTAAAAAATATATATAATGGTCTAGGAGTATTTATAATATTTTATATTTAATTTAAATATCAATGGGCCTAAAAAGGGTAAGAGGTGGAAGGCAACTTGGGCCAAAAAAAGGCCTAAGCGGGAAAGTGCCTCCTTCCCTAAGGAAGGAGGCTGAATTGGGAGAGGGGGGGAGTCCTACTACTCCTCCCTTGGTCGTGCACCAAGAAGGGACTTTCCCTCCTTGGTGGCATCCCTTCTTCTCCCCTCCAACCTATATATACATGACGATTTGTACTCTTTTGATACACAGTTTTTGGAGCCTCCTCTAGTTTTTGTTCTAGTTGGTCTTAGTTGAGTAACTAGAGCTTGACTAATCCTCTTGTCCTCATAATTATAAGCCCAATGTGGTTCGAATCTCCTCCCTCTAATTCTCCGACGATGATTAGCTCTAGACGGCGAAGCGCTGCCGGATTGTGAAGGTTGCACGCTTGCAACCAAGTAGAGAGGTCGTGCTTTCGGTCTTTGGTTTGAGGGATTGTTCGTGGGCGGTACAAGGGACTCTGAGTATGATCTACACCAACACGTTATTCTCCCGCTACATCAAGGTGATGGTAACGATCGTGATCCCAATCCATTATTCATCTTCATATTCACCTTGGGTGATTGTAGGTGCGATTTATTTTTCTTATCTACTACATTTCCCAACACAAAGTTCTTGCATGTTTGTTTTAGATTGTTTTGGCTTCCATATTCAGCTTCACTGGTAAAGCTAAATCTAGTCCTTGAATCTCAAACTTTTTCAGATTCCAATTTTAGGTTCACTAACAAAGCTAAATTTGATCCCTGAAGCTCAAACAAACAGGACAGGAGTGAGCTACGACTAAACCACTTGGGGCCCATATTAAAACCGAGTTTTAAAGAAAACTTCATGGAAACCACATTGGCTTGGGTTTGTTGGGATGGTAACACAACATAGGATCCTCTGGCTTAGGACCTGACAAGGCAAGCGCTACTACTAGTGCTAATGTTTGGTGATGGTGATGGTGATGGCATGCACGATTATGATGTACATTTTATGGTAGCTGGGTCTTTAGAACACTTGTTGGCATTTATGTTTCATTGAGGTGGTATATGGTAACTGCTCATGGTGATGGTGAACTTACGATGGTAGGTTTACATCCTTTTTTGAATGTGGTGGTAGGATGACACCATAGTAGTTGGGACAAACTTGTGCTGCTTTTTAGATACATTATCATGCATGCATATGTTGCTTGTGTTCCATATGTTGTGTTGCTTTGTGTGTTTTTTGAATTGCTGCTCTTCTATCTTGGTAGACGAAGTGGTACATAGTGTACTCAGGGAGGATTCCAGAAGTCAATGGATCATGGTAGACATGCCATGAACAAGTGAAGGATTACAAAGACAACTGCTACAAAGGCTTTAAGACCAGGAAGGAGGCAGAGGTTATTACTCCAAGTTCGTGCTTAAAGAGAAGAGAAATCCTAAAGTAGGCAAGGGTGCACATCGGATCGGTTTGTGTGAATGAAGAACTTGATAATCTTCATCTAGTTCATTTTCATTTGTGGCGTTGCTTTTATCTTGTGATCGTGTGTAATATGCAATGAGAAATGCTACCTCTTGAGCACTGCGTTGGTTTTCCCCGAAGAGGAAGGGATGATGCAGCAAAGTAGCATAAGTATTTCCCTCAGTTTTTGAGAACCAAGGTATCAATCCAGTAGGAGGCTACACGCGAGTCCCTCGTACCTGCACAAAACAAATAAATCCTAGCAACCAACGCGATAAGGGGTTGTCAATCCCTACAAGGCCATTTACGAGAGTGAGATCTGATAAATATGATAAGATAATATTTTGGTATTTTTATGATAAAGATGCAAAGTAAAATAAAAGCAAAGGAAAAATCAAAGGAAATAACTAAGTATTGGAAGATTAATATGACTAAGATAGACCCGGGGGCCATAGGTTTCACTAGTGGCTTCTCTCAAGAGCATAAGTATTCTACGGTGGGTGAACGAATTACTGTTGAGCAATTGACAGAATTGAGCATAGTTATGAGAATATCTAGGTATGATCATGTATATAGGCATCACGTCCGAGACAAGTAGACCGACTCCTGCCTGCATCCACTACTATTACTCCACTCATCGACCACTATCCAGCATGCATCTAGAGTATTAAGTTCATGAAAACAGAGTAACGCCTTAAGCAAGATGACATGATGTAGAGGGATAAACTCATGCAATATGATGAAACCCCCATCTTATTATCCTCGATGGCAACAATACAATACGTGCCTTGCTGCCCCTACTGTCACTGGGAAAGGACACCGCAAGATTGAACCCAAAGCTAAGCACTTCTCCCATTGCAAGAAAGATCAATCTAGTAGGCCAAACCAAACTGATAATTCGAAGAGACTTGCAAAGATAACCAATCATACATAAAAGAATTCAGAGAAGATTCAAATATTGTTCATAGATAGACTTGATCATAAACACATAATTCATCGGTCTCAACAAACACACCGCAAAAAGAAGATTACATCAAATAGTTCTCCACAAGAGAGGGGGAGAACATTGTATTGAGATCCAAAAAGAGAGAAGAAGCCATCTAGCTAATAACTATGGACCCGTAGGTCTGAGGTGAACTACTCACACTTCATTGGAGGGGCTATGGTGATGATGTAGAAGCCCTCCGTGATCGATGCCCCCTCCGGCGGAGCTCCGGAACAGGCCCCAAGATGGGATCTCGTGGATACAGAAAGTTGCGGCAGTGGAATTAGGGTTTTGGCTCCGTATTTGATCGTTTGGGGGTACGTAGGGTATATATAGGAGGAAGGAGTACGTCGGTGGAGCAACATGGGGCCCACGAGGGTGGAGGGCACGCCTAGGGGGGTAGGCGCGCCCCCCTACCTCGTGGCCTCCTCTTTTGTTTCTTGACGTAGGGTCCAAGTCCTCTGGATCATGTTCGGTGAGAAAATCACGTTCCCGAAGGTTTCACTCCGTTTGGACTCCGTTTGATATTCCTTTTCTTCGAAACCCTAAAATAGGCAAAAAAAAACAACAATTCTGGGCTGGGCCTCCGGTTAGTAGGTTAGTCCCAAAAATAATATAAAAGTAGATAATAAAGCCCAATAATGTCCAAAACAGTAGATAATATAGCATGCAGCAATCAAAAAATATAGATACATTGGAGACGTATCAAGCATCCGCAAGCTTAATTCCTGCTCGTCCTTGAGTAGGTAAATGATAAAAATAGAATTTTTGATGCGGAGTGCATAATCTTAATGTAATTCTTCTTAATTGTGGTATGAATATTCAGATCCAAAAGATTCAAGATAAAAGTTCATATTGACATAAAAATAATAATACTTCAAGCATACTAATAAAGCAATCATGTCTTCTCAAAATAACATGGCCAAAGAAAGTTATCCCTACAAAATCATATAGTCTGGCTATGCTCTATCTTCACCACACAAAGTATTTAAATCATGCACAACCCCGATGACAAGCCAAGAAATTGATTCATACTTTTGACATTCTCAAAACTTTTTCAATCTTCACGCAATACATGAGCGTGAGCCATGGATATAGCACTATAGGTGGGATAGAATGGTGGTTGTGGAGAAGACAAAAAGGGAGAAGATAGTCTCAAATCAACTAGGCGTATCAACGGGCTATGGAGATGCCCATCAATAGATATCAATGTGAGTGACTAGGGATTGCCATGCAACGGATGCACTAGAGCTATAAGTATATGAAAGCTCAAAAAGAAACTAAGTGGGTGTGCATCCAACTCGCTTGCTCACGAAGACCTAGGGAAATTTGAGGAAGCCCATCATTGGAATATACAAGCCAAGTTCTATAATGAAAAATTCCGACTAGTATATGAAAGTAACGAAATGAGAGACTCTCTACTATGAAGATCATGGTGCTACTTTGAAGCACAAGTGTGGTAAAAGGATAGTAGCATTGGCCCTTCTCTCTTTTTCTCTCAGTTTTTTTATTTGGGCATTTTCTCTTCTTCTTTTCTGGCCTCTTTTCTTTCTCTCTTTTTTTATATTTTTCGTCCGGAGTCTCATCCCGACTTGTGGGGGAATCATAGTCTCCATCATCCTTTCCTCACTTTGGGACAATGCTCTAATAATGATGATCATCACACTTTCATTTTCTTACAACTCAACAATTACAACTCGATACTTAGAACAAAATATGACTCTATATGAATGCCTCCGGCAGTGTACCGGGATATGCAATGACTCATGAGTGACATGTATGAAAGAATTATGAATGATGGCTTTGCCACAAATACGATGTCAACTACATGATCATGCTAAGCAATATGACAATGATGGAGTGTGTCATAATGAATGGAACAGTGGAAAGTTGCATGGCAATATATCTCGGAATGGCTATGGAAATACCATAATAGGTAGGTATGGTGGCTGTTTTGAGGAAGGTATATGGTGGGTGTATGATACCGGCGAAAGGTGCGCGGTATTAGGGAGGCTAGCAATGGTGGAAGGGTGAGAGTGCGTATAATCCATGGACTCAACATTAGTCATAAAGAACCCATATACTTATTGCAAAAATCTACAAGCCATCAAAGCAAAGTATTACGCGCATGCTCCTAGGGGGATAGATTGGTAGGAAAAGACCATCGCTCGTCCCCGACCGCCACTCATAAGGAAGACAATCAATAAATAAATCATGCTCCGACTTGATCACATAACGGTTCACCATACGTGCATGCTACGGGAATCACAAACTTTAACATGAGTATATCTCAAATTCACAACTACTCAACTAGCAAAACTTTAATATCACCATCTTCATATCTCAAAACAATTATCAAGCATCAAACTTCTCATAGTATTCAACACACTCATAAGAAAGTTTTTACAATTCTTGAATACCAAGCATATTAGGATTATTTAAGCAAATTACCATGCTATTTAAGACTCTCAAAATAATCTAAGTGAAGCATGAGAGATCAATAGTTTCTATAAAACAAATCCACCACCGTGCTCTAAAATATATAAGTGAAGTACTAGAGCAAAACTATATAACTCAAATGATATAAGCGAAGCACATAGAGTATTCTAACAAATTCCAAATCATGTATGGCTCTCTGAAAAGGTGTGTATAGCAAGTATGATTGTGTTAAACTAAAAATCAAAGACTCAAATCATACAAGATGCTCCAAGCAAAACACATATCATGTGGTGAATAAAATATAGCTCCAAGTAAAGTTACCGATAGAAGTAGACGAAAAGAGGGGATGCCTTCCGGGGAATCCCCAAGCTTCGGCTTTTAGGTGTCCTTCGATTATCTTGGGGGTGCCATGTGCATCCCCAAGCTTGGGCTCTTTCCACTCCTTGTTCCATAATCCATCAAATCTTTACCCAAAACTTGAAAACTTCACAACACAAAACTTAAAGTAGAAAATCTCGTGAGCTCCGTTAGCGAAAGAAAACAAAAGACCACTTCAAGGTACTGTAATTAACTCATTATTTATTTATATTGGTGTTAAACCTACTGTATTCCAACTTCTCTATGGTTTATAAATTATTTTACTATCCATAGATTCATCAAAATAAGCAAACAACACACCAAAAACAGAATCTGTCAAAAACAGAACAGTCTGTAGTAATCTATAGCTAGCACAATATCTCGAACCCAAATAATTCTAAAATAAATTTCTGGACGTGAGGAATTTATCTATTAATCATCTTCAACAAAAATTAACTAAATAGCACCTTCCAAATAAAAATGGCAGCAGTTCTCATGAGCACTAAAGTTTCTGTTTTTTACAGAAAGATATCAAGACTTTCCCCAAGTCTTCCCAACGGTTCTACTTGGCACAAACACTAATTAAACACAAAAAACACAACCTAAACAGAGGCTAGATAAATTATTTATTACTAAACAGGAGCAAAAAGCAAGGAATAAAAATAAAATTGGGTTGCCTCCCAACAAGCGCTATTGTTTAACGCCCCTAGCTAGGCATAAAAAAGCAAGGATAGATCTAGGTATTGCCATAATAATAAGATAGATCATTAAAACTCATTTCATATTCTCTATGTTCGGCAGAAAGTTTTCTTTGAGGCAAGCAAAAGTAATCAAAAGGGCTAAATTTAATGGGGCAAAAGTCCCCAAGATCGACCTTGGGAGGTATAGGTTCCTCTTTTGGTCCTTCGTATTGCACAACCAATTCATCATTATAAGCATTCTTTTGGCAGAACTTTGTGAGCCTATATTCAAGAGAATATCCTAGTTCATTATTTCAAATTGCCAAATCATCATTAAGCTCAGAAATTCTATCAACTAAAACATTGGTAGGAACCCTTTTTCTAAGATTTTCATTGAAAGCAACATAGTTTAGAGATGGAAAACACATTATTTCTTCTTGATCAAAAAGGATAGCCTCTATGGGAGGACGGCAAGAGTCTACCCTATAATGCGCAAATATTTCTTTGGCTTCTCTTATTATGAATCTAAACTCATGAGCCAAAAAGATAGTAGCGACACGCTTAACAGAAGAATGCTCAATATTAGAAAATTCTAGGAAAATCCTTTGTATACAAGGATGCAAGTGTGTGAATTGTCTTTCAAGTTCAACTACAAGCATGGCAATAGCGTCCGCAAGACTACTAGTTCTATGAAGGATAGAACTACCCATAGAAGGTAAAGCACTGGCACAAGTAAAGAAATCTTGAATAACTCCTTTTCCAATAATATTACCACTACCAACACGGAATTGTTTGGTATGTAAGATGGGGGGTTCTTCAGCAGGAGCATCAGAATTTTTCATGACATTATTATTGTCCATATCGACAATAATTTCCCCTATTTCAGACATAACGGTAGAAAGTGCAAAGGGCAAAAAGAGGCAAATAGAGAAAGAGAGGGAGGATAGAGAGAAAGGGCGAATAAAACGGCAAGGGTGAACTGGGGGAGAGGAAAACAAGAGGCAAATGGCAAATAATGTAATGCGGGAGATAAGGATTGTGATGGGTACTTGGTATATTGATTTTTGCGTAGACTCCTCGGCAACGGCGCCAGAAATCCTTCTTGCTACCTCTTGAGCACTGCGTTGGTTTTCCCCAAAGAGGAAGGGATGATGCAGCAAAGTAGCATAAGTATTTCCCTCAGTTTTTGAGAACCAAGGTATAAATCCAGTAGGAGGCTATGCGCGAGTCCCTCGTACCTGCACAAAACAAATAAATCCTCGCAACCAACGCGATAAGGGGTTGTCAATCCCTACACGGCCACTTACGAGAGTGAGATCTGATAGATATGATAAGATAATATTTTTGGTATTTTTATGATAAAGATGCAAAGTAAAATAAAAGCAAAGTAAAAAGCAAAGGAAATAACTAAGTATTGGAAGATTAATATGATGAAGATAGACCCGGGGGGCATAGGTTTCACTAGTGGCTTCTCTCAAGAGCATAAGTATTCTACAGTGGGTGAACGAATTACTGTTGAGCAATTGACAGAATTGAGCATAGTTATGAGAATATCTAGGTATGATCATGTATATAGGCATCACATCCGAGACAAGTAGACCGACTCCTGCCTGCATCTACTACTATTACTCCACTCATCGACCGCTATCCAGCATGCATCTAGAGTATTAAGTTCATGAAAACAGAGTAACGCCTTAAGCAAGATGACATGATGTAGAGGGATAAACTCATGGAATATGATGAAAACCCCATCTTGTTATCCTCGATGGCAACAATACAATACGTGCCTTGCTGCCCCTACTGTCACTGGGAAAGGACACCGCTAGATTGAACCGAAAGCTAAGCACTTCTCCCATTGCAATAAAGATCAATCTAGTAGGCCAAACCAAACTGATAATTCGAAGAGACTTGCAAAGATAACCAATCATACATAAAAGAATTTAGAGAAGATTCAAATATTGTTCATAGATAGACTTGATCATAAACCCATAATTCATCGGTCTCAACAAACACACCGCAAAAAGAAGATTACATCGAATAGTTCTCCACAAGAGAGGGGGAGAACATTGTATTGAGATCCAAAAAGAGAGAAGAAGCCATCTAGCTAATAACTATGGACCTGTAGGTCTGAGGTGAACTACTCACACTTCATCGGAGGGGCTATGGTGATGATGTAGAAGCCCTCCGTGATCGATGCCCCCTCCGGCGGAGCTCCGGAACAGGCCCCAAGATGGGATCTCGTGGATACAGAAAGTTGCGGCGGTGGAATTAGGGTTTTGGCTCCGTATCTGATCGTTTGGGGGTCCATAGGTATATATAGGAGGAAGGAGTACGTCGGTCGAGCAACAGGGGGCCCACGAGGGTGGAGGGCGCGCCTGGGGGGGGTAGGTGTGCCCCCCTACCTCGTGGCATCCTCTTTTGTTTCTTGACGTAGGGTCCAAGTCCTCTGGATCATGTTCGGTGAGAAAATCACGTTCCCGAAGGTTTCATTCCGTTTGGACTCCGTTTGATATTCCTTTTCTTCGAAACCCTAAAATAGGCAAAAAAACAGCAATTCTGGGTTGGGCCTCCGGTTAGTAGGTTAGTCCCAAAAATAATATAAAAGTGGATAATAAAGCCCAATAATGTCCAAAACAGTAGATAATATAGCATGGAGCAATCAAAAATTATAGATACGTTGGAGACGTATCAAGCACTTGCTAGGGTGGTATATGGTAAGCTCGCCACATAGGGGTACAAGGTTACTACATGAGTCAGAATGTGTGCAACCAAATGTTGCATAGTGCATCGACCTATCCCAAAATCACGAAACATGTGGCAACCAAATGCTAGGAGAGAAGTTGTTGCCCTAGTGGATGCAACAAGACACGGTGCAGAGCATGGCCCAAAGCTTGTTTTTAGCCAGTTAGGCTAAATCAAGCCATGTATGCAAAGATGCCAATTTTGATGCACGCAACCAAACACACCCTAGATTCATATCCTCATGGATGCAAGTTTGGATTCAGTGTTGTGCCCTTTACTGCCTTGCTCTTTGTTCATGTGGATTTTTACATTGTAGTTTGTATTTTTTTATCTATTTGAGAGGCGTTGGTGGTGCGAAAGAACAAGGTTGACGGTGCAAAGGACCCTCCCTTAGGCGAGGATGTAGCACAATGACAGTCCTACCCTAACAATGTTAGCAAAAAACACATACACCAACACGACCTCCTTTCACATGTTTGTCTATTATAGAGGCAAATCACCACACATCCAACAACCAGCATTGTACCAGGGTTAACACATGAGATGCAAAGAGCCAAACACATGCCACACATGCCTGCAAGAAAGGTAGTGACAGTTGTGATTCTGAATCGGATTGGAGCTTCAATGGTAGGACGACATATCATAGAATCTGACCAATCAAAATTGAATCAATGGGGTAGTTTGGGTCGTAAAGTCGTGGAATCATGATTTTGACTACCTTGCCTACAAGTGGGCAAAACCGCCCTGCACAATCAGACCACCCTGAAAGTGCTAGTTATCAACTAGAGGGGGGTGAATAGGCGATTTTTATGGAAGTCTTTAAAACATGAGGTCTTTGAAGACAAACTTTTAATACGAACCTATGTGATATGCAGCAGAAGATGAACTACTCTAGACAAACCATAGTGAATTAAGCAATATAGTGAAAGCACAAAGACTAATAGCAGCTAGGTAGTATGGATCGGAATGGAAGACATTATGAAGCCAAATGGGTAATAGTCTTCGCATAGTGAATTCAACTAGATCTAACAAGCAAGCAATGACTTTACGAAGACAAACTGAAATGTAAAGAAGGTAGGGGATAGAACTAGTAGCTTGGTGAAGACAAGGATTTGGTAGACCAGTTCCAGTTGCTTCGACAACTGTATGCCTGGTTAGGGAGCCTGAGATTGAACTCGGGAGACTGTGTCTTCACCTTATTCCCCTTGAGCTAAGGACACCCAATCCTCGCCCAATCACTCTAGTAAGTCTTCAAGGTAGACTTCCAAACCTTCACAGACTCCATTCACTGGCGATCCACAATGACTCTTGGATCCTCAGAACATGACGCCTAACCGGCTAGAGGATGCACAGTCCTCAAGTGTAACAAGCCTTCAGGTCACGTAGACAGAAAGACTTCAGTGATGCCTAACACTCTTTAGCTCTGGGTGTTTTGGGCTTTTTCCTCTCAAGGATCTCTCTCTCTCAAAGGCTTAGGAGGTGGGTTGCTCTCAAATGACAAAAGCCGTGCACTAACTCTGAGCAGCCACCAATTTATGATGTAGGGGGTGGACTATTTATAGCCAGGAGGCAACCCGATAGGATATGTCTGAAATGACCCTGAATGTATACAACTACTGCTCAAAAGGCAATAAGAAGCACGCACTCCTATTAGACATGGAAGGAGTAAACCTCTTGTATTTCATAAAAATTGGGGGTTATATAATCCTTACGTAAGGGCCAGCCTATCCAACTTTCAGGCATTAGGATATGTTTAAGTCACTAAGGAACCAACATGTGTCCAACAATCAGATTTCAAACACACGTGGCAACTTGGCTTGAGCTACAAGCAAAGCTGACTCATCCAACTCTGGATAAGATTTGCTCTCATTGTCATCGCTCGAAGACATAGGATTTTGGGTGAGCATCACTTCAGTCATCTGACTTTGTTCACTTGGACCCCACTTAATAGTACGGTGGTTCCTATGACTCAAGAAAGAAGGAAAGGAAACTACGAAAGAAACTATGTCTTCACACTCGATAGTCTTCAAGTGAATGTCTTCATCATCATTATCTTCAACATGAATGTCTTGAAGAACGACCATTGTCTTCAATGTCTTCATACATTTTTAGGGGTCATCACTTGTAGGTAAACTGAATCAATGAGGGACTACTACCTCTTTTATCCTACAATTCTCACAAACACATTAGTCCCTCAACCATGTTTGTCGTCAATATTCCAAAACCAACTAGGGGTGGCACTAGATGCACTTAAAATCTCCCCCTCTTTGGTGATTGATGACAAACTGGTTGAAGTTTTCAATGGGGATAAGAAGTATGTGAAAGTTAAAGGTCATAGGCATTGTCTTCATAGGTTGTAAGATCCCCCCTGAAGATGTGCATATAAGTAGTTTTCCTTTGAATGCAAATGCACATGGCAAGTTTTTCTTTGTGGAGATCTTCTTCAACACATGAAGACAATTCATCATGCATACATAAAAGTAATGAAGATAATGAAATGCATAATGAAAAATGGGCGTCTGTAGAGTGACTTCATGCATGATTTATCATCGCATCATAAGGTAGCAGCAAAAGTGGCAGATGGCCATCAAGTTTTAAGTGTTACAACTCAAAAAAGCCAACAATTTCAAGAATGAGAGTTGTAAGAACTTAGAAAAAATAAGCACCCGACCCATATGGACCTGCTTGAAGGCTATCAACTCATATGCTTCTCCCTCTTTTCTCAGTAAGGACCAAAAAGGTTTGAAGACATAGAGTATCTAGTCGTTCCCAGTCGGTGAAGATGTTGGGGCAGCAGGGTCGACGGTGGAGTTGGGTGGTGCAGAGGGGCCTGATGCAGAATCGGGTGCAGTGAAGCCATTGCTGGTGAAGTGACATCGTCCTCTTCATCAGTGACTCTCGCAACAACAGTTGGAGCCGAAGATGAATACTCTGAATCTTCAATGGGAGGAGTTGCACGCCAGCTTGCAGATTGTGGAGGCTTGGAGTCAAACTTGAAACATTCCGTGAAGCCATCTTCTCGAAGATCGTCTTCAGAATAGAGCATTGTGAGGCTCTTCCAGGACCGCCGACAGGCTTCATGCGCAACAAATGATTTCTAGGTTGCAAGGTTGTGTATATGATTGACATCAACAAGAAGAATCTGCATCTGGCGCTTTAGCCAGTCATGATACCTATCCTGCTTCTAGTGAAGTGATATAAGAAGCTCTCTATCATTCAGGACACGAGCATGCTTCTGAGGTCTTTGATCTACCGTGCTGACTGTTGCATCAGTGTTTGCATGATGCGGCAGACGAAGCTGACCAGCAAGGGGACCAGCAGGAGCAGGAGGATTAGGCACATGAATTCCTTCAATAGGTTGAGTGAATCTTGAAAGGTGACATTGTATTCATGGATGGGCTTCTTGGCAGGCTCAGTGTATATGGCTTCATACGACATATCAACTTCAGGCAAAAATACAACATGGTTGCACGCTAAAGCATGATAGTTGATGGAGGAGTGAAGCTTAATGAGCCGCAAGATCGATGGAGCGTAGAACTTGAGGCCAAATAGATTAATTCCAGAAGCAGCCAACTGGCGGATGAAGAAGTCTTGAGTGTTGAACCTGATGTCACTGATGATGTAGAAGACCAATGTCTTCATGGTGCCTTCAAGCTTGGCGTCGGGAGAATTCCATTCCCTTTGATAGGCCACAGAGTATGCCTCAGAATGTGATAGATGGTGCAGGGCAGGTACTCAAGGTATTTGACATAGAACTCCTTGGGATATTCAGCATCAATGGGCAATGACTTCATCATACTGAGCATTTGACTCATATTGAGCTCAGACCACTAAAATACACTCTGCAATTCTTGCACGTGAAGCTGACAACCTGGCTCATATAGATCACCAGGAGTGGGAAGGGAAGTTAGCTCGATGATATCTTGAGCTTTGGCTTCATGATGGACATCCCCTGTCATCCACTCAAGGACCCATGTCTTCGGATCCCTGTAGAAGCCTGATACGTCTCCGTCGTATCTATAATTTTTTATTTCCATGCCAATATTATACAACTTTCATATACTTTTGGTAACTTTGTATACTATTTTTGGGACTAACATATTGATCCAGTGCCCAGTGCCAGTTCCTATTTGTTGCATGTTTTTTGTTTCGCGGAAAATCCATATCAAACGGAGTCCAAATGGGATAAAAACTGCCGGAGATTTTTTTGGAATATATGTGAATTTTGGGAAGTGAAATCAACGCGAGACAATGCTCGAGGGGCCCACGAGGCAGGGGTGCACCCCTGACCCTCATGGACACCCTGTAATGCGGTTGGTGCCCTTCTTTCGCCACAAGAAAGCTAATGTCCGGATAAAAATCGTGTTCAAATTTCAATCCAATCGGAGTTACGGATCTCCGATAATATAGGAAACGGTGAAAGGCCAGATGTGGAAGCGCAGAAACAGAGAGAGACAAAGAGACAGATCCAATCTCGGAGGGGCACTCGCCCCTCCCATGCCATGGATACCAAGGACCAAAGGGGAAACCTTTCTCCCATCTAGGGAGAAGGTTAAGGAAGAAGAAGAAGAAGAAGAAGAAGAGGGGGGCTCTCTCCCCCTCTTTCCCGGTGGCGCCGGAACGCTGCTGGGGCCATCATCGCGACAACGATCTACACCAACAACTTCACCGCCGTCATCACCAACTCTTCCCCCTCTATGCAGCGGTGTAACCCCTCTTTTACCCGTTGTAATATATACTTAAACATGGTGTTCAACTCTATATATTATTTCCCAATGATGTATGGCTATCCTATGATGTTTGAGTAGATCTGTTTTGTCCTATGGGTTAATTGATGATCGTGATTGGTTTGAGTTGCATGTTTTATTATTGGTGTTGTCCTATGGTGCTCCCCATGTCGCGGAAGTGTGAGGGATCCCCGCTGTAGGATTTGGAATATGTTCATGATTTGCTTATGGTGGGTAGCGTGAGTAGCAGAAGCACAGACCCGAGTAAGTAGGTTGTTTGTGTATGGGAATAAAGAGGACTTGATAATTTAATGCTATGGTTGGGTTTTACCTTAATGATCTTTAGTAGTTGCGGATGCTTGCTAGAGTTCCAATCATAAGTGCATATGATCCAAGAAGAGAAAGTGTGTTAGCTTATGCCTCTCCCTCAAATAAAATTGCAATAATTATTACCGGTCTAGTTATCAATTGCCTAGGGACAAATAACTTTCTTGTGTGACAAAAAGCTCTCTACTAAAACTAACTTAGTTGTGTCTTCATCTAAAAAGCCCCTACTTTTTATTTACGCGCTCTTTATTATCTTGCAAACCTATCCAACAACACCTACAAAGTACTTCTAGTTCATACTTGTTCTAGGTAAAGCGAACGTTAAGCGTGCGTAGAGTTGTATCGGTGGTTGATAGAACTTGAGGGAATATTTGTTCTACCTTTAGCTCCTCGTTGGGTTCGACACTCTTACTTCTCGAAAGAGGCTACAATTGATCCCCTATACTTGTGGGTTATCATAGCCTGATATGTGTAGAGTGGCATAGAATTACACAAGAAGTTCTTCATTCCAGTGCTCCTTGTCAGTGACTGATATGTCTCCAACATATCTATATTTTTTTGATTGTTACATGCTATTATATTACCCATCTTGGATGTTTTATATGTATTTATATGCTATTTTATATGATTTTTGAGACTAACCAATTAACCTAGATCCCAGTGCCAGTTTCTGTTTTTTCCTTGTTTTTTAGTTTCGCGGAAAAGGAATATCAAACGGAGTCTAAATGACCTAAAAATTTATGGTGATTTTTGATGGACCAGAAGAAGCCCCCGAAGCAAATGAGTTGGGCCAGAAGAGTCCCGAGCCAACCACAAGGGTGGAGGGCGTGCTCTACCCCCCGGGAGGGTGCTCCACCCTTGTCATTGACTCGTGGACCCCCCTGACGTGAAACCGACGCAAAAAAATCCTATAAATACAAAAAACCCCGAAAAGAAACCTAGATCGGGAGTTCCACCGCTGCAGGCCTCTGTAGCCATGAAAAACCAATTGGGAGCCCGTTCTGGCACCTTTCCGGAGTGGGAAGCCATCATCGGTGGCCATCTTCATCATCCCGGTGGTCTCCATGACGAGGAGGGAGTAGTTCACCCTAGGGGCTGAGGGTATGTACCAATAACTATGTGTTTGATCTCTATCTCTCTTGTTCTTGATTTGGCATGATCTTGATGTACCGTGAGCTTTGTTATTATAGTTGGATTATATGGTGTCTTTCCCCCTCTACCTTCCTGTGATGAATTGAGTCTTGCTCTTTGCAGTTTCGTTGTGTTGGATTGCGTATTGGATTTGAGAACACTTGATGTATCTCTTGCGAGGGAATATCTATGGTGACAATGGGATGTTCCATTGATTCACTTGATGTATGTTTTGGCACTCAACTCGCGGATTCCCAAGGTGACATTAGGGTAATCTATGCATAGGGGTTGATGCACGTTTACGTCCTACGTTCTCCGATAGAAACTTTGGAGTGATTCTTTGTTGCACGTTGGGGGATTGTTATATGATCCAATTATGTTATTATTGTTGAGAGAACTTGCACTAGTGAAAGCATGAACCCTATGCCTTGTTTTCAAGCATTGCAATACCATTTTTGCTCACTTTTGTTACTAGTTACCTTGCTGTTTTATATTTTCAGATTACAAAAACCTATATCTACTATCCATATTACACTTGTATCACCATCTCTTCGCCGAACTAGTGCACCTATACAATTTAATATTGTATTGGGTGTGTTGGGGACACAAGAGACTCTTTGTCATTTGGTTGCACAGTTGTTTGAGAGAGACCATCCTCATCCTATGCCTCCCATGGATCATCCACTTGAGGGAAATTTGCTACTGTCCTACAGAACTCTGCGCTTGGAGGCCCAACACGAGTCTACGAGAATAAGGTTGCGTAGTAGACATCAAGCTCTTTTCTGGCACTGTTGCCGGGGAGGCTAGGTAAGCGGCACTCACATCCCCTCAACGAAGCTCTTTTCTGGCGCCATTGCCGGGGAGGTTAGTGCTTGAAGGTATATCTTTAGATCTTGCAACTGAATCTTTTAGTTTCTTGTTTTATCACTAGTTTAGTCTATAAAAGAAAACTACAAAAAAATGGAATTGAGGTTGCCTCATATGCTTCATCTTTTTAATGTTTTTCGTGAAAATGATGGAAAGGAAAATTGTGCTCAAGTGTTAGAGGAAGAAGTCAAGAAAATGTTTGGCACTAAATATTTGAATCATGATCATGATTGCAATGTTGTTAGTATGAATTATTTAAATATCCATAATGCTAATGATATGCAAAGCCACAAGCTTGGGGATTCTATGTTGATGTAGATGATGTTTTTTGTCCCCCAAGTTTTGAGGAGCAAATTTATTATGATGATAGCATACCTCCTATTTATGATGATTATATTGATGAAAGTGGGTTTGGAAGAGTGTCAACTCTAGGTACTAATGATCCCACTATTTTGGAGGGTGTTGAATCTTATTGTAATATTGATAAAAGTGGATTTGGAGAGGTCATGGCTTTATTTAGTGATGAATCCACTACTTCGGAAGAGGTTTCAGTTGATTATGAGAACAAAGCTATATATGATGATTATTTTTATGACATGTATGCTATAAAGAATAATTATAACCATGAAACTCGTCGTCATGATTTTGATTTTCAATCCCATGATAGTTATTTTGTTGAGTTTGCTCCCACTATTAAGAATGAGAATTTTTTTGCTTATGTGGAGAGTAGTAAAATTTCTATGATTGTGCATCATAAAAATAATGATTTATGTGATGGTTATATTGTTGAATTCATTCATCATGCTACTAAATATTATTATGATAGAGGAACATATGCTTCTGCATATTGCAATAATATCGAGTTTCCTCCCTATGTGTTGAAAATCTTGAAGTTATGCTTGTTTTGCCTTCCTATGCTAGTTGATTCTTGCTCCCATAAATTGTTTTCTCACAAAATCCCTATTCATAGTAAGTGGGTTAGACTTACATGTGCTTGTCATATGCTTCATGATGCACCCATTATGTTTCAATTCTTATCTTTTATGTGAGCATCATTAAAATAATCATGCCTAGCTAGAAAGGCATTAGAGAAAAGCGCTTGTTGGGAGACAACCCAATATTTACCCCTACTTTTTGTGTTTGTTCACATGATTAGGCTACTATAGTAATCATGTTTTATAGCTTTTGTTTCAATAAAGTGCCAAGTAAAGTCTTTGGGATAGTGTGGATGATAGTTGATTTGATTCTGTGAGAAAACAGAAACTTTTGCGCCCAGTAACAGATTTGATCTGGTATGCTGGAACGCGATAAATTCTTGAATTTTTACAGTTTATTGTTATACAAATTGTCTACATTGTCCTAATTTTTCAGAATTGTTGGAGTAGCAGAAGTATGGTTGTTGTTCAGATCATTATAGACTGTTCTGTTCTTGACAGATTCCGTTTTCAATGCATAGTTTGCTTGTTTTAGTGTTTCCGTAGCTTATATTAAGTGATATAAATTGTGGAAATTATAAGGTACAATAGGCATTGTGTGAGAACAATTATGAATCTTTTCTTTGACAGTACCCAAGTGAATGATTTGTATTTATCATGCTAACCCATCTCACGAAGTTCCGTTAAGTTTTGTGTGATTGAAGTTTTCAAGTTTTGGGTGAGATATCGAAACGAGGAGAATAAGGGGTGGCAAGAAACTAAGCTTGGGGATGCCCAAGGCACCCGAAGGTAATATTCAAGGAATACTTAAGCAACTAAGCTTGGGGATGCCCCGGAAGGCATCCCCTATTTCGTCTCCAACATTATTGGTAACCTTACTTGGAGCTATATTTTTATTCGTCACATGATATGAGTTTAGCTTGGAGCGTCATTTTATTTCATTAGTATTTCCTTGCTGTTATTTATAATAATGTTTTGTATCTTTTAGTTCAATAAAAAGGTCAAGTATAGCCTTTACCATGCTTATTTTGCAAGTCTATATGTTGCTGTTTTGAAAACAGAAATTTTTCTATCATTGTCTGAATTCTACTGGAAAGTCAGAACATGATAAAATCTTGAATTTTTTACACAATGAGTAACAACAATTTTCCTACAGTTTGGTAATTTTTCAGAATTTTTGGAGTTAGAGAAGTATGACCCCTCTTGCATTCTTTACATACTGTTCTGTTTAGACAGATTACTTTTATGTTTGCATATGTTTCCTGGTTTAATGATTCTATTTGAAGATAGGAGTATTAAATATGTAGAGGCATTTAGTATGCAATTTCAAGTTATAATTTTAGTGATTTTCTACAGTAGAGATTGATAAGGTATAGCATGGATTTATACTAACTTATCTCATGAGTTCTTGTTGAGTTTTGTGTGGATGAAGTTTTTAAGATTTAGGGTAACCGCGATATGAAAGGAATTAAGGAGACACAAAATCTCAAGCTTGGGGATGCCCAAGGCATCTCTAGTTAATATTCTAAGAAGTCTCAAGCATCTAAGCTTGGGTATGCCTCGGTTGGCATCCCACCTTTCTTCCTCAACAACTATCAGTCAGTTTTAGTTGAACCTAAGTTTTTGCTTCTTCACATGATATGTGCTATCCTTGCAGTGTCATTTCATTTTATTTTGCTTGTTGTTTGAATAATATCCCAAGATCTGAAATTATTAATGTTAGAGAGTCTTCACATAGTTACATAATTATTCGACTACTCATCGATCTTCACTTATATCTTTTGGAGTAGTTTATCGTTTGCTATAATGCTTCACTTATATCTTTTTAGAGCACGGCGGTGGTTTTATTTTAAAGAAATTGTTGAACTCTCATGTTTCACCTCTATTATTTTGAGAGTCTTAAACAACATGGTAATTTGCTTTGGTTCTGAATTTACTCCTAATATGATAGGCATCCAAGAGGGATATAATAAAAACTTTCATATAAAGTGCATTGAATACTATGAGAAGTTTGATTCTTTATGATTGTTTTGAGATATGAGGATGGTGATCTTAGAGTCATGCTAGTGAGTAATTGTGGATTTTAGAAATGCTTGTGGTGAAGTTTGTGATTCACATAGCATGCACGTATGGTGAACCGTTATGTAACGAAGTTGCAGCATGATTTATTTATTGATTGTCTTCCTTATGAGTGGCGGTCGGGGACGAGCGATGGTCTTTTCCTACCAATCTATCCCCATAGGAGCATGCGTGTAGTCCTTGTTTTTATAACTAATAGATTTTTGCAATAAGTATGTGAATTCTTATGACTAATGTTGAGTCCATGGATTATACGCACTCTCACCCTTCCACCATTGCTAGGCTCTCTAGTACCGCGCAACATTCGCCGGTGCCATACACCCACCATATACCTTCCTCAAAACAGCCACCATACCTACCTATTATGTCATCTCCATAGCCATTCCGAGATATATTTTCATGCAGCTTTCCACCATTCCATTTACTATGACACGTTCCATCATTGCCATATTGCTTTGCATGATCATGTAGTTGACATAGTATTTGTGGCAAAGCCACCGTTCATAATTCTTTTATACATGTCACTCTTGATTCATTGCACATCCTGGTACACCACCGGAGGCATTCATATAGAGTCATATTTTGTTCTAGTATCGAGTTCTAATTTTTTAGTTGTAAGTAAATAAAAGTGTGATGATCTTCATTAATAGAGCATTGTCCCATGTGAGGAAATAAAAAGAGAGAAAAGGCCAAAAAAAGAAGGCCCAAAAAAGAAGAAGAAAATGAGATAAAAAGAGAGAAGGGGCAATGTTACTATCCTTTTTCCACACTTGTGCTTCAACGTAGCACCATGATATTCATGATAAGAGAGTATCCTAGGTTGTCACTTTCATATACTAGTGGGAATTTTTCATTATAGAACTTGGCTTGTATATTCCAACGATGGGTTTCCTCAAATTACCCTAGGTCTTCATGAGCAAGCAAGTTGGATGCACACCCACTTAGTTTTCTTTTTGAGCTTTCATAAACTTATAGCTCTAGTGCATCCGTTGCATCGCAATCCCTACTCACTCACATTGATATCTATTGATGGGCATCTCCATAGCATGTTGATACGCCTAGTTGATGTGAGACTATCTCCCTCCTTTTGTCTTCTTTACAACCACCATATTCTATTCCCCCTATAGTGCTATGTCCATGGCTGATGCTCATGTATTGCATGAAAGTTGAAAAGGTTTGAGAACATCAAAAGTATGAAACAATTGATTGGCTTGTCCTCAGGGTGGTGATTTTGAATATTTTGTGTGATGAAGATGGAGCATAGCTAGAATATATAATTTTGTAGGGATAAGCTTTCTTTGGCCATGCTATTTTGAGAAGACATAATTGCCTTGTTAGTATGCTTGAATTATTATTGTTTTTATGTCAATATTAAACTTTTGTTTTGAATATTATGGATCTGAATATTCTTGCCACGATAGAGAAGATTACATTGATAAATATGTTAGGTAGCATTTCACATCAAAAATTCTGTTTTTATCATTTACCTACTCGAGGATGAGCAGGAATTAAGCTTGGGGAATCTTGATATGTCTCCAAAGTATCTATAATTTTTGATTGTTCCATGCTATTATATTACCCATCTTGGATGTTTTATTTGCATTTATATGCTATTTTATATAATTTTTTAGACTAACCTATTAACCTAGAGCCCAGTGCCAGTTCCTGTTTTTTCCTTGTTTTTGAGTTTCACGGAAAAGGAATATCAAACGGAGTCCATATGACTTAAAAATTTACGGTGATTTTTTATGGACCAGAAGAAGCCCCTGAAGCAAAAGAGTTATGCCAGAAGAGTCCCGAGCCAACCACAAGGGTGGAGGGCGCGCCCTACCCCCGGGAGGGTGCTCCACCCTTGTCGTTGACTCATGGACCCCCCCCCTGACGTGAAACCGACGCCAAAAATTCCTATAAATACAGAAACCCCCCAAAAGAAACCTAGATCTGGAGTTCCACCGCCGCAAGCCTCTGTACCCATGAAAAACCAATCGGGAGCCCGTTCCGGCACCTTACCGGAGGGGGAAACCATCACCGGTGGCCATCTTAATCATCCCGGCGGTCTCCATGACGAGGAGGGAGTAGTTCACCCTCGGGGTTGAGGGTCTGTACCAGTAGCTATGTGTTTGATCTCTCTCTCTCTCTCTCTCATGTTCTTGATTTGGCACGATCTTGATGTACCGCGAGCTTTGTTATTATAGTTGGATTATATGGTGTCCTTCCCCCTCTACCTTCTTGTGATGAATTGAGTCTTGCTCTTTGCGGTTTCATTATGTTGGATTGAGTATTGGATTTGAGAACACTTGATGTATGTCTTGCGATGGAATATCTGTGGTGACAATGGGATGTTCTATTGATTCACTTGATGTATGTTTTGGCACTCAACTCGCAAATTCCCGAGGTGACATTGGGGTAATCTATGCATAGGGGTTGATGCACATTTTCATCCTACATTCCCCGTTAGAAACTTTGGAGTGATTCTTTGTTGCACGTTGATGGATTGTTATATGATTTAGTTATGTTATCATTGTTGAGAGAACTTGCACTAGTGAAATTATGAACTCTAGGACATGTTTTCAAGCATTGCAATACCGTTTTCGCTTAGTTTTGTTACTAATTACCTTGCTGTTTTATATTTTCAGATTACAAAAACCTATATCTACTATCCATATTACACTTGTATCACCATCTCTTCGCCGAACTAGTGCACCTATACAATTTAACATTGTATTGGGTGTGTTGGGGACACAAGAGACTCTTTGTCATTTGGTTGCACAGTTGTTTGAGAGAGACCATCCTCATCCTATGCCTCCCATGGATCATCCACTTGAGGGAAATTTGCTACTGTCCTACAGAACTCTGCGCTTGGAGGCCCAACACGAGTCTACGAGAATAAGGTTGCGTAGTAGACATCAAGCTTTGGGGATTCCCAAGGTGACATTAGGGTAATCTATGCATAGGGGTTGATGCACGTTTACGTCCTACGTTCTCCGATAGAAACTTTGGAGTGATTCTTTGTTGCACGTTGGGGGATTGTTATATGATCCAATTATGTTATTATTGTTGAGAGAACTTGCACTAGTGAAAGCATGAACCCTATGCCTTGTTTTCAAGCATTGCAATACCATTTTTGCTCACTTTTGTTACTAGTTACCTTGCTGTTTTATATTTTCAGATTACAAAAACCTGTATCTACTATCCATATTACACTTGTATCACCATATCTTCGCCGAACTAGTGCACCTATACAATTTACCATTGTATTGGATATGTTGGGGACACAAGAGAATCTTTGTTATTTGGTTGTAGGGTTGTTTGAGAGAGACCATCTTCATCCTACGCCTCCCACGGATTGATAAACCTTAGGTCACCCACTTGAGGGAAATTTGCTACTGTCCATAAAAACTCTGCGCTTGGAGGCCCAACATGAGTCTACAAGAAGAAGGTTGCGTAGTAGACATCAGTGAAAAATGGGAGCAACCCAACTTCACGAAAGCTGTCTAGGGCTTCTTCAAGGCATGGTAGCCCAGCAATGGCATCGCAGTCAAGATGCTTGTGAGAAAAAATCATGTCTTGATTATAGAGAATGCAGGAATAATAGCTCCTTTGCTGGTGGCTCCAGAACCTGTCAGATGAGATCTTTGGCTTCTTGAAGGGGTTCTTGGCCTTGTCGAAGAAAGTGTTGTGCTCTCTGAAGCTTAGCATACCGAAGGAGCCTCGCGTAGTGGCAGGACTTGGAAGCCTTGCTAGCCTGGGCTTTGGCTTCTCAGTTTGAGGACGTTGCTCCACGTGGTAGTCATATTGGGGACTGGGAGCAGTGGGTGGTATCAAGATATGCCACCAAACAGTAATGTCCTCACCACAATTGTACGCACGTTCCATGGTGTGAGGTATAGGGGGAGGAACAACCACATCTGAGGTGGATGGATGCGCATTGTCTTTCATGGCAGCAATGATTTTTGGCTGCACATTATCTTCAGCCAGGACAATGTCATTGGCTTCATTAGTGATGGTGGTGGCAGCCACATTTGCCTCAACTTTAGTGGCTTCATGGACTAGGGGATCTGGCACAATCACTTATTCTTCTTCAACAACGGGATAATGGTAGAGAGAATAACTTCAAGGTCTTCTTCTTTTTCTTCATCGGCTGATGCAGCCCGAATATCTTCAACCACTTTGGCTTCAGATTCTTGAGCAGTCACTGAAGGGATGGCTTCAGGAAACACTTGACGTGCTACTGAGATTGTGTTTTGCACATCCTCTTCAGGAATGCTGGACATGGAGACCGTGGGCCTAGGTCCTCTACGAAGCCTTCAGAAAGAGGGCGACACCTGTGGTGAAGGAGTGGTCTTCTCCATGTCTTCGGGTGTAGCTTGCGGGGTCTCAAGCACCAGAGTGGTGACATGAGTGGGTGGAGAGCGGGGAATAACTTTGTGCAATGGGGAGTTGGGGTGTTTCTCATCTCAGAATGCATCTTGTGTGATTGGCGTCGTGGGACCGCCAATGCTTATCAGTTCACTTCTCGTAGGAGCAGGCGATGATACCGGGTTGCGCTGGATCTGAGGAAGGACTTCATCATCTTCAACATTGTCATCATGACCAATGTCTTCGGCTGTGGTGGAGTCAGAAGCTAGAATATCTTCAGACTCATGAGCCTCTATGGAAGTAGGCTCATGCACAATGAGACGGCGCTTGCGATTGGAGGAAGCTGGCAGTGTAACCGAGATAGGCTCAATGAGCAATGGTTCTTGGGGAGCAACACGTTCTTTGTAGGAAGACTTTGAAGACTTTGTTTTCAGCTTCTTCTTGGAGGGAGCAACATCAGAAGTATCATGGTGCTTCCTCTTCTTGGCTTCGGCCTCGGCCAACTTAGTTTTCTTCTGCTCAGAAGCTGCTGAAGGGACCTTTGGCTTCGAGCCAGTCATTCTAGCGGGGAAGACAATGCTTGGTCTTTCCTGCCTTGGGGCTTCGGGTTCGGCTTCAGCAGGCTTCTTCTTCTTCTTGGTAGCCAGCTTGGGATCAATGCCTGGACGCCCAAGAGCCTTTCTCTTCACAGCCTCATTGTGAGCCTGGACGCACTTTTCAGCATAGTACTTCATGCAATCACGAGAGCCTTTGGCTTCATCACGTTTCTGCTGGAACTGAGCCTTGAGGTCAATCATCATTTGCTTGAAGTTCTGAACATCAACGACACCGAGATTTTCCATATGCTTCTTGAACTGGGCCTTCTCATAGTCAATTTTGTTTTTCAGCTCAACAATCTTCTGAGCTATATCGAGTTCCTTGGCTATGCAGCCCTGAAATGTGACACTGATGTTAATGAGCAGCTGCAGATCATCAATGTTGAGTGAGGTGTCCTCAAACCACTCATCAATGAAGTTTTCTTATAAACTTGACAGTAGAGGGAAAACCCCTACTGTATTTTCATATATCTATATAAATGGGGTGTTTACATAGACATATCAATGAAGTTGTTGAGAATGTCAGCATCAAAAAGAAGCAAATCCTTGAAGATTTCAGCCTCTTGCTTGCTCTTGATAAGCATTTCCAGAGCATCATCAACAATATCTTCATCACTCGAGAGATCTATAGTATTCTCTTCATTTCGCAGGATGCAAGCTGGAGTGAGGTCATGCCCAGAAATCTTCTTGGGCTTCTTAGACTTCCTAGAGATGTGATATTGATCTTCAGACTGCACACTAGATTCAGGAGGTGCAGATTTCAATGGCTTCACTCTTGAAGATTTTGGAGCTGCATAAGATTTTGAAGCCTTAGTCCTCTTCTTTGGCTTCGGAGGCTCAGGATCATCCTCATGCTCCTCTTCGGCAGCAGCCTCTTCGACAGTGGCCCTTTGTGCAGCAATGTGAGAAGAAGCCCATCAAGGTTGTTGAAGGGGCCAATGATATTCTGATTGGCTTCTCGACTGCCATCTAGCCTTGGAGCTACTGGACCAGGGTTGAAGTCAATCCCCAGGTCCTTCTTGTTCTACACAGCAGAAGCCCTTGCAAACTGAATATTTTGCTCAAACAATTCATCTTCACGACATCATCGAAGCCTGGATGGGTCAGCATCTTCAGGTTGTGGTCCTCTGACCGTGCAAGGATAGAAGCCCCTTGTAATGGCTTCAGCCTTCGTCTTGGGGTACAGCTTCCTGTACACAATATCGGCCCATGGTGGATTCACAACATTCTTCTTCGCGTACTCTGGTGTAACAAAATGGTACTGAAACCATTGCTCTGCACAATATCTTCGAATCCATAGGACTCGAGTTTTGCGTTCACCATATGTTTCCTCTGGGTCAGACTTGTATTGCTCATAGATTTCTGGGGGGCAGGTCCAAAGCAGTATTGTCCCGGCGCTGCCTGCCACCCTTCTTTGTAGATTTCCGCCAACCATTGGATTCAAAATGAAAGGCTGCACAACTATGTTTGGCATCAGTCTACTTGTCAGACAAGAGCTTGCTTCTGGAGATTCAATGTGATGCTGTAAGAACTCTCCAAACAAATGCAGACTATGAGAACCAAGGGATTCTCCCACAGACATGTACCTGTGACATCACTAGAGATGCGAGGGAAGGGGAAGAGGTCATATGCATTCTCAGAAGATTTTGAAGATAAATCAGTTTGTAGACATTGACCACATAGTGCGAAGACATTCGTTTATCGATGTGAGTTGGTGCCAGATTTGTATGAATCCATGAATAAGTAAAAGTGAGGAATCTAACTAGTTGTGATACATAAGTGAACATGCTTGCCAGTTATGAGATGGAGATACTAAAAGATATAGATTTGGAAGTGTAGAAACACCTTTTGGAAGCTGTGGACAATTCAACGGATCAAATAAATGGTAAAAAGTGAGTCTTATTTACCGCACGACGAACTGCTAGACATGGCGGAAGGAGGCCAAGCAGTCCAATCTCCCGCGCCCTAACTTGGCGGTGGAAGACACCTACGGTGGCGGCGGAGAAGACGATATCCGCGGCTGGCATGAAGATGGCGTCGGAGAGGTTGCGGCAACGAAGTGCTTCGTCTTTGGCATCGACCGATGCTAGCGGTTGCACAAGGGTTTGAGCGAGATGATGAGTGATAACCCACAAGTATAGGGGATCACAACAGTTTTCGAGGATAGAGTATTCAACCCAAATTTGTTGATTTGACACAAGGGGAGCCAAAGAATATTCTCAAGTATTAACAGTTGAGTTTTCAATTCAACTGCACCTGAAAAACTTAATATCTGCAGCAAAGTATTTAGTAGGAAAGTAATATGGAAGTAACGGTAATGGTGGCAAAGGTAATAGTAATAGTTTTTGTAGTAATTGTAACAGTGGCAACAAAAAAGTAACTAAGCAAAGATCAATATGTGAAAAGCTATTGGATCAGTGATGGATAATTATGTCAGATGTGATTCCTCATGCAACAGTTATAACATAGGGTGACACAAAACTAGCTCCTGTTCATCAATGTAATGTAGGCATGTATTCCGAATATAGCCATACGTGCTTATGGAAAAGAACTTGCATGACATGTTTTGTCCTACCCTCCCGTGGCAGCGGGGTCCTATTGGAAACTAAGGGATATTAAGGCCTCCTTTTAATAGAGTACCGAAACGAAGAATTAACACTTAGTGAATACATGAACTCCTCAAACTATGGTCATCACCGGGAGTGGTCCCGATTCTTGTTACTTCGGGATTACCGGATCATAACACATAGTAGGTGACAATTCACTTGCAAAATAGGATCAAGAACTCACATATATTCATGGAAACATAATAGGTTCAGATCTGAAATCATGGCACTCGGGCCCTAGTGACAAGCATTAAGCATAGCAAAGTAATAGCAACATTAATCTCAGAACATAATGGATACTAGGGATCAAACCCTAACAAAACTAACTTGATTACATGATAAATCTCATCCAGCCCATCACCGTCTAGCAAGACTACGATGGAATTACTCACGCGTGGCGGTGAGCATCATGAAATTGGTGATGGAGGAAGGTTGATGATGACGATGGCGACGGATTCCCCTCTCCAGAGCCCCGAACGGACTCCAGATCAGCCCTCCCGAGAGAGATTAGGGCTTGGCGGTAGCTCTGTATCGTAAAACACGATGAATCCTTCTCTCTGATTTTTTTCTCCCCGAACATGAATACATAGAGTTGGAGTTGACGTCGGTGGAGTCACGGGGGCCCATGAGACAGGGGGCGCGCCCCCCACCCTTGTGGACAGGGTGTGGGCCCCTGGCGTAGATTCTTTTGCCAATATTTTTTATAAATTCCAAAAATATTCTCCGTGAAGTTTCAGGTCATTCTGAGAACTTTTATTTCTACACAAAAATAACACCATGGGAATTCTGCTGAAAACAACATCAGTCCGGGTTAGTTCCATTCAAATCATGCAAGTTAGAGTCCAAAACAAGGTCAAAAGTGTATGGAAAAGTAGATACGATGGAGACGTATCAACTCCCCCAAGCTTAAACATTTGCTTGTCCTCAAGCAATTCAGTTGACAAACTGAAAGTGATAAAGAAAAACTTTTACAAACTCTTTTTGATCTTGTTGTTGTAAATATGTAAAGCCAGCATTCAAGTTTTCAGCAAAGATTATGAACTAACCATATTCACCATAACACTTAGGTCTCATGTTTACTCATATTAATAGCATAATCAACTAGCAAGCAGTAATAATAAATCTCGGATGACAACACTTTCTCAAAACAATCATAATATGGTATAACAAGATGGTATCTCGCTAGCCCTTTATGAGATCACAAAACATAAATGCATAGCACCTTTGAAGTTCAAGGATTGACTAAACATTATAATTCATGGTAAAGAGATCCAATCACAGTCATACTCAATGTAAACTAATGGTAATGCATGCAAATGACAGCAGTGCTCTCCAACTGGTGCTTTTTAATAAGACGATGATGACTCAACATAAAAGTAAATAGATAGGCCCTTCTCAGAGGGAAACAGAGATTTGTACAGGTGCCAGAGCTCGAGTTTTGAAATAGAGATAAATAATATTTTGAGTGGTATACTTTCATTGTCAACATAACAATCGAGAGATATCGATATCTTCCATGCTACACACATTATAGGCGGTTCCCAAATAGAATGGTAAAGTTTATACTCCCCCACCACCAACAAACATCAATGCATGGCTTGTCCGAAACAACGGGTGCCTCCAACTAACAACAATCTTGGGGGAGTTTTGTTTGCAATTATTTTAATTTAAGCATGGGACTGGGCATCCCGGTTACCAGCCATTTTCTCGTGAATGAGGATCGTAGTCCACTCCTCGTGAGAATAACCCACCTAGCATGGAAGATATAGACAACCCTAGTTGGTACATTAGCTATTCGAGCATACAAAGTAGAATTTCATTTGAATGTTTAGAGGTTGGCACATACAAATTTACTTGGAACGGCAGGTAGATACCGCATATAGGAAGCTATGCTGGACTCATGTGGAATAACTTTTGGGGTTTATGGAAGTGGATGCACAAGCAGTATTCCCGCTTAGTACAAGTGAAGGCTAGAAAAAGACTGGGAAGCGACCAACTAGAGAGCGACAACAGTCATGAAAATGCATTAAAATTAATCAACACTGAGTGCAAGCATGGGTAGGATATAATTCACCATGAACATCAATATCGTGGAGGCTATGTTGATTTTGCTTCAACTACATACGTGAACATGTGCCAAGTCAAGCCACTCGAATCGTTCAAAGGAGGATACCACCCTATCATACCACATCACAACCATTTTAATAGCATGTTGGCACGCAAGGTAAACCATTATAAACTCCTAGCTAATTAAGCATGGCATGAGCAACTATAATCTAGTTGTCATTGCAAACATGTTTCATTGATAATAGGCTGAATCAGGAACGATGAACTAATCATATTTACAAAAACAAGATACATCGAGTTCATACCAGCTTCTCTCATCTCAATCAGTCCATCATATATCGTCATTATTGCCTTTCACTTGCACAACAGAACGATGTGGATAATAATAATAGTGCATGTGCATTGGACTAAGCTGGAATCTGCAAGCATTTAATACACAGGAGAAGACAAGGTAATATGGGCCCTTGGTTAAATCGACAATAATGCATATGAGAGCCACTCAACATTTTCATCATGGTCTTCTCCTCTCGACCCCCAAAGAAAAGAAATAGAACTATTTACACGGGAAAGCTCCCAACAAGGAAAAGAAGAACGAGAAATATTTTTGGGTTTTCTTTTAGTTATTACTACTACAGGCATGGAAAGTAAACTAGCTAAAAGCTATAACTAATTTTTTTGTTTTTTCTTAAGGTTTTTCAAACACACAAGAAGAATGATGGAAAAGAAAATAAACTAGCATGGATAGTACAATGAAAAAGTATGAGCACCGAAAACTGGCATGAGTGTGTGAACATGAATGTAATGTCGGTGAGAAATACATACTCCCCCAAGCTTAGGCTTTTGGCCTAAGTTGGTCTATGGCCACGGCTGGCCTGGTGGATATACAAAGTTGTAGCTAGGGACGTACTGAGATGCAGCAACTACTGCCTGACGTGCTGCAGCTTGGAGGCGAGCTGCCTCCGTCCTCCTCTCATACTCGTTTGCCTCCTCCCTGGTTATAACATGTCTCCTTTTTGCCTGAAAGTCAAAGAAAGTAGGAGCAGGGAGGGCGATATGGACGGTGCGCCGTCTGTCAAAGATTAGACTGGAGGAATTGTTCATTCCTCTCAACAAACTGATGGCGAACCATGGCATTATAATCTAGGTAAGCAAGAGGCAACTCAATCTCATTTCCATCTATGGGTATATCAAGATAGTTAGCTACACGAGTTGCCTAAATTTCACCAAACAAATATACACTTATACTGTTGTGATGCAACCTACGTGCAACAATAGCCCCCAAGTTATATTGTTTATCACCTAATACCGCACTCTTGAGGAAACTAAGATCTGGAACGCACATGTGACCAGCCTCATCTTTACCGTTAATGCATCTACCAATGAAGAGAGCAAAATAATGTATGTAAGGGAAATGAATGCTCCCTATGGTAGCTTGTGTGATTTCTCTAGATTCCCCCACAGTAATACTAGCAAGAAAGTCTTTATATTCAGATTTGCGAGGTTCACTAACATTGCCCCACTGCGGGAGTTTACAAGCAATATTAAAATCTTCTAGGTCCATGGTACATGATTTATCATAAAGATCAAATAAAACAGTGTGAGAATTGTGCGAGGATGTAAATTTAAACCTTCTCACAAAGGAATCAGTTAGATAGCGATATTGCCGGCACTTACCTAACACGAAGCTCTCAAGATCAGCATTACGCACATACGCGTCAAATTCTTCCTTGATGCCTGCCTGGACCATAAACTCCTCTGACGGCCATTCACAAGGCCGCACTTGAGCTTCCCTTGGTAGTTCATTGTCCGGTTCACGTATCGCGAGCCTTGGGCCTTGCTTCCTTGAGGAACGACCTTGGTACATTTTCCTAAACATATTTCTTCCTCTGAAAAATTTCTGAAATTTTTAGTGACTCTAAATAAAATTGAACCAAACTCAACAAGATTAATAGCAACTACTCCCACAAGTGCCTAGAGGCCATATCATGCATTAAAACTACTTTTGACCACATAAATTTGACATGCAAGCTCAAGAACAGGGTCACCTAAGCAGCAAAAATTTGCAACAAAGAAAGCACTAGAACAAAAACTAATTGGACCATTGGAGGAGTCACATGCCGAAGAACAATCCGCCAAAGCAGTTTTGTGAATGGAGCTTTGAGCTAGGAGATCGAAAATGGCAGCAAGATGAGCTAGAACTCAGGTTTGAGCCATGGAATGATTTTTCTAGAGGAAGACGAAGTGTGTGGGTGCAGGAATAAGTGGAGGGGGCCCACGTGGGGTCCACGAGGCAGGGGGCGCGCCCTGGACCCTCATGGCCAGGTGGTGTGTCCCCCAAGTGTGTTCTCAGTGCCAATAATTCTTAAATATTCTACAAAAAATCATCTAAAATTTCATTGGAGAACTTTTATTTTTGGGGTATTTTTTATTGCAAGGATAATTCAGAAAACATACAGAAAATACTATTTTTGCTTTATTTAATCTAAATAACAGAAAGTAAAAAGCGGGTATAGAGAGTTGTGCTTTCTAACTTCATCCATCTCATGCTCATCAATAGGAATCCAGTAACAAGGTTGATCAAGTCTTGTTAACAAACTCTTTCCAAATAACATGAAACCGGAGAATTTTCGAATAACACTAAGTTACCTCAACGGGGATATGCATGTCCCCAACAATAAGAATATCATATTTTTTTCTGGACAGTAGGAAGAGGGAATTCAAAACCACCAATAGTAATCGTTGAAATTTTTCCAATAGAATTGATATTGTTGACTTGAGGTTGTTTCCTCGGAAAGTGTACCATATGCTCATTACCATTAACATGAGAAGTGACATTGCCTTTGTTACAATCAATAACATCCCCTGCAGTATTCAAAAAGGGCCTACCAAGGATAATCGACGTACTATCATCCTCGGGAATATCAAGAATAACAAAATCCGTTAGAATAGTAACGTTTGCAACCACAACTGGCACATCCTCACAAATACCGACAGGTATAGCAGTTGATTTATCAGCCATTTGCAAAGATATTTCAGTAGGTGTCAACTTATTCAAATCAAGTCTACGATATAAAGAGAGAGGCATAACACTAACACCGGCTCCAAGATCACATAAAGTAGTTTTAACATAGTTTCTTTTAATGGAGCATGGTATAGTTGGTACTCCTCGATCTCCTAGTTTCTTTGGTATTCCACCCTTAGAAGTATAATTAGCAAGCATGGTGGAAATTTCAACTTCCGGTATCTTTCTTTTATTAGTAACAATATATTGCATGTACTTAGCATAACGATTCATTTTAAGCATATCAGTCAAACGCATACGCAAAAAGATAGGTCTAATCATTTCAGCAAAGCGCTCAAAATCCTCATCATCCTTTTTCTTGGATGGTTTAGGAGGAAAAGGCATGTGTTTTTGAACCCATGGTTCTCTTTCTTTACTGTGCTTCCTAGCAATGAAGTCTCTCTTATCATAATGTTGATTCTTTGATTGTGGGTTATCAAGATCAACAGCAGGTTCAATCTCTATGTCATTGTTATTGCTAGGTTGAGCATCAACATGAACATCATCATTAACATTATCACTAGGTTCATGTTCATTACCAGATTGTGTTTCAGCATCAAAAATAGAAATATCATTGAGATTCTCAGGTGTGTCAACAACAGGTTCACTAGAAGCATGCAAAGTCCTATCATTTTTCTTTTTCTTCTTCTTAGAAGAACTAGGTGCATCAACATTAGTTTTCTGAGAACCTTGCTCAATTCTCTTACGGTGGCCCTCAAGATACAAAGGTTCCTGAGTCATTTTACCACCTCTAGTCACAACTCTAGTAGCATTATAATTTTTCTTATTATTTAATTCATTGAGCAAATCATTTTGAGCTTTAAGCACTTGTTCTACTTGAGTGGCAACCATAGAATCATGTTTACTAATAAGTTTAAGCTCACCTTTAACTCTAGACATATAATCACTCAAGTGTTCAATCATATAAGCATTACGTTTCAATTGTCTACCAACATAAGCATTGAAGTTTTCTTGTTTAACAATAAAATTATCAAACTCATCCAAGCATTGGCTAGCAGACTTATTACGAGGAATATCACCTTCATCTAACCTATAGAGATAATTTACCTTTACTACCTGTGTCAGATTATCAAGACCATGTATTTCTTCAATAGGTGATAAATTCATAACATCTTCAGGTTCAATACCTTTTTATTTCATAGATTTATTTGCCTCTTGCATATCTTCATGACTGAGAAAAAGAATACCCCTTTTCTTTGGAGTTGGCTTAGGACTTGGTTCAGGAAGTGTCCAATCATTATCATTACTCAACATATTATTCAATAGCAATTCAGCTTGATCAACAGTTCTTTCCCTGAAAACACAACCAGCACAACTATCCAGGTGGTCTCTGGAAGTATCGGTTAGTCCATTATAAAAGATATCAAGTATTTCATTTTTTGAGAGGATGATCAGGCAAAGCATTAAGTAATCAGAGAAGCCTCCCCCAAGCTTGTGTGAGACTCTCTTCTTCAATTTGCGCAAAATTATATATTTCCCTTAAGGCAGCTTGTTTCTTATGAGCGGGGAATATTTAGCAGAGAAGTAATAAATCATATCCTGGGGACTACACACACAACCAGGAGCAAGAGAATTAAACCATGTTTTAGCATCACCCTTTAATGAGAACGGAAATAACTTAAGGATATAGTAGTAACAATTTTTTCCTCGTGAATGAATAGGGTGGCTATATCATTCAATTTAGTAAGATGTGCCACAACAGTTTCAGATTCATGGCCATAAAAAGGATCAGATTCAACCAAAGTAATTAACTCAGGATCGACAGAGAAATCATAATCCTTATCAGCAATACAAATAGGTGAAGTAGCAAAAGCAGGGTCATATTTCATTCTAGCATTCAAAGACTTTTCTTTCAGCTTAGCTAATAGTTTCTTAAGATCATACCTATCATTGCAAGCTAAAAAGTCTCTATCAGTTTCTTCATCCGTAACATAACCCTCAGGCACAATAGGCAATTCATATCTAGGGGGAGAATCTTCATCATCACTTTCATCAATATTATCAATTTCAATGATTTCATTCTCTCTAACCCTAGCAAGTTGTTCATCAAGAAATTCACCTAATGGCACAGTATTATCAAGCATAGAAGTAGTTTCATCATAAGTATCATGCAAAGCAGAAGTGGCATCATCAATAACATGCGACATATCAGAATAAATAGTAGGAGTAGGTGTTGCAAGTTTACTCAAAACAGAAGGTGAATCAAGTGCAGAGCTAGATGGCAGTTCCTTACCTCCCCTTGTAGTTGAGGGAAAAATCTTGGTTCTTTCATCTTTCAAGTTCCTCATAGTGATCAATAGATATAAATCCCAAGTGACTCAAATAATAGAGCTATGCTCCACAGCGCCAGAAAATAGTCTTGATAACCCACAAGTATAGGGGGTCGCAACAGTTTTCGAGGGTAGACTATTCAACCCAAATTTATTGATTCGACACAAGGGGAGCCAAAGAATATTCTCAAGTATTAACAATTGAGTTGTCAATTCAACCGCACCTGAAGGACTTAATATCTGCAGCAAAGTATTTAGTAGCAAAGTAATGTGGAAGTAACGGTAATGGCGGCAAAGGTAATAGTAATAGTTTTTGTAGTAATTGTAACAGTGGCGACGGAAAAGTAACTAAGCAAAGATCAATATGTGAAAAGCTCGTAGGCATTGGATTAGTGATGGATAATTATGTCGGATGCGATTCCTCATGCAACATTTATAACATAGGGTGACACAGAACTAGCTCCAGTTCATCAATGTAATGTAGGTATGTATTCCGAATATAGTCATACATGGTTATGGAAAAGAACTTGCATGACATCTTTTATCCTCCCTCCCATGGCAGCGGGGTCCTATTGGAAACTAAGGGATATTAAGGCCTCCTTTTAATAGAGTATCGGAATGAAGCATTAACACTTAGTGAATACATGAACTTCTCAAACTACGGTCATCACCGAGAGTGGTCCCAATTATTGTCACTTTGGGGTTACCAAATCATAACACATAGTAGGTGACTATTGACTTGCAAAATAGGACCATGAACTCACATATATTCATGGAAACATAATAGGTTCAGATCTGAAATCATGGCACTCGGGCCCTAGTGACAAGCATTAAGCATACCAAAGTAATGGCAACATCAATCTCAGAACATAATGGATACTAGGGATCAAACCCTAACAAAACTAACTCGATTAAATGATAAATCCCATCCAACGCATCACCGTTCAGCAAGCCTACGATGGAATTACTCATGCACGGCGGTGAGCATCATGCAATTGGTGATGGAGGAAGGTTGATGATGACGATCGCGACGGATTCCACTCTCCGAAGCCCCGAACGGACTCCAGATCTGCCCTCCCGGGAGAGATTAGGGCTTGGCGGTGGCTCCGTATCATAAAACGCGATGAATACTTCTATCTGATTTTTTTTCTCCCTGAACGTGAATATATAGAGTTGGAGTTGACGTCAGTGGAGCCTCAGGGGGGCCACGAGACAGGGGGCGCGCCCAGGGGGTGGGCGTGAAGGAAATATGCCCTAGAGGCAATAATAAAGTTATTGTTTATATTTCCTTATATCATGATAAATGTTTATTATTCATGCTAGAATTGTATTAACCGGAAAGTTAGTACATGTGTGAATACATAGACAAACAATATGACACTAGTATGCCTCTACTTGACTAGCTCGTTGAATCAATGATGGTTATGTTTCCTAACCATAGACATGAGTTGTCATTTGATTAATGAGATCACATCATTAGAGAATGATGTGATTGACTTGACCAATGATGTGATTGACTTGACCCATCCATTAGCTTAGCACAATGATCGTTTAGTTTATTGCTATTGCTTTATCCATAACTTATACATGTTCCTATGACTATGAGATCATGCAACTCCCGAATACCAGAGGAACACTTAGTGGGCTATCAAACATCACAACGTAACTGGGTGACTATAAAGATGCTCTACAGGTGTCTCCGATGGTGTTTGTTGAGTTGGCATAGATCGAGATTAGGATTTGTCACTCCGAGTATCGGAGAGGTATCTCTGGGCCCTCTCGTAATGCACATCACTATAAGCCTTGCAAGCAATGTGACAAATGAGTTAGTTGTGGGATGATGCATTACGGAACGAGTAAAGAGACTTGCCGTTAATGATATTGAACTAGGTATTGAGATACCTACGATCGAATCTTGGGCAAGTAACATACCGATGACAAAGGGAACAACGTATATCATTATGCGGTTTG
Source organism: Triticum urartu (assembly GCF_056163025.1). NCBI lineage: Eukaryota > Viridiplantae > Streptophyta > Magnoliopsida > Poales > Poaceae > Triticum > Triticum urartu. Next base: position 426,838,407 of record NC_141876.1, read on the forward strand.
AACGATAAAGATCTTCATAGAATATGTGGGAGCCAATATGAACATCTAGGTTCCGCTATAGGTTATTGACCGGAGACGTGTCTCGGTCATGTCTACATAGTTCTTGAACCCATAGGGTTCGCACGCTTAACATTCGGTGACGATCGGTATTATGAGTTTATGTGTTTTGATGTACCAAAGATAGTTCAGAGTCCCGGATGTGATCACGAACATGACGAGGAGTCTCGAAATGGTCGAGACATAAAGATTGATATATTGGATGACTATACTCGGACACCGAATGAGTTCCGGGGGTCACCGGATAATTATCGGAGTGTCGGGGGGTTATCGGAACCCCCGGGGGATCTAATGGGCCAACATGGGCCTTGTGTGAGAGAGAGAGGAAGAGGCCTTAGGGCTGGCCGCCTCCCCCCCCCCTTGAGGAGTCCGAATTGGACTAGGAGGGGGTAGCACCCCCACTTTCCCTCCCTCTCTCCCTCTCCTTCCTTTCCCCTTCCTCCTCCTAGTTGGACTAGGAAAGGGGGAGTCCTAGTCCTACTAGGAGGAGGACTCCTCCCCTCCTTGGCGCACCCCAAGGGCCGGCCGGCTTCCCCCTTGCTCCTTTATATACGAGGGCAGGGGCACCCTAGGACACACAAGTTGTTCATTGATCCCTTAGCCGTGTGCGGTGCCCCCCTCCACCATAATCCACCTTGGTCATATCATCGTAGTGCTTAGGCAAAGCCCTGCACCGGTAGCTTCATCATCACCATCATCATGCCGTCGTGCTGACGAAGATCTCCCTCGACACTCAGCTGGATCGAGAGTTTGTGGGACGTCACTGAGCCAAACATGTGCAGATCGTAGAGGTGCCGTACTTTCAGTATGAGGATCGGTCGGATCGTGAAGACGTATAACTACATCAACCGCGTTGTCATAACGCTTCCGCTTACGGTCTACGAGGGTACGTGGACAACACTCTTCCCCTCTCGTTGCTATGCATCACCATGATAGATCTTGCGTGTTCGTAGGATTTTTTTAAAATTATTGTGTTCCCCAACAGTAGTATCAGAGCCAGGTTTATGCGTAGATGTTATATGCACGAGTAGAACATAAAGGAGTTGTGGGCGTGTGTATATACATATTGCTTACCGTCACTAGTTGATTCTTGATTCAGCGGTATTGTTGGATGAAGCGGGCCAGACCTACATTACGCGTACGCTTACGCGAGACTGGTACTACCGATGTGCTTTGCACACAGGTGTCTGGTGGGTGTCAGTTTCTCCAACTTTAGTTGAATCAGATTGAATAGGATTCTTTCTGAAGATCAAAAAGCAATCACTATACTGCATTGTGGTTTTTGATGCGTAGGTAAGAACGGTTCTTGCTCAGCTCGTAGCAGCCACGTAAAACTTGCAACGACAAAGTAGAGGACGCCTAACTTGTTTTTGCAAGGCATGTTGTGATGTGATATGGTCAAGACATGATGCTAAATTTTATTGTATGAGATGATCATGTTTTTTAACACAGTTATCCGCAACTGGCAAGAGCCATATGGTTGTCGCTTTATTGTATGAAATGCAATCGCCATGTTATTGCTTTACTTTATCACTAAGCGGTAGCGATAGTCGTAGAAGCAATATTTGGCGAGAGGACAACGATGCTACGACGGAGATCAAGGTGTCAATCCGGTGACGATGGTGATCGTGACGGTGCTTTGGAGATGGATATAAAAGGCACAAGATGATGATCGCCATATCATATCACTTATATTGATTGCATGTGATGTTTATCCTTTATGCATCTTATTTTGCTTAGTTAGGTGGTAGCATTATAAGATGATCTCTCACTAAATTTCAAGGTATATGTGTTCTCCCTGAGTATGCACTGTTGCTACAGTTCGTCGTGCCGAGACACCACGTGATGATCGGGTGTGATAAGCTCTACGTTCACATACAACGGGTGCAAGCCAGTTTTGCACACGCAGAATACTCGGGTTTAACTTGACGAACCTAGCATATGCAGATATGGCCTCGGAACACTGAGACCAAAAGGTCGAGCGTAAATCATATAGTAGATATGATCAACATAGTGATGTTCACCATTGAAAACCACTCCATCTCACATGATGATCGGACATGTTTAGTTGATATGGATCACGTGATCATTTAGATGATTAGAGAGATGTCTAAGTGGAAGTTCTTAAGTAATTTGATTAATTGAACTTTAATTTATCATGAACTTAGTACCTGATAGTATTTTGCATGTCTATGTTGTTGTAGATAGATGGCCCGTGTTGTTGTTCCGTTGAATTTTAATGCGTTCCTGGAGAAAGCTAAGTTGAAAGATGATGGTAGCAACTACACGGACTGGGTCAGTAACTTGAGGATTATCCTCATTGCTGCACAGAAGAATTACGTCCTAGAAGCACTGCTAGGTGACAAACCCGCTGCAGCAGCAACGCAAGATGTTGTGAACACCTGGCAGAGCAAAGCTAATGACTACTCGATAGTTCAGTGTGCCATGCTTTACGGCTTAGAACCGGGACTTCAACGATGTTTTGAACATCATGGAGCATATGAGATGTTCCAGGAGTTGAAGTTAATATTTCAAGCAAATGCCCGGATTGAGAGATATGAAGTCTCCAATAAGTTCTACAGCTGCAAAATGGAGGAGAATAGTTCTGTCGGTGAACATATACTCAGAATGTCTGGGTACCACAACCACTTGACTCAGCTAGGATTTAATCTTCCTGATGATAGTGTCATTGACAGGGTTCTTCAATCACTGCCACAAAGCTACAAGAGCTTCGTGATGAAGTATAATATGCAAGGGATGGATAAGACAATTCCTGAGCTCTTTGCAATGCTAAAGGCTGCGGAGGTAGAAATCAAGAAGGAGCATCAAGTGTTGATGGTCAACAAGACCACCAGTTTCAAGAAAAAGGGTAAAGGGAAGAAGGGGAACTTCAAGAAGAACAGCAAGCTAGTTGCTGCTCAAGTGAAGAAACCCAAGTCTGGTCCTAAGCCTAAGACTAAGTGCTTCTACTGCAAAGGGACTGGTCACTAGAAGCGGAACTGCCCCAAGTATTTGGCGGAGAAGAAGGATGGCAAAGTGAAAGGAATATTTGATATACATGTTATTGATGTGTACCTTACTAATACTCGCAGTAGTGCCTGGGTATTTGATACTGGTTCTGTTGCTAATATTTGCAACTCGAAATAGGGGCTACGGATTAAGTGAAGATTGGCTAAGGACGAGGTAACGATGCGCGTGGGAAATGGTTCCAAAGTCGATGTGATCACCGTCGGCACACTACCTCTACATCTAGCATCGGGATTAGTTTTAGACCTAAATAATTGTTATTTGGTGCCAGCATTGAGCATGAACATTTTATCTGGATCTCGTTTGATGCGAGACGGTTATTCATTTAAATCAGAGAATAATGGTTGTTCTATTTATATGAGTAATATCTTTTATGGTCATGCACCCTTGATGAGTGATCTATTTTTACTAAATCTTGATAGTAGTGATACACATGTTCATAGTGTTGAAGCCAAAAGATGCAGAGTAGATAATGATAGTGCAACTTATTTGTGGCACTTCCATTTAGGTCATATTGGTATAAAGCGCATGAAGAAACTCCATTCTAATGGACTTTTGGAATCACTTGATTATGAATCACTTGGTACTTGCGAATCATGCCTCATGGGCAAGATGACTAAAACGTCGTTCTTCGGAACTATGGAGCGAGCAACAGAGTTATTGGAAATCATACATACTGATATATGTGGTCCAATGAACATTGAGGCTCACAGCGGATATCGTTATTTTCTCACCTTCACAGATGATTTGAGCAGATATGAGTATATCTACTTAATGAAACATAAGTCTTAAACATTTGAAAAGTTCAAAGAATTTCAGAGTGAAGTGGAAAATCATCATAACAAGAAAATAAAGTTTCTACGATCTGATCGTGGAGGAGAATATTTGAGTTATGAGTTTGGTCTTCATTTGAAACAATGCAAAATAGTTTCGCAACTCACGCCGCCCGGAACACCACAGCGTAATGGTGTGTCCGAACGTCGTAATCATACTTTACAAGATATGGTGCGATCTATGATGTCTCTTACTGAATTACCGCTATCGTTTTGGGGTTATGCTTTAGAGACGGCTGCATTCACGTTAAATAGGGCACCATCTCAATCCATTGAGACGACACCTTATGAACTATGGTTTGGCAAGAAACCCAAGTTGTCATTTCTTAAAGTTTGGGGCTGTGATGCTTATGTGAAGAAACTTCAACCTGATAAGCTCGAACCCAAATCGGAGAAATGTGTCTTCATAGGAAACCCAAAGGAGACTGTTGGGTACACCTTCTATCACAGATCCGAAGGCAAGATATTCGTTGCTAAGAATGGATCCTTTCTAGAGAAGGAGTTTCTCTCGAAAGAAGTGCGTGGGAGGAAAGTAGAAGTTGATGAGGTAATTGTACCTGCTCCCTTATTGGAAAGTAGTTCATCACTGAAATCAGTTCCAGTGATTCCTACACCAGTAAGTGAGGAAGTTAATGATGATGATCATGAAAGTTCTGATCAAGTTACTACCGAATCTCATAGGTCAACCAGAGTGAGAACCGCACCAGAATGGTACGGTAATCCTATTCTGGAGGTCATGTTACTTGACCATGGCGAACCTACGAACTATGAGGAAGCGATGATGAGCCCAGATTCCGCAAAATGGCATGAGGCCATGAAATCTGAGATGGGATCCATGTATGAGAACAAAGTGTGGACTTTGGTTGACTTGCCCGATGATCGGCAGGCCATAGAGAATAAATGGATCTTCAAGAAGAAGACTAACGCTGACGGTAATGTTACTGTCTACAAAGCTCGACTTGTTGCAAAAGGTTTTCGACAAGTTCAAGGAGTTGACTACGATGAGACCTTATCACCTATAGCGATGCTTAAGTCCGTCCGAATCATGTTAGCAATTGCCGCATTTTATGATTATGAAATTTGGCAAATGGATATCAAAATTGCATTCCTTAATGGATATCTTAAAGAAGAGTTGTATATGATGCCACCAGAAGGTTTTGTTGACCCAAAAGGTGCTAACAAAGTGTGCAGGATCCAGCGATCCATTTATGGACTCGTGCAAGCCTCTCGGAGTTGGAATATACGCTTTGGTAGTGTGATCAAAGCATATGGTTTTATACAGAATTTTGGAGAAGCCTGTATTTACAAGAAAGTGATTGGGGGCTCTGTAGCATTTCTGATATTATATGTAGATGACATATTGTTGATCGGAAATGATACTGAATTTCTGAATAGCATAAAAGGATACTTGAATAAGAATTTTTCAATAAAAGACCTCGGTGAAGCTGCTTATATATTGGGCATCAAGATCTATAGAGATAGATTGATGACCCACAAGTATAGGGGATCTATCGTAGTCCTCTCAATAAGTAAGAGTGTCGAACCCAACGAGGAGCAGAAGGAAATGATAAGCGGTTTCGAGCAAGGTATTCTCTGCAAGTACTGAAATAAGTGGTAACAGATAGTTTTGTGATAGGATAATTTGTAACGAGCAACAAGTAACAAAAGTAAATAAAGTGCAGCAAGGTGGCCCAATCCTTTTTGTAGCAAAGGACAAGCCTGGACAAACTCTTATATAGCGAAAAGCGCTCCCGAGGACACAAGGGAATATCGTCAAGCTAGTCTTCATCACGTTCATATGATTCATGTTCGGTACTTTGATAATTTGGTATGTGGGTGTACCGGTGCTTGGTTAATGTCCTTACTTGGACAAGCATCCCACTTATGATTAACCTCTATTGCAAGCATCTGCAACTACAACAAAAGTATTAAGGTAAACCTAACCATAGCATGAAACATATGGATCCAAATCAGCCCCTTATGAAGCAACGCATAAACTAGGGTTTAAGCTTCTCTCACTCTAGCAACCCATCATCTACTTATTAGTTTCCAATGCCTTCCTCTAGGCCCAAATAATGGTGAAGTGTTATGTAGTCGACGTTCACATAACACCACTAGAGGAGAGACAACATACATCTCATCAAAATATCGAACTAATACCAAATTCACATGACTACTAATAGCAAGACTTCTCCCATGTCCTCAGGAACAAACATGACTACTCACAAAGCATAATCATGTTCATAATCAGAGGGGTATTAATATGCATATAGGATCTGAACATATGATCTTCCACCAAATAAACCAACTAGCATCAACTATAAGGAGTAATTATCACTACTAGCAACCTACTAGTACCAATCCCGGACTTGGAGACAAGAATTGGATACAAGAGATGAACTAGAGTTTTGAGAGGAGATGGTGCTGGTGAAGATGTTGATGGAGATTGCCCTCTCCCGATGAGAGGAGCATTGGTGATGACGATGGTGATGATTTCCCCCTCCCGGAGGGAAGTTTCCCCAGCAGAACAGCTCTGCCGGAGCCCTAGATTGGATCCGCCAAGGTTCTGCCTCATGGCGGCGGATTTCGTCCGAGGAGATGGCTTATGATTTTTTTCCTCACCGAAAGACTCCATATAGGAGAAGATGGCCATCGGAGGGCCACCAGGGGGCCCACGAGGTAGGAGGGCGCGCCCCACCCTCGTGGGCAGGTTGTGGCCCCCCTGGTGAACTTCTTGCACTCAGTATTTTATATATATTCTGAAAACGTCTTCCATGAAGTTTCAGGACTTTTGGAGCTGTGCAGAATAGGTCTCTAATATTTGCTCCTTTTCCAGCCCAGAATCCCAACTGCCGGCATTCTCCCTCTTTATGTAAACCTTGTAAAATAAGAGAGAATAGGCATAAGTATTGTGACATGATGTGTAATAACAGCCCATAATGCAATAAATATCAATATAAAAGCATGATGCAAAATGGACGTATCAACTCCCCCAAGCTTAGACCTCGTTTGTCCTCAAGCGAAAGCCAAAATCAAAAAATATGTCCACATGTTTAGAGATAGAGGTGTCGATAAAAGTAAAATACGGACATGAGGGCATCATGATCATTCTTAGAACAGCAACTTACATAATTCTTGTCATATGATTTCTTATGCTAGAGTAATAATTCAATCACAATTTCAAGTATGAATCATAAACTTCATTGAAAACTAACAAACTATAATCTCGGTCATTGGAGCAATTGCAATTTATCATAACATAGGAAAGAACCAATATATAAGAGCTTTTCAGCAAGTCCACATACTCAACTATCATATAGTCTTTCACAATTGTTGACACTCACGCAATACTTATGGGTATGGAGTTTTAATCGGACACAGAGAAAGATAGGGGCTTATAGTTTTGCCTCCCAACGTTTTACCTCAAGGATAATGTCATCAATAATATTTCATGAAAACTCACATCCAATTAGCCATATATACCAGGATCTTTCCAACATATTGTGCTTGCCAAAGGATAAAATGTAAAAAGGAAGGGTGAAGATCACCATGACTCTTATGCAAGGTAGGAGATAAAAGTAAAAGATAGGCCCTTCGCAGAGGGAAGCAGAGGTTGTCATGCGCTTTTATGGTTGGATGCACAAAATCTTAATGCGAAAGAACGTCACTTTATATTGCCACTTGTGATATGGACCTTTATTATGCAGTCTGTCGCTTTTATTTCTTCCATATCACACGATAGTATAAAGCTTATTTTCTCCCACACTAATAAGTCATACATATTTAGAGATCAATTTTTATTGCTTGTACTGATGACAACTTACTTGAAGGATCTTACTCAATCCATAGGTAGGTATGGTGGACTCTCATGGCAAAACTGGTTTAAGGGTATTTGGAAGCACAAGTAGTATCTCTACTTGGTGCGATGAATTTGGCTAGCATGAGGTGGAAAGGCAAGCTCAACCATGTTGGATGATCCATGACAATATAATTTATCTCAGATGTAAGAAAACATAACCCATTAAGTTGTCTTCCTTGTCCAACGTCAACTCTTTGGCATGTCATATTTTAATGAGTGCTCACAATCATAAAATATGTCCAAGATAGTATATTTATACGTGAAGACCTCTCTTTCTTTATTACTTCCTATTAATTGCAACGATGACCAAAACTATGTCTGTCAACTCTCAATAACTTTTATTCATCATACTTTTTCTATGTGAGCTCATTACTCTCCATAAGATCCATATGATCTCTTTGTTTCCTTTTTTATTTATTTCTCTTTTCTTTTATTCACTTAGGATCATGGCAAAATAATCAAGCCCTTGACTCAACACTAATCTTTATTATATATAGCTCACGGACTCGATTACATAGAGGGATCATAAAGCAAAACTCAAAACTAGATGATGCCATAAACTTTATTCTACTCGATCAAGATATTACCAAAAGGATCGAACTAAGAAAAACGGTAAAGATAAAAGTGATGGTGATACGATACTGGGGCACTCCCCCCAATCTTGGCAGTTGCCAAGGGGAGTGCCCATACCCGATGCTCAATTCTTCTTTGTTGGTGGAGAAGATGGAGATGATGATGGATAGTCACACATCGAGCGTAAGAGGTCCTCCAGCTTGTGGATAATGCCCTTGAGTGCAACAATATGCTCCTTCAACAAAATATTTTCACGTGTGAGATACTTGTTCTCTATACGAGCTAACTCAATCATCTTGAAAGCTTCGATCTCAGTTGGGGTAAGAAGATTGTGATCAAGTTGAAGGATGTCTTCTGCTGCCGGAGCGTGATCCTCCGTGGCCTTCTTGATCCCTTCATCCTTGTTGATCTCCATGGGTTCTTCCCTCTTCAGCTCTATCTTCATTAGCCAAGCATCGTTGTCACCATTGTTGGAGGAGGGGGACGACATGATGCCTGGCCTTGACGACCCTGACAGGAAACAACTCGAAACAAGAACAGAGGATATTTGCGTGATACGGGAGTCAAACCTCCGGGAGATTATATAATGAATTTTTACCGACCAAATTACGTGTCGTGTAAGAAAACGGAGTCCGGAAAGCGCACAAGGTGCCCACGAGGTAGGGGGCGCGCCCAGGAGGGTAGGGCGCGCCCTCCACCCTCGTGGAGCCCTCGTGTCCTTCCCGGACTGCTTCTTATTTTTCTATTTTTCTAAATATTCCAGAACGGAGAAATATTGTCTTAAAACTGTTTTGGAGTCGGTTTACTTACCGTACCACATACCTATTCCTTTTCGGAGTCTGAAACGTTCCGGAAAGTGTCCCTTATGTATTCCTCCGGGGTTACGGTTTCAATAACATTGGTTTCAACATTTATGGTATTACCTCAGATATAATGTTTGATTCTTTGACCGCTCACCACCTTCAGATTTGTGCCTTCGAAGTTGTTGATTTTTATGGCACCGGAATGATAGACCTCCTCGATAACGTAAGGACCTTCCCATTTAGAGAGAAGTTTTCATGCAAAAAATATTAAGCAAGAGTTGTATAGCAATACATAATCACCTACATTAAACTCACGCTTTTGTATCCTTTTATCATGCCATCTTTTAACTTTTTCTTTAAGAAACTTGGCATTTTCGTAGGCTTGGGTTCTCCATTCATCGAGTGAGCTAATATCAAATAACCTCTTCTCACTGGCAAGTTTAAAATTATAATTGAGCTCTTTAATAGCCCAATATGCCTTGTGTTCTAGTTCGAGAGGTAAGTGACATGCTTTTCTATAAACCATTTTATACGGAGACATACCCATAGGATTTTTATATGCAGTTCTATAGGCCCATAATGCATCATCAAGTTTCTTGGACCAATTCTTTCTAGACCTATTGACAGTATTCTACAAAATTAATTTAAGCCCTCAATTGCTAAGTTCTACTTGACCACTAGACTATGGATGGTATGGAGATGCAATTCTATGATTAACATCATACTTAGCAAGCATTTTACGGAAAGCACCATGAATAAAATGTGAACCACCATCAGTCATTAAATATCTAGGGACTCCAAATCTTGGAAAAATAACTTCTTTAAGCATTTTAATAGAAGTGTTATGATCAGCACTACTAGTTGGAATAGCTTCTACCCACTTAGTAACGTAATCAACAACAACTAAAATATGTGTGTATCCATTAGAGGAAGGAAAAGGTCCCATATAATCAAAGCCCCAAACATTAAACGGTTCAATAACAAGAGAATAATTCATAGGCATTTCTTGACGTCTACTAATATTACCAATTCTTTGACATTCATCACAAGACAATACAAACTTACGGGCATCTTTGAAGAGAGTAGGCCAATAAAAACCAGATTGCAATACCTTATGTGCAGTTCTATCTCCAGCATGGTGTCCTCCATAAGCTTCGGAGTGACACTTGCGTAGGATCTGTTCCTGTTCATGCTCAGGTACACAACGTCTAATAACACCATCTACTCCTTCTTTATAAAGATGTGGGTCATCCCAAAAGTAATGCCTCAAATCATAGAAGAACTTTTTCTTTTGCTGGTATGTGAAGCTAGGTGGTATGAATTTGGCAACAATGTAATTAGCATAATCAGCATACCATGGTGCAGTATGATAAGCATTTACGACATTTAATTGCTCATCAGGAAAGCTATCATCAATATGTAGTGGGTCATCAAGCACATTTTCTAACCTAGACAAGTTGTCTGCAACGGGGTTCTCAGCTCCCTTTCTATCAACAATATGTAAGTCAAATTCTTGTAGCAAGAGAACCCATCTAATAAGTCTAGGTTTAGCATCTTTCTTTTCCATAAGATATTTAATAGCAGCATGATTAGTGTGAATAGTTACTTTAGAATCAACAATATAAGGTCTAAACTTATCACAAGCAAATACAACTGCTAAGAATTCTTTTTCAGTAGTAGCATAATTTCTTTGAGCATTGTCTAGGGTTTTACTAGCATATTGAATAACGTTTAATTTCTTATCAACTCTTTGCCCTAGAACAGCACCTACAGCATAATCACTAGCATCACACATAATTTCAAAAGGTAAATTCCAATCAGGTGGTTGAACAATAGGTGCAGAGATCAATGCTTTCTTAAGTATTTCAAATGCTTCTACACAATCATCATCAAAGACAAATGTTTTGTAATAAATTAGTCAGAGGCCGAGAATTTTTTGAGAAGTCCTTAATGAACCTCCTATAAAATCTGGCGTGACCAAGGAAACTTCTTATACCTTTGATGTCCTTGGGGCATGGCATCTTTTCAATAGCATCAACCTTGGCTTTATCAACTTCAATACCTCTTTCAGAAACTTTATGCCCCAAGACAATACCTTCATTAACCATAAAGTGGCACTTTTCCCAATTCAAGACAAGATTAGTTTCTTCACATCTCTGCAAAACTCGATCAAGGTTGCTCAAGCAATCATCAAAATAAGATCCATAAACGGAGAAATCATCCATGAAAACCTCACAAATCTTTTCACAAAAGTCAGATAATATAGCCATCATGCATCTTTGAAAGGTAGCAGGTGCATTGCATAAACCAAAAGGCATACGTCTATAAGCAAAAGTACCAAAAGGGCAAGTAAAAGTAGTGTTTGATTGATCCTTGGCTGACACAGGTATTTGAGAGAAACCAGAATAACCATCTAGAAAGCAAAAATGTGTATGTTTGGATAATCTTTCTAGCATTTGATCGATAAAAGGTAAGGGGTAATGATCCTTTTTAGTGGCCTTATTTAATTTGCGGAAATCAATTACCATCCTATAACCTGTAATAATTCTTTGAGGAATCAATTCATTTTTATCATTAGGAACGACAGTAATACCTCCCTTCTTAGGGACACAATTGACAGGACTTACCCACTGACTATCAGCAACGGGATAGATTATACCTGCCTCAAGGAGCTTTAGTATTTCCTTTCTTACCACTTCTTTCATTTTAGGATTCAGCCGCCGTTGATGATCATGAACTGGTTTAGCATCTTCTTCCAAATTTATTTTATATTGACATAGAGTGGGACTAATGCCCTTAAGATCATCAAGAGTATACCCAATAGCAGCACGGTGCTTCTTCAGAGTTTTCAATAATCTCTCTTCCTCATGCTCTGAATGGTTAGCATTAATAATAACAGGATATATCTTTTTCTCATCAAGATAAGCATATTTAAGAGTATCAGGCAACGGTTTAAGCTCAAACATGGGATCACCCTTGGGTGGAGGAGGATCCCCTAGGATTTCAACAGGCAAATTGTGTTTCAGAATAGGTTCCTGTTTAAAGAATACTTCATCTATTTCCCTTCTTTCATTCATAAACATATCATTTTCATGGTCTAGCAAATATTGTTCTAAAGGATCACTAGGAGGTACGGCAATAGAAGCAAGACCAATAATTTCATCCTTACTAGGTAATTCTTCTTCACGGTGTTGTCTACTAAATTTAGAGAAATTAAATTCATGAGACATATCATCTAAACCGATAGTAACAACATCCTTTTTGCAATCTATCTTAGCATTAACAGTGTTTAAGAAGGGTCTTCCAAATATAATGGGACAAAAGCTATCTTGTGGGGAACCAAGAACAAGAAAATCAGCAGGATATTTAGTTTTCCCACACAAGACTTCCACATCTCTAACAACTCCCATTGGTGAAATAGTATCTCTATTGGCAAGTTTAATTATGACATCAATATCTTCTAACTCAATAGGTGCAATATCATGTATAATTTCTCTATATAGGTCAATAGGTATTGCACTAGCACTGGTACCCATATCACATAAGCCATGAGAAAAATGGTCTCCTATTTTAACAGAAATAACAGGCATGCCTACCACAGGTCTAGGTTTATCTTTAGCACAAGGTTTAGCAATTCTAGCAGTTTCATCACAGAAATAAATAACATGCCCATCAATATTATCAGCCAAAAGATCTTTAACAATAGCAATATTAGGTTCAACTTTAACTTGCTCAGGAGGTGTATATGTTCTAATATTGCTTTTACGAACCACAGTTGAAGCTTTAGCATGATCCTTTATTCTAACAGGGAAAGGTGGTTTCTCAACATAAGAAGTAGGAACAATAGGATCATTATAAGTGATAGTCTTTTCTTCAACTTTAATAGGTGCAGCTACTTTTACTTCTATGGGAGGATGATATTTAAACCACTTCTCCTTGGGGAGATCAACATAAGTAGCAAAAGATTCACAGAAAGAAGCTACTATCTCAGAGTCAAGTCCATATTTAGTGCTAAATTTACGGAAAACATCGGTATCCATAAAAGATTTAACACAATCAAACTTAGGTGTCATACCTGACTCCTTACCTTTGTCGAGGTCCCAATCTTCAAAGTTGCGTTTAATTCTTTCCAATAGATCCCATTTGAATTCAATAGTCTTCATCATAAAAGAGCCAACACAAGAAGTATCGAGCATGGTGCGATTGTTATCAGAAAGCCGAGCATATAAATTTTGAATAATCATCTCTCTTGAGAGCTCATGATTGGGGCATGAATATAACATTGATTTAAGCCTCCCCCAAGCTTGAGCAATGCTTTCTCCTTCGCGAGGCCAAAAATTATATATATAATTGCGATCACGATGAACAAGATGCATAGGATAAAACTTCTGATGAAATTCCAATTTCAATCGTTTGTAGTTCCATGACCCCGTATCATCACATAGCCTATACCATGTCAATGCATCTTCCTTCAAAGATAAAGGGAAGACCTTCTTCTTAATAACATCTCCGGGTACACCTGCAAGCTTAAATAATCCACAAACTTCATCCACATATATTAGGTGCTCATCAGGATGCGTTGTTCCGTCTCCTGCAAAAGGATTAGCTAGCAGTTTTTCTATCATACCCGAAGGAATTTCAAAGCAGACCTTTTCATTTTCAGTAGGTTCAGTAGGCTGAGGAGCAACTCTTTGCTCTACTGGTCGGGGTGAAGATACCCCGAACAAGCCCCTCAGAGGATTACTTTCCATAGTAACAAGTGACAGTAAATTTCAGCACACTATATAAATTTTCCTTACCAAATTCCACCTACCAAAGGCGCTTCACTCCCCGGCAACAGCGCCAGAAAAGAGTCTTGATGACCCACAAGTATAGGGGATCTATCGTAGTCCTCTCGATAAGTAAGAGTGTCTAACCCAACGAGGAGCAGAAGGAAATGATAAGCGGTTTCGAGCAAGGTATTCTCTGCAAGTACTGAAATAAGTGGTAACAGATAGTTTTGTGATAGGATAATTTGTAACGAGCAACAAGTAACAAAAGTAAATAAAGTGCAGCAAGGTGGCCCAATCCTTTTTGTAGCAAAGGACAAGCCTGGACAAACTCTTATATAGAGAAAAGTGCTCCCAAGGACACATGGGAATATCGTCAAGCTAGTCTTCATCATGTTCATATGATTTGTGTTCTGTACTTTGATAATTTGGTATGTGGGTGGACCGGTGCTTGGGTACTGTCCTTACTTGGACAAGCATCCCACTTATGATTAACCTCTATTGCAAGCATCCGCAACTACAACAAAATTATTAAGGTAAACCTAACCATAGCATGAAACATATGGATCCAAATCAGCCCCTTATGAAGCAACGCATAAACTAGGGTTTAAGCTTCTGTCACTCTAGCAACCCATAATCTACTTATTACTTCGCAATGCCTTCCTCTAGGCCCAAATAATGGTGAAGTGTTATGTAGTCGACGTTCACATAACACCACTAGAGGAGAGACAACATACATCTCATCAAAATATCATACGAATACCAAATTCACATGACTACTAATAGCAAGACTTCTCCCATGTCCTCAGGAACAAACGTAACTACTCACAAATCATAATCATGTTCATAATCAGAGGGGTATTAATATGCATATAGGATCTGAACATATGATCTTCCACCAAATAAACCAACTAGCATCAACTATAAGGAGTAATTATCACTACTAGCAACCTACTAGTACCAATCTCGGACTTGGAGACAAGAATTGGATACAAGAGATGAACTAGGGTTTTGTGAGGAGATGGTGCTGGTGAAGATGTTGATGGAGATTGCCCTCTCCCGATGAGAGGAGTGTTGGTGATGACGATGGCGATGATTTCCCCCTCCCGGAGGGAAGTTTCCCCAGCAGAACAGCTCTGCCGGAGCCCTAGATTGGATCCGCCAAGGTTCCGCCTCGTGGCAGCGGAGTTTCATCCGAGGAGATGGCTTATGATTTTTTTCCTCATCGAAAGACTCCATATAGCAGAAGATGGCCATCAGAGGGCCACCAGGGGGCCCACGAGGTAGGGGCGCACCTAGGGGGGTAGGGCGCGCCCCCCACCCTCGTGGGCAGGGTGTGGCCCCCCTGGTGAACTTCTTGCGCTCAGTATTTTTTATATATTCTAAAAACGTCTTCCGTGAAGTTTCAGGACTTTTGGAGCTGTGCAGAATAGGTCTCTAATATTTGCTCCTTTTCCAACCCAGAACCCAGCTGCCGACATTCTCCCTCTTTATGTAAACCTTGTAAAATAAGAGAGAATAAGCATAAGTGTTGTGACATAATGTGTAATAACAGACCATAATGCAATAAATATCGATATAAAAGCATGATGCAAAATGGACGTATCATAGATCAAGACGCCTAATTGGACTTTCACAAAGCACATACCTTGATAAAATTTTGAAGAAGTTCAAAATGGATCAGGCAAAGAAAGGGTTCTTGCCTGTGTTACAAGGTGTGAAGTTGAGTTAGACTCAATGCCCGACCACTACAGAAGATAGAGAGAAAATGAAAGTCATTCCCTATGCTTCAGCCATAGGTTCTATCATGTATGCAATGCTGTGTACCAGACCTGATGCGTGCCTTTCTATTAGTTTAGCAGGGAGGTACCAAAGTAATCCAGGAGTGGATCACTGGACAGCGGTCAAGAACATCCTGAAATACCTGAAAATGACTAAGGATATGTTTCTCATATATGGAGGTGACAAAGAGCTCGTCGTAAATGGTTACGTCGATGCAAGCTTTGACACTGATCCGGATGACTCTAAGTCACAAACCGGATACGTGTTTTTATTAAATGGTGGAGCTGTCAGTTGGTGCAGTTCCAAGCAGAGCGTCATGGCGGGATCTATGTGTGACGGAGTACATAGCTGCTTCGGAAGCAGCAAATGAAGGAGTCTGGATGAAGGAGTTCATATCCGATCTAGGTGTCATACTTAGTGCATCGGGTCCAATGAAAATCTTTTGTGACAACACTGGTGCAATTGCCTTGGCAAAGGAATCCAGATTTCACAAGAGAACCAAGCACATCAAGAGACGCTTCAATTCCATCCGTGATCAAGTCAAGGAGGGAGACATAGAGATTTGCAAGATACATACTGATCTGAATGTTGCAGACCCGTTGACTAAGCCTCTCTCACAAGCAAAACATGATCAGCATCAAGACTCCATGGGTGTTAGAATCATTACAATGCAATCTAGATTATTGACTCTAGTGCAAGTGGGAGACTGAAGGAAATATGCCCTAGAGGCAATAATAAAGTTGTTATTTATATTTCCTTATATCATAATAAATGTTTATTATTCATGCTAGAATTGTATTAACCGGAAAATTAGTACATGTGTGAATACATAGAAAAACAGTATGTCACTAGTATGCTTCTACTTGACTAGCTCGTTGAATCAATGATGGTTATGTTTCCTAACCATAGACATGAGTTGTCATTTGATTAACGAGATCACATCATTAGAGAATGATGTGATTAACTTGACCCATCCGTTAGCTTAGCACAATGATCGTTTAGTTTATTGCTATTGCTTTATCCATAACTTATACATGTTCCTATGACTATGAGATCATGCAACTCCCGAATACCGGAGGAACACTTAGTGTGCTAACAAATGTCACAACGTAACTGGATGACTATAAAGATGCTCTATAGGTGTCTCTGTTGGTGTTTGTTGAGTTGGCATAGATCAAGATTAGGATTTGTCACTCCGAGTATCGGAGAGGTATCTCTGGGCCCTCTCGATAATGCACATCACTATAAGCCTTGCAAGCAATGTGACTAATGAGTTATTTGCGGGATGATGCATTACAGAACGAGTAAAGGGACTTGCCGGTAACGAGATTGAACTAGGTATTGAGATACCGACGGTCGAATCCCGGGCAAGTAGCATACCGATGACAAAGGGAACAACATATATCGTTATGCGGTTTGACCGATAAAGATCTTCGTAGAATATGTGGGAGCCAATATGAACATCCAGGTTCCGCTATTGGTTATTGATCGGAGATGTGTCTCGGTCATGTCTACATAGTTCTTGAACCTATAGGGTCCGCACGCTTAACGATCGGTGACGATCGGTATTATGAGTTTATGTGTTTTAATGTACCGAAGATAGTTCGGAGTCCCGGATGTGATCACGGACATGACGAGGAGTCTCGAAATGGTCGAGACATAAATATTGATGTATTAGATGACTATATTCGGACACCGGATGAGTTCGGGGGTCACTGGATAATTATAGGAGTGTCGGGGGTTATCAGAACCCCCGGGGGATCGAATGGGCCAACATGGGCCTTGTGAGAGAGAGAGAGAGGAAGAGGCCCTAGGGCTTCCCCCCATTGAGGAGTCTGAATTGGACAAGGAGGTGGGCGGCGCCCCCTCTTTCACTCCCTCTCTCCCTCTCCTTCCTTTCCCCTTCCTCCTCCTAGTTGGAATAGGAAAGGGGGAGTCCTACTCCTACTAGGAGGAGGACTCCTCCCCTCCTTGGCACGCCCCAAGGGCTGCCGGCCTCCCCCTTGCTCCTTTATATACGGGGGCAGGGGGCACCCTAGGACACACAAGTTGATCATTGATCCCTTAGCCGTGTGCGGTGCCCCCTCCACCATAATCCACCTCGGTCATATCGTTGTAGTGCTTAGGCAAAGCCCCGCGCCGGTAGCTTCATCATCACTGTCAATCACGCCGTCGTGCTGACGAAGCTCTCCCTCGAAACTCAGCTGGATCAAGAGTTCATGGGACGTCACAAAGCCGAGCGTGTGCAGATCGCAGAGGTGCCGTACTTTCGGTACTAGGATCGGTCGGATTGTGAATACGTACGACTACGTCAACCACGCTGTCATAACGCTTCTGCTTACGGTCTACGAGGGTACGTGGACAACACTCTTCCCCTCTCATTCCTATGCATCACCATGATAGATCTTGCGTGTGTGTAGGAAGTTTTTTGAAATTACTGCGTTCCCCAACAGGGCGCGCCCCCCACCCTCGTGGAGAGGGTGTGGCCCCCCTGGCGTTGATTCTTTTGCCAGTATTTTTTATAAATTCCAAAAATATTCTTCGTGAAGTTTCAGGTCATTCCGAGAACTTTTATTTCTGCACAAAAATAACACCATGGCAATTCTGCTGAAAACAGCGTCAGTCCAGGTTAGTTCCATTCAAACCATTCAAGTTAAGAGTCCAAAATAAGGTCAAAAGTGTTTGGAAAAGTAGATACGATGCAGACGTATCAGTGAGGTGGGAGAAGAGATAATGACCGCGAGGGGAGAAGTATTTATAAGGAGTAGAGTGGCGCGGTGCAATTACGCAGGTGCCCCTGGCGGTTCACATCTGAAGGACACGTGGCAGACATGCAACTTATTGAAGAATGAGCCACGGCCCCACGCGTGCCTGGTTTGTTGGGTGGTCGTTCTAGCTTCGCGGTATTCAGGCAACAATGATAAGAGTATTAAAAGTAGTTTTAAATGTGTGTCCCTGTATCTTCAGCTGACAAGGACACAGTGAAGAGATTCGACACACATAGTCAAAAAAAGACATTTGACACGTGTCAACGGAATGCATATGAAGACACAGAGAGAATTTGAGGGATAAGCACAGAAGGGGTTTGGGTCCGATCACATTCACTTAGTGCAGAAAATAGCAACTTGAAAACATAGCTATAAGTGAATGATGTAGAGGACAAAAACCACACACACACACACACACACATATATATATATGTATGTATATATATATATATTGAGAAAGACCAAATCAACATTGCGAAGAGGGACTTTGAAACAAAACCAATGTTGAAGACAAACGAATTATGAAGACAATGCAACCAAGACGCCAAATGAAAATCTTCAAGAAAGGTTGGTGGTGGCGTTACCCACCGTATAGGAAATTTTAGACCCAGACAAGGCGCACAATTATCGTGGCACTCCGAAGTCAAATTCCACATTAATGTATTCACACTCAAAGGGTAAGTCTTCATGAATTGAAGATATACATTACTTCGTGTGTTGTGCACCTAAGTCATCAATATGCATAAGCATTAGGATGTGTGTCCAATCACATGACATTCGAGGATTCTAAGATATTTAGCTCACACCGCAGCTTGCAAAACCTTTTCTCATCCAAGGGCTTCGTGAAGATATCTGCCAATTGCTCTTTAGTGTTGACCAGAATGATATCAATGTCTTCCTTCATAATGTGATTCTGAGAAAGTGATGACGGGTCTGAATGTGTTTTGTCTTCGAGTGCTGAACTGGATTGTTAGCAATCTTGTTGGTGCTTTAATTGTTGTAGTAGAGTGGCACAAGCTTCATGTTGATGCCATAATCCTTGAGAGTTTGCTTCATCCAAAGAAGCTTAGCGCAGCAAGATCCAACAACAATGTATTCAGATTCAGTAGTGGAGAGTGATACACAGTTCTGCTTCTTTGAAGACCAACAAACAAGAGATCGTCCAAGAAAATAACATGTTCCTGATGTGGACTTGCGATCAACCTTGTCACTGGCATAATCAGCATCTAAGAATCCAACTAGATCAAACTTTGAGCCCTTTGGATACCATAATCCTAGCATTGGGGTGTGAGCCAAATATCGAAGTATTCACTTCACCGCGAGGTGATGCGATTCCTTTGGTGCCGCTTGGAATCGGGCACACATGCAAACATTAAGCATTATATCTGGCATAGATGCACATAAGTACAATAAAGAACCAATCATGGAGCGGTATACCTTTTGATCGAACTCTTTACCATTCTCGTCGGGGCCTAATTGGCCTTTGGTTGGCATTGGCGTCATGTACCCTTTGTAGTCTTGCATTCCAAACTTCTTTAGGCGGTCTTTGAGGTATTTTTCTTGTGATATGAAGATGCCATTTCTATGTTGACGAATTTGAGGACCAAGAAAGAATTTCAGCTCTCCCATCATGGACATCTGATATTGCTCTTGCATCATATGCCCAAACTCATCACTGTATCTCTTATTCGTGCAACCGAAGATAATGTCATCCACATAGATTTGGCATACAAATAATTATCCATCATATTTCTTCATGAAGAGAGTGGGATCTAGAGAACCAGGTTTGAAGCCTTTGCTCTTCAAGAAGTCTTTAAGTGTGTCATACCAAGCATGAGGTGCTTGTTTGAGGCCATATAGTGCCTTGTTGAGTTTGTAGACCATATCATGACGTTTTGGATCTTCAAAAGTAGGAGGTTGGGCAACATATACTTCTTCTTCAGTTTTACCATTGAGGAAGGCACTCTTCACATCCATTTGGTACAGAAGAATGTTGTTGTGATTAGCATAGGCTAGCAGTATACGAATGGCTTCAAGCCTAGCCACAGGAGCAAAGGTTTCATCAAAGTCAATTCCCTCCACTTGTGTGTAACCTTGATCAACGAGACGAGCCTTGTTTCTGACGACTTGACCATGCTCACCTTGCTTGCTGCGATAGATCCATTTGGTGCCAATAATATTGTGCTTGCGAGGATTAGGACGTTTGACTAGCTCCCAGACATTATTCAGTTCAAACTAGTTAAGCTCTTCTTTCATAGATTGAATCCATTCAGGTTCCATTAAGGCTTCATCAACTTTCTTGGGTTCAGATATAGAGACAAATGCAAAGTTCCCACAGAAGTTTGCTAGCTGTGTTGCTCTTGAGCGAGTGAGAGGATCAGGTGCATTGATATTGTCAATGATCTTCTCAATCTATACTTCATTGGCTACGCGAGGATGGGCTGGGCGAAGACTTTTCTCTTGTTGAATGTCATCTTCAGCTTGAGCATTGTCTTCAGACTAAGCATTGTCTTCATGTTGATTAGGTGCTGAAATGATAATCTCTTCTTCAGCCTATTCCTCGGTGGGTATGATTTCTCTAGTACCCATATGGTTGATAGATTCACTAGGAGAAGCTTCACCTAGCACATTTGGCAGGTGCTCTCTTTGCGAGCCATTAGTCTCATCGAACCACACATCTACGGTTTCAACCACTTTATAGTGAAAGAGGTTGAAGACTTTGTAGGTGTGCGAATCCTTTTCGTAACCAAGCATAAAACCTTCATGTGCTTTCGGTGCAAATTTTGAAGTGTGATGTGGATCCTTGATCCAGCACCTGGCACCAAAGACTTTGAAATAGCTAACGTTTGGCTTCTTATCAGTCAGGAGTTCATAGGATGTCTTCTTGAAGAACTTATGAAGATAAACTTCGTTGATGATGTGGCAAGCAATATCAATGGCTTCAGGATAGAACTTTCTTGGAGTCTTGTACTCATCAAGCCACGTGTGTGCCATCTCAATGAGGGTTCTGTTCTTGCGCTCCATGATGCCATTCTGCTGAGTTGTGTATGGAGCAGAGAACTCATGAGTGATGCCCAATGTATCAAGATAAGTGTCGAGGCCAGTGTTCTTGAATTATGTGCCATTGTCACTCCTGATGTGCTTGATCTTGATGCCATAATTGGTCATGGCACGATTGGCGAAGCGTTTGAAGACATCCTGCACTTCAGTCTTATAGAGAATTATGTGCACCCAGGTGTATCTTGAGTAATCATCAACAATAATGAAGGCATAGAGATGTGAAGTGGTAGTAAGGGTAGAGTAGTGAGTGGGGCCAAATAAGTCCATGTGAAGCAGCTTGAAGGGGCGTGATGTAGTCATGATTGTCTTCGAGGGATGCTTGGCCCTAGTCATCTTCCCGGCTTCACAAGCACCACATAGATGATCTTTCCTGAACTTGACGCCCTCGATGCCAATGATATGCTTCTTATTCACGAGAGTTTGCAAGTTCCTCATGCACGCATGTCCTAGCCTTCGATGCCAAAGCCAACACTCTGAAGCTTTTGCTAGAAGACATACGGCAAGATGTGGTCCTATGGAGAAATCTACCATATACAGATCACCTCTTCATACCCTTCGAAGACTGGAGATTTGTCAGTTTCCATAAGCACACAAGGCAATGATATTTTCCAAATATCACAATCATGTTCAGATCGCATAGCATTGAGATAGACATTAAGTTGTAACCAAGGGATTTAACAAGCATCACTTTATCCATGTGTTGATCCTTTGAGATGGCAACTCTACCTAGGCCCAATACCTTGCTTTTACCAGTGTCAACAAACGCGATGTGGCTCTTAGTAGATGGACATAGGGTTGAATCCATGAGAAGACTTTGATCACCAATCATGTGGTTAGTGCATCCACTGTCCATTATCCACTCAGTAGCTTTTGGAGTCGTACCCTACAGTGCAGTTAGCGGGATAGGCTTCACAAAGAGTAGTGTGAAGCACAAACATATAACGAACCAGCATACTATCAAAGTTAAGGTTCTTGTTTGGTAAGATCAGATGCTTGTCAAGAAACCCTGGGACGAAATAAATGGTAAGACCATTCTGACACTTCATCTTGCATCCCACAAGATGTTTTAGGTCCCCAGCATTTGCGTCAGAAGTCTTTGATTTCCGGCTGGAGACCTTTCCCTGCAAGAGAAGTTAATTCTTCTTAACCACCCACATATTCAGCAGTGGCTTAGAAGCAATAAGTCTAAGTGCAACATCTGAGAACTTTGGCTTTGGAGCCCTAGCAAATAGTTTTGCAGATTGTGAATAATACTCATAAGTATATGCAGAAAAGTTCTGTGATTTGTGAACATAGTGGTTAGAAGAAACACTCTCATATTCATGAGTTTGATTATAGTTTCCCAACAAAACATTGGTGTTAGGGTGACCTTGGGAGGTCCTCTGTCTGTATGAAGCCTTTAGGCCATATGAAGCCTTTGGTCTGGGGTTTGTCTTCTTCCAAGGTGGTGTCATGACGACATTCCCGGGAAGCTTCTCAAGACAAGTTTTGGGCACCCAGATCTTCTTCAAAGGTGGTCCATTCCTGCAGTTAGTACCAATAAACCTGGCAAACACTTCACCATTCTGATTCTTAAACAACTTATAATCGGCGTCAAATGATTCATCAATGAGAAAAAGGGTTAACACAAGTGAAACCAGATAAGGTGGATGGGTCCACTGAAGGGCCCTTTTGCAGCAACCCATGTGGTTTTGGGGTACTGCTCAGGCTTCCAGTAAGAACCATCAACATTCATTTTCCTCTCAAACCCAACACCCTCTTTCCTAGGGGTTCGGTCCAAAATCTGTTTCTTGAGGACACACATAGTGTCTGATGCCATTTGAAGCTTTTTTACATGCCTGTTTCAAGCAATGTCTTCAACCTAGCATTCTCATCAGCAGTAGTGGTGGTATCCTCAGTGGAGGGGTTAGTTACCACATCAGCAGTTGAAGATATTGCAATATCATAGGCAGTAGAACATTCAGCAATAGAGACAGCATTATCACGCTCAAGACATTTTAAACATGGTGGCACAAAGTCTTCCTGAGTAGAACTGATCTGTTGAGCGAGTAGTGAATCGTTCTCCTTTTGAAGATCTTCATGAGACGCTCTCAGTTTCTCAAGACCTTGCTTCCTTTAAAGATAATCGTAGGAAAGCTTCTCATGAGTGGATGAGAGGGTTTCATGACAACTTTCAAGTTCCTCGTACTTAACACGAAGATTTTTGATGTCTTTGATTAAGGACTGAGTTCGATTCATTTCTGCGTCCAATGGGTCATCGCTTTTGTCTAGCAACTTTTGAATGTGTTCGATAGCAGTTTGTTATTCAGTTGCAATTTTGGCAAGAGTTTTATAGCTAGGTTTGGATTCACACTCAGAGTCGTCTTCACTAGAGGTTTGAAAGTAAGCATCGCGTGAGTCTACCTTCGCACCTCGTGCCATGAAGCAGTAGGTCGGAGCAGAGTCGTCCTCATCATCGGCTTCAATGTTGGCGATGTGACCATTGTCTTCAGTGTTGAAGATGGACTTGGCGACGAATGCCGAAGGTAGAGCCAGGCTTGCCACACATGAATCAGACTCCTCCTCAGACTCCACCTCTGCCTCCTCAGAAGCAGACTCCTCCTCTGAATCCATCTCCTTGCCAATGAATGCACGAACCTTGCCAGATGATCTCTTCTTGTGAGACGAAGACTTTGATGATTTCTTCTTCTTCTTCTTGTCGTCAAAATCATATTCCTTGCTCTTCTTCTTCGTCTTAGTTTCCTTGTCCCATTGAGGACCATATGTAGAGGCCTTGCTTCTTGCATTTGTGGCATGTTCTCTTCTTGTAGTCACGAGAGAAAGCCTCATCATTTCTTGAGTTGGATCTTGAAGACTTTCCGAAAAGATTCTTCTTGGAAAACTTTTGGAACTTTCTCACAAGCATTGCTAGATCTTTGCCAATGTCTTCAGGATCACCAGAACTGCAGTCAGATTCTTCTTTAGATGAGGAAACGACTTTTGCCTTCAAAGCACGGGGTCGACCATAGTTGGGACCGTAGATATCTCTCTTCTCAGATAGCTGGAACTCATGTGTTAAGCCTCTCAAGTATGTCAGACGGATTGAGATCTTTGAAGTCAGGGCGTTCTTGAATCATCAGGGCCAAAGTGTCAAATGAGCTGTCAAGTGATCTCAGTAGCTTATTTACAATTTAATGCTTGGTGATCTCAATGGCGCCAAGAGCACAAAGCTCATTGGTGATATCTGTGAGGCGATAAAACATGAGCTGAACATTCTCATTGTCGTTCCTCTTGAAGCGGTTGAAGAGATTACGAAGAACATCAATCCTTGAGTCTCTCTGAGTTGAGACGCCTTCGTTGACTTTGGACAACCAGTCCCAGACTAGCTTCGCATTTTCTAGAGCACTCATGCGGCCATACTGTCCTTTGGTCAGATGAGCACATATGATGTTCTTGGCAGTCGAGTCCAACTGCACGAACCTCTTGACATCAGCAGCGGTGACACCTTCACCGACCTTGGGGATGCTTGTCCTGACGACATACCAGAGGTCGATGTCAATGGCTTCAAGATGCTTACGCATCTTATTCATCCAGTAGGGGTAATCAGTGCCATCGAAGACTGGGCACGCAACAGAGACCTTGATTATCCCTGCACTCGACATAGCTAAAACTCCAGGTGGTTAAACCGAATCACATAGAACAAGGGAGCACCTTGCTCTGATACCAATTGAAAGTGCTAGTTATCTACTAGAGTGGGGTGAATAGGCGATTTTTATGAAAGTCTTCAAAACACGACGTCTTTGAAGACAAACTGTTAATATGAACCTATGTAATATGCAGCAGAAGATGAACTACTCTAGACAAGCCATAGTCAATTAAGCAATATAGTGAAAGCACGAAGACTAATAGCAGCTAGGTAGTATGGATCGGAGTGGAAGACAATATGAAGCCAAACAGGTAATAGTCTTCGCACAGTGAAGTCAATCAGATCTAACAAGCAACCAATGACTTCATGAAGACAAACTGAAATGTAAAGAAGGTAGGGGATAGAACCAATAGCTTGGTGAAGACAAGGATTTGGTAGACCAGTTCCACTTGGTGTGACAACTGTATGTCTAGTTGGGGAGCCTGAGATTGAACTCAGAAGACTGTGTCTTCATCTTATTCCCCTTGAGCTAAGGACACCTAGTCCTCGCCCAATCACTCTGGTAAGTCTTCAAAGTAGACTTTCAAACCTTCAAAGACTCCGTTCACTAGCGATCCACAATGACTGTTGGGTCCTCAGAATATGACGCCTAACCGGCTGGAGGATGCACAGTCCTCAAGTGTAACAAGTCTTCAGGTCACGCAGACAGAAAGACTTCAGTGATGCCTAACACTCTTTGGCTCTGCGTCTTTTGGACTTTGTCCTCGTAAGGATCTCTCTCTCTCTCTCAAAGGCTTCGGAAGCGGATTGCTCTCAAACGACAAAAGTCGTGCACTAACTCTGAGCAGCCACCAATTTATAGTGTAGGGGTGGGCTATTTATAGCCAGGAGGCAACCCAACATGATATGTCCGAAATGACCCTGGGTCACTAAGGAACCAACACGTGTCCAACAGTCGGATTTCAAACACACGCGGCAGCTTGGCTTGGGCTACAAGCAAAGCTGACTCATCCAACTCTGGATAAGATTTGCTCTCATTATCTTCGCTCGAAGACATAGGATTTTGGTTGAGCATCACTTCAGTCATCTGATTTTGTTCACTTGGACGGTGGTTCCTATGACTCAAGAAAGAATAAAAGTAAACTACGAAAGAAACTATGTCTTCGCACTCCATAGTCTTCAAGTGAATGTCTTCATCGTCATTATCTTCAACGTGAATGTCTTCATCGTCATTATCTTCAACGTGAATGTCTTCATGAACCACCATTGTCTTTAATGTCTTCATACACTTTTAGGGGTCATACTGGTAGGTAAACCGAATCAATGAGGGACTACTACGTGTGTTATCCTACAATTCTCACAAACACAATGAACCATGTTTGTTGTCAATACTCCAAAACCAACTAGGGGTGGTACTAGATGCACTTACACACCCACTTATGGTCGAGCTCCAATCAACATTCAACCCCAATACACCAGAAGGCTCCCTTTGTAGTAGTTGTAGTGATTCATGCATTGTTACAAATAATTGGGTCATTTTAGTTCATAGGATTCTAGTAATGTAGGAATAGGAAATCACAAAAGTGTGATATGAATGCAATCGCAGTAATGAAGGATGGGAAACAAATAAATTCCAAGAACTTACATTTTTGGTTTATAGAAATAGGAAAACACGGACAAATCAAGGTCAAACGACATAGAAAACGTATAACTATTATGTTAGTATGCCATTTTTGACTTTGTTCGTGCATAGGAATTCTAAAAGGAGATCCAAGTAGATTATTATATTCTTGCATTTTTCTTTTAAAAAGGGATCAAAGGGAAAAAGATTCCCACTTTTCCTTTGATTTATTGCTAAGCGAACGAAACATGCTACTGAAGGAAAATATTCATATACTTTTATCAACCCATGAGCCAAATAAGCTCTTAACTGTGTTTTAATTGAACCAATTATCTATTTCTTATGAAGCATATGATATTTTACCATTGCGACTATTTGCTAGTGTTCTCAAGACATTATCCAAATGCACAAATATTCTGAATGGTAATAATCTATTTAAGAAAGAGTTTTTATCTACTTGGTAGTCCAATTATACGTTTGGCTAAAGCCAAGATATTATCAATTAAGAACTAAGATTAACTAAAGTAGCAATAGTCCTAGAAGTGTTTCTTTGCTTTTGCCAAAGTGTCGCAAATATATTGCCGAAAATACCAGATTTACAACATTCATATGCTCCATGATTTCACTAACTGAAATTCTACTTTCTATGTGTTTCATATAAACACGTTGGGCACATTTTAAGGTTTAAGACATAGCTTTGAATAGTCCGCTATAGTTTCCCTATAGCATCACTATATCTTTTGTATTACCCTCCCGCTAAAGTATGCATTGTTAGCGCTGAACTGAGAATGACGCTAATAGCACACTATTTCCCACTACAACGCTAAATTTAGAGTTATTTAGCACCGCTAAGCCTCTTCAGCTAGAGGAGGAACATAACCGAGTTCCAAAAAAGCCATCCACCTACCTCATTCTTCCTTATTGTCACGATGCATTGATGCAAAGCTTAGTTATTGGATTAGGATGTCTAGTAGTACTCGATTTTTTATGTATGAACATGTGCATGAAAAGTATATGTGATATATAATATATGATGCTTGATTGTATGCTTTTTTTCTACACAAATTCATGATTTAAGAAAACCCCTAAATGGGTTTAGCTTCACTATACCTTTTCATAGCTTCTGACAGAGCCACTAAAAGGCACATCCTGCTAATTAAAACTTCGGCCTAAAAGGAAACACTATGATTTTTTAAAAGGAAAGTGGAAGGGGAAGCAACACTAGTAGAAAAGGGGGCTTTGGTTCGGCCAGAAAAGAGCATTAATACCGGTTGCATTACGAACCGGGACTAATGTGAGCATTAGTCCCGGTTCAAGCGGCAAGGGCACGGTACATGCATTACTCCCGGTTCAAATGGGACCTTTAGTCCCGGTTCGTGCCACGAGTCGGTACTAAAGGGTGCGATGCCAATTAGTACCGGTTCGTGCCACGAACCGGTACTAATGGGGTTGAGACCTTTAGTACCGGTTCGTGCCACGAAGCGGTACTAATGGTGCAATTTTCAAATCCTACCCCCCCCCCCCGGTGTATCGCCTTTTCAGTTTTGTAAAAACCAAAAGAAAATGATGAAAACTTCAAAATTTAAAATCCTTCGAGATGTAGTTATGTTACCACATCTACTAGTTAGGAAAATTTTGACCACATTTACTAGTTAGGAAAATTTTGAAACTTAAATTTGGACATGTTTTGCAAAAAGTGTAGGGAAAATGTAAAACAGCTATAACTTTTGCATACGATGTCAGAATACAATGTCAGAAAAAAACGTGTAATATATCAAAATGTTCAGCACGAAAATTCGCATTCGATTTTGACAGCCTATGGCCTGTTTGCAAATTTTTAGAATCCTCAAATTCCAAAAGGAAAAAAAATTATGCTCAAATTTCAGTTTTTTTTAATATTCGTTAAATCTGGTCAAACTATGGTCAAACTACTTATTCAAGAAGTATTAGTGTTACTAAATAATTATTCAAGAATATTAGTGTTACTAAATAATTATTTCAGTTTTTTTTCAATTTTGGTCAAATCTGGTCAAACAATGGTCAAATTACTTATTCAAGAAATATTAGTGTTACTAAATAATTATTGTTTTTAGGACAATAGTTTCAAACTCAAACAGTGAAATGTGTGACTTCATGCTCAAGCTAAACTCCTGAGGATTAATAGGATTGACATCTTACTATTG
The DNA here is from genome assembly GCF_056163025.1 of Triticum urartu. Lineage (NCBI taxonomy): Eukaryota > Viridiplantae > Streptophyta > Magnoliopsida > Poales > Poaceae > Triticum > Triticum urartu. Next base: position 426,867,367 of record NC_141876.1, read on the forward strand.
TCAAGAAAACAACAAGTGCAGACTTGGAAACGAGGGAGAATAGAACCCGGAAGTTAAGCGTGCTCAGGCTGGGGGAGTGGGAGGATAGATGACCGTTCGGAAAGTTAGATGATTTGGAATGATGAAGGATGATTAGAGATTAAATTGAGCAGTGACGAGGGGTGATTAGAGATTAGAGGTTAAAATAATTCAAAAATTGAAAAATCCGGAAAAATTTCAAAAAAAAATTCAAAAAAATCCTTTAGTGACGAGGGGTGATTAGAGATTAGAGGTTAAAATAATTCAGAAATTGAGAAATCCGGAAAAAATTTAAAAAAAATTCAAAAAAATCCTTTAGTACCGGTTGGTGTTACGAATCGGGACTAAAGGTGGACCTCCAGACAGCAGCCACGTAGAGGGCCTTTAGTCCCGGTTCGTATAAGAACCGGGACTAAAGGGGGGACTTTTAGTAACGATCCTTTAGTCCCGGTTCCAGAACCGGGACAAAAGGCTCTTTTTCTACTAGTGCAATGGCAATGATTTTCCTAAAGAAAAGCCCGAGGAGATCAAGATTATGAACTCAAAATTGCACGACCATGAGAATCTGATCCAAGGTGGAAGGTTTGTGCGTGAACTCCCCCAACCAAGTGAACTAGGTTCACTTCTTTCATTTTATAAGTATTGAAAAAATATTGTGCAAAATATACAATAAAAATTTCATTCCTAGGTAGTCAGAGTGCGCCCTACATTTTGAAATAGAGGGAGTAAAGTCCAAAAAGTGTTAGGCCTTAGCCCCAAACACATGATTTCTGTAGATAAATACCAATCATTTACCTTCTAAACTATTATCAATTTTCTTACTAAGATTCAAACTATACTTCTGATTATTGGTAGCTCATTTCTCTATCTTACTCGAGCATAGTGAAGATTATGGCAGGAACAACAGTTACATGAAAAGGTTAACATAAAATCAAATGTCCATACTATATGTAGTGAAAGTTTAGAGCTCACACTCGAAAAAAAAAGCTTAGAGCTCGCAAGCACTCTTTTGGTGAAAGTTAAAAACAAAAGGCAACGAAACTATGTACGCTGAACTTATCATATATATATATTCTCGTAGAGAAATAAATGTCTTTCTTCTAAATTACAACAAGACACAACACGATGAATCTGGCACACACTTTGTGTGTGTGTGTGTGTGGGGGGGGGGGGGGGGGGGGGGGGAATGCGTGCTAGATTCATTTGTATACTTTGCGGTTCTTATGCTACTAGCCCTAACCAGATTTATAAGTCGGCAAGGATTCCTTGACCTTTAATTTTACTAGCGCCACATATGTCGTATGTCACAAAAATGTATCTTTAGTTTCATCGTGGAATGAAGTTTTGTAAACATATTTTTTTATGATATATTATACGGAGTACGTGTTTTGCTAGTCAAATTGAAGATCAAAATTCCATAGCCAACTTAGAAACCCGGATGGAGGTAGTAGGGAGGAAGTGGTTTGAATTTATTTTTCTCCGTCCAGTAGCTCAAAAGCTGATAGGCAAGCAACAAAACATCTGAAGGCAGTATGAACAAAGGGAACAGAATTTCCACAGTTCACCATAATGCCTGACGTGCGCATCAACACACAATGTTTAGAGTGTTCTTTAACTCAAGTTGGAGAGGGTGTAAATGCAAACCTACCTCGCGGGCTGGACAATTCCTTGGGAACGCAGATACCATACATAACCATCTCGCTGGCCAGGTTTAGGGCCGGAAAGCTGCGATGGCGACGGCGACGGCGGCCGAAGCGGCAACCACCGCACCGCAGCCGTCCGAGTCTGGCGTGAAACGACGTTCGCCGCTCCCACGTGCGGGCTGGCCTGCGGAGCCAATCGCGGCGCCGCGGCCCATGTGGCGCGTGTACCGGTTGGTCGGCACCGGCTAGCCGCGACACGCGGGGCGCGCGTGGCCCGTCGCGTACGAGAATATAGTGCGCTGCATGCGCCTGCGCGCGCGCCTTTCGCTTTCCCTTTCCCGTCCCACTCGCGCTCGGGTATAGCGTCCTGCCCCGAACCGCCACCGCCCCCGCCCCCGCCCCCTGGTCCCCCGCCACGCTCCGCTACAGCGATATCTCTCACCGCCCCGAGATTCCTCCCCGCCAATCGGAGACGGGACAGCCCTGCGTCGCGTACGGACTTCGTCGTACACGATCCTCGGCGCTAGTGCTTGCTTGCCACCATTGACCCTACCAGGCCTCTCGGTTGGCCAGGAGCCCACACGCCATCCCATAGTAAGATTCCCATCTCAAATTAGGCTCTCTCGTAGCTCAGAGCTTCTCGGCCGTCCCATCTCGACCCCTTGATGCGTCCTGGACCGTCGGATCAACCTACTGATTGTTCTCGGCCGTTGGATATAATGGAGGGATGAAGCAATGAGCAGTGAAATTTTTTCTCACCACGGGATATTAGGCGCGTCTATCCGATCGGTGGGGCGCGCCGCTGATGGGCCACACTTGTTTGTGGCTTTGGCGCGCATACATCCGGTGCGGGTGACCCGCGGTCAAAAAATCTTGCCACCGCCTGTAATTTTCAGATCCCTTCGAGGCCATTATAGAAATTTCACGTTCTTGCCCTTACCCGGCATGTTGTGGGTGGGTCGATTCTGTGTAAAGCAGAGGAGGGAGCCCGATAGGGCGAGAACCCTAACTGCCATCCCCGCCGCGCTCCTCTCCTTCTCTCCTGCAGCCGCCGTCGCGCTCCCGCATCTCCTCCCCCTTCCTCTCCCACCGCCATGGATGGATTGCTGCAAATTCACACTATTGATGTGGGATTGCGCTGGCCCTCCCTTGTGCTAGTCACTCACGGCCATGAAGGGCGGCGGAGCCATGAAGAGCGACTGTAGTGGGTTGATGCGGACATGGTTGCGGCTCCCTGTGATGTGTCATGTGAAGTGTTGAATGACGAGACGATCAAGTGAAGCTACTAACAATATGCTTATGTGGAAATATAGAAGTTCTTTATCTCACATTGACGCTATGGCTTGTTGTTGCTATGTAATAAGTATGACGTTTGTATCTAACTAGATTTGAATCGCCGACCTTGCTCGCTTTTGGAACAAAATATACACTTGCTTTGCCATCAACTTCCAAATGAGTAGTTCTATTACCAAAATATGTCATGCTTGCCTTGCATTTGGTATATTTAATTGCCTTGCATGTTGCCATGATTTTGACAAAATAATCTTATACCAAGTAGCGACAATAATATGATTTTGGTATATCTTTACAATGAGCACTTTGTTTAGGCGCTGGCATGACACTTCCAATCAAGCACCGTGTACCAAGGCGTATAAGTTATTATGCTTACATACCTAGGTGGTGTTTGGTTCTCTAGTCCTAGGACTTTTTCTAGTCTCAACTAAAAAGTCTCTAGTCCTTAAAAAGTCCCTTTCTATTTGTTTCCAGAGACTAAAAAGTCCATAGTCCCTTTCTAGAGTTATTAAATGACCATGTTGCCCCTAGTATATAGAAAAATAACAATCAAACAACACCATGGGGTGGCGGGCCAATGGGTGCATGGAGGGGCATTGTTGAAAAAGTCCCAAAAAGTTTCAAAAAGACTCTCCATGAGAGTCTTCTTCATTTAGTCCCAAATGCCTAATTTAGTCCCTAAAAAGTCTCTCTCATTTGGTAAAAAAGTCTCTAAGAGGGACTTTTTCTAGTCCCTACACAAAAAGTCCCCGAAAACAAACACCCTCTTAGTTTGCCTCGCTATTAAAGTATGCCTGTCACACATGCTTAGCCAAAAGCGTTAGGGCCAGGCACCGCGCGCCAAGGCGCGCTACAGGTCTAGTAGCTTAATCAAGAAGTCAAAAAATTGAACCGTGGGAGAAGCCAATTACGACGCCATTTTCTTCCTCTAAGAGCATCTATATTAGACTTGGCGAATCTGACCCCTCAAACACCCACGATGTGTCGCGGATAGTGACTGATCACGTATGAAATATTCCATTATACAACCGGACACCTCAAATTGGAAATTTGAAATCCATATTATTACATGCAACGTAAACCGATCTTTAAGCGAAACTCGTCCAGCTCCGACGTGTCCATGTCGGACGGCTGGTTGTGCTCTCCAAAGTGTTGATCCGGTCGCCGGCGACGTTGAGTAGGACATGGGATACGAGCCGACGCTCATGGGACTCAAGGTGCTGCCATCTCCCATGCCCTACTCTTCCTCGTCGGAGCCCGGAACCTTGACGGTGCCGGTGGACGTCGGACCGATGATGGATCCGTCCTGGGATGAGCCAGCGACATCCACCATGACACGGTTGCGGCGTGCGGGGTTGCTGGCAATTCATCGGGTTGCCGGAGAATGCGAATCCATCGCCGCGAGGGCTGCCGCCGTCTCCTGCGCCCATTGCCTCACACGACGGGTACGCCACGCCATATTAGCGTCCGACGACATCCATGTGTCCCCCTCCTGCTCGGTGCGCCAACATAGGGGTTGCGCGTCCGCCACAATGTTCAGACGCCAGACGGACCGCACCGCCTCTGGTGAGACATTGGTGGCACACCTCGCGGCGGATCCATGTGTCATTTGAGCGAACGCAGAGGATTCCCGACGCAAGGAGTCTGACTGCTGTCGTCGGGTTGCCTCCTCCCGGGAGTGGCGGAGCGCAAGCCGGGCGACGGTCATCTCCTCCTCCGGGCTGCGTGGGATGAGCTCGGAATCGACGGATCTGGAGGTGTAGGACTGGTATTAAGAAATGGAATCCATGGCCCCTTACATTTCGTCAAAACGTGAAGGTACTTATATTATAAATCTCGCTCCCCGCCATACCGGAGAAGGCCGTAGATCTCCGGACGGGAGCTTGGGTGGAGAAGGGGAGTGGAGTGAAGTGGCTAGAATTTGGCTTGGGCAGAGGATGGTGAGGAATATGTATGGGGTCGGATGGGCTAGCTTGGCCGGGTCCGATGTGACGGACGCGCCCGAGAGCCCCATATCCGCCTCAGAATTAGGGTTTTTTTTTTAAAAAAAAGAACCTCATAGTTGATTTGAATATGAGGGGTGCCGGACGATCGTTTGAGTCTCGTCTAAGACGTCCATCTGAATTGATTTTTTGTATCGGTTAATGTCCGCCTGGGCGTATTGAGGCGGGTTTGGGCCGCCGAGCCATAGATGCTCTAAATTATCGTGCACCGGGAGTATCTAAACATATACTCGATGTTATTAGATATAGCTTATTATACCACATGACGTATGTGGTGAGCACCTTCAAGCGATCAAGATATAGCTTAATCCCGTTCAATTGTGTGATAGCTGGGCTAACCCAGGCGGAATGTAGAAGATGGCCTCTTGTAGTCTTGTGTTCTAGGGCGTTGCGCCCTCGCCCGCGTGGCGCCTTCGCTACTAGAGCAGCAGCGAGACGACGACGACGACGGACCTGCCACCTCTCGGCTTCGCCCTTAGCAGCGTCGGTCCTGCCAGCCACCTCTCGGCCTCCTTTGTCGCTCGGTGTCGTCGTTCGTCATAGAATGGCCGGCCTGAAGCGAGCCGGTCTAACCTGCACGCCGAGGCCGAGTTGGTCTGTCTCGGCGCCCTAGAATGTGGAGCTGCCGTTGAGGCGGGACGGTGTGGCACGCCCCCAAGTTACGAGCGGTGAGGAGCAAACAGGCACCTGGACGCGGTGTCGGTCGGCCTTGGTGTCCTCGGGGGTTTCTCAACAACAACAAATTGTATTTGTGTAGCACTACCTACTCAGGCCTCCTTTAGCTTGGAGAAATTTCATAAGAATTTTAGAGGATAGAATTTTTATAGGATATTTTCTTTAGAGCTCTTTGATTTATAGAAGTGGATTCATACTCCTACATAGGATTGGTTTCTATCTTTCACATTTTATAAAAAATAAAAATGAACCTAGACTCAATGTAAAAATTTCTTTGATATCAATTAAATGACATCTTGTTTTCTATTTCTACTTATAGGATTTGAGATACATGTCATCTCATTTTCTACCAGATTTCTATTCCTATAATAATCCTATCCTATAAATCAAAAGAGGCCTGAATCTTTTATGGACGTGCAACATGCAGACTGCACGGAGACCCATACGCTGATACGGCCCCCTAGCCATATATCCGATGCGATTGGCGTCCCGATCATGGCCATGCCATGCCACTCGCATACATCGGGATCTAAGACCAACTCCACCGCACGACCCCATCCTATCCGGCCCCGTCTGTTTGAGGTAAAATGGACAAACGAAGCGGCCCAGCGCGCGACGGCCCGGACCCATCTGGTCCGTTTTGTGTCCGGACCGACCCATTTCAAGCGCATCTTTGCGTCGGGTTTGGGTCGCCGCGGACACCGAACGGACGCGCCGCTCGTCCGCGTCTGGCCACGTGGCGGGGCGGCCACCTACCTCCCGCCAGCCAACATCAATGCGCACGAGTGGTAGACCCTACCTGTCATCGGCCCAGTGGAAGGTCACCGTCCTTCTTAAATGGGGAACCCGTGGACCGGTCGTCGTCCACACTGCCCCACTCCATCCAGCGGCCTCCTCGAAACCTGACCGCGCTAAACCCTAGCCCTCTCCCTTGTCGAGCTCGCCGGCCGGCCACCCTCGACGCCATGGGCTTCTGGAACCGTAAGGGGAAGCACGACCGCGAGGCCGGCTCCTCGTCAGGGCGCCACGCCGGCTCCGGGAAGAAGGAGGCCGCATCACCATCATGTCGGGCCCTCGCGCTGACGGCTTTCTCCATTGCCCCCACGTCCGTCAGTGAGCGCGACCGGCACTACGTTCGTGCGTCGGTGTGCCGCCGTTATTGGAAGACGAGGACGTCGCTCTAGGCCCTGGAGCGACGTCCATCTCCCCAATAACTGGCATCTCTCTGCCGACCGGGTCCCGATCCCGCCGGTCCCGACGAGGGGCCGTGCGCGCGACAAGGAGATCGAGCGCCGCCGCCGCCTCCTCCCCGACGACCTCTTCTACGACCCCAGGTACGTCCCCGACTCCGAGCTCTGGGACACCTGGTTTCATGACGAGCACGACACCAGGCGCGTGTCTTTTTCGCCGGCACCTCGATGGGGCCGCGGCGGCCACGACAGGAGCTTCCCAGGAGCGCGGGCGTAGGCGGGTGCGCGGTGTCACGCCCACGCCGTCGCCTTCGCCGTCTCCATCACCACCACCACCTCCTCGCATGACGGAGGAGGAGGAGGCCCGTCTCATGGCGCGTGTCATGGAGGACTCCATGTACACGCACGATGAGCGGCAATGGGAGGGCCTGGAGGAGATGACGGCCCGCTCCGCTGCCGGCGAGGTAGCCATCCCCGAGGAGGAGGCGATGGAGGAGGAGCCGGTGGCCGCGTTCCACCCGGGTCTGCTGGGCCAGGGGTGGGGCTGGTCCTGCACTGCACCGGAAATGGCCGCCGCCGTGGGCGTGTACTAGTGCGCCACTCCGCCGCGGTCACCGGAGCGGGAGGCGTCGCCACGGGAGGAGGTCGTGCAGGCACCTCCTGTCGTCCAGCCCGCCCCCGTCTACCACGTACCGCCGGCCCACCTCTGGACGCCGCCGGCCTACGTGGACCTCGTCAGTGACGACGCCGACGCCGGCGGGCACTGAAGACGGCGACGACGACGGCATCGACGGGCACGGGCAGGAGCGCGCTGGCGGCGGCCGTTTTTTTTTCCTTTTTATGTTTAATTATGTCAAGTTGGACGTGAAACTGGGCCGTTTTGTGGCCGTGGCGACCCTAACTAAGTTTTATGTTTATTAAACGATGCTTATTTAATTTTTTTAATCATTTTATTTACGTTTTTCTATTTTTTTTAAATCATGTCCAACACGAACGTGATTTGGGATGCGGCCATGCGGTAGGCGCACGTACGATCCAACAGACAAGACCGGACACGGCCGAACCCATAATCGTCCCAAAGGGACAAACCAGACGTCCATTTAGGGTCGCGCGGTGGAGTTGGCCTAAGTAGGAGTAGCCAGTACTCCATTTCTTCACCTGGCCCACTCGAGAGGCCGGGCTGCATGGATCGCACGCCTCCCCATGCTTTATCTCGCTAATTATAGTAAGACAGTTGCCAACTTGCCATGATGATGAAGACCCCACGTCGCCGACGACCAGAGTAGTGGTTGTTTAGCCTAACCGGGAGACCTGTTTCCCCGGCAAACCATCAGATTCAGAAAGAACCCGAGTATTATAGTCAATCATGCTCTCGATCGCTTTCCTAACCCCAACGATTTTATTACTCCTATTAGCGTCGGGCTATTTTAATCACACAAGGTGACAAGGACGTGTGATCCTGTTCAGGCAAACGATCTGAACAATGGTTGGCTCTTCGCTACGGCCCACAGAAACACGAGTCTGTTTGCTTTTTCGACGCATCTTTATCAAGACAGGTATAAACATGTGGGCCTTTGTACTGGTTATCACTCCAGCTCTGAGGGACACAGGGTAGATTTGCTTGGTAGTAAAACCTGACGAAGCACGGTGGATTTGTTTCGAGAATACTGTACGAGCTGCTGTACCAAATTAACTCGATGGATGTAGTCCAGCACATCTGACGTGGTCTATCTAATCTTGCCGCTGGAACTTCGTGCTCGTGCCCTTTCGCCTGAAACCAGTGCCGACACCGCCAAATAATCCATGTCTCAGACAGTATCAACGCCAGCCAGTACCAGAATGAACGAGCGAGGATAGACTGGATGGCTTCTGCATAGTACAATCCTGAGCCCATCTGATCAAGATTCCACGTGCAGTCAGGACAGTTCTACACCGCTGTCGAAATCCTGCGAGAATCCTTTCTGCGTGAGGACGAACCAGCAAAGGCATCGATTATGCGGGCACATTGCAATGTAACTTGCCTTTTGAAAAAACAACGATGCAGCAAAAAGATTCTGGTGTTTGTTAAGACGTTGCTGTCCCGAAAGATTGCAACACGATGTCTCAAAGTTATTTAGAAGTCGACCTGGTTGGAAAGTTAGAGCTTCTCAAGCGTTTATTTCTGGATCTTACCAAAGCTCCTTGTAATTGCCTAGTTTTTGTACATCTATAGAAAACATGCGCATATCTCTTGTTCCAAATATTTCAGGTCATGAGCATGGTCAGAGAGACCATCGAATTTGGCAGCATTTGGGGCCAACATCATCGTCCACCAAAATCTAATACTTCTCTCGTCGGACCAAACAGATAAGTCTAAGGCCGTTAGCCCAAGCCAGACCTTGACTAGCCTCCAAATCGGGACTCTCTATGTGACGCTCTTTGTGGCAAATAGCCACCCTCTCGCACAAGGCTCGCCTTCCGGCCCATTGGCTATAGTTTTTGGGTGACGGTAGCGATCTTGCACTGCAGCGGACCGAAAGGCATTGAGCAAACCGATAAAGCCTGTATCGAATCGGAAAAGGCACGTATAGTGAACCAAAAACAATATAACACCTCTTTTTTTGGTCACTTATTTTTAAAATAAAGTTCTAAATAATTTTTGGAAACATGAATGCTTTTAGGAAACATGAACTCATTTTTTTAAATGAAATTCTACACACGAACATTTTTTGAAAACCTGGGCATTTTTCAAAATTTGAACATTTTCTGAAAAAAGTCTCTGGATAGTTTTTAAAATACAAACAATTTTTGAAAGAGCAAAAAATTTTGAAAAGAATTATTTTTTTAAAACAGTGAATAATTTGAAATTCTAAAGATTTTTTGAAGATTTCTAAATATTTTTCAAAACCGGAGCATTTTTTAATTTATGTACAAATTTGAAAAAAGGATTTTTTTAAATGTTGTACATTTCTTTAAAGTTCCATTTTTTTAAAACATGAAGTTTTTTCAATTTATGATTCTTTTTTGAAAAACGAGAATATTTCTTGAAAGCACATTTCTTTTAAGTGTACATCACATAATTTTTTATTTTATGAACTAAATTTTAAAAACAGAAAAGTTTTTTGAAATTTGACAAAAGCGAACATGTTTTAAATTTCAAACAATATTTGAAATTCCCAAACATTATTTGACAAGAAAAAGAAACTTGAAAAAGGAAAATAAAATAAAAAATATATAAAACAAAAAAGCCAGAAAACTAGTCAAAAACTTGGTTCGCGGACCCTCTCGAAAGTTTCCAAAACCAATCAAGAACCTTCTAGAAGGCTCCCAAAATCGGTTTCTATAGGATACACGCATCGCTCACTGCTGAATGGCTCGGCCTAGTCCAATCGCTCACTTGATCGCGTGGGCGCAATGGCAACAATTTGTCGCAATGAGTGTCTGCTAGGAAATTCTCTCCATATCCACTAAGTGTAGCGGCAGCCAAATAAAAGATGTTCGGCTGTATTATTTTCCCTTTACAGAGACGGCAAGGCGAATAGTTTTCTCAACCTCTTCTAGCCAGACGATTCATGGTCCAGACTCTGCTTTGTATGGAAGCAAAGAGAAAAGGTTAACCCTTGGAGGCAAGGTTGTCAGAATCATGATTCTTGAATCGGATTGGAGCTCTCGTGGTAGGATTGCAAATGGTAGAATCTTAGCTATCAGGATCATATAAACATAGATTCTATGAACATAAGTCATAGAATCAGATGGGTTAGTTTGGATCATAAAGTTGTAGAATCATACAACAGAATCGCAATTTCGACAACCTTACTTGAAGGGGCTCAGACCTTTCGAATGGCCATGTCCACCGAAGTTAGCGTGGCTCCAAAAACTTGTCCTTTGTATGCTGACTTTGTCTAATGTATCCCACTAGATGTGAAGTTGCAAGAAATGGTGCCCTCCACCTCATCCTCAATCTAGAATTTAGAGAGCATAGATCATAGGTCAATGTATTGATGAATGTGCGCCATAGAGAAAACTGCATTGAGCTTGATCTCTCGAATACAATCATTGCCTACCAAGGCCTATTGGACTGTCCACTTCTACCTTTTGGAGGCTGCAAAAACAAGAGGGGTGATATCCAACAACCTCCTACCATCCAACCACGACGAGTCCCGAAAAGGCATCTTGGCTCCATTGCCAACAGAGATGGTCGTGTAAGCATACAAAAGCTCGCCACATGGGTTTTTGGTTCCAATCCACAACTTGGAGATGTTGGTCCACTCAAACCAAAGCCATCTCAGACGACGTAGAGCCCTGACAAATTTATACTAGTGAAGTGCGCCGAGACCCCACAAGACCTTAAATCTTGGCGCGGAGCACCCTACGATCATCCTCATGGACATGCCACCGACTCTCCAAGTACCAAGTGGACCGATGACAAGAGCACGGGTAAGAGCTATCGAAACTTAGGTTACCTCTCTCTTTGTTGAGCTTCCCTTTGATTCGCTTAAGACATGGCTACTACCTCAGTCGGAGATATTATGCATCCTTAATTAGGAACCAAGAGGACGACCATGGAGCAGCCAAGGACCAAGGCCAAGCTTGGATGGAAGCAAAACAAGAAGGAGGAGAGGAGAAGTGTCGGCGCCTACAGATGGTCGTATGTTCGGGGGCCTAACCAAATGATCAAGACTCAGCGGGAAAAGAAGGGGCCGTGACTAAGTGACCAGGCCAGGTGTCCGGGCGCAGGCAAATCATCTAGGCAGCCACCCGGATCATCCGGGCATCAGCCGGACCATCTGGGCAGATACCTAGACCATCCAACTACACCACCAGGAGACACCCAAGACTAGCCACAAAGACGGATCGTCCGGGACCTAGCCCGGATCATCCAAAAGATGCCCGGTAATCCGGACTGCGTCCCAGACGTCCGACATACCGCCAGCTACTACAAACCAATCGGACCCTCCGGGTATCTACCTAGATCATTCGGTTGATGCTTGAATCATCCAGGTACCTACTAGATCGTCCGGCTTTGCCTGCGCGCAAGTAGGCCCAGGTGGCCATGTACCCCTAATTGTACTAGCACTATAAATTGATGAACGTCACCTTTATTCTAGGTTTAGCAAAGCATATTGAACTGGATCTTGAGAGAGCTTTGCTCATCTATCACCACTTGGAGTTCAAGACCTCCTAGAAGAAGATCCCCAGGTGGATATCAAGGACTCCTCCCTTAAGGTTGGAGAAGACTACCCTACAAGACCTTGGTTCCTCTAAGGATTGGGAAGAGATACCTTTTTGCTATTTTCTTTGGTTGATTGTGGATCTATGTTCTTGTATGGATTTGTGAGATAGTGGATGTGTATCTTGGTTCTTGCGGGGAGATTCTTCTTGTTCTTGTGTTCTTGTGTGTTCATCCTGATTTCCCCTCTAAGAGTAGAAAGATCTCGAATCTAGGGTTCCACCCTACACCATCTTGGGTTACGGCAAGGTTGATTCACATCTTGGAGTCCCACCCCCTCATTTGCTAGCCTATTTTTGTTGCTTTTGTCCTAATTCTAAAATGCCCATAAAAATAGCCCTGCATTTTTTTGCATTTTGTTGGTTCTTATGAGATCTTGTGGATTTGGATCCCTGATTTTTTGTTTGGCAAGTGGATCTAGCCTCCCCTCACACTCCCACCACTTATTCCCCACGAAATTAACCACGGAAATTTTCTTCCCCCAATTTTTGAGTTCATCCACTACTGCAGGATGCTGCTAACGTGGCACTACGATCAGAGATCCTTTGATGAAACGGTGTGTGATGCATTAATCGCAAACGGTGATGTATAAAACTGTCAAAAATATGCAAAACGTTTGCGATGGCTGATACAACAAACACAGTTCTGATTTCAGTTGCATGTGCGATGGGTGGCATATGGTTGATCCATATGAACTGTTTGCGATGAGATAGAACAACAGACACGGGCAACCATATCAAGGTGTGTGCGATATACAGCATACAGTTTGCTCCGATGAAATGTTTGCTATTAGGGAAGGCAACAGAAAGGTTAACCAGATCAAGGTGTGCGTGTTATATGGCATACGATTCACTCGGACGAACTATTTTTGATTAGCGAACACAACAGAAATGGTTCGGCCAGATCAAGGTGTGTACAATGGAGGGTATACAGTTTATTCTGATAAACTGTTTGTGTTGAGACAAGAGAACAGAAACGTTTTGTGTAAACAAGATTTGTGTGACACGCGGCAAACATCCAATTACATAGGTGGCTAGTACACACATGACATTTCAGCACACCAAAGTAAACTATTACATGCATAACTAACTAGGATAAACGATCATCCGATCATCATCTACTTCTTCTTGTGATGCTTGCCGCCACTTCTCCACTAGGATAAATGGAAGAATATTCTTTATTGTGGATAGTGTGCTCTGTTGGGCACACAAGTATATGGATCATAGCCTTGGGCGAGCAATGTGCACGCACGTGTCAAGCTAGCTCGATGTTCCTTCTATGCTAAGTTTCTATTAATTGATGGCGTTTAATGAACACGCCACCGTTTTCTGCCATTGCCTCACCGGTTTCCCGCCACTACATAGCGATACTATGCATAAACCTAGGCGGCGCGCGACGCACCGAGGCAACAAGCGCAACCTATAGCACATCCACCTTTTCCAAGCATGCCAACCCACCAAAGCGTCACCTCTGCAATCAACCTTTTCAATGAGGAAAACGAGAAGACGCCATGACCCGTCAAGGCCGAGGCGCTCCCCAGCAACGCTATGGACGATGCCTTGATGCGCATCATCGCCATGGCTGAGGAGACCCTAGGCGTGCGAGGCTTCAGCGCCGCGGATCAAGATCGGCATGTCAGCACCGAGAGGTTGTAGCTCGCTGCACTGAAGGAAATATGCCCTAGAGGCAATAATAAAGTTGTTATTTATTTCCTTATTTCATGATAAATGTTTATTATTCATGCTAGAATTGTATTAACCAGAAACATAATACATGTGTGAATACATAGACAAACAGAGTGTCACTAGTATTCCTCTACTTGACTAGCTTGTTAATCAAAGATGGTTATGTTTCCTAACCATAGACATGAGTTGTCATTTGATAAACGGATCACATCATTAGGAGAATGATGTGATTGACTTGACCCATTCCGTTAGCTTAGCACTTGATCGTTTTAGTTTACTGCTATTGCTTTCTTCATAACTTATACATGTTCCTATGACTATGAGATTATGCAACTCCCGATTACCGGAGGAACACTTTATGTGCTACCAAACATCACAACGTAACTGGGTGATTATAAAGGTGCTCTACAGGTGTCTCCGATGGTACTTGTTGAGTTGACATAGATCGAGATTAGGATTTGTCACTCCGATTGTCAGAGAGGTACCTCTGGGCCCTCTCGGTAATGCACATCACTATAAGCCTTGCAAGCAATGCAACTAATGAGTTAGTTGCGGGATGATGCATTATGGAAACGAGTAAAGAGACTTGCCGGTAACGATATTGAACTAGGTATTGAGATACCGATGATCGAATCTCGGGCAAGTAACATACCGATGACAAAGGGAACAACGTATGTTGTTATGCGGTTTGACCGATAAAGATCTTCGTAGAATATGTAGGAGCCAATATGAACATCCAGGTTATGCTATTGGTTATTGACCGGAGATGTGTCTCGGTCATGTCTACATAGTTCTCGAACCCGTAGGGTCCGCATACTTAACTTTCAGTGACGATCGGTATTATGAGTTCATGTGATTTGATGTACCGAAGGTATTTCGGAGTCCCGGATGAGATTGGGGACATGACGAGGAGTCTCGAAATGGTTGAGACGTAAAGATCGATATATTAGAAGACTATATTCGGATATCGGAAAGGTTCCAAGTGATTCGGGTATTTTTTGGAGTACCGGGGAGTTACGGGAATACGGGGAAGAAGTATTGGGCCTCATGGGCCAAGTGGTGGAAGAGAGGAGGCAGGGCGCGCGGCCCCCCTAGCCCAAACCGAATTGGACTAGGGGGCCGGCCCCCCTTTCCTCCTTTCCTCTCTCTCCTCCTTCCTTTCCTCCTCCTAGTAGGAGTAGGAAATGGGAGTCCTACTCCTACTAGGAGGAGGACTCCTCCTCCTGGCGCGCCCAACAGGGGCCGGCTGGCCTCCCCCCTTGCTCCTTTATATATGGGGGCAGGGGCACCCTAGAACACACTAGTTGATTGTTCCAAGCCGTGTGTGGTGCCCCCTCCCCCATAATCCACCTCAATCATATCGTAGCGGTGCTTAGGCGAAGCCCTGCGTCGGTAGCAACATCATCACCGTCATCACGCCGTCGTGTTGACGGAACTCTCATGTGAAGCTCTGCTGGATCGGAGTTCGTGGGACGTCATCGAGCTGAACGTGTGCTGGACTTGGAGGTGTCGTGCGTTCGGTACTTGGATCGGTCGGATCGTGAAGACGTACGACTACATCAACCGTGTTCTCATAACGCTTCCGCTTACGGTCTACGAGGATATGTGGATGATACTCTCCCCTCTCGTTGCTATGCAT
Source organism: Triticum urartu (assembly GCF_056163025.1). Classification (NCBI taxonomy): domain Eukaryota; kingdom Viridiplantae; phylum Streptophyta; class Magnoliopsida; order Poales; family Poaceae; genus Triticum; species Triticum urartu. Next base: position 426,882,722 of record NC_141876.1, read on the forward strand.
CAACATGATCTTGCGTGTGCGTAGGATTTTTTTTGAAATTACTACGTTCCCAAACAGTGGCATCCGAGCCAGGTTTATGCGTAGATGATATATGCACGAGTAGAACACAAAGGAGTTTTGGGCGTGGGTATATACATATTGCTTGCCATCACTAGTTGATTTCAGCGGCATTGTTGGATGAAGCGGCCCAGACCGACATTACGCGTACGCTTACGCAAGACTGGTTCTACCGACGTGCTTCGCACACAGGTGGCTAGTGGGTGTCTGTTTCTCCAGCTTTAGTTGAATCGGAGTCAATGAACACGGTTCTTTCTGAAGATCAAAAAGCAATCACTATACCGCGTTGTGGTTTTGATGCGTAGGTAAGAACGGTTCTTGCTCAGCCCGTAGCAGCCATGTAAAACTTGCAACAACAAAGTAGATGACGTCTAACTTGTTTTTGCAGGGCATGTTGTGATGTGATATGGTCAAGACATGATGCTAAATTTTATTGTATGAGATGATCATGTTTTGTAACACAATTATTGGCAACTGGAAGGAGCCATATAGTTGTCTCTTTATTGTATGAAATTCAATCGCCATGTAATTGCTTTACTTTATCACTAAACGGTAGCGATAGTCGTGGAGGCAATAGTTGGCATGACGACAACGATGCTTCGATGGAGATCAAGGTGTCAAGCCGGTGACGATGGTGATCATGACGGTGCTTTGGAGATGGAGATCACAGGCACAAGATGATGATGGCCATGTCATATCACTTATATTGATTGCATGTGATGTTTATCCTTTTATGCATCTTATTCTGCTTGATTGACGGTAGCATTATAAGATGATCTTTCACTAAATTTCAAGGTACAAGTGTTCTCCCCGAGTATGCACCATTGCCAAAGTTCATCGTGCTGAGACACCACGTGATGATCGGGTGTGATAAGCTCTACGTTCACATACAACGGGTGCAAGCCAGTTTTGCACACGCAGAAATACTCGGGTTAAACTTGACGAGCCTAGCATATGCAGATATGGCCTCGGAACACTGAGACCGAAAGGTCGAGCGTGAATCATATAGTAGATATGATCAACATAGTGATGTTCACCATTGAAAACTACTCCATTTCACGTGATGATCGGCCATGGTTTAGTTGATTTGGATCACGTGATCACTTAGATGATTAGAGGGATGTCTATCTAAGTGGGAGTTCTTAAATATGATTAATTGAGCTTTAATTTATCATGAACTTAGTACCTGATAGTATTTTTCTTGTCTATGTTGTTGTAGATAGATGGCCCATGCTGTTGTTCCGTTAAATTTTAATGCATTCCTTGAGAAAGCAAAGTTGAAAGACGATGGTAGCAATTGCACGATCTGGGTCCGTAACTTGAGGATTATCCTCATTGCTGCACATAAGAATTATGTCCTGGAAGCACTGCTAGGTGCCAAACCCGCTGCAGGAGCAACGCCAAATGTTATGAACGTCTGGCAGAGCAAAGCTGATGACTACTCGATAGTTCAGTGTGCCATGCTTTACGTCTTAGAACCGGGACTTCAACGATGTTTTGAACATCACGGAGCATATGAGATGTTCCAGGAGTTGAAGTTAATATTTCAAGCAAATGCCCGGATTGAGAGATATGAAGTCTCCAATAAGTTCTACAGCTGCAAGATGGAGGGGAATAGTTCTGTCAGTGAACATATACTCAGAATGTCTGGGTACCATAACTACTTGACTCAACTGGGAGTTAAATCTTCCTGTTGATAGTGTCATTGACAGAGTTCTTCAATCACTGCCACCAAGCTACAAGAGCTTCGTGATGAACTATAATATGCAAGGGATGGATAAGACGATTCCTCGAGCTCTTCACAATGCTAAAAGCTGCAGAGGTAGAAATCAAGAAGGAGCATCAAGTGTTGATGGTCAACAAGGCCACCAGTTTCAAGAAAAAAGGTAAAGGGAAGAATAAAGGGAACTTCAAGAAGAATGGCAGACAAGTTGCTGCTCAAGAGAAGAAACCCAAGTCTGGACCTAAGCGTGAGACTGAGTGCTTCTACTGCAAAGGGACTGGTCACTGGAAGCGGAACTGCCCCAAGTATTTGGCGGATAAGAAGGATGGCAAGGTGAACAAAGGTATATGTGATATACATGTTATTGATGTGTACCTTACTAAAGCTCGCAGTAGCACCTGGGTATTTGATACTGGTTCTGTTGCTAATATTTGCAACTCGAAACATGGACTATGGATTAAGCGAAGATTGGCTAAGGACGAGGCAACGATGCGTGTGGGAAATGGTTCCAAAGTCGATGTGATCGCCGTCGGCACGCTACCTCTACCTTCGGGATTAGTTTTAGACTTGAATAATTGTGATTTGGTGCCAGCGTTGAGCATGAACACTATATCTGGATCTTGTTTGATGTGAGACGGTTATTCATTTAAATCAGAGAATAATGGTTGTTCTATTTATATGAGTAATATATTTTATTGTCATGCACCCTTGAAGAGTGGTCTATTTTTGATGAATCTCGATAGTAGTGATACACATATTCATAATGTTGAAGCCAAAAGATGCAGAGTTGATAATGATAGTGCAACTTATTTGTGGCACTACCGTTTAGGTCATATTGGTATAAAGTGCATGAAGAAACTCCATTCTGATGGACTTTTGGAATCACTTGATTATGAATCACTTGGTACTTGCGAATCATGCCTCATGGGCAAGATGACTAAAACGCCGTTCTTCGGAACTATGGAGCGAGCAACAGATTTGTTGGACATCATACATACTGATGTATGTGGTCCGATGAATATTGAGGCTCATGGCGGGTATCGTTATTTTCTCACCTTCACAGATGATTTGAGAAGATATGGGTATATCTACTTGATGAAACATAAGTCTGAAGCATTTGAAAAGTTCAAACAATTTCAGAGTGAAGTGGAAAATCATCGTAACAAGAAAATAAAGTTTCCGCGATCTGATCGTGGAGGAGAATATTTGAGTTATGAGTTTGGTCTTCATTTGAAACAATGCGTAATAGTTTCGCAACTCATGCCACCCGGAACACCACATCGTAATGGTGTGTCCAAACGTCGTAATCGTACTTTACCAGATATGGTGCGATCTATGATGTTTCTTACTGATTTACCGCTATCGTTTTGGGGTTACGCTTTAGAGACAGCTGCATTCACGTTAAATAGGGCACCATCTAAATCCGTTGAGACGACGCCTTATGAACTATGGTTTGGCAAGAAACCAAAGTTGTCGTTTCTTAAAGTTTGGGGCTGTGATGCTTATGTGAAAAAGCTTCAACCTGATAAGCTCGAACCCAAATCGGAGAAATGTGTCTTCATAGGATACCCAAAGGAGACTGTTAGGTACACCTTCTATCACAGATCCGAAGGCAAGACATTTGTTGCTAAGAATGGATCCTTTCTAGAGAGGGAGTTCCTCTCGAAAGAAGTGAGTGGGAGGAAAGTAGAACTTGATGAGGTAACTGTACCTGCTCCCTTATTGGAAAGTAGTCCATCACAGAAAACGGTTCCTGTGACACCTACACCAATTAGTGAGGAAGCCAATGATGATGATCATGAAACTTCAGATCAAGTTACTACCGAACGTAGGTCAACCAGAGTAATATCCACACCAGAGTGGTACGGTAATCTGGTTCTGGAGGTCATGTTACTTGACCATGACGAACCTACGAACTATGAGGAAGCGATGATGAGCCCAGATTCCGCAAAATGGCTTGAGGCCATGAAATCTAAGATGGGATCCATGTATGAGAACAAAGTGTGGACTTTGGTTGACATGCCCGATGATCGGCAAGCCATCAAGAATAAATGGATCTTCAAGAAGAAGACTGACGCCGATGGTAACGTTACTGTCTACAAAGCTCGACTTGTTGCGAAAGGTTTTCGAAAAGTTCAAGGAGTTGACTACGATGAGACCTTCTCACCCGTAGCGATGCTTAAGTCCGTCCAAATCATGTTAGCAATTGCCGCATTTTATGATTATGAAATTTGGCAAATGGATGTAAAGACTACATTCCTGAGTGGATTTCTGGAAGAAGAGTTGTATATGATGCAACCTGAAGGTTTATCGATCCAAAGGGTGCTAACAAAGTGTGCAAGCTCCAGCGATCCATTTATGGACTGGTTCAAGCCTCTCGGAGTTGGAATAAACGTTTTGATAGTGTGATCAAAGCATATAGTTTCATACAGACTTTTTGAGAAGCCTGTATTTACAAGAAAGTGAGTGGGAGCTCTGTAGAATTTCTAATATTATATGTGGATGACATATTGCTGATTGGAAATGATATAGAATTTCTGGATAGCCTAAAAGGATACTTGAATAAGAGTTTTTCAATGAAAGACCTCGGTGAAGCTGCTTATATATTGGGCATCAAGATCTATAGAGATAGATCAAGACGCTTAATTGGACTTTCAAAAGCACATACCTTGATAAAGTTTTAAAGAAGTTCAAAATGGATCAAGCTAAGAAAGGGTTCTTGCCTGTGTTACAAGGTGTGAAGTTGAGTAAGACTCAATGCCCGACCACTGCAGAACATAGAGAGAAAATGAAAAATGTTCTCTATGCTTCAGCCATAGGCTATATTATGTATGCAATGTTGTGTACCAGACCTGATGTGTGCCTTTCTATTAGTTTAGCAGGGAGGTACCAAAGTAATCCAGGAGTGGATCATTGGACAACGGTCAAGAACATCCTGAAATACCTGAAAATGACTAAGGATATGTTCTCGTTTATGGAGGTGACAAAGAGCTCGTCGTAAATGGTTACATCGATGCAAGCTTTGACACTGATCCGGATGATTCTAAATCGCAAACCGGATACGTGTTTATATTGAACGGTGGAGCTGTCAGTTGGAGCAGTTCTAAACAAAGCGTCGTAGCGGGCTCTACGTGTGAAGCGGAGTACATAGCTGCTTCGGAAGCAGCAAATGAAGGAGTCTGGATGAAGGAGTTCATATCCGATCTAGGTTTCTGTCGGGGGTTGGGTGTGACATATGCCAAGGGATGGCTTATCATGGTGGGAGCGAGTAAAACGTCGCCGGTGCCCGGAAGCGGGATGAGGCATAGACACGAACGCCGGCGTACTTTACCCAGGTTCGGGGCTCTCCTAGGAGATAACACCCCTAGTCCTGCTCCGCGGGGTCTCCGCATGATCACTAAGGCACAAGTGAATACAAAGGCGCTCCTTGAGCTGTATGCTAGAGGTAGGAGAAGGCAGGGCTAGCTCTCTCCTTCCTCTATGATCTGGTCTAGTTCTAACAGGTTGGGAACCCTTTGCATGGGTGCCTTGGGGGGTTTATATAGGCCTACCCCCAGGGTTACAATGGTAATCCGGCTAGGCGTAGGGCCCGACTGTCAGTCTCTCTGGTCGCCGGCTTCTCCGCCGACTGCTGGGGCCCGCCGCCTAGTGGGCCCCGCCGGCTGGTCTGGTACGGAGCCGACAGGCCGCCTCCGTCGCTCGCGGGTCCTGCTGGCTGCGGATCACTGTTGCCACATCTCTAATGACGCAGGCTCGGTCAGGGGGTTGTGGCTATAGCTCCGCCGCCTGGCGGGCGATTACTGTAGCCACTCCACATCTCGCCTAGTTAACGGCGAGTGGGTCCCGAGGAAGGGGCGGGCTGACTCCTGGGGTCCGACTGGTGGGATCGTCGCCATCTTCCGGGCTCTTGCTGACTGGTGGGGCCTGTTGTCCTTGGGCCGTACTAACAGGCTGTCGTGGGAGCAGGACTCCGCCTGCCTGTGATGATGTCAGGGATGGCATGGAAACAGTGCTGCGCCGGGCAGAGATCTCCGCCGTACGGTGCACTGTGACCACGCCAGCCCCTGGAAAGGGGGAGGGGGTGGGCTATACTGTAGCCAATTCCTGTCCCGTCCCCCTTGATGAGGGCACGGGCTTCGTTGGTGCTGTGGGCCGACTCCTCGGGGCCGCCTTCTCTAGAAGCCGCCGAGTAGGAGTCGGCTTGTCTTGGCCTTGCCTCTAGGACTCGACCGGATACGGGCAGCCGGCTGTTCCTCCAGCCGCCCCCAGAAGACGGCTCTTCTCCTTGGCATATTGAGGGGCGCAATCTGTCCCGGTGTCTTGAAAGGTCCTGGGCCCCGGGTTAGCCTACCCGTGGCCCATTACTCCGACAGTAGTCCCCGAAGCTAGTGAGGTGCCGCGGCTGAGCAGCCGAGGAGCCTCAGCAGTTTTCTTCTCCGAGTGCCTAAGGTGGAGCTTTGTGTGACTTTTGCCGGGCCGACTGGAGGGAGTCGGCCGCGCCCAGTCTGACTTATCCAAGCCTCGAACGCGTCGGCGGGAAGCCAGTGGCGTGCTAGCTAAGCATCCAGGCCGCCGTCCTGTATGGTTATGCCACATGGTCGCCGAGCGGCCGGGCCCGTCCACCAATCCACGCCGCGATGGGACACACCTGCGGGCGGGGCCCGCCACTACCATGCCTCGGTGCGCGAGCGGATCTGCTACGGCCGAGGCGGGCGGTTGGGGTTCCCGTGGAGTTACTGCGCGCAGTTTTGTTGCGCGATAAACGTGGGGGCGTGGGATCGTGGGCGCAGTAAATCCCATGATCGCCCCTCGGCTTCGTAGCCCGTAGGCCTATAAGTAGGGGGGAGGGGGGAGCGGCGGAGCACGCGCGTCCCTCCTCCCCATTCCTTTCTCCTTCTTCTTCCTCTCGCCGCTGCGCGTCATGGTGATTCGTTCCCGATGAGCTCCTCTTCCACCGTCACTCCCCCCATGGTGCGCTCCGGAGCGTGGGATGGCTCCGAGGTTCACGACGACCACGTCGATTTCCTCCGCTAGACGCGGCGGCTGCCCAGCAAGGACTTCGTGAGGGTCCGCCTCGCGCCGAGGAGGGAGATATCGCCGGCGCCGGGGGAGGGCGAGTGGGTCGTCTTCCGCTCGCACTACCTGCGCGCCTTGGCCTGCCGGCGAGCAACTTCTTCCGCTCCCTCCTGGAATTCTACGCTCTCCAGCCGCACCACCTCACCCCCAACACGGTGGTGCTGCTGTCCGCCTTCATCACCTTGTGTGAAGGCTTCCTTGGCGTCCTCCCCACCATCGAGCTCTGGGGGAGTTCTTCTACTCCAAGCTCGGCAACCACGTCGCGGGCGTGCCGGCCTAGTGTGGCGCGTTCATCGCGGTGCGGAGGTCGGGCGCCGACAACCCGTTTCCCCCCATCATGCTGATAAAGTCGGTGAAGATGTGGCAGTGGTCGTACTTCTATGTGAAGAGCATCTCCGCGGAGGGCGACTAGGTCAACTTGCGGGCTTACGCAGCCGGCCCGCCAGCTGGGAGGCAGCCTAACTGGTCGTACCGGGCCAGGACTGATGCCTGCTGGAGCCGCCACCATCGCGCGGCTCCGAGTGCTGACATAGTCGGAGGGCCTGACCGGGCCTGATTTGCTGGCCGCCTTCATGGCGCGCCGAGTGCTCCCGCTCCAGGGCTGCCCCCACATGATCTGCCAAATGAGCGGGCATCGAGACCCGAGTCGGCTGTGCACCAAGGAGATGCCTCACGCGGAGGTCGCCTTCATGGTGAACTATCTTGCGAACTGCGAGCTCATGGAAGAGTGGCGGTTCAGCAAGGAGCCATATTCACGCGCCAACCCTCCGTCCACGGTGAGTTGTTTTTTTCTTTATTTGTATGCTGAGTCCGTCTTGTCCGGCCTGACCAACCGGCCTTTGAACAGAGCCCCCCCCTCCAGCCAGCAGCCGGCACTACGGGCCGAACCGCGAATTCCTCCCCGACCGGGCGGAGAGCGACGTTGATGACCCCGACTTGGGGGTGGCGGCCTTGGAGGACGATGCCGAGGGAGGAGGCGGCGAAGTAGGCGGCCCAAAGCTCAGAGCCAGCTTCGAGGATTGGCCTGATGACGACGCGGGGGAAGTCACCCCGCGCCACCAGCTAGGAGTCGGCCAGCCGGGCACGAGCTCGTTTGCCGCGCCGGACGCCCAAGGCGGCACTAAGAAGCACAGGGCCGGGACGAGCTTGTTCGGTAGCCGACCGAAGAAGCCCAAGGGCTCGGCTGCGGCGACCAAGCGGGACGAAGCGGCCGCGAAGGCCAACCGCTTCCGCAAGGAGGTGAAGATGCCACAGCTAGTTTCTGCGTAAGTGCTACCTTCCTTTGCGCCTTCAATTTTTCTTCGTTGACTCTGTCTGAAATTCCTTTGCTTTACGCTCTTGACTTTTAGGGCCCCGCTCTCTCTCGATAAGTCGGCCGCTGGCTCCATCATGAAGTCGGCAGATACCTCCTCCACCACCCGGTGGATTGATCCGGCCGCCGATCTCCGGGAGGCGACGGAGCAGAACACGCGCAAGGAGCGGGAAGCCGCCCGCCTGAAAAAGGCAGAAGCCGACAAGGCGGAGGTTGCCGCCCTGAAGAAGCTGGCGGAAGCCGAGGCCGCCGACGCGGAGAAGAAGCGTGCGGAAGAAGCCACACACCGCCAGTCGGCAGTGTTCGCCGTCCCTCTGAACTCTGCGCCGCCACCACCGGAGTTCACGGCGTAGACTAGGGAAGTCGTCGATGAGAACCCGATTATGGAGAGGGACGGCGGCGACACCGCCACGCCGGACGTAATCGTGCCGCCACCGCTGCCATCCGGGAGCGCTCCAGGTGGGCAGCCGGCGGACCCGCCGTTGCCGCCAACTGAAGACGAGGTGGCGACGGGCCTGGCTCTCGAGGTCGGCACGCCGATGCACGGCGCCACGTCCGCTGGAGACTGGCGCTGTGAGCTCCTCGATCCCCGACACCGAGGCGACGAGCGCCGCGCCCACTGGGTGGGTGCAGGGAGGCGGGACGGGCCCGTTGAACTGGGCGCTTTTGGACGTCCAAGCCAAGATCCGAGCCGAGGGCGAAGCCATCAGGAACCGCAATAAGGCGCATCTGGCGTCGCGAGAGGCCATCCGGGTACGTTTCCTTCTTCCTTGTTTCTGTTTCTTATGATTCTCGGTGGGGGCGCCCCAGCGCACCCACTGGGTGTAGTCCCCGAGTTCCTGGTCGGCTGCTGAGCAGGCGGCTCGGAACTCTAATCGGCGAGTTCCAAGCACTAACATTTATCCGAAATTTTTGTCACAGGACTACCACAACCTTCGCATGACCGCTTTCAACTCCAACGTCCAAGAGCTGGCTCAGCGGACCGCCGACTTGTCGGAAAGCCGGAGTAAGTCCTCTTCTTTCTCTGTGGGGGCGCGCTGGCGCACCCGCGGGCTGTAGTCCCCAAGATTCGGGCCGACTGCTGAGAAGTCGGGCCGGATCTCCCCGGTGGCTGTTCTTCTTTGTTTGGCGACTAACGCCTTGCTTTCTTCTTTCTTCCGTAGAAGCCAACGCCACCTTGCAGCAGCAGCTGGGCGAAGCCAACACCGCGTTGTGCGCTAAGGAGGAGGAGTGCGGCAAGCTGGCTGAAGAGCGCAACCGGCTGGTCACGCAACTGGCAGAGCAGAAGGAGCTCCTCCAGAAGACCCGGAAGGAGGCGGAGGACATGGAGACCTTCCTCCTTGCTGAGTTTGCGGCCGAACGCTCCTCCTGGACTGACAAGGAGGCGATGCTGACTTACGGCTTCCACGAGATTGAGTATATCGTCGATGGTGATCCACCCCTCTTTTGTTTTTCTTCCTTAAGCTGCCGGCTGTTGGTCGAGCCGGCTTCTATCCTTTAATTTTGTTCTTCGCTTCTATCTCGGCAGACTTCTTCCCCGGTGTAACACTCCAAAATCTTTGATTTGGTTTTTATCAAATTCTTTAATTATTTGGAAGGAGGTTATTTAATTTTTTTAAAAGACTCTCCTTCTAAAAAAATTCCATTTGTGACAAGTATATTTTTATGGGTTCTTCCCAATCTTGATCTTTGGTCTTAAGGGTTTTTTCATCTTGTGTTGGCTCAACACAAATAATTTTGGAAGGTTTTTACAATTCCTTTTTATTAAAAAGAATTCCTATAAATTATAAATTTTATTCTTCCCTATTCAAAAAAATTACTCTCTTGGCATGACCTATGTTGAAAACCTTCTTCCAAACCCCACCTCCCCACTTTGGGTCAAGTCAAGCATCAAGTCCAGCAAGGTTCAACTTCTCCTAGATCTTTATTTCTATTTGTTTTAACCTCAAAATCATTTTCTGTCATTTATTTGGACTTTGGTGGTTTACAAAGGAACTACCAGATTTCCTTTGAGTCTTGGTCCCAAATAAACTCCTCTGGCTAGTCCTTAGTACCCTCAACCTAGATCCATCAAGATCTGCTAGTCCACAGTTCAAATTTTTCAAAATTTGCCTGCTGCGAGTTTGGACCAGATTTGCCATTTTTGGTGAATTTCATTCTTTTTCTTTTCCAAAAATTCTGAGATAAATCAGGCAGTCTCTAGATGCATCAAGAGATCACCTCACCAAGGTTCAGCTCAAGAAATTTTTTCCACATGCTTAAAACATTTCGTCGAACAGCTGGTGTGCACTATTTCTGTTCAAATTCAGAATTCAGTGTTTCAGTTCAGAGACAGTGTCGTTTTCGTCAGTCGGCAGCGTCAATCTCGCCAGTGCTCTCGTTGGCTCGTTGCTCACTGCTCCTCCTTCTTATCCAACGCGCCGCACGGTCGTCTGGACGGTTGCAACCGTCAGTGGCGACGTGTCGCGTCAACTCCGACGCCTCCCGTGGTGGCAGGACCGCCCGTGGCGGCCAGCAGGGGCCAGCCCTGCAGGACGGCGCCGTCCAGCACCGCCCACACCACCAGGGGCCTCCGCATGGCCGTCCTCTCCCCTGTGCGTGCTGCACAACCATCACCGTGGCCTGAGAGGCGCAGAGCGCGCTCTCTGCCCCTGACGAGCCCGTGAGCTCCGTTCCGTCGAAACCACGGGAGCAGGCCAAATCTGACCAAGTTAGCCATCGAGTGGTGCCAGTGGACCAATGCGAAGCTGCCCAGTCACCTAAACCTCCTGCCCGACCACTGCCTCGCCGTAATTACTCACCGGAGAAATCCCATTCTCGGCAACCGCCTCGGGCCGACTATAAATAGTGGCCCCGAGCTCGTTCTCGACCCAGCACCTCCCCTCCTCGCCTCAGAACCTCGCCACGCTCATCACAGGGCCTTGGGAGAGCCTTCTTCCCCGACTCCGGCCGCCCCGATCCGCTTCGGGCTCCGGCAAGATTCTCTCTGGTGAGAGCACCCCCGCCTCCCAAACTGTGCCAGTAGCCTCCTAGTACACCCACTTCCCTAACCCGCGCTTCAATTTGGCGTTCGCAGCTCTCTTCGGAGGGATCCATCCTCGACCGAACCGCCGTCCGCCGGAGTGGAAGCTGCCGTCGACGTGGTGCTCGCCGACGACCAAGTCCACCACCCACCGACGCGGAATTGTCCCGTGAGTGCAACCATACCCTTGCCCTCCTCTGGATCGCCGTCGATCGTCGCCGGCGATCATCGTTTGCTTCGGTCGACGGTGAGATTTTAAATCTGACATGCGGGACCCCCTCGTCAGCCTCTCCCTTCTTATTTGAAACGTTATCTGAAAGCGCCTTCGAGCAAAGTACGTTTCCCCTTTGGGTTGGCGTATTTCTAACTGAAGCGTTTTCTGTTTTTCTAAACTAGCCCTTGGAAAGTTTCCGTTTCATCATAGATTAGTCCCTGGACTAAAACCTTTATAACTTATAAACAAAAGATGATTTTGAGCTGATTCTTTTTTTGTCATCTTTATTTTCCTATCTAGTTTTTTATCATATTTATTTTAAAAATATTTGGAACAATTTTTATGCACGCACGGTATTTACATTAGTATCCGATTTCTTTTATAACGTTGATACCGAAGGAGGTGACGGAGCCGCAAACTTCGCCGAGCTAGACTCCGACTACACCGAACCAGGCAAGCATGTTTGAACCTTTGATATGATGAGTGTTTTTCATGTTTGCTTGAGTGGTTTTCGCATGGCATGTTTATATGAGCATTTGTGAAGGTTATATTTCATGCAAAGTAAGCTGCGAGTGAGCTTCGATATTGATGCATTCTTATGATGGTGATATAACCTGATCATGTGGTGGCATGATAGGTTGCAAGATGGTATTGTTGAAGCATGCCAGTTTTATATCAGCTGTTTAACTCCAGTATTAACGTGGATCAAGTCTTGTTCCCGTTCGTCCCCTTCTGTGCTACCACATGTTTTTCTGCAAAGAATGCAGTTTAGTAAGTTGCAAACCTCTTTCCTTGTACACACCAAATAGAGGGGCCGTGATGAGGGTTCCATGGCCCTGGATTAAAGCCCATCGTCCGGTCAGGGGGCATGGGTGTTTCCGGTTGGGACCGAGAGGGGGGCACCCCTTAGAGCGTGCGATATAAATTTGATCCCATGCTATTAGAGGTTGTAGCCTCCCCGTCTTAGAGTTTTTCTTGAACGTTGCCTAGGGTGATTCCTGGCAGCGGAATGTGGAATGGGTGTGTACTGGTTAGATGTGTTTCTTCTAAAATACCGTAAACGGAACTAGTCCTTTGTGACTAATGAAATCCGTTGGCTGTGGGTAAATAGTACAAACTCTGCAGAGTCAAAACCAGTCGAGTAACCATATCCATGGTCAAGGACTTTGATCAACATATTAGTGTCAGTCTCAGTGTTAGTCTCAGTGACATTCTCCGGAGAATAAGCATGAAACTGAGAATGGTAAACCCGGCTGAATGTTATTCCTATGGATGGACTAACCAGTTTATTTTTATGTACCGAGTATCCCTTGGGATGATGTTACTTTCATGAGCTACTTGAATTCGAATGATGAAATATAAGCCCTTTATGTGATGTCGCTCAGACGTCCGTCTGTGGCATTCTTGTTATTTACTTTGGATATAAGCCCTTTATGTGATGTCGCTCAGACGTCCGGCTGTGGCATTCTTGTTATTTACTTTTGATATAAGCCCTTTATGTGATGTCGCCCAGACGTCCGCCTGTGGCATTCTTGTTATTTACCTTTGATATAAGCCCTTTATGTGATGTCGCTCAGACGTCTGACTATGGCATCCTTATTATTTACTTTCATTTTAAGCCCTTTTCGAGATGTCGCTTAGACGTCTGACTGTGGCACGCACTGTCATTTATGTTTCAATATAAGCCCTTTATGTGGTGTCGCCCTGACGCTCGACTGCGGCATGTTAATTTTGTTGGGGAACGTAGTAATTTCAAAAAATTTCCTACGCACACGCAAGATCATGTGATGCATAGCAACGAGAAGGGAGAGTGTTGTCTACGTACCCAACACAGACCGACTGCGGAAGCGCTGACACGACGTAGAGGAAGTAGTCGTACGTCTTCATGATCCAACCGATCAAGCACCGAAACTACGACACCTCCGAGTTCGAGCACACGTTCAGCTCGATGACGATCCCCGGACTCCGATCCAGCAAAGTGTCGGGGAAGAGTTCCGTCAGCACGACGACGTGATGACGATCTTGATGAACTACAGCAGCAGGGCTTCGCCTAAACTCCGCTACAATATTATCGAGGAATATGGTGGCAGGGGGCACCGCACACGGCTAAGGAATAGATCACGTTGATCAACTTGTGTGTCTAGAGGTGTCCCCTGCCTTCGTATATAAAGGAGCCAAGGGGGAGGGCTGGCCGGCCAAGGAGGAGGGCGCAGGAGAGTCCTACTCCCTCTGGGAGTAGGATTCCCCCCCCCCCCCCCAATCCTAGTCCAACTAGGATTCCTCGGAGGGGGAAAAGAGGAGGAGGGGGCCGGCCACCTCTCCTAGTCCTAATAGGACTAGGGGAAGGGGGAGGCGCGCAGCCCATCTAGGGCAGCCCCTTCTCTTTTCCACTAAGGCCCACTATGGCCCATATAGCTCCCGGGGGTTCCGGTAACCCTCCCGGTATTCCGGTAAAATCCCGATTTCACCCGGAACACTTCCGATATCCAAACATAGGCTTCCAATATATCAATCTTTACATCTCGACCATTTCGAGACTCCTCGTCATGTCCATGATCACATCCGGGACTCCGAACAACCTTCAGTACATCAAAATGTATAAACTCATAATATAACTGTCATCGTAACCTTAAGCGTGCGGACCCTACGGGTTCGAGAACAATGTAGACATGACCGAGACACGTCTCTGGTCCATAACCAATAGCGGGACCTGGATGCCCATATTGGCTCCTACATATTCTACGAAGATCTTTATCGGTCAGACCGCATAACAACATACGTTGTTCCCTTTGTCATCGGTATGTTACTTGCCCGAGATTCAATCGTCGGTATCCAATACCTAGTTCAATCTCTTTACCGGCAAGTCTCTTTACTCGTTCCGTAATACATCATCTCACAACTAACATATTAGTTGTAATGCTTGCAAGGCTTATGTGATGTGCATCACCGAGAGGGCCCAGAGATACCTCTCCGACAATCGGAGTGACAAAACCTCATCTCGAAATACGCCAACCCAACATGTACCATCGGAGACACCTGTAGTACTCCTTTATAATCACCCAGTTACATTGTGACGTTTGGTAGTACCCAAAGTGTTCCTCCGGTAAACGGGAGTTGCATAATCTCATAGTTATAGGAACATGCATAAGTCATGAAGAAAGCAATAGCAACATACTAAACGATCGGGTGCTAAGCTAATGGAATGGGTCATGTCAATCAGATCATTCAACTAATGATGTGACCTCGTTAATCAAATAACAACTCATTGTTCATGGTTAGGAAACATAACCATCTTTGATTAACGAGCTAGTCCAGTAGAGGCATACTAGTGACACTTTGTTTGTCTATGTATTCACACATGTATTATGTTTCCGGTTCATACAATTCTAGCATGAATAATAAACATTTATCATGATTATAAGGAAATAAATAATAACTTTATTATTGCCTCTAGGGCATATTTCCTTCAGTCTCCCACTTGCACTAGAGTCAATAATCTAGATTACACTGTAATGATTCTAACACCCATGGAGCCTTGGTGCTGATCATGTTTTGCTCGTGGAAGAGGCTTAGTCAACGGGTCTGCAACATTCAGATCCGTATGTATCTTGCAAATCTCTATGTCTCCCACCTGGACTAGATCCCGGATGGAATTGAAGCGTCTCTTGATGTGTTTGGTCCTTTTGTGAAATCTAGATTCCCTTTGCCAAGGCAATTGCACCAGTATTGTCACAAAAGATTTTCATTGGACCCGATGCACTAGGTATGACACCTAGATCGGATATGAACTCCTTCATCCAGACTCCTTCATTTGCTGCTTCCGAAGCAGCTATGTACTCCGCTTCACATGTAGATCCCGCTACGACGCTTTGTTTAGAACTGCACCAACTGACAGCTCCACCGTTTAATGTAAACACGTATCCGGTTTGCGATTTAGAATCGTCCGGATCAGTGTCAAAGCTTGCATCAACGTAACCTTTTACGGTGAGCTCTTTGTCACCTCCATATACGAGAAACATATCCCTAGTCCTTTTCAGGTATTTCAGGATGTTCTTGACCGCTGTCCAGTGATGCACTCCTGGATTACTTTGGTACCTCCCTGCTAAACTTATAGCAAGGCACACATCAGGTCTGGTACACAACATTGCATACATGATAGAGCCTATGGCTGAAGCATAGGGAACATCTTTTATTTTCTCTCTATCTTCTGCAGTGGTCGGGCATTGAGTCTTACTCAATTTCACACCTTGTAACACCGGCAAGAACCCTTTCTTTGCTTGATCCATTTTGAACTTCTTCAAAATTTTGTCAAGGTATGTGCTTTGTGAAAGTCCAATTAAACATCTTGATCTATATCTATAGATCTTAATGCCTAATATGTAAGCAGCTTCACCGAGGTCTTTCATTGAAAAACTCTTATTCAAGTATCCCTTTATGCTATCCAGAAATTCTATATCATTTCCAATTAGTAATATGTCATCCACATATAATATCAGAAATGCTACAGAGCTCCCACTCACTTTCTTGTAAATACAGGCTTCTCCGAAAGTCTGTATAAAACCAAATGCTTTGATCACACTATCAAAGCGTTTATTCCAACTTCGAGAGGCTTGCACCAGTCCATAAATGGATCGCTGGAGCTTGCACACTTTGTTAGCTCCCTTTGGATCGACAAAACCTTCCGGTTGCATCATATACAGCTCTTCTTCCAGAAATCCATTCAGGAATGCAGTTTTGACATCCATCTGCCAAATTTCATAATCATAAAATGCGGCAATCGCTAACATGATTCGGACAGACTTAAGCATCGCTATGGGTGAGAAAGTCTCATCGTAGTCAACCCCTTGAACTTGTCGAAAACCTTTCACGACAAGTCGAGCTTTGTAGACAGTAACATTACCATCAGCGTCAGTCTTCTTCTTGAAGATCCATTTATTCTCAATTGCTTGCCGGTCATCGGGCAAGTCAACCAAAGTCCATACTTTGTTCTCATACATGGATCCCATCTCAGATTTCATGGCTTCAAGCCACTTTGCGGAATCTGGGCTCACCATCGCTTCTTCATAGTTCGTAGGTTCATCATGATCTAGTAGCATGACTTCCAGAACTGGATTACCGTACCACTCTGGTGCGGATCTTACTCTGGTTGATCTATGAGGTTCAGTAGTATCTTGTTCTGAAGTTTCATGATCATTATCATTAACTTCCTCACTTATTGGTGTAGGTGTCGCAGAAACAGTTTTCTGTGATGTACTACTTTCCAACAAGGGAGCAGGTACAGTTACCTCGTCAAGTTCTACTTTCCTCCCACTCACTTCTTTCGAGAGAAACTCCTTCTCAAGAAAGTTTCCGAATTTAGCAACAAAAGTCTTGCCTTCGGATCTGTGATAGAAGGTGTATCCAATAGTTTCCTTTGGATATCCTATGAAGACACATTTCTTCGATTTGGGTTCGAGCTTATCAGGTTGAAGCTTTTTCACATAAGCATCACAGCCCCAAACTTTCAGAAACGACAACTTTGGTTTCTTGCCAAACCATAGTTCATAAGGCGTCGTCTCAACGGATTTTGATGGTGCCCTGTTTAATGTGAATGCGGCCGTCTCTAGAGCGTATCCCCAAAATGATAGCGGTAAATCAGTAAGAGACATCATAGAACGCACCATATTTAGTAAAGTACGATTACGACGTTCGGACACACCATTACGCTGTGGTGTTCCGGGTGGCGTGAGTTGCGAAACTATTCCACAAATTTTCAAATGTACACCAAACTCGTAACTCAAATATTCTCCTCCATGATCAGATCGTAGAAACTTTATTTTCTTGTTACGATGATTTTCCACTTCACTCTGAAATTCTTTGAACTTTTCAAATGTTTCAGACTTATGTTTCATTAAGTAGATATAACCATATCTACTTAAATCATCTGTGAAGGTGAGAAAATAACGATATCCACCACGAGCCTCAATATTCATTGGACCACATACATCTGTATGTATGATTTCCAACAAATCTGTTGCTCTCTCCATAGTACCGGAGAACGGTGTTTTAGTCATCTTGCCCATGAGGCACGGTTCGCAAGTACCAAGCGATTCATAATCAAGTGGTTCCAAAAGTCCATCAGTATGGAGTTTCTTCATGCGCTTTACATCGATATGACCTAAACGGCAGTGCCACAAATAAGTTGCACCATCATTATCAACTCTGCATCTTTTGGCTTCAACATTATGAATATGTGTATCACTACTCTCAAGATTCAATAAGAATAGACCACTCTTCAAGGGTGCGTGACCATAAAAGATATTACTCATATAAATAGAACAACCATTATTCTCTGATTTAAATGAATAACCATCTCGCATCAAACAAGATCCAGATATAATGTTCATGCTTAACGCTGGCACCAAATAACAATTATTTAGGTCTAATACTAATCCCGAAGGTAGATGTAAAGGTAGCGTGCCGACCGCGATCACATCAACTTTGGAACCGTTTCCCACGCGCATCGTCACCTCGTCCTTAGCCAATCTTCGCTTAATCCGTAGCCCCTGTTTCGAGTTGCAAATATTAGCAACAGAACCAGTATCAAATACCCAGGTGCTACTGCGAGCATTAGTAAGGTACACATCAATAACATGTATATCATATATACCTTTGTTCACCTTGCCATCCTTCTTATCCGCCAAATACTTTGAGCAGTTCCGCTTCCAGTGACCAGTCTGCTTGCAGTAGAAGCACTCGGTTTCAGGCTTAGGTCCAGACTTGGGTTTCTTCTCTTGAGTAGCAACTTGCTTGCCGTTCTTCTTGAAGTTCCCCTTCTTCTTCCCTTTGCCCGTTTTTCTTGAAACTAGTGGTTTTGTTAACCATCAACACTTGATGCTCCTTTTTGATTTCTACCTCCGCAGCTTTCAGCATTGCGAAGAGCTCGGGAATAGTCTTGTTCATCCCTTGCATATTATAGTTCATCACGAAGCTCTTGTAGCTTGGTGGCACTGATTGGAGAATTCTGTCAATGACGCAATCATCTAGAAGATTAACTCCCAATTGAATCAAGTGATTATTATACCCAGACATTTTGAGTATATGCTCACTGACAGAACTGTTCTCTTCCATCTTGCAGCTATAGAACTTATTGGAGACTTCATATCTCTCAATCCGGGCATTTGCTTGAAATATTAACTTCAACTCCTGGAACATCTCATATGCCCCATGACGTTCAAAACGTCGTTGAAGTCCCGATTCTAAGCCGTAAAGCATGGCACACTGAACTATCGAATAGTCATCAGCTTTGCTCTGCCAGACGTTCATAACATCTGGTGTTGCTCCAGCAGCAGGCCTGGCACCCAGCGATGCTTCTAGGACGTAATTCTTCTAAGCAGCAATGAGGATAATCCTCAAGTTACGAACCCAGTCCGTGTAATTGCTACCATCATCTTTCAACTTTGCTTTCTCAAGGAACGCATTAAAATTTAACGGAACAACAGCACGAGCCATCTATCTACAATCAACATAAACAAGCAAGAAACTATCAGGTACTAAGTTCATGATAATTTTAAGTTCAATTAATCAAATTACTTAAGAACTCCCACTTAGATTGACATCCCTCTAATCCTCTAAGTGATCACGTGATCCAAATCAACTAAACCATAACCGATCATCACGTGAGATGGAGTAGTTTTCAATGGTGAACATCGTTTATGTTGATCATATCTACTATATGATTCACGCTCGACCTTTCGGTCTCCGTGTTCCGGCCATATCTGCATATGCTAGGCTCGTCAAGTTTAACCTGAGTATTCTGCGTGTGCAAAACTGGCTTGCACCCGTTGTAGATGGACGTAGAGCTTATCACACCTGATCATCACGTGGTGTCTGGGCACGACGAACTTTGGCAACGGTGCATACTCAGGGAGAACACTTCTTGATAATTTAGTGAGAGATCATCTTATAATGCTACCGTCAATCAAAGCAAGATAAGATGCATAAAAAGATAAACATCACATGCAATCAATATAAGTGATATGATATGGCCATCATCATCTTGTGCTTGTGATCTCCATCTCCGAAGCACCATCGTGATCACCATCATCATCGGCGTGACACCTTGATCTCCATCATAGCATCGTTGTCGTCTCGCCAAGCTTGTGCTTCCACGACTATCGCTACCGTTTAGTGATAAAGTAAAGCATTACATCGCGATTGCATTGCATACAATAAAGCGACAACCATATGGCTCCTGCCGGTTGCCGATAACTCGATTACAAAACATGATCATCTCATACAATAAAATTCAGCATCATGCCTTGACCATATCACATCACAACATGCCCTGCAAAAACAAGTCAGACGTCCTCTACTTTGTTGTTGCAAGTTTTACGTGGCTGCTACGGGCTTAAGCAAGAACCAATCTCACCTACGCATCAAAACCACAATGATAGTTTGTCAAATAGACTCTGTTTTAACCTTAACAAGGACCGGGCGTAGCCATACTTGGTTCAACTAAAGTTGGAGAGACAGTCGCCCGCAAGCCACCTATGTGCAAAGCACGTCGGGGGAACCGGTCTCGCGTAAGCGTACGCGTAATGTTGGTCCGGGTCGTCTCGTCCAACAATGCCGCCGAACCAAAGTATGACATGCTGGTAGGCAGTATGACTTATATCGCCCACAACTCACTTGTGTTCTACTCGTGCATATAACATCAACATATAAAACCTAGGCTCAGATGCCACTGTTGGGTTTCGTAGTAATTTCAAAAAATTTCCTACGCACATGCAAGATCATGGTGATGCACAGCAACGAGAGGGGAGAGTGTTGTCTACGTACCCACGCAGACCGACTGCGGAAGCGTTGACACAACGTAGAGGAAGTAGTCGTACGTCTTCACGATTCGACCGATCCAAGCACCGTTACTCCTGCACCTCCGAGTTCTTAGCACACGTACAGCTCGATGACGATCCCCGGGCTCCGATCCAGCAAAGCGTCGGGGAGGAGTTCCGTCAGCACGACGGCGTGGTGACGATCTTGATGTTCTACCGACGCAGGGCTTCGCCTAAACTCCGCTACAGTATTATCGAGGAATATGGTGGCACGGGGCACCGCACACGGCTAAGGAATAGATCACGTGGATCAACTTGTGTGTCTAGAGGTGTCCCCTGCCTCCGTATATAAAGGAGCCAAGGGGGAGGGCTGGCCGGCCAAGGAGGAGGGCGCAGGAGAGTCCTACTCCCTCTGGGAGTAGGATTCCCCCCCCCCCAATCCTAGTCCAACTAGGATTCCTCGGAGGGGGAAAAGAGGAGGAGGGGGGCGGCCACCTCTCCTAGTCCTAATAGGACTAGGGGAAGGGGGAGGCGCGCAACCCATCTAGGGCAGCCCCTTCTCTTTTCCACTAAGGCCCACTATGGCCCATATAGCTCCCGGGGGGTTCCGGTAACCCTCCCGGTATTCCGGTAAAATCTCGATTTCACCTGGAACACTTCCGATATCCAAACATAGGCTTCCAATATATCAATCTTTATGTCTCGACCATTTCGAGACTCGTCGTCATGTCCATGATCACATCCGGGACTCCGAACAACCTTCGGTACATCAAAATGTATAAACTCATAATATAACTGTTCATCGTAACCTTAAGCGTGCGGACCCTACGGGTTCGAGAACAATGTAGACATGACCGAGACACGTCTCTGGTCAATAACCAATAGCGGGAACTGGATGCCCATATTGGCTCCTACATATTCTACGAAGATCTTTATCGGTCAGACCGCATAACAACATACGTTGTTCCCTTTGTCATCGGTATGTTACTTGCCCGAGATTCAATCGTCGGTATCCAATACCTAGTTCAATCTCGTTACCGGCAAGTCTCTTTACTCGTTCCGTAATACATCATCTCACAACTAACATATTAGTTGTAATGCTTGCAAGGCTTATGTGATGTGCATCACCGAGAGGGCCCAGAGATACCTCTCCGACAATCGGAGTGACAAAACCTCATCTCGAAATACGCCAACCCAACATGTACCATTGGAGACACCTGTAGTACTCCTTTATAATCACCCAGTTACGTTGTGACGTTTGGTAGTAACCAAAGTGTTCCTCCGGTAAACGGGAGTTGCATAATCTCATAGTTATAGGAACATGTATAAGTCATGAAGAAAGCAATAGCAACATACTAAACGATCGGGTGCTAAGCTAATGGAATGGGTCATGTCAATCAGATCATTCAACTAATGATGTGACCTCGTTAATCAAATAACAACTCATTGTTCATGGTTAGGAAACATAACCATCTTTGATTAACGAGCTAGTCAAGTAGAGGCATACTAGTGACACTTTGTTTGTCTATGTATTCACACATGTATTATGTTTCCGGTTAATGCAATTCTAGCATGAATAATAAACATTTATCATGATTATAAGGAAATAAATAATAAATTTATTATTGCCTCTAGGGCATATTTCCTTCAAATTTATTTTACCTTTCGAGGCGTCGCTTCAGACATCCGATCGGTCTTCAGCTATTTTATTGGGATTTCGGGAGGACTACCGTCTGACTTCCTTTCATTTATCGCGCAGTGCAAATTTATTACCTGAGTGTGCATTACTAATCTGCTCATGTGCATCATGTTTGCATTTGTTATATCTTATGTCCAAACTGTCTTGCGAGTACATTCAAAGTACTCACCTGGCTTGTTGATTTGGCCAGATGTTGACAAAGGCGATCTTATGGATGAAGAATACGATAGCGAGTCCGACACCTAGAGGAGTCCCAGTCAGTCCCGTGCGATCCTGGAGTTGGTCACTTGTATTATATACGCTTCCGCTACCCTAATAAAATCATCAAGCCTCACTCCGGCACTTGATGAGCTGTAAGATTTTGGAGTCATGTCACCCGCTTCACTGTGACATATCCACCACCACTTTTATTACGAGTCATTAGTTATGCCACCATACCCTTTGTGTCATATCCGCCTTTATGTATAATATCGGCGTGCTTGTAATAAAATTGTTGAGCAGCCTCAGCTCGACCTTGTATAATATTTAGTACTTCTGGATTTCTGTATCAAGGATTTGTCTACCAGTAAGGAGGATTCTTCTATTCTGGTCTTATAAAATGGTCGGTTTTTCAATAAATGTTTTATTGGAAAACCGGTCCTGACACCCGGCCATTCGAACGCCGCCAACCAGGCCATCGAGGCTGATGGCGAAGGACGGAGAGCGGACGGTGCGCAAATCGCTGCCAACGCCCCTCGGACCCTTAATGAGCAGATGCTGAGCATCGAGGCCCGCCTTCCGCCGGCCCACCGGATGCTGCGCTGGCTTCAGCGTGTCGGCGCCCAGGCGATCGCCGCCCTGTGGCCAGACATGCCGACACCGCGTACTCCCAGTCGGACTGCCGACTGGCTGGAGGTAGCGGCCGGCCGTCTTGAGGCCTGGAAGGGCTCTTCGGCTTGGGCTGGAGCATGCCGGGCCTTGGAGTTCGTCAAGGCGTGGTACCCTGGGCTGAGTCTGGCCCAGCTAGCCATGTTCCGGCTAGAGGCTGAGGAGGAGTTGGCGGTCGTGGAAGACGATCTCGTCAAGCGCGCGGCGTCGATCGCCGAGTATACCGACACCAGCGTCTACGTCCCGAAGCGAGCTGAAGACGGCACCGAGGCGCCGCTGGAATGGTTCGGGCTAAACCCGGAAGTCGGCGAAGACTCGGCGGAGGTGATCGACTCCAGCAGCGAGGAAGAAGGTGAGGCGGAGGAGGGAGGCGAAGAGGAGGCGCCAGAGGTCGGAGCGGACGGCCAGCCTCAGCTCAACCGCGCCTCCAGCAACGAGCCGCGCCCAACTGAGCCAGCTGCCACCGGAGGCGACCAAGCGGAGACCGACCAGCCGGCCGCTCCTGCAACTGGCACCGCCGACTCCTCCGGTCCTCCGAACCCTTCTGCCGCTTCCTAGGCCGCCATTTTATCTTTTACTTCACCTGTCTGTTAGTCTCGATGAACTTGTTATTTTTTTGCACAATTCCACCCGCGGGGTGTATCTTGAACTTCAGTTGAAGATCGGCCAAGGGCCTTTACTATGTAAATATTTTTCCGAGTTCTATCTTTTCTCACTTATTGCTCTTTGGCTTTTTCCTTTGCCGCCTTCCCTTGGTTGTCGTCTTGCCAGCCAAACAACCGCTCTGCAGACTGTTGCTGGGTCAAGTACTTAGCTACTTTTGGGAGGGCAAGTACTTAGCCATTTAGAGCTCTTTAGCGAATTGGGTAGAAAACGGCGGGCCGGCTGCTCAACAGTCGGTCGTAAAAGGCGGGAAGCCGGCTTAGACTATGCACATGCTTTGTGTCCTTAGCCATTTTTCACGTGGGCACCCTTTCTACCTTGCTCCTGCCCACCATGCAGTCGCTCTGTGAGCTGCGGCTTCTGGCAGGAGATGGCTTAAGTGCCACACATTACTTGTCCGGCCGCAGGAAGCATTGCATAGTACAAGACGGCAAGTCCCTGGGCCGAGTAGTCGAACCCGGTGCCCGACGGCATAACAAAAAATGACATACTCATAGGCATAATTCTTATCATATAGATAAAAGAGGGCAGTCCCCGAGCTCTTCTCAGGGGACCCGGAGTCTTCGTACTTTAATACAAAAAGGTAGCGTGGTACATATTGCATCAACTGTAAAATCTTTGAAGGAGATTTGCATTCCATGGCCGCTCCGTTTCCTTGTCGGAGTCGTCCCTCTTGCGTGCTCGAGGCTTCTGAGCGTCGATCAGGTAGTAGGAGTCGTTGCCCAACACTTTGCTGATGATGAAGGGGCCTTCCCAAGGTGCTGAGAGCTTGTGCTGGCCGGCTGTTCGCTGGATCAGCCGGAGCACAAGGTCTCCTTCTTGGAAAGATCTTGGCTTGACCTTCCGGTCGTAGTATCGGCGTAGGCTCTGCTGGTAGATGCTGGACCGGCTGAGTGCCAGCAGCCGGCCCTCTTCCAGCAGATCGACGTCGTCTTGTCGTGCTTCTTCTGCCTCCTCTTCGGTGTACATGGTGACTCGAGGGGTGTCGAATTCTATGTCCGTTGGGATGACGACTTCGGCACCGTAGACGAGGAAGAAAGGTGTAAAGCCGGTTGACTTGTTGGGAGTTGTACGCAGACTCCAGAGGACGGCCGGCAGCTCATCGAGCCGACAGCCGGCCAATCGTTCCAAAGGCTCGATCAGTCGGGGCTTGATGCCGGACAAAATGAGGCCGTTTGCTTGCTCTACCTGGCCGTTTGACTGCGGATGGACAACAGACGCTAGGTCCATCGGATGCCCTGCGTCGCGCAGAAACGGGCCAAGGCACCCTTGGCGAAATTCGTGCCATTGTCGGTGATGATGCTGTGCGGTATGCAGTACCAGACGGTGATGTCGGAGATGAAAGTCACAACAGTCGGACCATTCAACTTCTTGATTGGTTTTGCTTCTATCCACTTGGTGAACTTGTCCACCGCGACAAGCAGATGAGTCAAGCCACCCCTCGCTGTCTTGAATGGTCCCACCATATCCAGGCCCCAGACGGCAAAGGGCCAGGCTATGGGAATGGTCTTGAGTGTAGAAGCCAACTGATGAGGCTTTGAACGAAACTTCTGGCACCCTTTGCATTTCTGGACCAAGCTCTTGGCGTCTTCTAGAGCAGTTGGCCAGAAAAAACCATGGCGGAAGGATTTGGCGACAAGTGCTCTTGAAGCCGCGTGGTGGCCGCACTCTCCTTGATGGATGTCTTTGAGAATCGCTTGGCCTTGCTCCGGCTCCACGCAGCGCTGGTAGACACCAGTGACACTGCGCCTCACAAGCTCTCTGTTGACTATGGTGTAGGCTGCTGCCCGGTGTTGCACTTGCCGGGCCGAGATCTCATCAGTCGGCAGCTCTTTGTTCACTAGGAAATTGAGGATGGGCTGGGCCCATGAAGGTGCTGCGATTTCTTCGACTGTCAGGACTACAACTTGGACGAGGGTGGTTGGGCCGGGAGGCGGCGGGTTGGAGTCGACAGCCGCTTGCTGGGTCGACGAAGTCCCCAGGCCGATTGGTGCAGTCCCCGGGCCGAGCTCTGAAGTCCTCGGGCTGACTGCTGCAGTCCCCAGGCCGGGTTTTGAAGTCCCTGAGCCGGGTGCGACTGCCGCGGCCCCCGGGCCGCCTGCCAGAATTCCCGTGCTGGCCGCTGGAGCTCTCAAGTCGGATCTGACTACAACAAGAATCCCCCTTTAGCCGCTGGAGCTCTCAAGTCGGATCCGACTACAACAAGAATCCCCCTTTAGCAACACATCAGTACGTGCCCTATGTCCATATATGTGTTGGTAAGGTCTACACCAACGGATTAGTATCCGTTGCCGTTGGTGGCGTTGGAAGGGTCTACAACAACACATACAATTGCGTTGGTAATCGGCATGTAGAAATGTTGCAAGATAGCAACATATATATCTACAGGCTAACAACAGTTCATATACGTTGCTGACTGCCCTACACAAACGAATTTCCACATAACAAATTAGTGTGGCACTTCCAAGCATCTGTACTTAGCATGAACAATACTGGTATTTTATATATTACAAACAATAGTGCAAGGAGCAGCAATCCACCAAATAGAAAGATCTCATATATTTACTCAACTCGGTTGCATTACATGGAACACAATCTGAAAAATATATTACATGATTTCCTATATATTAACCATGAAACTGATATTCTATATAGTAAATCTAAAACTATCTGGTAGTAGCCCCATTCTCCACCATTCTATCAATAACTTAGCCATGCATCATCTTCGTCTTCATCTTCCCGCACCCTTCATGCTGGATGACAAGCTTCTCTATGAACTTCCTGCAGATACATTCTATGATATTGTTATAGGATGAATCACCATCACCCTGTCCATTGTTCAGAACTAGAGCTGACTAGCAAAGCGCCATTGCAATAGATTAAATAAACATAACGAAAGTTCAGCATGAGGAGATGGAGGTTGCATGTAACAGTTAAATATTCTGGCATTGATCATTTATCGAAGGAAGGTTCACATCAGTTCAGTGTATTGTAAATGATCAAGAAAAATCCTTGCCGTTTCTTATTCCTGGCTGAGGATCGATTTAGATGTAACCAGAACGTATAATTGTGAACTAGGCATGGCACTCTGTCAAGCACTCATCTTGAAATTTGTTCCCTCAAACTTTCTCTTTTCTTTAGCCATATGTTGCAAGCCAAACATACATTAGGACCATATATCTAACATACAGATATGCATGTCGTAACGAACAAGGTTCCCTCTTAGTACAAATAGAGAAGTCATATATCTAACATATAGATATGCATCTAGAATATAGTATCCACACAAAAATGTATATTGTATACTACGATTGGTTAATTGCAACTTTAAGATAGCCACACACACACACACACACACAGTTACTTTTTTGTCCAGCCAACTAAATAAAGAAGAGTAACTTGAACTAACCTCACAAAAAGAACTTGAACTAATAAGATAATGGAAACTAATTGTGTCATGCAGGTGTGCATTTCATTCCACAAAGCTTCTGTAGACCAACAAAAATCCCTTTGACAGCATCCTGTATGGCTAGTTGGGAATATAGTTCATGGATATAATTCTAACAAAGTTCGTTTATGTGTATTTTGTCGCCAGTTCCTCAAGGAAAGTCTAAAGCAACCTGCGATAAGTTCAGTAGAATTTCCATCTAAAGTGTTTTCTATATTATAAGCACCTTTCAAAAAAAGTTAAACTGGAAATGCAAAATGGAGCTCGAACTCCTGGTAGCTCTTTATCTGAAGCATCCATGTGCAAGAAGGTTGGTGAAATCACCATATTTGAGCATTTTATACTACTAGTCGTTAACCCCTATCCATTCACACGGGCTAGTGTTTATCTTGTGTGGCTTTGCATGTTTTCATCTCTTAACTTTCTACTGAGATCTTTACCAGTAAACTATAATTTGTGTTACATTTTTTTCTACCTTCAAATGAACTTTTTCTTCTAAATTTGCCGTTCAACATCAAACTCGCAACCTATAGTAAAATACTCGAGCAATAAAAATAAATAGTTCAAAAGTTTTGACGTAATGACTTCCGTTTTAAGAACTATATATCAGGGCATAACTAATCTTTTCTTGTGGAGGAGGAAATAACTAATCTAGTGCTTTTGTATATCATACACCATGGCCTGCTATCTTAGTATATTAATATTGTAATTGTTCTCACTGTTCACAGTACATTCAACTTCTAGATGATCTAGATACAAATAAGCTAACCACCCCCGCAAAAAAGTAACTACATTTTCATATATAATGAAGGGCACCATGATGTTTTGTCTGCCGCTTGAGCAGACAGTTATGATGCCCTACAGTATAAGAAATAAGGTCTGGGTTTGCAACATATTGGGTTCTATACAAATCAGTCCAAACGGACTTTCTTGACTCATCCTCATATCCCAACAAACTGTTCTCAAATGGAGTATATTGAAGCATGTATATTAGCAGATTGAAGTATAGTTTGAAAGAGCATGGAGAAGCATTAACACTACTATCTAGTGAACGCTCCACAAAAAGTTTCAAGCACACCATACCTTGCATTGCATTGATGCGTTGGCGAGAATTACAGCTTTACTCAGGTTCTCTGCAAGAACGCGTCTTTGACAGCAAGCTAGAGGCCCAGACCTGTAACACCACACTGGATTGATCGTGCTCAGCCCTTCCTTTAACCTAGCTGCAAGCGTTTCCTCTCCACCCACGTGTGCCTTGCCCTCGATCGTACTGACCTGCAGTACATCGGCCACCCTTTCCCCTCTAGGTGAATTGCTTTCAGCAGACAAGTGATCTGATGTTCTGATTCTACCACTTTAAGTCCTCCACCTCTCCGCTTGACAACACCCTGCAGAGATCATTTCCTGAAACATATAGCCATCTGGTCGGTGATGTTTTCTAGGGGACTAATGAAATACACCAAGTTGAATGAAAAATAATCATATATTGAAATTAATTAATAAGAATTAAGAAGGGAAACAGTGTGAGCTGTACATATAATGGACATTGATGTATATAATGAGATA
This sequence comes from Triticum urartu, assembly GCF_056163025.1. Lineage (NCBI taxonomy): Eukaryota > Viridiplantae > Streptophyta > Magnoliopsida > Poales > Poaceae > Triticum > Triticum urartu. Next base: position 426,911,182 of record NC_141876.1, read on the forward strand.
GTACATAGATATGAACGACGCAAACTCCCTGTGTTTCGCATTGTCGTTGTTTCAATCAGAGTCGTACATGGTAGCAGTACTACGAGAGAAGGATAGAGGTACACAAGTAAGCGCTCAGTGTTATACAATCTGAAAGGCGGGAAGGAAAAGGGGAAGCTATGGGACAGAACGTCATCTTTAGGAATACTCTGATTCATGAAGGTGGAGTGGCATGGACGCCGGTGGCGGAGGTGGATCAGAATGAGTATCAAGGTCCCGCAGATCGCCATCACGATGGCCGGCAAAGAAGAATCTGCCATGGCCTGCCACACAAAGAACCAAGTGGGGTAAGAAAACAAGGGTCAGACGAGGAGTGACTTACTGAACCGTCAGTGGCGTCGGAGTCGAGGTTGCCGAGGCGGAGCAGCAACACCACCGCCGAGCCAGCAGCCGCGCGTGTGGAGATGTACCACGGGGACTGGGTAGTATGGCGAACCAGAGGAGGCGCGGGCGCTGGCGACCTGTGGCACCTAGGGTTGCTGCGGGCCGCATGTAGTGGCGCGGAAGACATCGCCATGGCGGGGGTCGGAGGAGAGCAGTGTGGGGCAGCTGGTCCGGTGAGCAACGGCGAGACAGAGCGCCGGAGCTAGCTGAATCAGAGGTGGTGGCGGCGGCGTTGTGGTCAGGGAGAGAAGAGATTTGGCTTGGCTGCGTGGTACTTGGACGGAGGAGGTAGCGCCCTAATGTGAAGGCTTTTTTTTCTGTAGATAATGTGAAGGTGGGCACGAGGAGGTTAGCAAATCATGGGAAGTGGGGGTGGGACTAGGAGGTGGCCCAAACAACCAACACATAGGTATGATTAGTTGGTAGACATGCCTTGTTATATGAGGGATTTTGTTGTAGGGTATACTGCTTCAGGAGGAGCCGGCACGAAGATAGAATCTGACTCTAGCGATGGCTCGACAGACGGCTTGAGGAGGCGTTGAAGGGCGACGCCGGTTGGTATTGCTTGACAGGTGGAGCCGATTCGTGCCAGGGCATCTACTTGCTCGTTTTCGTTTCTTGGCACATGGAGAAATCCGCATCCTTCAAAATATCCACTGAGTTGCTGTACGAGGAAGCGGTAGCTCGCCATGTTTGCATCTTTGGCGTCCCAGTCGCCTGACGACTGCTGGACCATCAAGTCAGAGTCACCATAGCACAAGATCCGACGAATGCCGAGCTCTTTGGCAAGCCGGAGCCCGTGAATGAGTGCATCGTATTCGGCGACATTGTTGGAGGCGGCAAAATGGATTTGCAGCACATATTTGAGCTTGTCGCCTTTGGGAGAGGTGAGGACGATGCCGACTCCCAAACCGGTGCGCATCTTGGAACCATGGAAATGCATCCGCCAATGGGTGGAGTCGGACGCTGGCGGCAGGTACTGGGTCTTGGCCCAGTCGACGAGGAAGTCGGCCAGCGCTTGTGACTTGATGGCGGTGCGAGGTTGGTAGTAGATGGTGTAGGGGGCCAAATCTATGGCCCATTTGGCCACTCGGCCCGAAGCATCTCTGCTTCCAATGATCTCAGCCAGTGGAGCTGTGCAGACTACATTGATTGGGTGCTCTTGAAAATACGGCTTCAATCTCTTGGCGGAAAAGTGCACGCCGTAGCACATCTTCTGGTAGTGGGGGTAGTTTTGCTTGGAGGTCGACAGTACTTCACTCAAATAATATACCGGTCTCTGGACTGGTAGTGCCTTGCCTTCCTCCTTGCTCTACCACGATGACTGTGCTGACCACTCGGCTGGTGGCGGCGATGTAGAGGAGCATGGGCTCCTTAGGAGTCGGAGCCGCCAGGACAGGTGGAGTAGTCAACATCTTTTTGAGCTGGAGAAAAGTGAAAGTGCAACTATTCCTAGGTGGTTTTGGTAATTCATAACAACATATAGCTCATTGAGCTAATGCTATTCCAATATGACTATTTCAGGAAAGCTCAATGATTGGCATGGCATGGATGTGAAAGTGGAACCCTCAAAATGCTAAGGACAAAGGATTGGCTCAAGCTCAAAAGCTCAAGACTCTTCATTTTATATTTTAGTGATCCAAGATCACATTGAGTCTTTAGGAAAAGCCAATACTATCAAGGAGGGATGAGGTGTTGCTTAATGAGCCTCTTGCTTCATGTGCTTAGTGATATGCTCCAAAACCCTCAACTATTTTCCCATATCCACATATGACCTAACCCTAAGCCAAACTCGGTCCTACCGATTCTTTCTATCCGGTGCCACCGAGTTTCACTTATCATAAGCCACTGCCAAACCCTAGCAATTCGGTTCTACCGATAGGGATCTCGGTCTCACCGAGATGGGATTGCAAACTCTCTGTTTCCCTTTCGTAACTTTTCGGTCTCACCGAAAGAGCGAATCGGTCCCACCGAGATTGCAATGTAAACTCTTTGTTTCCCTTTTGTAACTTTTCGGTCTCACCGAAAGAGCAAATCGGTCCCACCGAGTTTGCCTGACCAACTCTCTGGTTAGCTTATTACCAAACTCGGTCTCACCGAGTTTGTGTAATTGGTCTCACCGAGATTATGTTATGCCCAAACCCTAACCATATCGGTCCTACCGAGTTGCATGTTAGTCCCACCGAAAATCTCTAACGGTCACTAGGTTTACCTTTTCGGTCCGACCGAGTTTGTTGATTCGGTCCCACTGAGATTGGAAAACTATGTGTAACGGTTGGATTTTGTGTGGAGGCTATATATACCCCTCCACCTCCTCTTCATTCGTGGAGAGAGCCATCAGAACACATACACAATTCCAATTCATATGTTCTGAGAGAGAACCACCTACTCATGTGTTGAGACCAAGATATTCCATTCCTACCATATGAATCTTGATCTCTAGCCTTCCCCAAGTTGCTTTCCACTCAAATCTCCTTTCCACAAAATCCAAATCCTATGAGAGAGAGTTGAGTGTTGGGGAGACTATCATTTGAAGCACAAGAGCAAGGAGTTCATTACCTACACACCATTTGTTACTTCTTGAAGAGTGGTGTCTCCTAGATTGGCTAGGTGTTACTTGGGAGCCTCCGACAAGATTGTGGAGTTGAACCAAGGAGTTTGTAAGGGCAAGGAGATCGCCTACTTCGTGAAGATCTACCGCTAGTGAGGCAAGTCCTTCGTGGGCGATGGCCATGGTGGGATAGACAAGGTTGCTTCTTCGTGGACCCTTCATGGGTGGTTGCTTCTTCGTGGACCCTTCGTGGGTGGAGCCCTCCGTGGACTCGCGCAACCATTACCCTTCGTGGGTGGAGCCCTCCGTGGACTCGCGCAACCGTTACCCTTCGTGGGTTAAAGTCTCCATCAACGTGGATGTAGGATAGCACCACCTATCCGAACCACGGGAAAAACATCCGTGTCTCCAATTGCGTTTGAATTCTCCAAACCCTTCCCTTTACATTCTTGAAAATTGCATGCTTTACTTTCCGCTACCAATATACTCTTTGCATGCTTGCTTGAATTGTGTGATGATTGCTTGACTTGTCCTACAATAGCTAAAATTTGCCAAGAACTAAAATTGGGAAAAGGTTAAGTTTTTATTTGGTCAAGTAGTCTAATCACCCCCCCTCTAGACATACTTTTGATCCTACAAGTGGTATCAGAGCTTTGGTCTCCATTTGCTTTGATCCCCATAGCTTTTGGTGGTCATAGCCTTGGTTTCACAACCTAGGAGAGTATGGCGTCTAGCGAGGGAAATTATCACCATAGAGGTCCTTACTTTGATGGTACTAATTTTGCTAGTTGGAAGCATAAAATGAAAATGCATATTCTTGGACATAACCCTGCCGTTTGGGCTATTGTGTGTGTTGGTTTGCAAGGTGACTTCTTTGATGGGAAAGAACCAAACCGTGAAGCTACCGCGGATGAGTTGAAGATGTTGCAATACAATGCTCAAGCTTGTGATATTCTCTTCAACAGATTGTGCCCCGAAGAATTCAACAAAATCAGCCGTCTTGAGAATGCAAAGGAAATTTGGGACACTTTGATTGATATGCACGAAGGTACCGACTCCATCAAGGAATCCAAGTTGGATGTGCTTCAAAGTCAACTTGACAAGTTCAAAATGAAGGATGGTAAAGGTGTCGCTGAAATGTACTCTAGGCTTGCTCTCATCACAAATGAGATTGCCGGCTTAGGAAGTGAAGAGATGGCCGATAGATTCATCATCAAGAAGATTCTAAGAGCCTTGGATGGAAAATATGATACCGTGTGCACATTTATCCAAATGATGCCCAATTACAAAGATCTCAAGCCAACGGAGGTGATTGGAAGAATTGTTGCTCATGAGATGTCACGTAAGGATAAAGAGGAACTTCACAACAAATCAAGTGGTGCCTACAAAGCCTCATGTGAAGCCCCTACATCATCAAGTGAGAAACAAAACTTCAATGAAGAATTGAGCTTAATGGTGAAGAATTTCAACAAGTTCTACAAGAGTAGAAGCAAAGATAGAAGCTTCAAGTCAAGGTCCTACAATGACAAAAGATCTTCTAGTCGAGAGCGAAACTGCTACAGTTGTGGAAGACCCGGACACTATTCCAATGAGTGTACGGCTCCCTATAAGAGAAGAGAAGATTCTCCAAAAAGAAGAAGCAAAGAATCACCACCAAGAGAGAGAAGGAGTAGAGATGATCGTTATGAACGAAGATACTCACGGAGAAGCAAGGATTCGGAAAGGAAGGAAAAATCATCAAGGAGCTACACAAAACGAAGACATCAAGCTCATGTTGGTGAATGGGCATCCGGCTCCGACTCCGACAGCCACTCCGAGAGAAGTTATCACTCCGACTCCGAAGATACTCAAGATGAAGGTGTTGCCGGTCTAGCACTTGTGTCAACCAACTCCTACGACATATTTGACTCACCAAATGAAGGAATTGGAAGATGCTTCATGGCTAAAGGTCCTGAGGTAACACACCCCGAGTATGTTGATTTCAATAGTGATGAAGATGACTTGTTAGGTGATGATTTGCTTGTTGACAACTCTAGTGATGAATACTATGATGAAACGTCAATTAATCATGCTAATCAAGATAAAACGAATGACAATGATAAGGAGAAGATTGAGGCTCTAACTAAAGAACTAAACACTCTTAAGTTAGCTCATGAAACTATCTTCGAAGATCATCAAGAACTTTTAAGAGCTCATGAGAAATTACGCTTTGAAAAGCTCAATCTTGAGCAAGAGCATGAGTTCTTAAAAGCAATCAATGATGATCTCCGCAAGAAAAGTTCTTCTTACATTGCCAAGCGTTTACTCTTATCCACTTACATGACTCAAGTCAAGTCTAGTAACAAGAACAAGAAAGATTCTTCCTCTAGCAGTAACAATGATCATGCTAAATCCAATATTGTTGCTTCTAGTAGTTCTCTTGATTCCACTAATGATTCTCTTAGCCAAGTTACACTTGAGCAAGAAAATAGCTTATTGAAGGGAATTATAGAGAAAGGAGTGTACAAAAGCCTTGCCGGGAGTAAGTAATTCGAGGAAATTGTGCGCAAGTAAGGAATGCACCGGAAGAATCAAGGTGTTGGTTTTGAACGAAAGTTCAATGCCAATGGAGTTGAGTGGGAAGAAGATCAATACCCCAAGACAAAGTTTGTTCCTCAACAAGAGAAGTATGATACTTCTTTCAAGGGGACACAAGCTCAAGATGATCTTCCACCACAAGACTACAAGCAAAAAGGTAAGGACAAGCTTCAAGAGGAAATTGATGCATTTGAAGAAGCTCCTAAGACCTTAGTCAAGTGGATTCCCAAGACTACTTCAAGTTCCACTTCATCAAGTACGACTACAACTCCAAGGATTCCCATCAAGATGGTGTGGATCCAAAAGAAGAAGAACTAGAGAGTTCTTGAGGGTGACTCCGCCAACATACTTCACTCTTATCATTTTTGCAAGAACAAGTGCAATCAACTTCCACATCTTGCACTAGTTCAAGGAGTCATAAACCCTATTGTTGGTAAGACAAGGGACAAGGTAACCTAAAAGTTTTCATGGACATCATCTTGTGTGTGCATCACTCTATGTCTATGGATATCCTTGTTTGTTCCTTGTGGGACTAACCCATGTAGGTATTGAAAGTGCAATTCACTCAAATGGATAGCTCCAAGTGATCTACATCAACATTGAGCATCCACATCTTCAACATCTACATGAAGTCATCATCGACAAAACCCGAGGTTAGTTCATCCCTCTAAGGGAGGATATCACATCTAGGGGGAGCTTTACTCTAAGACTTGAGCTAAAGCAACTCTAAAGATGCGAACACAACAATGCTTTATGTAAAAGTGGTAACCCCACTTGAGCTTAAACGATGAGTATGACCTATGATCAAGTGTTCTCACTTGACTCCTAAGTCAATATACTCATATATAGATGACCTTGTCATCGCAAATTGCTTGATAGATGCTAGAATTGGTTGTGCATGCCTTGTCACATATTTCATTTGCCATCTTATTGCGTGAGCATGCTGGTTGCATATTTTACTCATTCGAGGACATCCACTTGTTGTTTTGATTGTTTGGTTTTATTTCCTTTTGCCAAGTGGATGGACAAGAATGCCTAAGAACCTCCTCTAGCTATCTATGCTTTTCTCGTCTCAAACTCTATTCATGCTACATCACAAAATTTGATCAAGTCAGATTCGAACCACTCTGTGTGAGGAGCGCTCGGAGTCCCCGATTCATCATAGACTTAAACTTCCAAAACCTCTTTATGATTCTCGGTCTGACCGATATCCTACTTTCGGTCCTACCGAGATCATTAAGTTGATCTAGGTTTTCGATCTCGGTGCAACCGATTTGAACCATTCGGTCACACCGAGTTGCAACAACTGTATAGAGTTTTGCATCTCGGTGCCACCGAGTTGTTCCACTCGATCACACCGACAGGGTCGGGCTATATATAGTCACGGGCAAAAATTTGGAAATTTCTCCGAACCCCTTCGCCCGCGCGATGGCCTGCTCTGCCAACTTGGTCTCCGGATCGTCTCCTCGCCGCCAGCCGCCTCCAGTCGCTGGTCTCCGTCGCCGTCAACGGAAATTCAGCCCCGCCGTTGCCGCCGTAGCGAGTCTCCGTCGAACTAGGGTATGGACTCGATCACAGTGCTATTCCCCGTCTGATTCCTAGAACATTGTGTTCTTAATGATTCTTGCCACGATTAAAACACTCCTATCTAGTCAACGCGTTCGTAGATTAGTTTTGATTCGAAATTTTTAGGGTTAGGTTTCCGCCGAAACCATCTCGGACTCACCGAGTTGAAAAACTCGGTCCCACCGATTTGGCTCAAACCATTGCACAAGTGAGACTCGGTCTGACCGAGAATTACTTATCGGTGTGACCGATTTTGGAACTTTGTGAAACCCTAGCAGTCTCGGTGCCACCGAACTGTGACTCGGTCTGACCGAGTTCACTAGTTTAGGTTCCAAAACTGCTTCGGTATCACCGAGTTTAAAAATCGGTAGATCCGAGATGATTTCAGTGGGAAACTAAAACTAAGATTTTGAATCATTCTTTTGCAAAAATCTCTGCATTTTGTGATGCTCATCCACTCTACCTCATCTATAAACTCTTCACAGGGTTAGCAGTCAGAGTTTACATCATGTCTGATCAGAGTGACAGCCAGAACAGGTCAGAAGAGCAGGTGCACATGAGTGAGGGCACTAGTCCCTCCAGCTCTTCAGATGATGGCAGCAGGAGCACCCCAAGCAATTTGCCAAAAGCTGCCACCAGACAAAGGAAGAAGAGAACTTCAGATTCCGAGGATGAAGATTATGTGGCAGAGGAAGAGGAAGCAACTTCAAAGAGAGTAGTGCTCAAGAAGGAGTATGGCTCAGCACAGAGCACAAAGCCAGGCTTGAAAGTCAAAAGGCCAGCAGGTAGGCAGCCTATGCCAAAGGCCAGAGCCTCAACTCAGATTCCTGAAAAGCCTGCAACCATAGAGCCAGTTGCTGCTGAAGGAAAGAAAAGGAAGGAAAGGGTCAAGAAGACCGTAGCCAGAGTGCTTGGAAAGGCTTCCATCATGGAAGAAGAGGAAGAAGAAGAGGTTGCTGCACCAGCACCTAAGGCACCCAAGCTAATGGGTGATGCTATCAAATCAGGGGCTACTACATCTAAGCCCAAGGAAGCACCCAAGGCTGCATCAAAGGTCAAGACAGCTCCAAAGAGAAATACGAGGAGCATACCTGCAACTGAAAAAAACAAGGCCCCAGTGCCTGAAGCTGCTGAAGAAGATGATGAAGAGCATGTTCTGAGAAAGCTCAAGCCCAAGATCCCAGACCACAATGATGCTCATCCTGTGGCTGAGGACATGAAGCTCAGAAGAGACTCAGGGCTGAGGAAGTGGAGAGAAGCAGATCCGTATGCTTCAAGGAGAAGAACTGCTGTTGATTACATGTTTCACACTAAGGAACAGCAGGACTTCTATGAGACAGTTTTGTTGGACAAGAAGCCCATAGTTTGTGACATGAGATGGGTTGATTGGGAGTACATCAAGGACAATGAAGAGCAATATCCTGGAGTGCAAGACGGCTTCAATGCTTGTGGAGTAGCAGACTTTGTTGGGCAGAAGCTCACAAAGTGGAACGAGGAACTTATTATGCAATTCTACTCCACGGCACACTTCTATCCAGATGGTAGGATAACTTGGATGTCTGAAGGTACGAGGTACCAATCTACAGTTGCTGAATGGGCTCAGCTGATCAATGCCCCAGAAGAGCAGGAAGATGACTTGGATGTATATGCCAAGAAGAAGGTGGACCACAACTCTATGTCCAACATGTACAAGGAAATTCCAAATGAAGCACTTGATACTTTCAAGTTTGGCTCAGTGCATTATCTTTTGTCAGGGCTGCCAATTATCAACTGGATCCTTAGGCACAGCTTGTTGCCCAAGTCAGGTGATCACAAGATGATCAGAGGCCATGCGATCAATTTGCTTCATATATTTGATGTGCCACAAAAGTTCAAAGTGATGAGCCTCATGGTAGAGACCATTAAGAGGACAACAGCTGATCAGAAGAGGAGCTGTGGGTATGCCCCACAAATTCAGGAGCTCATTAACTCCAAGATGGGCACGGGCATATACTTGTTGGACAAGAAACACTTGCCCATCCGTCCAGATTTTGAAGATAATCAAGTTGTTATGACTGAGATGTTGGGTTTCGTAGTAATTTCAAAAAAATTCCTACGCACACGCAAGATCATGGTGATGCACAGCAACGAGAGGGGAGAGTGTTGTCTACGTACCCACGCAGACCGACTGCGGAAGCGTTGACACAACGTAGAGGAAGTAGTCGTACGTCTTCACGATCCGACCGATCCAAGCACCGTTACTCCGGCACCTCCGAGTTCTTAGCACACGTACAGCTCGATGACGATCCCCGGGCTCCGATCCAGCAAAGCGTCGGGGAGGAGTTCCGTCAGCACGACGGCGTGGTGACGATCTTGATGTTCTACCGACGCAGGGCTTCGCCTAAGCACTACAGCGATATGACCGAGGTGGAATATGGTGGCAGGGGGCACCGCACACGGCTAAGGAACGATCACGTGGATCAACTTGTGTGTCTAGAGGTGCCCCCTCCCTCCGTATATAAAGGAGCCAAGGGGGAGGGGGCCGCCGGCCAGGAGGAGGGCGCAGGAGGAGTCCTACTCCTACCGGGAGTAGGACTCCCCCCCCAATCCTAGTTGGACTAGGATTCCCCGAGGGGGAAAGAGAGAGAGGGGGCCGGCCACCTCTCCTAGTCCTAATAGGACTAGGGGAGGGGGGAGGCGCGCGGCCATCTTGGGCTGCCCCTTTCTCCTTTCCACTAAAGCCCATGAAGGCCCATATGGCTCCCGGGGGGTTCCGGTAACCTCCCGGTACTCCGGTAAAATCCCGATTCACCCGGAACACTTCCGATGTCCAAATATAGGCTTCCAATATATCAATCTTTATGTCTCGACCATTTCGAGACTCCTCGTCATGTCCGTGATCACATACGGGACTCTGAACTAACTTCGGTACATCAAAATGCATAAACTCATAATAACTGTCATCGTAACGTTAAGCATGCGGACCCTACCGTTCGAGAATAATGTAGACATGACTGAGACACATCTCCGGTCAATAACCAACAGCGGGACCTGGATTCCCATATTGGCTCCTACATATTCAACGAAGATCTTTATCAGTCAGACCGCATAACAACATACGTTGTTCCCTTTGTCATCGGTATGTTACTTGCCCGAGATTCAATCGTCGGTATCCAATACCTAGTTCAATCTCGTTACCGGCAAGTCTCTTTACTCGTTCCGTAATACATCATCCCGCAACTAACTCATTAGTTGCAATGCTTGCAAGGCTTATGTGATGTGCATTACCGAGAGGGCCCAGAGATACCTCTCCGACAATCGGAGTGACAAATCCTATTCTCGAAATATGCCAACCCAACATCTACCATTGGAGACACCTGTAGAGCTCCTTTATAATCACCCAGTTACGTTGTGACGTTTGGTAGCACACAAAGTGTTCCTCCGGCAAACGGGAGTTGCATAATCTCATAGTCATAGGAACATGTATAAGTCATGAAGAAAGCAATAGCAACATACTAAACGATCGGGTGCTAAGCTAATGGAATGGGTCATGTCAATCAGATCATTCAACTAATGATGTGACCTCGTTAATCAAATAACAACACTTTGTTCATGGTTAGGAAACATAACCATCTTTGATTAACGAGCTAGTCAAGTAGAGGCATACTAGTGACACTAAGTTTGTCTATGTATTCACACATGTATTATGTTTCCGGTTAATACAATTCTAGCATGAATAATAAACATTTATCATGATATAAGGAAATAAATAATAACTTTATTATTGCCTCTAGGGCATATTTCCTTCAGTCTCCCACTTGCACTAGAGTCAATAATCTAGATTATAATGTAATGATTCTAACACCCATGGAGCCTTGGTGCTGATCATGTTTTGCTCATGGAAGAGGCTTAGTCAACGGGTCTGCAACATTCAGATCCGTATGTATCTTGCAAATCTCTATGTCTCCCACCTGGACTAGATCCCGGATGGAATTGAAGCGTCTCTTGATGTGCTTGGTCCTCTTGTGAAATCTGGATTCCTTTGCCAAGGCAATTGCACCAGTATTGTCACAAAAGATTTTCATTGGACCCGATGCACTAGGTATGACACCCAGATCGGATATGAACTCCTTCATCCAGACTCCTTCGTTCGCTGCTTCCGAAGCAGCTATGTATTCCGCTTCACATGTAGATCCCGCTACGACGCTTTGTTTAGAACTGCACCAACTGATAGCTCCACCGTTTAATGTAAACACGTATCCGGTTTGCGATTTAGAATCGTCCGGATCAGTGTCAAAGCTTGCATCAACGTAGCCTTTTACGGTGAGCTCTTTGTCACCTCCATATACGAGAAACATATCCTTAGTCCTTTTCAGGTATTTCAGGATGTTCTTGACCGTTGTCCAGTGATCCAATCCTGGATTACTTTGGTACCTCCCTGCTAAACTTATAGCAAGGCACACATCAGGTCTGGTACACAGCATTGCATACATGATAGAGCCTATGGCTGAAGCATAGGGAACATCTTTCATTTTCTCTCTATCTTCTGCAGTGGTCGGGCATTGAGTCTGACTCAACTTCACACCTTGTAACACAGGCAAGAACCCTTTCTTTGCTTGATCCATTTTGAACTTCTTCAAAATCTTGTCAAGGTATGTGCTTTGTGAAAGTCCAATTAAGCGTCTTGATCTATCTCTATAGATCTTTATGCCTAATATGTAAGCAGCTTCACCGAGGTCTTTCGTTGAAAAACTCTTATTCAAGTATCCCTTTATGCTATCCAGAAATTCTATATCATTTCCAATCAGTAATATGTCATCCACATATAATATCAGAAATGCTACAGAGCTCTCACTCACTTTCTTGTAAATACAGGCTTCACCGAAAGTCTGTATAAAACCAAATGCTTTGATCATACTATCAAAGCGTTTATTCCAACTCCGAGAGGCTTGCACCAGTCCATAAATGGATCGCTGGAGTTTGCACACTTTGTTAGCTCCCTTTGGATCGACAAAACCTTCTGGTTGCATCATATACAACTCTTCTTCCAGAAATCCACTCAGGAATGCAGTTTTGACATCCATCTGCCAAATTTCATAATCATAAAATGCGGCAATTGCTAACATGATTCAGACAGACTTAAGCATCGCTACAAGTGAGAAGGTCTCATCGTAGTCAACCCCTTGAACTTGCCGAAAACCTTTTGCGACAAGTCGAGCTTTATAGACAGTAATATTACCGTCAGCGTCAGTCTTCTTCTTGAAGATCCATTTATTCTCAATTGCTTGCCGATCATCGGGCAAGTCAACCAAAGTCCATACTTTGTTCTCATACATGGATCCCATCTCAGATTTCATGGCTTCAAGCCACTTTGCGGAATCTGGGCTCACCATCGCTTCTTCATAGTTCGTAGGTTCATCATGATCTAGCAGCATGATTTCCAGAACAGGATTACCGTACCACTCTGGTGCGGATCTCGCTCTGGTTGATCTACGAGGTTCAGTAGTATCTTGTTTTGAAGTTTCATGATCATCATCATTAGCTTCCTCACTAATTGGTATAGGTGTCACAGAAACAGTTTTCTGTGATGTACTACTTTCCAACAAGGGAGCAGGTACAGTTACCTCGTCAAGTTCTACTTTCCTCCCACTCACTTTTTTCGAGAGAAACTCCTTCTCAAGAAAGTTTCCGAATTTAGCAACAAAAGTCTTGCCTTCGGATCTGTGATAGAAGGTGTATCCAATAGTTTCCTTTGGATATCCTATGAAGACACATTTCTCCGATTTGGGTTCGAGTTTATCAGGTTGAAGCTTTTTCACATAAGCATCGCAGCCCCAAACTTTAAGAAACGACAAGTTTGGTTTCTTGCCAAACCACAGTTCATAAGGCGTCGTCTCAACGGATTTTGAAGGTGCCCTATTTAACGTGAATGCGGCTGTCTCTAAAGCATAACCCCAAAACGATAGCGGTAAATCAGTAAGAGACATCATAGATCGCACCATATCTAGTAAAGTACGATTACGACGTTCGGAAGCACCATTGCGCTGTGGTGTTCCGGGTGGCGTGAGTTGCGAAACTATTCCACAATTTTTCAAATGTACACCAAACTCGTAACTCAAATATTCTCCTCCACGATCAGATTGTAGAAACTTTATTTTCTTGTTACGATGATTTTCAACTTCACTCTGAAATTCTTTGAACTTTTCAAATGTTTCAGACTTATGTTTCATTAAGTAGATATACCCATATCTGCTTAAGTCATCTGTGAAGGTGAGAAAATAACGATATCCGCCACGAGCCTCAATATTCATCGGACCACATACATCTGTATGTATGATCTCCAACAAATCTGTTGCTCTCTCCATAGTACTGGAGAACGGTGTTTTAGTCATCTTGCCCAAGAGGCACGGTTCGCAAGTACCAAGTGATTCATAATCAAGTGGTTCCAAAAGTTCATCAGTATGGAGTTTCTTCATGCGCTTTATACCGATATGACCTAAACGGCAGTCCCATAAATAAGTTGCACTGTCATTATCAACTCTGCATCTTTTGGTTTCAACATTATGAATATGTGTGTTACTACTATTGAGATTCATCAAAAATAGACCACTCCTCAAAGGTGCATGACCATAAAAGATATTACTCATATAAATGGAACAACCATTATTCTCTGACTTAAATGAATAACCGTCTCACATCAAACAAGATCCAGATATAATGTTCATGCTCAACGCTGGCACCAAATAACAATTATTTAGGTCTAATATTAATCCCGAAGGTAGATGTAGAGGTAGCGTGCCGACCGCGATCACATCGACTTTGGAACCATTTCCCACGCGCATCGTCACCTCGTCCTTCGCCAGTGTTCGCTTAATCCGTACTCCCTGTTTCGAGTTGCAAATATTAGCAACAGAACCAGTATCAAATACCCAGGTGCTACTGCGAGCTCTAGTAAGGTACACATCAATAACATGTATATCACATATACCTTTGTTCACCTTGCCATCCTTCTTATCCGCCAAATACTTGGGGCAGTTCCACTTCCAGTGACCAGTCTGCTTGCAATAGAAGCACTCAGTTTCAGGCTTAGGTCCAGGTTTGGGTTTCTTCTCTTGAGTAGCAACTTGCTTGCCGTTCTTTTTGAAGTTCCCTTTCTTCTTCCCTTTGCCCTTTTTCTTGAAACTAGTGGTCTTGTTGACCATCAACACTTGATGCTCCTTCTTGATTTCTACCTCCGCAGCTTTCAGCATCGCGAAGAGCTCGGGAATAGTCTTATTCATCCCTTGCATATTATAGTTCATCACGAAGCTCTTGTAGCTTGGTGGCAGTGATTGGAGAATTCTGTCAATGACGCAATCATCTGGAAGATTAACTCCCATCTGAATCAAGTGATTATTATACCCAGACATTTTGAGTATATGCTCACTGACAGAACTGTTCTCCTCCATCTTGCAGCTATAGAACTTATTGGAGACTTCATATCTCTCAATCCGGGCATTTGCTTGAAATATTAACTTCAACTCCTGGAACATCTCATATGCCCCATGACGTTCAAAACGTCGTTGAAGTCCCGATTCTAAGCCGTAAAGCATGGCACACTGAACTATCGAGTAGTCATCAGCTTTGCTCTGCCAGACGTTCATAACATCTGGTGTTGCTCCACCAGCAGGCCTGGCACCCAACGATGCTTCTAGGACGTAATTCTTCTGAGCAGCAATGAGGATAATCCTCAAGTTACGAACCCAGTCCGTGTAATTGCTACCATCATCTTTCAACTTTGCTTTCTCAAGGAACGCATTAAAATTTAACAGAACAACAGCACGAGCCATCTATCTACAATCAACATAAACAAGCAAGAAACTATCAGGTACTAAGTTCATGATAATTTTAAGTTCAATTAATCAAATTACTTAAGAACTCCCACTTAGATTGACATCCCTCTAATCCTCTAAGTGATCACGTGATCCAAATCAACTAAACCATAACCGATCATCACGTGAGATGGAGTAGTTTTCAATGGTGAACATCGTTTATGTTGATCATATCTACTATATGATTCACGCTCGACCTTTCGGTCTCCGTGTTCTGAGGCCATATCTGCATATGCTAGGCTCGTCAAGTTTAACCTGAGTATTCTGCGTGTGCAAAACTGGCTTGCACTCGTTGTAGATGGACGTAGAGCTTATCACACCCGATCATCACGTGGTGTCTGGGCACGACGAACTTTGGCAACGGTGCATACTCAGGGAGAACACTTCTTGATAATTTAGTGAGAGATCATCTTATAATGCTACCGTCAATCAAAGCAAGATAAGATGCATAAAAAGATAAACATCACATGCAATCAATATAAGTGATATGATATGGCCATCATCATCTTGTGCTTGTGATCTCCATCTCCGAAGCACCATCGTGATCACCATCGTCATCGGCGTGACACCTTGATCTCCATCGTAGCATCGTTGTCGTCTCGCCAAGCTTGTGCTTCCACGATTATCGCTACCGTTTAGTGATAAAGTAAAGCATTACATCGCGATTGCATTGCATACAATAAAGCGACAACCATATGGCTCCTACCGGTTGCCGATAACTCGGTTACAAAACATGATCATCTCATACAATAAAATTCAGCATCATGCCTTGAGCATATCACATCACAACATGCCCTGCAAAAACAAGTTAGACGTCCTCTACTTTGTTGTTGCAAGTTTTACGTGGCTGCTACGGGCTTAAGCAAGAACCAATCTCACGTACGCATCAAAACCACAATGATAGTTTGTCAAATAGACTCCGTTTTAACCTTCACAAGGACCGGGCGTAGCCATACTTGGTTCAACTAAAGTTGGAGAGACAGTCGCCCGCAAGCCACCTATGTGCAAAGCACGTCGGGGGAACCGGTCACGCGTAAGCGTACGCGTAATGTTGGTCCGGGTCGTCTCGTCCAACAATGCCGCCGAACCAAAGTATGACATGCTGGTAGGCAGTATGACTTATATCGCCCACAACTCACTTGTGTTCTACTCGTGCATATAACATCAACATATAAAACCTAGGCTCAGATGCCACTGTTGGGTTTCGTAGTAATTTCAAAAAAATTCCTACGCACACGCAAGATCATGGTGATGCACAGCAACAAGAGGGGAGAGTGTTGTCTACGTACCCACGCAGACCGACTGCGGAAGCGTTGACACAACGTAGAGGAAGTAGTCGTACATCTTCACGATCCGACCGATCCAAGCACCGTTACTCCCGCACCTCCGAGTTCTTAGCACACGTACAGCTCGATGACGATCCCCGGGCTCCGATCCAGCAAAGCGTCGGGGAGGAGTTCCGTCAGCACGACGGCGTGGTGACGATCTTGATGTTCTACTGACGCAGGGCTTCGCCTAAGCACTACAACGATATGACCGAGGTGGAATATGGTGGTAGGGGGCACCGCACACGGCTAAGGAACGATCACGTGGATAAACTTGTGTGTCTAGAGGTGCCCCTGCCTCCGTATATAAAGGAGCCAAGGGGGAGGGGGCCGCCAGCCAGGAGGAGGGCGCAGGAGGAGTCCTACTCCTATCGGGAGTAGGACTCCCCCCCCAATCCTAGTTGGACTAGGATTCCTCGAGGGGGAAAGAGAGAGGGAGGGCCGGCCACCTCTCCTAGTCCTAATAGGACTAGGGGAGGGGGGAGGCGCGCGGCCATCTTGGGCTGCGCCTTTCTCCTTTCCACTAAAGCCCATGAAGGCCCATATGGCTCCCGGGGGGTTCCGGTAACCTCCCGGTACTCCGGTAAAATCCCGTTTTCACCCGGAACACTTCCGATGTCCAAATATAGGCTTCCAATATATCAATATTTATGTCTCGACCATTTCGAGACTCCTCGTCATGTCCGTGATCACATCCGGGAATCCGAACTAACTTCGGTACATCAAAATGCATAAACTCATAATAACTGTCATCGTAACGTTAAGCGTGCGGACCCTACGGTTCGAGAATAATGTAGACATGACTAAGACACATCTCCGGTCAATAACCAATAGCGGGACATGGATGCCCATATTGGCTCCTACACATTCAACGAAGATCTTTATCAGTCAGACCGCATAACAACATATGTTGTTCCCTTTGTCATCGGTATGTTACTTGCCCGAGATTCGATCGTCGGTATCCAATACCTAGTTCAATCTCGTTACCGGCAAGTCTCTTTACTCGTTCCGTAATACATCATCCCGCAACTAACTCATTAGTTGCAATGCTTGCAAGGCTTATGTGATGTGCATTACCGAGAGGGCCCAGAGATACCTCTCCGACAATCGGAGTGACAAATCCTATTCTCGAAATACGCCAACCCAACATCTACCATTGGAGACACCTGTAGAGCTCCTTTATAATCACCCAGTTACGTTGTGACGTTTGGTAGCACACAAAGTGTTCCTCCGGCAAACGAGAGTTGCATAATCTCATAGTCATAGGAACATGTATAAGTCATGAAGAAAGCAATAGCAACATACTAAACGATCGGGTGCTAAGCTAATGGAATGGGTCATGTCAATCAGATCATTCAACTAATGATGTGACCTCGTTAATCAAATAACAACACTTTGTTCATGGTTAGGAAACATAACCATCTTTGATTAACGAGCTAGTCAAGTAGAGGCATACTAGTGACACTAAGTTTGTCTATGTATTCACACATGTATTATGTTTCCGGTTAATACGATTCTAGCATGAATAATAAACATTTATCATGATATAAGGAAATAAATAATAACTTTATTATTGCCTCTAGGGCATATTTCCTTCATGAGAATGAACCATCATCTGCACAAGCACAAGCCAAGAAGGAGAAGGCAAGTAAGGAGAAAGCTGCCAAGATACCAACTCAAGAGGAGGCATCTGAGTATTTCTTGAAATCCAAACAAGAGCAGCTTGGTTACTTGATTGCATCCACCCTGCGGATTGAGCAAGGCCTGGCCACCCTAACTCAGAACCATGCAAGCTTAGAGAGGATCATGGAACAAAAGTTCTATGACTTGGATGTCAAAGTAACAGAGATTCAGACTGCAGTGGAGCAGCTCCAGGATGATATGCAGGAGAGGAAGGGCAAGACTACAACTGATGCATTTGCCAGAGTGCCAAGAGCTCAGAGATCATATGCAGTGCCAGTTGCTCACACCAGAGCCACCACTTCTGCACCAGCTACAGCCTCAGTTCCACCAGCTCCAGCGTCCACTTCAGCCTCGACTCCGACCACGTCTATAGAAGGCTTCGTCCTTGGAGTGCTCCGGACTCCACCACCACCTGAAGATCAAGCCTGAGTGTCGACTTAGCACTATGCATTTTCTAGGAACTTTTTGGTAACTTGTTGCCAAAGGGGGAGGAAATTTATAGATCATAGGCTTCGAGAGAGAGTGTTGCTTTTATTCTCTCTTGTTTTATTTGGTGGTTTTTCGAACTTTGTTTGCTTTTGTGTGAGATACTATGTCATTGCTCGTGAGACATTGATGATCATGTGTTTGATCATAAGCTACACTTAATGTTTGCTTAATATTATCATCTTATCTATCTTATGTGATCATTCACTATTCTTGGTGATGAGTGCATGTATTTCATTCTTATCATTTTAAGCGCTCCACCAAGATGTATGTGACATGGAAGAATAACCCATGACTCTAACTCTTTGTACATTTGCAGTCCAAAGCAAATTTTAAATATGTGCAAATTTAGGGGGAGCTCTTACTTGTCACATACTTCTCAAAGCGACGATATATTTCATGCTTATTATCATTTGTCGAAGCTTTGATCTATATGTTGTCATCAATTACCAAAAAGGGGGAGATTGAAAGTGCAACTATCCCTAGGTGGTTTTGGTAATTCATAACAACATATAGCTCATTGAGCTAATGCTATTCCAAGATGACTATTTCAGGAAAGCTCAATGATTGGCATGGCATGGATGTGAAAGTGGAACCCTCAAAATGCTAAGGACAAAGGATTGGCTCAAGCTCAAAATCTCAAGACTCTTCATTTTATATTTTAGTGATCCAAGATCACATTGAGTCTTTAGGAAAAGCCAATACTATCAAGGAGGGATGAGGTGTTGCTTAATGAGCCTCTTGCTTCATGTGCTTAGTGATATGCTCCAAAACCCTCAACTACTTTCCCATATCCACATATGACCTAAACCCTAAGCCAAACTCGGTCCTACCGATTCTTTCTATCCGGCGCCACCGAGTTTCACTTGTCATAAGCCACTGCCAAACCCTAGCAATTCGGTTCTACCGATAGGGATTTCGGTCTCACCGAGATGAGATTGCAAACTCTCTATTTCCCTTTCGTAACTTTTCGGTCTCACCGAAAGAGTGAATCGGTCCCACCGAGATTGCAATGTAAACTCTTTGTTTCCCTTTTGTAACTTTTCGGTCTCACCGAAAGAGCAAATCGGTCCCACCGAGTTTGCCTGACCAACTCTCTGGTTAGCTTATTACCAAACTCGGTCTCACCGAGTTTGTGTAATCGGTCTCACCGAGATTACGTTATGCCCAAACCCTAACCATATCGGTCCTACCGAGTTGCATGTCAATCCCATCAAAAATCTCTAACGGTCACTAGGTTTACCTTTTCGGTCCGACCGAGTTTGTTGATTCGGTCCCACCGAGATTGGAAAACTGTGTGTAACGGTTGGATTTTGTGTGGAGGCTATATATACCCCTCCACCTCCTCTTCATTCATGGAGAGAGCCATCAGAACACATACACAATTCCAATTCATATGTTCTGAGAGAGAACCACCTACTCATGTGTTAAGACCAAGATATCCCATTCCTACCATATGAATCTTGATCTCTAGCCTTCCCCAAGTTGCTTTCCACTCAAATCTTCTTTCCACAAAATCCAAATCCTATGAGAGAGAGTTGAGTGTTGGGGAGACTATCATTTGAAGCACAAGAGCAAGGAGTTCATTACCTACACACCATTTGTTACTTCTTGGAGAGTGGTGTCTCCTAGATTGGCTAGGTGTTACTTGGGAGCCTCCGACAAGATTGTGGAGTTGAACCAAGGAGTTTGTAAGGGCAAGGAGATCGCCTACTTCGTGAAGATCTACCGCTAGTGAGGCAAGTCCTTCGTGGGCGATGGCCATGGTGGGATAGACAAGGTTGCTTCTTCGTGGACCCTTCGTGGGTGGTTGCTTCTTCGTGGACCCTTCGTGGGTGGAGCCCTCTGTGGACTCACGCAACCATTACCCTTCGTGGGTGGAGCCCTCCGTGGACTCGCGCAACCGTTACCCTTCGTGGGTTGAAGTCTCCATCAACGTGGATGTAGGATAGCACCACCTATCCGAACCACGGGAAAAACATCCGTGTCTCCAATTGCGTTTGAATTCTCCAAACCCTTCCCTTTACATTCTTGCAAGCTTCATCCGCCTTGTCGTTCCACTCGAAAAAAGTGGTCTTCTTCATGAGCTGGTACATGGGAAGGGCCTTCTCGCCCAGCCGACTGATGAATCGGCTGATGGATGCCAAACAGCCAGTGAACTTCTGCACATCCAGCAGTCGGGTGGGTACTTCCATCCTCTCGATGCCTTGATCTTCACAGGGTTGCACTCTATGCCGCGTTCTGAGACCAGGAATCCAAGAAGCTGGCCAGCTGGTACTCCAAAGACGCATTTCTCTGGGTTGAGCTTGATTTGAAACCGGCGTAGGTTCTCAAAGGTTTCCTTGAGGTCTTCTAGCAGCGTTCCACGTTTCTCCGTCTTCACCACCACATCGTCCACGTAGACATGGGCGTTTCTGCCGAGTTGCTTGAGGAGGCACTTCTGCATGCAACATTGAAACGTGGCGCCGGCATTCCTCAAGCCGAACGTCATGGTTAAGTAGCAGAAGGCTCCAAACGGTTTGATGAAGGTGGTCTTCAGCCTGTCGGCCGGGTTCAGCTTGATCTGGTGATATCCTGAATATGCATCCAAAAAACTCAACAACTCGTATCCGGCTGTGGAGTCTATCACTTGGTCGATTCTCGGCAAAGCGAACGGGTCCTTGGGGCATGCTTTGTTGAGGATGGTGTAATCAATACACATACGCCACTGCTTGTTTTTCTTCAGCACAAGGACTGGGTTGGCCAGCCACTCTGGAAAGAACACCTCCATGATGAAGCCGGCTGCTAGCAGCCGGGCTATCTCTTATCCAACGACTCTTCTCTTCTCTTCTGACAGGCAGCGCAAGGGCTGCCTGACTGGTTTGGCATCAGACCGGACATGTGACTTGTGCTCGGCGAAATCCGTCGGGACACCCGGCATGTCTTTGGGGGACCATGCAAAGATGTCCCGATTCTCACGGAGGAAATCGGCGAGCTCGCCTTCCTATTTGTTGTCGAGGTTCGCACCTACGACAGTGTACCTCTCCGGGTGCTCCGGGTCCAAGGGAATCCTCTTTGTGTCTTTGGTCGGCTTGAACGAGCCCTCAGCTTCCGACTCCTTGGGATCGAGCGACATCTCCGGCTGCTTGCCTGCCATCGCCACAACCCGGTCAAGGAGCCGCTTCTCAGCTGCGATCACGAGGGACTCGGCCAACCGACTGCTCTCAGCTGCGCAGGCGGATGACTTTTTGTAGTCGCCGGCTATGGACAGAATACCCTTGGAACTCGGCATCTTCATCTTGAGGTAGGCATAGTGGGGGACCGCCATAAACTTGGCAAGAGCAGGTCGGCCAAGTAAGCATGGTATGGGCTCTTGAGGTCCACCACTTCGAACCAGACTGGCTCTCGGCGGAAGTGATCTTTGTCCGCAAAGAGGATGTCTATCTGAATCTTGCCGATTGGTGAGCAGGAAAGGCCAGGAACTATGCCATGGAATACAGTCCGGTTGGACTGAAGCTGCCTTTGTCCGATTCCTAACTTCTCCATGGTATCTTTGTACAGAATGTTGATGCTGTTGCCGCCATCTATCAGAACTCGGGAAAACCGAGCATCTCGCTTATTGGTGGCAAAGGTGGCATCCAAAACCAGGGCGTAGGAACCGGGATTGGGCATTACATCCGGGTGGTCGGCCCTACTCCAGTTGATGGGCTTCTCGGACCAATGCATGAACTCGAGGGTCTCGGATGTTACTGCATTCACTTTTTGCTGCCGTTGTCGCCTGCTGTGCTTATCGTCGGCCATGTTGGTGAACACGACATAAGCTCCGTGCTCTTCAGGGTACTCATCTTGTATGGCTCTGACTGGTCTGACCGCCGGCTGCTGGGGCAGAGGAGGAGGCGGCTGCTGCCCAGCAGGCGGAGGAGGCGGAAGGCCGTCTCCCTTGGCGATCCGGGTGAGCCAATGACACTTCCAAGTGGTGTGGTTGGATGGCTTCGCACCACTGTGGAATTTGTAGGGTGCATCCAGAGTCTGCTCATATGAGAAAGCCGGCAACCAATTGGACTTGCCGCCCTTCTGGCGTTTGGACGGAGGCTGCCCTTCCGGCTGCTGGTCTTTGACTGTCGCCAGCTGCCGGCTGGTGGAAGCCGGCAGCGTGGCCTTGCGCTTATGGTCGTTCTGCTGTTGACGCCGACTGGTGTCGCCAGCCGGGGTTCGGGGGGCCTGAGGGACTACTTTGCCAAAGGCGTCAACTTGGATCTCTGCCTTCATGGAGTCGGCTGTGGCATATTTATCTGCTATGATTAGCAGCTCGTCAAGGGTCGCCGACTCGTCGCGGAGGAGTCGGTGCTTGAGGAGGGTGCCCTCTCGGCACCCAGCGGTGAAGTACTCGATGGCCTGCACCTCGTGCACGCCCTCGCAAGAGTTGCGGAGCTCAGCCCAGCGCGTGAGGTAGTCGCGAGTCGACTCGTTGGGGCCTTGCATGCACAAGGAGAGCTGGCGAGGCTTGGGCGGCCGCTTGTACGTGCTGGTGAAGTTGCGGATGAAGGCTTCGGTGAAGTCAACCCAACTGTTGATGCTACTGGGCTTCAGACTGTTCAGCCATGTCCGGGCCATGCCCTAGAGCATGAGCAGAACGTACTTTACAGCGACGCGCTTGTTGCCGTTTGCTATGCTGACGGCTGTGGAGTAGTCAACCAGCCAGTCCTCCGGCTTCACGGAGCCGGTGTATTTGGGCATTTCTCTTGGGAGCGTGAACCCTCTGGGGAAGGGCTCGTCTCGAATGCGGGGGCCGAAACATGGCGGACCCAACTCATCTTCTTCTTCTAGCGCCAGGGATCGGTGGAGACGGTCGATCCGGTGGCGGGCATCGTTCTCTCCGACTCCCTCTCGACGGCCAAGGCAGTCGTCGAGTGTCGGGTGCTCAACAGGTGGCGGGGTGACGCGCCTTTCCCTCCAAGGGGGAGGAGGCGGACAGTCATCCCGTCGTTCCACTCCTCTCGGGCGGCCGTCTTGGTCGCGCTCAATGGTGATGCGAGTCTGGCTGCGACTAGCAGCCGACTCCTTGTCTCTTCTCCCGTGGACGTCACCAGTCGGCGTCCGAGAGGTCACGCCTTGGTCTCGGCAGGGAGGCAGATCGTCATTGTGCCGTTGCGGCGCCTCAGTGCGGCAGCTGGTCTCGTGCTGCTCGGCAGCCGCGTCAAGGAGCCGATGGACGCGCTCCGCCATCTGGCGACGTTCTTCGCCCTCAAATTTGTCCATCTCTTCTACTGCCACTTGGGCAGCTCGGATGTTTTTCGCAGGCGTGGCATAGATGGGGCAATCTGCCCCGAACAGGTTGGCGATGGCCACGCCGCGCTACTGGACTGTTCCAAGGCGGCTAGGCCCAGCTGGAGCCGGCATGCCGCCCACAACGCGGTCCATCTCGCGCTGATAGGCTTCCGACAGGCGTCTCATGCTAGCCAGCTTCTTGGCACCCTCGACAAGCTGGAGGCGGCGTGCTTCCAGCATCTCGGCGTCGGCGTCTTCTGTGATGGGCGCCGTCAGGTCTTATAGGGTTGCGTTGAGTGGGTCGTGAGCCTCTCCGCCAGAGTGCTCGCCATGACCGATGACAAGCACTTCTGTGACGGTGCTTCCGCCGCTCTCCGCGCGAGGGAGCGGCTCGTCGTAGACCACCATGTTCGCGGGGAACGCGTTAAGCGACGCAGTGTCGGAGTCAACCAACATCGGGTCGGTGGAGCCGACAGACTCTAGGTCCATAGCTGGCTCGCTAGCGACGTGGAGTTGATTGAGGAGGCCCGTGAGGAGGCTCTCGGGGCCGTCTATGCTCGCGTCGGACGCGAGCTCGCCGGAGAGGTGGACCTCGCCAATGAGATCAGCGAGGCAACTTGCCGCGCATGCGACTTCCGCGCCATGCAGCGTGCCGGCGCAGACTCAGTCTGGCGTGCCGGGCTGGCTGCGCTCGCCAGGGAGAAAAAGGGTTCCCGTCCAGAACAGGTCTCCGGACGACGGTGCACCTCGCCCCACGGTGGGCGCCAAATGTCGGGGGTTGGGTGCGTCATATGCCAAGGGATGGCTTATCATGGTGGGAGCGAGTAAAACATCGCCGGTGCCCGGAAGCGGGATGAGGCGTAGACACGAACGTCGGTGTACTTTACCCAGGTTCGGGGCTCTCCTAGGAGATAACACCTCTAGTCCTGCTCTGCGGGGTCTCCGCATGATCACTAAGGCACAAGTGAATACAAAGGTGCTCCTTGAGCTGGATGCTAGAGGTAGGAGAAGGCAGGGCTAGCTCTCTCCTTCCTCTATGATCTGGTCTAGTTCTAACAGGTTGGGAACCCTTTGCATGGGTGCCCTGGGGGGTTTATATAGGCCTACCCCCAGGGGTAGAATGGTAATCCGGCCGGGCATAGGGCCCGGCTGTCATTCTCTCTGGTCGCCGGCTTCTCCGCCGACCGCTGGGGCCCGCCGCCTAGTGGGCCCCGCCGGCTGGTCTGGTACGGAGCCGACATGCCGCCTCCGCCGCTCGCGGGTCCTGCTGGCTGCGGATCACTATTGCCGCGTCTCTAATGACGCAGGCTCGGTCAGGGGGTTTTGGCTACAGCTCCGCCGCCTGGCGGGCGATTACTGTAGCCACTCCGCGTCTCGCCTGGTTAACTGCGAGTGAGTCCCGAGGAAGGGGCGGGCCGACTCGTGGGGGCCGACCTCCCTCGGGTCCGACTAGTGGGATCGTCACCGTCTTCCGGGCTCTTGCTGACTGGTGGGGCCCGTCGTCCTTGGGCCGTACCGACAGGCCGTCGTGGGAGCAGGACTCTGCCTGCCTGTGATGATGTCAGGGATGGCATGGCAAAAGTGCTGCGCCGGGCGGAGATCTCCGCTGTACGATGCACTATGATCACGCCAGCCCCTGGAAAGGGGGAGGGGGTGGGCTATACTGTAGCCAATCCCTGTCCTATCCCCCTTGATGAGGGCACGGGCTTTGTTGGTGCCGTGGGCCGACTCCTCGGGGCCGACTTCTCTAGAACCCACCGAGTAGGAGTCGGCTTGTCTTGGCCTTGCCTCTTGGACTCGGTCGTATACGGGCAGCCGGCTGTTCCTCCAGCCGGCCCCCAGAAGACAGCTCTTCTCCTTGGCATATTGAGGGGCGTAGTCTACCCCGATGTCTTGAAAGGTCCTGGGCCCCGGGTTAGCCTACCCATGGCCCATTACTCCGACAGTGTCAGACCTAGTGCATCGGGTCCAATGAGAATCTTTTATGACAATACTGGTGCAATTGCCTTGGCAAAGGAATCCAGATTTCACAAGAGAACCAAACACATCAAAAGACGCTTCAATTCCATCCGCGATCAAGTCCAGGTGGGAGACATAGAGATTTGCAAGATACGTACAGATCTGAATGTTACAGACCCGTTGACTAAGCCTCTCTCACGAGCAAAACATGATCAACACCAAGGCTCCATGGGTGTTAGAATCATTACTGTGTAATCTAGATTATTGACTCCAGTGCAAGTGGGAGACTGAAGGAAATATTCCCTATAGGCAATAATAAAGTTATTATTTATTTTATTATTTCATGATAAATGTTTATTATTCATGCTAGAATTGTATTAACCGGAAACAGAATACATGTGTGAATACATAGACAAACAGAGTGTCACTAGTATGCCTCTACTTGACTACCTCGTTAATCAAAGATGGTTATGTTTCCTAACCATAGACATGAATTGTCATTTGATAAACGGGATCACATCATTAGGATAATTATGTGATTGACTTGACCCATTCCGTTAGCTTAGCACTTGATCATTTTAGTTTACTGCTATTGCTTTCTTCATAACTTATACATGTTCCTATGACTATGAGATTATGCAACTCCCGATTACCAGAGGAACACTTTGTGTGCTACCAAACGTCACAACGTAACTGGGTGATTATAAAGGTGCTCTATAGGTGTCTCCGATGGTAATTGTTGAGTTGGCATAGATCGAGATTAGGATTTGTCACTCCGATTGTCGAAGAGGTATCTCTGGGCCCTCTCGGTAATGCACATCACTATAAGCCTTGCAAGCAATGCAACTAATGAGTTAGTTGCGGTATGATGCATTACGGAAATAAGTAAAGAGACTTGCCGGTAACGAGATTGAACTAGGTATTGAGATACCGACGTTCGAATCTCGGGTAAGTAACATACCGATGACAAAGGGAACAACATATGTTGTTATGCGGATTGACCGATAAAGATCTTCGTAGAATATGTAGGAGCCAATATGAACATCCAGGTTCCGCAATTGGTTATTGACCGGAGACGTGTCTCGGTCATGTCTACATAGTTCTCGAACCTGTAGGGTCTGCACGCTTAACGTTCGGTGACAAACGGTATTATAAGTTTATGTGATTTGATGTATTGAAGGTAGTTTAGAGTCCCGGATGTGATCGGGGACATGACGAGGAGTCTCAAAATGGTCGAGACGTAAAGATCGATATATTGGACGATTATATTCGGACATCGGAAAGGTTCCGAGTGATTCGGGTATTTTCAGAGTACTGGGGAGTTACGGGAATACGGGGGAGAAGTATTGGGCCTCATGGGCCAAGTGGTGGAAGAGAGGAGGCAGGGCGCGCGACCCCCTAGCCCAAACCGAATTGGACTAGGGGGCCGGCCCCCTTTCCTCCTTTCCTCCCTCTCCTTCCTTCTCCCTCTCCTCCTTCCTTTCCTCCTCCTAGTAGGAGTAAGAAAGGGGAGTCCTAGTCCTACTAGGAGGAGGACTCCTCCTCCTGGCACGCCCTACAGGGGCCGGCCGGCCTCCCCCTTGCTCCTTTATATACGGGGGCAGGGGGCACCCTAGAACACACAAGTTGATTCTTCCAAGCCGTGTGTGGTGACCCCCTCCACCATAATCCACCTCGATCATATCATAGCGGTGCTTAGGCGAAGCCCTGCATCGGTAGCAATGTCATCACCGTCATCACGCCGTCGTGTTGAAGGAACTCTCTCGTGAAGCTCTGCTGGATCAGAGTTCGTGGGACGTCATCGAGCTGAACGTGTGCTGAACTCAGAGGTGCCGTGCGTTCGGTACTTGGATCGGCCGGATCATGAAGACGTACGACTACATCAACCACGTTCTCATAACGCTTCCGCTTACGGTCTATGAGGGTACGTGGACGATACTCTTCCCTCTCGTTGCTATGCATCACCATTATCCTGCGTGTGCATAGGAATTTTTTTGAAATTACTACGTTCCCCAATACGCACAACATGATCGATGGTGCACCGTAGAGCAAGCTATGTGCGCCAGTGCCGATAGTCTGCGGCTCGCCGCAGAGTGAGAGGAACGGCGCGTCGCACAGCAAGAGTGGATCCATCGGCGCTTCCCTGCTATCGACAAGGCAGTGCAGCTGGGTACACGTCCTATGAGTACCACCATTCCTTGCCAGAAGTGGGCAGAGGCCGTCTACACCGTACTTGCACCAGAGGGCAGTCGCGCCATACTTGCACCGGACGCCCGTCGCGCCGTTCGCATGGGTAGCGCCATTCGCCTTATCCGCGGCCCACTCGATGCCAATGTGCTAGTCGCTAGGCCCGACCACCTCCTTGGCCTAGGTGTCCATATGGGCGCAGTAGAGGAGAATGGCTGTCACATCCTCGAGCTGGTGATCTCCGATGAAATTGCCAACTTGGAGCTCGAGATCTCGCTCCGGATGTACCGCGAGCGTGTCGACCGCTTGGACGAACACCTGCACGGGTTCAGGCAGAGCCAAGAGCTACCGTAGGCAAGGACTGCTGGTCATGGACGTGTTTATTTTGTTGACTCGTTTCAATGTGGAACGCTATGTATTCACGACAATCATAATCTTGCTCTGTTTATTGCTGTGTTTAAATGTGTGTACTCTGTTTTCCATTCTTATACGTTCTGTTTCAATGTGTGCATATATGCTTTCCTATCTGTATATGTGGATGATAACAACTAGATACAAATTAGTAATACTAAAACAGATAGAAAATGGAATTCATAATATATATTTATTGTTCATTAGTTCATCACAGAATATATATAATATCGTCACTTATACATGATGATACCTAACTACCATGTACAATGCATAAAATTGAAAACGAACAATACTAAAACTAATAATCCCTCCCGGGGCAGTATTCAGGCAGCCCCACGCCAGCAGCTCCCTAGTGCGTGGTGTCTTCCTAGAGTGGAGGTAGTACTCTGCCTCATCCATCCCACAGCGCTTGACGTACCAATTCGCCTCTTGCTGGCGAACGAGCGCGAACGATCTTGCCATTTCGTTGGGCGCCCATCAGAGCTCCTTGTAGGTGGCACACTCGAGCTTATCGGCCCACCTCCACGCAGCGATGAGGAAACTAGTGCCTTTGACCTTCGTTGTGAAGTACCCGTCTTCGTACACCTCCTCTGCACGATGACACGCCTGGCCCCAAAGCTCCACTGCCTCCTTTTTCCAGGCGGCCTCACGGGCTTCACAAGCTGCCTGGTACCTGCTTCGTCCTCCGCCATCTTCTTCTTGAACGCCACTTGCCTGGCTTTCTCGGCCGGCGGTAGCGATTTCCATAGAAAAAGATTGTACTGGCCCCAAAACCACTCCATGCAACCTCGTCCGGCGGCCGGTAGGGGTCCTCCTCGTCACTGCTCTTCGACTGAACGTCCTCAGGGGGCGGCGCCTCCTTGTGGGCGCGTGGGTAGATTGGCGGTGCCATGGCAGAGATTTGTGTGTGTGTGTGTGTGAGACGGCGATCAAGGGGAGGATGTGGATGATAATGCAGGCGGGACGACGTGATCAAGGTAGTATTTATTGGTGACCGGAATCTAGATCGACGGGAACAGTACACACGCGGTCGCCGAAATTTACGAGTACTGTAGTTTGAATTGCACACGATTCCCGCAGCAAAAGCCGTGTGTGAACTTAATAGCTGACAATTTACAATACGGAACCACGTCTGATTAATAACCCGCGCCACTCACCTTCCAAACCTCGAGGTGCGAAATAGAGTGCCGATTGTGTGGGGCCCGATTGTCTTGCCGGATATTTACATTGTTTCCTCCTATAAGGGACGAATGCTTATTTTGTGTTACCATGGCACTCCATGCATGTGTCCAAGCCATGACACCAATATGTTTGAAAATTCCTTCCAATTTATGCACATGGAATTAACTCGCACACAAGTACACAAATATGATTTTTCAAACCGTTATGGTTAGCTGCTGCGTATACATGTAGTTCAGATTTGAATTACGGTCATTAAGTGGCTAGAAAATCTCTTAAATGTCTTAAAAAGGTCAAATAACCCCTGAAATTTTCGAAATTTTTACATGACAGTTTTATTAGTGCACATTAACTATAGAAATTTTTTGAAGGCCATAAGAGGAAGCTATCGTCGGTTTATCATAAAAATGCATTGTTCCCTCTAGGAACCACGAGCCTTCTAGTGAGTAGCTCCGGTTTGTGAGGGGCGTGTGTCCAAACTTTCGTCAAACAGGCCAATTTTTTTACCACAACATCTTGGTGGCATGCCATTACGTCAAGGAAGGTTTCATGTATTCTTGATAATTTTTGATTTTTTTAGAATTTAACTGCCATGGCATGCACTCCATGCTTTCTGTCCAAGCTGTGACACCAATATGTTTGAAAATTCCTTCGTATTTACTGCACATGGAATTAACTCGCACACAAGTACACAAATATGATTTTCAAACCATTGTGGTTAGCTGTTGCATGTACATGTAGTTCAAATTTGAATTACAATCATTAAATGGCTAGAAAATCACTTAAATGTCCTGATAGGGTCAAATGACCCCTGGAATTTTCCAAATTTTGACATGATAATTGTATTACTACACATTAACTGTAGCAAAATTTTGAAGGCCATAAGAGGAAGCTATCGCCGGTTCATCATCAAACATGCATTGTGCCCTCTCAGAACCACGACCCTTCTAGTGAGTTGTTCTGGCTTGTGAGGGGTGTGTGTCCAAACTTTCGTCAAACAGGTCAATTTTTTATACCACAACATCTTGGTGGCATGCCATTAAGTCAAGCTAGGTTTCATGTATTTCTGATCATTTTTGAATTGTTTGGAATTTAAATGCCATGGCATGCACTCCATGCTTTGTGTCCAAGTCATTACACGAATATGTTTGAAAATTCCTTCATATTTACTACACATGGAATTACCTCGCACACAAGTACACAAATATGATTTTTCAAAACCGTTATGATTAGCTGTTGCATGTACATGTAGTTCAAATTTGAATTACGATCATTAAATGGCTAGAAAAATCACTTAAATGTCTTAAAAAGGTCAAATGACCCCTGGAATTTTCCAAATTTTGACATGACAGTTGTATTAGTGCACGTTAACTATACAATTTTTTTGAAGGCCCTAAGAGGAAGCTATCACCGGTTCATCATCAAAGATGCACTGTGTCCTCTTGGGACCACGAGCCTTCTAGTGAGTAGCTCCGGTTTGTGAGGGGTGTGTGTCCAAAGTTTCGTCAAACAAGCCATTTTTACCACAATATCCTGGCGGCATGCCATTACGTCAAGCAAGGTTTCATGTATTTCTGATCATTGTTTTTTGAAATTTATTGCCATGGCATGCACTCCATGCATGTGTCCAAGCCGTGACACCAATATGTTTGAAAATTCCTTTCAACTTACTGCACATGGAATTAACTCGCACACAAGTACACAAACATGATTTTTCAAACCGTTATGGTTAGCTGTTCCATGTACATGTATTTCAAGTTTGAATTACGGGCATTAAGTGGCTAGAAAATCACTTAAATGTCTTAAAAAGGTCAAGTGACCCCTGAAAGTTTCCAAATTTTGACATGACAGTTGCATTAGTACTCCAAATTTTCTCGTACATTTAAAACACCATCTGTTGCCACTATACTCCAAATTCGTCTTTCACAGCTAATACAAAATATCAACATCACACACAGTTTGTTGTAGGACCCGTTTGCGACAAAAATCTGTGGGCCTATTTAAGTCTTTCTCCATAAGCTTCTACGGCTTCGTTTGCTCCAGTGCCGGTCACCCCCGAATCCATGAATCCCCGATCCCCATTCCCACAACCCCATCTTGCAAAGAATGACACCGTGGAAATGCTTCGTGAGGGCCCGTACGGTGATCGCATCCACCCCGAGCGCCACCGCCTACACCGAGAGCGTGGCCGCATCCACATTGAGCGCGGCCGCATCCGCTGAGAGGGCAGCTACAGCAGCCGAGACGGCCGTAGCAGCTGCTATGACGGTGGCTGCAAACGCCGAGAGCACTCGAGCTGCCGTCCGTGCCACCGATGTCGCCCTGGCCCGGGTCAAGGCCATCCACACCAGATCGAGGACGCACACGCCAAGATATTCCAGGCCACCTCGGAATCCAGCATGCAACACATGTCCGAAAAGGCGGCGGAGGCCATGGAGCACCTGCTTCCTCATGAGATCTCTGAGCGGGAGCCGGAGATGCAGGAGGCTGCGGAGATCGAGGAGCGCCGGGAGGAGGAGTTGTGTGTGGCCGAGGTCAAGGTAGAGAAGAGTCTGTCCGTCGAGGAATAGGCGGTGGAGTACCAATGCGAGCTCTACCTCATATACATCTATTCATAGGGTCTGCTGTCAGTAAACTTGCAAAGATGTCTGATCAGATTGACAGTCAGAACAGGTCTGAGGAACATGTGCAGCTGAGTGAGGTTCATATCCCTCAAGCACTTCTGATGGTGGCAGCAGGAGCACTCCAAGTAATTTTCCAAGGCAACCACCAGAACAATGAAGAAGAGAATCTCAGATTCAGAGGATGAGGACTATGTGGCTACTGAGGAGGAAGTAAGCTCCAAGAAGAAGGTGCTGAAAAAGGAGTATGGCACAACTGCTATAGTTAAGCCAGGGATGAATAAGAAGGCTCTAGCAAGAATGATTCCTATGTCTAAGGTCAGAGCCTCCACTCAAGAGACAATGGAGTTCACTCTTGAACCCAAAGAAGGTGGAGAATGTAAGAAGAGGAAGGAGAGGGTCAAGAAGACCATTGCCAGAGTCATTGGCAAGCCCTCCATGATGAGAGATCCCTCTGAAGATGATGAAGATGAAGAGGATGCTCCAGCACCTAAAGCTCAGAAGCTTATGGGAGATGCTATAAAGTCAGGGGCTGCAACATCAAAGCCCAAAGCTGCTCCAAAAGCTCAAGCTCGGAAGCCTCCTAAGCCCAAGAGGAACACTAGAAGTATTCCTGCTGAAGAGAAGAACAAGGCCCCAGTGCCTGAAGTTGAAGAAGAGGATGATGAGTCTCATGTTTTGAGAAAGCTGAAACCCAAGATCCCAGACCAGAATGATACTCATCCAGTGGCTGAAGACATGCACATCAGAAAAGATGCTGGACTGAGATTGTGGAGACAGTCCAATCCCTATGCTGTGAGGAGAAGGACTGCAGTTGACTACAGGTTCCACACAAAAGAACATCAAGACTTCTATGAAACTATTTTCCTTGACAAGAAGCCCATTGTGTGTGACATGAGATGAGTTGATTGGGAATTCATCAAGGAGAATGAAGATCACTTCCGAGGAGTTTATGACAGCTTCAAAGCATGTGGAGTAGATGAGTTTGTTAGACAGAAGCTCACAAAATGGAATGATGAGCTGATCATGCAGTTTTACTCCACTTCTCACTTTTACCCGGATGGGAAGATCATTTGGATGTCAGAAGGTACTAGGTACCAGTCCACTGTTGAAGAATGGGCCAAGCTGCTAAATGCCCCAGAGGAACATGAGGATTACTTGGATGTGTATGCCAAG
The DNA here is from genome assembly GCF_056163025.1 of Triticum urartu. Taxonomy (NCBI): domain Eukaryota; kingdom Viridiplantae; phylum Streptophyta; class Magnoliopsida; order Poales; family Poaceae; genus Triticum; species Triticum urartu. The sequence continues at coordinate 426,944,426 of NC_141876.1, forward strand.
AAGAAGAAAGACCACAAAACTATGGCAAACATGTACAAGGAGATCCCAGATGAAGCTTTGGAGACTCACAAGCTTGGATTAGTACATTTCTTGTTGTCTGGTCTGCCTACCATCAACTGGATCCTTAGGCACACATTGCTACCCAAGTCAGGAGATCACAAGATGATCAGAGGACATTCTATCAACCTGCTACAGCTTTTTGATGTCCCTCAGAAGTTCAAGGTCATGAGTCTGATTGTAGAGACAATCAAAAGGACTGCCGCTGACCAGAAGAGAAGTTGTGGGTATGTTCCACACATTCAGGAGCTCATCAACTCCAAGATGGGCACAGGAACATATCTGTTGGATAAGGAGCATCTACCCTTATATCCTGATTTTAAAGACAACACTATAGTGATGAATGAGGAGGAAATATCATCAGTTCAAGCACAGGAGAAGAGAGCCAAAGCAAAGGCTGAGAAAGCTGCCAAGATGCCAAGTGTTGAAGAGGCACCTCAAGTTTTCCTGAAGAGCAAGCAGGATCAACTTGTGTATCTGATCCAGTGTACACTGAGGATTGAGAAGGGCTTGGCCACCCTGACTCGAAACCAGGAGAGCTTGGAGAGGATCGTGGAAACCAAATTTTATGATCTTGATCTGAAGGTAACTGAGATTCAAACAACAGTTGAGCAGCTCCAGGAGGAAGCAGAAGATAAGAGAGGGAAGGCAACTACTGATGCATTTCAGCGAGTGCCTAGAGGACACAGGTCTGCTGCAGTGCATGTACCTGATACAAGAGCAACAACATCAACACCAGCAGCCACAACCTCAGTGCCACTTCCAACAGCCACTCCAGCAGCTGCAACTACATCAACGGATGCCTTCGTCCTTAGAGTTCTCTCTACACCACCTCCCGAAGACCAAGCCTGAGAGACACATAACACTATGCATATTTGAACTTTTTGGTCACTTGTTGCCAAAGGGGGAGAAATATGTATAGATCATAGGTTTCGAGAGAGTGTTTTGCTTCTTTGCCTTTTGGTTGAACTTTTTATTGTATGCCTGTGTGAGATACTTTATGTCCTTGTGTGAGATACTTGTGTGATCATGTGATTGATGATATGCTACTTTAATACTTGCTTGTATGATACTATCTTTTATATCTCTATATGATCATTCACTTTGCTTGGTGATGAGTGCATGCTTTTAAGTTATATCATTTTGAGCGCTCCACCAAGATGTATGTGACATGGAAGAGTGACCCATGATCCTAATCGATTGTGCATTTTCATTCAAAAGCAAATTTTAAATAATGCACAAATTTAGGGGGAGCTCTTACTTATCACATACTTGTCAAAGCGACGATGTAATTCAATCTTATTATCATTTGTCAAAGCTTTGATCTATATGTTGTCATCAATTACCAAAAAGGGGAAGATTGAAAGTGCAACTATCCCTGGGTGGTTTTGGTAATTCCTAACAACATATAGCTCATTGAGCTAATACTATATCAAGATAAATATTTCAGGAAAGCTCAATGATTGGCATGGCATGGATTAGAAATGTGGACCCCTCAAAATGCTAAGGACAAAAGATTGGCTCAAGATCTAAAGCTCAAGACTCTACATTTTACCTTTTAGTGATCCAAGATCACATTGAGTCCATAGGAAAAGCCAATACTATTAAAAGGGGGTGAGGTGTTGCTTAATGGGTCACTTGCTCAAAATGCTTAGTGATATGCTCCAAAATCCTCAACCACTTTCTCATATACACATATGTCCCAAACCAAAAGTCAAACTCGGCCCCACCGAAACTTTCCATCCGGCGCCACCGAGTTCAGTTGACATAGCCACTGCCACAAAACCCTAGTCACTTCGGCCCCCCGGTAGGGATCTCAGTCTCACCGAGATGGGATTGCAAAATTCTTAGTGATATGCTCCAAAATCCTCAACCACTTTCTCATATCCACATATGTCCCAAACCGAAAGTCAAACTCGGCCCCACCGAAACTTTCCATCCGGCGCCACCGAGTTCAGTTGACATAGCCACTGCCACAAAACCCTAGTCACTTCGGTCCCACCGGTAGGGATCTCAGTCTCACCGAGATGGGATTGCAAACTCTCTATTTCCCTTCGTAACGTTTCGGTCCAACCGAGATGAGCGAATTGGTCCCACCGAGTTTTCCTGACCAACTCTCTGTTTTCTTATTACCAAAATCGGTCCCACCGAGTTTGTGTAATCGGTCTCACCGAGATTACGTTATGCCCTAACTCTAATGAAATCGGTCCCACCGAGTTGACATGTCGGTCCCACCGGAAACCCTAACGTTCACATTTTGAACTGAATCGGTCTGACCGAGTTTTTTGATTCGGTCCCATCAAGTTTAGTAAATTGTGTGTAACAGTTAGATTTTGTGTGGAGGCTATATATATCCCTCCACCCACTCTTCATTCGTGGAGGGAGCCATCAAAACATGCCTACACTTCCATATACATTTTCTGAGAGAGAACCACCTACACTTGTGTTGAGGTCAAGATATTCCACTCCAACCACATAAATCTTGATCTCTAGCCTTCCCAAGTTTCTTTCCACTCAAATCATCTTTCCACCAAATCCAATCCTATGAGAGAGAGTTGAGTGTTGGGGAGACTATCATTTGAAGCACAAGAGCAAGGATTTCATCATCAACACACCATCTATTACCTTTTGGATAGTGGTGTCTCCAAGATTGGTTAGGTGTCACTTGGGAGCCTCCGTCAAGATTTGTGGAGTTGAACCAAGGAGTTTGTACGGGTAAGGAGATCGCCTACTTCGTGAAGATCTACCCTAGTTAGGCAAGTCCTTCGTGGGCGATGGCCATGGTGGGATAGACAAGGTTGCCTCTCCGTGGACCCTTCGTGGGTGGAGCCCTCCGTGGACTCGCGCAACCGTTACCCTTCGTGGGTTGAAGTCTCCATCAAAGTGGATGTATGATAGCAACGCCTATCAGAACCATGCCAAAAATCTCCGTGTCTACATTGCGTTTTCTCCCTCCAAACTCCTCCCTTTACCTTCATGTGCAATGTTTTACATTCCGCTGCTATACTCTTAGACTTGCATCTGTAGGTTGTTTACTTGAGTAGTGCTAAGTTGCTAAAGCCTGCCAAGACTTAAAATTGGGAAAAGGCTAGATTTTTATTTGGTCACGTAGTCTAATCACTCCCCCTCTAGACATACTTTTGATCCTACAAGTGGTATCAGAGCTTTGGTCTCCTTTTTCCTTGATTTTCATAGCTTTTGGTGATCATAGCCTTGGTTTCACAACCTAGGGGAGTATGGCTTCTAGCAAGGGAAATTACCACCGTAGAGGTCCTTACTTTGATGGTACAAATTTTGCTAGTTGGAAGCATAAGATGAAAATGCATATTCTTGGACATAACCTTGCCATTTGGGCTATTGTGCGTATTGGCTTCCAAGGTGAATTCTTTGATGGGAGAGAACCAAACCGTGAAGCAAGCGCGGAAGAGTTGAAGATGCTACAATACAATGCTCAAGCTTGTGATATTCTCTTCAACGAATTGTGCCCCGAAGAATTCAACAAAATCAGCCGTCTTGAGAATGCAAAGGAAATTTGGGATACTTTGATTGATATGCACGAAGGTACCGACTCCGTCAAGGAATCCAAATGGATGTGCTTCAAAGTCAACTTGACAAGTTCAAAATGAAGGATGGCGAAGGTGTCGCTGAAATGTACTCTAGGCTTTCTCTCATCACAAGTGAGATTGCCGGCTTAGGAAGTGTCCAAAGAGCCTTGGATGGAAAATATGATACCGTGTGCACATTGATCCAAATGATGCCCAATTACAAAGATCTCAAGCCAACGGAAGTCATTGGAAGAACTGTTGCTCATGAGATGTCACTCAAGGATAAGGAAGAGCTTCACAACAAGTCAAGTGGTGCTTACAAATCCTCATGTGATGCTCCCACATCATCAAGTGAGAAACAAGCCTTCAATGAAGAATTGAGCCTAATGGTGAAGAACTTCAACAAGTTCTACAAGAATAGAAGCAAGTAAAGAAGTTCCAAGTCAAGGTCCTACAATGATAAAAGATCTTCAAGCCGTGAAGGAAATTGCTACAATTGTGGAGGACCTGGACACTACTCCAATGAGTGTACGGCTCCCTACAAAAGAAGAGAAGATTCTCCCAAAAGAAGAAGTAGAAGAGAAGAATCACCACCAAGAGAGAGAAGGAGTAGAGATGACCGTTATGAACGAAGAACATCACGGAGAAGCAAGGATTCAGAAAGGAAGTACAAATCATCAAGGACCTACACAAAACGAAGACATAAAGCTCACGTTGGTGAATGGGTATCTGGCTCCGACTCCGACGATCACTCCGAGAGAAGTTATCACTCTGACTCCGAATATAATCAAGATGAAGATCTACCCTAGTGAGGCAAGTCCTTCGTGGGTGATGGCCATGGTGGGATAGACAAGGTTGCCTCTTCGTGGACCCTTCATGGGTGGAGCCCTCCGTGGACTCGTGCAACCGTTAACCTTCGTGGGTTGAAGTCTCCATCAACGTGGATGTACGATAGCACCACCTATCAGAACCACACCAAAAATCTCCGTGTCTACGTTGCGTTTGCTCCCTCCAAACTCCCCCTTTACGTTCACGTGCAATGTTTTACATTCCGCTGCTATACTCTTAGACTTGCATGTGTAGGTTGTTTACTTGACTAGTGCTATGTTGCTAAAATCTGCCAAGACTTAAAATTGGGAAAAGGCTAGATTTTTATTTGGTCAAGTAGTCTAATCACCCCCTCTAGACATACTTTCGATCCTACAATCTCGTTACCGGCAAGTCTCTTTACTCGTTCCGTAATGCATCATCCGGTGACTAACTCATTAATCACATTGCCTGCAAGGCTTATAGTGATGTGCATTGCCGAGAGGGCCCAGAGATACCTCTCCGAAACACGGAGTGACAAATCCTAATCTTGATCTATGCCAACCCAACAAACACCATCGGAGACACCTGTAGAGCATCTTTATAATCACCCAGTTATGTTGTGACGTTTGATAGCACACTAAGTGTTCCTCCGGTATTCGGGAGTTGCATAATGTCATAGTCATAGGAACATGTATAAGTTATGAAGAAAGCAATAGCAATAAACTAAACGATCATAGTGCTAAGCTAACGGATGGGTCATGTCAATCACATCATTCTCTAATGATATGATCCCGTTCATCAAATGACAACTCATGTCAATGGTTAGGAAACTTAACCATCTTTAATCAAAGCTAGTCAAGTAGAGGCATACTAGTGACACTTTGTTTTGTCTATGTATTCACACATGTATCAAGTTTCCGGTTAATACAATTCTAGCATGAATAATAAACATTTATCATGATATAAGGAAATATAAATAACAACTTTATTATTGCCTCTAGGGCATATTTCCTTCAGTTTTGACCTAGAAAAAATAAGGAGAGGACTTTCGGGACGAAGTGTCGCCCCCTTGAGGTGGAACTTGGGCAGAAGCACTTTTGCCCTCCGGCGGAGCGATTCTGCCGGGGGAACTTCCCTCCTGGAGGGGGAAATCATCGTCATCATCATCACCAACAACTCTCCCATCTCGGGGAGGGAAATATCCATCAACATCTTCAACAACACTATCTCATCTCAAACCCTAGTTCATCTCTTGTATTCAATCTTGTTACCAGAACTATAGATTGGTGCTAGGGGGTGACTAGTAGTGTTGATTACATCTTGTAGTTGATTACTATATGGTTTATTTGGTGGAAGATTATATGTTCAGATCCATTAGGCATATTAATATCCCTCTGATCATGAGCATGTTTATTGTTTGTGAGTAGTTACCTTTGTTCTTGAGGTCACGGGATAAATCATGTTGCAAGTAATCATGTGAATTTGATATGTGTTTGATATTTTGATGGTATGTATGTTGTTATTCCCTTAGTGGTGTCATGTGAACGTCGACTACATGACACTTCACCATATTTGGGCCTAAGGAAATGCATTGTGGAGTAGCAAATAGATGGTGGGTTGCAAGAGTGATAGAAACTTAAACCCCGGTTTATGCGCTATTCCGTAAGGGACCGATTGGATCCTAGAGTTTAATGCTAAGGTTAGAATTTATTCTTAATACTTTTCTCGTAGTTGCGGATGCTTGCAGGAGGGTTAGTCATAAGTAGGAGGTTTGTTCAAGTAAGAACAACACCTAAGCACCGGTCCACCCACATATCAAATTATTAAAGTAACGAACACAAATCAAATCAATATGATGAAAGTGACTAGATGAAATTCCCGTGTACCCTCAAGAACACTATGCTTATTTTAAGAGGCCGTTTTGGCCTATCCTTTGCCTCAAAAGGATTGGACTACCTTGCTGCATACTTGTTACTATTATCTTTATTTGCTCGTTACAAATTATCTTGCTATCAAACTACTCGCTACTTACAATTTCAGCACTTGCAGACAATACCTTACCGGAAACTACTTGTCATTTCCTTCTGCTCCTCGTTGGGTTCGACACTCTTACTTATCGAAAAGAGCTACAATTGATCCCCTATACTTGTGGGTCATCAATGGCATGAGGAACTATAATCTCTAATTGTTATTGCAAACATGTTTCATCATAATGGGCTGAATCATGGATACTAGGTTAAACATATTTACAAAAACAGAACAAGTCGAGTTCATACCCGTTTCTCTCTGCCATGGCCAGTTCATTGAATATTGCCATTATTGGCTTTCACTTGCACGATCGAACGATATGAAAATAATAATAGTGCAAGCGTGTCGTGGACTAAGCTGGAATCTGCAAACATTTTATTCAAGAGGAGAAGACAAGGTAAAATGGGCGCTTTGTTAGATCAACAATAATGCATATGAGAGCCACTCAACATTTTCATCGTGGTCTTCTCCTCGGTACGACTCAATAAAAATAAAAGGAATTCAGAGAAACACACTGAAATATTTTTGGAGCTTTTGGTTTTCTTGAACAAGCAAATAAAAGGGAAAATCAAAAATGAGAAAAACTATTTACACGGGAAAGCTCCCAACAAGCAAAAGAAGAACAAGGAAATCTTTTTGGGTTTTCTTTTTAGTGCTACAACTAACTATTCTAGAAAGAAAAATAAAAAAGAAGCAGGAAATATTTTTGGATTTTCTCAAAGTTTTTCAGACACACAAGAAGAAAGTGAGAAAATAAATCTAACATGGACAATACAATGAAAGAGTGTGGACACCGACAAATAAAGTGTGTGAACATGGATGTAATGTCGGTGGAAATACGTACTCCCCCAAGCTTAGTCTTTTGGCCTAACTTGGTAACCAGTCAGTAGTCGAAGAAACAATTGGGTCCCATGTCGAACTACTGAGGAGCGGGTACCTGTGGATCCCACTGCTAAGGCTCCTCCTCTGCTGCAGCCTGGTTGTTCCGTTAGGCGATGATATCTGCAAGCATAATCCTATATCCACCCCTGGCAATAGGATCAAACAAAGCAGGTGCAGGCAATGGAATAATATCATGAGTTCTCACACTGAAAACCAGGTTATATGGAATAGGGATGTTAGGGTAATCGGTAGCAATAAACTAGTGGTGTTCCATGGCCACGCGATCTAGGTAAACCTTGGGCAAAGGATAATCATGCAAGCGTATCTGAACATTAAAACGAGCCACCAAATGAGTAGCGTAAATACCACCATGTATTTTACCCTTGGATTTATTAATGTGAAGGTGACGTGCCACAATAGCTCCCAAGCTATAAGTGTTGTCGCCTTCAAGTGCACGACGTAAAACAACAAGGTCTGGGGCACTGAGTGCACCCACCTTCTCTCTAGCAAGCAAGCATTTTGCAATGAAAAGAGTAAAGTAATGAACAGCAGGAAAATGCAAGCCATCGGCGGTGATACTCGACACCCCCCTCTCATCACCCACTGTCAGAATACGATAAAATCCTTCAAACTCTATAGGCCAAGGCTCTACCAAACCACCATCAGAAGGAAGCAAGCATATTGCACAAAATTCAGTAAGCGGTATCTGATGGGGTTCAACATATAAATTAAACCGCACCTCGGGGGGATTATTCCTAGGAAGAAAAGTAAAACTTTGCACAAAGGAGTTTGTGAGGAGATGATACTGTTCACATTCAGCTGCGCTGAAGTCGGTGAGGCCGACATTAGCAGCAATTGTGCAAACTCTTGAAGGATTCCAGCCCCTTCCATGAACGGGTTATGCGGCCATTCGCACGGCCGTACCTCCGCCAATCTCTAGGGGCGGAGATCACTATCAGATGACTCCCCAATCACTCCCTTGGATTTGTTCTTGGAAGCAAACTTCCCAAAGATACTCATGTTTTTCCTATGAACAAAAATTCTGAAATTTTTAGTCCACAATTTTTTTCTCAACAAAACTTTACAAGATTGGTAGCAACTAGTCATAGGCATACATAGAGGCCATAACAAGCATTCAAACTACTTAGAACTCTAAGAATTCAACATGCAAGCTGATGTCTACTACACAACCTTCTTCTTGTAGACGTTGTTGGGCCTCCAAGTGCAGAGGTTTGTAGGACAGTAGCAAATTTCCCTGAAGTGGATGACCTAAGGTTTATCAATCCGTAGGAGGCGTAGGATGAAGATGGTCTCTCTCAAGAAACCCTGCAACCAAATAACAAAGAGTCTCTTGTGTCCCCAACACACCCAATACAATGGTAAATTGTATAGGTGCACTAGTTTGGCGAAGAGATGGTGATACAAGTGGTATATGGATAGTAGATAAAGGTATTTGTAATCTGAAATAATAAAAACAGCAAGGTAACGAATGATAAAAGTGAGCGTAAATGGTATTGCAATGCGTTGAAACAAGGCCTAGGGTTCATACTTTCGCTAGTGCAAATTCCCTCAACAATACTAACATAATTGGATCACATAACTATCCCTCAACATGCAACAAAGATTCACTCCAAAGTCACTAATAGCGGAGAACAAACGAAGAGATTATGGTAGGGTACGAAACCGCCTCAAAGTTATTCTTTCCAATCAATCCGTTGGGCTATTCCTATAAGCGTCACAAACAACCCTAGAGTTCGTACTAGAATAACACCTTAAGACACAAATCAACCAAAATCCTAATGTCACCTAGATACTCCAATGTCACCTCAAGTATCCGTGGGTATGATTATACGATATGCATCACACTATCTCAGATTCATCTATTCAACCAACACAAAGGACCTCAAAGAGTGCCCCAAAGTTCTGCCGGAGAATAACGACGAAAACGTGTGCCAACCCCTATCCATAGGTTCATGGGCGGAACCCGCAAGTTGGTCACCAAAACATACATCAAGTGAATCACGTGATATCCCATTGTCACCACAGATATCCACGGCAAGACATACATCAAGTGTTCTCAAATCTTTGAAGACTCAATCCGATAAGATAACTTCAAAGGGGAAACTCAATTCATCACAAGAGAGTAGAGGGGGGAAGAAACATCATAGGATCCAAATATAATAGCAAAGCTCGCGATACATCAAGATCGTATCATCTCAAGAACACGAGATAGAGAGAGAGATCAAACACATAGCTACTGGTACATATCCTCAGCCTCGAGGGAGAACTACTCCATCCTCGTCATGGAGAGCACCGGAATGATGAAGATGGCCACCGGAGAAGGATTGCCCCCTCCGGCAGGGTGCCAGAACGGGTCTAGATTGCTTTTTGGTGGCTACGGAGGCTTCTGGCGGCGAAACTCCCGATCTATTCTCTGTTCCGGAAGTTTTAGGGTATATGGAGTTATATAGTCAGAAGAAGCATGTCAGGGGAGCCACGGGGGCCCCACGAGGCAGGGGGCGCGCCCTAGGGGGGTGGGCGCGCCCCCCACCCTCGTGGGCAGCTCTCGTATCTTTTGACGTGGGGTCCAAGTCCATCAGGTGTGTTTCCTTCCAAAAATAACTTCTCTAGTTGATTTCGTTCTGTTTCGACCCCGTCTGATATTCCTTTTCTTCAATACACTGAAATAGGCATAAAACAACAAATCCGGGCTGGGCCTCCGGTTAACAGGTTAGTCCCAAAAGTAATATAAAAGTGGATAATAAAGCCCATAAACATTCAAAACAATAAATAATATAGCATGGAGCAATCAAAAATTATAGATACGTTGGAGACGTATCACAAGCTCATCTACAGTAGCACCAAGAGTAGCTAATAATTCAAAATATAAACCAATAAAGCAAAAACTAATTGGACAAACGAATGAGTCACATACCCCCGAAACAACAATCCCCCGAAACAGTTTCGAAAACGGAGCTTCGAGCAAAGAGATCGAAATCTATGGGTTTGAGAGCAAGAACACAAGAGAGAGAGAGCAATGGTGAGTTTTTCTGGAGGTAGGTGATGACGTGGTATGAAGAGATAAGTGAGGGGTCCCACGTGGGTACCACATGAAGGAAATATTCCCTAGAGGCAATAATAAAGTTATTATTTATTTCCTTATATCATGATAAATGTTTATTATTCATGCTAGAATTGTATTAACCGGAAACATAATACATGTGTGAATACATAGACAAACAGAGTGTCACTAGTATGCCTCTACTTGACTAGCTCATTAATCAAAGATGGTTATGTTTCCTAACCATGAACAAAGTGTTGTTATTTGATTAACGAGGTCACATCATTAGTTGAATGATCTGATTGACATGACCCATTCCATTAGCTTAGCACCCGATCGTTTAGTATGTTGCTATTGCTTTCTTCATGACTTATACATGTTCCTATGACTATGAGATTATGCAACTCCCATTTGCCGGAGGAACACTTTGTGTGCTACCAAACGTCACAACGTAACTGGGTGATTATAAAGGAGCTCTACAGGTGTCTCCAATGGTAGATGTTGGGTTGGCGTATTTCGAGAATAGGATTTGTCACTCCGATTGTCGGAGAGGTATCTCTGGGCCCTCTCGGTAATGCACATCACATAAGCCTTGCAAGCATTGCAACTAATGAGTTAGTTGCGGGATGATGTATTACGGAACGAGTAAAGAGACTTGCTGGTAACGAGATTGAACTAGGTATTGGATACCGACGATCGAATCTCGGGCAAGTAACATACCGATGACAAAGGGAACAACGTATGTTGTTATGCGGTCTGACCGATAAAGATCTTCGTTGAATATGTAGGAGCCAATATGGGCATCCAGGTCCTGCTATTGGTTATTGACCGGAGATGTGTCTCATCATGTCTACATTATTCTCGAACCGTAGGGTCCGCACGCTTAACGTTACGATGACAGTTATTATGAGTTTATGAATTTTGATGTACCGAAGTTAGTTTGGAGTCCCGGATGTGATCACGGACATGACGAGGAGTCTCGAAATGGTCGAGACATAAAGATTGATATATTGGAAGCCTATATTTGGACATTGGAAGTGTTCCAGGTGAAATCAGGATTTTACCGGAGTACCGGGAGGTTACCGGAACCCCCCGGGAGCCATATGGGCCTTAATGGGCTTTAGTGGAAAGGAGAAAGGGGCAGCCCAAGATGGCCGCGCGCCTCCCCCCTCCCCTAGTCCTATTAGGACTAGCAGAGGTGGCCGGCCCCCCTCTCTCTCTTTCCCCCTCGGGGAATCCTAGTCCAACTAGGATTGGGGGGAGTCCTACTCCTGTAGGAGTAGGACTCCTCCTGCGCCCTCCTCCTGGCCGGCGGCCCCCTCCCCCTTGGCTCCTTTATGTACGGAGGCAGGGGGCACCTCTAGACACACAAGTTGATCCACGTGATCGTTCCTTAGCCGTGTGCGGTGCCCCCTGCCACCATATTCCACCTCGGTCATATTGTTGTAGTGCTTAGGCGAAGCCCTGCGTCGGTAGAACATCAAGATCGTCACCACGCCGTCGTGCTGACGGAACTCCTCCCCAACGCTTTGCTGGATCGGAGCCCGGGGATCGTCATCGAGCTGTACGTGTGCTAAGAACTCGGAGGTGCCGGAGTAACGGTACTTGGATCGGTTGGATCATGAAGACGTACGACTACTTCCTCTACGTTGTGTCAACGCTTCCGCAGTCGGTCTGCGTGGGTACGTAGACAACACTCTCCCCTCTTGTTGTTGTGCATCACCATGATCTTGCGTGTGCGTAGGAATTTTTTTGAAATTACTACGAAACCCAACAGTGGCATCCGAGCCTAGGTTTTATATGTTTATGTTATACGCACGAGTAGAACACAAGTGAGTTGTGGGCGATATAAGTCATACTGCCTACCAGCATGTCATACTTTGGTTCGGCGGCATTGTTGGACGAGACGAGCCGGACCAACATTACGCGTACGCTTACGCGAGACCAGTTCCCCCGACGTGCTTTGCACATAGGTGGCTTGCGGGCGACTGTCTCTCCAACTTTAGTTGAACCAAGTATGGCTACGCCCGGTCCTTGCGAAGGTTAAAACGGAGTCTATTTGACAAACTATCGTTGTGGTTTTGATGCGTAGGTGAGATTGGTTCTTGCTTAAGCCCGTAGCAGCCACGTAAAACTTGCAACAACAAAGTAGAGGACGCCTAACTTGTTTTTGCAGGGCATGTTGTGATGTGATATGGTCAAGGCATGATGATGATTTTTATTGTATGAGATGATCATGTTTTGTAACCGAGTTATCGGCAACTGGCAGGAGCCATATGGTTGTCGCTTTATTGTATGCAATGCAATCGTGATGTAATGCTTTACTTTATCACTAAGCGGTAGCGATAGTCGTGGAAGCATAAGATTGGCGAGACGACAACGATGCTACGATGGAGATCAAGGTGTCGCGCCGGTGACGATGGTGATCATGACAGTGCTTCGGAGATGGAGATCACAAGCACAAGATGATGATGGCCATATCATATCACTTATATTGATTGCATGTGATGTTTATCCTTTTATGCATCTTATCTTGCTTTGATTGACGGTAGCATTATAAGATGATCTCTCACTAAATTATCAAGAAGTGTTCTCCCTGAGTATGCACCATTGCCAAAGTTCGTCGTGCCCAGACACCACGTGATGACCGGGTGTGATAAGCTCTACGTCCATCTACAACGGGTGCAAGCCAGTTTTTGCACACGCAGAATACTCAGGTTAAACTTGAGGAGCCTAGCATATGCAGATATGGCCTCGGAACACGGAGACCGAAAGGTCGAGCATAAATCATATAGTAGATATGATCGACATAACGATGTTCACCATTGAAAACTACTCCATCTCATGTGATGATCGGTTATGGTTTAGTTGATTTGGATCACGTGATCACTTAGAGGATTAGAGGGATGTCTATCTAAGTGGGAGTTCTTAAGTAATTTGATTAATTGAACTGAAACTTATCATGAACTTAGTACCTGATAGTATCTTGCTTGTTAATGTTGATTGTAGATAGATGGCTCGTGCGGTTGTTCCGTTGAATTTTAATGCGTTCCTTGAGAAAGCAAAGTTGAAAGATGATGGTAGCAATTACATGGACTGGGTCCGTAACTTGAGGATTATCCTCATTGCTGCTCAGAAGAATTATGTCCTGGAAGCACCGCTGGGTGCCAGGCCTGCTGTTGGAGCAACACCAGATGTTATGAACGTCTGACAGAGCAAAGCTGATGACTACTCGATAGTTCAGTGTGCCATGCTTTACGGCTTAGAATCGGGACTTCAACGACGTTTTGAACGTCATGGAGCATATGAGATGTTCCAGGAGTTGAAGTTAATATTTCAAGCAAATGCCCGGATTGAGAGATATGAAGTCTCCAATAAGTTCTATAGCTGCAAGATGGAGGAGAACAGTTCTGTCAGTGAGCATATGCTCAAAATGTCTGGGTATAATAATCACTTGATTCAGATGGGAGTTAATCTTCCAGATGATTGCGTCATTGACAGAATTCTCCAATCACTGCCACCGAGCTACAAGAGCTTCGTGATGAACTATAATATGCAAGGGATGAACAAGACTATTCCCGAGCTCTTCGCAATGCTGAAAGCTGCGGAGGTAGAAATCAAGAAAGAGCATCAAGTGTTGATGGTTAACAAGACCACTAGTTTCAAGAAAAAGGGCAAAGGGAAGAAGAAGGGGAACTTCAAGAAGAACGGCAAGCAAGTTGCTGCTCAGGAGAAGAAACCCAAGTCTGGACCTAAGCCTGAAACTGAGTGCTTCTACTGCAAGCAGACTGGTCACTGGAAGCGGAACTGCCCCAAGTATTTGGCGGATAAGAAGGATGGCAAGGTGAACAAAGGTATATGTGATATACATGTTATTGATGTGTACCTTACTAGAGCTCGTAGTAGCACCTGGGTATTTGATACTGGTTCAGTTGCTAATATTTGCAACTCGAAACAGGGACTACGGATTAAGCAAACACTGGCAAAGGACGAGGTGACGATGCGCGTGGGAAACGGTTCCAAAGTCGATGTGATCGCGGTCGGCACGCTACCTCTACATCTACCTTCGGGATTAATATTAGACCTAAATAATTGTTATTTGGTGCCAGCGTTGAGCATGAACATTATATCTGGATCTTGTTTGATGCGAGACGGTTATTCATTTAAATCAGAGAATAATGGTTGTTCTATTTATATGAGTAATATCTTTTATGGTCATGCACCTTTGAAGAGTGGTCTATTTTTGATGAATCTCGATAGTAGTAACACACATATTCATAATGTTGAAGCCAAAAGATGCAGAGTTGATAATGATAGTGCAACTTATTTGTGGCACTGCCGTTTAGGTCATATCGGTATAAAGCGCATGAAGAAACTCCATACTGGTGGACTTTTGGAACCACTTGATTATGAATCACTTGGTACTTGCGAACCGTGCCTCATGGGCAAGATGACTAAAACGCCGTTCTCCGTACTATGGAGAGAGCAACAAATTTATTGGAAATCATACATACCGATGTATGTGGTCCGATGAATATTGAGGCTCATGGCGGATATCGTTATTTTCTCACCTTCACAGATGACTTAAGCAGATATGGGTATATCTACTTAATGAAACACAAGTCTGAAACATTTGAAAAGTTCAAAGAATTTCAGAGTGAAGTTGAAAATCATCGTAACAAGAAAATAAAGTTTCTACGATCTGATCGTGGAGGAGAATATTTGAGTTACGAGTTTGGTGTACATTTGAAACAATGCGGAATAGTTTCGCAACTCATGCCACCCGGAACACTACAGCGTAATGGTGTGTCCGAACGTCGTAATCGTACTTTACTAGATATGGTGCGATCTATGATGTCTCTTACTGATTTACCACTATCGTTTTGGGGTTATGCTTTAGAGACGGCCGCATTCACGTTAAATAGGGCACCATCAAAATCCATTGAGACGACGCCTTATGAACTATAGTTTGGCAAGAAACCAAAGTTGTCGTTTCTTAAAGTTTGGGGCTGCGATGCTTATGTGAAAAAGCTTCAACCTGATAAGCTCGAGCCCAAATCGGAGAAATGTGTCTTCATAGGATACCCAAAGGAGACTGTTGGGTACACCTTCTATCACAGATCCGAAGGCAAGACATTCGTTGCTAAGAATGGATCCTTTCTAGAGAAGGAGTTTCTCTTGAAAGAAGTGAGTGGGAGGAAAGTAGAACTTGACGAGGTAACTTTACCTGCTCCCTTATTGGAAAGTAGTACATCACAGAAAACTGTTTCTGCGACACCTATACCAATTAGTGAGGAAGCTAATGATGATGATCATGAAACTTCAGGACAAGATACTACTGAACCTCGTAGATCAACTAGAGCGAGATCCACACCAGAGTGGTACGGTAATCCTGTTCTGGAAATCATGCTGCTAGATCATGATGAACCTATGAACTATGAAGAAGCGATGGTGAGCCCAGATTCCGCAAAATGGCTTGAAGCCATGAAATCTGAGATGGGATCCATGTATGAGAACAAAGTATGGACTTTGGTTGACTTGCCCGATGATCGGCAAGCAATTGAGAATAAATGGATCTTCAAGAAGAAGACTGACGCTGATGGTAATGTTACTGTCTACAAAGCTCGACTTGTCGCAAAAGGTTTTCGACAAGTTCAAGGGGTTGACTACGATGAGACTTTCTCACCCGTAGCGATGCTTAAGTCTGTCCGAATCATGTTAGCGATTGCCGCATTTTATGATTATGAAATTTGGCAGATGGATGTCAAAACTGCACTCCTGAATGGATTTCTGGAAGAAGAGTTGTATATGATGCAACCGGAAGGTTTTATCGATCCAAAGGGAGCTAACAAAGTATGCAAGCTCCAGCGATCCATTTATGGACTGGTGCAAGCCTCTCGGAGTTGGAATAAACGCTTTGATAGTGTGATCAAAGCATTTGGTTTTATGCAGACTTTCGGAGAAGCCTGTATTTACAAGAAAGTGAGTGGGAGCTCTGTAGCATTTCTGATATTATATGTGGATGACATATTACTGATTGGAAATGATATAGAATTTCTGGATAGCATAAAGGGATACTTGAATAAGAGTTTTTCAATGAAAGACCTCGGTGAAGCTGCTTACATATTAGGCATAAAGATCTATAGAGATAGATCATGGCGCTTAATTGGACTTTCACAAAGCACATACCTTGACAAGATTTTGAAGAAGTTCAAAATGGATCAAGCAAAGAAAGGGTTCTTGCCTGTGTTACAAGGTGTGAAGTTGAGTCAGACTCAATGCCCAACCACTTCAGAAGATAGAGAGAAAATGAAAGATGTTCCCTATGCTTCAGCAATAGGCTCTATCATGTATGCAATGCTGTGTACCAGACCTGATGTGTGCCTTGCTATAAGCTTAGCAGGGAGGTACCAAAGTAATCCAGGAGTGGATCACTGGACAGCGGTCAAGAACATCCTGAAATACCTGAAAAGGACTAAGGATATGTTTCTCGTATATGGAGGTGACAAAGAGCTCACCGTAAGAGGTTACGTTGATGCAAGCTTTGACACTGATCCGGACGATTCTAAATCGCAAATCGGATACGTGTTTACATTAAACGGTGGATCTGTCAGTTGGTGCAGTTCTAAACAAAGCGTCGTAGCGGGATCTACATGTGAAGCGGAGTACATAGCTGCTTCAGAAGCAGCGAACGAAGGAGTCTGGATGAAGGAGTTCATATCCGATCTAGGTGTCATACCTAGTGCATCGGGTCCAATGAAAATCTTTTGTGACAATACTGGTGCAATTGCCTTGGCAAAGGAATCCAGATTTCACAAGAGAACCAAGCACATCAAGAGACGCTTCAATTCCATCCGGGACCTAGTCCAGGTGGGAGACATAGAGATTTGCAAGATACATACGGATCTGAATGTTGCAGATCCGTTGACTAAGCCTCTTCCACGAGCAAAACATGATCAGCACCAAGGCTCCATGGGTGTTAGAATCATTACTGTGTAATCTAGATTATTGACTCTAGTGCAAGTGGGAGACTGAAGGAAATATGCCCTAGAGGCAATAATAAAGTTATTATTTATTTCCTTATATCATGATAAATGTTTATTATTCATGCTAGAATTGTATTAACCGGAAACATAATACATGTGTGAATACACAGACAAACAGAGTGTCACTAGTATGCCTCTACTTGACTAGCTCATTAATCAAAGATGGTTATGTTTCCTAACCATGAAGAAAGTGTTGTTATTTGATTAACGAGGTCACATCATTAGTTGAATGATCTGATTGACATGACCCATTCCATTAGCTTAGCACCCGATCGTTTAGTATGTTGCTATTGCTTTCTTCATGACTTATACATGTTCCTATGACTATGAGATTATGCAACTCCCGTTTGCCGGAGGAACACTTTGTGTGCTACCAAACGTCACAACGTAACTGGGTGATTATAAAGGAGCTCTACAGGTGTCTCCAATGGTAGATGTTGGGTTGGCGTATTTCGAGAATAGGATTTGTCACTCCGATTGTCAGAGAGGTATCTCTGGGCCCTCTCGGTAATGCACATCACATAAGCCTTGCAAGCATTGCAACTAATGAGTTAGTTGCGGGATGATGTATTACGGAACGAGTAAAGAGACTTGCCGGTAACGAGATTGAACTAGGTATTGGATACCGACGATCGAATCTCGGGCAAGTAACATACCGATGACAAAGGGAACAACGTATGTTGTTATGCGGTCTGACCGATAAAGATCTTCGTTGAATATGTAGGAGCCAATATGGGCATCCAGGTCCCGCTATTGGTTATTGACCGGAGATGTGTCTCAGTCATGTCTACATTATTCTCGAATCGTAGGGTCCGCACGCTTAACGTTACGATGACAGTTATTATGAGTTTATGCATTTTGATGTACCGAAGTTAGTTCGGAGTCCCGGATGTGATCACGGACATGATGAGGAGTCTCGAAATGGTCGAGACATAAAGATTGATATATTCGAAGCCTATATTTGGACATTGGAAGTGTTCCAGGTGAAATCAGGATTTTACCGGAGAACCGGGAGGTTACCGGAACCCCCCGGGAGCCATATGGGCCTTAATGGGCTTTAGTGGAAAGGAGAAAGGGGCAGCCCAAGATGGCCGCGCGCCTCCCCCCTCCCCTAGTCCTATTAGGACTAGGAGAGGTGGCCGGCCCCCCTCTCTCTCTTTCCCCCTCGGGGAATCCTAGTGCAACTAGGATTGGGGGGGGGATTCCTACTCCCGGTAGGAGTAGGACTCCTCCTGCGCCCTCCTCCTGGCCGGCGGCCCCCTCCCCCTTGGCTCCTTTATATACGGAGGCAGGGGCACCTCTAGACACACAAGTTGATCCACGTGATCGTTCCTTAGCCGTGTGCGGTGCCCCCTGCCACCATATTCCACCTCGGTCATATCGTTGTAGTGCTTAGGCGAAGCCCTGCATCGGTAGAACATCAAGATCGTCACCACGCCGTCGTGCTGACGGAACTCCTCCCCGACGCTTTGCTGGATCGGAGCCCGGGGATCGTCATCGAGCTGTACGTGTGCTAAGAACTCGGAGGTGCCGGAGTAACGGTACTTGGATTGGTTGGATCGTGAAGACGTACGACTACTTCCTCTACATTGTGTCAACGCTTCCGCAGTCGGTCTGCGTGGTTACGTAGACAACACTCTCCCCTCTCGTTGCTGTGCATCACCATGATCTTGCATGTGCGTAGGAATTTTTTTGAAATTACTACGAAACCCAACACCACAACCCACCAAGGCGCGCCTGGGGGTCTTGGCGCGCCTAGGTGGGTTGTGCCCACCTGGTGCACCTCCCTCTGATATTATTTGCACCAAAAATTCTTAAATATTCAGAAAAAACCGTATTAAATTTTCATAGCATTCTGAGAACTTTTATTTTTGGGTCATTTTTTATTGCACGGGAAATTGAGAAAACAGACAAAGCATGGCATTTTATTTTATTTAACTAATAAAAACAGAAAATAAAAGGTAGGGACAGAAGGTAGTGCTCACTAAATCCATCAACTTCATACCTCTCAAAAAAGATCCATTAATAAGGTTGATCGGGTCTTATTAACAACCACTTTTGATTAGCATGAAACCGAAGAACTTTTATAACTCAGTAAGTTACCTCAACGGAGATATGAATGTCCCCAACAATAAGCATTTCATATTTATTTTTAACAGTAGGTAGAGGTAGTTTAAAACTTCCAATAGTGATTGTCAGAGATTTTTCAATAACATTAAATCATTCACTTGGAATCCTTTCTTTGGAAAGTGCACTTGTTGACGCTCAAAAGTGGCACGTTTATAAAGAGTGGCTTGAAGCTATGTCAAGATTAATTCAAACTTACTAGTGAAAGTCATCATGAAATGGCTCTTTTCGAGAAGATGAAGATGAATATGAAGATGGTCTAAAACGGAGCTTGGATGTAAAACTTATGACAAGTTCAGAGATCCTCATGTCGACACCAGATTAAATAATGTCCAGTAACCCAATGAATATATCTTCAAATGGAGAAAGTTTCAACAAGAAAGTTGTGCGTCTCATCGAAACGATTGATTTTGATATAAAGATCGTCTCAATCCGAGGTCGTATGCAAAAGTTAGAGCCCGTACAGCGAGACCCTCTGTAGCGACCAGACCTCAGACGGTCCAATCTCTGTGCTCCGGTGTCATCCCTGGATCAGTAATGCTGACACCACACAGTACTTGAAGGATTTATAATAGAGTAGCAATCACACACTTATTACATCGAGTGTATCAAAAGAGAACTTATTACAATAAATATGTCTTAGGGCCATCTAATAACGATAACAACGGAAGGCTTGGAAGATAAGTGAGTCCATCAACTCCAACGGCATCACTGAGTATAGAATCACGACCTAAAATTCCTTAATCGTCGTCTGAAAAGTCTGCAACATTAACGTTGCAGCCCGAAACGGGTCAGCACATGGAATATGCTGGCAATGTAACACATAGAGAGTAATGGAATGAAACAGCTATTCTATATGCATATTTGGCTGGTGGAAGGCTCTATGGTTACGGTTTTGCGAAAGGCCAATTTTTCCCTACTGCAAAGGAATAAATTTATTTAACTATCATGGTGGTTGTTAAACATTGAGAATGGTTGGCAACATCCTCAATCCCAATTAAGCATCATCATTAACAAAACCCAACAAAATTAATTTTAGAGTAACATGTTGAGATTCACATGATAATCCAAGTACTAGATACTCAAGATGTCCATAACCGGGGACACGGCTAACCATGATTAGTTTATACACTCTGCAGAGGTTTGCGCACTTTTCCCCACAAGACTCGATCTCCTCCGTTTGGTTTCTCGCACTACATGGTGTTTGAGAAGACGGATGACCAAGACATAGTCTTTCAGAAGCGCTAGCACCTTACGATCGGGTAGACCGTACCACCTACATCCCCTACATCTGCTAGTCTACCACTGTAAGAGTTCGCACGACTTAGTCAACTATGCTAGAGCCCATAATAGCTTGTGGCTGCACACAGAGGTTTCTAGCATGAATAATCTCATGATCCCTTTGAGCCTGGGTGGCGGTCCAAAAGAAAACAGGCAATCCTGGAATACCCAGGTACCTCAATCCACCCAGATGTGTATTTAAGTTACCACCTTAGATAAACCATTAATTAACAAACTCACATCTGTCATGGATATCACTCACCCAATCCACGTCTACTAGCATAGCATAGCAATAGTAAGCAAACGTAGAAGTAACTCCCAAAGGTTTGATAATAAACAGGTAATAGGTACTACCTCAACTACTTCCCAACCCACAATTTAATTTAGATCCTAATCATGCAATGTTTGAGGATTTGATCTAATGCAATAAAACTGGGTAGTAGAAAGGTATGATCAAAGTGTTACTTGCCTTGCTGGTGATCCGCGAAACCTAGAGATTCGAAGTAACAGGCGGCGCAATCCAGGTATTCTATCACAGACAAACAAACAGGCATACAATAATTACTCATCTAATGCACAGGTAAAAGTCAAATAAGAGAACTAACCAGAAAGTTCAACTTAAGAACTCCGGTTTGCAAAAAGAATCAAATCGAACGAAGCAACGAAAGTCAAACGGCGAAAGAAAGCAACTTCGTTCTACTAATCTGGATCTAAGGCAATTTTTACAGTGGCATAAACTTGTTTAAGCTGGTTAAACGGATAGAGGGTTTCGAGACGAAACTCCAGGCGCTTGAATCGCCTGATTCCGATAAACGAGCGAAAAGTTATACTAAAACGAAAATCGGATCAGAAATCGCGATCAGAAAATAATCATGGAAAATCCGAGAAAAAGAAAAACGACGAACGGATTAACGAACGAACGTTCGTTAACCGGAACTAAACGATGAGAACGCTCGTTAAAACGAGCGAAGGCTCGCTAGTTAACCTAAACCGAAAAAAACTGATCAAAAAAACGAAAACTAAAAAAAACCGATGAAAAACCGAACGGTTTTCCGGCGGCGTGGAAAACGAGGCAACCTCGGGCGGCGGGTCGGTGAGGCGGCGGCGCTGCGGCTCCGGCGACGGCAGGCGGCGGCGGCGGCGGGGGGGTCGGGCGCGGGCGCTAGGGTTCGGGGCGCGGGGCTGGGCTGGCTTCGGCTGGGCTCCCCCCGGCTTATAAAGCCAACGCGGGCCGAAGTCCCGGTCGGACACGGCACGTAGGTCGGTGCGATTTTTTTAAATAATTACGCAGAGAAGAAAAATAAAGTGAAATACTAAACGGACTCCAAAAATCCCGAAATAAATTTTCCCCGACTTCTAAAATCAAGCCGGACAAAGTGAACATTTATTTGGGGCCTAAATGCAATTTTGAAAAATGCATATTTTTCCTAAATTCAAATAAAATATCGAAAAACTCCGAAATAAAATCTTATTTGATTTCTTTATTAAATCCTCAATATTTCTTTATTTTGGGAAAGTCATTTTATTCCCTCTCTCATAATTTTGTAATAGATATAATTGATGATAAAATAAATAAAATCAAATGATCCTATTCTCAATTTTTGAGAAAACTCAAATATGAAAATAACGAAATCCCCAACTCTCTCCGTGGGTCCTTGAGTTGCTTAGGATTTCTAGGATCAAAACCAAAAGCAAATAATATATGATATGCATTGATGATCTAATGTATAACATTCCAAATTGAAGATTTGGGATATTACACCCTCCAGCGAGCAAAATATGACGCCCGGAACCAGACACATATGTGGGTATGTCTAATGAGCTGCGTGAGTAATTAGCTGTTTTGCACGAGCGATTTGACCCTCGAGATGACCTCTGATGAAAAAACGTTCAACATGAAAGATGTTCGTCTCGTCGAAACGGTCAAGATTTCTTTGGGCCTCATTTCCATCCGAGGTCGTTTGTCACCACAAAAAGGACCGTCAAAGTACAGCCAGTTTAAACCGAACAGTTTTGGAAAGTTCGGATAAAACCAGTCCGAATATTACTAGGGTTTTGGACATGAATTGATGTAATTTTCTTGTAAGGAAAGCCTAGATAGATCCTTTGCTTGTACGGGAAGTCCAGCCGCCTCTTATATATGTTGGGGGTGACGGCCGATTGAAACAACACACACCAAATCTATCTACATCTTTTACCTTTACTTTTCCTTCTCCCTTGTTCTTCTTCTTCCTCGTTCTTCATTCGTTCTTCTTCATTGCAGGACGGCGAACCTCGAGGCTCTAGGGGCGGTCAGGCCGACCTAGGGCAGCCCATAGCCGCCGCCGCGTCCAGACGGGGTCCTTCCCAGGCTCGTGGGGTTTCAGGTCTACAAAAGCGCCCGCCGGATTGCTTGCGTACCGCGCTTCCAGCGGGTCTCCTTCGACGTGAGCTGCGGTGCATCACCCCCGGCGTTGGAGGTACACGGTGATGTGTTCGTGTGCGAACACACTTTTTGGCGACTCCGCTGGGGACGAAGCTTTGAACGGTCTCCAGCCCGTTCTTGCTACGAAGAGATCGTCATCTAGGGTTTGCAATCTACAAAGGTAATATGAATACCCAATTCCCTACTGTAGATGCAAATAATTCATGTGATGTTACTAGATCGTTCAATGATTATACTCTATCGGCCAACCCTAGTTTTTTCAATAAGGCATCTAATTACATGCATATGCCGATTCAAAGTAATTTACATGTTTCAACTTCTTATGATACTAGTAACATACAACATATGTATCCTAACTCTCATGCATCGGCAACCCCACAAATCCATATGCCAGTTAATCAATTTGAAACACCTCATGTTAAAATTTTCAATAGCATAGAAGAAAGTATTTCACCTTTTTATTCATCAGCAACTAATTTGCAGTATGTGAATCCAACCTTGCCGATGGATGGGAGAATTGGCCATGCTACTACTAGCTATTCGGCCAGTTACTCTCAACCATCATATGCTACACCTCATTTTAGTAATTTTTCAGCACCGTATGCAACTGTAGATGTTCATAATTCGGCCCCGCATCTTCATGGTCATAGCCGAATAAGTGAAAATTTTACAGGAACACATGTGCCGTCATCAAATACTGTAGCATATAATGCATACTCTACGCAATTCGAGAATTTCGGCAACACTCACAAATCATTGCCGAAAGAATCTGAAAGTATTGTGGAGCAATCCCTTCCAGAAGCGCTTGTGGCTGCGTTAAAAAAGAGCTTGGCACAAAACAAGAAAATTAGTGCTCTTTGCCTTGAACAATATGAAAAGGGGTTGTTTCTTGATTATGCTGCAATAAAGGCTAGAGTTTTGCAAGAAGATGAAACTACATGCATTGATAGAATTGGCGAAAGAGCATATGGTTATACAGCAGTGCATACACCTCCACCTAGTACCGCAGCATATTATACACCCCTACACAATTGCAAAATTTCGGCAACACTAACACTTCATTGCCGAAAGATTCTAAAAGCATTGAGAGGGGAGTTAAATCTTTGCGCGATAGGGTGCAAGTACTTTGTCAAGACAGAGTTGATAGGGAATTGGCTCAAAGAAAAGAAGCCTTGCCAATTGATATAACTGGTGAAAATAAAGATGATTCAGAAACTAAAAGTGCTTCGGTTGAAAAAGACGAATCAAGTAGTATATATTCCAAATCCATCAAATCCAAAGAGGCAAATATTGTTGAGAAAGGGCATGGAAAGTATGGCAAGACAGCCATACTTGATTTTTCTGAAGTTAATGGAACCTACTTCCTTCCATGTGAGTTTCGTGCCATAGTAATTGACGAGCTTCAAGAAAAAGAACAAGTAGACAAAGAAAGTTTGGTGGACAAGGATCTTCAAACTAATGATGCACGAAATCAAGAAAAAGATGATGACAAGGCGTTGAGGAGCTATCCGAAGGCGGAGCAAGATATTCTTCAAGTCACACCACCATCATGCTCTCCCAACATATTTGAAGAGGTATGTCTAGCAATTAGTTTACCTGTTTTCAGATTTGGTCATGACTTAGTTGTTCATGCATATATTAGAAAAATCTTTGTAAGAAATATTGAGAGACCAATGAAGAAGGGTAATTTATTTGTTAGCAATCAGATTGTCACAAAGCATATCGGTCAACACATTGCACCATTCAGAAAGACCGATAGCGAAAAATTATTGCAGCCAAGGCCTTCCCCATTGCTTTATCTAAAACTCATATCTAATTGGGTAGCTTTGCTTATTTCTTACTTGGCTACACTTGGTCTCAATTGAGACATGCATGTTCTAACTATTTTCGTTTCAGAAATTTAAAGCCAAGGTTAAAATCCTCTGAGCAAACCGATGCCAGTATAGTTTCTTATACAAAGACATCGGAGATAGAGTGCAAAACACAATGCATAGCCGAATGGGGTGAGGCAAAATCTGAACCATTTGTTTGCTTAACTCCAAAGCCGTTCTCACAACAAGATCGGATAGAGAATAAAAAGTTTACCTTCAATTCAAGCATGTGTGATCAAATATTTAATTTGTTGTTGAGAAATAATTATATTAGAATTCTTGATCACCATGTTGAGCCATCTGTCGAATGTATTGTAAGTTGCATGATTCGTCCAAGCATAATTTTGAGGATTGCAACATGTTTCATCAAATAGTGAAATCGACCATTGATAAAGGACGATTGAAATTTGTTGAGACACCAAGAGATCACCGGTCTATTCCGATTGGTCCCGATGGCAGAAAGTTTTTGCATCGGCTACTTCAAGCTGATCCATTTAAAGAGAAGGTAACAACTGCAGGTGATGGGATTAAGCTTTCAAGTAAAGAAGTTGTTGAAGAGCATAATGAACATAATCTTGAGGGTGAAAATTCCATCGAAGCTACAATGGAGACGCCAAGGACCGGGGGGCAATAAGAAAATTCAAAGATCGGTGCAAGCACAACCAAAGGAAACAAAGACCGCAATAAGCACAAGTGCAAGAAATCCAAGGTCACTTTTGCATAATTATTAGATAAATATCAAAATAAGAGTGAAGAGAAAAGTGCTTATCGGCCAACTAATGCAAAAGCATCAAGATCACCCCCAAGGCGCAAATATGAGGATCGGTATTGGAAAAGTGAAAATTTTCATGCAACATATTCATATCCTTATTTTGGGCCGCCAATGCCAATGTCGTGGATTCCTCCCTATGCTCGTGTAGATTCATATCCATCATGGGACAGGTATGATACAAGGGCACATTCTCCATCTTATTTTAAACCATCTCACCAATATTATGCAGCTCCGAGAAGATCAACATTTGAACAATCACATGTTAAAGACCGTTTCAATCATAAGGAATCGGTCGAGAGCTCAAGAAAGAAGAAAGAGGTGGTCAAGCAAGTTTACCATGTTAAAAGAGATGCTCGTAAGAGTGCAACTTCAGATTTGATCTCAAATGAAAAAGAGCCAATTGATGTGTTGACATTGGCTATTAAAGACAATGAGACAAAGCAACCAATTATTGAGAGTCGAAGTGCCAAATCTGAAGAAAAGAAGTTGAGAGTGCACAAGGCCAAAAAGGAATTGCCATTGGTCAAAACAGAATCACAGCCGAGATGCCCACCCGGCTTATCCTATTGGCAGAAGAGGGAATTACAAAAACTTAGTGCATAAGAACTTGAAGAAAGGAACATGGCATGGGTTCCCAAAGTAAGTGATCAAAATAAGAATTATGTGAAAGCATCCATTACATGACATGCGACAAAGATGAAGAAGGAAAAGAGTGAAAACTATGAAGGACCAAGCCGAAGGTTTCAACATCTTTGGTCCACACATTATCCATATTCTTCAACTATGCCGTTGATGCCTATGCCATGGAATACGTCATCAGGTATGATTGGTTACCCTCAATGGGCTTGTTATAATCCATGGATGCAATATAATTTCTTACATCATGAAAGGGTATTGCCAATTCACTATACATTTGATTAGCTACAAGTTTGTTGTTGATCCAAAGGACCGAAATACTTGATTTGTCATTTCATTTGTTTATTTCGGCTATATGTGCTTTGAATGAAGTTTACATGGTAATGACCGATATTTATCTATCGTCCTAAGATTATGTCAACGCATGGCCCGTGTAGTATTCTAACATCGTCCTTAGTTCGATTGGAGAGCAGGACAAGGTACGTGCTCATGGAAATTTATATGTATGCCTATATTATGATTGAATGGAGTTGAGACATCATGATCGATGTCATTGAATATATGCTGCATAGACCAATTCATAGCTGTAGAATTGGCTAGTGGGCTTATACTTTGTTTGGATATGATTTGGCTTATGCATCTTTGAGATCTATAAGAGGCCAAATCATAGATGATTTTATTACTAACATCGGATTAACGTCATGCATAATATTAGTATTAGCCTTGTCTCTCTAATACTATGGAGATTATGTTTTGATGGTTCAATTCATAGCAATGGCCAAGTGTTGGTGTTGTTTATATATCTCCTTATGGTACTATTTTTGAAGCCTCATGCCGCTTAGAATAATTTTATGCACGATTAATCAAGGCCGAATATGCATTGTTATTCGGATTGACTCTTTTACTTGCTATAGGTGCTATACAGATTGAGGCTTTCGGTGATTCGTTATGAGTAGTGCAACAAATATCCAAGGGTTATCAATGTTTTGACGAATCACTTATAGTTTACCTTGGGGTATGTCTAGATGAAAAATTTACCTTGGGTTGCATTAAAATTGTACATATATTTATACATGTCAATTGAAGAGAGTTGGCATAGCAAGCATCCGGCTACCATGTCCGTCATGGTGTATTGCATATCTATCAATAGCCGTTGCTTATTCTTGCCAACATAGGTAAGGCCGAATTGGAGCTCACTACCTCGGCCACTAATGAAACTTTTATGCAGACAAAGTAAGGATTCAAGAAAGTTCATTGTTGATTATCTACAAGATCCTAGCAGAAGGGTGGACAATATGGTTGATGGATGGTCTTGACATGCATACATATGGAACTTTATAGTCGGATCAATGAAGTTGGGAAAGTCACCCAAGCTTGCATCAAAATATTCACACAAGCAATGGCCGATATAAACTTATCGTCCTAAGCATATGCAAAATGGCTGATGTAGTGTTGACATCGTCCTTAGAGCAAGCTATGTGCAAGTTATTTTTCGGCACACAAGCTTTGCCGAAAAACAGGGGGGCTTGTGTTGACGCTCAAAAGTGGCACGTTTATAAAGAGTGGCTTGAAGCTATGTCAAGATTAATTCAAACTTACTATTGAAAGTCATCATGAAATGGCTCTTTTCGAGAAGACGAAGATGAATATGAAGATGGTCTAAAACGGAGCTTGGATGTAAAAGTTATGACAAGTTCAAAGATCCTCATGTCGACACCAGATTAAATAATGTCCAGTAACCCAATGAATATGTCTTCAAATGGATAAAGTTTCAACAAGAAAGTTTTGCATCTCGTCGAAACGATCGATTTTGATATAAAGATCGTCTCAATGCGAGGTAGTATGCAAAAGTTAGAGCCCGTACAGCGAGACCCTCCAGCGAGCAAAATATGACGCCCGGAACCAGACACATATGTGGGTATGTCTGATGAGCCGCGTGAGTAATTAGCTGTTTTGCACGAGCGATTTGACCCTCGAGATGACCTATGATGAAAAACCGTTCAACATGAAAGATGTTCGTCTCGTCGAAACGGTCAAGATTGCTTTTGGGCTCGTTTCCATCCGAGGTCGTTTGTCACCACAAAAAGGACCCTCAAAGTACAGCCAGTTTAAACCGAACAGTTTTGGGAAGTTCGGATAAAACCAGTCCGAATTTGACTAGGGTTTTGGACGTGAATTGATGTAATTTTCTTGTAAGGAAAGCCTAGATAAATCCTTTGCTTGCATGGGAAGTCCAGCCGCCTCTTATATATGTTGGGGGTGACGGCCGATTGAAACAACACCAATCGAATAAACACATCTACTACTTTTTCGTGTTCATCTACTTTTTATTTCTCCCTTGTATCTTTCTTCTCGTTCTTCACTAGTTCTTCATGCCGGAGGACTGCGGAATCACGAGGCTCTAGGGGCGACCGAATCGACCTGGAGCAGCCCATAGCCGCCGCAAGCCCTAACGGGGTCCCTCCCGGGTAAGCAGGGCTTCGGGTCTACAAAAGCATCACCCCTAGCGTCGAGGGTACACGGTGACGTGTTCATGTGCGAACAGCACTGTATGCTCATTACCATTGATACGAAAAGTGACCTTGCTTTTATTGCAATCAATAACAGCCCCTGCAGTATTTAAGAAGGGTCTACCAAGGATAATCGACATGTTGTCGTCCTCGGGCATCTCAAGTATAACAAAGTCAGTCAAAATAGTAACATTAGCAACAACAACGGGCACATCCTCATAGATACCGATATGTCAGCCATTTGCAAAGATATTTCAGTAGGTATGAGTTTATTCAAATCAAGTCTTTTATATAAAGATAAAGGCGTAACACTAACACCAGCTCCTAAATCACATAAAGCAGTTTTCACATAATTTTTTTTGATGGAGCAAGGTATAGTTGGTATCCCCGGATCTCCAAGTTTTTAGGTACTCCATCTTTAAAAGTATAATTAGCAAGCATAGTGGAGATTTCAGCTTCTGGTATTTTTCTTTTATTAGTGATGATGTCTTTCATATACTTTGCATAAGGAAGCATTTTCAAGATGTCAGTCAAGCGAGTACGCAAAAAGACTGGCCTCAGCATTTCAGCAAAGCGTTCAAGTTCTTCCTCATCTTACTTTTTAGTTGACTTAGGTGTAAAGGGCATATGTTTTTGAACCCACTGTTCTCTTTCCTTACCATGTTTCCTAGCAACAAAGTCTCTTTTATCATATCTTTTATTTTTAGGTTGTGGGTTATCAAGATCAACTGCAGGTTCTATCTCAACATCATTGTCTGGTTCTTTATTATTTGTTTGAGGGTCTTCATGAGCCTCATCATTATCCTTTTCATTATCAGAAGGTGATTGTTCACTACCAGGTTGAGTTTCAGCATGAGAGATAGAAACTTCATTATCAGGCGGTTTTTCTACTTCAGGTTCACTAGAGGCATGCAAAGTCCTATCATTTTTCTTCTTATTTTTCTTTTTAGGAGGAGTATGTTCATCAGTGTTAGCTCTTTGAGAGTCTTGGTCAATTCTTTTTGGGTGTCCCTTAGGATAAAGTGGTTCTTGGATCATTTTACCTCCTCTAGTTGCTACTCTAACAACAAAGTCATGTATGTTATTGTTCATTTCATCTAGCAACTCTCTTTGAGATTTAGCAACTTGTTCTAACTGAGTTTGAACCATAGAAGCATGCTTTCCCACACCTCTAACATCATTTGAGATTCTGAATAACAAGTCACGCAAGCGAGCAATCATATCAGAATTGTATTTCAATTGTTCCATAACATTTGCATTGAAGTGATCTTGTTTTCTAATATAATTTTCAAACTCATAAAGACATTGGCTAGGGTGCATATTGTGAGGATTGTAATTATCATTCAATTTCATTAGATAATATACCTCTACCACCTTAGGAGGTAGTGGTGTATCAAGCCCATGTATTAATTTAACAAGAGGTAAATTTTTGACATCCTCAGCTTTAATACCCTTTTCCTTCAAAGATTTCCTTGCCTCTTGCATATCTTCAGGACTGAGATATAAGATACCCCTCTTCTTCGGAGTGGATTTAAGTGGTGGTTCAGGAAGGGTCCAATCATCATAATTTTTCAATATGTTATTCAATAATTCTTCAGCTTTCCCAATAGTTCTTTCCCTGAAAACACAACCAACATAACTATCTAGGAAATCCCTAGATGCATCGGTTAGTCCATTGTAGAAGATATCAAGTATTTCATTTTTCACAAGAGGATGATCAGGCAAAGCGTTAAGCAATTGGAGAAGCCTCCCCCAAGCTTGTGGGAGACTCTCTTCTTCAATTTGCACAAAGTTAAATATTTCCTGCAAGGCAGCTTGTTTCTTATGAGCAGGATTTTTTTCCCCAGAGAAGTAGTAAATCATATCCTGGGGACTACGCACACAACCAGGAGCAAGAGTATTGTACCAAGCTTTATCATCACCCTTTAATGATAACGGAAATAATTTGAGAATATAGTAATAGCGAGTTTTATCATCATGAGTAAAAAGGGTGGCTATGTCATCCAACTTGGTAAGATGTGCCACAACAGTTTCAGTTTCATAACCATGGAGAGGATCAGATTCAACCAAAGTAATTAACTCTGGGTCGACAAAGAATTCATAATCCTTATCATCAATAAATATAGGTGAAGTAGAAAACTTAGGATCATATTGCATTCTAGCATTCAAGGATTTTTCTTTATACTTGCATAATAATTTCTCGAGATCATCTCTATCCTTAATAGCAAGAATGTCTCTAGTTGTCTCCTCATTCATAACATAACCTTCCAGTACCTTAGGAAATTCATATCTAGGAGGGCTAGTTCTAGTAGGTGTTTCAAGATTTTCAGTTTCAAGCTCATCATCAGTTTCAACAATATCATGCTCTCTTACTCTAGCAATTTGTTCATCAAGAAATTCACCTAGTGGCACATCATCATCAAGCAAGGTACTAGTATCATCATAAGTATCATTCATAGCAGAAGTAGCATCATCAAAAACTTGCGACATATCAGGATTAATAGCATGTGGTGGTGTTGCAAGTTTACTTATAACAGAAGGTGAATCTAAAGCAGAGCTAGATGGCAGTTCCTTACCTCCCCTCGTCTTAGAGGGAAAAATCTTGGTCTTAGCATCCTTCAGATTCTTCATAGTGATAAATTGATAATATTCCCAAGTGACTCAACAAATATAGCTATGCTCCCTGTCAACGGCGCCAGAAAAAGGTCTTGGAAACGCACAAGTATAGGGGATCACAACAGTTTTTGAGGGTAGAGTATTCATACCAAATTTATAGATTCGATACAAGGGGAGCCAAAGAATATTTGCAAGTATTAGCAGCTGAGTTGTCAATTCAGTCACACCTGAAGATTAATTATTTGCAGCAAAGTGATCAGTAGCACAATAATATGATAGTTTTGATAGTAGTAGCAATAGCAATAGCAATGATAACAGTGATAGGAATAATTTTGTAGCCAGTGCAACAGTACAATAGCAGTAGTACTTAGCAAGAATAATATAATAGAAATTTGTAGGCATTGGATCGGTGATTTGTTGGATGATATTCATCATGTGACAGTCATAACCTAGGGCGATACGGCACTAGCTCCAGTTCATAAATATAATGTAGGCATGTATTCCTTAAATAGTCATACGTGCTTATGGAAAGAACTTGCATGACATCTTTTGTCCTACCCTCCCGTGGCAGCGGGGTCCAATTGGAAACTAAGGGATATTAAGGCCTCCTTTTAACAGAGAACCAGAACAAAGCATTAACACACGGTGAATACATGAACTCCTCAAACTATAGTCATCACCGGGAGTGGTCCCAACTATTGTCACTCCGGGGTTGCCGGAACATAACACGTAGTAGGTGACTATAACTTGCAAGTTCGGATCTAGAACATGGATATAATGGTAATAACATAAACGGTTCAGATCTGAAATCATGGCACCCGGGCCCAAAGTGACAAGGATTAAGCATGTCAAAGTCATAGCAACATCAATCTTAGAACGTAGTGGATACTAGGGACCAAGCCCTCACAAAACTAATTAGATTACATGATGAATCTCATCCAACTCCTCACCGACCAGCAAGCCTATGAAGGAATTACTCACACCCGGTGGGGAGCATCATGGAATTGGCGATGAAGAAGGGTTGGTGATGACGAAGATCAAAGATTCCCCTCTCCGGCGCCCCAAACGGACTCCAGATCTGGCCTCTCGATGAAGAACATGAGCCGACGGTGGCTCCATCTCGTGGAACGCGATAATTCTTTCTCCCTGATTTTTTTCTTGAAAAATAGGATTTTATAGCGTCGGTTTCAGGGTCTGCGGGGCCATCAGGTGGGGACAACCCACCTGGGCGTGCTTGGAGGGGGCACCCTAGTGGGTTGTGCCCACCCAGGTTCCCCCCTCCGGTGGTTCTTGGCTCCAGAAATTCTCTTTTATTGTATAAAAAATCCTCGCTAAGTTTCGTTCCATTCTGAGAACTTTTATGTCTGCACAAAAACAACACCATGGTAGTTCTGCTGAAAACAACGTTAGTCCGGGGTTAGTTTCATCAAATCATGCAAATTAGAGTCCAAAACAAGAGGAAAAGTGTTAGGAAAAGTAGATACGACGGAGACATATCACACCTTCATGGTCATAGCCGAATAAGTGACAAATTTCCAGGAGTGCACATGCCATCATCTGATATTGTAGCATATAATGCATCCTCTACGTAATTTCATAATTTCGGCAACACCTCATTGCCGAAAGAGTCTAAAAGTATTGCGGAGCAATCCCTTACATAATGGGAAGTGACTAAATTAAAAACTAATATAGCTCGAAATAATAAGATTAGTGCTCTTTGCCTTGAAGAACATGATAAGGGGCTAGTTCCTGATTATAATGCAATAAAAGCTAGATTTTTGCAAGAAGATGAATCTTTTCCAATTGGTAAAATTGGCGAGAAAAAAATATGTTTTACGACAATGCATATGCCTTCTGAAAGGATCGAGAAGAGGTATAGACTCTTAGCAAAGAAAAGTAGCAGTTTTCATTTTCTTCAAGTTAAGGTGGAGTTTTAGCACAAGTTTAAACATTCACAATACATATCAAGCAAGCATGGCAAGAGTATATGAGCAGCAGAAAGTAAAGCATGGAAGTTGCAAGAATGTAAGGGATGGGATTGGAGTGTGCAAACGCAATTGGAGACACGGAGATTTTTGGCGTGGTTCCGATAGGTGGTGCTATCATACATCCACGTTGATGGAGACTTCAACCCACGAAGGGTAACAGTTGCGCGAGTCCACGGGGGGCTCCACCCACGAAGGGTCGACAAAGAAGCAACCTTGTCTATCCCACCATGGCCATCACCCACGAAGGGTCCACAAAGAAGCAACCTTGTCTATCCCACCATGTTCATGATTCTTTCTTGCAAACAATATGTACATTAGCAAGAGATCGTCATGCACATGAATGTGATGCGTATACTTACCTTGTGGTCTTGAGCTGGCTTAGGAAGAGATGAACTTGAGTAAAAAAGGTTAGATAACACAGATACATCTACTAAACATGGCAAGCTGCAAACCACAAGAGTACCAAGACTGGGATGACATGTAGAGACTGAGTACTAGGTACTCCTATTGGATATAGACATGTCCCCAAAGGTAAAGATATGCAATGAATTCAAAGATTTCCTTCCCTAGAAGTCTTTCTCCCCCTGAATCTTATATAGGATAATGGGAGAAAATAGGGAAAAGAGAATCTCAGAGCAGAAGAAATCAGAGCACAAACACACATAA
Organism: Triticum urartu; assembly: GCF_056163025.1. Classification (NCBI taxonomy): domain Eukaryota; kingdom Viridiplantae; phylum Streptophyta; class Magnoliopsida; order Poales; family Poaceae; genus Triticum; species Triticum urartu. The sequence continues at coordinate 426,978,747 of NC_141876.1, forward strand.
CAACTAACATGCCACATTTCTTTCCCCTCTAAAGACATGTGACTTCTCTCCTCTTGAACACCAAGCATCTGGGGTCTCTGGGGTCTCTCTCTCTGTTTGGTGCGATTAAGCATTCTCCCCTTTTGAAGTACTCTCCAACTTTCGAAGTGATTAAGCTTAGATGTGATCTCACTCTCCCCCTTTGACATCAATTTCCAAGAAGGGATCTTCTGGATTGTGAGTCAAAATAGGTTTGGTCCTTGAGTCACAGAGAAAAGTAGCATATAGAGTGTGATGCTGGTAGAGGACAAGAATTGTTGAGTGGAGATGGAGTAAAAATGCAGGATGCAAGTGGAAAATTGTCTTCTCTGCAGTGAAATCGGTAACACCGAGTTGTATTCTTCGGTGGCACCGGAATGGTTCGGTTTGACTGAAAGTAGCAATTCGGTGTGTCTGAGTTCAACATAGAGACAACATTTTGTCACCTCAGCTCACTCGGCAAATAAGATCTCACAAAGATTTGCAAGGAATTAACTAAAAGATTTGCAATGAATTGGATGCAGGGAATGCAGAACAAAACAAAGAAAAGAAATCTAGATGAAGTATGCAAGAACACAGGGAATCACTAGGGAACTTCATCTAGAATTGGTCGGCGACAAAGTCACCTATGTTACAGTATATTGACTGAGGAGTCAAGTGGGAACACGTGATCGTAGGTCATACTCATCGTTTAAGCTCAAAATGGGGTTATCATTTTTCGTTTAAGCATTTGATATATTCGCATCTTGTTGAGTGGCTTTGACCCATGACTTGGGTTAAAGGTTCTCTAAGATGGAATAACATACCTTGGGTGGTGGTGTTGAACTTGATCATGTAGTTGAAGTTGTGTGGGATGCTCAAGGTTGATGTAGATCATCAATGATTGGGAGCACCACTTGTAGTTTGAGTTCATCTACCTACATGGGTTAGTCTAGCAAGGAAGAGCACTTGTGTATCCAAATTGACAATCATGAATTTGATACCAAATGAAATTTGATATATAGACATGGTCAAAGGATATGTTGAAAGGTTTCATGCTTCCTTGTCTTCAACCACCATATTGTAGAGGCTTGGTGATGTAGAGATTGCTCAAGATGTGAGTGATTTGCAATCTCATAGATTTTGATTCATCCAAGTACCTACAAGGGTTAGATAGCATGCAAGGGTGCAAGTATATCCAAGACATGTGATCATCATCATAAGAGAAACATCAAGGATTAGTCAAAGGCTCATGCCTTACATGCATCCAAATGGAGTTTCTACTCCAAGTTTGAAGCATCAATGATGTTCAATTCACCTCTCAAATGGCAAAATACTTTCTCATCAAAAGGTTTGGTGAATATATCTGCCAATTGCTTATCGGTACGAACATGCTTAAGATCAATGTCCCCTTTGGAAACATGATCTCAAATGAAATGATGACAAACCTCAATATGCTTAGTTCAAGAATGTTGCACGGGATTATGAGCAATCTTAATAGCACTTTCATTGTCACAAAGCAATGTAACATGTTTCACATAGATCCCATAATCTTTAAGAGTTTGGGTCATCCAAAGTAATTGAGCACAACATGAACCGACGGCAATGTATTCCGCTTCGGCGGTGGATAAGGATACTGAGTTTTGTTTCTTGGAGGACCGAGACACAAGAGATCTACCAAGAAATTGACAAGTACTCGAAGTGGACTTTCTATCAACCTTATCACCGGCATAGTCCGAGTCGGAATAGCCAACAAGATCAAAAGAAGACCTCTTAGGATACCAAATGCCAAAATTTGGTGTATGAATTAGGTATCTCACTATCCTTTTCACAGCCTTAAGATGACATTCTTTGGGGGCTGCTTGATATTGTGCACACATGCACACACTTAGCATAATATCGAAACAGGAGGCACATAGATATAACAATGAACCAATCATAGAGCAATAAACCTTTTGGTCAACTGGTTTGCCATCCTTGGTCAAATTAAGATGTCCACTAGTAGGCATGGGACTTTTCATACCTTTGCTTTCTTGCATGTTGAACTTCTTGAATAAGTCCTTGATATACTTTTTTTGGGAAACAAAGGCGCCCTCCTTAGTTTGCTTGATTTGCAAACCAAGGAAGAATTTAAGTTCACTCATCATAGACATCTCAAACTTCTCCGACATTAGCTTTCCAAACTTTTCACTAAAATGAGGGTTAGTTGAACCAACTATGATATCATCAACATAAATTTGGCACACAAATAATTCACCATTAACCCTTTTAGTAAAAAGAGTAGAATCAATCTTTCTAATCTCAAAGACTTTTTCAATAAGGAACTTGGTCAAGCATTTGTACCACGCTCTAGGAGCTTGTTTATGACCATAAAGAGCTTTGTGAAGTTTGTAAACATGATCGGGTTTCTTAGGATTAACAAAGCCGGGAGATTGTTTAACATAAACTTCCTCCTTAATTTCTCCATTTAGAAAAGCACTTTTAATGTCCATTTGGTACAAAGTAATATCATGGTGATTAGCATAGGCAAGTAAGATGCGGATGGACTCAAGTCTAGCAACGGGGGAATATGTCTCACCGTAGTCCATACCTTCGACTTGAGTGTAGCCTTGGGCGAGGAGACGTGCTTTCTTGCGAATGACTTGTCCATTGACGGTGTCCTGAACTAGGGGGTACTCACCACGTCATCTCCCGATCTGTTAGATTGGGCCGAGGACCCCCCATGGCCGTATACTCATGGGCCAGTTCGGACAGCTGCCGCATACATGGAAGATTCCACAAGACTTGGTGATCAAGACAAGGACTCCTCCCCACCGACATATTCGGCTAGGACTCTTGTTATCCTAGGCCTCTAGTGCATTATATAAACCGAGGCCAGGCTAGTCGATAGATAATATACAACAATCATACCATAGGCTAGCTTCTAGGGTTAAGCCTCTATGATCTCGTGGTAGATCAACTCTTGTAATACTCATATCATCAATATCAATCAAGCAGGACGTAGGGTATTAACTCCATCAAGAGGGCCCGAACCTGGGTAAACATCATGTCCCCTGCCTCCTGTTACCATCAATTCTAGACGCACAGTTCAGGACCCCCTACCCGAGATCCGCCGGTTTTGACACCGACATTGGTGCTTTCATTGAGAGTTCCACTGTGTGATCGGCAAAAGGATCAATGGCTTGCCCGCAGGTCAACTGCGACGCCGGCATCTTCGTCACCGGCTCGACTGGTCATCTTGACTCGACCGAAGACCGTGCTCCATGTCCGATCGTCATGTTCGGACGGGGACCTTCTTCAACATCAACTCTGATCTCTATCATGATCATAGAGGAGTCATCCATGGAGCTCGAGGGCTCAACATCAACATTGCCCTCGGGCGGCCGTGCTGTTTTTATGGACAGCGAACTTGTATTCACCGTCGCCACCTCCTCGAGCGTCAGATTGACGATTGCTTCGGTGGAATAGTGCGGAATTACGTCTACAATAGCCATGCAAAATTTCGTCAAGTTCCGATGAAGGAATCTCCGACAATCTACGATATACCGGAGCCCTGTCAAATCTGGACGGGAATCTGGATGAGTTTAGGGTGTGGTCTCCAGAGCCCAGCTCGGAGGTCCTTTGGAAGATCCAACCGTTCGTATACTGTGGAATTCCCATATCTACCACCCCTTCAAATTTCAGCTCGATCCGACGGTTCAAACTCCGGTAACCTTCCGATGAGTGGACCAATTTTCGGATCCGTTTTCTGCGCGAATACGGATCCGACCCGAATTCATGTTTCTTTATGAACGTGATATTGGACAACCTTTTTAGAGGAATTATTTTCTAGGGAATTGTGCGTTGTTTTTAAACACATGCCCGTAAAATTTTAAGCCTCCCCTGAGGTCATCTTCATCATCATGCTGGTGTCAAATTAGTCCGGCAATATTGCTCCAAGGCTGCCGACCTACGCTAGACACGTCGTCACTTTGTTGAGCCGAACTCAACTTCTTCGGATCATCATCTCGGCAAGCCGAACAAGAGTCCGGCATCGTAAAGGATAAATCATCACCAACATCGCCGCCCCACGGATTATAGGGAGCGGGCATACCAGCATCGCCGCACGGTCACTTCATCAAGCCGGCATCGACCACGTCACGACCTGCATCGGCAGGGCCGCACTATTGCTTCTTCAAGCTGGTGTCCATCACGCCGACCTACTTCGACTCATCGGCTGACATCGAGGCTTCGACATCTCGGCTGGACCGGGGGCTTCGCCGTCTCTTCATCAACCTACTCTGGAGACTTCGGCGTCACTAGCCGACCAGCTCCGCCACGTTAGCTGGACCGAGGACTTTGCCTCGGAGAGCCAACCTTTGCCAGCATCGCCATACCGTCGCTTTATCGCCCATCAGGAAATGGGTGTGTGGATCGAGTCCCAATTTTCGGAATCACCTTTCTTCGGATTGCTACAACAAATAAACCAGGTGCTATTAATCCTAGTATTTTTTGCTTGTTTGGGTTCATTTTTTCCCAAGGAATTATTACTCTGGTTTGTCCATCATATGTACACAGGTCTATCAAATGATGGCTGCATTAACGACAGTCGCATGGTGGTTCGGTCAGTTTCCGTACATGGTCCGGCGAACGCCGCATCCGGAACTCGGACCGACCTGTGAATTCAGACTTTGCCACGCCTTTACCACATCACGCCGACGCCCTGCATCGACATTGACTTCGGCGCCAGGCCATATTTCTTTTGTTACTCACTTTGCATAAATTATTTATTATGCAACGATTTTTATTATTATTATTACTATTATCTCCGGTTTGCACTATTTTTTGTGCACAGGAAAATGATCTGGGTTGGGCAGTATCGTCAACTCAGCGTACTGACATACCACGTCACCTCGGCTGGACGGGGGGCTTCATCAACACTTCATTACCCCATGCCAGGGACTTCGGCATCACTCTGCCGGCCCGCATTGACCGTGCTATGTCACCACTTCGGAGTGCCGAGCTCTTTGCTCCGCCACCTTGGGACCGGCTTGGGGGATGGAACCTTGTCCCGCATCAAGCTCGGGCCGCGTCATCAATACCGAACACATTAACCAGCTAAGTTGCCTTCATGCTGAAAGTTTTAAATTTTTAACTTGTGTTCGGTTCGACCAAGCATTATACCTTTTTGAAAAAAAGTTGCTTGTAGAGAATCTCCTTGTCAAAACTTTGTTTGTGACACACAAATTCAAATACCCCGTTTACTTGGGGGCTCCCTTGATGGAGCTTTTCCTCTTGCATATGATTATACTTGTACGGCTTCGTTCCTTGTTCGTGTATTACGTCACAATATGCACCATATTGACCTAAGCGATTTGCAAGCTGGGTTGCCTGGCTCCTGTGCTTACCCCTACGTTCCCGATTGTTCGACTAGGGAGTAAAGGGAGCACCTCTGCGATTGTCACGACCGGGTCATCCGAGCTCTGACCTCAGACTGGGTGAAGCCGAAAGCTAGCGCTCTTATTGTTTTCAATCATGGTCGGAACACAACGGAACTCATGAGTACAAAAAATCTATTGCACAAGTCTCATAGTAATAATGAGCACCGAAGAAAGGTATCGGTGTGGGTACTATTTTCTTCGAAGATGCTTCTTACACTTCGTTAGTAATATAGCATAAGTTCCCTGAGCGCGCTTTGTCTGTTACAGCCTTATGGCCTGATTGCCTGGTCATCGGAAACACCGTCGATACTCTCGACAGGCGGAGTACATGACACTTTTCGGCCCTTGGCCGAAGAGGGAGAAGCCGACGGTCAGTTAAGACGTGTTTAAAGTTCGGGTGAACACAAATATGATATAAGTACTTTGGTACATACAATCATTATACATAAAATTCTTACACAATTCACTTGCGGGCTCTTAAAATTTATATATGAGCTGTAAATGTGTTTTCTTCTTGGTCGTTGTCAAAACACGACAGAAGCACAATTTTTTCTTTCTCTTCAATTTTTGGATTGGCACCAAACACTTGATCTTGTTCGGACGTCATGTTTTTACTGAAGTTTTTTGGTTTTCCAAGCTTTTTGGCACTTTTAAACTATTTGTGTGTTTCCAGCACAAGTCTCACAGTGCAATGCCGGACACCTTTATAGATTCGGCAAAAACATTCTCGGATCTCACTATATATGCATTGGTTTCGAATTGTGTCTTCGGTCAATAGTTGGGTTGCCGGCTCCTGCGCTTGCCTCCTACGTTCCTCTTTGTTCAGCTAGGTGTGCAAAGGGAGAACCACTGCGATTGTGCTTCCAGCTCACATGGTTAAGCACCTCAGTGGAGAAAGCCAAAAACTGACTGTCACAATAAGCGTAAACTGGTCAGCGGTCCGATGACTGTGTTAAATGATGGGCCATTCATAACATTGGCCGAAGTGTTTACGACTTGACCTTGACTGTCGCCGAACACTACCGGGGGCTAGTAACTGGCCTCCCAAATTAAATCCTCAATATTTTGCTCTTACATTAGAGCTGAGGTTTCATGATCATGCTTAGCATGACAACCCAAAGAAAGGAACCGATAGCGGGACTATTTTCTTTGGAAGGCATTTTTTATGATAAACAGTAATATAACATATCTCTCTGCGTACCTTTGTTTATAAAATCGTATGGCCAGATTGCCTTGTTTGTCGCAAATCTTTGCCCTCATAAAGGCTTTATAAAGTAGGACAAACACTCCTCGGCTACTAGCCGAGGAGGTGGAAGCCGATGGTCGGTCAACAAAGTTTTGTACAATGCGGATCCGAGCATTAATGATGTAAAGTACTTGGATACATCGAGTCATTACACATAATTTGTGATTTTACTATGGATATCGATCCTTAATTCGGCCACCCGTGCCCGCATTAAGGCTCGGGGGCTACTGGGCTTCGGGCTTATTATTTACAAATATTAAAGGGGCACAATGATCCCCAGATCTGGTGTTGCCACCCGACCAGTGTCTCAGGGGCTACTGCATTGCCTGTCCAATGCAGAAAATTTTATGTGCAATATAGTTTCCCAGGAGATTTTGATCCTCAGGTTGGTCGGCCACACCCAACCTGAGTCTCGACGACTGGGCACGCCGCTTTTTGTGTCCCGAAGTATTCTGTCGAGCTAGGACTTGATCCTCAGGCCGATTTCGCAAATCAACCTGAGTCTCAATGGCTACTGGGATCAGCGGTCTTACATCATCCTTCAGGTGCATCTCGGGTTTTAGACTGATACACACCTTGAGGGCTACTGGCTGTATATCTTGGCAGAGAATAAATTGCACCAATAAAAAATATTGACAAAAAATCGGCCCACAGTCGGGGTGGTGCACCACCTCGGAAGCAGTCCGGCATAAAGCTTGGGCGCTAGTGGCTGGCTCCATAGAGGGCATTTCCGGCATTAAGCTCGGCTAAACTCCTTCAACTTTTTTGACAAAGATGATATATGACATCTTGGATATAGTCCGGCGTTGGAGCTTGGACACAGTCCGGCGTTGGAGCTCGGAAGCAGTCCGACATTAGTGCTCGGCTGCAAAAGATACCTCGAATGCAGTCCGGCTTTGGAGCTCGGACGCAAGAGGACACTGCCTCCCGGGAACAACTTCAAACCCGAGGTGTGGCATAAAAATAACAAGGCATTGATAAAGGCCGGAAACTTAAAGGGGCTCCTCAGATACCCAACGTATAAAATTGTCGAATGCATTTCGGCGATCCTCAAGATCGAAGATGAGAAGATTTGTTGAACAAGTTTTCAAGACCGATAACCGAAGATGAAGAATAGTTCGGAAGAATCAAGGAGCGTCCCTAACTTGAAGACCGGTTCAGGGGGCTACTGACGGTGTCCTGGACTAGGGGGTACTCACCACGACATCTCCCGATGTGTTAGATTGGGCCGAGGACCCCCATGGCCGTATACTCATGGGCCAGTTTGGATAGCTGTCGCATACATGGAAGATTCCACAAGACTTGGTGATCAAGACAAGGACTCCTCCCCACCGGCGTATTCGTCTAGGACTCTTGTTATCCTAGGCCTCTGGTGCATTATATAAACCGAGGCCAGGCTAGTCAATAGATAATATACAACAATCATACCATAGGCTAGCTTCTAGGGTTAAGCCTCTACGATCTCGTGGTAGATCAACTCTTGTAATACTCATATCATGAATATCAATCAAGCAGGACATAGGGTATTACCTCCATCAAGAGGGCCCGAACCTGGGTAAACATCGTGTCCCCTGCCTCCTGTTACCATCGATCCTAGACGCACAGTTCGGGACCCCCTACCTGAGATCCTTCGGTTTTGACACCGACATCCATCTTCGTCTTGCTTGTTGCGAAACATCCATTTGGTACCGATGATGTTGTGGTTGTTGTCAGGCTTCTCGACCAATGTCCACACTTGGTTTCTTTCAAAGTTGTGTAGCTCTTCATGCATGGCATTTATCCAATCGAGATCTTCCAATGCTTCTCCAACCTCCAGAAGTTCAATGTTGGAGATGAATGAATAATGTTCACAAAAATTAGCCAAACGAGTTTTAGAGCGAGTGATTCTCCCGGTTTGAATATCGTTGAAGATCTGTTCAACGGGATGGTCTCATGAAACTCTTGCTCGAACTCGTGGGAGCTTTTGCTTGGGTCAGGGTGGAGCATGCTACCTCTTGAGCATTGCGTTGGTTTTCCCTTGAAGAGGAAAGGGTGGTGCATTAAAGCAACGTAAGTATTTCCCTCATCTTTTGAGAACCAAGGTATCAATCCAGTAGGAGACCATGCGCGAGTCACCTCGTACCAACAGAAACAAATAAGAACCTCGCAACCAACGCGATAAAGGGGTTGTCAATCCCTTCACGGCCACTTGCAAGAGTGAGATCTGATAGAGATGATAATAATAAGATAAATATTTTTGGTATTTTTATGATATAGATTGAAAGTAAAGATTCCAAAATAAAATAGATTGGAAACTTGTATGAGAGAATAGACTCGGGGCCATAGGTTTCACTAGTGGCTTGTCTCAAGATAGCATAAGTATTACGGTGGGTGAACAAATTACTGTTGAGCAATTGATAGAAAAGCGAATAATTATGAGAAATCTAGGTATGATCATGTATATAGGAATCATGTCCGTGACAAGTAGACCGAAACGATTCTGCATCTACTACTATTACTCCACACATCGACCGCTATCTAGCATGCATCTAGAGTATTAAGTTCATAAGAACAAAGTAACGCCTTAAGCAAGATGACATGATGTAGAGGAATAAAGTCATGCAATATGATATAAACCCCATCTTTTTATCCTCGATGGCAACAATACAATACATGTCGTTTCCCTTTCTGTCACTGGGATCGAGCACCGCAAGATTGAACCCAAAGCTAAGCACTTCTCCCATTGCAAGAAAGATCAATCTAGTAGGCCAAACCAAACTGATAATTCGAAGAGACTTGCAAAGATAAACCAATCATACATAAAAGAATTCAGAGAAGATTCAAATATTGTTCATAGATAGACTTGATCATAAACCCACAATTCATCGGATCTCAACAAACACACCGCAAAAGAAGATTACATCGAATAGATCTCCAAGAGAATCGAGGAGAAATTTGTATTGAGATCCAAAGAGAGAGAAAAGCCATCTAGCTACTAGCTATGGACCTGAAGGTCTGAAGTAAACTACTCACACATCATCGGAGGGGCCATGGAGTTGATGTAGAGGCCCTCCGTGATCAATGCCCCCTCCGGCGGAGCTCTGGAAAAGGCCCCAACATGGGATCTCTTGGGTACAGAAGGTTGCGGTGGCGGAAATAGGGTTTCGTGGTGCTCCTGGATGTTTGCGGGGTATGTATATATATATATATATATATATATATAGGAGGATGAAGTATGTCGGTGGAGCAACGAGGGGCCCATGAGGGTGGAGGGTGCGCCCAGGGGGGTGGGCGCGCCCCCTGCCTCATGGCCTCCTCGATTTTTTCTTGATGTCCACTCCAAGTCTCCTGGATCACGTTTGTTCCAAAAATAACGCTCCCGAAGGTTTCATTCCGTTGGGACTCCGTTTGATATTCCTTTTCGACGAAACTCTAAAATAGGAAAAAACAACAATTTGGGCTGGGCCTCCAGTTAATAGGTTAGTCCCAAAAATAATATAAAAGTGTAAAAATAAGCCCATTAACATCCAAAATAGATAATATAATAGCATGGAGCAATCAAAAATTATAGATACGTTGCAGACGTATCAAGCATCCCCAAGCTTAATTCCTGCTCGTCCTCGAGTAGGTAAATGATAAAAACAGAATTTTTGATGTGGAATGCTTCCTAACATATTTCTCAATGTAATTTTTCTTTATTATGGCAAGAATGTTCAGATCCGAAAGATTCAAGATAAAAGTTTAATATTGACATAGAAATAATAATACTTCAAGCATACTAACTAAGCAATCATGTCTTCTCAAAATAACATGGCCAAAGAAAGTTATCCCTACAAAATCATATAGTCTAGCTATGCTCTATCTTCATCACACAAAATATTAAATCATGCACAACCCCGATGACAAGCCAAGCAATTGTTTCATACTTTTGATGTTGTCAAACTTTTTAAATCTTCACGCAATATATGAGCGTGAGCCATGGATATATCACTATGGTGGAATAGAATGGTGGTTATGGAGAAGACAAAAAGGAGAAGATAGTCTCACGTCAACTAAGCGTATCAATGGGCTATGGAGATGCCCATTAATAGATATCAATGTGAGTGAGTAGGGATTGCCATGCAACGAATGCAAAGTGTATGAAAGCCCAACAAAAGAAACTAAGTGGGTGTGCATCCAACTTGCTTGCTCACGAAGACCTAGGGCAATTTGAGGAAGCCATCATTGGAATATACAAGCCAAGTTCAATAATGTAAAATTCCCACTAGTTTATGAAAGTGATACCATAGGAGACTCTCTATCATGAAGATCATGGTGCTACTTTGAAGCACAAGTGTGGAAAAAGGATAGTAACATTGTCCCTTCTATCTTTTTCTCTCTTTCTTTTTCTTGGGCCTTCTTTCTTTATTTTTCTTTTTGGCCTCTTTGTTTTTCGTCCGGAGTCTCATCCCGACTTGTGGGGGAATCATAGTCTCCATCATCCTTTCCTCACCGGGACAATGCTCTAATAATGATGATCATCACACTTCTTTTTTACTTACAACTCAAGAATTACAACTCAATACTTAGAACAAAATATGACTCTATGTGAATGCCTCCGGCGGTGTACCGGGATATGCAATGAATCAAGAGTGACATGTATGAAAAAATTATGAACAGTGGATTTGCCACAAATATGATGTTAACTAGATGATCATGCAAAGCAATATGACAATGATGAAGTGTGTCATAGCAAATGGAACGGTGGAAAGTAGCATGGCAATATATCTCGGAATGGCTATGTAAATGCCATAATAGGTAGGTATGGTGGCTGTTTTGAGGAAGGTATATGGTGGGTTTATGGTACCGGTGAAAGTTGCGCGGTACTAGAGAGGCTAGCAACGGTGGAAGGGTGAGGGTGCGTATAATCCATGGACTCAACATTAGTCATAAAGAACTCACATACTTATTGCAGAAATCTATTAGTTATTGAAACAAAGTACTACGTGCATGCTCCTAGGGGGATAGATTGGTAGGAAAATACCATCGCTCATCCTCGACCGCCACTCATAAGGAAGGCAATCAATAAATAAATCATGCTCTGACTTCATCACATAACGGTTCACCATACGTGCATGCTAAGGGAATCACAAACTTCAACACAAGTATTTCTCAAATTCACAATTACTCAACTAGCATGACTCTAATATCACCATCTCCATATCTCAAAACAATCATCAAGTATCAAACTTCTCTAGGTATTCAATGCACTTATGTCGGTGTACAAAAGTAGGGGCTCTCCTTTTGACCCCTTTACTTGTGCACGGGCAGTCAGAGCCACACACCGCGGCCATACTTAGCAGGGCAGAGGAGGGAAGCCGGAGAGAAGCCGAAGCACGAGGCAACCAAGGCAAAGCCAAGACCAGAAGCGCAGGAGGGCAAGAGTGTGAGGTGGACTCCTTCGGCAAGGTCCTTGCCGAGGCGCCCCCCGCAGCCCCGACAAGAGCCTTGCTGAGGCACCTTGCCCGATGCCAGCGGAGTGAGCCACCCTTGAGCCCACCGGCTCCAACCTAACCAACTGCGTTGGAACCAAGGATCGGGAGGCGCCTCTATGGTGGCATGCAAATCTTCGTCAAGCTCATAAACATATGAGTTCAGATGAGGACCAGAAGACGGCGACCCTCGGTGGGATCCTAGCCGAGCAAAACCAAAAGACCCCCGGCAAGACCCTTGCCGGGGATGACAGCAATGCCGTGGCAAGACCCTTGCCGGGCCTCCGGCAAGACTCTTGCCGAGGGCGTCAGCAGGGCCACTGCCAGGCCCGCACCAGCCAAGACTTCGTCACCGTTCGCATGCAGCTGCCAGCCCAACCAGCTGGGCAGGCACCTGCATGGCAACATGCAGCTTCCAGGCCAAATCAGCAAGCTCCTGCGTGGCGGCATGCAGATCTTCATGAAGGCCCTACCACCGCGCCACCTCAGCTGCCTGCCTGCCTACATGGCGCTGCATGCATCGCTAGCCTGGGCGCGTGTCGAAGTGAGGCAGAGCGGAGACGGATGGGACGGGCCTCGTTCCCGTTCCCGATAAAGCTAATGAACACCTACGTAGCGCATTTAATGCGATTTGTCCCGTAATGCCGCGCGATAAGCTCGCGCACTATAGGCCTTTCCACCTCCTGTGTGCCACTGTGGCAACCCCTTTTTCCTATAAAAGGAGGCCCAAGGCAACCAGGAGGGGGATTCAGCTTTTTGGGATGACACAACCACCGTAGCTAGTTCAAAAAGCTCAAGAACACTCAATACATCCACCAAGCAGGACTAGGGTTTTACACATCCTCGCGGCCCGAACCTGGGTAAACGACCCGTGTGCTAGCTCCTAAACCTGCTTTTCTCACGACCTCGCGCCCGCCGACCGTAGAAGGGATCCTAGTGATCCCATAGGTGTCGTTCTCACCGACATCTTTGGCGCGCCAGGTAGGGGGGGTAGTTGTGAGAATCTGGTTTAGCGGCCGGCTTAGCAGTTTCTCGTGGCCACGACTTCCAAAGAAGAAGATGACCAAGGGAATGACGCCGCCTGCAAGAGCGAAGGACGTCGGTGCGGCGATAGGAAAGCTAAGTCATACGAAACCTTAAGCAATTTCCTTTTTATATATGAGGTTATTGTCCTTGAAGGTCCCGCCCTATGTATGAAATCCTACACACAAAGGGGCCCTTCCGCAATTGGCAACGCCCTTGTTCTGTTTCGAGTCCGCTCAACAGCTCAAGCGGCCGCGTCGAGAGTGACAGGGTAGCCTTCCGCAATTGGCAACACTCTCGATTCTGACTCGAGTCAAGCTCGACAGTTCGAGCGGCCACATTGAGAGCGGTAAGGTGGTTTGCTCGGCAGCAAGCACACTCGCAGGCCATTGGGGACCCGTCCTCGAGTTGTCGCCCTGGGTTTACGCGCCGGCAAGCCTACCCATTTAACGTAGGGTAAACATCCAAATGGAAGATCGAACAGGAAGATAACATGCATAGTACCAAAAGTGCCGCAGAGTTATATTACATCAATTGTTGATGCGGTTCTAACTAAAGATAAAAACTGTCTTGGTCATGAACCTGCAATGACAGTGGGAGATGGGGTGCCTAATCTCGGCGCTGGCCCTCCACCCTCTCGATTTCAGCGATGCGGCTGATGATGGGCTTGGTACGCTCCTTGAGCGCTGTGAGGTCCACACCTGCTGGCAAGCTGTCCAGCGCGGCGTCGAAGTCGGGGTTGGGGTTCTAGTACGCCATCTTGGTGAGAACCTTGGTCATGGCACCCTGGCAAAGCCTCCAGGCCTCATTGTCCAGCGAGGCCGCCCGGTTGGCAAGGAGCCGCTCCAAGGCACCGACAACCCTCTCAAAGAACAGGGTCAGGCTGTAGTTGGCGCTCAAGTTCAGCTCCGGGGCGTACCTCACATCCGGTATCCCCATGATAGCCAGCTGCGTGGTGGCCTTGTCGGCAATGGTGGCGAGGCGATTGAGCCAGCGGTTCTCGCCCTCCACGTGCTCCTTGTGGGCGAGGGTGTCGTCCTTCCGTAGCTGCTTCTCGGTCTCCAGATTCTTGGTCAGGGTCTCCTCCCGGGCCTTGCTCTCCGACAACATCCCCTCGAGACCCTCCAGCTTCAGCTTGAGGTCTTTGATGGAGTTGTTGGCCTCGAAGAGCTCCCCAGCCCTGCTGAGGACCGCGCCCTGCGCCTTCGTCAGAGCGCTGTTGAGCGTGTCCTTCTCCTTCGACAGCGCCAGGACCTGGTTTTTCAGCCCGTCCCGCTCCACCTCCAGCTCCTTCATCTTGTCGGCGTAAACCTGAGCCTGGGCATTGAGTGCCTCCCTGTGCCTCTACTCCAGTCCCTGGGTCCACTCCACGACGAGCTTCTCCACCTCCTCATCCTTGCCGCGGAGCGTTGCGGCAAGGTTCTCCTCACGCGCGGCAAGGTCCTCCTCCTGGGAGTTCAGCACGGCCTGGTGCTGGGCTCGAGCGGCCTCGGCTGCGCGGCCAAGCTCTCCGCCGTCTCCTGGGCCTTCTCAATGTCGGCCTGCTTCATGGTGAGCTCCACCTCGCGCTTGGCCAGCTCGCCCTGGGCGACCTTCAACTCCTCACAAGCTTGGCGGAACCAAGTCTGCGTCTCGGCGACGTGTACCTTGAGGTCCGCCTCCGCCTTGTCCACCGTTGCTGCCCTGGACTTTGCCTTGTCCAGGCGGGCGCGGTGGAGCGCCTGGAGCTTCCGGAAGTTGGCACACATGGCCTGGAGAAGCCGCTCCTCTTGAGAACAATCGCCACCGGCGCTCGGCTTGTCAACAACCTCGAGCCCGGCGGCGGCAAGCACCTCTTCGTCAAACACCTCTCCCTCGATGGGCGCCCTGGAGCTCGACGACCCTGGGAGGTGGACGAAGAGGTCGTCGCTCACCCTTAGGTACCTACCGGAGCCAGAGGCAGTAGAGAAGGAAGGATGGTCATCATCCCCCTCCTCCTCGGCACTGGGTTCGCCGGCCTCCCCAGCAGGTCCCTTGTCGGCCTCCTCGGCAGTAGCCTTGCCGAGCTCCCCGGTAGGCCCCTTGGCGGCATCCTCGGCAGCGCCCTTGGCGGCCTCCTCGGCAGCAATCTTCTCGGCCTCCGCCATGGCGTTCTTGGCGACATCCTCGATGATGGTGTCCAGGTCCTCCCGGTCGGCAAGGATAGGATCTGGATATCGGAAGGGGGGGTGAAGTGAAGCCAAGACCAAGATTCAAGAAAAAGAGAAGGGATGGAAGGCGAGTGGCTTACCCGTGCCGGGCTGGGAAGCAGAGGCCCCCTCTCCGCAAGCATCAGGCGCCGAGGTGCGGCCGTCGGTGCCCAAGCTTGCCTCCTCCTCCGTGTGCATGGGCTCGAAGCTTGGCGCCCTTGCCGGGGACGCTCCTCGGGGCGGCGTGGTTGACGGAGGCTGCGTGTTGGGGGTAGCCCTCAGTGGCTCCTCCTGCTGCTGTCCTCCTCCTGCGATCACGGCAAGGTCATCACCAAGGATCATGCCCTTGGCACACGTCGATGGGGAGTGAGTGGCGAACTTACGCTGGGGCTGCGCCGGGAGCTGCTGTCTGGACTGCTCACCACCACCAGTGGCACCTTAGAGGTGCCCGCTGGGGGCTGGCCGCCCGCTGAAGACCTGGCCCTCTTCACCCTCTCGGACAGTGTCTCTGTATCCCTGCCAAGATGAAGCCAAGTCAAGAAAAGAGATACGGCCCAAAGGGACGGAGATGACAAGAGTTGAAGCACTTACTCGTCCTCCGTTTCTTCTTCCGCTGCCTTCCTCTTCCTCCTCGGGCTGAGAGACCCGAGGTCGAAGAAGACCTCCATGTCGTCACCTGCCGGAGGAGGGGAAGCAGGTGGAGTTGGGGAACGCTTAGACGAAGAAGAAGCAGATGCTTTCTTCTTCGCCACCACGGCCTTCACCAACTTCTTCGCCGTCGCGGCCCTCGCTTGGCGCACGGACGTCTCCTGGGCTTTCCGGGGCGGCATGGCCCTGCCGGGCCGAACCGGCTCGCCGGAGGTGGCCTGTCGTAGTACTCGCCCTTTCCCCGTTGTTGGGGGCTCGACAGCTTCAGCCTCCTCCTCAGACGGCTCGTCGTGGTCGTCTCCAATAAGAGGAGCCCCGGTATCGGCGCTGCTGGCCTCCCCAGCAGACTCCATCCACTGGGCGAGCTCCTTCTCTTCCGCGGCTGCCGCGGCTTTGTCCTCCACGCCACCAGCGCTGCCGGCCTCCCTGGTGAGCTCCGCCTCCGCCGCCCTGGCGGCGATGTAGTCCACCTCTGCCTGGGTGGTGTCCTGGACGAGCCGCGGCTCCTCGCGGATGTACTTCTCCTCCAGGGTGTCAAAAAACTCCTGCACCTGCTCCTTTGGTGGCGCGACCCAGTTTTGGACGGGGCCGTGCATGTTGCAGTCCGGCATCATGGCGATGATGTCGGTCTGGCGCGAGTTGTTGCTCAGCGGGACCACCCACGCCGGCGACCCAAACAAGGGCCCCTTGACGACCTTGCCGGCCTCCGCAGCCTTTCTGGACCTCTAGGCCCTGCCGTCACGGTCCATATCGAGCTGGAAGAGCCGTTGTCAGAAGTGAGCATGCGCCAACATGGTGAAGTTGTGGTCGAGGCCGGGGCGGAGTCGCATGATGTCCGCCGCGTTCGTGAAGAGCTAGGCCGGCCTCCCCTTGTTATGAAGCGGAGTGATTCAGCGACGGATGAAATCCGCCCTGATCATCTCAAGAGTGAGCCCGGCCTTGGTGAGGCAAAGAATCCTGGTGGTGGCGACCGTGAGCTTCGCGTCGTCGGTGTCGACGCTTCTCCAATCGTTGCCGCGAACCGGCGGCGCCTGGCGAACCTGGCAGAACTCTTGTGGATCCTCCTCTTCAATCCAACACCACCGGCCCCGCCACTCCTCCCACCTTTCCTTCCGAGCGCCCTTCAGGTATGTCCCCTTGGACCTCGGGATCCAGGCGACACAACCGGAGATGGCGCCTCCCTGCTGAATCCGAGGGAAGAAGTAGTGACGGAAGAGCGCCGTGTTGGGGTGCACTCTGGCGAAGCCCTCGTAGAGATGGGCGAAGAGAGCCATGCACGCCACGGAGTTTGGGGTAAAATCTAGGAGGTGGAAGCCGAAGGTATGCATGATGTCATTGAAGAAATCGGAGAAGGGGGGCAGAGGCCGCAGGAGAAGCAATCGACAAAGAACGGATACCGATTCGGGGCGGCTTTGCCGCAGTTGGCGGGGATGTCGCGTGTGGCAGGATGCCCCGTCGTCTCTCCCCCTGTCTTGACCCCCCATAGCGGCCTGAAGTTGTCCCAAAGGTGGGCAGCATCGATCGTCGAGGGAAAGTAGGCGAGCTTCGTTCGCCGCGCCGCCAACTCCTTCTCCGGCGGCTCCGCCACTCCGGCGTTCTTGGCCGCACCCTTGCCCTTGCCAGTCTTGGGTGCCATGGCGGCTGCGAATGGTGGAAGGGAAAGGGCAGCAAAAGTGCAGCGGCAGCGAGTAGGGGCTTGTGGAAGAAGGAAGGAATGACGGCTCTAAGATTGGAGAAGACACAGGGGGTAAATGAGCAGCGTGCCCGCGGCCGTTTCCTTTTTACGGGGAAGGCATGGACCGCCTCTTTACCATGATGTGACGCATGCGTGCGGAAACCGCCCCACGCATGACCCCCACGTCACGCATGACTCTCCACGTCGCGCGTTCAACGCGGGTTGTGGGGAAGCGCAGCGGACGAGAAATTACTACGGTAAAATCCGCCCCACCTGCCCATGCATGGTTCTGGGCCTAGCCCAACAACGCATCGCGCTTATGTGTGGCCCAGACCTGGGGGCTCCTATCGGTGTACAAAAGTAGGGGCTGTCCTTTTGTCCCCTTTACTTGTGCACGAGCAGTCATAGCCACGCGCCGCGGCCACACTTAGCAGGGCAGAGGAGGGAAGCCGGAGAGAAGCCGAAGCACGAGGCAACCAAGGCAACGCCAAGATCAGAAGTGTAGGAGGGCAAGAGGGCGAGGTGGACTCCCTCGGCAAGGTCCTTGCTGAGGCAGCCCCCCGCAGCCCTGGCAAGAGCCTTGCCGAGGCAACTTGCCCGATGCCAGCAGAGTGAGCCACCCTTGAGCCCAACGGCTCAAACCTAACCAACTGCGTTGGAACCAAGGCTCGGGAGGCGCCTCTGTGGTGGCATGCAAATCTTCATCAAGCTCATAAACATATGAGTTCAGATGAGGACCAGAAGACGGCGACCCTCGGCAGGATCCTAGCCGAGGAAATCCACAAGACCCCAGGCAAGACCCTTGCCGGGGATGACAACAACGCCACGACAAGACCCTTGCCGGGCCCCCGACAAGACTCTTGCCGAGGGCGTCAGCAGGGCCACTGCCAGGCCCGCACCAGCCAAGACTCCGCCGCCATTCGCATGTAGCTGCCAGCCCAACCAGCTGGGCAGGCACCTGCATGGCAACATGCAGCTTCCAGGCCAAATCAGCAAGAACCTGCGTGGCGGCATGCAGATCTTCATGAAGGCCCTACCACTGCGCCACCTCAGCTGCATGCCTGCCTACATGGCGCTGCATGCATCGCTAGCCTGGGCGCGTGTCGAAGTGAGGCGGAGCGGCGACGGATGGGACGGGCCTCGTTCCCATCCCCGATAAAGCTAATGGACACCTATGTAGCGCATTTAATGCGCTTTGTCCTGTAATGCCGCGCGATAAGCTCACGCACTATAGGCCTTTCCACCTCCTGTGTGCCACTGTGGCAACCCCTTTTTCCTATAAAGGGAGGCTAGAGGCAACCAGGAGGGGTTTCGGCTTTTTGGGACGACACAGCCACCGTAGCTAGTTCAAAAAGCTCAAGAACACTCAATACATCCACCAAAGCGGGATTAGGGTTTTACGCATCCTCGTGGTCCGAACCTGGGTAAACGACCCGTGTGCTAGCTCCTAAACCTGCTCTTCTCACGACCCCGTGCCCGCTGACCGTAGAAGGGATCCCAGTGATCCCATAGGTGTCATTCTCACCGACAACTTATATGAAAGTTTTTATAATGACTAAAAGAAAATTGCCATGTTGTTCTAAAGGACTCTCAAAATAATATAAGTGAAGCATGAGAGATCAATTATTTCTATAAAATAGAACCACCGCCGTGCTCTAAAAGATATAAGTGAATGACTAGAGCAAAAACTATATAGCTCAAAAGATATAAGTGAAGCACATAGAGTATTCTAATAAATTATAATTTATGTGTGCCTCTCTCAAAAGGAGTGTACATAAGGATTATTGTGGTAAACTAAAAGGCAAAGACTGAAATCATACAAGACGCTCCAAGCAAAACACATATCATGTGGCGAATAAAAATATAGCTCCAAGTAAAGTTACCGATGAACGAAGACAAAAGAGGGGATGCCTTCCGGGGCATCCCTTAGGCTTTTTGGTGTCCTTGTATTTTACCTTGGGGTGCCATGGGCATCCCCAAGCTTAGGCTCTTGCCACTCCTTGTTCCATAATCCATCAAATCTGTACCCAAAACTTGAAAACTTCACAACAAAAAACTTAACAGAAAAAATCTCATGAGCTCCGTTAGCGAAAGAAAACAAAACACCACTTCAAGGTACTGTAATGAACTCATTATTTATTTATATTGGTGTTAAACCTACTGTATTCCAACTTCTCCATGGTTTATAAACTCTTTTACTAGCCATAGATTCATCAAAATAAGCAAACAACACACGAAAAACAGAATCTGTCAAAAACAGAACTGTCTGTAGTAATCTGTAACTAACACAAACTTATGGAACCCCAAAAATTCTAAAATAAATTGCTGGACTTGAGGAATTTATCTATTAATCATATTTAAAAATAATTAACTAAATAGCACTCTCCAATAAAAAATGGCAGCAATTCTTGTGAGCGCTAAAGTTTCTGTTTTTTACAGCAAGATCAAAAAGACTTTCCCCAAGTCTTCCCAACGGTTCTACTTGGCGCAAACACTAATTAAACACAAAAAACACAACCAAAACAGAGGCTAGATAAATTATTTATTGAATAACAGCAAGGAAAAATATTGGGTTGTCTCCCAACTAGCGCTTTCCTTTAGAACCTTATAGCTAGGCATTAGATTTCAACGATGCTCATATGAAAGACAAGAATTGAAGCACAAAGAGAGCATCATAAAACACATGACAAACACATCTAAGTCTAACGTAATTCCTATGCATAGGCATCTTATAGGTAAACAAATTATTAAGGCAAGCAAAAACTAGCATATGCAAGGAAGTGGAAAGAAACAATAGCAATCTCAACATAATGAGAGGTAATTTAGTAACATGAAAATTTCTACCACCATATTTTCCCCTCTCATAATAATTACATGTGGGATCATAAGAAAATTCAACAAAATATCTATCACATAAAATATTTTCAACACGATCCACATGCATGCAAAGTTGACACTCTTCCAAAATAGTGGCATTAACATTAACTGAAGTCATGACCTCTCCAAACCCACTTTTATTAAAAACTTCATAAGATTGACCATTATCCAAATATGTGGGATCTAAAGTTGACACTCTTCCGAACCCACTTTCAGTATTATTGCAAACACTATTATCAATCTCATATTCATCATGGGGAGTAAATAAATTTTCAAGATCAAAAGAAGAGTCACCCCAATCATGATCATTGCAACAAGTAGAGGACATAGCAAAACTAGCATCCCCAAGCTTAGGGTTTTGCATATTATAAGCACAATTGACATTAATAGAATTTATACTATCATCATTGCAATCATGCTTTCTATTCAAAGATCCATCGTGAATCACTCCATAAAGTACTTCATCACAATTTTCAGATTCACGAATTTCAAGCAAAACTTCATAAAGATAATCTAGTGCACAAAACTCACTAGTAATTGGTTCATCATAATTGGATCTCTTAAAAAGATTAGCAAGCGGATGAGGATCCATAGATCTTAGGTTCTCTGTTTAGCAATAAATAAACAACTATTCCAAACAAATGAGCAAATGAGCCAAGTAAGACATCAAAGCAAATGGAAAGACGAACAGAAGAAGGGAGAATAAAACGGCAAGGGTGAAGTGGGCGAGAGGAAAACGAGAGGCAAATGGCAAATAATGCAATGCAAAGGATAAGAGTTGTGATGGGTACTTGGTATGTCTTGACGTGGCGTAGATCTCCCCGGCAACGGCGCCAGCAATCCTTCTTGCTACCTCTTGAGCACTGCATTGGTTTTCCCTTGAAGACGAAAGGGTGGTGCGGTAAAGCAGCGTAAGTATTTCCCTCTATTTTTTAGAACCAAGGTATAAATTCAGTAGGATACCATGCATGTGTCACCTCGTACCTACACAAACAAATAAGAACCTCGCAACCAACGCGATAAAGGGGTTGTCAATCCCTTCACGGCCACTTGCAAGAGTGAGATCTAATAGAGATGATAATAATAAGATAAATATTTTTGGTATTTTATGATATAGATTGAAAGTTAAGATTTCAAAATAAAATAGATTGGAAACTTGTATGATGGAGAATAGACCCGGGGGCCATAGGTTTCACTAGTGGCTTCTCTCAAGATAGCATAAGTATTACGGTGGGTGAACAAATTGCTGTCGAGCAATTTGTAGAAAAGCAAATAATTATGAGAATATCTAGGTATGATCATGTATATAGGCATCACGTCCGTGACAAGTAGACCGAAACGATTCTGCATCTACTACTATTACTCCACACATCGACCGCTATCCAGCATGCATCTAGAGTATTAAGTTCATAAGAACAGAGTAATGCCTTAAGCAATATGACATGATGTAGAGGGATAAATCATGCAATATGATATAAACCCCATCTTTTTATCCTCGATGGCAACAATACAATACGTGTTGTTTCCCTTTCCGTCACTGGGATCGAGCACCGCAATATTGAACCCAAAGCTAAGCACTTCTCCCATTGCAAGAAAGATCAATCTAGTAGGCCAAACCAAACTGATAATTCGAAGAGACTTGCAAAGATAAACCAATCATACATAAAAGAATTCAGAGAAGATTCAAATATTTTTCATAGATAGACTTGGTCATAAACCCACAATTCATCGGATCTCGACAAACACACCGCAAAAGAAGATTACATCGAATAGATCTCCAAGAGAATCGAGGAGAACTTTGTATTGAGATCCAAAAAGAGAGAAAATCCATCTAGCTACTAGCTATGGATCCGAAGGTCTGAAGTAAACTAATCACACATCATCGGAGGGGCCATGGAGTTGATGTAGAGGCCCTCCGTGATCAATGCCCCCTCCGGCGAAGCTCAGGAAA
Organism: Triticum urartu; assembly: GCF_056163025.1. NCBI lineage: Eukaryota > Viridiplantae > Streptophyta > Magnoliopsida > Poales > Poaceae > Triticum > Triticum urartu. Next base: position 427,001,202 of record NC_141876.1, read on the forward strand.
AGGCCCCAAGATGGGATCTCTTGGGTACCGAAGGTTGCGGCAGTGGAAATAGGGTTTCGTGGTGCTCCTGGATGTTTGTGGGGTATATGGATATATATAGGAGGAAGAAGTAGATCGGTGTAGCAACGAGGGGCCCACGAGGGTGGAGGGCGCGCCCCTACCTCGTGGCCTCCTCGATTGTTTCTTGACGTCCACTCCAAGTCTCCTGGATCACGTTTGTTCCAAAAATAACGCTCCAAAGGTTTCAATTCGTTTGGACTCCGTTTGATATTCCTTTTCGGCGAAACTCTAAAATAGGCAAAAAAACAGCAATTTGGGCTGGGCCTCCGGTTAATAGGTTAGTCCCAAAAATAATATAAAAGTGTAAAAATAAGCCCATTAACATCCAAAATAGATAATATAATAGCATGGAGCAATCAAAAATTATAGATACCTTGGAGACGTATCAGAGCATCTTCTTCATCATCTCGTTCTTCTTCTTGGCCTTCTTCGTTGTTGACGTTGTTGTTCTCTTGTCGAGGTGGAGAAGGAGGTTGATGAGGTTCATCTTGGTGTACTTCTTCGTTTTCTTCATCTTGGCGTGCCCCACTTGTGGATGCTTCCATGTCAACTCTTGGTTCGCCTTGTCGTGAGGTAGAAACTTCCACATGGATGGACGAGGTACTTTCCTTTAGCTCTGTTTGTTCGAATCTTGCCAATAGACAAGTCTTGGATTGCATCCGAAGGGTCCTTGTATCCTACATAAATTGGCAATTGCTCTACTTGCGAGCCGTTAGATTCATCAAACTTCGCATCCACCGTCTCTTCAACCTTTCGGGTGAAATTGTTGTAGACACGGTAAGTGTGAGAATTTGAGCCATAACCAAGTACGAAACCCTCATGATATTTAGGAGAAAATTTAGAACAACGATGCTTATCAAGAATGTAGCACTTTGAGCAGAATACTCAAAAGTATCCAACTTGGGGTTTGTTATTGGTGAGAAGCTCATATGCCGTTTTGCCGAGTAGCTTGTGAAGATACAAGCGATTTTTTGCATGACAAGCTGTCTCAACCGCTTGCGCCCAAAAGTGTTTTGGCATCTTGTAATAATCAAGCATCATTCTCGCCATCTCAATAAGAGTCTGGTTCTTCCTCTCAACAACTCCATTTTGTTGAGGTGTGTATGTAGCTGAGAACTCGTGTGAAATCCCTTCTTTGTCAAGAAAGGTATCCACATTTGCGTTCTTGAACTCCGTTCCACTGTGGCTTTGAACCATCTTGATCTTCACTTCAAATTGATTTTGGGCCTTCCTAGTGAAGTTCTTGAAGATCTTTTGGACCTGTGATTCATTGTCAAGAAAGAACACCCACGTAAATCTTGAAAAATCATCGACTATGACTAGACCAGATGAGTTACCACCGAGACTTTTGTAGGCATTGAGACCAAAGAGATCCATATGAAGTAGCTCGAGTGGTCTTCTTGTGGTCATAATGTTCTTCACATGGTGACCTCCTCCAACTTGTTTTCCTGCTTGACAAGCACTGCACAATCTATCCTTGTCTAATATAACATCTTTTACTCCAAGGATATGATCACCTTTAATAAGCTTATCACGATTTCGCATGCCCACATGACCTAACATTCTATGCCACAACCAACCTTTAGAAGATTTAGCAATTAAGCAAGTTCTAGGTTGAGCCTTTTTAGTGAAATCAACAATGTAAAGATCACCTCTACGTAAACCGGTAAATACCATATTGTGGTTATCTCTATGAAACACTTGGCAATCTACTTCAGTAAATAGGACATTGAAACCAAAGTCAACAAGTCTATATATGGAAAGTATATTATATCCAAGAGATTCAACGAGCATAACATTTTTTATGGAGCTATCATGTGAGATGGCCACCTTACCAAGGCCAACCACCTTACCCTTTGAGTTGTCACCAAAAGTGACATACTTTCAAGGGCCGTCATTTTTAGCAAGCTCACGAAACATATCCTTGTCTCCGGTCATGTGATCTGTACACCCACTATCAAGAACCCATTCCTTTCCTCCACCCATGTAGCCACGAAGATTAGCCATAAGACCAAAGTGTCTCATAGACTCATCAAGATCAAAATCACTATCATCATCCTCATCATAGTATCCATGTTCAACATCGTCTTGTGATGGATCAATTCCTAGAGAGGTAATTCATTAAATAAGTGGTCATCAAAATAGTCATCTTTATGAATTCTAATGGCTTCGGAGATGATATTGCTAATGATTCCAACATCTCCTTTGGCACACGTAAGATTTGTAAGCTCAAATAGATATTCACCAAATTTGGGATCATTGGAACTCATCTTACTCAAGGCAATAGACTTATGAAGAATTTCATCCAAGTTTTGCAAGGAATAGTTTGGAAATCGTTCCTCAAGAAATTTCCATATGGTGTAGGTACAATCAAGAGCAGCCAAGCTAGCAAACAAGTTTCTAGGTAATCCTCTAGTGATTAAATTGATAGTTCTAAGATTATGGATCATGTCAATAGATTCATCAAGGGTAGGATGCAAAGGATCAACATGAGGTGAACAAGGGCTAGTAATGTACTTGTTCAAATGATATTCATTGAAAATCTCAAGCATCTCAATTTTCCACTCATGAAAGAACTCTCCATCAAGTATAGGCACTCTACGTCTAAGACTCCCCAACATAGACTCACCCATATTCCTCCAAAGGTGTTTAAACCAAAGCAATGGAGACCAATGCTCTGATACCAATTGAAAGGATCGAGAAGAGGTGTATAGAGGGGGGTGAATAGACTCTTAGCAAAGAAAAGTAGCAGTTTTTATTTTATTCAAGTTAAGGTGGAGTTTTAGCACAAGTTTAAACATTCACAATACATATCAAGCAAGCATGGCAAGAGTATATGAGCAGCGGAAAGTAAAGCATGCAAGTTGCAAGAATGTAAAGGGATGGGATTGGAGTGTGCAAACGCAATTGGAGACACTGAGATTTTTGGCGTGGTTCTGATAGGTGGTGCTATCGTACATCCACGTTGATGGAGACTTCAACCCACGAAGGGAAACGGTTGTGTGAGTCCACGGAGGGCTCCACCCACGAAGGGTCCACGAAGAAGCAACCCTGTCTATCCCACCATGGCTATCGCCCATGAAGGACTTGCCTCACTAGGGTAGATCTTCATGAAGTAGGCAATCTCCTTGCCCGTACAAACTCCTTGGTTCAACTCCACAATCTTGATGGAGGCTCCCAAGTGACACCTAACCAATCTAGGAGACACCACTCTCCAAAAGGTAATAGATGATGTGTTGATGATGAAATCCTTGCTCTTGTGCTTCAAATGATATTCTCCCCAACACTCAACTCTCTCTCACAGATTTGGATTTAGTGGAAAGATGATTTGAGTGGAAAGCAACTTGGGAAAGGCTAGAGATCAAGATTCATATGGTTGGAATGGAATATCTTGATCTCAACACATGAGTAGGTGGTTCTTTCTCAGAAAATGAATGCTAGAAGTGTAGGCACGTTCTGATGGCTCTACTTACTAATGAAGGAAGGGTGGAGGGGTATATATAGCCTCCACACAAAATCTAACCATTACACACAATTTACCAAACTCGGTGGGACCGAATCAGAAAACTTGGTCAGACCGATTAAGTTCATAATGTGACCGTTAGGCATTTCGGTGGGACCGATATGATCAACTCGGTGGGACCGATGTGCTAGGGTTAGGGTAAAACCTCATCTCGGTTTGACCGATTACACAAACTCGGTGGGACCAATTTTGGTAATAAGCAAAACAGAGAGTTGGTCAGGCAAACTCGGTGGGACTGATTGCTTATCTCGATGGGACCGAAATAATTGCAATAGGCAACAGAGAGTTCGCAAGCCCATCTCGGTGAGACCGGGATCCCATTGATGAGACCAAATTGATTAGGGTTTCTGGCAGTGGCTATGTCAAGTGAACTTGGTGGCGCCGGATAGAACATTTCGGTGGGGTCGAGTTTGACTTTTGGTTTGGGACATATGTGGATGTGAGAAAGTGGTTGAGGGCTTTGGAGCATATCACTAAGCGCTTTGAGCAAGCAAGCCATTAAGCAACACCTCATCCCATTTTAATAGTATTGGCTTCCCTATGGACTCAATGTGATCTTGGATCACTAAAATGAAAGTGTAGAGTCTTGAGCTTTTGAGCTTGAGCCAATCCTTTGTTCTTAGCATCTTGCAGGGGTTCCATATCCTCTTGTCCACGCCACTCCATTTGTTGAACTTTTCTGAAATATACTAGATAAAAAAATTAGTCCAATAAGAGATATGTTGACATTAATTACCAAAACCACCCGGGGAGCACTTGTCCTTTCACCTTCACCTAGTACTACATCATATTATACACTCCTACACAATTGTAAAGTTTCAGCAACACCCATGTGTCATTGCTGAAAGAATCTAAAAGCATTGGGGGGGGCAATCATATCCGAACTGGGTTGAAATTGAGAAAAAGCTTAAGGCTAATTTTGCCGCTCGCCGCCAGAAACAAACGAAAAAAGAATTGGCTCAGATAAAAGAAGTATTGCCAATTGGTAGAATCAATGAAAAGAAGGATGATTCGGAACATGAAAGTGCTTCGGTTGAAAAAGATGAATCAAGTAGTATATATTCCAAGTCCATCAAATCCAAAGAGGCAAGCATTATTGAGAAAGGGCATGGCAAGCGTAGAAAAATGACCATGCTTGATTTTTCTGAAGTTAATGGAACCTACTTCATGCCCTATGAGTTCCGTGCCATAGAAATTAACAAGCCTCAAGGACAAGAGCAAGTAGTCGCACAAAGTTTGGCTGACAAGGATCTTCAAAGTAATGATGCACAGAATAAAGAAAAAGATGATGACAAGGCGTTGGAGAGCCATCCAAAGATGGAGCAAGATATTGTTCAAGTCACAATACCATCATGCTCTCCCAACATATTTGAATAGGTATGCCTAGCAAGTAATTTACCAATTTTCAGATTTGGTCAAAACTTTATTGTTGATGCATCTATTAGAAAAATTCTCATAAATAATTTTGAAAGACCAATGAAGAAGGGTAATTTACTTCTTAGCAATAAAATTGTTATAGAACATATCGGTCAACCCATTGCACCATTTATAAAGACCGATACTGACTTACTATTGCAATCAAGGCTTTCCTCATTGCTTTATTTAAAGTATGTATCTACATGGATAGCTTTGCTTGTTTTATACTTGGCTTACTCTTGGTCTCAATTGAGGCATGCATGTTCTAACTATTCTTGTTTTAGAAACTTAAAGCCAAGGATAGATCCTTTTCAGAAAACCGATGCAAGTATAATATCTTATCCAATGACATCGGTAAAAGAATGCAAAATAATAAACATAGCCAAATGGGGTGATACAAAATCTGAACCATTCATTTGCTTAACTCCAAAGCCGTTCTCACATCAAGATCGGCTAGAAAATGAAAAAGTTACCTTCAATTCAAACATGTGTGATCAAATCTTTGATTTGTTGTTGAGAAATAATTATATTAGAATTATTGATCACCATGTTGAGCCATCTATCCAGGTACGAATGTATTGTAAGTTGCATGATTCGTCCAAGCATAATTTTGAGGATTGCAACATGTTTTGTCAAATAGTTAAATCGGCCATTGATAAAGGACAATTGAAATTTGTTGAGACACCAAGAGATGACTAGTATATTCCGATTGGTCCTGATGGCAAACGGTTTTTGCATCGGCTGCTTCAAGCTGATCCATTTAAACGTGAGAAGGTAAAAACTGCAGATATTGGGATCAAGCTTTCAAGTAAGGAAGTTGTTCAAGAGAACAATGAAGGTATTCTTGAAGGCGGGAATTCCATCAAGGTTGCACAGAAGACGCCAAGTACGCAAAGTACTGGGGGGGCAACAAGAAAATTCAGAGATCGGTGCAAGCACAACCAAAGAAAACAAAGGCCAACATAAGCACAAGGGTAAGAGATCGGACATCACTTTCGCAGAGTTACTAGCAAAATATCAAAAAGCAGGTGAAGAAAAAAGTGCTTATCAGACAAGTAATGCAAAAGCATCAAGATCACCCCCAGGCTCAAATATGAGGATCAGTATTGGCAAAGTGAGAATTTCAATGCAACATATTCATATCCTTATTTTGGGCCGCCAATGCCAATGTTGTGGATGCCTCCTCATGCTCTTGTAAATCCATATCCTTTGTGGGACATGTATGATACAAGCACGCATTCTCCAGCTTATTTTACACCATCTCACCAACATTGTGTAGCTCCAAGAAGGTCACAGTTTGATGAACAATCATATGTTAAAGGCCGTTTCAATAAAAAGGAATCGGTCCGGACCCCATGGATGAAGAAAGAGGTGGTCAAGCAAGTATACCGGGTCAAGAAAGATGGTCGTAAGTGTGCTACTTCAGATTTGATCCCAAATAACAAAGAGTCAATTAACGTGTTGACATTGGCTACAAAAGGCAAAGAAGTGAAGCAATCAATTGGTAAAAATCAGAGTGCCAAATCTGAAGAAAAGAAGTTGAGGGTGCACAAGGCCCAAAAATAGTTTCCATTGGTTGAACCAAAACCACAGTCGAGGTGCTCACTCGGCTTATCGTATTGGCAAAAGAAGGAACTACAAAAGCTTAGTGTAGAAGAGCTGAGAAACAAGAACATGGCATGTGTTTCCAAGAGGAACAGTCAAAATAAAAATGATGTACGCCCTTCTATTGCACCAAGTGTTACAAAAGTGAAGAAAGGAAAGGATGGAAGCGGAAAACAATTAATCTGAAGGTGTGCATCATGCCATGAAAATCTTCGGTTAGCACATCATCCATATTCGTCAAACATGTCATTGATGTCTTTGCCATGGAATTCATCCCCATGTATGATTGGTTACCCTCCATGGGCTTATTTTGATCAATGGATGCAATATAATTTTTTAAGTCATGGAAGGGTATTACCAAATCACTATACATTTGATTAGCTACAAGTTTGTTGTTGATCCAGAGGGCCAAAATACTTGATTTGTTATTTCATTTGTTTATTTTCGGCTATACGTGCTTTGGTGGATGAGGTTTACATGGACTTTATGTTAATGGTCGGTACTTAACTATCACCCTAAGAAACTATCTAATCATGGTTGATGTGGAATTCTAACATCGTCCTTAGTTCGATTGGAGAGTGAGACAAGTACTATGGAGATTATGTTTTGATGGTTGAATTCATAACAATGGCCACAGTGTTGGTGTTATTTATATATATCCATATAGTGTTGTTCTGTGAAGCCCCGTATGCCTCTTCAGATATTTATTGCACAATAATCAAAGCCGAGTATGCAATGTTATTTGGTTTGGAGCTTTTGGTTGCCATAGGTGCTACACATATTGAGGCTTTCGGTGATTTATTATGAATAGTGCAACAAATATCAAAAGTTATCAATGTCTCAATGAATCGTTTATAGTTTATCTTGAGGCATGTTTAGATTTAAGGGTGGCTTTCAAATTGTTCATATATCTAGACATGACAATTGGAAATAATTGGCACCGCGAGCATTTGGCTACCATGTTGATCATGGTGTATTGCATATCTACCAATAGCCAATGCTTAGTCTCATCGAAATAGGTAAGACCGAACTGAAGCCCAACACTTCGGCCACTAATATAATGAAACTTTTATGCAGGTGAAGCAAGGATTGGAGGAAGTTCATTCATGATTATCTGCAAAATCCTAGCAAAAGGGTGAACAATATGGTTCTAAGGATGGCTTTGAAATACATATCTATGGAACTTTATCACCGGATTGTTATAGAAGTTGAGAAGTTTTCACCCAAGTTTGCATCAAGGATTTAAATAAGTAATGGTTGATATATACTTATCACCCTATGCACATTCAAAATGGCTAATGGAGTGTTGACATCATCCTTAGAACCAGCATGGAAGAAGTTATTTTTCGGCACGTTAGCTTTGCCGAAAAACAGGGGGGCATGTGTGGATGCTCAAAAGTGGCACAATCATAGAGAGTAGCTTTAAGTTATATCAAGACTAATTCAAACTTATGATTGGAGGTCACCTACGGATGGCTCTCTTTAAGAAGATCAAGGTGGATATGAACATGGTCTAAAACGGGGCTCTTATGCAATAGTTATGATAAGTTCAGAGATGCTCATGTTGACACCAGATTGAAGAATGGCATGAAACTCAATTAAGATGGCCTCTGATGGAAAACATTTGAACACGAAAGTTGTGCGTCTCGTTGAAACGGTTGATTTTGGTATAAAAATCGTCCCAATCTTGAGATCATATGCAAAATATAGAGCCATCGAAATGCACCGTGCCACGAGGCAAAATATGGCACGCCCCACCAGACACGTGTGTGATGGGTAGTGCCACCAATCGGCTATTTTGCGTGAGAGATTCGGCCCTCAAGATGGATTCTAATCGAAAAACGTTAAGCACGAAAGTTGTTCGTATCCTCAAATCGGTCAAATTTTCTGTTGGACTCATCTTCATCCGAGGTCATTTGTGGACTGTGGGACCTAAAAACCAAACTGATGTTCTAGACTTATCTAAATTCAAGTTTGGTTAATTTTGGAGAGATTTGGACGTGATTTGGAGTCCTTTTCTTGTATGAGGAGTTCAGTCACCTCATAAATAGATGAGAAGTGATGGCCGATTGAGCAACACACAATCGATCAAATCATCTACTCCTTTTTACCTTTACTTTTATCCTCTCCCTTGTTCTTCTTCTTCTTCCTTGTTTTTTTCTTCCTCGTTCTTCGTATGTTCTTGTTGTTGCAGGGCGGCGATCCACGAGGCCCTAGGGGCGATCAAGTCGACCTAGGGCAGCCCATAGCCGCCGCGTGCCCTAACAGGGTCCGTCCCGGGCATGTGGGGTTTCAAGTCTTCAAAAGCGCCCGTCGGATGGCTTGCGTACCGTGCTTCCGGACGGGTATCCTTCGACGTGAGCTGCGGTGCATCACCCCCGGCATTGGAGGTATACGGTGAAATATTCGTGTGAGAACACTGGGCATCGGAGCAACTAGGTGCTATGGAGTCTGATTCCCTGATTTTTTGCCTCTACATTGGCTCTCCAGTGTAGGGCACCGGTGCCAAACGTAGCAACTATTGTCTTGACACTGGTTTTGGCATACATAGTGGATGGCCTTAGTGCTATTAGGTCTATGTTACTAAATTTGTGCGTGTACACACCTGTTAGTATCAATTTGATGTCATCCAAACATTTTCGCTATGCTGTTGCAGTTACATTTAGCTTTCTCATAAAATGTTCAATTTGTTATTTATAATACATGAGTAAGAACTTGTAGTGTTGTTGCAGTTAATTGTAGATTCTGATATTTCAGAATTTGGTTGCTGTCTCAATAGCATTTAATTCACTTGCACATTGATCTTTTTGAGATGATATGTCATAATTAACCTGTTTCTTCAGTTTTTCAAAATATGTATTTGGTGATTTTCTATGTTGCTAGAAACCCTTTTCCCCTACAATTGTTACCGATTTAGTTTTAAATATTATAGGATGGACGGAAGTGTTCTTACCTAGAGTGGGTTGATCAAGAGTGGCCACGGTCTTTAAAGATGTGCCTAGCAAAGCTCTGGAGCATGTATGAGGAAGAGAACAGAGATAGGCTTAGAGAAAGTGTTGTCAAGGCTGAAGAATATTTCAAGATGTGGGAACAAAAGAGGAAGATGGAAAATTGGCTCAGATTTTTTAAATTAGACTTTGCTAAGATGGTGTTGGCGAAGGAGGAGGCACTTTCCAAGTTGGTCAGTGCAAAACAGGTTCTTACTGAACTGAAAGCAGAGATGGAGAAGACGAACCTGGCTGATCATGCATCAGTCGATTAGGGAAATGAATATATTGTTCTAATATTATTCTTATGAAGGTAAACTAGCTATATGTTGTACTGTGTTGTTTTCAGGTAGCTATCGTACTGTGATGTTAAAATATATTTATGTGCCTGATATGAAATTGGTAAATAGTTGTTCGATATGAAATGTGAATTTGTGTAATACTGGAATTATTAATTCTAAACTAATAAGCCTGCTAAATGGGTCATGGAACTTTGGAAATGGTTCTAGCAGTAAAAGCGATTGTGATGGATAGCCCAATGCCATACAGTTTTCTTCATCAAATCATGTGTGATGTAGTTGAATAAAAGCAAACGGTTAACTGAGAAAGAGCGCGTGTGATCGTTACACCTCTCACACATGAGGCTATACATAAAACAGTGTGGGATGTATATACGAACGAAAACGTTTTTCATCGATTGGCTGTGTGGGATGTACATACGAACGGAAACGTACTTCTTGGATTGACTGTGTGGGATGTACATAAGAACGGAAACGTATTCCTTGGATTGACTGTGTGGAATGTACATACAAACGGAAATGTTTGTCTAGGAATGACCGTGTGGGATGTACTTATGACCGGAACCGATTGACCTGTATAATTGTATTTGATCGCTCACCCGTAGCACATGATCTCATTTTGCCCAGCGTGTGTGACCGGAGGGCCTATCCCCGACGGTTTTTGGGTCACGTGGGAAGGACCCCCCTATCGCACTCACTCACTTGGTGATGTTTCAGAATGCCGTTGTGGAAAGGGGTTAAAAACCGTTTGTATAGAACCTCGTTGTATCACTAATCCTGAGACAAATCGCCAAAGATTTTACCTGCCCAGATCATCCAGCAGTCAAACCTGATCCTCCGGACCAGCCTGGATGCCCTAACACCACCCACGATCATCCGGGTTCCACTGAAGAAACTGAAAAAAACTCGGCTTCCACCATTTCTTCCGCAACCCTGGCCTATTTCTCCACCATAACCTTTTGTCATACCATCCACATAACCCATACCATTCGACGTTCAGCCATTTACCCAATTTGACCAATTTTTTTTAAGATTTTGAGTTCTGGTTTTCCATTTCCTAAGGTGTCTGGGCTAATTAGGAACGGCTTTGACATCATCATCACCACCACTGATCATCTCCATGAACTCGACATCAACAAGGACCTCTCCACCTTTTGACAACATGGCCATAAGCAAGCATGGTAACATTGATGACCACGTTTCACATTTGCTTGCCATTAGATTGTTAGACCCGAGCCTTTTGTGTCACTTGTCCATAGATACTTGCCATTTGAGTATTGCCAGACCACGTTACTTACGAACGTTAGTGATACATACGTTGCATAGCTTCTATAGTGTGCACATATCTTATTATCATCTCTTGTGTCATAAGTTACTCCCGTGCATATCTCATTGCTATATTGGATCGAGAATATTGCATAAGTTGCAAAGGCATTAGACAAGAAGAAAGAGGCAAAGCTTTTAAGAGGAAGGAGGAAGATACATAAAGCTCGTAAGTAATATCAATACATCGAGCCACATCGAATCTCATCTTGATATCATTGATCATCTTGGATCATCGTTGCATGAGCTTCATCTTAGATCATACATACTTAGCATACATGGGATAAAAAGACGACAAATTTTCTCTTATGTTGGCGCACAAGTATGTATCTCGCCCATTTGAGCAATCATGCTATCATATCTCTAGTATTCGTACAACACAAGATTTTTTCGTGGAAACACATTTTGTGCTCATTCGTTGGTCGTATGAATCCTGCTTATCTATCTGTGGGTGTGTTCCATGTGCCCCCATAACTGTTGATCTATTGGCTTTAATTACAATTTGTGAATCTTTTTTCAACATTATTACCAAGTTCCTTAACAAGCCTTACTTGTGTATGTGTGAGATTGACAAAAACCCATACCAATTTCCCTATCTTGCATTTCCATATTGAGTGATCAATGATCCACCTTCAACTTAGGGAAACGTAAATTTTGTATTGTTCTTCCCATTTCCCCACTCACCTTTTCTCGAGTCGTGTGATGGATAGGTGATATGCCACCGACGTATCAATGTTTTTTAATCGTTTCATGCTATTATCATACCGCTTCTACATATTTTTGGCATCAATTTGTATTATTTACTGGAGTAACCTATTAATCTAGTGCCCACTGCCAGTTCCTATCTTTTTGCATGTTTTGTACTTTGCAGAAAATCAATATTTAGAAAGGTCAAAATACTCCGGCGATTTGATATGATATTTTCTAGAATGTATCTGATTTTTGAGTGAAGGAATCAATGTAAGACGGTACCTGATACTTCTCCAAGGTATCTATAAATTTTGATTGTTTCATGATATTATATTATCATTCTTGTATGCTTTATATGCCAATTTATACTGTTTTTATGGACTAACCTATTAATTTAGTGCATAGTGCCAGTTCCAATTTTTTTGCATGTTCTTTGTTTCGCGGGAAAACCATACCAAATGAAGTCCAAATACGACAAAAAATTTTGACGATTTTTTCTTAACAATAAGAAACCCTAGAAGATTCGGGAGAGGACCAGAAGACCCACAAGGCCGCCACAAGGTGGGAGGCGCGCCTTGGGGGTAGGGCGCGCCTTGGTGCCTTGTAGGACCCACAAGACTTTGTTTGCCCTAATTCTTCACCGTTAAATTCCCAAATATTCAGAAATCCCTAAAGCGAGACCCGAAACAATTTTATCATTGATGCAAGCTTCTATTCTTCCATGTTCCCATCTGGAGGCCTTTTCAGTACTCGGCCGGAGGGGTAAACCATTGGGGGCAATCTTCATCAACCTTGCTGCCTCCATGATGATGTATGAGTAGTTCCCTTAGGACCTACATTCCCATAGTAGTAGCTAGATGGCTTCTCTCTCTCTCTCTCTCTATCTATCTATCTATCTATCTATCTATCTATCTATCTATCTATCTATCTATCTCTCTCTGATCTTCAATACAATGATCTCCCCTGAGACCTGTTCGATGTAGTTCTCGCGGTGTGTGATACGTATCCAACGTATCTATAATTTATGAAGTATTCATGCCATGTTTACAACAATTTTACATCGTTTTGATATGATTTGAATGGAACTAACCCGGAATGATGATGTTTTCAGCAGAACTACCTGGTATTGTTTTTTGTGTAGAAATAAAAGCTCTCCAAATGCCGCGAAACTTTTTGACGATTATTTTGGAACAAAAGAGGCACTAGAAGCTTCATGGGAGGACCATAAAGGTGAAGGAGGTGGCCACTACTTACCAGGGCGCGCCCGGGGCCTTGGCCATGGGCTGGTGCCTAGTGGACCCACCTTAGCCCATCTTAGCATGAGAGCGGCGCCAAAAAATCCTATAAATAGAGAAACCACCAAAAATAACCCTAGAACTTCGACTCCGCAGCCGCAAGCCTCTGTACTTTCGAGATACCATATGGAGCCCTATCCCGGCACCCTGCCAGAGGGGGAAATCATCACCTGAGGCCATCTGCATCATCCCGACGGCCACCACGATGAGGAGGCAGTAGTTCACCCTCGGGGCTAGGGGTATGTACCAGTAGCTATGTGTTTGATCTCTCCCTCTCTCGTGTTCTTGATTTGGCACGATCTTTATGGATTTGAGAACACTTGATGTATGTATTGCTATGTATACCCGTGGTGACAATGGGGTATCATATTGATTCACTTGATATAAGTTTTGGCACTCAACTCACGGATTCCCGAGGTGACATTGGGGTAATATATGCATAGGTGTTTATGCATGTTTTCATCTTTGTTTCTCCGGTAGAAATCTCGGGGAACTCTTTGAAGTTCTTTGTGTTGGATTGAGTATTATGAATCTGAAGTTGTTTGATGCATATCCTATAATAAACTCACGGATACTTGTGGTGACATGGGAGTATCTAGGTGGCATTAGAGTTGGTTTATGTGTATCATATGGTGTTATTTTTGTACGAACTCTTGGGATGTTTGTGACACTTAATAGGAATAGCTCGATAGATCGATCGGAAAGGATAACTTTGAGGTGGTTTCGTACACTACAAACAATTTCGTCTTATGTTCTCCACTAGATAAGAACTTTGGAAGTGATTCTTTGTCGCACGTTCAGGGATTGCCATATGATCTAATTATGTTAGCACTATTGAGAGATTGCACTAGCAAAAGTAAGAACCCTAGGCCTTATTTTCAAGCATTGTAATACCATTTGTGCTCACTTTTGTTACTTGTTACTTAGCTATTTTTTTATTGTTCCTATTACAAAAATCAATATCTACTATCATTACTACACTTGTATCACCATCTCTTAGCCGAATTAGTGCACCTATACAATTTACCTTTGTAATTGGTGTGTTGGGGACACAAGAGACTCTTTGTTATTTGGTTGCAGGGTTGTTTGAGAGAGACCATCTTCATCCTACGCCTCCCACGGATTGATAAACTTAGGACATCCACTTGAGGGAAATTTGCTACTATCCTACAAAACTCTGCTCTTGGAGGCCCAACACGAGTCTACAAGAACAAGTTGCGTAGTAGACATCGGTGTGTTTGTTGGGATCCAATGAATTGTGGGTTTATGACCAGATTATTCATTGATATTATTTGAGTCTCTTAAGATTTATTTGCTGCATAATTTTATAGCGATGTATGCTTTCCGATCTATAAGTCTTCTTTGGCCAATTGGATGAGTAGATCGGAAAGCATACATCGCTATAAAATTATGCAGCAAATAAATCTTGTGGTTAGCCTTACTATGTGACGGGAGGAGCCGAGGCACGTATTTGCATTTGTTGCCACTAAGGATAAAACGATGGGGTTTGAATATATTGCTTGGTCTTACTTTTTCTACATTATGTCATCTTGCTTAATGCGTTACTTTGCTTATCATGAACTTAATACTTTGAGATGCATGATGGATAGCAGTCTTGGGGTCGAGTAATAGTAGTAGATGTCAGTAAGTTTAACGGTCTACTTGACATGGAATTAATGCATGTGTATGAATTATTCCTTGAAGAATCATAGTCATAACTATGCGCAATTCTGTCAATTGCCGGGCAATAATTTGTTTACCCACCGATGTTATGTTTCTGAGAGAGATGCCTCTAGTGAAACTATGCCCCTCGAGTCCCTTTTCAACTATTACTACGAATCCTACAATTGCTGCTTGCTGTGCTTGCAACTGGTGAGAACAAGGGGATTGACAACCCCCTTGCCTTGTTGGGTGCAAGCATTTGCTTTGCGTGTGTGCGGGTTCTGTTCTTGTTGTTTGTGTACCATCTCCTTCTGGTTTGATAAACGCTGGTTCTTAACTGAGGGAAGACCAACAACTCTACAGAGAGTAGAAGTGCCCTAGGGCCCCATGCAGCAAGGTGGCGCGGCCACCCTCCTGGCTGATAGGGTCACCTACTACTGGTAGGGTCAAGGACCTGACATCTAAGGCCCACCGTGGGTCCCACACCATCATTGGTAGGTCCCTGGACCGTAAACGCATTCGGTTGCGTATAACCAGAAATCCACTCGGATACGCCGATGACACTCAGACGTCATCCCTCTAGTCGGCCCAGCCACCACCACTCGGACAAGGAAGGCGAAGGGGCGACGTGGGAGCTACAATGGTCGAGTAGTCTTAAGTCGGGCTTTAAGCATAGTCATGACCGTCGTTACCTGTAACTGCCATAGTTGTGTCTATTAACACCTATAATTGCCGTAGTTATAGCCCTTAATTCACCCTTATAGTGTGGGAGTAAAGAGACTGCGGTGCACTCTATATAAGCCGCACTCCTCCTCCTTGACAGGGGTTCAACATCCACTGTAATCATACCCCCCAAGAGAAAACAAGCCTCCAGGCATGAGACATAGGGCTGTTACCTTCTCCGAGAGGGACCCGAACTCGTAAAAATTGAGTGCCACACATGTGTCGTAGCTAGGCTCTGCCCCTTGTTCGTACCCCTAGAACTCAATGTCAGGATCGTTGCCTCGATAGTCGACGCCCACCTTGGGGCAGCGCGTCTAGCGATTTTATGGTGCAGGTGGAATTTCATCGTTATCATGTTAGCCGGCAACGAGATCTATTCCGGAGCACTTAGCTTCATCGCCGACAATTCAACGTGGCTTCAGGAGGTCCCGCTGAACATGGAGTCGTTGCCCGTCCGCGGTGCGGCGCACTTTCGTGCATCATCCTACGGAGTCCTCCGCCAGTTGTCGGTTCCGTACCGAGCAACTCCTCTCCTACCCACTAGCCGTCATGGCGCTCTAGACGCTCGCGACTCCAGCATTGGATCAAGCATGTCATGTCTGTTTAGGCCGTGGCTGGGTGGTGGCACTCGAGCCTGATGAGCCCACACTTGACCTTTTCGATGGGTGTCGGTGTCAAAACCGGCGGATCTCGGGTAGGGGGTCCTGAACTGTGCGTCTAGGATCGATGGTAACAGGAGATGGGGGACACAATGTTTACCCAGGTTCGGGCCCTCTCTATGGAGGTAATACCCTACTTCCTTCTTGATTGATCTTGATGAATATGAGTATTACAAGAGTTGATCTACCACGAGATCATAATGTGTAACATCCCAAATTTGCAATTTGGAATGTTATACACTAGATCATCATGCATATCATATTTTCATGCATTTTGGTCGATCCTAGAAATTTCACGCAACTCAAGGACCTTCGGAGAGAGTTGGAGATTTCGTTATTTTCATATTTGAGAGTTTTCTCAAATTTGAAAAGAGGATCATTTGATTTATTTATTTCATCTTCAATTATTTTTCCAATATCAAAAAAATGAGAGAGGGAATAATATGACTTTCCCAAAATTTAGGAGAAATGAAGATTTAATGAATAAATCAAATTTTGTTTTCCGGTGTTTATTTGCATTTTATTTGGATAGGGAAAAATGTGCGTTTTCAAAAAAATTGCATTCTAGGTCCGGAGTAAAGTTCATTTTGTTCGGCTCATTTTTAGGAGTCGGAGAAAATTTACTTTAGGAATTTTGGAGTTCGTTTAGATTTTCTTTCTTTTGTTTTTCTGCGCGCGTAACCGATTTAAAAAAAAAGGGACGCAGGCCCAGCCGCCTGGGCCAAGGCTGGCCCAGCCGCGTGCGCCAGCCGCCAGCCCCGCCGCCAGGCCGAGTCCCAGCGGGACTCCAAGCCGCCGCCGCCTCCCCTTGCCCCTTCCCCAAGTCTCTAGCCCCCCCTCCTATATAAATACCCAACACCCCCCCTCTCCTCCCCAAGCCGCCTAGCCGCCTATAGCCGCCGCCCTTAGCCGCCGCCGCCGCCCTAGCGCCGCCGCCGCCCTTGCCCCGCCGCCCTTGCCCCGCCGCCGCCGGAGCCCTCGCCGGAGCCTCGCCAGAGGTAGCCCCGCGCCGCGCCTCTTTTTCTTTTCCCCGGTTCGGTTTTTCTTAAAAGAACTGTTCCATTTCTTTTCCGTTTTCTTTCCGGTTTTTCTTTTCGGTTTCTTTTCCGAAAACCCTAGATCGGTTTTGTTCTTCTTTCGGACCGTTCGTCTCAACGAACGTCATCACCGATTTTTCCCGGTTAACGAACGCCCGTTCGTTTAACCGTTCATCTCTTTCTTTTCGTCGGATTTATTCCGTGTCTTTCCGCGATCGTGATCTCAGATCCGATCTTCGTTCTAGTCTTTCTTCTCGCTCGTTTATCGGAATCAGGTGATTCAAGCGCCTGGAGTTTCGTCTCGAAACCGCCGTTCAGTCTAATTAACTTGAACAAGCCTTTGCTACAGTAAAATTTGACCTAGTTTCAACTTGCTAGAACCGAGTTGTTTTCTTCCGCCGTTTGTTTTTCCGTCGTCTGTTCGGTTCTTTCTTTCTTTGCAACCGGAGTTCTTAAGTTGAACTTTCTGGTTCGTTCTCTTGTTCGAGTTTTACCTGTGCATTAGATGAGTACTTATTGTGTGCTTGTTGTTTGTCTGCGATAGATCACCCGGATTGTGCCACTTGTTACTTCGAAACCCTAGGTCTCGCGGATCATCAGCGAGGCAAGTAACACTTTGATCATACCTTTTCTACAACCCAGTTTTATTGCATTAGATCAATCCTCACACATTGCATGATTAGGATCTAATTAAATTGTGGGATGGGAAGTAGATGAGGTAGTACCTATTACCTGTTTATCATGAAACCTTTGGGAGTTACTTCTACGTTTGCTTATTATGCCATGCTATGCTAGTAGACGTGGATTGGGTGAGTGATATCCATGACAGATGTGAGTTTGTTAATTTAATGGTTTATCTAAGGTGGGAACTTAAACACACATCTGGGTGGATTGAGGCACCTGATGTCTATCAGGACTTGCCTGTTTTATTTTGGACCGCCACCCAGGCTCAAAGGGATCATAAGATCATTCATGCTAGTAACTTCCGTGTGCAGCCACAAGCCATTATGGGCTCTGGCATAGTTGACTAAGTTGTGCAAACTCTTACAGTGGTAGACTAGCAGATGTAGGGGTTATAGGTGGTACGGTCTACCCGATCGTAAGGTGCTAGCGCTTCTGAAAGACTATGTCTCGGTCATCCGTCTTCTCAAACACCATGTAGTGCGAGAAACCAAACGGAGGCGATCGAGTCTTGTGGGGAAAAGTGCGCAAACCTCTGCAGAGTGTACAAACTAATCATGATTAGCCGTGTCCCCGGTTATGGACAACTTGAGTATCTAGTACTTGAATATCATGTGAATCTCATCACGTTACTTCTAATTAATGTTGTTGGGTTTTAATTGTTCACTTAATTGGGATCGGAATGCTGTCAACCATTCTCGATGTTTAACAACTACCATGATAGTTAAATAAATTTATTCCTTTGCAGTAGGGAAAAACTGGCTTTACGCAAAACTGTAACCATAGAGATTTCCACCAGCCATATATGCATGTAGTATAGCTGTTTCATTCCATTACTCTCTATGTGTTACATTGCCAGCATATTCCATGTGCTGGCCCATTTTCGGGCTGCAACTTCTCATGTTGCAGACTTTTCAGACGACGAGTAAGGTGCTTTTAGGTCGTGGTTCTATACTCAGTGATGCCGTTGGAGTTGATGGACCCATTTATCTTCCGAGTCTTCCGCTGTTATCGTTATTAGATGGCCTAAAGCCATATTTATTGTAATAAGTTCTCTTTGAGACAACGATGTAATAAGTGTGTGATTGCCACTCTGCTATAAATCCTTCGATGTACTATGTGGTGTCAGCATTACTGATCTAGGGATGACACCGGAGCACAGTAGACTTGATCCATTCGGGTCGGGTCGCTACAGAGATGGTATCAGAGCACACGCTGACTGTAGGACACGACCACTAAGTTAAAACCATAGATCGCCATTCTCTTCTCATTTTCTAACTCCTCATATTTTCTACTCTTTTAGGATGACGAATGCGAAGATTAAGTACGCTCAACCGGATGAAGGCACACCATTTGGATTTCACCTGAAGGAAGTCACCAAGTACCTGAATATTGGATTACCAAGCTTCACGGGAACCTTCAACGCCACTCTGCCTGAAGAGGAGCGCTGGAAGATTCAAGCTCACGTTCCGGGAAGGACATTTGCGCCAATCACGAAGCCTATAGATAGCGTTTTCAATGCACCAACCTGGAGTCTGGGAAGGAGCATGGCAGCTCATATCACCATGGGACGCATTGGAGAAGTTTATCAAGAAGACCTCAAGGGCACTATCTACCAGATTTGCGGACGCCGAGATGAACAATGGGAGTTAGTCAGCACCAAGAAGGATAGATCCATTGCATCTTTCATCCAGGAGTTAGACCAGCACATTCGACGCCACGAGAACCAGATGTGCAATGATATGATAGAGTTGAAGAGTGCGAAGGCAAGGATCATCGAGCTAGAAGGAGAACTGAAGTCTACACGCAAGGACTACATGGACGAGATCGTAGCTCTAGCGAGACACAATGGCGATCTTAAGCAGGAGATTGAAGAACTCAAGAGGAAGTTAGCATCCAAGGAGGAAGATGAGTATGTCGCATGTCCGGACAACTACATCATCATCGACGACACCGATTCGGATCCAAGTGAACCCGACTTTGAAGACGAAGCTGGAGCAGATATCATGGAGTCTTCCACCGGTTCAAATTTCTAGATGACCACCAGATAGTAGTAGCATTTCCCCCCTGTAAACATTATAGTCGAGCACTTTTGCGATAGTTTTAGACCGATTGTAAGCCCTTGTTTGATTGAACGAAGTGATTTTGTGTGCATTTGCTCATGTGCATTGGGGTAGTGTTTTCCCTTTAGACCTCACTCTATTCTTATTTCTCGTATTTTCTAAACCCTCAGATGCCTCCGAGGCGTGACAATGGATTCCCACCGGAGCTCACTCAGTTGATCCACCAGCAGAATCAATTGATGCAGATGTTAGTCTAGAACTAGCAGAACAACAACAACAACCCACCACCACCACCACCACCACCTGTTGACCACTTAGCCCGTTTCCTTAGGCTGAATCCGCCGGTGTTTTCCAGTAGCACCGAGCCAATAGTAGCAGACGATTGGCTCCGCAAGATAGGAAGGGAGTTGACCACTGCAGGATGCACAGATGGTGAGAAAGTGAAGTTTGCCGCTCACCAGCTTGACGGACCCGCGGCAGCATGGTGGGAGAATTTCACAGCCACTTACCCAGTTGACACTGTCACATGGGATCAGTTTCAGCAAGCTTTCCGCACTGCCCATGTTTTAGCAGGAGCTATGGCCATGAAGAAGCGTGAGTTTCGCAACTTACGCCAAGGAGGAAGGACAGTTGGCCAGTACGTTGACGATTTCAGCAAGCTAGCACGTTATGCCCCAGATGACGTTGCTACGGATGCAGCTAAGCAGGAGAAGTTTCTGGAAGGACTGAATGATGAACTAAGCATGCAATTGATGGTAGCAAGTTTCAACAACTACCAGGAGTTGGTAGATCGTGCCATCATGATTGAAGGGAAGCAACAGCAGATTGAGAACCGTAAGAGGAAGTATGGACAGGGGAAGTATAACTCTGGAGCCCAGCAGAAGCCCCGTTTTGCCCCTAAACCGGGATTTTAGTTTCAGCACACCCATGGAGGAGGTAGCTCGCACAACCATAATGGCCACAAGAATGGTAATGGGAATGGAGGAAGCAACGGCCAGAACCGGACCACCCCATCGACCCCAACCAAGAGAGACCTGAGTCAAGTCACCTGTTTCAAGTGTTCCAAGACCGGACATTATGCCAATGAATGTCCTGAAGGCCAGAATGGAAATGGCAATGGAAGCTCTGGGAAAAAGCCAAACCCTTTCAATAGGGGACAGGTGAACCACGTTAATGTGGAGGAGGTTGAAGATCAGCCCGATGCAGTAATCGGTAAGTTTTTGGTTAAGTCATTTACTGCACTCGTTCTTTTTGATACTGGAGCATCGCATTCATACATATCAAGGGGATTTGTGGATAAGTATAACCTACCAACCCAAGCCCTTAGGTCACCCATGTTAGTAACCTCGCCAGGAGCAGAGTACGTGGCAAGTTTATGGTGTGATCGGTTACCATTAAGGATTGGTAACTATGTTTTTCCCTCAGACCCAATAGTATTGGAATCTCAAGGATTGGATGTGATATTAGGCATGGATTGGTTATCAAAGTATAAAGGGAATATTGAGTGTGCTAGTAAGTCAATTTTTCTTACCACACCAGAAGGGAGAAGGATCAAGTATGTATCCCGGCATGTACCAAAAAGGACACAAGTAAATTGCCTAACAGGAGTTGTGCAAGAAGAAGTACCAGTGGTAAAGGATTTTCCTGATGTATTTCCTGAGGAATTACCAGCCATGCCACCGGATAGAGACGTTGAGTTTTTGATTGAGTTATTGCCAGGTACAGGCCCAATATCGAAGCAACCGTACCGGATGCCAGCAAAGGATTTGGTGGAAATTAAGAATCAGATTAAGGAGTTATTGGATAAAGGTTACATTCGCCCAAGTTCTTCGCCTTGGGGATCACCAGTACTTCTAGTGGAAAAGAAGGATGGATCATTAAGGATGGTTGTAGATTATCGGGGATTGAATGAAGTAACCATCAAGAATAAGTACCCACTGCCAATGATTAATGATCTGTTTGATCGGTTGCAAGGAGCTAAAGTGTTTTCCAAGATCGATTTGCGATCAGGGTACCATCAGTTGAAGATTCGGGAGCAGGACATACCTAAGACAGCATTCACCACGAGATATGGACTGTATGAGTATACCGTTATGTCATTTGGATTGACTAACGCACCTGCCTATTTTATGAACCTGATGAACAAAGTGTTTATGGAGTTTTTGGATAAGTTCGTCGTAGTGTTCATTGATGACATCCTGGTTTATTCAAAGAATGAAGAGGAGCATAAGGAACATTTGCGTTTGGTTTTGGTGAAGCTCAGAGAACATCAGTTATATGCCAAATTCAGCAAATGTGAGTTTTGGTTGAAGGAAGTTGGATTTCTTGGACACGTTATATCCGGAGAAGGTATAGCAGTTGACCCCACAAGGGTTGAGACCGTAACCGAATGGGAAGCACCAACGACAGTTGGAGAGATTCGGAGTTTTCTTGGACTCGCAGGATACTACCAGAGGTTCATTGAGAACTTTTCAAAGATTGCAAAGCCTATGACTGAATTGTTGAAGAAGGATACTAAGTTCAATTGGACTGAGGAGTGTGAGGCTAGTTTCCAAGAGTTGAAGAAACGCTTGGTTACCTCACCAGTATTGATTTTGCCAGATCAGACCAAGGATTATGAGGTGTATTGCGACGCTTCACGTCGAGGACTTGGAGCAGTGCTTATGCAGGAAGGGAGAGTTGTTTCGTATGCTTCACGGCAACTGAAGCCTCATGAGTTGAATTATGCCACGCATGATTTGGAGTTAGCAGCCGTAGTGCATGCATTGAAAACGTGGAGACATTTCCTCATTGGAAATCATTGTGAGGTGTACACGGATCACAAGAGTTTGAAGTACATTTTCACGTAGAAGGAGTTGAACCTCAGACAAAGGAGATGGTTGGAGCTCATCAAGGATTATGACATGAGATTGCATTACCATCCCGGAAAAGCTAATGTGGTAGCTGAGACATTGAGCCGTAAGAGCCATGTCAACACCCTAGTGACGGGAGAAGTACCAAAGGAGTTAGCAGAAAACCTTCGTGAGCTATGTTTGGAAATAGTTCCGAGAGGCTATGTAGCAACATTGGAGATTCAGTCAACATTGATGGATAAGATCAGAGAAGCTCAGAAATCTGACAAGGAGATTGCTGCTATAAAAGAGAAATTGAGCGAAGGAAAACCAAAGGGATTTCGTGAGGATGAGCACGATACCTTATGGTTTGAGGACCGTGTTTATGTGCCAAATGACCCGGAGATCAGGAAGTTGATTTTGCAAGAGGCACATGATTCACCGTATTCGATTCACCCAGGGAATACCAAGATGTATTTGGATTTGAAGGAAACATTCTGGTGGACCGGAATGAAGAAGGATATTGCAGCATATGTAGCAGTTTGTGACGTATGTCAGAGAGTAAAGGCAGAGCATCAGAAGCCAGCAGGATTGTTACAACCATTGCCGATACCCGAATGGAAGTGGGATAAGATAGGCATGGATTTATCACAAGACTACCCAGGACGAAAGCAGGCTATGACTCGATATGGGTAGTAGTTGATCGTTTGACCAAGGTAGCACATTTCATTCCAGTTAAGACTACTTACACCAGTGCTAAGTTGGCAAAGATATACATGAATAGGATCATTTGTTTGCATGGAGTTCCGAGGAGTATCATATCAGATAGAGGAACTCAATTTACCTCAAAATTTTGGAATCAGTTGCATGAAACTTTAGGAACCAGACTAGAGTTCAGCACAACTTTTCATCCACAGACAGATGGACAGACCGAGAGAGTCAATCAGATTTTGGAAGATATGCTGAGAGCTTGTGCACTAGATTATGGATCTAGTTGGGACGATAACTTGCCGTATGCGGAGTTTTCTTATAACAACAGTTACCAAACTAGTTTGAAGATGGCACCTTTCGAAGCTTTATACGGAAGGAGGTGAAGGACACCGTTGTCATGGGACGAAGTTGGAGACCGTCAATTCTTTGGACCAGATTTGATTAAGGAATCTGAACGGAAAGTTAAGTTGATTCGCGATAGGCTCAAGGTAGCCCAGTCCAGGCAGAAGAGCTACGCAGATTCAAAACGCAAGGAGACAATTTACGAAATTGGAGACAGAGTTTACCTTCGAGTGTCCCCACTTCGAGGAGTTAAGCGCTTTGGAGTTAAGGGAAAATTAGCACCGCATTTCGTTGGACCGTACAAGATCTTGCAACATATGGGAGAAGTCACTTATAAGTTGGAATTACCAGAGGGACTATTAGGAGTTCATGATGTATTCCATGTTTCTCAACTGAAGAAATGTCATGCCGAGATGGCGGAGGTACCGCTAAGAGATACAGTACCGCTTGAAGCGATTCAGTTGGAGGATGACTTAACATATGATGAGAAGCCAGTCAAGATTCTCGATTATGCCAGCAGAGTTACCCGCAGCAAGGTTATCAAGTTTTGCAAAGTTCAGTGGAACCACCACTCAGAGGATGAAGCCACCTGGGAAAGAGAAGAAGATTTGCTCAAGGACCACCCTCACCTATTTTCTAGCCAACCCTAATCTCGAGGGCGAGATTCATCTTAAGGGGGGTAGGTTTGTAACATCCCAAATTTGCAATTTGGAATGTTATACACTAGATCATCATGCATATCATATTTTCATGCATTTTGGTCGATCCTAGAAATTTCACGCAACTCAAGGACCTTCGGAGAGAGTTGGAGATTTCGTTATTTTCATATTTGAGAGTTTTCTCAAATTTGAAAAGAGGAACATTTGATTTATTTATTTCATCTTCAATTATTTTTCCAATATCAAAAAAATGAGAGAGGGAATAATATGACTTTCCCAAAATTTAGGAGAAATGAAGATTTAATGAATAAATCAAATTTTGTTTTTCAGTGTTTATTTGCATTTTATTTGGATAGGGAAAAATGCGCGTTTTCAAAAAAATTGCATTCTAGGTCCGGAGTAAAGTTCATTTTGTTCGGCTCATTTTTAGGAGTCGGAGAAAATTTACTTTAGGAATTTTGGAGTTCGTTTAGATTTTCTTTCTTTTGTTTTTCTGCGCGCGTAACCGATTTAAAAAAAAGGGACGAAGGCCCAGCCGCCTGGGCCAAGGCCGGCCCAGCCGCGCGCGCTAGCCGCCAGCCCCGCCGCCAGGCCGAGTCCCAGCGGGACTCCAAGCCGCCGCCGCCTCCCCTTGCCCCTTCCCCAAGTCTCTAGCCCCCCTCCTATATAAATACCCAACACCCCCCCTCTCCTCCCCAAGTCGCCTAGTCGCCTATAGCCACCGCCCTTAGCCGCCGCCCTAGCGCCGCCGCCGCCGGAGCCCTTCTCTGTAGCGACCCGACTCGAATGGATCAAGTTTACTGTGCTCCGGTGTCATCCCTGGATCAGTAATGCTGACACCACACAGTACATCGAAGGATTTATAGCAGAGTGGCAATCACACACTTATTACATCATTGTCTCAAAGAGAACTTATTACAATAAATATGGCTTTAGGCCATCTAATAACGATAACAGCGGAAGACTCGGAAGATAAATGGGTCCATCAACTCCAACGGCATCACTGAGTATAGAACCACGACCTAAAAGCACCTTACTCGTCGTCTGAAAAGTCTGCAACATGAGAAGTTGCAGCCCGAAAACGGGTCAGCACATGGAATATGCTGGCAATGTAACACATAGAGAGTAATGGAATGAAACAGCTATACTACATGCATATATGGCTGGTGGAAAGCTCTATGGTTACAGTTTTGCGTAAAGCCAGTTTTTCCCTACTGCAAAGGAATAAATTTATTTAACTATCATGGTAGTTGTTAAACATCGAGAATGGTTGACAGCATTCCGATCCCAATTAAGTGAACAATTAAAACCCAACAACATTAATTAGAAGTAACGTGATGAGATTCACATGATATTCAAGTACTAGATACTCAAGTTGTCCATAACCGGGGACACGGCTAATCATGATTAGTTTGTACACTCTGCAGAGGTTTGCGCACTTTTCCCCACAAGACTCGATCGCCTCCGTTTGGTTTCTCGCACTACATGGTGTTTGAGAAGACGGATGACCGAGACATAGTCTTTCAGAAGCGCTAGCACCTTACGATCGGGTAGACAGTACCACCTATAACCCCTACATTTGCTAGTCTACCACTGTAAGAGTTTGCACAACTTAGTCAACTATGCCAGAGCCCATAATGGCTTGTGGCTGCACACGGAAGTTACTAGCATGAATGATCTTATGATCCCTTTGAGCCTGGGTGGCGGTCCAAAATAAAACAGGCAAGTCCTGATAGACATCAGGTGCCTCAATCCACCCAGATGTGTGTTTAAGTTCCCACCTTAGATAAACCATTAAATTAACAAACTCACATCTGTCATGGATATCACTCACCCAATCCACGTCTACTAGCATAGCATGGCATAATAAGCAAACGTAGAAGTAACTCCCAAAGGTTTCATGATAAACAGGTAATAGGTACTACCTCATCTACTTCCCATCCCACAATTTAATTAGATCCTAATCATGCAATGTGTGAGGATTGATCTAATGCAATAAAACTGGGTTGTAGAAAAGGTATGATCAAAGTGTTACTTGCCTCGCTGATGATCCGCGAGACCTAGGGTTTCGAAGTAACAAGTGGCACAATCCGGGTGATCTATCACAGACAAACAACAAGCACACAATAAGTACTCATCTAATGCACAGGTAAAACTCGAACAAGAGAACGAACCAGAAAGTTCAACTTAAGAACTCCGGTTGCAAAGAAAGAAAGAACCGAACAGACGACGGAAAAACAAACGGCGGAAGAAAACAACTCGGTTCTAGCAAGTTGAAACTAGGTCAAATTTTACTGTAGCAAAGGCTTGTTCAAGTTAATTAGACTGAACGGCGGTTTCGAGACGAAACTCCAGGCGCTTGAATCACCTGATTTCGATAAACGAGCGAGAAGAAAGACTAGAACGAAGATCGGATCTGAGATCACGATCGCGGAAAGACGTGGAATAAATCCGACGAAAAGAAAGAGATGAACGGTTAAACGAACGGGCGTTCGTTAACCGGGAAAAATTGGTGATCACATTCGTTGAGACGAACGGTCCAAAAGAAGAACGAAAACCGATCTAGGGTTTTCGGAAAAGAAACCGAAAAGAAAAACCGGAAAGAAAACAGAAAAGAAACGGAACGGTTCTTTTAAGAAAAACCGAACCAGGGAAAAGAAAAAGAGGCACGGCGCGGGGCTACCTCCGGCGTCAAGGGCGGTGGCGGCGGCGCTAGGGCGGCGGCGGCTAAGGGCGGCGGCTTGGGGAGGAGAGGGGGGGGGGGTGTTGGGTATTTATATAGGAGGGGGGGGCTAGAGACTTGGGGAAGGGGCAAGGGGAGGCGGCGGCGGCTTGGAGTCCCGCTGGGACTCGGCCTGGCTGCGGGGCTGGCGGCTGGCGCGCGCGGCTGGGCCGGCCTTGGCCCAGGCGGCTGGGCCTGCGTCCCTTTTTTTTAAAATCGGTTACGCGCGCAGAAAAACAAAAGAAAGAAAATCTAAACGAACTCCAAAATTCCTAAAGTAAATTTTCTCCGACTCCTAAAAATGAGCCGAACAAAATGAACTTTACTTCGGACCTAGAATGCAATTTTTTTGAAAACGCGCATTTTTCCCTATCCAAATAAAATGCAAATAAACACCGGAAAACAAAATTTGATTTATTCATTAAATCTTCATTTCTCCTAAATTTTGGGAAAGTCATATTATTCCCTCTCTCATTTTTTTGATATTGGAAAAATAATTGAAGATGAAATAAATAAATCAAATGATCCTCTTTTCAAATTTGAGAAAACTCTCAAATATGAAAATAACAAAATCTCCAACTCTCTCCGAAGGTCCTTGAGTTGCGTGAAATTTCTAGGATCGACCAAAATGCATGAAAATATGATATGCATGATGATCTAGTGTATAACATTCCAAATTGCAAATTTGGGATGTTACATAATGGCTAAACCTTATAAGTCTAGTCAGGCTATGATTATTCAGAGGGTATCTATAGACCTAGCCCTCCGGTTTATATAGACACAGGAGGGATCTAGGGTTACACAAGGTCGGTTACAGAGAAAGGAATCTTCATATTTGGTCGCCAAGCTTGCCCTCCATGCCAAGAAGAGTCCCATCCAGACAGGGGCAGGGTCTTCAGTCTTCGTATCTTCACAGCCCATCAGTCCGGCCCGTATCCAATAGGTCGGACGCCCCCGAACCAGGCTTCAATGACGAGGTGTTCGGCATACAGATAGTCTTCGACATTGCAAGGCGGGTTCTTCCTCCTATGACTTTAAAGTGATGTATTCGTTCATCCATTTAATGTCGCACCCCTTGGCTTGCGCGCCTTCCTGACTTCAGCTTCCATGTGTTGAGTGAATACAAGAGGTCAGGGCATTTTTACATATACCACCCTGACCGTACCAGAAGGGTGCCTATTTAAAGAGAATAGATCTAAGATCCCCTCCAAATCCCACGGAAGAAACCCTCAGAGCTTGCGAAACAGAACCACCCCAACATAGCTAGCTCTCCCAGCTCTTCCTCTCGTCCCCACAACTCCGAAAAGGGGGATTGGGATAGATGTTCAGTTTCTCACAGTCAGCTGGTGAAGCTGCAAACACAGGGCTTTCTTCCCCCCCGGTGGATTTGGTCCTCGTACGATCAGGGATGACGTCCTTCAATGGCGGGGCTCAAGCGGAGAACTTCCCCTATCCGTCCAGGGGGAACGAGTATGCTTCGTCCCCTTCTTGTTAAGAGGTGTCGGATTTCCGATCTATCCCTTCCTTCGAGGTCTGCTGGAGTATTATGGCCTCCAACTGCACAGTCTCACTCCCGCCTCTATCCTGCATATTGTGGGTTATGTTGCTCTATGCGAGCTATTCCTGGGCTGCAAGGCCCATTTTGATTTATGGAGAAGAATGTTCTGCCTCGTCCCTCGCAATCAAGGAGGGTCAACTTTTGAAGTGGGGGGAGCCGAAGTGTGGTGCATCGCCGGGTCCGGATACCTGTCCGGCACGCCAAAGAAGGCTTCCGAAGAGTGGCCTTCCGAATGGTTCTAAATCGACGACGTCGCTCTTCCTGGCCCTGTTCTTATGGGCCTCCCCGAGTTTTCAAGTGCTCCGTTGAAGAAACGCCATAGCTGGCGTCCTCGGAGCCTCAAGGAAGAGGATAGTGCAGAGATCTGCCTACTGCTGGGCAAGATTAAGATGCTTGCCCAGTCCGGATTGTCAATAGTCGAGGTAATGGCGATCTCCATGATGCGGTGGGTCCAGCCACTCCAATACAGAGGGCTGCCCATGTGGCATTACAACGGGGAAGACGACGCCTCACGCTACGGTCGGAAGGGCCCAAAGACCACCACTGCTCTGGCCAAAATATTGGTTGAACTGTATAAAGGGGAGAAGGAGGAGTTCACCCATCTCCAATATCGAGATGGATTTTCCATGTATAATCCTCCTAGCTGGGTAAGCTCTAACTTTACTATTTTACTCCTGTCCCTGAATCATTCTTGACAGGCAGTATCCTACTCGCTTATAACAGGAATGACGAAAGGCCGTCGAGGGGATCCATGACCCTGCCCCTCAGCCGGAGAATCGCAACCGAGATCTTGACCCCGGATATGAAGAAGATCCGAACATATTTGTGGAGCTCGAGGATTGAATATCTATCAGACGAGCTATGAAGGTACAGATGTACCCATCATCGCCGATTACCCCGGCCTCCTTCCCCTTTGCATGTAAGTAATTTAAAAGGCACTTTCCTTGAAAGAGCTCCCTTACTATGCCTCACCCAGCACACTATTCCGTGTTCCAAAGGGGAGGCGCTCAGCACTACAACATGCACCAGAAGCATCTCCGAGGAGAGCACCGCCCACGCCTGGCGCATCTTCGAAGAGGAAGGCAAACGATAACACGGCAGAACCCTCGTTAAAGAGGTAAGGCTTTTCTTTTCAAGAATACCCTTTCTGATCGTTACATCAAATTGTACTGCCATTCACCGCATTCTATCAGGAAAAGTATCCGCCGGACTGTGTCCGGGGATCCGGCCGGACATGCATCCACCAGTCAGGTTCCGGACCCTGCCCAAAGGACGGGGGCTGACACAGGAGTGGCACCGAACTGTCCTTCCATAGAGGATTCAGACAACATGTCCGTCACGAACTCTGAAGTGGAGAGCACTGTGAATAATCGTCATCGGAGAGCCTTCTTCGTAATCCCGGTTTTCCAAAAGAGGCATTCGATGCCTTTAATTCGGCCGATGCATACATCCGAGCTGCTCGGGATGGTCTTGTCCGAGCCACGGACCAGCATCTGAAAGATATGCGGGTAAGCGTGGATTTAATAATCAGACAGTAGTGCGGTTGGGCGTGGTCCGCAGCCCCCAGAGTACGGAGTCAAGCTCCTCAACCCAGTGCTTGTCTGATTCTTTCAAAGAATGCACTAGCCTAGGTTTGATGCCACTCATAATAAGACCATTAGCCGTTCGACTTGACCGTTTATTTGCAGGTGATAGACAGAGGCGTAATCGAGCTTAATGCCCAGATCAGCACACCAAGTTTTCACCTCATCGGCTGTGAAATTGGAGCCGTTATCGGTGATGATGCTGTGTGGAACACCATAACGGTGCACCACGCCGGATATGAAGTCTATTACTGGCCCCGCCTCGGCCGTTTTGACCGGTTTGGCCTCTATCCACTTAGTGAATTTATCCACCATGACTAGTAGATACTTTTTCTTATGGCTTCCTCCTTTAAGGGGTCCGACCATATCGAGCCCCCAGACCGCAAAAGGCCAAGTGATGGGGCTCGTTTGTAGAGCGGTGGGGGGCATGTGGCTTTGGTTGGCGAATAGCTGGCATCCAATGCAACGTTGGACAAGGTCCTGTGCATCTGCTCGGGCCGTCTGCCAATAAAAACCTGTACGGAAGGCCTTGCTAACAAGGGCCCAAGCTGCAGCGTGGTGACCGCCGAGTCCGGCGTGAATTTCAGCCAAGAGTTGCCGCCCCTCTTCCTCGGAGATACATCTTTGAAGAACTCCGGTAGTGCTTTTCTTGTAGAGCTCTCCTTCATGAACCTTGTAGGCCTTCGAGTGCCGAACAATGCGGCGAGCCTCATTCTGGTCCTCCGGGAGTCCCTTCCTATTAAGGTAGGCCAAGAAGGGTTCGGTCCATGGTGCAATGACTGCCATGATTAGATGGGCCGATGGTGTTATTTCGGTGGCTAAGCCCCCGATGATATCGTTGAGTTTGGAGGCTGGGGTTGTGTTCAGATCCGGACTGGTGTTACCGCTCTCCCCTTGCCACACCATGTACGGCTTAAAGAGCCTTTTGAGAAAGATATTAGGTGGGACGGGGTCGCGCTTGGCGCCAATGCGAGCGAGGACGTCCGCCGCTTGATTGCTTTCTCGAGCCACGTGATGAAACTCAGGCCCCTCGAGTCGAGCCAACATTTTTAGGACGGCGTTGCGGTAAGCCGCCATCTTCGGATCTTTGGCATCAAAATCTCCATTTATTTGAGATATTGCGAGGTTTGAGTCCCCGCGCACTTCCAGGCGTTGTATGCCCATAGAGACAGCCATCCGGAGACCATGGTATAAGGCCACGTATTCGGCTGCGTTGTTGGAGTCTGTGTATAATATTTGGAGTACGTACTGGACTATGGCTCCAGTGGGGGACGTTAAAAGGACGCCCGCTCCTAGTCATGCCATCATTTTGGAACCGTCGAAATACATAACCCCGTTGGAGTATGTGTCGTACTCTTTAGGGAGTTCAGCCTCTGTCCATTCAGCGACGAAGTCCGCTAGTACTTGGGATTTGATGGCTCAGCGCGGTTTGTATGTTATGTCGAATGGAAGGAGCTCAATGGCCCATTTGGCTATCCGGCCCGTAGCATCGTGGTTGTTTATTATATCATTGAGTGGTACTTCAGAAGCCACTGCGATAGAACATTCTTGGAAGTAGTGTTGTAGCTTCTGGGATGCCATGAGGACCGTGATAATGAGGGTGCCGGGATTTGCATGGTGTGAGGACGGTGAATACGTAATATACAGGCCTCTGAAGTGGGAATTTGTGTCTGTCCTGCTCTCGTTCCACGACGAGCACGGAGCTCACCACCTGGTGTGTTGCCGATATGTATAATAACATGGGTTCACCGACATTTGGTGCGGCCAGGATTGAGTTGCTCGCCAGCAGGGTTTTTATTTCTTCCAGTCTGGCTATTGCCGCATCCGTCCACTCGAAGTGATCGGTGCGCTGGAGGAGGTGATATAATGGCAATGTTTTTCCCCCAATCTGGAGATAAAGCGGCTTAACGCTGCCACGCACCCAGCGAGTTTTTGGACCTATTTAAGGTCTGTTGGTGTGGCTAATTGCAACAAGGCTCGGATTTTGGCTGGATTTGCTTCAATTCCTCTATTGGAAATGATGAAGCCCAACAACTTTCTAGCAGGAACGCCGAAAACACACTTTTCCGGATTGAGCTTTATGTCATATGCACGGAGGTTGTCAAATGTAAGACGTAAATCGTCTATTAGTGAGTCAACGTTCCTAGTTTTAATGACGATGTCGTCCATGTATGCTTCAACTGTCTTGCCGATCTGTTTCTCCAGGCATGTTTGAATCATGCGTTGGTAGGTGGCCCCTACATTTTTGAGCCCGAAGGGCATGGTGTTGAAGTAGAATGGCCCGTATGGGGTAATGAATGCCGTTGTGGCTTGATCGGACTCCTTTATTTTGATTTGATGGTATCTGGAATATGCGTCGAGGAAGCATAATGAATCGTGTCCTGTGGTGGCATCGATAATCTGGTCTATGCGGGGGAGGGGGAAGGGATCCTTAGGGCGGGCCTTATTGAGGTCTTTGAAATCGTCGCACAGGCGCCAGGATTTATCCTTCTTTGGCACCATCACCAAGTTTGCTAGCCAGTCCGGGTGTTTTATTTCTCTAATGAATCCGGCCTCAATTAACTTGGCTAGCTCCTCCCCCATCGCTTGACGCTTGAGTTTGGAAAAACGCTGCAGTGTTTGTTTGACTGGTTTAAATCCCTTCAATATGTTGAGGCTGTGTTCGGCCAATCTGTGTGGGATCCCTGGCATATCAGAAGGGTGCTAGGCAAATATATCCCGATTTTCATGCAGAAATTCTCGTAGCGCGGTGTCGACCGTTGGGTCCAGTTGTGCCCCAATAGATGTTGTCTTCTTGGGGTGTGTTGGATGGACTTGGAATTTGACTATTTCTTCTGCTGGTTTGAAGGAGGTGGATTTGGGTCATTTGTCCAAGATTACGTCGTCCTTATCCACCGTGGAGCGTAATGCGGTTAATTCTTCGGCCACGAGGGCTTCAGATAATGCCTCAAGGGCTAGCGATGCGGTTTTGTTTTCGGCGCGGAGTGCTATGTCGGGATCACTAGCGAGAGTGATTATGCCATTGGGCCCTGGCATCTTGAGCTTCATATACCCATAGTGAGGTATAGCCTGGAAGCGTGTAAATGCGTCCCGCCCCAATAGGGCGTGATATCCGCTATTGAAAGGGGCCACTTGGAAGGTTAGTTCTTCGATACGATAGTTCTCCGGTGTGCCGAACACCACATCGAGTGTGATTTTTCCCGCGCATCGTGCCTCCCGACTGGGAATAATTCCTCGGAAGGTCGTGCTACTTTGCTTGATGCGGCTCATGTCTATTTCCATTTTACTAAGTGTATCCTCGTAGATGAGATTTAGTCCGCTGCCGCCGTCCATGAGAACCTTGGTGAGTCAGAAGCCGTCCACGATTGGACTGAGGACCAAGGCGGTTGGTTCCTGAATTGTCCTGAATTTTGGTTCGTCCTCGGCATTGAAAGTTATGTCCATGTCGTCCAAGGGTTTGTTGTTGTGATTTGGCAGACTTCGGCAAGGTCGCGGAGTGCCCTTTTACGCTTATTGTTTGAAGCGAAGGTCTCGAAGACCGTCAGTACTTTGGGGTCGTCGTCTTCTGGATTATATTGCTCTGGGTTATTTTTGGTGAGGATATCCTCACCGCTCTTGGCCACCTGCCGGAGTACCAACATGCTCTAAGGTTGTGAGTTGATATAGTATCTGGTGTTGTGTGTAGTTTGCATGGTCCATCGAGCCATTCCTCCAGAACGGTTCCACATTCCATAATGGGCTTATATTTCTTTATTATTGGGTCGGGCGTGCCACTAGGGTGCGTCCTTTTCACCTGAACGAGGGGTTGGGTGGAAACCGGCGGTTCCCAGCCGGCTGCCTGAGTTTTCCAAGCGCTTTCCATTGCGCAGTACTTGTATACTATGGTTGCCAAGTCTGCAAAGCGTGTTATGTGACGACGGTTGATGGTGTTGAGGATTCCTTCATCCGTGCAATTGCTGCGGAACACCGTGATCGCGTCTTCGTCGTGGCAATCTTCAATCTTATCTTTGACAAGGAGGAATCTGGCCCAGAAGTGGTGGGTCGTTTCCTTATACTGCTGTCGTATGTCCCTGAGAGAGCTTATGTCTGGGGGGCGGGTGGATTAAAGTCCAAATCCTGACCCAAATTAGGATCCGGAGTTTGAAGAATCTTCGAATTTAGTAGTTTGGGCTCCGGGTTGTCAGCTGATTTTTTCTGCTTGTCGTCCGATTCTATGTTCGGAGGACAGGACCTGTCTTTCTGCAGATAGGTGTCCGGCTCTTCAAGTTCAGAGATCCAAACGTAGTTCGTCCTTAATATAGAGGAAGAGTTGCCGTCTTGCACTACAAAAAAAGACACATCCGTGACATTTTGGGCCGAACGAATTTTTTTTTCTGTCATACATATGACACTTCTATGATGACAATTGTGACAAAACCCAGCATCATCATAGATCTGGTGGGCTCCTACTTCCATGACAAAAAATCATGACAGAAAATGGGCTTTTCATCCTGGGCCGGCCGGAGACGCAGCTGCATGACATTCTTTGGGCCGTCCATGACGGAAAAAACCGTGGTAGAAGCGAGGGCGAGGAAAATTTCGGGGAGTTCCCGGTTACGGTGAGAGGTCGGGGGCCGAGCGATGCGTGTTTCTCTCGTACACGTATGCGCGTGTGTGCGAGGCGTTGGCTCTAACTGAACCCGAGCGAGGTGTTGGGCTCTAACTGAACCCGAGCGATTGCACTGCAGGCTACGCGTTACTGAACCCGAGCGATCGATCGATGGCTGTTAACTGAACCCGATCGAGCGATTCCTTCGCTACTACTGCTAACTGAAGCCGATCGATGCTGCCTCTGGATGAACAATGAGCATTGCGGGGGGGGGGGGGGGTGTTGGATGAACAGTTCCCGGTGGGGGTGGATGAACAGGACCCCGTGGTGTTGCCTCTAGATGAACAGGACCCCGATCGATCGAGCCGGTTGGGGCTGGATGAACAGGACCCCGTGGAGGGCAGGATGAACAGTAGATGGTGGAGGGCAGGATGAACGGTAGCTGTGGAGGGGTGGTTGAACAGGAGCCCGTGGAGAGGGCTGGTTGAACAGTAGCCGGTGGAGTAGCGCGCGGTGGAGGCTGGATGAACAGGAGCCCGTGGATGAACAGTCGCAGGTGGAGGCTGGAGGAGGTCGACAGTGGATGAACAGTAGCTCGTGGAGGCCGGAGGGGGTCGATGGTGGAGATGAACAGTATCCCGTGGATTCCTGTTTTGCGGTACGCCACACCCCTCCTGATGAACAGGACCCCTGTTTCGACCGTAGCGCTCCAACACAAGTCCGTTTCGTCCGTTTTGCGGTATGCCACACACCTCCCGATCAACAGGACCCCCGTTTCGACCGTAGGAGGTCCGTTTCCTCTGTTTTGCGGTACGCCAGACCCCTCCCGATGAACAGGATCCCGTTTCGAACGTGGCCGGTCAAACACAAGGCAGTTTCCTCCGTTTTGCGGTACGCCAGGCCTCGTTTCCATCGCCTGTTCCGTCCAAGCCCTCCTGATGAACACGACCACGCATTCTGTTCCGACCCAACCGGTTGGCTCCCACGCGTTCCGTTGCCTCCCCATGAACATGACGCATTCCGTTGCCTCCCCATGAACACGACGCATTTTGTTGCCTCCCCATGAACACGACGACGACGCTATTTCTCCGTTTCGACCCAGCCATGTACACGAGCCCTGGCCGTACGCATGCGCGAGTAGGCGTTCGAGACCCCGCCCGTATGTACACATACGTGGCCGTATTTTCTTTCTTGCACCCTGGCCGCTGTACGTACGTGTACATGCTACCTGCGCGCCTCTACTACGACACGTGCGCGCCTCTACTACGACACGTGCGCGCCTCTACTACGACACGTGCGCGCCTCTACATCGACCAGTATGTACGTACACGTTCGCAACCAGAATGACAACGCTACGTATGCTTCGACCAGGTGGGTCCCGACTGTCAGGCACTTCCTTACCTGCGAAGATGTAGCTGGTGGGTCCCAGCGGTCAGGGGGCGAATCGTTTTTTTTGCTCGGACGCACTTCCTTGCATGCGAAGATGTAGCTGGTGGGTCCCAGCAGTCAGGGGGAAACGTTTTTTCGCGAAATACAGTGGCCCGTCTGGTGGGTCCCAGCTGTCAGGTGGAGGAATCATTATTTTCCACGTAATAAGGAGGCACTTCCTTGCTGCAGCCGTGGACCCAGCTGTCAGCCTCTCCATGTACAGTCCACGTCCGATGGAAGTCATTCCTTGACCACGTTGACCACGCCACGCCGAGAGCACCAGGGCGGTGGACGACGGCGAGGCCTAGGAAGGTGATGACATGGAGGCAGGGAAGACTCAGCAGTTGTTTCCCACGTGGAGGGGAGTACGACTGTACGAGGGTTTACTAGTTCGTCTGCCGTCGCCGGAGAATAACAGCAGGTGTGGGTGAGTAGAGGGATGGCTAGGCCAGCGATGGGAGTACGGTCGGGCGGTGAGGCCTGCGCGGTAGCATAGCCGGCCGCGAGGAGGAGGGAGCAGGCAGTCCCGCCGGCGCTTGTTTGAGCGGCTGGAGCAGGAAGAGCAGAGATTGAAGAAGCACGATGGCCGTTGGATGGACATCCAACAGTCAGTGCTTGTGCGTCAACCTTTTTTTAGGAAAGCCTCAAATCTGTGGAAAACAGCATACAACCCATCTGCCATTATTTCTAATAATTTACAGCCCATTTGCTAATTCTTAAGGTTTTTTTGGAGCCCATATTCTTTTTGTTAGCATTACAGCCCATATTGTGGAAACGGTTAAAAAATTATACGAAATTTTGCATATTTCGGTGCGGTCCGAACTGTTTTTAATCCCGAAATTTCGACTCACATTCAAACTGATTTTAAAAATAAATGTATATCAATATAAAATCCAACAAATTCTCCACGCATAAAAATTAATGTAATTTAAAATCATGAAATGAAAAAAAAATATTTGAAACTAATTGCCGGTTTGATGTGTTTTTAAAATGTACAACCCATTTCTCATTACTGATGGGCCATTTTCTCGGCCAGCCGAATGAAAGCTCTCCTCGTCTTGAAAGATTTGCAGCCCAACAGGCCTGACAAAGCGACTTACTTGGCGAATCACAAAAAAACTGGGATGTGGCCGTGGACCCAGCTGTCAGCCTCTCCACGTACAGTACTCTTCCGATGGAAGTCGTTCCTTGACCACGTTGACCACGCCGCGCGGAGAGCACCACGGCGGTGGACGACGGCGAGGCCTAGGAAGGGGACGACGCGGCTGGAAGCGCGCGGAGAGGACTACGAGGGTTCACTGGTTCGGCTGCGGTGTGAGGCTGCCATCGCCGCAGGGCCTGGCCAACAGTGGGAATAGTAGGGGGCGGTGAGGCCTCTGCGGCAGCACAGCCGGCCACGGGAGGCAGGAGCATGCGGCACGCCCGGCGCTGCTTTGGGCGGCTGGAGCAAGAAGACCAGAGGTTGAAGAAGCACTACGGCCATTGGATGGACATCGTACGGTCACTGGAGCTAGAATCGTTCATATTGACTAAGTTGACAAAGCCCTTCGTCCCCGTCAACTTAGTAGGCCCACAAGTCAGCCTCCCGGCAAGGTGGGTCCCAGCTAGCCGGGGGAGTATTCATTTTTTTGTGCGTAATAAGGAGGCACTTCCGGTGGGTCCGAGCTGACAACGGGGGGAATGTTTTTTCGCGAAATACGGTGGTCCGTCCGATGGGTCCCAGCAGTCAGGGGGAAACGATTTTTTTCGCAAAATACTGGTGGCCCGTCCGGTGGGTCCCTGCTGTCAGGTGGAGGAATCATTATTTTTCGCGTAATAAGGAGGCACTTCCTTGCTGCCGCCATGGACCCAGCTGTCAGCCTATCCACGTACAGTCCACATCAGATGGAAGTCGTTGCTTGACCACGTTGACCACGCCGCGCCGAGAGCACCAGGGCGGTGGACGACATCGAGGCCTAGGAAGGGGACGACGTGGAGCCGGTGAAGACGCGGCAGTGGATGCCTACGCAGAGAGGAGTTTGAGGGTTCACTCGTTTGGCTGCGGTGTGAGGCTGCCGTCGCCGCAGGGCCTGGCCAGCGGTGGGAATAGTAGGGGGCGGTGAGGCCTCCGCGGCAGCACAGCCGGCCACGGGAGGCAGGAGCAGGCGGCACGACCGGCGCTGCTTTGGGCGGCTGGAGCAAGAAGACCAGAGGTTGAAGAAGCACTACGGCCGTTGGATGGACATCTTACGGTCACTACAGCTAGAATCGTTTATATTGACTAAGTTGACAAAGCCCTTGGTACGTCAACTTAGTTGGCCCACAGGTCAGCTTCCGAAACGGTGCGCCCCAGATGTCAGGGGGAGGAATCATTTTTTGGGCGGGTGAAGCTAGAATATTCGAGATTGAAGACGAAGCACGGCATCTGTTGGATGGACATCCAACGATCACTGCTGCTAGAACCGTGTGTTGACTATAAGTTGACAAAGCCTTGCATACGTGTCAACTCTGTTTTTTAGGGGATGCGTCAACTTAGTAAGGCCAGAAGTGTGTGGCAGAGAACTGATAGCCCATTTGAGATTTGTAAGAATGTGTAGCCCATTTTTGAATTCTAATGGAATTTACTACGGGCCATTTACAGTTTGTTAAAAGTACAACCCATTTCAACCAACCGTTCAAACAGAATTCAATAAAATTTCCCACATTTTGATGGGATCCAACATATTTTTATCCCGAAATTTCTAGTCAGATTAAATACAATTTCAATATAAATTTATATTACGTAAAAATCCAACGAAACATTACGCTCGCAACAATTAATGAAATTAAAATTTTCAATATCCAAAAATAATATTTTATAAAGTAATCACGTGTTTGGTGCATTTTTTATAGTTACTGCCCAGTTTTTATAATTACATCCCATTTATTATTTCTTAAAGCCCATTTTCTTGTTAAGCCTAATGCATCCCTCCTAGGAAAGATTTGCAACCCAGCGGGGAGGAGAATAACAACTTGACCTTGCCTGGGTATTCCTAAAAAAAGTATAGCTAGGCTAGCCATTTTCAGCTTGAAAAAAATTAATATCTGGGCTGAATATCTAGCCTGGGCTAGACGAGCCACAGCCCGCCCAGTTAATACCTGCAGCGATGTTTTCGTTGTTGTTCAGAGGAGAAAAATTAATATCTGGGCTAAACATCGAAAAACTCTGCAGTGCTCACACCTCAAAAACACAAATACTACTCGAGCTGCTTGGTCCCAGCTGTCGGCCGCTTCTTGTGCAATTCTCTCGTTTATTGACTACTACATAGGTTGACAATGGTGTGGGACCATGATGTCAGGAAACCAGGGGGAAGCAAAATAAATTACTCCAGCGAGCGCTTCCACCTCTGCCTCGTTGTCTCCCGTGGAAACCCCTTTCCTCCTTTTTTTTGCTCGGGCAAGGACCAATGCATGCAGCATGTCCATGCGGTTATTAGGCAAGAAATAAAAGCGCTTTGCATGCTATGAATTACGATGGCCTGCATGGGTAGCTAATAAGGCATCCTCTTAACTGCTGTGATTAAATGTTGTGTTTAGAAGAGAGAAATATTCTTCTTTTCCACCAATCTGCTTGCACCTAGGTCGTGATGCACCTTCTAATACGACTTATTCACCTAGACGGAGGGAGTATAGTTTTATATATATATATATAAAATAAGGAGGCACTTGCGTACGTGAGGCTATGGACCTGGTGGGTCCCCATTGTTATCCTTTCCAAGTAAAGTCATCTCCTCGCCCGCGCGCGCTTTCCGCCCGAAACAGTCAGCGCCGCCCGCCCCGCTTCCTGATGCAGGCGATTGCTCCGCCTTCAAACGACACAAGTGCCATCCGTCCTTCCATCTGCCGCCCATATTAATGATATGCAGTTGCCGAGGCGGCTACTCCGGCGCCACACGTTCGTCCCTCCGCTCGCCCACCATTGCTATATAAACTATTGCGCCGGCCATAGCCGCAGTCATCCGCATTCGTTCCCTTTCTCCTGTCCACACCACTACTGCCCACCATGGCTTCCTCGCACTCCTACGCTCTTCGGGACGGGTGGACAACGGACCACAAGGAGATGGAAGCCATTGCTGCCGACCGGCTAGCCGGTAGGCAGCTGGAGGACGACGACGTCCCAATGGAGAACATGGTAGTCGACGATCCGGCGCCAACCCCCTCCTCCGCGCCATCCTCTCCGGTGCATTGCACCATGACCATCGGCGAGGCCCGTGCCCAATATATGGACAGTGTGAGGCAGATGCGTCATGAGCAGTTCCGGGAGGCGTAGGCCGACACCACCTACAACCACCATCTCCTCCAGGAGCACCTGCAGGCTGGGCGGAGCAGGAGTCGCTGCTCGACTCGTACCGCTCCGCCTGCAAGGGCCGCCTCGAGCGCTGGCGGTACCGCATGCGGGTGGCGGAGGCTGCAGCCGCCTACAAAGAGGCTAGCAAAGAGGGCGATGAAGCGGGCGAGGCGCTGTTTGGCGAGACCAAAGATGAGGCAGAGGACAATGCCGGCTCCGATGAGTCCCCGCTCCGCTGGCGTCGACGAGGCCCCGCGGTGCCAACAACGAGGCAGAGGACACCACCAGCTCCGCCGAGGCCCCGCCCCGCCAACAACGAGGCAGAGGACATCGCCGGCTCAGCCGAGGCCCCACCCTGCCGGCAACGCGGGGGAGGATTTCCACCGCTCCGCTGAGGCGCCGCCCGCCGGCAACGAGACAGAGGACATCGCCGGCTCCGCCGAGGCCCCGCCCCGCTGCCAACAAGGCCGCGCCACATAGAAAACGAGGAAGAGTAGAACACGGTAGGTCGCTGCCACTCAGGTCCAAGTAAGGCCATCGCTGCTACCCTCCTATTGAAGCCAAGCTAGGCGGGTTGACCATTGACGGCCGATTAGCTTCTTGGCGGCAACGTGGAGTCAGGGAGTTCTGCTGGAGAATAATGTTGCTTCTACTTAACTACTGGTGTAGTTGGCTGACTGACACGTGGGCCCAATAGGCCACATGTCAGTTACGCAACTGCACCTGCAGTTAAGTCACTGAAGCTTCTGTTCGGCTCAGCGGGACACAGGTGGGTAGATTCGGTTAATTAATTATACCTCCAGCGCACCCCTTTTTAGTTGAAGAATGTATGAAATGTAATGAAATCTGGCATGTTTATACCGTGTATGAATGAATTTATTTCGATTAGTTCGAATTCCTGTATCACTGGCATTGGATGAACATGCAAAACAATATGTACTAGCATTATTCCCAGGGTGATCACCTCGTTTGCAGCAGTTTCACATGTACTCCCTCCGGTCCTTTCTAGTCTACATACAAGTTTTTTCTACAGTCAAAGTATCTCTACTTTGACCAATCTTATACAAAAAAGTATGCACTTTCACAATGTGCAAAGTAAAAAGGAACAGAAGGAGTACAAAGAGTTTGAGCAGCTTTTTAGCGTTTCTGTACATTGCAATCAAACACACAAGCCTGGCAATTCATAGAGAACATTCAAAACAATCGATGATTATGCATCTCAGCGACTCACATGTCAGAGGCAATATTTACTTCACAACTAAAGAATAAATTAAAAATTGATCGACGCTGCTGACAGCAAAGGGCATCCCATTCGAAAATATCAAACGCATTTCTTGCTAAAATCAATGAGCAAAATTTGATAAGGTTGTCCCATTCCAAAATATCAAATGCCTACGATTGTGGAATGGGCAGGGTTTGCCATCAGTTCGGACATTGACATGGCACCTCGTGCTAAATAAACCAGCTGTTCTTTTTGTGCAGTTCCACCAAAATCAACCAAATTCGCGCGTAGCTTGTATGATTTCGCCCTTATATGTTGCAACGCCATGAACTTATCGGCACCTCCTTTCTTTTGGTGGAAATGAATGATTCGATGTATTCATGAACATTTTGTGCAGTTCCCATTGAAATCAAGCTGAGCACCCCTGTTTGCACAAATACAAAAAAGAGATTAGTATAGAGCAAACTGTACTATGAATTGACAGTTTCAACAGGCACATACATGGTCCATGTAGAGCACACTTTTAGAAAAATGGAACTCACCAGAAAGAATCCTAGAACAACATTATACTCGCGCATCACAGCAAAAAATGGAGATTTTATCAGTCCTTCTGAGCTGAAGTTAGTGTGGTATTGTGGGGAGTAATGTAACCATCCTTCAACTGCTCCTTCTGATGATAAGATAGACAGGGCTTCTTCAACCTGGCATAATCGAAACTAGTCACTTCAC
Source organism: Triticum urartu (assembly GCF_056163025.1). Taxonomy (NCBI): domain Eukaryota; kingdom Viridiplantae; phylum Streptophyta; class Magnoliopsida; order Poales; family Poaceae; genus Triticum; species Triticum urartu. The sequence goes on from NC_141876.1 coordinate 427,043,904, forward strand.
GTACTCCATATTCTTCTTCAAAGGAAGATGATCCTGTTGTGCAAAGATAAGAGGACTACTAAATGCTAGCATCACTGTTTGCTCGAAAAAAAGGAAAGGAAATATTTAAAACAACACAGATGAAGCACTTCTCAAGGACAATACCACTTTTTCATGACAGTATCTAAACAGTAGCACAACACCAATAGAGATGACAAAGCTCAATCATATGGATGAAATCTGTGGGCGAGTACCAACCTTTGTCAGGAGGCTTATTGTGTAGAGCATACAGATGAAGCAATTCTCCGGAACCATCTGTTGCTATCTACGGTGGTGGCCATGCTTACTATATACTCCTCGATTAGTTTAATGTCTCCAACATCTTCTTGTGCAATTCCATTAAAATATATGGTATCTTCAAAGAAGACCCCAGTTTGCACAAGTAAAGATAATTACATATTACATTAAGAGTGGAATCAAATCAGTGGCAAAACAATTCCTCGTTCCAGCCATAGCAATAAATTAAGATGCAAAACTATATCATTACTTGTGTCATCACAGTTCCGGTGCTTCATTACAGCACCGGGAGTTGATTTTTGTTTTTCTTCCCCTTGTCCCCCCCCCCTTCATCACTTGGTTCAATACCAAAAAAGCTTCGCCTTCAATGTAAGATTTGGCATGTCAATTACGGAGCACAAGTATAGTACTAAACTTAATTTTCTGATGAAAGTGGAAAAATACAGGCCAGCAGTTGTGAAATATCCTTATCTTACCTCAATGGGATATTACAATGCACATACAGATTGGAAGTCTTGTCTCCATTTGTGCAGTTCACTAAAATCAAGCAATATTATCGTACAAGTAGCACAACATATGAATGCACACTGCAGAACCATGTGAAAGAAGGCTAGTACTGACCTCTCATGATGCGGAATTCAAACAACTCACAAGAAGAAGATCTGAACCAAATTCGCCTTAACGGATAGGAAGTAAGATCTCCTCTTGTGCAGTTCCACTAAGATCAAGCACTCAAGCAACGTTGTCGGTGTGACATTTTGGTTGAACTGCACAAAACACTCTTAAAACAAAAGTGTTTTGTGCAGTGCAACAAAAGGTCACAATGGCAACGAGGTGAAGCAGATAACCCTGTTTACACAGAGGTGCAAAGGCAACAATTAGTGGTCAATAACGGTGGATGACACAGAAGCCAACTAAAAGAAGCATCTACCTTATCTAAATGGGAAATAAAGCAAGACAGTAGCATTTCTCAAACGGTGGCATTGATTAATATTAACATAGAGATTATATTAACAATAAAATTCGTTAAACATGTAATTTGCTTTTAACTGTGGCATTGCATCAATTTTCCAGCGGCATTATTAGAGGGTGTTTGTTTACTGCAGAATTGATGTATCAAAGGCATTTCAAAGGAACAGAGGGTCCATCTTTGAAGTGAGAGACAATTGGATTTGGTGTAGGGACTAAAAAAACTCTGTGTCAGTCCCATCTAAACCAAAGAGGAGGGACTTTTAGGGACTAAAAGTGGGCATTTGGGACTAAAGAAAGAAGACCCCGAGGGAGTCTTTTTGGGACTTTTTCCAACAGTTGCCCCTGCCACGCATCGCACCTTGTCTCTATTAGTTCATTACTAGGGGTAACATGGTCTTTTAGCATGTCATTTAATAACCTCTAGTCCATGTTTAGTCCCTGGAACCCAGCAGGTAGGGACTAGGGAGTTTTAGCCAAACAGGGCCTTAGATTAACAACAACTAATGAGTTGCATGGGACAGTGGACGCACCAGCACCATGTGCATCTACCGATGTACTGTGGTCATGCACAGTCTGTTGCAACAAAGAACAAACAACCAAGGAGCATATTTGTGTTGGTCCCAGTTTTGTTATCTTTAGGCGCCTTTCCCTATGTGAGCGCAGCAAATCTAGTCCTGCTCAAGCTCTACAGCCTTGTCCCTTCCTTTCCTTTTTGAACTAGTACTTTCGCCCCTTCCTTTCCTCTTTGAACCACGTCCTAGATTTATGCGATACAACTTTCCCCACTACTTCCCCCCATTCCTTTCCTCTTTGAACCATGTCCTAGATTAATGCTATACAACTTTCCCCCTTCATTTCCTCTTTGAACCATGTCCTAGATTCATGTTATATACAACTTTTCCCACTACTTTCCCCCACTCCTTTCCTCTTTGAACCACGTCCTAGATTCATGGTATACATGCAGCTAGAGCAATGCATGTGGAGTAAGTAAATTATACCTTAAGGTTCTTGGGGCGTGGTTCGGTGGGCGACGGGACGACAGCGAAGAAGAAGGGGTCGGAGGCCCTCCCGTGCCGCCGCTGGGTGGAAACTGAACAGCTGCGCTGGTAGTCCCTTGCTGATGGCGACAACGTTAAGCCTCCTTCCCTTCCCGGTGGACGGATCCTGCCGGCTCTTTGAGCAGCAGTGAGGGGAGAGAGAGGCCAACGAAGTCTTGTTTAGATCTGGAGAGGGCGAGAGAGTGTGAAGAGAGCAACTACAAGCGCTGAGGTTCCAGCGGGGGAGGGCGAGAGAGTGTGAAGAGAGCAACTACAAGCGCTGAGGCTCCAGCATGTATATATATACTGGAGAGAGAGTGTGTGAAGCGTGCAAACCCTAGAAAACATTTTGACCAGTCAAAGAATCCTCCTGGCACAAATTATGCTCAAGTGTAGTTATCGAACCCGATACCTCAAGTTTGATGAGCGAACAGGCTAACCAGCTACACAACCCTCCCGTTATGTTCAACGAGAGGGAAATAACCTTTTATACATTCCTGCATTCGTGTGACAAGCATGCCGTGTTTTTTTGTGTGTGTGGGAGTCATTGGGATTTCAATCATAATCGTGTCATGTGGCTTTGGTGGTAAGACTATCCACAGTGGTGCAGAAATAATGCAGCCTTAGTCACCTTACCTCTCTCCACGTAGTACGTTGGGTCCCACCAGTCAGAGGGTGAAACAAACAAATTAATAAGAAAAATTAAAAGCGCCAGCTGTGTATCTTACCTCACACATCTCGCTACTGCTCGGGAACACTGTCCAATTGATCCCTCTGTTCGCTCACGTACTATTTTAAGTGAATCCTTATTATAACATGCACACAAATTTTGGGCACTTGTATTCGACTTAAGTAGGTGTGCCACCGTATCTCGTATACTTACTACTCCCTCCGTCTAGGTGTAATAAGTCAAGTTAGAAGGTGCAACGGGACCAAGGTACGTGTGTGTGTGTGCGTGTGTGTGTGTGTGTTTAACACCATGTGTGTTAGAGAGAGTGACAGATCGACCTACTCCTACAGAGAGATGTTGTGTAGTGTACGATTTTAGCCGCGAGAGTCGGTGCATCCTCTCGTTTCCGGGCGTGTCCGGTAGGGACATGCAGACAGCTGCCACGCCCGCTCCTGACCATCCTAGCCCACCCAAAGCCCCTCCATTGCTCGCGCGCGCTTCCCGCCCGAAACGATCAGTGTCGCTCCAAAGAATCGGTGCCGCATTCATGCCCGGGCAGAGCAGACGCAACCTCTCATTGGCGCAAGAGTGATGGTTGCTTCATCCGTCCAACTTACTGCTGGGTCTATGTGATTTGACGGCTCATTGGTCTTTATTACTGAGGTGGTAGGACTGCTGGATGTCCCACGCTTTCGGCGAAAGGAGGTATACTACTACTAGATTACAATTTTCTCCATTCTTACAGCGGAGGCATGCAAGAGCAGTGAAAACACGCAGGCTCAGTGATTACATGGCCCACCTCACACTATCACCGTGCGACACCTAACTCTTTACATAGTACTCCCTCCGTTCCTAAATATTACTAGATGAGTCCCCGTGCGTTGGCGCGGAACAGCGGTATATCTCTCTGCGCAAAATTATCGATTTCATAGAACAAAACAACTCTATAACCGCATGACAAATGTGGTAGCCAAACTAAATAAACTCCCATCATCATTTAGATCATCCCACGTAAGGAAAAAGATCAGCCAACTCCTACTGCATAATGGGATTATATTTTTCTTTTTGACATGTTAATGGGACTTAAAAGCTCACTTACATGCATGCTACCGGTGCATGCTTGCATGCAGACATGTTGATGTGATTTAAAACCCAGTCACATGCATGTGGCACGGTATTTCTGCATGCTTGCATGTGGCTTAGTGCGGAGCCTCTCAACGTCAAGATCATACGGCTATTATGGACTGATTTACTTCATCTAACGGCTACATCAATTTTGATGACGTGGCTCAAGGAGAGGATAGAGAATTCCTAGTGGTGGGGGCTAGCTATTACTAGTAGATATAAGTCTTTGTAGAGATTCCACTACATACGGAACAAAATGAATGAATCTACACTTAAAATGCATCTTTATACATCCGCATGTGGTTCATGGTGAAATCTCTACAAAGACTTATATTTAGGAATGGAGGAAGTACTAGTATAGTACGTACTATAATTTATCAGCGAGATAAATTTGTACAATGCTATGAAGCTTCCAGCTTCTGTTACATGTACCTTGCGTCCAAGGTTGCCCGTTGCAACATTTCATCAAATACAAAGGAGACTAACATGCATGCTATTGCATCTCAATGATTGACAGATCATAGCAAATATGTACTCCCTCGGTTCCAAAATAAGTTTCTCAACTTTGTGCAAACTTTAGTACAAAGTTGTACTACTACTAAAGTTGACACTTATTTTGGAACAGAGGCAGCTAAAGAAAAAAACGATCCATGTAGTCCCTAGCCCTTGAACCGTGAACCCTGACCAGGCTTCAATTTGCTGGCAATATTCGAGCTTCCTAATAAATGAAGTTTGCAACCTTTTGACCATCAGATCATTTTGTGCAATTTCACCAAAATCAAGATGAGCATCCCTGTGGCAAAGAAATTGAACAAGCGTGATTAGAATAAGATTACTGGGACTAGTTGATGAGACATAAACTCATCACAAATACAGTATGTAGAAGCCAGTAGAGGTATGTGCGGGGCAAAGAAGTAGAGAAATATCCACAGGGAGTGATGTGGGCTGCTGGAGCAGTGGTGCAAGCCGGCTGTAAAGGGAGTTGTACCTAAGGGACGTAGCTCAACCTTGAGGAGGGTGGCGGGAGGCGGCAACTGCCCATGTCGCGGCAGTGAGCAAGGGACGAAGGCAACCTCACCGGCTTTGTGAGAGATAATGGCGGGGACCCCTGATCGGGACGTGCCGACAGTGGGTTTTCGCCGTCGGCGACGGCCACCGCATCTACACTAAGCATCCACCCCTTCCCCAAGCGGACGTGATCCGCCGGGATGTTAGAGATGTGGCCACAGTCATTTTGTGCGAGAGAGTGTGAAGAGAGCAACCCCAGCAAGCAACCGTGTAGGTTGGCCCGTCCTGACTATGTATATAGTGGAGCGGTTTCCTTTTCTCTCCATATGAACCTATCATATTGCGTACGTGCCACTGAAGAAAAAAACCTTTATTTATAAATGACGCGGCACCTACTACTCGTTCTCCTATAACCTTGCGCTTGGCATCTCCAAAATATTAACCTTGTGATTGGCTCTTCGCCTCTTCGGGAAGTCGAGCAATAATAGTAGTGCAGTATATATCATTCTGGCTATATGAGACTGAATGAATTGCTGCATGTCCACCACATGGGCGAGGGTCGAGGGGCGAGGGAGAGTGCTACATACGGAGCAAAATGAGTGAATCTACACTCTAAAATACGTCTATATACATCAGTGTTTGGAGTATGTACTAGTAGAGTTCATATTGAAATCTACTAAAGGACATATATATTCCAAACAATATGATATAATCTCTATAACCAAGGTAGTAGGGACGAGGAGTAAACAGAGGGAGTAGTAAATTTTTCTCCTCGTCCTGCGAGCCACCGCGCGCATGGGCGAGGGAGCGGGCGTAAGGCATAGTAAGCAAGCTTCACCTCATCCTGCGAGCCACCGCACCCATGGGCGGGGGAGACGGCGTACTAAGCAAGCTTCTCCTCGTTCTGCGAGTTGACGGGACACATGAAAAGTACTCCAGTGTATAGAGCCTTGCCTCTAAGGTAGGCCCCACATGGTTTGCCTCTTTTTTAACATAACACGTCAAGTCGCAATTTGTTTGTTCATCCGTGGTAGACGATCCTCCCTCCACCAAGTGGACAACCAGTACACGTGCCAAATTACCACGTGGGCTGCCTTTTTCGTACAGAAATGAGCTCCACCGTGTACCCGCGCGGGTGTGGTTGGGAAAGAGACGGCAGTACGTGCGCCGTGCATGCACCTCTTCTCTTCGTGCACGTCCCCCACCTACGTGGGTGTCTGTGAGAGATACAAACCGCGTTCGTGAGTGTTTTTTTGTTTTGTGGTGGGGGTTGGGGTGGGGGGTTGATTTCATGAATTATTTGTGGGAATATGTGTCGATGACATCTCAAATTTTTTTTGCATGCAATGTGTGTGAAATGGAGGCCTATCCATATCATACATAGAGGGTCGGGCAATCCACGAGAAGAGAGGGAGGGGTCATAGCTATCGATAGAGTCGAAGGGAGGATCAAGTGGGTGGGTGCGAGATCGATGAAGAGAGCCATCGAAATTGTGTGTGTGTACAAGTCAAAGATATTGGGCGACTGGCCTACCGGAACGTTAGAGGGCACACGTCAAGTTTGTGTGTGGCAGGGAGACATGACTACCGGAACCATACTATACATCAAACAATCTCACATTTTATTTGAATTTGTGATAATGTGTGGCATTTGCAGCTTACAACTAAATATCAAACAATCTAAACAATACTATATATCGAACATTCTCACATTTTATTTGAATTTGTGGTAATGTGTGGTGTTTGCGACTCACATCTAAGTACTTGTAGGCGTAGGGGGCGGGGCACCATACATAATGTGATAAACACATTATACATATGAGACATGGTTTAGATTATGAAGATCGAGCTAGAGCTAGAAATGTAATGTGATTTGAAATCAAAATAAAGTGGATTCAAAAAATCTAGTTCGAGTTCATATAGTACACATAGTTCATATGTAACTCGAGACTAATCATGTGGTGTGCTGTGAAGATAATACACAAACGATGGTTTAACTTGACAATAATGATGATTGTAGATCTTATTAAAATAGATAAACGAATTCAAATGCTTTGACTTCACAACAATCATTACTGTAGATCTTATTCAAATAGAGAAACGGTTTAGTTCATATTGAAGTGGTAGTATATACATTTGGAATGCACTAAAACGTTCATTTGAGTAGTAGTTTGCATGCATTATACACGTAGCGAAATATTTTAATTGAACATAACATGAATTCAAAGTTTTGAATGACATTTGTAGGGCGCATTGATTTGGTACAGTACATGTTAGGCTTGTCCTGAAATTTCAACCCGCGCCTTGTTAGCCCAAAATATTTAAGATATATCTTTGTCTCGTTGTGCTCCGACAACTCCCTCCATCTCAACCCGCGCCTTGCTATTCCGAAATTACAACGCGCGCGAAAACTCCCACCTCCTGTGAATCCCGACACGCGAAATGCCCATGGTACCCCTGAACCGAAAGAACCGCCTCAAATCGGTGGGGGTACTTTTGTAACTTCCCCACATTTCGGACAAGCGCGTCTCTAAGCCATGGTTCCCCACTGCCATCCCATCCGCCCACCCATTCGTACACAAAGGCCGCGAAAACCTGCGAAGAAACCCCACACCCTGCTCCGTCTGCCACCCAGCCGGAGCCTCTTCCCCGACGACGTCGTCCACAGCAACACCTCGACGTCCCTCATCCATCGTATCGGATGAGGATCCGTCATCGATCTCATCGTCCCGCCGGTTCAGCCACCCCATCCTCCACCTCCAAGGAGTTGCCCCGATGTTCCCCTTGTCTTTCGCGCCACCTCCATTCCCACACCGCCGTCTTCACGTGCACCACCGGAAGAGCATCATCATCACCGTTTCCTCGGATGAAGCTGCGGCCTAATCGGCGCCACCAAAGAGGTTGTACAGTAATCACCGCATTTTCTTCTTGATCCGTTCTCTCGGTGCTGCCGGCGCTCGGTCCCGAGCCGACACGGCGTGGCTCCATCCACGGCGGCGTCGCCGGCCACTTCCTCCACGGCGTCGCTCCCTCGGTGGTGACGTCCACATTAGTAGGACCTGCTGCTGCTTTAGCTCTCGCTCGCGCTGCTGCTCTGCTCTTGCTCTCGGTCCCCTTCCTGGTCTGCAATTGCTATTGCTCTTGCTCGCGCTTCTGCTCTCGCTCTTGCTCTTGCTTGTGATGCTGCTCCGATTTAGCTACACTTCACTCCGATGCCGTCGGGGTGAAGGAAGAACCAGCTGCAGCGGGGAGGGGGGCTCGCCGAAGAGGTACCCCATTATCTATCTTAGGGTTCAGGATGGGGGCGGTGGTCGCCGGCGGGGTGTTGGCGGGGCGGTGGCGTGGGGATCGCCGGAGAAAAAGCTCGGCACGGGGGGGGGGGGGGGGCTAGAGGGATGGCCGGGGCGGCAGCGGACCAGCAGTGGGGAGTGTTTTCGGGCGGGCGGGGCGGCACACCGCCGGCCATGGGCCGCGGGGGGCTGCTGTTTGGCCGGCTCAGGGGGTGGAGGTTCAAGATGAACCGCGGGCCCTTGATTTCGTATCCAACGGCTGCAAAATCGACTGACCAGAGATGAAAAAGTCAGTCGATCGACGTGTAGCCTCACCTTGCTAGCGCCTTCAGTTTCGACAGCAAAATTCAGTTTCGACAGTTAAGTTCAGTTTCGACAGTTAAGTTTAGTTTCGACAGTTAAATTCAGTTTCGACAGTTAAGTTCAGAGATGAGCGGCTGATGTATTTTACATCTAGCACTTTGTGTTTATGTATTTTACGTCATGTATTGGAGATGCTATTAGAATTCCACTCAGGTTAACATTGTTCGTTGTCTCTCTTGTCCTGCTTCAGCCTCGGTGTCGTACAACTCACCGGAGCTGCTCCAACGACAAAACCCTCCATCACAACGGAGCAGTACCTCGGGCTCCATCTCTAGACGCCTAAGATCTTCTTCCCCTCCTCCGACAGCCAAGTCAGCCGGATCATCCTCACCGGCCAACCCAATCATGCTGAGATCGACATGGCTTCGCCAAAGAGGTTGTACACTTGTTGCATCTCTTTTTTACTCTACATGTTATATATATTGTCCACTGAGCACACGGATTTGTTCCTTTAGTGTCTCCTTGAAAGAAAAAACGTAGGAATTTTAATTTTTCACTTGTCCTCCTTTTCAAATTCCTATTCATGAAGCACAAGACTAAGAGATAGTAGCATAATAGCATTATAACCGTACATTTTCTTGTGGTTTGACTTAATCTCACCATGCTTCTTTGCATCCTGTGATCTTCCAATTGTTGTGAATCAAACACCCAGATTGGCAGAAATCCTGTGTTTTTAAATTCTCTGTTTTGCACGTGCATTCCTATCCTATTCCTGTCTATTTCCTATCCCTACATTGTTGGAATCCTCCAATTCAAACAAGCCCTTACAGAATTACTTCTCTTACAGATAGTTGTCAAAGAAAACCTTGCGTGGCTTGTCCCGCTCCTGCTGCGCCGTCGTCCACCCCAGCTCAGCTGCTCCAACGACAGAAGGGTCCAGCACAGCAGGGATCCGGCCTCCAGACTATCTTTCGCCGCCTCAGATCTTCTTCCCTGTCGCTGGCAGCCATGAAAACTGCACTACCTTCATCAACCGAGCAGATGACCTCGAGGACTACACGGGTTCGCAAGAGAGATCGCACTCTTTCGTTTCTGCTTACGTTATGCATCGCTTAATATTACATGCTACTTTATCATCCTGTTCACCAATTAGACTCTGAGTCGGCTCCAAACTAATGGTCAAACTTGAGTTTTTAAATGGTTGTGGGTCACATATCGGGGCCGCTATCAATAGTATCTATCTACTATCTGGGTAATCTTCGGTGTCTACTATGAGTTTCATGTTGGGTGGGAAACAAACAGTAAAGAAGCCATTATCTGTATTTTTTAACTGAAGCCATTATCTGCCTGCTATTATTGGTTTTGGGTCTATCCACAGGTTGCTACCATCACTCTGAATTTTTGCATGCACTCCTTACATAATCTCACTATGTTTTATTCCTATGCATGACAGTTATTGTAAACAATGGAACTGAACATGTAGAGCAAAAGAGACGAGTCTTGCGTGGCAATAAAATTTCATGCAGATGTCGCTCCATGGTAGGCGCAAAGGCAGCCCCCCTCCACGCATTTCGGATTGTAATCGAGAGGAAGATATTTGTTCTGAGGGGGATTCAGAAGGAGAAGACAACTCCTATTTACCCCCTGAGGTCTTCGCTCTAACTTGGCATCCTAATGTTGGTTATATCATGCATATGGTGTCTTGCATTGCTTACTTTATACATCAAATATGTCATCTGCTTAGTTTAGACATCCTTTGTGCGAATGCCATCTGTTTAGTTTATTCATCGTTTATGTGAATTATGCAACGCCATCTTGTTTAGCCAGATATCATATATGTGAATTTTGCAATGCCATCCTGCTTAGCCAATCATCTTATATGTAAATTATATCAGGCCATCCTTTTTTTCGTTACATATTACATTTGTCAACAATGTTATTACATTTTACTGCTCTTCGTGTGCATCAGCCATTTGACACGGTGACGGCAGATTCTGGAGTGAAAACAAGGTCTTCAGAGCAGACTATGCTATCTGACGGAGCGCATATCTTGCTAGTTACGGATAGCTCCTTAGAGGAGGATTCAGAGACAGGTGACCAGTCCTATTCCCCCCCGAGGTGTATGCTCTAACTTGGCAGGGTTATGTTGCTCATATCGTGCGTATGGTGTCTCCCATTGCTATGTCATTTGATTAGTTTAGACATGCTTTGTGTGAATGCCACCTGTTCAGTGTCTAATTACCATATATGTGAATTATGCATTGCCATCTTGTTGCAAGACATTATATATGTGAATTATACAATGCTATCTTGTTGCGAAGGCATTATATATGTGAATTATGCAGTGCCATGTTGTTTAGCCAATCATCATGTATGTGAATTATATCATGCTATCATTTTTTTGTATTATGTGTTCCATTTGTCGACAACGTTTGTATATTCAACTACTCTTCCTGTGCATCAGCCATTTGAAGCGGTGATGGAAGTATCTGGAGTGAAAACAAGGTATTCAGAGCAGACAATGCTACCTACTGAAGCAGACATCTTGCTGGTTACAAAGAGATCCTCAGAGGAGGATTCAGAGACTGATGACCAGTCCTATTTTTCCCCTGAGGTCTATGCTCAAACTTGGCAGGATTATATTACCCATGTCATGCATGTTGTCTTGCATTGCTTAGTTTTTACATCATATATGGATTGCCATCTGCTTACTTGCTTACTATATAAATCATATATTTGAATTATATCATGCCATCATGTTTACATAGTACATACACATCATCTATCTGAATTACGGCATGGCAACCCATTTAATAAAGACATCATATAGTTATATCATCTCATCCTGTTTAGTGTTTACAGTCATCATATTTTGAATTATGGCATTCTATCCGTGAATGTATGTGAATTATGGCATGCCAACCTATTTAATAAACACATTATATAGTTATGTCATGTCATCCTGTTTACATAGCCTCATATTTTGAAATATGTCTTTCCATATTTTTTAGTTAGCCATCATAATGTGAAAAATTGTGTCATGCTATCCTGTTTAGTTAGCCATCATATATGTGAAATTGTGTCATGCTATCCTGTTTGGTTAGACAACATAAATATGAATTGTTTCATGCCCTCTTTTATTCCCCACTATCCATTGCACCTGTCTATCATACAATGTCTATACTTTCAATTACTTTTCTTGTTTACCAGCCATATGAATTGGAGAGCGTGATGGCAGTATCTAAGGGAGTAACAACACGGTCTTCAGAAAAGATAGTGCTACTAGTTGACGCAGATAGAACCACTGTTGTACTTACCCAAGGACCAGATCCACCACACATAACCCGGACTCTCGCAGATTGTACCCCTACCCATTTGGACAGAGAACCAGCTACACCCCTTCTAACCCCAACCCCGGCAGATAGTAACCCGGTTCCAGTTGACACAACACCGTCTCCACCACAGAGCACCCAAACACGAGCAGTTAGTAAGGGAACTGCAGTACCCAAAGCACGAGGACCACCACTCCGAATCCCAACTCAACGCTTAAAGGAGAAGAATATTTTGTTCTCAGGTCAGGTTATGTAGCTATGGTTCATACTCCTTTGCTCTTGCATTACTGTATTTACTCATACCAACTATTTTCAAATTCGAAAGATGGAATTGAAACTCCAATGGCGCAACAGGTATGTTTTAAACCTGTTTCTTTAACTGGTTTGCTGTTGTTACCTGCTCTATGTTGATTTCAGTTTCAATTGAATAAACAGTTATGTTCTCATGTCATGCACATTACAAGTGTTGTTATTGCTCTATAGTTACCCACACTTATATTCTGTCTATTATGCTTTGTCTTGAACAAATATTATTTGAACTGTGTCTCTATCTTGATTTGGCAACAAAAACTAGAATGATATAGACCATAAAGTGACCAAGGTACATAGATATATGTTTGTTTCATGTTGTTATCCTGTCCACTTTACTACTGAACTCATTTACCAAAATGAGTTTCATATACAACATGGTAAACATATGATGTGTCTGCTTGTTTCTCTTTTAGAATGCGGACAAAATATTGGAGAACAGTACCACGTTATCCAATGGTAAAGGAAGTAATGCAGATAAGGTTCAAGATAGTGAGACATCCCTGTTGGTCTCCAAGAAAGCTGATAAAAACTATCTTGACGATAGTGAGGGAACCCAAAAGTCCTGTCTTGATGTAGTGTTCGAGTTACTGGCCACTACTGCTGGCACAAGCTCTTCGAACTCGCTGCCTGAATCAGTTCGTCTTCTTGAGTCTCAACTTCAAGTTGAAAGACATCGATCAGATGTGCTGCGGCAGGAAGCTGAAGGGCTGAGGAAGTCCCTGCAGAATTCAGAAGCATATTTTCTGGTGCAACAGCAAGCGCTGGAGGATTTAAGCGCCAAACTAGAGAAAGTTAATAAGCTTGCTAAGCATCTTGCCAGCATTATGGGTACCCAGGATATTGTTTCTTGAGATCTTCTGAAGTGGTTTCAGTTCTGGATTTGTTTTGCTGCGGCGTTTATTTTCGCTGGTCGCCAACTTTGACAACCAGTGTATATGATATGCTGCTTTGTTCCCTATATTTGCACTGGTGGCGAACTTTGATGCCCAGTGGATGTAATATGTGTAATAGCCGTGATAGCCTAGCGTTAGTTGCTTGCTTATTTATTTCCTTGTTGTCTTGTTTATTCGTTTTCTTGTAGTCATTGCAGTTCTTTTTCCGCGGTTAGCTAGTGGCTGCAATAACCTATTTTTTTTAAACTAGGCCACAATAACCATGGGCTAATATTTACTGTAGTGACACTGGGCCTCCTACTGGCCGTAGAAACAGTGGACCTTCTACGGGCCGTAGAAACAATGGGCCTTCTATGGGCCGTAGAAACAATGGGCCTTCTGCGGGCCGTATTATCAATGGGCCTTATACGGGTCGTATAATCGATTGGCCAAACATGGGCCAAACAGACCGCATTATGGCCGTAAACGGGCTAGAGTTGGAATCGTTTGTTCATGGGCCGACCATAACGGGCCATCGTTAATAGGCCGTATTTGATGACGCTATGAAAACGGCCCAACGTATTAACGGACCACAAACGGGCCAACTGTAACCACATGCTGAATTTGGCCCACAAGCAGAAAATGACAGTAACGGGCCGTAAGTAAACGAATGCTAGAAATGAGCCCAAGAATAAATGGGCTCTGAGAAGGCCGAAAGATAACATGGGCTGGAAATGGCCCAACGGAATAACGGGCCGTTAATGGGTATAAAGTGATACACTGTTCATTACGGGCCAGTTTCACCACAGGCCGTTAATGGGTGTAAAGTGATACAATGTTCATTACGGGCCAGTTTCACCACAGGCCGTTAATAGGCCAAGAGTTACATAGGGCCTCATATGGGCCGAAAGACGTCATGGGCCATACATGGGCCAGAAGTGAAAACGAGCTGGAATCATATTGGATGGCCTAGATGACGCTACTGGGCCTAATTCGGATAGGGAGTAACGGGCCTTGGGTTAGCGAGCTGTAAATGGACTATAATCGAATAGGCCGTTAACAGGCTTTCCATGGGCCGACCCGCCAGCTTTTGACCAAGTCAAATGGGCCGGCCTTTAATTAGGAATGCGCCTCTGTTGGGCCGTGCCACATGTCGACATATCATAGGCGACTTCCGTCCAATGAGTGGTTGACATCTGTCCCAACGATGAGCCGACACGTGTTTCCTCCAGCCAATGATGATTTTACACGTGGAAAATCCCCATTGGTCAGGGCTGTTAACGGGTTATCGGATCCAAAACCCGACCCGATAGCTTAACGGTGTTTCGTTACGGTGGATGCCATGTGTCGGTCACCCTTGACGAAAGCACTTCTATGACGCGTGATTTATCGTCATGGAAGTGGACACTTCCGTGATGATAATTTTGGTAATGTCATGGAACACTTCTACGACAGCACATGTATGACTATCTTGATTCTGTCATAAATTTGTCATGGATGTACATGCATGACAGAAAACACGACCTACTGTGACAAACATGTATCATCACGGAAGTGTATTTTTTTGTAGTGTTGCTCCTCTACTACCGCTACTTGATGGGTGATCGGCGGAGTTTTAATTTCTCTCTGGTCAGGTTTAAGCCCAATCAATCATAGTCCATGGCGACCCCCAGGGCGGTGACGCGATCTAGGAGCTTGTTTAAAGATAGCAGCTCCGCCGGATCCATCTGCTTGGAGTACTTAGAGTCAAACTGACGAGGATTTTTGATGACCCGAGAAGTCATCGTCGGCTTAATGGCCGAATGGGCGGTCATAATGAAGCAGCCCAGCCGGAGGGTTTGGCCTGGGGGCAATGCTCCTCCGGAGGTGACGTTGTCCTTGAGAACAAGGCGAGCCATCGATGCTATCTTTTCACGGAACAATGGAACTCTCAATGAAAGCACCAATGTCGGTGTCAAAACCAGCGGATCTCGGGTATGGGGTCCCAAACTATGCATCTAGGATCGATGGTAACAGGAGCGGGGGACACAATGTTTACCCAGGTTCGGGCCCTCTCTATGGAGGTAATACCCTACTTCCTGCTTGATTGATCTTGATGAATATGAGTATTACAAGAGTTGATATACCACGAGATCGTAATGGCTAAACCCTATCAGTCTAGTCAGGCTATGATTATTCGGAGGGTGTCTACAGACCTAGCCCTCCGGTTTATATAGACACGGGAGGGATCTAGGGTTACACAAGGTCGGTTACACAGAAAGGAATCTTCATATTTGGTCACCAAGCTTGCCCTCCACGCCAAGAAGAGTCCCATCCGGACACGGGCAGGGTCTTCGGTCTTCGTATCTTCACAGCCCATCAGTCCGGCCCATATCCAATAGGTCGGACGCCCGAGGACCCCTTAGTCCAGGACTCCCTCAATGCGGTCCACAGGGACTCTGCCGACGAGTCTGAGTGGGAGAGCGTCGAGTCCACAGCCGAAGTCCATATGTCTGGCACCGAGCCACATGGCCCCCTAGGGTAGATCGGCCCCCGTGATGGGCACGTTGGCATTTTGCAGAGACACAACAACGACGACCAGGGGGGTGATCGCTCTCCCCACCATGAGCCTTACATTCCCTAGGCTCTCACTCAGGAGCAGCATGACGAGCTCCGTCGAAAGAATGAGAAGGCCCTACACACTTCCATTACTAGGACAACTCCCGAGGTCCTGGATATGGATTCGGCGCACTTGGCCACTTTGGCCGAGCGAGACCACCTAGAGCAGTTGCAGAAGGATCTAGATGACCTCGCTCTCCATCAGCCTAGTTCCAGTCGGCATAAGCATCGGTTGTTCCCAAGTGATCAACCTCGAAGGTACCAGGTGCTCAACATCCCATTGCAAAACCTGGCAGTGGCTACCAGGATCGATGATTCTATTCAGCCCTCCAGCTCGGTGGCCGGGGAGGGGATCCACCAAATCCAAGTTCTCCTGAAGACAACTTTGTTGCAGAACATGACAGTGTCACAGTCCCGTGACCGCATCCACAGCGCATCGGTTCATGCCAAGACTGTTCAATTGGCCCATAGTCCACTCGGCTCAGGGAGGCTCTGGGCGTCACCCCTCGAAGATCAGTACGGAGATTGAAGGCGTGACCGAGTCACTTCTTCCCGGCGACACGACGATTACGACCGCACTTAGATGCCCCCCTCTGTGGAACATCTCATATGGGTGCCAGCCCTATGATGATAGGCATTTGCGTGGGGACGATCGAAGGCCGAGTCCACTGCACCATCCAGAAGACCTTCGAGACCCACGGTTCAATGCGGGATCCATTCTCGCTCAGAATCTGGTCGACAGGGGTCGGGCCCTGTGGGAAGGTCTCGACATGGACGTTCCGAGTGGTTCTGCACCTTCCGGCAAAGAGTGCTTCAACCTATACATTCGGGCTGACACATCCCCAACAACTTCAGGCTGGCGACGGGAATCAACAAGTTCACTGGCTAGTCGAAGCCAAAAATTTGGCTGGAAGATTACTGAGTGGGGGTTTAGATCAGCAGCGGCAATGACAACATGGCCATGAAGCACCTGTCGCTAATGCTCGAGGTGTCTGCACAGGCCGGGCTCAACCTGCTCCCACCCGATAGCATATTCCGCTGGGATGACCTAGACCGAGTCTTCATCAAGACATTCGAGGGCACGTACAAGTGACTGGGTGGTCTGTTAGAACTACAACAATGTGTCTAGAGGCAAAACAAAACTCTTTGGGAGTACATTCAACGGTGGACTACCCTACATAACACAATGGAGAATCTCACTGAGCACCAGGCAATATGCGCCTTCAAGGCCGGTGTCAGGTATCGAGAGCTGACCCTAAAGTTCGGCCGAACTAAGATCCTGACTCTCAATCGGGCAATGGAAATAGCCAGTCAGTACGCCAATGGCAAGGAGGAAGATCGACTGAGGAGCAGCAAAGGCCGAGGTAGAGACGCTCATCAGTCGGACAACAACAAGAGGAAGAAGCCGAAGCGGAAGGCCTAGGCAGCTAGCAATGCCAAGGTCGTAGCTTTGGCCGGCCAAAGCAAAGGCGAAGGCTAGCCAAAGCAGAAAAAGGAGTGGGCAAGCAAGAAGAAATCTGCCCCGAAAAGTGATATTCTTGGTCAGCCCTGCCAGATTCATACGAAGAAAGACGGAAGACGACAATCTGATTCTGCCTAAGCACACCACTCGGGAGTGTCAGCTGCTCAAGCCAGAGATGCGGCAGGATTCCTTGGGCAACAAGGATGAGGACGACGATGATGATGGGGGCAAGAACGCCTCCGGGTACCCCAACGTCGAGAAGGTCCGAACGATCTTTGTTGTCGTCGAAAGCAAGAGCTGACTAAAGGTTATTAACCGGAAAGTCGGTATGGCATTTCCAATTGTCACTAAATACCTTGACCAGGACAAGACGCCCATCACCTTCGATCAGTCAGATCACTCGGCCCACATACCGACCCCTGGGCGGCAGGCTCTAGAGGCCCACCCAGCTGTAGGAGGCATCTGACCGCGTAAGGTCCTCATGGACAGCGGCAGCGGGCTGAATATCATTTACGCCGATACCTTGGAGGTGATGGGCATCCTGATGCCCGACTGAGCAAGAGCAGTGATACGTCTCCAATGTTTCTATAATTTATGAAGTATTCATGCCATGTTTATTATAATTTTGTATATTTTTGTGCACTTTTATATTATTTTTATGGACTAACTTATTAATCTAGTGCCAAGTGTCAGTTCTTGTTTTTTGCATGTTTATTGTTTCATGGAAATACCATACCAAATGAAGTCCAAACGCGATAAAAATTTACGGAGATTTTTTATGGAATATATGTGATATTTTTGAGGAAGAATGAATGCAAGACGGTGCTCGAGGACCCCACAAGGCGCCAGCGTGCGGCCTACCCCCTGGTCGCGCCCTACCGCCTTGTGGGCACCTTGTAGGTTGACTGATGCCCTTCTTTCGCCGCAAAAAATATAATTTCCAGATAAAAATCCCCTCAAAATTTCAAGCCAATAAGAGTTACAGATCTTTGGGAATATAAGAAATGGTTTTTGGCCAGAAGCAGAAGCGCTAAAACAGAAGGAAACAGAGAGAGAGAGAGAGAGAGAGATCCAATATCGGAGGGTCTCTTGCCCCTCCGGGTACCATGGAGGCCAAGGAACAGAGGGAGAACCTCTCCCCATCTAGGGGGGAGGCCATGGAGGAGCATGATGGAGGAGGAGCCTCTCTTTCCCTATCTCTCGGTGGTGCCGGACTGCCGCCGAGGGAACCATCGCCGTGGTGATCGTCTTCATCAACATCACCTCCCTCATCTCTTTTCAGCGGTCCACTCTCCCACACCCTACTATACTCTCCTACTTGAACATGTTGGTTTATGCCACATATTATTATCCAATGATGTGTTGCCATCCTATGATGTTTGAGTAGATTTCTTTTGTCCTTTGGGTTGATCGATGATCTTAATTGGTTTGAGTTGTATGTTTTATTTTGGTGCTTTACTATGGTGCCTTCCATGCTGCGCACATGTGGGGGGTTCCCGCTGTAGGGTGTTGTAATACGTTTGTGATTCGCTTATAGTGGGTGGCTAGAGTGACAAAAGCTTACACCCGAGTAAGGGGGTTGTTGTGTATGGGAGTAAAGGGGACTTGATACTTAATGCTATGGTTGGGTTTACCTTAATGATTTCTAGTAGTTCCGGATGCTTACTAGAGGTCCAACCATAAGTTCATATGATCCAAGTACGGAAAGTATGTTAGGTCATGCCTCTCCCTCAAATAAAATTGCGATAATGATTACCGGTATTGTTATCAATTGCCTAGGACAATTCCGCACACCATACCATCATTATTCCACACTCGCTACTTGTAATATAATATAATATATTCCAACTTGATTTAGTCAACACCTGTATTTATATTTTAGCTCTCCGATATCATGCAAAGTTATCCTCTTTATACCCACAACGTAGTTTTATTTCTCGTTTCTAGATGAAAGCAAACGATCGGTGTACGTAGGGTTGTATCAGTGGCAGATAGGACATGAGAGAATATTGATATTACCTTTAGCTCCTTCTGGGTTTGACATTCCATACATATCACTTCCATCTTTGGAAATTGCTATGATGATTCCTTGCACTTAGGGATTATCAAGCTCTTTTCTGGTGCCGTTACCGGGGAGCAATAGCATGGGGTTCATATTTTTGTGTATGCTCACTACTATAGGATGCTGCTAACACGACACTACGATCAGAGACCCTTTGATGAAACTGTGTGCGATGCATTAATTGGAAATGGTGATGTAAAAAACCGTCAAAAAAGGTGCAAAACATTTGCGATGGATGATGCATCAAACACGGTTCAGATTTTAGTTGCGTGTGCGATGAGGGGCATACAGTTGATCTTTACGAACTGTTTGCAATGAGACGGAACAATAGAAACGGGCGGCCAAATCAAGGTGTGTGCGATGTTACGACATACAGTTCACTCTGATGAACCGTTTGCGATGATTGAGATGAACACAAACAATTCGGCATAACAAGATGTGTGTGATACCGGGCAAACAAGTCGGTAATCAGAATTGTGTGCGATCATTATAGACAGCCCATACGGTCTTTTTTTGTGAATTGTGTGCTCATTAGGGCACACAGTTCACCAAACCAACCTATGGGCGATAATGTAGAAGATCTCTGTCGAATACATATTACTAACCGTCTGCGATGAGATTGACAAGATAAACAGAGATATATACAGTCTGCTTAATTTAGTCCTTCTTGTTGTTGTTGTTGTTGTTGGATGGCCCCGCGACATCGTCTTGGCGAGGACGCTTCTTGCTGCTGACCGTTGGCTTATCATCATCGCGGTCATCGTCATCGTCATTGCTGTCGTCGTCCTCCTCCTCCTCGTTCGACCATTCCTCCTCATCATCATTGACGTCCTCTTCTTCGTCCTCCAATGGCTCCTCGTCCGTCTGGTTGTCGTCTGACGACTCTGGAGGCGGCGGCCCTTCCATGAACCGGATATAATCGAGGTCTGGGCTCGACGCCGAACTCATGGAAGACGAGCGGGATGATTCCAATGTTGACCTATCATCGGGCGCCAGACTACTGGCCGAACTATCATCCTCGCCGTTGCTCGACATGGCTGCAGAGTGTGTGCCAATGTGTAGCGCGGCCTACCGGGGACGATGAAGATGGTGGACACTTAAGTGTGCGGGGTATGCAGAGAAGAGGAACTGCCAATTGAAGTGGGGTTTTTTTCTTGCATGGGGGGGGGAATTGAAGCGGTGGTTGACACATTATCTAACCGCTGATATAATCAACCACAATTATTTGTACCCAGTCGCTCCAAATTCCCGGGGTTGTGCAGGACTCCTATTGGCTATTTGATTGGTTTCCTTTTTCAGGACAAAAACAAGGAACGAGTTTTGGGATTATGCATCGGTACTGGTACGAACAGAGTAGGACAATTGGCAAGCAATACATTGAGCTCTTCTTATTGATAAAGCTAGTAATAATCAAACTAGAAAGGAAAAGAAAAATTTCTGCATGAATCTTCGCGTAATATCAATGGCATAGGACCTAGATGTGCATTACTTAGAGCGCATCTAGATGTGCTTTAGCAATACTGTCAAACAAAACCCCTAATCATCATTGCAAACAGCGATAGAACATGGCTAATGCGACAACCACAACTACACATGCTAGTTCCTTCTTGTCTCTTTCTTTCATCTGTTGCCTGTGATTCATTCTTTCTTGCTTCATCGTACTGATTGTACATTCCAGATCAGTCAGTTTCTTCTTCAGCTTTAAGCTATCTTCTTTGAGCTTGGTAATAGCACTCCGAGCCTTGCCATGCTATTCTTCATCTAGCCAATTAACAAAGGCACAAGTCGCATATCCCTGCCAATGTTAAATAGTATTGGATGAGCGGTGGCATTAACTAAAGTGAAATGATGAACTTAATTAGCACTAACCTCTAAGGGGCAACTGAGAAACCGCCTGCCAATATCAAATCCCTCTATGCATACACATCGAGTGGGAGTGTACCCGTGCACACAACTCAGCTTTTGGTAAGTCTCGGTGGCGCAAAACTCGGAGTCGAATTCGTGTTGCGGGAGTCTGGAGTCATGCTCCGGATCCAGTGGTAGATCGCTTTCCTTGGGGGTCATTCAAGACGGATTCAGCAAGGAGCTATACTTTGGACATGCTAAAATAGATTGGGATAGATTGGAACCTGACACGACGATTCTGATCCGTAGTACACCTGTCTTCTGATGACCTTAGGAAAGTGCTCGGCAGTGACCGCCGTCGTGGCAGCAATATGAGCAGGAGCAGCCGCACCGAAACCATCAGCATCACTCGTCCACATTCCCCCAATGTTAGCGTCACGTGAGGGAATTTGGAGGCTATGTAGGGATTTGGGGGAAATGGGGAAACTATGGAGATAAGCTGACGGTCGGGAACTACTTATGGCACTATATGTTGTATACGACACACTGTTTATAAATGTCGTTTGTGTGTTAGGTATTACAACGTCACACACGATTTCCGCACCAAATCGTGTGAGAACACAACGTAGGTTAGACACGGTTGCTGTTACATAACCGTATGTGATGTACTATCATGTCCATATAATTGAGTTACGGTGAGATACCATGTAAACAGCCGCTCTGCGGATATATCCGTCAAAAGAAACAGCCGCTCTGCGTATAGAGATGGTGGCGACAGCCTAGGCAGCGGCTACCGGAGAAGAGGTCAATCCTCGGTCGGTGGGCGATGGTGGCGTCATAGGAGGTCAATCCTCGGTCTGCGGCGGGAGATTGGAGGATCTCAACCATCGAGGTCGGCGGCGGCGTGATTCAAGCACATCCATCGCGGTCGATGGCGGGATAGTGGAGGTCGAACTTCAGGCGGCAGCCGCACTAAGCTTTGCTCCTCGACCCTGCGTCTCGGCGTGCCGCCGCATCGCGCTTGTCTGTCTGCTGGGTGGAGGTCGCCGCGTGGCTAATTAATTAAGGTATTCTTTTCATGAGTGGCTTAATTAAGGTATTCAATTCCTAAAGGTAGTGTTGTACTAGTACTATGCGTGTAAATTGACTGGCCATTAATTTTTGTCATTGCACGTCTGCATAACAACATGGAGCACCCTCAGTAATTATTAAAATAAAACCTTGTGATTTATGCACGCATCTTTGGCCAGCAGTTAATCCGTGTATTAATGTTGTTGTTTTGTTTTTAATTACCATTCGTGTGCTACAGATGGCATGATCTTGATGGATGAAGAATCAGAAAACCGCATATTTTATCAGTGGCGTGACAGAGTTCATGAATTTGGCTGAAAGTACAAAGAGGAGAATTGGTGATGCGGATTACATCCTGTGTCCATGTACTGATTGTGCCAATACAGAGTCACATGAAGTTGCAGATGTCCAGATGCACTTAGTCTCTAGGGGATTCACGGATGGATATACACGTTGGACCAGACACGGTGAAGAGGAGGTCATGGATGAAGATACCCAGGGCAGTGGGATGCCAAACCCCGATCAGTGTCACATGGATGTTGATTCTAACATCGGGGCAGATGCGTCCAACTACCAATGGAACACCGAAAAGCAGAAAATCCCACTGGAAAACCAAGATGTCAATGCAAATGACGACGATCTTGATATGCCAGATTTTGCTGCTATGTTTGCAGATTTCGAGGGCCCAAAAAAGGATATGATTGGGTACAAGGATCTACCAACCATTGATGCAGACTCCAAGAAAGAATTGTATCCATGTTGCAAAAAGAAATATTCTAGGTTGAGTGCCACCCTAGCGCTTCTCAGATTTAAAGCAGCAAACGGTCTATCAAACAAGGGCTTCACAGAGATGTTAGGTCCTTTCAAATAAATTCTTCTGAAAGATAATGTGCTCCCCAGAAGGACTAATGAAGCAAAGAAAATTGTTTGCCCATTGGAACTTGAAGTACAAAAGATACACGCTTGTGTGAATGATTGTATATTGTACCGTGGTGAGTACAAAGATTAGCGTGCATGTCCCACATCCAAGCATCTACGATACAAGCGCAGGAGATCAAAGGACAAGTACAAATTGGATGGCAAGATCAAGACAGGAATCCCGTTCAAGGTTGTTTGGTACTTGCCTTTAATTCCAAGGTTGAGGCGTTTGTTTGCAAACCCTAGAGAGGCAAAGAGGTTGCGGTGGCATCATGATGAGAAAATTGTGGATAGGTTTATGCGGCACCCGAAAGATGGGGATCAGTCGACAAAAAGTTTGAAATTTTTTCCAAGGATCCTAGAAGTATAAGGCTCGGGGAGTGTACTGATGGGATGAATCCTTTTGGCGATATGAGCACCAATCACAGCACATGGCTGGTGCTTCTGTGCATATATAACTTAGCTCCTTGGTTGTGTATGAAGAAAAAATACATTATGATGTCAATGATTATCCAAGGACCGAAGAAACCTGGAAATGACATCGACATTTACTTTCAGCTACTGTTAGAAGAACTGCTGACAGTGTGGATAGATGCGCCTGCTATAAAATGTTATGATGCTTACAGAAAGGAGATTTTTGATCTACATGCGATGCTAGTGCACACCATTCAAGATATGCCGGCATTAGGCAACACATAGGGGCAGAAAAAAAGGAGATGTAGGGTGTGTCACATGCATGGATAGGACAGCCAGTAGAAGACTTCCCAACTCGCGCAAAACAGTGTATTTGCGTCATCGTAGGTTCTTGCGGAAAAATCACCCATACCAAAATATGAAAGCTGAATTTGATGGTATGGCAGAGGCAGGTGCGGGCCCAAGACCCTATGACGGGGAGGTGGTCCACAACATGGCTAAAAAAAATTAATGTTGTGCTTGGCAAGAACCACCCTTTGACGGTGAAACAAACACCCAAGGGTCAAGTGTTTAAGAAGAAATCAGTGTTCTAGAAATTACCTTACTGGGAGATTCTACGTGTACGCCACTGCATCGATGTCATGCATGTAGAGAAGAACGTATGTGAAAGCATCCTTGGTACTCTGCTCAAGATTAAAGGTAAAAGGAAGGATGGTGACGGTTCACGGCTCGATATGCTTGCTGGTCAATCAAAACGCAAGAGTGAAGCAGAAGATGATGAAAAATTCATCAAAGCTCGCCAGAGTTACAATTTTAGTACAAAAGAAGCAACACAGTTCTTCACCTATTTGTTTTCAGTTAAGACACCCTCTTCCTATTGCGCAAACATCAGAAGTCTCGTGGATGTGAGCTCAGGTAAAATGAAGTTGGGACACATGAAGTCACATGATTGCCACGTAATGTTGACACAAATCCTCCCGGTGGCCATCAGGAATCCGATGGACAAAGATATAAGAAACACACTCATTGACCTCTATGATTTCTTCAACCAACTATGGCAGAAAGTTGTAAATCCTGAAGAGTTGGATCATATGCAAGATGATATTGCAAGAATATTGTCCAACCTAGAGATGTTTTTCCCACCGTCATTCTTTGATGTCATGGTCCATCTCACTGTGCACTTTGTCGATGAGATAAAGTATTGTGGTCCTGTGTTTCTTCGCAACATGTATCCCTTCGAGCGGTTCATGGGAATACTGAAGCGCTTTTTTCGGAACCGAAACCATCTAGAGGCAAGCATCCTACAAGGTTATATCGCGGAGGAGGTGGTTGGGGTTTGCACGGAATACATGAAACAAATACCTATAGGTTTGCCCCTCTCTCGCCACGAGGGAAGGCTAAAAGGTAAGCTGGTCCTTGCTGGCACGCAAATGGCTGCACCTAGAGAGTTGGCAGAGAAAGCCCATTTGACGGTACTGCTTAACAGCCCAGTTCTCATCGCTTATGCCAAAGAACACTTGGCGGAGATACGCCAAAGATTCTTACCAATGGTGCCTTCATCAAATGTGGAGATGAAGGAGCACATTAAGAACTACGCCGAATGGCTGAAGAATCGTTTGGCACAAGGATCCATCGATGACATTGCTACATGGTTGGCACAAAAGCCATCACCTACGGTGTTGACGTACCAAGCATATGACATAAATGGATACACGTTCTACACTGAGGAACGTGATCAGAAGACCTCGTATCAGAACAGCTCTGTTCGAATAGAATGCATGACTGTAAATGAAGCTTGTAAAAGGGTATACTGTGGAACCATCAAAGAGATTTGGGAGCTTGACTATGTGAAAGTTAAGGTGGCATTATTCAAGTGCGCATGGATCCCTCTTGGTTAGTTAAGGATTGATGAGTACAGCAAGACCTGAGTTAACAGGACAATGATGGCATATCACGCGGACCCATTCATTCTTGCCAGTGATGCTACCCAAATTTTCTTTGTGGAAGACCCCTTGCATTAGAACGGCCATTTAGCGATGCATGGGATGAGAAGGGTACTGGGTGTCAATGATGTTGCCGATGAGGACGATACGATGAATTTGACGAGTTTCTAGCCAAGGGATCATGCACCCGTGTAACAGAGCAGCGTAAAATCATCAAAAACCCAAGTTCATTCGGGGTCAACTTAATGATCCCAGTTCCCCCATGTACATAGGAATTAAGCCGCAAGACTAGTCTTTATGCCTACCCTGCAACTTAATTCGTTCAATTTAGAACTGTCGCGTGTATTGAATTTGTGAGTTATGCCTGGTTTTCTGTTGATGTAAGAACCGTTAATATGTTGACCTTGATATGCTGTCAGCTCAGGCAATGAATATGAACTGTTTTTTTGTTGTTATTGTTATTATTATTATATCTGTAACATCCCAAATTTTCAATTTGGAATGTTATACACTAGATCATCATTGCATATCATACTTATTGCATTTTGGTAGATCCTAGAAATTTCACGCAACTCAAGGACCCTCGGAGAGAGTTGGGGATTTCGTTATTTTCATATTTGAGTTATCTCAAATTTTGAAAATAGGATCATTTGATTTGATTTATTTTATCTTCAATTATTTCTATTATAAAAATTATGAGAGAGGGAATAAAATGACTTTCCCAAAATAAAGAAATATTGAGGATTTAATAATAAAAAATCAAATAAGATTTTATTTGGTTTATTTGCTATTTTATTTGAATTTAGGAAAAATGTGCGTTTTTCAAAATTGCATTTAGGCCCCAAATAAATGTTCATCCTGTGTGGATTGATTTTAGAAGCCGGGGAAAATTTATTTCGGGATTTTTGGAGTCCGTTTAGTATTTCTTTCGTTAGTTTTTCTGCGCGGAATTATTTAAAAAAAATCCAAACCGACTCCGAGCCGTACCGAGCGGGACTCCACCCGGGGGACTTTTTAAGCCGACCCCGCCGAGCCGCCGAAGCCCACCAGCCGAAACCCTAGCGCCTCGCCGCCGCCTCGCGCCGCCCCGCGCCGCCTCGCCGTTGCCGCCTCGCCCCGCGCCGCGCCGCCTCTCCCTGCCCCGCCCCGCACCGCGCCGCCGCCTCGCCGCCGCGCCGCCGCCCCGCTGCCCGAGGTAGCCGCCGTCGCTGGCGGTTTTCCTCAGAAAACCGCCCGGTTTTTTAGATCCGCTTTTTTTATTAGAACGGTTTTTTTATAGTTTAGTTATTTAGCGAGCGTTCGCTCGTTCGTTCGTTTTAACGAATGTGTTCGTCGGTTAGATCCAGATAACGAACGTTCGTTCGTTAATATGTTCGTCGTTTTTCTTTTTCTCGGATTTTCCACGATTATTTCTGATCGTGATTTCTGATCCAATTTTCGTTTTAGTATAACTTTTCGCTCGTTTATCGGAATCAGGCGATTCAAGCGCCTGGAGTTTCGTCTCGAAATCCTCTTTCCGATTAACCAACTTAAAAAAGTTTTTGCTTTTGTAAAAATTGCCTTAGATCCAGAATAGTAAACGAAGCATGTTTCTTTTGTTGTTTGTCTTTCGTTGCTTCGTTCGATTTGATTCTTTTTGCCAACCGGAGTTCTTAAATTGAACTTTCTGGTTAGATCTCTTATTTGAGTTTTACCTGTGCATTAGTTGAGTACTTACTGTGTGTTTGTTTGTTTGCGATAGAGTACCCGGAGTGCGCCGCTTGTTACTTCGAATCGTTAGGTTTCCCGGATCATCAGCAAGGCAAGTAACACTTTGATCATACCTCCTACTACCTAGTTTTATTGCATTAGATCAATCCTCACACAGTGCATGATTAGGATCTAATTAAATTGTGTGTTTGGGAAGTAGTTGAGGTAGAACCTATTACCTGTTTATTATCAAACCTTTGGTAGTTACTCTACGTTTGCTTATTATTGCTATGCTATGCTAGTAGACGTGGATTGGGTGAGTGCATCCATGACAGATGTGAGCTTTGTTAATTAATGGTTTATTTAAGGTGGCAACCTAAACACACATCTGGGTGGATTGAGGCACTTGGGTATCCCAGCGATTGCCTGTTTTCTTTTGGACCGCCACCCAGGCTCAAAGGGATCATGAGATTATTCATACTAGAAACTTTCGTGTGCAGCCACAAGCTATTATGAGCTCTAGCATAGTTGACTAAGTCATGCGAACTCTTACAGTGGTAGACTAGCAGATGTAGGGGATGTAGGTTGGTACGGTCTACCCGTTCGTAAGGTGCTAGCGCTTCTGAAAGACTATGTCTCGGTCATCCGTTTCTCAAACACCATGCAGTCTGAGAAAACCAACGGAGGAGATCGAGTCTTGTGGGGAAAAGTGCGCAAACCTCTGCAGAGTGTATAAACTAATCATGGTTAGTCGTGTCCCCGATTATGGACATCTTGAGTATCTAGTACCTGGATTATCATGTGAATCTCAACATGTTACTATAAAATTAATTTTGATGGGTTTTTTTAATGATGGTGCTTAATTGGGATTGAGAATGCTGTCAACCATTCTCAATGTTTAACAACCACCATGATAGTTAAACAAATTTATTCCTTTGCAGTAGGGAAAAATTGGCTTTACGCAAAACTGTAACCATAGAGCTTTCCACCCGCCAAATATGCATATAGAATAGCCATTTCATTCCATTACTCTCTATGTGTTACATTGCCAGCATACTCCATGTGCTGACCCGTTTTCGGGCTGCAACGTTAATGTTGCAGACTTTTCAGACGACGAGTAAGGAGTTTTAGGTCGTGGTTCTATACTCGGTGATGCCATTGGAGTTGATGGACTCACTTATCTTCCAAGACTTCCGCTGTTATCGTTATTAGATGGCCTTAAGCCATATTTATTGTAATAAGTTCTCTTTTGAGACACTCGATGTAATAAGTGTGTGATTGCTACTCTGCTATAAATCCTTCAAGTACTGTGTGGTGCCAGCATTACTGATCCAGGGATGACACTGGAACACAGAGATTGGACCGTTTGAGGTCTGGTCGCTACAAGATGGTATCAGAGCACACGCTGACTGTAGGACACGACCACTAAGCTAA
Source organism: Triticum urartu (assembly GCF_056163025.1). Classification (NCBI taxonomy): domain Eukaryota; kingdom Viridiplantae; phylum Streptophyta; class Magnoliopsida; order Poales; family Poaceae; genus Triticum; species Triticum urartu. The sequence goes on from NC_141876.1 coordinate 427,072,536, forward strand.
AGACCTAGATCACTACTCACTCTGTTCTCTTTTGACCTCTCATCTTTTCTACTCTTTTAGGATGGCGGATGCAAGGAACAAGTTCACTCAACCGGATGAAGATACACCCTTTGGACGTCACTTGAAGGAAGTCACTAGATACCTGAACATAGGAGTACCAAGCGTCAACGAAACCTACAACGACCACTCTACCTGAAGAAGAGCGCTGGATGATTCAAGTTCAAGTTCCAGGAAGGATGTTCATGCCAGTCACTGAGCCCATAGAGTTTTCTTTCGATGCACCAACTTGGAATCTAGGAAAGAGCATGGCAGCTCACATCGCCATGGGACGCATTGGAGAAGTCTACCGCAATGATCTCAAGGATACTATCTACCAGATTTGTGGGCGCTGAGATGAGCACTGGGAGATGATCAGCACCAGAAAGGATAGATCAATTGCAGCTTTTATCCAGGAGTTAAACCAGCACATTCGACGTCAGGAGAACCAGATGTGCGCCGACATGATAGACCTGAAGAAGGCAAAGACAAGAATCAAGGAACTGGAGGAAGAACTCAAGGCTACACATGAAGATTTTGAAGAAGAAATTGAAGTATTAGTGGAAAAGAATGACGATCTGATCAAGAAGATTGGAATATTCATGGGAGACCCTACACCGGTAGAAGAAGACGAAGAACCCAAGGAGATTTGCCCGAAAGACTACATCATCATCAACGACACTGACTCGGATCCAGATGATAGCGATGACGACTATGTTGATGAAGCTGGAGCAGATATCATGGAGTCTGCAACCGAAGAATATTTCTAGTAGACCACCCCAACAGTAGTAGTAGTCCACCATGTAAATATAGTACTCCGAGCACTTTTGCGATAGTTAGATCGATTGTATGCCCTTGTTTGATTGATTGAATGAATTGAATTGTTTGCTTTTGCCTCATATGCATATGGGTAGTGTTTTCTCTTTAGGCCCCCTCTATTCTTAAATCTCATCTTTTCTAAACCCTCAGATGCCTCCGAGACGTGACCCCGGATTTACCTTTCCATTGGAGCTCACTCAGTTGATCCAGCAGCAGAACACATTGATGCAGTTGCTAGTCCAGAATCAGAACCAGGGGAACAACAACAACAACAACCCACCACCATCACCACCTGTAGATCACTTAGCCCGTTTTCTTAGGCTGAATCCGCCGGTGTTTTCCAGTAGCACCGAGCCGATAGTAGCAGATGATTGGCTCCGCAAGACAGCTAGAGAGTTGACCACAGCAGGATGCACGGATGCAGAAAAGGTGAAGTTTGCCGCACATCAGCTTGAAGGACCCGCAGCATCATGGTGGGAGAATTTCACAGCCACTTTCCCTGTCGACACTTTCACGTGCGACCAGTTTCAGCAGGCTTTTCGTACTGCCCATGTTTCAGCAGGAGCTATGGCCATGAAGAAGCGAGAGTTTTGCAACTTGCGCCAAGGAGGATGGACAGTTGGCCAGTATGTGGAGGACTTTAGTAAATTAGCACGTTATGCCCCAGATGATGTTGCTACGGATGCAGCAAAGCAGGAGAAGTTTCTGGAAGGACTGAATGATGAGTTGAGCATGCAGTTGATGGTAGCAACCTTCAACAACTACCAGGAGTTGGTAGATCGTGCTCTTATGATTGAAGGGAAGCAACAACAAATTGAGAATCGCAAGAGGAAGTATGCACAAGGAAAGTACAATTCAGGAGCTCAGCAGAAGCCACGATTTACCCCTAGGTCGGGAGGACATTTTCAACATACCCATGGAGGAGGAAGCTCGCACAATCACAATGGCCCCAAGAATGGTAATGGGAATGGAGGAAGCAACGGCCAGAACCGCACCAACCCATCAACCCCTGCCAAGAAAGGCCTGAGCCAAGTCACTTGTTTTAAGTGCTAGAAGACCGGACATTATGCCAATGAATGTCCTGAATCCCAGAATGGAAATGGCAATGGAAGCTCTGGGAAGAAGCCGAACCCTTTCAACAGGGGACAGGTGAACCACGTTAACGTGGAGGAGGTTGAAGAGCAGCCGGATGCAGTAATCGATAAGTTTTTGGTTAAGTCATTTACTGCACTCGTTCTTTTCGATACTGGTGCATCGCATTCATACATATCAAGGGGATTTGTGGATAAGTATAAACTGCCAAGCCAAGCCCTTAGGTCACCCATGTTAGTAACCTCGCCTGGAGCAGAATATATGGCTAGTCTATGGTGTGATCGGTTACCATTAAGGATTGGTAACTATGTTTTTCCCTCAAACCTAATAGTGTTGGAATCCCAAGGATTGGATGTGATATTAGGCATGGATTGGTTGTCAAAGTATGAAGGGAATATTGAATGTGCCAGTAAGTCAATTTTACTTACCACCCCGGAAGAGAGAAGGATCAAGTATGTATCCCAACATGTGCCAAAGAGGACTCAAGTAAATTGTTTAACCAGAGTTGTGCAGGAGGAAGTACCAGTAGTGAAGGATTCCCCTGATGTATTTCCAGAAGAGTTTCCAGGCATGCCACTGGATAGAGATATTGAGTTTTTGATTGAGCTTTTGCCAGGCACAGGGCCAATATCAAAGAGATCATATAGGATGCCTGCAAAGGATTTGGTGCAAATTAAGAAGCAAATTAAGGAGTTACTGGATAAAGGACACATTCGCCCAAGTTCTTCACCTTGGGGATCGCCAGTACTACTAGTGGAGAAGAAGGATGGATCATTAAGGATGGTTGTCGATTATCGAGGATTGAATGAAGTAACCATCAAGAACAAGTACCCACTACTGATGATCAATGATCTGTTTGATCGATTGCAAGGAGCTAAGGTATTTTCCAAGATCGATCTACGATCAGGATACCACCAGTTGAAGATTCGGGAACAGGATATACCCAAGACGGCTTTTACCACCAGGTATGGGTTGTACGAGTATACTGTTATGTCATTTGGTCTGACTAAGGCACCTGCATATTTTATGAACATGATGAACAAAGTGTTTATGGAGTTCTTGGATAAGTTTGTCGTAGTGTTCACTGATGATATCCTGGTTTACTCGAAGAATGAAGAGGAGCATAAGGAACATTTGCGTTTGGTTCTTGGAAAGCTCAGAGAACATCAATTATATGCCAAGTTTAGCAAATGTGAGTTTTGGTTGAAGGAAGTTGGATTTCTCGGACACGTTATATCCGGAGAAGGTATAGCAGTAGATCCCACTAAAATTGATACCGTGACCAAGTGGGAAGCACCAACCACCGTGGGAGAGATCCGGAGTTTTCTTGGACTCGCAGGATACTACCGGAGGTTTATTGAGAATTTCTCAAAGATTACGAAGCCTATGACGGAGTTGTTGAAGAAGGATACCAAGTTCATATGGACTGAGGAATGTGAGGCTAGTTTTCAGTAGTTGAAGAAACGTTTGGTTACCTCACCAGTGTTAATTTTACCGGATCACACCAAGGATTATGAGGTGTATTGTGACGCTTCACGTCGAGGACTTGGAGCAGTGCTTATGCAGGAAGGAAGAGTTGTTTCATATGCCTCACGACAGCTTAAGCCTCATGAGTTGAATTATGCTACGCATGATTTGGAGTTAGCAGCCATAGTGCATGCATTGAAGACTTGGAGACATTTTTTGATTGGAAACCATTGCGAGGTGTACACGGATCATAAGAGTTTGAAGTATATTTTCACACAGAAGGAGTTGAACCTCAGACAAAGGAGATGGTTGGAGCTCATCAAAGATTATGATATGAAATTGCATTATCACCCCGGAAAGGCTAACGTAGTAGCTGACGCATTAAGCCGTAAGAGCCATGTCAACACCCTAATGACGGGAGATTTACCAAGGGAGTTAGCCGAAAATCTTCGAGAGCTATGTTTGGAAATAGTTCTAAGAGGCTATGTAGGAGCATTGGAGATTCAGTCTACTTTGATGGATAAGATCAGAGAAGCTCAAAGGACTGACAAGGAGATTGCTTCTATTAAGGAGAAAATGAGCAAAGGAAAAGCTAAGGGATTTCGTGAGGATGAGCATGATACCCTATGGTTTGAAGACCGTGTTTATGTGCCAAATGATCCGGAGATCAGGAAGTTAATTTTACAAGAGGCCCATGATTCACCATATTCGATTCACCCAGGAAATACCAAGATGTATTTGGATTTGAAGGATATTTTCTGGTGGACCGGAATGAAGAAGGATATTGTGGAGTATGTAGCAGTTTGTGATGTATGTCAGAGAGTGAAGGCAGAGCATCAGAAGCCAGCAGGATTGCTACAACCATTGCCGATACCCGAATGGAAGTGGGATAAGCTAGGCATGGATTTTATTACAGGATTTCCCAGAACACGTTCAGGCTATGACTCGATATGGGTTGTAGTCGATCGTTTGACAAAGGTAGCTCATTTCATTCCAGTGAAGACTACCTATACCAGTGCAAAGTTGGCAAAGATATACATGACTAGGATCGTATGTCTGCATGGAGTTTCAAGGAGCATTGTATCAGATAGAGGAACCCAGTTTACCTCAAAGTTCTAGAATCAGTTGCATGAGACTTTGGGAACCAGACTGGAGTTTAGCACAGCTTTCCACCCGCAGACAGATGGACAGACCGAGAGAGTCAATCAGATTTTGGAGGATATGCTAAGAGCTTGTGCGCTAGATTATGGATCTAGTTGGGATGAGAATTTGCCATATGCAGAGTTCTCTTACAACAACAGCTATCAAACCAGTTTGAAGATGGCCCCTTTCGAAGCCTTGTACGGAAGGAGGTGCAGGACCCCTTTGTCTTGGGATGAAGTTGGAGACCGCCAGTTGTTTGGAACGGATCTGATAAAGGAGTCTGAACAGAAAGTGAAATTGATTCGCGATAGACTCAAGGTAGCTCAGTCCAGGCAGAAGAGTTATGCAGACTCTAAACGCAAGGAGATAGTTTACAAAGTCGGAGACCGAGTTTATCTTCGAGTATCTCCACTTCAAGGAGTTAAGCGCTTTGGAGTTAAGGGAAAACTAGCGCCACATTTTGTAGGCCCATACAAAGTTTTGGAACATATGGGAGAAGTAGCCTACAAGTTGGAATTACCCGAAGGACTGTCAGGAGTTCACGACGTGTTTCATGTATCCCAGTTGAAGAAGTGACACGCAGAGATGGTTGACATACCGCTGAGAGATACGGTACCACTGGAAGCGATTCAGTTGGATAGTGATTTGACCTATGAGGAGAAACCTGTTAAGATTCTAGAGTATGCCAGTCGAGTCACCCGCAGCAAGGTTATCAAGTTTTGCAAGGTTCATGGAGCCACCACACGGAGGATGAAGCCACCTGGGAACGAGAGGAAGATTTGCTGAAAGACCACCCTCACCTATTTTCTAGCCAACCCGAATCTCGAGGGCGAGATTCATCTTAAGGGGGGTAGGTTTGTAACATCCCAAATTTTCAATTTGGAATGTTATACACTAGATCATCATTGCATATCATATCTATTGCATTTTTGTTGATCCTAGAAATTTCACGCCACTCAAGGACCCTCGGAGAGAGTTGGGGATTTCGTTATTTTCATATTTGAGTTATCTCTAATTTTGAAAATAGGATCATTTGATTTTATTTATTTTATCTTCAATTATTTCTATTATAAAAAATATGAGAGAGGGAATAAAATAACTTTCCCAAAATAAAGAAATATTGAGGATTTAATAAAAAAATCAAATAAGATTTTATTTGGTTTATTTGCTATTTTATTTGAATTTAGGAAAAATGTGAGTTTTTCAAAATTGCATTTAGGCCCCAAATAAATGTTCATCCCGTGCGGCTTCATTTTAGAAGCCAGGGAAAATTTATTTCAGGATTTTTGGAGTCCGTTTAGTATTTCTTTCGTTAGTTTTTCTGCGCGGAATTATTTAAAAAAATCCGAACGGACTCCAGGCCGTACCCGAGCAGGACTCCGCCCGGGGGGCCTTTTTAAGCCGACCCCGCCGAGCCGCCGAAGCCCACTAGCCCGCCCACCGAAACCCTAGCGCCTCGCCGCCGCCTCGCGCCACCCCGCGCCGCCTCGCGCCGCCCCGCGCCGCCTCGCCGCCGCCTCGCCCCGCGCCGCCCCGCCCCGCGCCGCGCCACCCCGCCGCCGCCTCGTCGCCGCCCCGCTGCCCGAAGTAGCCGCCGTCGCCGTCGGTTTTCCTCAAAAAACCGCCCAGTTTTTTAGATCCGCTTTTCTTTTTTATTAGAACGGTTTTTTACGGTTTAGTTATTTAGCGAGCGTTCGCTCGTTCGTTCGTTTTAACGAATGTGTTTGTCGGTTAGATCCAGATAACTAACGTTCGTTTGTTAATCTGTTCGTCGTTTTTCTTTTTCTCGGCTTTTCCGCGATTATTTCTGATCGCGATTTCTGATCCGATTTTCGTTTTAGTATAATTTTTCGCTCGTTTATCGGAATCAGGCGATTCAAGAGCCTGGAGTTTCGTCTCGAAACCCTCTTTCCGATTAACCAACTTAAACAAGTTTTTGCTTCTGTAAAAATTTCCTTAGATCCAGAATAGTAAATGAAGCCTATTTCTTTTGTTGTTTGTCTTTCGTTGCTTCGTTCGATTTGATTCTTTTTGCCAACCGGAGTTCTTAAGTTGAACTTTCTCGTTAGACCTCTTATTTGAGTTTTACCTGTGCATTAGTTGAGTACTTATTGTGTGTTTGTTTGTTTGTGATAGAGTACTCGGAGTGCGCCGCTTGTTACTTCGAATCGTTAGGTTTCCCGGATCATCGGCAAGGCAAGTAACACTTTGATCATACCTCCTACTACCTAGTTTTATTGCATTAGATCAATCCTCACACAGTGCATGATGAGGATCTAATTAAATTGTGGGTTTGGGAAGTAGTTGAGGTAGAACCTATTACCTGTTTATTATCAAACCTTTGGTAGTTACTCTACGTTTGCTTATTATTGCTATGCTATGCTAGTAGACGTGGATTGGGTGAGTGTATACATGACAGATGTGAGCTTTGTTAATTAATGGTTTATTTAAGGTGGCAACCTAAACACACATCTGGGTGGATTGAGGCACCTGGGTATTCCAGCGATTGCCTGTTTTCTTTTGGACCGCCACCCAGGCTCAAAGGGATCATGAGATTATTCATACTAGAAACTTCCGTGTGCAGCCACAAGCTATTATGGGCTCTAGCATAGTTGACTAAGTCGTGCGAACTCTTACAGTGGTAGACTAGCAGATGTAGGGGATGTAGGTTGGTACGGTCTACCCGTTTGTAAGGTGCTAGCGCTTCTGAAAGACTATGTCTCGGTCATCCGTTTCTCAAACACCATGCAGTGCGAGAAAACCAACGGAGGAGATCGAGTCTTGTGGGGAAAAGTGCGCAAACCTCTGCAGAGTGTATAAACTAATCATGGTTAGCCGTGTCCCCGACTATGGACATCTTGAGTATCTAGTACCTGGATTATCATGTGAATCTCAACATGTTCCTATAAAATTAATTTTGATGGGTTTGTGATGATGCTTAATTGGGATTGAGAATGTTGTCTACCATTCTCAATGTTTAACAACCACCATGATAGTTAAACAAATTTATTCCTTTGCAGTAGGGAAAAATTGGCTTTACGCAAAACTGTAACCATAGAGCTTTCCACCAGCCAAATATGCATATAGAATAGCCGTTTCATTCCATTACTCTCTATGTGTTACATTGCCAGCATATTCCATGTGTTGACCCGTTTTCGGGCTGCAACGTTAATGTTGCAGACTTTTCAGACGATGATTAAGGAGTTTTAGGTTGTGGTTCTATACTCGGTGATGTCATTGGAGTTGATGGACTCACTTATCTTCCAAGACTTCCGCTGTTATCGTTATTAGATGGCCTTAAGCCATATTTATTGTAATAAGTTCTCTTTTGAGACACTCGATGTAATAAGTGTGTGATTGCTACTCTGCTATAAATCCTTCAAGTATTGTGTGGTGTCAGCATTACTGATCCAGGGATGACACTGGAGCATAGAGATTGGACCGTTTGAGGTCTGGTCGCTACAATATCATAGAGGTAGCACACTCAATCGATCTTGCTACAGTATGTGTGAACAAAGATATGCAATATGGTTTGCGAATAGCACATGGTTCGTTGATGAAAGTCGTGTGCCGACCAAACCCTGCCACCCTGCCCACGATCTAAGTCGTGCTTTCTGATTAGCCAGAACCCAAACCCCACGGATCATACGTCCGCACCGTTGGATGCTCCCAGATCGAACGGCGATCCTCATCCCTTTCGACAACACATGTAGTTCCGGTTGTAATTTTATTTTTATACACAAAATGCATGTTAATCTCAAAAAATGTCTTAAATATAGCAAAGGATACCTGAAATGCGTTAGAAAATCAAACCCATGGTATAATGGTGATTGCGTACCGTGGAAATTTTTATGAGGCCAAACGATGAAGTCACCGGCCATAGGAGTTTGAATTGACACATCTCCTTTTGGAAAACCATGATCCTTCATGTGATATGCTCCGGTTTGGAAGGAGTGGTCATCAAAACTTGTGCCAAACTTTACCAATTTTTTTCCACGGGGTCACGAGAGAACGCCACGGGCACCCGTCGATTTTGATGATGTCCGTACTCCATCTGAATTTCCTGTAATTAAAATACCAACTGCGCCTAGGCCAGTGGCCGCACCTCGCAACTGAAATGTTTGAAACTTCTCCCCGCTTCTCGAACAAACGCATGCAAACTCACAAAGTGACGCACAAATGATATGTACACCTTCTTTGCTAGGCTGATAGTAAGGGGGTATCATAGCTAGTATCATGCATGCCAACTGGGCAATTTTGATGAGCTGTCATAGAATTAATTAAATGAAGAAAGAGAGGGTTAAGTATCATATCATGAAACCGTATCATAATAAATGCTATGCTACTATGTGTCATGCATGACAATATAAATAAAGTACTACATATGATACTAGCTACTCTATGATACTATGCATCAGAGCAAGTACACAATAGAGTGACATAAGACTAGCCACAATGGGTAGTAACATAGAATGTTACTAGCTAGTCTATGTTACTACCTCTATAGTGGGGAGTAACATATGTGTAGTAACATGCAACACTTCATTTATTAGACTATAGACTCATCTTGCCTTGAGATGTGTGATGTTACTCATACTACTAGTAACTAGCTATGTTACCACTTTCCTCTCTTTCTTCATTTATTGCTTGCCATATCATCTATTTTATCTAGATACGTGTGATGTTACTACCTATGTTACTCCTGCCGTGGGTAGTCTAAGCAGGCTATAAGGAATAGAATAATATATATATATGTGCTTATTAGTTGGAGGAAAGAGAAGAGAAGCAGGCTCTTGGTTAGTAGAGCCAGCTGCAACACGAGACCCAAGATACTTTGTGAGGATGTAAGGTGGGCCAACTATTGATAAACTAGTATGTATTTAAAACTTATTATTGTACATGCCTGCTAAGAGGTTGGCTGTATATGACATGGCAACTTCTTATAGCCGACCCTTGGCTGTATTATTAACCATGCTCTTAGCGAGGTAGCTAGTATATCATAGACGACTAGCTAGTATCAGACTAGCCAAAGTGGGAGTAATACTTCAGCAGTAACATCGACTCCAACTCAGCAAACTTGCTTATGTGGAAATAAGTTAATGAGGAGAGAGATAGTTTCAGTAACTTAGCTAGTTAATGTAACATCACATGTCCCAATGCAATATGAGTCTATAACCTAATAAATGAAGCTTTGCATGACATTACACTTATGTTACTACCCACTATGAAGGTAGTAACACAGTCTAGGGATATGTGTATGTTACTAGTGTATGTTACTCTCCATTGTGGCTAGTCTCATACTCCCTCCTTTCTGGTTTAGGCTAGTTGTAATGGTAGTATCATAAGCGGTATCATGCATGCCAACTAGACTTTCTGGATGATGTGGCACACAATTAAATGAGGAAAGAGAGGATGTGGTATCATATCATGATACTGATACGTGTCCAACGTATCTATAATTTTTGATTGTTTCGTGCTATTATATTATCTGTTTTGGATGTTAATGGGCTTTATTTTACACTTTTATATTATTTTTGGGCCTGGCCTATTAACCGAAGGCCCAACCCAAATTGTTGTTTTTTTGCCTATTTCAGTGTTTCGTAGAAAAGGAATATCAAACGGAGTCCAAACGGAATGAAACCTTCGGGAGCGTGATTTTTGGAACAAACGTGATCCAGAGGACTTGGAGTGGACGTCAAGAAACTAACGAGGCGGCCACGAGGCAGGGGGGCGCGCCTACCCCCTGGACACGCCCTCCCCCTGGACACGCCCTCCCCCTCGTGGGCCCCTCGTGGCTCAACTGACGTACTTCTTCCTATATATGTTCACATACCCCGAAAACATCCAGGAGCACCACGAAACCCTATTTCCACCGCCGCAACCTTTGTACCCAAGAGATCCCATCTTGGGGCCTTTTCCGGAGCTCCGCCGGAGGGGGCATTGATCACGAAGGGCCTCTACATCAACTCCATGGCTCCTCCGATGATGTGTGAGTAGTTTACCTTAGACCTTCGGATCCATATAGTTATTAGCTAGATGGCTTCTTCTCTCTCTTTGGATCTCAATACAAAGTTCTCCTCGATTCTCTTGGAGATCTATTCAATGTAATCTTCTTTTGCGGTGTGTTTGTCGAGATCCGATGAATTGTGGGTTTATGATCAAGTCTATCTATTAACAATATGTGAATCTTCTCTGAATTATTTTATGTATGATTGGTTATCTTTGCAAGTCTCTTCGAATTATTAGTTTGGTTTGGCATACTAGATTGATCTTTCTTGCAATGGGAGAAGTGCTTAGCTTTGGGTTCAATCTTGCGGTGCTCGATCCCAGTGACAGAAAGGGAAACAACATGTATTGTATTGTTGCCATCGAGGATAAAAAGATGGGGTTTATATCATATTGCATGATTTTATCCCTCTACATCATGTCATCTTGCTTAAGGCGTTACTCTATTCTTATGAACTTAACTAGCAAAAGAGCCCATGCGTTGCAACGGGAGAGAAAACATAATACACGCTCTTAACTCAACAACCATCACTCAAGACCACAATAGGTCCATCTCCTTTATTTTTGCGAAGCATCATATTTTTGTTGCCGCTTATCCTTCTTCTCACCCTCGCTGGCGATGGTCTCGGTGTTCACACAAAACAACAAAAAATGTGTGTTGAATATGGTTAATCCTAAGGTGTCTCTCTCTCCCTCTCTCCTCCATCTCTCTCTCTGTCTCTCCCTCTCTCTCTCGCTCGCTTTCTCTCACTCTCGCAATGAGAAATCTGTTGTTTTCCCCTGCGACATTTTTCAGAGGTATGCATGTGTAGTTATCGATGTTTTCTTTTCCGTATATGGTTATAGTGGGGTGTTTATTTGCAATCCGGATCGCTGCCGGTATGAAAAAAACGAATCTTACACTATAAATTATAAATTTGCTTCCATAACAATATTTTAAAAATATTTGAAAGGTGAAATTAACATCATATTTAGATTCCACAAATTTTTCTAATAAAATTTCGTATATAATATGTTAAAATCGAAGTTATGGTTTAAGAGATACATATAATTTAGAAAATCATTTGGTTTGACTCAAATATATTCCGAAATAATATTTAAAATACTTAACAAGTAAAATTAATCTCATATTCATATTCTACATATTTTTCTAATCAAATTTTATGTTCAAATCGGAGTTACGGTTTAAAAGATATGGATGATTTTAAAAAGCATTTGTTTGACTTAAATATGATCCGCAGATGAATCACCTAAAACATCAGGGGGTTTTGAAAAATGTAAAATAACGGTTTGGGTGTGACTTAAATCCGGACGGCGGGTTGATTTCAAAAAAAACATGGACTTTTGTGTAAAATACGAAAATAACGATTTGTTTTAACTTAAAACAGGACTGCAGGTTGAATTCTGTGAAATAGAGGGACTTTTCTAAAAAAATCCATGACGGACGAAAGAAACCCAATTTGCTTCATTATTAGGTAAAGATACTCTAGATGCATGCTGGATAGCGGTCGATGTGTGGAGTAATAGTAGTAGATGCAGGCATGAGTCGGTCTACTTGTCACGGACGTGATGCCTATATACATGATCATACCTAGATATTCTCATAACTATGCTCAATTCTATCAATTGCTCGACAGTAATTTGTTCACCCACCGTAATACTTAAGCTATCTTGGGAGAAGCCACTAGTGAAACCTATGGCCTCCGGGTCTATTTTCCATCATACAAGTTTCCAATCTATTTTATTTTGCAATATTTACTTTCAATATATATCATAAAAATACCAAAAATATTTAACTTATTATTATTATCTCTACAGATCTCACTCTCGCAAGTGGCCGTGAAGGGATTGATAACCCTTTATCGCGTTGGTTGCGAGGTTCTTATTTATTTGTGTAGGTACGAGGTGACTCCCGCGTGGTCTCCTACTGGATTGATACCTTGGTTCTCAAAAACTAAGGGAAATACTTACCCTGCTTTGCTGCATCACCCTTTCCTCTTCAAGGGAAAACCAACGCATGCTCAAGAGGTAGCAAGAAGGATTTCTGGCGCCGTTGCCGGGGAGATCTACGCCAAGTCAAGACATACCAAGTACCCATCACAACTCTTATCCTTCGCATTACATTATTTGCCATTTGCCTCTCGTTTTCCTCTCCCCCACTTCACCCTTGCCATTTTATTTGCCTCTTTGCCATTTTCCCTTCTTCCCATATGTATCTTTGTTTGTGTTTCCATGTGCCTTCTATTTGCTTGCATCTTTGCTTGCTAAAAATCTATTGATATGGATCCACTTAAAGTGTTCTACTTGGATCATCTTCGATCCTTATGCGCTCGTGCTGAAACCCCAACTAGCCTAGTTGATGGGAAATCTTTAGATGAGCATGCTCATTTTGTGCGTCACTGTTTGTCTGAAAAAGGGAGACTCTTATGGGATCAAATAAACAGATTGCTATGTTATGCTTGGAATCTTTGTGAAAGTTGTGATCTTACTTGTTGCTCTAAGAACCCTAAAAAACACCTCCCCTATCTATGTGAGTTTAATGATAATGAAATCTTATCTTATTATGCAAAGGGTGTTTATAGTTACTACGATATCGAACAAATTGAAGAATTTGTTGCTTTTAAGGGTGCTTATGAAGTTGCTTCTTTGATTTAAAAGTATGATATTACTCTCTATGAATCTGAAAATTTTGACATACCTAAATATTGCTATGAAAACTATGCTCATAATGTCTATGTCAAAGAATTTATTGAAAGAATGACCGTTGCTTCGGAAGAAAATAATGATATGCATGAATCTATAGATAATTATGATTCTGATGATTTGGTTGAAATATCCCATGATGAACATGATGCTTGCTATTATTTTGGCCATGATACCAATATTTATGAAGATGAGTTTTCTATAGTTCCTTATGTTAAACATGAGATCGTTGCTATTGCACCCATACTTGATAGTTCCTTCGATGAAAATCATGATTGCAATGATGTTATTATAAATTCTATTAATGTCAATTGTGTTAATGATATGCAAAACCCTAAGCTTGGGGATGCTAGTTTTGCTATGTCCACTACTTGTTGCAATGATCATGATTGGGGTGATTCTTCTTACGATCTTGAAAATTTATTTACTCTCCATGATGAATATGAGATTGATAATATTGTTTGCAATATTATTGAAAGTGGGTTTGTAAGAGTGTCAACTTTATATCCCACATATTTGGATGATGTTCAATCTTATGAAATTTTTGATAAAAGTGGGTTTGGAGAGGTCATGACTTTAGTTAATGTTAATCCCACTATTTTGGAAGAGTGTCAACTTTGCATGCATGTGGATCGTGTTGAAAATATTTTATGTGATAGCTATTTTGTTGAATTTTATTATGATCCCACATTTAATTATTATGAGAGAGGAAAATATGGTTGTATAAATTTTCATGTTACTAAATTACCTCTCGTTATGTTGAGATTGCTATTGTTTCTTTCCGCTTCCTTGCATATGCTAGTTTTTGCTTGCCTTGATAATTTGTTTGCCTATAAGATGCCTATGCATAGTAAGTATGTTAGACTTAGATGTGTTTGTCACATGTTTCATGATGCTCTCTTTGTGTTTCAATTCTTGTCTTTCATGTGAGCATCGTTGAAATTTTATGCCTAGCTAGGGGCGTTAAACGATAGCGCTTGTTGGGAGGCAACCCAATTTTATTTTTATTCCTTGATTTTTGTTCCTGTTTAGTAATAAATAATTTATCTAGCCTATGTTTTGGTTGTGTTTTTTGTGTTTAATTAGTGTTTGTGCCAAGTAGAACCGTTGGGAAGACTTGGGGAAAGTCTTTTTGATCTTGCTGTAAAAAAACAGAAACTTTAGCACTCACGAGAATTGCTCCCATTTTTTACTGGAGAGTGCTATTTAGTTAATTATTTTTGCAAATTATTAATAGATAAATTACTCACGTCCAGAAATTTATTTTAGAATTTTTCGGCTTCCATAAGTATACGAAACCTTCAGATTACTACAGACTGTTCTGTTTTTGACAGATTCTGTTTTTTTGTGTGTTGTTTGCTTATTTTGATAAATCTATGGCTAGTAATAGAGTTTATGAACCATAGAAAAGTTGGAATAAATTAGGTTTAACACCAATATAAATAAAGAATGAGTTCATTACAGTACCTTTAAGTGGTGGTTTGTTTTCTTTTACTAACGGAGCTCACGAAGATTTTCTTTTAAGTTTTGTGTTGTGAAGTTTTCAAGTTTTGGGTAAAGATTTGATGGATTATGGAACAACGAGTGGCAAGAGCCTAAGCTTGGGTATGCCCAAGGCACCCCAAGGTAAAATCCAAGGACAACCAAAAGCCTAAGCTTGGGGATGCCCCGGAAGGCATCCCCTCTTTTGTCTTCGTCCATCGGTAACTTTACTTGGAGTTATATTTTTATTCGCCACATGATATGTGTTTTGCTTGGAGCGTCTTGTATGATTTGAGTCTTTGCTTTTTAGTTTACCACAATCATCCTCGCTGTACACACCTTTTGGGAGAGACACACATGAATTAGAATTTATTAGAATACTCTATGTGCTTCACTTATATCTTTTGAGTTGGATAATTTTTGCTTTAGTGCTTCGCTTATATCTTTTAGAGCACGGCGGTGGTTCTATTTTATAGAAATAATTGATCTCTAATGCTTCACTTATATCATTTTGAGAGTCCTTTAGAACAGCATGGTAATTCACTTTGGTTATAAATTTTAAATGCTAAGAGAAGTTGGATGCTTGATAGATGGTTTTGAGATATAAAGGTGGTAATATTAGAGGTGTGCTAGTTGAGTAATTGTGAAATTGATGAATACTTGTGTTGAAGTTGGCAAGTCCTGTAGCATGCACGTATGGTAAATGTTATGTGACATATTTGAAGCATGGGGTGTTCTTTGATTGCTTTCCTTATGAATGGCGGTCGGGGACGAGCGATGGTCTTTTCCTACCAATCTATCCCCCTAGGAGCATGCACGTAGTGCTTGGTTTTGATGACTTGTAGATTTTTGCAATAAGTATGTGAGTTCTTTATGACTAATGTTGAGTCCATGGATTATACGCACTCTCACCCTTCCATCATTGCTAGCCTCTTCGGTACCGTGCATTGCCCTTTCTCACCTTGAGAGTTGGTGCAAACTTCACCGGTGCATCCAAACCCCGTGATATGATACGCTCTATCACACATAAGCCTCCTTATATCTTCCTCAAAACAGCCACCATACCTACCTATTATGGCATTTCCATAGCCATTCCGAGATATATTGCCATGCAACTTTCCACCGTTCCATTTATCATGACACGCATGATCATTGTCATATTGCTTTGCATGATCATGTAGTTGACATCGTATTTGTGGCAAAGCCACCGTTCATGATTTTTCATACATGTCACTCTTGATTCATCACAATCCTGGTACACTGCCGGAGGCATTCACATAGAGTCATATTTTGTTCTAAGTATCAAGTTGTAATTCTTGAGTTGTAAGTAAAAAGAAGTGTGATGATCATCATTATTAGAGCATTGTCCCAGTGAGGAAAGGATGATGGAGACTATGATTCCCCCACAAGTCGAGATGAGACTCCGGAGGAAAAAAAGAGGCCAAAAGAAAAAAAAGAGAGAAAGAAGGCCCAAATAAAAAAATGAGAGAAAAAGAGAGAAGGGACAATGTTACTATCCTTTTTCCACACTTGTGCTTCAAAGTAGCACCATGATCTTCATGATAGAGAGTCTCCTATGTTGTCACTTTCATATACTAGTGGGAATTTTACATTATAGAACTTGGCTTGTATATTCCAATGATGGGCTTCCTCAAAATTCCCTAGGTCTTCGTGAGCAAGCGAGTTGGATGCACACCCACTTAGTTTCTTTGATGAGCTTTCATATATTTATAGCTCTAGTGCATCTGTTGCATGGCAATCCCTACTCCTTGCATTGACATCAATCGGTGGTCATCTCCATATCCCATTGATTAGCCGCATCAATGTGAGACTTTCTCCCTTTTGTCTTCTCACACAACCTCAATCATCATATTCTATTCCACCCATAGTGCTATGTCCATGGATCGCGCTCATATATTGCGTAAAAGTTGAAAGAGTTTGATAAGGCTAAGTATGAAACAATTGCTTTGCTTGTCATCGGAGTTGTGCATGATGAGAGCATTTTGTGTGACGAAAATGAAGCATGGCCAAACTATATGACTTTGTAGGGATAAATTTTCTTTGGCTATGGTATTTTGATAAGACATAATTGCTTGATTAGCCTACTTGGAGTATTACTATTTTTATGTCAACAATAAACTTTTATCTTGAATCCTTCAGATCTGAACATTCATGCCACAATAGAGAAATATACATTGAAGAATATTCTAGAAAGCATTCCACATCAAAAATTCTATTTTTATCATTTACCTACTCGAGGATGAGCAGGAATTATTGGGGATGCTTGATACGTCTCCAACGTATCTATAATTTCTGATTATTCCATGCTATTATATTATCAGTTTTGGATGTTAATGGGCTTTATTTACACTTTTATATTATTTTTGGGACTAACGTATTAACCGGAGGCCCAACCCAAATTGCTGTTTTTTGCCTATTTCAGTGTTTCGTAGAAAAGGAATATCAAACGGAGTCCAAACGAATGAAACCTTCGGGAGCGTGATTTTTGGAAACGTGATCCAGAGGACTTGGAGTGGACGTCAAGAAACGAACGAGGCAGCCACGAGGTAGGGGGCGCGCCTACCCCCCTGGGCGCGCCCTCCCCCCTCGTGGGCCCCTCGTGGCTCAACCGACCTACTTCTTCCTCCTATATATGTTCACATACCCTGAAAACATCCAGGAGCACCACGAAACCCTATTTCCACCGCTGCAACCTTCTGTACCCAAGAGATCCCATCTTGGGGCCTTTTCTGGAGCTCCGCCGAAGGGGGCATTGATCACGGAGGGCCTCTACATCAACACCATGGCCCCTCCGATGATGTGTGAGTAGTTTACCTCATACCTTTGGGCCCATAGTTATTAGCTAGATGGCTTCTTCTCTCTCTTTTGATCTCAATACAAAGTTCTCCTCAATTCTCTTGGAGATCTATTCGATGTAATCTTCTTTTGCGGTGTGTTTGTCGCGATCCGATGAAGTGTGGGTTTATGATCAAGTCCATCTATGAACAATATTTGAATCTTCTCTGAATTCTTTTATGTATGATTGGTTATCTTTGCAAGTCTCTTCGAATTATCAGTTTGGTTTGGCCTACTAGATTGATCTTTCTTGCAATGGGAGAAGTTCTTAGCTTTGGGTTCAATCTTGCGGTGCTCGATCCCAGTGACAGAAAGGGAAATGACACGTATTGTATTGTTTCCATCGAGGATAAAAAGATGGGGTTTATATTATATTGCATGAGTTTATCCCTCTACATCATGTCATCTTGCTTAAGGGTTACTCTGTTCTTATGAACTTAATACTCTAGATGCATGCTGGATAGCGGTCGATGTGTGGAGTAATAGTAGTAGATGCAGGAAGGAGTCGGTCTAGTTGTCACGGACGTGATGCCTATATACATGATCATACCTAGATATTCTCATAACTATGCTCAATTCTATCAATTGCTCGACAGTAATTTGTTCACCCACCATAATACTTAAGCTATCTTGAGAGAAGCCACTAGTGAAACCTATGGCCTCCGGGTCTATTTTCCATCATACAAGTTTCCAATCTATTTTATTTTGCAATCTTTACTTTCAATATATATCATAAAAATACCAAAAATATTTATCTTATTATTATTATCTCTATCAGATCTCACTCTTGCAAGTGGCCGTGAAGGGATTAACAACCCATTTATCGCGTTGGTTGCGAGGTTCTTATTTTTTTGTGTAGGTACGAGGTGACTCGCGCGTGGTCTCCTACTGGATTGATACCTTGGTTCTGAAAAACTGAGGGAAATACTTACGCTGCTTTGCTGCATCACCCTTGCCTCTTCAAGGGAAAACCAATGCATGCTCAAGAGGTAGCAGATACTGTGTCATATTAAATGTTGTACTACTACTTTGTGTGATGCATGACAATTAATAAGGCAACCTAAGATAGTAACTTATGATACTATGCATTACGGAAGTAGCTAGTATCATACACTATCATATGCATGATACTAGTATACTATGATACTCCCCATTACAACCAACCTTATAGGGCTCAATTCAAAAATCTCACCAACCAAGGTAGATGGTGAGTGGTGTTATACTTTTTGTAGTTTGCAAAAACACCCAATTAATGCCTTTGTTTTCCTCAAAAAATTATGTTTTCCAATGTATTAATTGCAATACATGCATGCATAAAGTACATGCATTGGTCAACTTTCTCTTAATACTTGCATGCAATGATTTAATGCACCTTGGAATCTGGACATGTGATGGGGAACAACCAAATTGAGCCTTATAAAATGGAAAAACTAAAATTTTGAGATAAGCCTATAAACCGGAAAGGAGGGAGTATATATGCATGATACTAGTATATGATCGGCAATACCTCTGTAATGCGCGCATGCATAGTATCATAAGTTAGTGTCTTAGGTTGCCTTATTAATTGCCATGCATGACACAAAGGAGTACAACATTTAATATGATATGGTATCATGATATGATACCACACCCTCTCTTTCCTCAATTAACTGTGTGCTACATCATCCAAAAAGTCTAGTTGGCATGCATCATACCGCTTGATACTCCCATATTATGACCAACCTTATTAGGGTGGCCATAGTGGGGGTATCATAGCCGGTATCATGCACTTGGGAATAGAAAATATGATGATGTGGCAAAGAAGCAGTAACATAGGTAGATACCATAACATATATATATATATATAATAAATGCTATACTACTTTGTGTCATGCATGGCCATAAATACGGTCATCTATGATATATACTACTCCACGATACTATATATGCACTATGAAGGTACATACGTAGTATCATACACTAGTATCATATGCATGATACTATATATATAGTATATGATACTCCCCACTATATAAGGCTGGCCATAGTGGTGGTATCATAGCCGACGATGTCATGCACTCGAAAATAGCAAGTATGCTGATGTGGCAAAGAATTAAATATATAAAGAGGGTTAGAGTAACATATAGGTAGATATTGTATCATGTTAAATGCGATGCTAATTTGTGTCATGAATGGCAATAAATATGATCTATATATAATAGTATACTCTATGTATTATACTATGCGCTAGTATCATACACTAGTATCATATATACTGTATATTCATGATACTAGTATATGACACTCTCCACTATACACGTGATTTCTTACCATGGAAAAAATTGGAGGCGAAACGATGAACTCATGTTTTCATTCGAACAAAAATATGATGTTAGATAATGTAAATGTTTTCAAAGAGCACATGGTTCACTCACGAAAGCCGTGTGTCCACTAAATCGTGGTCGATGCACCCCCCACCCCTCTGCCACGCGCGTGATGTAAGTCGTGCCTTCTGATTGGCCAGAACCCAAACCCCACGGATTGTACATCTGCACCGTTGGATTCTCCTTGATCAAACGACGATCCTCATCCCTTTCGACAACACATGTAAATGTTTTCAAATAGCCCCTCCCGAAAAATGTTTTCAAAGAGCACACGGTTCACACACGAAAGACGTGTGCCTACCAAACCGTGGCCGATGCCCCCCTTGCTGCGCGCGCGATCTGAGTCGTGTGTTCTGATTGGCCAGAACCCAAACCCCACGGATCGTACGTCTGCACCGTTGGATGCTCCCAGATCAAATGGCAATCCTCGTCCCTTTCGACAGGAAATGTAGTCCGGTTAGGAATTGATTTATATGCCAACATGCATGGTAAATGCCAAAAAAAGTCTTACATATAGCACACGAGACCTGAAATGCACCAGAAAATCAAACCCGTGGTAAAATTGTGATTGGTTTACGTGGGAAAAATTTAGAGGCGAAATGATGAACTCACATCTTCATTTCAAAATTAGTACGTCTTCATTTCAAATGAAATTATTCTATTTGTGCACACGAGCGCTAAGAGGCAACCGTTTGCATAGTCCTTTCCGCGCGCGCGGCGACCAGTGATATTTTTCACCCTTTTCACCTAGTCCGCCAACACCCGGAGTCCCCAACACCCCCCACCATCTGCCCGCGTTGCACTCAACTAGTCCACCCAATCTCCTTCGCCAGCTCCCCCTCCCCTAGATCCATGGCAGAACCCTCTCTGGTGCCGCCGTGCTCACCCTGGCCATGTGCCCGCTCTTCGGCGTCAAGCCTACCTCCACTACCGTTCCCAACACACGGCGGCCCCACACCTCGCTGTCTTCGTTTGCTCGCCAGCCACCCTCGAGCATATTGATGCAGTAACCCGCGCCTCTCCCGTGGTCCGGCCGAGTTTGCATTAAGAAGCCTGTTAGTTACTACTCTCCATCGCGGTGAGGCATATTTCCTCGCAATCCCTCTTCCAATTTCGTTCTGTATGTTCCCAATTTGTCTATAAAATAACGGAGAGCGTATATATGTTCATTATCCACCTTCCTTACTACATATAAGTTGCATTTGTTCCAATAAGTTACTGCCTATTTACAGATCGCGGGCGCCCGAGTCACACAAACTTAACAAATTAGTTGTACATTTTCTAAATTATTGCATGGCATGTTTAGAAAGCTTGGTACCAAGTTGTTAGTTTCATGCTTATCATCCTTTCCTAAGTTCCGCATGTGTTCCCTGTAGATGCCGAGTAGCAGCGACATCACTCATTCAGGCCATGTATCTTCATCTGATTCGGACAACCCTAGGTCTTTAGCAGATCGTGAGGGATCAAGTAGTCTTGAACGGGATAGAGCTGCAGTAATTACCCTTCCGGTTAGGACACTGAGGAATGCTCCAAGGAAGCCCACACACCAGCCTAAAGGTGTATATGAAGTAACCGAGATCGATTTAAAGTCTTGGGCTCCAACTAAACCAGATAAAGCACGCATGAGGTTCAGGAGTGTGCGTGGATTTGTTGGCAGGGCAAGGCTCAACATTAATCTGCCGGGGTTTCAGAAGGCTGGCACAGAAACACGGCGAAGGATAGTCCAGGAGATCATGGATCACATCAACATTCCAGAGCAGTGGAGAATGCAGGTGGAACACGCTGCACTGAAGAAGTCCAGGGATGCTTGGAGAAACTGGAAGCACGTGCTGTACAAGAAGTACTTGAGTGAAGGCAAGGACCCAATCCCCGCATACCCCCAAATTACAAAGGCAGACTGGGTAGAATTCAAAAGGGTCAGGGCAACTAATGAGTTTGTTGAGAAGAGTTTCAAGCAATCGGAACTTCAGAAGAAGAACATACACCCCCACCGTATGGGTGTGGCAGGATACTACGGCATGAAACTGATATGGGAACAGAAGGACAAAGAAGCAGTAGCGGCGGGTGAGAATCTGACCTTTAGTGAAATCAGGGGCGAACGCACCAGAGACTACTTGCGGGCACATGCAAAGAGGCGTGATGACCGAACTAATTACTTTGATGTTAGAGGCTTCCAAGATCCCTGGAAGGTTCTACAGGAACTCAGGGCCATGTGACATTCTGTCCATTGCTCTGGACACAAAAGAGCCCCCTGGCCGTGCAAGGGGTATAGGTGTTAATGTCTCGCACAAGAGGGCTTTCACACTCAGCGAAGAAAAGAGGCTCAGCATGAAAAAAATGACGAGTGAAATGAAGAAGAATGCATTGTATGAAAGGTTGAAGAAGGAGATTTATCCGGCTGTTCGAAAGGATGTTGAGGAGTCAATGATGATGACGAAAATTCTAACACTGACAGATAGCCGGCAGATGGGAGGGGGCGGGCATGGAGGATGCTGGTTATTGCGCGACAACACTGCAGAAGAGTAGTTGTGCATCAGCTGACCCTAGCGACACTGAGACTGCAGCTGCTCGTGATGATGCTATATCTGATCTATATGGAATGAAATACGGACTGAAGGGCGTGCTTACACATTATGAAGGTACATTAAAATGTGCAACAGCCTGGGTTTGCCCACTCTTCTTGGAAGATGGCCTCTTCTTGGACAATGTGCCATTGAAGCCGGGCTGTGTGAAGTGCTACGTGACTGAAGTAAAGCCCGGATTCAATGAATTTTCCCTGAAGAATGTCCTAGGAGACTTCAATGAGCAAAGGACCTTGGGAGAAACACTGTTACATCACATCCAGTGGCCACGAAAGGAAATAGAGTTCATCGATGAGGTTCCTGGAGCCCCACCAAGAGCAACCATTGTCGCCCCTCAACCAGTGACGCTCTCCTTGCCACAACAGCTCTCGCGGGCTGATGCATCAACCTGTGATCAGCCGGCCTGACTTTGTGTGGCAAGGCCTACAACTGCTGATGACGCACCACCGGTTCAGATGCCGGCGCTGAAGCAGCGGGGGAAGACCCAGCTACAGCACATGCTCAGCAGACCAACCTGGTGGAACACACTGCTAAGCCGTCTGATGCTTCAGAACCGCCTGCTAAGCAGTTTGTAGGTCCAGAACCGACTACTCATCAGTCCATCAGTCCGCGGGCGCGTGATTAGCATACCAATTCGTCAGCACTTCCTGCTCAGCAAACCAACGCATTGGCATGGCCTCCTCAGCACACCGACAAGTTGGCACCACCTGCGTAGAAACCCGACATAGCTTCAACGCATGGTCAGCAGTCCGATGCCTCTGCTCCTACAACCCAGCAGTCCGTCACAGCAGCACCGCCAGCTCAGTGGTCCGGCATAGATAAACTGTTTGCTCGACAGTCTACCTCGCAGCCAACCAGACATTCTGCTAGAAATGCTTCAAGTACCAAGAAGGAAGTGGCCAAAAAGGGTACACCCACGAGGAAGCGCAGCAGGAGAGTGAAGAGGAAAGAGAACAATTGCCTCTTACTTAAAGCACTCATTGCCCAGAACCAAATTAACAGTAGCTTGTTCGAATCGGGGAGTAATATTATTTCTGACGCCATGGATGATGAAGAAGTAGAATTGTTGCTTGCTAAAAGTAAAGCAGTTGTACTTCAAGCACACAAGTACGTCCATGGCCAGCCATTTCTTGTTGGTGAATACTCTGATGAGTGCAACTCCAATTGCTGTTAGTTACATGAATATTGCATGGATCAAATGTGAGAAGGTCATCATGGTTTGCTAGTCCAATACAACGGAGATCATTTCCGACACGATGCTGGTTCCATCAATGTGAGTTTCGAGGACTTACATCCCTTCTTCAACTTCAACATGCTCGATGCCACTCTTGTTAGATGCCTGATTTTGTAAGTACTTAACAAACTCTGATCAACTTCTCCATACAAGGTTGTAAATGATAAACAACTAACTCCATTTTATTCCTCTCAGGGGATTGAACACGAGAGACGAAAAAGGGAGAGTGTGTATTTCATAGATCCTGCATTAGCAAATGGCACAACATTAGATGGTAAGGACCGACGGGACTGGGCCGTTAACACGGTCGTCCATATATTCGAAAACACGTCCCATGCACAATCATTTCTTTGGCCATATCATGAACGGTAAGTCAAGTAAACAACCATGCATACACTGATTGTCTTTCAGATTTCGACATCATTCGTAACTTCATGGCTTTCTTAATATGTAGCAATCATTGTATATTGGTATTCATTGTTCCAAACAAGAACACAGTTTACTACATCGATTCTCTTAGAGAGTCAACAGACGCTCAGGATCTGATGCATGTTCAACAATTCTTGGATAGGTATTGAATTCTATGATGTTGAAATTAATTTGCATTCATATCTGGTTCAATAATTGATGTTGTCAAAATTCATCATCATTTGCAGTGTGATCGCATTGTGGAAAACTAAACCAGGAAGCCTGTTCAAGACGGAACAACCTCTGCAGCACGAGATCGTTTCTCCGGTAACACACCGAAATCCGTTATTTTCGGAAAATTTATCCAACAGTCTGCAAATACCTTTCCTTACGCTAGTCAAATGTTCAAGCTTCTAAATAAACCTCTTTCTATTTTGTCCAAAGAAAAAATAATACATCTAACATCGGTTAGGTTGTTCCTAACAGGACAAATACATGACTAATTTGGTACAAAAAATTTCAGTGTCCTCAGGAAGAAGCAGGGACCAACCTTTGTGGATACTATGTTTGCAGACACATGATTTCCATCTGCAAATCTGCTGATAGTTGTGACGATCCTCGCGAATTAGTACAAGTAAGTCTATCTTAACTAATATCTTCTACTCCACTCATATGGCACATTCTGATCTTAAAAATATTGCAGCTCATCTTAAAACCGATGACCCCTGAACCGCTCCCGGGTGGTGAATTGCTGATGGTTCGGAGATTTATCAGCGACTTCTTCCTGGATCACTACATCAATCCCACTGGTGATAATGAAGATTTCATCATGCGTTCTCCCGAAACTTTGAGTAAGAGTTAGCCGCTAAACACATAACACATGGATCCATTGTTTTCCATCTGATGAGGTCTTCGCATTTCATACACTATGATTAATAATGTAATGCATATATGTGTGGACAAATCATTGGAATTTAGCTACCATATGTTCAATTACAATTGTTGCGAAATCTGATGAATGTTCTTCCTGTGGACACTATTTGTTCAATTGAATATTGTGGCAACTTTGCTTTTTGCGTGCCGATTCAAAATGGGATTTTTTTGTTTATTTTTCCAATTGAATATTGTGGCGAATTTGCTTTTTGCGTGCCTATTCAAACTGGGATATTTTTTTAACCTGGAAATTGCTCCGCACACAGTTCAACTAAATGAGTGTGTGTGATCCACATCGGAAAGCATACGTCAATCGTAGCGGAACCATCAGTGATACACAGCAGATCACAAACGATTTGCAGTGCTACTATGTGTGCGTAGGGTCTCCGGAACCATTTGTGATATCGCGTTATCGCACACGAGAACTGGGAGTAAACCGTGCCCAATGCAAAATACAATCCCGGTCATAATTTTTTCAGGAAACATGTGCGAAAAGCACACGTCACTCTTGCGGCAACCGTCGGTGATACCCAACAAATCACAAACGGTCTGCAGCACTTGTATGTGTGCGAAGGGGCTCCTGAACCGTTTGTGATAGAACATTATCGCAGACGGTAATTGTTGGCAAACGTGTGCGATAGAGTCTAGCATGGCAGACAGGTTACGCAGAAAACTCGTGTGCGATGGGGCACAAATCGCACACAGTTCATATGTTAGCCCGTGTGCCTTACATACTATTTCCCAAACGGTTCGTTACGACAGATCGTATGGTTTCACTGCGTCATTAGAAACGCTTAATCACAGATA
Source organism: Triticum urartu (assembly GCF_056163025.1). Classification (NCBI taxonomy): domain Eukaryota; kingdom Viridiplantae; phylum Streptophyta; class Magnoliopsida; order Poales; family Poaceae; genus Triticum; species Triticum urartu. The sequence goes on from NC_141876.1 coordinate 427,098,467, forward strand.
CCACACGTGCGAAAAAATTTAGTGTGTGCTGCATCGCACACGATTACATTTTGGAAGGCCTCTGGATCACTGCTCCATATCCCGGACGGTTTTTGGGTCATGTGGGAAGGACACCCTATCGCACACACTCACTTGGCGACGGTTCCAAATGCCGTCGCGGAAAGGGGTTAAAAACCGTTTGTTTAGGACCGAAGCGCACCAATAGCTTGCTTGCTTTCTTCACTAAGTAGATTTTGTTTTTCCCTTTTGTTTTTTCTTGCTTTCTTTCTTTAGTTGTGGGTGCAACAAACAAAAAATAAATAAAATACAAAAAAAATACAAAAAAATTCACTTGCCTCATATGCCTAGCTTAATGGCTTTAAAGAAAATGTTGCATAGGAAACAACCAGGAAGTTTTAGGGATTATTTTTCTCCTTTGTGTAACATATACTTTGCTATGTGTGCCATTATGTTTTCGAAAACAAAAAAGTATAAAGGGGAACCTAAAAACTTTTTCAAAAAGAGAAGCAATTGGAAGGTTGTGCATTGGAGAAGTGAGGGTCGACCTTGAACAGTTGTGTTCTTGCTAATGGAAACAATGTAGAATGTTTCATGGAAGTTTATCATAAAAATAATTATCCCCTGTATATACAACTGTACCATAAGAATAATGTGCCAAGATTTACCTTTAGGATGTTTAAATTGCTTGTTTGGTGTGTGCAGTGCAAAAACAGAAACTTTTGTTGTAGTATTTGAATTTACATTTTTTCAGTGGAACATGCAAAAATTCTGAAATTTTTACTCAGTACTACTATGAAAATTGTTTATTTTTCCTAGTTTTTCAGAATTTTTTCAGTTACAGAAGTATATGTATCATATGCATCTTTACACACTGTCATGTTTTCACAGATTGCTGTTATAGTTTCTTTATTTGCTTTTTTTAATCTTGTTGAGCCCCATTGACTTGGAAGCCATATAATTGGGATAGCATACAGTGGGTAATGTTTTATTATAATTGAACAGTAATGTTACAGCAGGACATGATGGGATTTGATATTATATGTACTAACCCCTCTAAGAAAAAGTTTGGTTAAGTTTTGTGTGGATGAAGTGTTCGAAGATTGAGGAGGTATCGATATGAGAAGAATAAGGAGAGGAAAAAAATTCAATCTTGGGGATACCCAAGGCACCCCAAGTAAATATCAAAGGAGACTCAACACTGGAATGCGTCGGTGCTATACAAACGGTTTTTAACCCCTTTCCGCGACAGCATTCGGAACCATCACCAAGTGAGTGTGGGCGATAGCGGGGTCCTTCCCACATGACCCAGAAATTGTCGGGGATAGGCCCCCCTGGGACACAGGGTTGGGCCGTGTGTGATCGGGCGAGGCATCAAAACCCAATCATTTCCGTAGGTATGTACATCCCACATGGTGAATCCCGGAAAAACATTTCCGTAGGTATGTATATCACACACAGTCAATTCAAGGAATACGTTTCCGTTCGTATATGTACATCCCACACAATCAATCCAGGGAAAATGTTTCCGTTTGTATGTGTTGGAAATATGCCCTAGAGGCAATAATAAAAGCATTATTATTATATTTCCTTGTTCATGATAATTGTCTTTATTCATGCTATAATTGTGTTATCCGGAAATCGTAATACATGTGTGAATAACAGACACCAACATGTCCCTAGTAAGCCTCTAGTTGACTAGCTCGTTGATCAACAGATAGTCATGGTTTCCTGACTATGGACATTGGATGTCATTGATAACGAGATCACATCATTAGGAGAATGATGTGATGGACAAGACCCAATCCTAAACATAGCACAAGATCGTATAGTTCATTTGCTAGAGTTTTCCAATGTCAAGTATCTTTTCCTTAGACCATGAGATCGTGTAACTCCCGGATACCGTAGGAGTGCTTTGGGTATACCAAACGTCACAACGTAACTGGGTGACTATAAAGGTCTACTACGGGTATCTCCGAAAGTGTCTGTTGGGTTGACATGGATCAAGACTGGGATTTGTCACTCCGTATGACGGAGAGGTATCACTGGGCCCACTCGGTAATGCATCATCATAATGAGCTCAAAGTGACCAAATGTCTGGTCACGGGATCATGCATTACGGTACGAGTAAAGTGACTTGCCGGTAACGAGATTGAACGAGGTATTGGGATACCGACGATCGAATCTCGGGTAAGTAACATATCGATTGACAAAGGGAATTGCATACGGGGTTGATTGAATCCTCGACATCGTGGTTCATCCGATGAGATCATCGTGGAGCATGTGGGAGCCAACATGGGTATCCAGATACCGCTGTTGGTTATTGACCGGAGAGTCGTCTCGGTCATGTCTGCTTGTCTCCCGAACCCGTAGGGTCTACACACTTAAGGTTCGGTGATGCTAGGGTTGTGAAGATATGTATATGCAGTAACCCGAATGTTGTTCGGAGTCCCGGATGAGATCCCGGACGTCATGAGGAGTTCCGGAATGGTCCGGAGGTAAAGAATTATATATAGGAAGTGCTGTTTCGGCCATCGGGACAAGTTTCGGGGTCACCGGTATTGTACCGGGACCACCGGAAGGGTCCCGGGGGTCCACCGGGTAGGGCCACCTGTCCCGGGGGGCCCCATGGGCTGAAGTGGGAGGGAACCCAGCCCATAGTGGGCTGGGGCGCCACCCCCCCAAGGGCCCATGCGGCTAGGGTTGAGGGGAAACCCTGGAGGGGGCGCCCCCTTGCTTGGGGGGCAAGCCCCCCACCCTAGGCCGCCGCCCCCCCCTACTAGATGCCATCTACTAGGGCCGGCGCCCCCCTTGGCACCCCTATATATAGTTGAGGAGAGGGGAGGACTTCATACCTCAGCCTTGGCGCCTCCCTCTCTCCCCGTTACGTCTCTCTCTCGTAGTATAGGCGAAGCCCTGCTACTGTGACGCTCTGCATCCACCACCACGCCGTCGTGCTGCTGGATCTTCATCAACCTCTCCTCCCCCCTTGCCGGATCAAGGAGGAGACGTCTCCCGTCTCGTACGTGTGTTGAACGCGGAGGTGCCGTCCGTTCGGCGCTTGGTCATCGGTGATTTGGATCACGTCGTGTACGACTACATCATCACCGTTCTTTGAACGCTTCCGCACGCGATCTACAAAGGTATGTAGATGCATATGATGACTCGTTGCTAGATGAACTCCTAGATGATCTTGGTGAAATGAGTAGGAAAAATTTTGTTTTCTGCAACGTTCCCCAACAGTGGCATCATGACCTAGGTCTATGCGTAGTTCTTCTTGCGCGAGTAGAACACAATTTGTTGTGGGCGTAGATTTGTCAACTTTCTTGCCGCTACTAGTCTTATCTTGCTTCAGCGGTATTGTGGGATGAAGCGGCCCGGACCAACCTTACACGTACGCTTACGTGAGACCGGTTCCACCGACTAACATGCACTAGTTGCATAAGGTGGCTGGCGGGTGTCTGTCTCTCCCACTTTAGTTGGAGCGGATTCGATGAACAGGGTCCTTATGAAGGGTAAATAGAAGTTGACAAATCACGTTGTGGCTTTAACGTAGGTAAGAAGACATTCTTGCTAGAACCCTAATTCAGCCACGTAAAACTTGCAACAACAATTAGAGGACGTCTAACTTGTTTTTGCAGCAAGTGGTTTGTGATATGACATGGCCAAAGTTGTGATGAATGATGAATGATCTATATGTGATGTATGAGATGTTCATGCTATTGTAATAGGAATCACGACTTGCATGTCGATGAGTATGACAACCGGCAGGAGCCATAGGAGTTGTCCTTATTCTTTTATATGACCTGCGTGTCATTGAGAAACGTCATGTAAATTACTTTACTTTATTGCTAAACGCGTTAGCCATAGTAGTAGAAGTAATAGTTGGCGAGCAACTACATGGAGACACGATGATGGAGATCATGGTGTCAAGCCGGTGACAAGATGATCATGGAGCCCCAAGATGGAGATCAAAGGAGCTATGTGATATTGGCCATATCATGTCACGTTTATTATTTGATTGCATGTGATGTTTATCATGTTTTGCATCTTGTTTACTTAGAACGACGGTAGTAAATAAGATGATCCCTCATAACAATTTCAAGAAGTGTTCTCCCCTAACTGTGCACCGTTGCTAAAGTTCGTCGTTTCGAAGCACCACGTAATGATCGGGTGTGATAGATCCTTACGTTCACATACAACGGGTGTAAGACAGTTTTACACATGCAAGACACTTAGGGTTAACTTGACGAGCCTAGCATGTGTATAGACATGGCCTCGGAACACAGAAGACCGAAAGGTCGAGCATGAGTCGTATAGAAGATACGATCAACATGAAGATGTTCACCGACGTTGACTAGTCCGTCTCACGTGATGATCGGACACGGCCTAGTTAACTCGGATCATGTAATACTTAGATGACTAGAGGGATGTCTAATCTAAGTGGGAGTTCTTTAATAATTTGATTAGATGAACTTAATTATCATGAACTTAGTCTAAAATCTTTGCAATATGTCTTGTAGATCAAATGGCCAACGTAGTCCTCAACTTCAACGCGTTCCTAGAGAAAACCAAGCTGAAAGACGATGGCAGCAACTATACGGACTGGGTCCGGAACCTGAGGATCATCCTCATAGCTGCCAAGAAAGATTATGTCCTACAAGCACCGCTAGGTGAAGCTCCCGTCTCACAGAACCAAGACGTTATGAACGCTTGGCAGACACGTGTTGACGACTACTCCCTCGTTCAGTGCGGCATGCTTTACAGCTTAGAGCCGGGGCTCCAAAAGCGTTTTGAGAGACATGGAGCATATGAGATGTTCGAAGAGCTGAAAATGGTTTTTCAAGCTCATGCCCGGATCGAGAGATATGAAGTCTCCGATAAGTTCTTCAGCTGTAAGATGGAGGAAAATAGTTCTGTCAGTGAGCACATACTCACTATGTCTGGGTTACATAACCGCTTGTCTCAGCTGGGAGTTAATCTCCCGGATGATGCGGTCATTGACAGAATCCTCCAGTCACTTCCACCAAGCTACAAGAGCTTTGTGATGAACTTCAACATGCAGGGGATGCAAAAGACCATTCCTGAGTTGTTCTCAATGCTGAAATCAGCGGAGGTAGAAGTCAAGAAGGAACATCAAGTGTTGATGGTCAATAAAACCACTAAGTTCAAGAAAGTCAAGGGTAAGAAGAACTTCAAGAAGGACGGCAAGGAAGTTGCCGCGCCCGGCAAGCAAGCTGCTGGGAAGAAGCCAAAGAATGGACCCAAGCCTGAGATGGAGTGCTTTTATTGCAAAGGGAAGGGTCACTGGAAGCGGAACTGCCCCAAATACTTAGCGGACAAGAAGGCCGGCAACACCAAAGGTATATTTGATATACATGTAATTGATGTGTACCTTACCAGTACTCATAGTGACTCCTGGGTATTTGATACCGGTGCCGTTGCTCATATTTGTAACTCACAGCAGGAGCTACGGAATAAACGGAGACTGGCGAAGGACGAGGTGACGATGCGCGTCGGGAATGGTTCCAAGGTTGATGTGATCGCCGTCGGCACGCTGCCTCTACATTTACCTACGGGATTAGTTTTAAACCTCAATAACTGTTATTCAGTGCCAGCTTTGAGCATGAACATTGTATCGGGATCTCGTTTAATTCGAGATGGCTACTCATTTAAATCTGAGAATAATGGTTGTTCCATTTATATGAGAGATATGTTTTATGGTCATGCTCCTATGGTGAATGGTTTATTCTTAATGAATCCCGAGCGTATTGCTACACATATTCATAGTGTGAGTACTAAAAGATGTAAGGTTGATAATGATAGTCCCACATACTTGTGGCACTGCCGCCTTGGTCACATAGGTGTCAAACGCATGAAGAAGCTCCATGCAGATGGACTTTTAGAGTCTCTTGATTATGAATCATTTGACACGTGCGAACCATGCCTCATGGGTAAAATGACCAAGACTCCATTCTCAGGAACAATGGAGCGAGCAACCAACTTATTGGAAATCATACATACTGATGTGTGCGGTCCAATGAGTGTTGAGGCTCGCGGTGGCTATCGTTATGTTCTCGCCCTCACTGATGACTTGAGTAGATATGGGTATGTCTACTTAATGAAACACAAGTCTGAAACCTTTGAAAAGTTCAAGGAATTTCAGAATGAGGTTGAGAATCAACGTGACAGGAAAATCAAGTTTCTACGATCAGATCGTGGAGGAGAATACTTGAGTCACGAATTTGGTACACACTTAAGAAAATGTGGAATAGTTTCACAACTCACGCCGCCTGGAACACCTCAGCGTAATGGTGTGTCTGAACGTCGTAATCGCACTCTATTAGATATGGTGCGATCTATGATGTCTCTTGCCGATTTACCGCTATCTTTTTGGGGCTATGCTTTAGAGACTGCCGCATTCACTTTAAATGGGCTCCGTCGAAATCCGTTGAGGCGACACCGTTTGAATTATGGTTTGGTAAGAAACCTAAGTTGTCGTTTCTAAAAGTTTGGGGATGCGATGCTTATGTCAAGAAACTTCAACCTGAAAAGCTCGAACCCAAGTCAGAAAAATGCGTCTTCATAGGATACCCTAAAGAAACTGTTGGGTATACCTTCTACCTCAGATCCGAAGGCAAGATCTTTGTTGCCAAGAATGGGTCCTTTCTAGAGAAAGAGTTTCTCTCGAGAGAAGTAAGTGGGAGGAAAGTAGAGCTTGATGAAGTATTACCTCTTGAACCGGTAAATGGCGCAACTCAAGAAAATGTTCCTGAGGTGCCAGCACCGACTAGAGAGGAGGTTAATGTTGATGATCAAGATACTTCTGATCAAGCCCCTACTGAGATTCGAAGGTCCACAAGGACACGTTCCGCACCAGAGTGGTACGGCAACCCTGTCTTGGAAATCATGTTGTTAGACAACGGTGAACCTTCGAACTATGAAGAAGCGATGGCGGGCCCGGATTCCGAAAAATGGCTAGAAGCCATGAAATCCGAGATAGGATCCATGTATGAAAACGAAGTATGGACTTTGACTGACTTGCCCGTTGAACGGCGAGCCATAGAAAATAAATGGATCTTTAAGAAGAAGACAGACGCGGATGGTAATGTGACCATCTATAAAGCTTGGCTTGTCGCTAAGGGTTATCGACAAGTTCAAGGGGTTGACTACGATGAGACTTTCTCACGGGTAGCGAAGCTAAAGTCCGTCTGAATCATGTTAGCAATTGCCGCATTCTACGATTATGAAATATGGCAAATGGATGTCAAAACGGCATTCCTTAATGGTTTCCTTAAGGAAGAATTGTATATGATGCAGCCGGAAGGTTTTGTCGATCCTAAGAATGCTGACAAGGTGTGCAAGCTCCAACGCTCGACTTATGGGCTGGTGCAAGCATCTCGGAGTTGGAACATTCGCTTTGATGAGATGATCAAAGCGTTTGGGTTTACACAGACTTATGGAGAAGCCTGCGTTTACAAGAAAGTGAGTGGGAGCTCTGTAGCATTTCTCATATTATATGTAGATGACATACTTTTGATGGGAAATGATATAGAACTCTTGGACAGCATCAAGGCCTACTTGAATAAGAGTTTTTCAATGAAGGACCTTGGAGAAGCTGCTTATATATTAGGCATCAAAATCTATAGAGATAGATCGAGACGCCTCATAGGTCTTTCACAAAGCACATACCTTGATAAGATATTGAAGAAGTTCAATATGGATCATTCTAAGAAGGGGTTCTTACCTGTGTTACAAGGTGTGAAATTGAGCTCAGCTCAATGTCCGACCACGGCAGAAGAGATAGAAGATATGAGTGTCATCCCCTATGCCTCGGCCATAGGGTCTATTATGTATGCCATGCTGTGTACCAGACCTGATGTAAACCTTGCCATAAGTTTGGTAGGAAGGTACCAAAGTAATCCCGGCAAGGAACACTGGACAGCGGTCAAGAATATCCTGAAGTACCTAAAAAGGACTAAGGAAATGTTTCTCGTTTATGGAGGTGACGAAGAGCTCGTCGTAAAGGGTTACGTCGACGCTAGCTTCGACACAGATCTGGATGACTCTAAGTCACAGACCGGATACGTGTATATTTTGAATGGTGGGGCAGTAAGCTGGTGCAGTTGCAAGCAAAGCATCGTGGCGGGATCTACATGTGAAGCGGAGTACATGGCAGCCTCGGAGGAAGCACATGAAGCAATATGGGTGAAGGAGTTCATCACCGACCTAGGAGTCATACCCAATGCGTCGGGGCCGATCAAGCTCTTCTGTGACAACACTGGAGCCATTGCTCTTGCCAAGGAGCCCAGGTTTCACAAGAAGACAAGGCACATCAAGCGTCGCTTCAACTCCATTCCCGAAAATGTTCAAGATGGAGACATAGAGATTTGTAAAGTGCACACGGACCTGAATGTGGCAGATCCGTTGACTAAACCTCTCCCTAGGGCAAAACATGATCAACACCAGAATTCCATGGGTGTTCGATTCATCACATTGTAACTAGATTATTGACTCTAGTGCAAGTGGGAGACTGTTGGAAATATGCCCTAGAGGCAATAATAAAAGCATTATTATTATATTTCCTTGTTCATGATAATTGGCTTTATTCATGCTATAATTGTGTTATCCGGAAATCGTAATACATGTGTGAATAACAGACACCAACATGTCCCTAGTAAGCCTCTAGTTGACTAGCTCGTTGATCAACAGATAGTCATGGTTTCCTGACTATGGACATTGGATGTCATTGATAACGAGATCACATCATTAGGAGAATGATGTGATGGACAAGACCCAATCCTAAACATAGCACAAGATCGTATAGTTCGTTTGCTAGAGTTTTCCAATGTCAAGTATCTTTTCCTTAGACCATGAGATCGTGTAACTCCCGGATACCGTAGGAGTGCTTTGGGTATACCAAACATCACAACGTAACTGGGTGACTATAAAGGTCTACTACGGGTATCTCCGAAAGTGTCTGTTGGGTTGAGATGGATCAAGACTGGGATTTGTCACTCCGTATGACGGAGAGGTATCACTGGGCCCACTCGGTAATGCATCATCATAATGAGCTCAAAGTGACCAAATGTCTGGTCACGGGGTCATGCATTACGGTACGAGTAAAGTGACTTGCCGGTAACGAGATTGAACGAGGTATTGGGATACCGACGATCGAATCTCGGGTAAGTAACATATCGATTGACAAAGGGAATTGCATACGGGGTTGATTGAATCCTCGACATCGTGGTTCATCCGATGAGATCATCGTGGAGCATGTGGGAGCCAACATGGGTATCCAGATACCGCTGTTGGTTATTGACCGGAGAGTCGTCTCGGTCATGTCTGCTTGTCTCCCGAACCCGTAGGGTCTACACACTTAAGGTTCGGTGACGCTAGGGTTTTGAAGATATGTATATGCAGTAACCCGAATGTTGTTCGGAGTCCCGGATGAGATCCCGAACGTCATGAGGAGTTCCCGAATGGTCCGGAGGTAAAGAATTATATATAGGAAGTGCTGTTTCGGCCATCGGGACAAGTTTCGGGGTCACCGGTATTGTACCGGGACCACCGGAAGGGTCCCGGGGGTCCACCGGGTGGGGCCACCTATCCCGGGGGGGGCCCATGGGCTGAAGTGGGAGGGAACCCAGCCCATAGTGGGCTGGGGCGCCACCCCCCCAAGGGCCCATGCGGCTAGGGTTGAGGGGAAACCCTGGAGGGGGCGCCCCCTTGCTTGGGGGGCAAGCCCCCCACCCTAGGCCGCCGCCCCCCCTAGTAGATGCCATCTACTAGGGCCGGAGCCCCCCCTTGGCACCCCTATATATAGTTGAGGAGAGGGGAGGACTTCATACCTCAGCCTTGGCGCCTCCCTCTCTCCCCGTTACGTCTCTCTCTCGTAGTATAGGCGAAGCCCTGCTACTGTGACGCCCTGCATCCACCACCACGCCGTCGTGCTGCTGGATCTTCATCAACCTCTCCTCCCCCCTTGTTGGATCAAGAAGGAGGAGATGTCTCCCGTCCCGTACGTGTGTTGAACGCGGAGGTGCCGTCCGTTCGGCGCTTGGTCATCGTGATTTGGATCACGTCGTGTACGACTACATCATCACCGTTCTTTGAACGCTTCCGCACGCGATCTACAAAGGTATGTAGATGCATATGATGACTCGTTGCTAGATGAACTCCTAGATGATCTTGGTGAAACGAGTAGGAAAATTTTTGTTTTCTGCAACGTTCCCCAACAGTATGTACATCCCAAACAGTTTTATGTGTAGGCTCATGTGTGAAAGGTGTAACGATCACACACGTTCTGCCTTGGTTAACTGTTTGCTTTTATGAACTACATCACACACAATTTGATGTATAAAACTATGTGGCATTGGGCTATCCATCACAAGCGCTTTTACTGCTAGAACCGTTTGCAAAGTTCCATGACCGTCTATTCTCTTTTTACATCGCACACGCTGTTTTCTTTCTAACCGTGTGCACATTATTTTATTAGCTCATGTATATTTTTATTTTTGCCTGTAATTTATTATTCGAATTGGAAATTTTGAAATATGAAATGTGCAATTCAAATTCTCGGCACAATGGTTCAACAATGAATCCATAAATAAAATTGCCAGTACAATATGTTCAGTAATTACAAGATTAGGCAGCAATTAACTATGACGAACCACAATATTTAAAGGTGGTAAAGGTGCAGAGACAAGTGTAAATCATCTTGACTGCCGACGGTGTTGAAGAAGTGGAATGCCCATAATGTGCCTTCGTGCATGCCATAGGCACGAACCACTTTTGTCCAACCCCTTGTGACGATCGCCCGCCCATCCTTCACCGCCTTCAGGAAGACTTCTAGAGCATTATCATGGTAGCATGAATTATATGCTTTAACCTTAGTTGCCTCCACTCCGGTCATGTAGTTTGCAAGGTAATCATCAGTAAATAGCTTCAGAAACCACTGAAAAGAGAAAAATATCAGATACTGAGGTCTAATAGAGTAACTTGTTGTGGGCGGGTGTCGGTGTACTAGAGTAGGGGTACCCTAGTATCCCGAACTTGTGCACGGGCAGTCGCAGCATCCCGCGGCAAGGCTTGCCGGGTGACCGCCAAGATCCTCCGTGGTTCCTCTGGAGCCATTCAAGAACAAAGTGTCCAAGCCAAGAAGACAAGACCCCGGCAAGAGGAGCTTGCCGGGAAGGCTAACAAAAGCATCCCAAGACCCCGGCAAGAGGAGCTTCCGGGAAGGCCACCCGAGGCATTTCAAGGAACTTGCCGCGGCGCGCCACGCGCCCCGGCAAGGCTCGGTGAGCGACAAGCTCCCAGACGCGACAAGACAACGACCGCGGCAAGCTGCTTGCCGCGGCAAGCCACCTCTCCGTGCCCGCGCTCTAGCGCATCCACCAACGTGTCGCTCTGGGGCCCTTCCAGGCGCATGTGGCGGAAGGCTGTGCAGCTAGGGGCGTGCGGTGGCAAGCGGCGCTGACAAGATCGCCATCATGGCGAATGGTGGCGTCCCTGGCGGTCCCTTTTCGCACTGTTTAGGCGACATAGACGGGCATTTAAGGCCCTTGTCCCCTGCCGTCAGGGTTAGGTATGATACACTGTAGCAGGTAGCTATGCCTACCGCAGCACCTTTCCATTTTTGCCCTTTACCTCCGTTGCCACCTATCGGTGACCCCTTGAGCATATAAAAGGAGGCCCATGCGCGATGTAGAGGGGGGGGGGTTAGCTAGTTCGAACACTCACGCTCGGTCTCGCTAGCTGCTGGTGTGTACTGTAGCACTCCGCGCTCCCGAGCTAGAAATCAATACAAACCACAGAGCAGGAGTAGGGTTTTACACATCCGTGCGGCCCAAACCTGGGTAAATCGTTCGCGTGCACCGCCTCGATTTGCTCTTTACACGATCTCCGCCCCCGCCGAACCGAAAGGGACCCGGTCCGCCGGTCCCATAGGTGCCCGTGGATCAGTACCCCGGCATCTTTGGCGCGCCAGGTAGGGGGCGTCGAGGTTGTGTGAACCAGATCCGGCGTTCTCGCGAGCTAGATCTTCATCATCTTCATCAACATGCCGCCGAAGAAGAAGGTTTTGGAGGCAGCTGCTCCGTCCGCGCCGAGCCAACCACCGCCGGAGCAAACGGTTGGTGGGGCAGGCACCGGCGGAAGAACACGCGTCGACGAGGGAACTCACGGTGCTGCCAGGTCCCAGGACATGGCTGCGCTGCCCACCGGTGCCGTAGCCGGTTCCCACAACGACCGGGCGCACTCCAAGACCTCGGCGTCCGTGCATGCACCGCGCCCATCTCAGGAGGCGCGGGACCGGCAACGTCATGGTACTCACGGTACCATGCATTCGCTAGACCAAGATCGAGCTGGTGGATCTCGGAGCACTCAGGATCACCATGCACGTCAACCTGCTGGCGCGAGCGAGACACGGTTGCCTGGACGGGATACTGCTCCTTCTAACGTAGTTAGAAGTCCGAGCATGTCCCGCTCCTCGCACCGCTCGCCACCGCCACCCGCCACTGCGGCAGAAGCTTTGGCGCGAGCTCAGCTGCTCCTAGACTACCCTCCAGCGGCAGACAAGATCGACGACTGGAGGGCCACCATCCAGAGTCTCATCGGCTTCGCCAACGGCGACTCTCCATGGCAGCCAAGCATGTCTCAGCCGCGGCAAACCAGCCAGGCACAAGCCGGAGACGACAAGACTGGTGGGGGTGCAACTACTGTGCACTCTCCGCCCCGAAGGCCAAAATCGCCGACTCGCCGGATCTACCTCGACAGCGACTCTACCGCGTCGTCAGATCCGCGAGCTCATCGCGATCAGCGCCAAGTTCTTCAAGAACGACAACAAGAAGACGCTCGTACTCGCATCGAGTGCCGAAGAGAAGCGCGACGTCAATCAGACCAGCGTGCTGGGCCCTCTGTTGACATGCATGCGCCAGGGGAACCAGGTGACTTGCCGTACGCGGTAGGTTGCCCTGCGTTCACTCGTGAGCTGCGGCAAGTCCAGTTGCCCAGTACGAAGAATTTCAAGCCAGATGTACCAGAGAAGTACGACGGCAAGTCGCATCCGTCGGAGTTCCTCAGCATCTACACCATCGCGGTGCAGGCTGCTGGGGGGCGGGACGACAAGATCCTTGCCAACTACTTCCCGTTGGTGCTCAAGCCCAACGTCAGGTCCTGGCTCATGCACTTGCCGGACAACTCCATATCCTCCTGGGCTGATCTATGCCATCAGTTTGTCGGCGCCTTTACAGGCGGCCACAAACCTCATGGCCAAGAGAGTGATCTTCATCTGCTCGTCCAGAAGGAAGGAGAGCCCCTGCGCAAGTACATTCAGAGGTTCAGCCGTGTACAGTACAACATCCCAGACGTCCACCCCGCCGCGGTCATCAGCGCGTTTCATCAGAACGTGCGTAACCGCAGGATGCGGGAGGAGATGGCGATGTGCAGGATCAGAGACGTCAGTGAGCTATATGCCCTGGACGACAAGTGTGCACGCGCTGAGGAAGGGAGGAGACTCCCCGGAGAGAATGCAGGAGCGGGAGGATCTGACAGCGAAGATGCTGCCCCGGCAAAGAAAAACCGGCGGCGGAACAGGAAGAAGAAAGGTAAAGAGGTGCTAGTCGTTGAGCAGTCCGGCAATGAAGGTGGCGCCAAGAAAGCCAAAGTTGATAGCTCCGGCAAGGAGGTTGCCGCGTGCACCAACTGCCAGGTTGTGGCGGTCGCCGACAAGCAGGATGGCTCCGACAAGCAGTATTGCAAGATTCACCGCACCAAGGGCCATGACCTCCAAAGCTGCAAGAAGGTCGAGCAGCTTGTCCAGCAGCAAAAGGCTGAGTATGAGCGGCGAGACAAGGAGAGGGCCCAAGGTGGCGCTACAGAATCTGGCAAGAAACGCGCCGGCCGGGGAGGACGCTGCGGCAAGGCCAAGCAGCGGCAAGGAGACAGACCTCCCCGCGGCCGCGACAACGATGAAGACGACGATGACGAAGACATGGATGATGTTGAGACCAGTGAGTAGGAGTTTCAGAAAGCCACAGAGGTTTTGTGCGTTGACGGTGGTGCTTCTCTGCATACCTCGCACCGCCAACTCAAACAGTGGGTGCGGGAAGTCAATGCAGCGGAACCACCTGTCGAATCGTGCAAACTTCTGAAATGGTCCAGCACGCCTATCATCTTTGACATTGAGGATCACCCTGATCGCACAACTGCGGTTGGGTGTTTGCCGATGTTGGTTTCACCAACTATCCGCAACCTCAAAGTCACCAAGATGCTAGTTGACGGCGGGGCCGGCTTGAACCTGATCTCCTCCGCTGTACTCCAAAAACTCCAGATCCCTGACAGCGAGCTCGAAGAGACCGGCACATTCCAAGGAATCAATCCGGGAAGGAGCAAGCCGAAGGGGAAGGTCACGCTGCCGGTAACATTTGGCAGTGAGCTGAACTAAAGGACCGAGAGGGTCACATTTGACGTTTCCGATATTCCATTGCCTTACAATGGGATACTTGGCCGTCCAACACTCGCCAAGTTCATGGCAGCCTCTCACTATGCGTATAACATGCTGAAGATGCCAGGCCCGATAAGCGTCATCTCTGTCCCTGGCGACAAGAAGGATGCTCTTATCTGTGCCGACAAGATCTATCGGGAAGCAGCAGCCGCAGCAGATCACAAGCCACTTGCCGCTGAAGCTCCCGGGGGGAGAAGACTAAGTCCGGCAAGAGCTCTGATGCCCACTCCGGCAAGCGCACCTCTTCGGAGTGCTGCGCTGCCGTCGAGGACGCACCATCGAGCTCCACCGGCAAGTGCAAGAAGACAATGGCAGCTCCGCCAGAGACGAAGAAGGTGTCCGCCAAGGAGGACGGCACTGGTGGTACCTTCACCATCAGTGCCACGCTTGATCCTAAATAGGAAAGCGCGCTCGTTGCTTTCCTGCGGGCGAATGTCGACGTGTTTGCATGGCAACCGTCTGACATCCCCGGTGTTCCCAGGAAAGTGATTGAGCACCACCTTGCCGTTTGTCCTCATGCGCGGCCTGTCAAGCAGAAGGTCAGGAAGCAAGCAGTGGAGCGCCAAGAATTCATTGCAGAAGAAATCAAGAAATTGGAAGCAGCAGGCCTTGTTAGAGGAGTGCTCCATCCTACGTGGTTGGCCAATCCTGTAGTCGTGCGCAAGGCAAACGGGAAATGGAGACTTTGTATCGATTTTACCGATGTTAACAAAGCTTGTCCCAAAGACCCATTTCCTTTGCCGCGCATTGACCAGATTGTTGACTCCACAGCCGGATGTGATTTGCTTTCATTTCTTGACGCATACTCAGGATACCATCAGATCTTCATGGCAGAAGAGGATGAGGAGAAAACCGCATTTATTACTCCATGTGGCACGTACTGCTTCGTACGAATGCCTTTCGGACTAAAAAATGCTGGTTCAACATTCGCAAGAGTAGTCCATGTTGCTCTTGAGACGCAAATACACAGAAATGTGGAAGCCTACATGGATGATATAGTGGTCAAGAGCAAAGACAGAGCAACCCTGATTCAAGATTTAGACGAGACCTTTGCAAATCTGCGCAAGATCAGCCTCAGGCTCAACCCAGAGAAGTGTGTGTTTGGAGTTCCCTCCGGCAAGCTTCTCGGGTTCTTTGTGTCTCAGCGAGGAATTGAAGCCAATCCCAATAAGATCAAGGCCATTGAGCAGATTGAAGCACCAAAGCGCGTCAAGGATGTACAAAGACTTGCCGGTTGCGTGGCTGCTCTCAGCAGGTTTATCTCTAGGTCTGCTGAGCGCGCCCTGCCCTTTTTCAAATTATTGAAAAAGGCAGGCCCAATGAGATGGACTCCGGAAGCGGAGGCTGCGCTGCAAGACTTGAAGAGATACCTGTCCTCCCCTCCAATACTTGTCGCACCTAAGCCACAAGAGAAGTTGCTGCTGTACATAGCAGCAACCAATCAAGTGGTTAGTGCTGCGTTAGTAGCGGAGAGGGAGGCAGATGACGAGCCTGCAACCATGGCAAGCACATCCAGCGACAAGCAGGGGGCTTCCCCGACAAGCTCCGGTCCCGACAAAGATGGATCTGCGCAGATGCACAAGGAGATACAGAGGAAGATGGTGCAGCGCCCAATTTACTTTGTCAGTTCCCTTCTCCAGGGGGCTAGGTCAAGGTACTCTGGCGTGCAGAAATTGCTTTTCGGCCTTCTCATGGCCTCGAGAAAGTTGCGCCATTACTTCCAAGCACATGAGATCACAGTTGTCACTCGCTTTCCGCTGAAGAGAATACTGCAGAATCCAGAAGCGACAAGCAGGATTGTTGAGTGGGCACTGGAACTGTCAAGCTTTGGCCTCAAGTTTGAAAGCACTTCAACTATCCAGAGCAGAGCATTGGCAGAATTCATAGCAGAATGGACGCCAACACCAGATGAAGAAATTCCAGAAACGAGCATCCCCGACAAGGAAGCAAGCAAAGAGTGGCTGATGTACTTTGATGGTGCCTTTTCGCTGCAAGGCGCCGGCGCTGGTGTGCTGCCTGTCGCACCCACCAGAGAGCACCTCATGTACGTAGTCCAGATGCACTTTCCCAAGGAGCAAGCAACAAACAATACTGCAGAGTATGAAGGCTTGCTTGCCGGTCTCCGGATCGCGGCAGACCTTGGGATTAAGAAGCTCATTGTCAGGGGTGACTCACAGCTTGTCGTCCGCCAAGTGAACAAGAGTTATCAGAGTCCGTTGATGGAAGCTTACGTTGACGAAGTGAGAAAGCTAGAAGAACACTTTTACGGCCTACAAATGGAGCATGTTCCAAGAGCTCAGAACGCCATTGCAGATGGCTTGTCAAAGTGTGCCGCACTTAAGTTACCTGTGGAACCAGGGATCTTTGTGCTCAAGCTGACTCAGCCGTCCGTTACGCCATCAACTGGACAGAGCAAGAAGAGGAAGTTGATTTCTGGTGACTATTTGCCGGCAGAGCTTCCTGAAGCCGCCGCCAAGAAGGTCCCCAAGATCAACGCCAAGAGCGCTGAGGAGCAGTCTGCTCCGACAAGCCCTAGGGTTTGTTTCGTTGAAGCGGAAGCTCCCGACAAGTCTTGCTCCGACAAGCTTGCTGGGGAACGTCACGCTCCGGAAAAGCCGCAGGTTCTTGCCGTAGAAGCGGATGTTCCCGCAGCAGTCCCCAAGATCAACACCAAGAGCGCTGAGGAGCAGTCTGCTCCGGCAAGCCCTAGGGTTTGTTCCGTTGTAGCAGAAGCTCCCGACAAGTTTTGCTCCGGCAAGATTGCCGGGGAACGTCAAGCTCCGACAGAGGCTCAGGTTCTCGCCGTAGAAGCGGACGTTCCCGCAGCCGCAGATTTGCCTTTAGTCCTTGTTGTCGAGCCACAAGCTCCAGCATGGGCACAGCAGATTGTCCATTTCCTTCAGACAGGAGAACTTCCCGAAGAGCAAGAAGAAGCGGAAAGAGTAGCCCGGCAGTCAAGTATGTACCAGTTTGTCAAGAAGACACTGTACAGAAGAAGACTCTACGGTGTGAAATTGAAGTGTATTCACCGGGAAGATGGGCAAAAGCTGTTGGCAGAGATACATGGAGGCATATGTGGTCACCACATTGGCGCAAGAGCACTTGTCGGTAAAGCTTTCTGGCAAGGTTTCTTCTGGCCAACAGCCCTCTAGGATGCAAATGCACAAGTAACCAAGTGTGAAGCGTGCCAGTTTCATTCCAAGCAGATACACCAGCCAGCTCAAGCTCTCCAGACGATCCCTTTATCCTAGCCATTTTCGGTCTGGGGGCTCGACATCCTCGGCCCCTTTCCCCGAGTTGTCGGGGGCTTTGAGTACTTGTACGTTGCAATCGACAAGTTCACAAAGTGGCCGGAAGTGGAACCAGTGAGAAAGGTGACAGCACAGTCAGCAGTCAAGTTCTTCAGGTCGATTGTTTGCCGCTTCGGGATCCCTAACAGGATAATCACCGACAACGGTACACAATTCACGAGCCACACCTTCATGCAGTACGTCCAAGATCTTGGCGCCAAGGTCTGCTTCGCTTTTGTTGCTCACTCGAGAAGCAACGGTCAAGCGGAGAGGGCAAATGCTGAAGTGCTGCGCGGGCTCAAGACCAGAACTTTCGACAAGCTGCACAAGTGCGGAAGAAACTGGATCGAGGAGCTGCCGGTGGTTCTTTGGTCGATCAGGACGACGCCAAATTGAGCCACTGGCCAGACACCTTTTGCTCTAGTCTATGGAGCAGAGGCAGTTATCCCCACGGAACTCGTATACGGGTCACCTCGAGTGCTCGCTTATGATGAGCTTGAGCAAGAGCAGCTATGACAAGATGACGCGCTGCTCCTTGAGGAAGACCGTCTTCAGGCTGCTGTGCGAGCTGCTCGCTACCAGCAAGCTTTGCGCCGCTACCATAGCCGCAAAGTTAATGCCAGAAGTCTCGAGGAAGGCGACCTTGTTCTTCGGTGCGTTCAGTCCGCCAAGAATTCCAACAAGTTGACGCCGAAGTGGGAAGGCCCTTACCAGGTGAAGCGAGTCACTAGGCCTGGTGCTGTCCGCCTTGATACCGAAGATGGCATTCCGGTGAGCAACTCCTGGAACATTGAGCATCTTCGCAAGTTTTACCCGTAAGGCGCGGTTGTCGGAACCTGTTCCGGTAACCACCTTTTGTACAAGTCTTGCCGCTGTTGCATGTAATCCTTTGTACAAAGCCGGGCGCAGACCCCGTGCATAAGTAAAGCTCATGTGCTCCGCACATTTTGTCGATTTTATGCTTTCTATTTTCTGGCATATATGATCTGACACTTTGTGCAGCACCTACTCCACGGTAAGCAATAACGAGCCGTAAAGCTCCATATCTGTATTGTCTCTTCTTCCTTCTGAAAGCAAGGTTCCCCTCGCCCACAAATTTGCCGGGGGGAAAGGAGAAGACGATGGTATGGACAATGCGTCGTTCAAGAAAGTTTCGCCTTGCCGGGAAGCAAACAACAGAAAAGCTAAGTTGCCAAAGTTTGAGCAATCAAATTTTTTAAATTTAAGTTATTTCCCTTGAACGACCGCACTTTGTATGGAAAACCTGTGCACGGAGGAACCAACTCGTAGCTAGTTGCGCCCTTACTTTGTTTTGAGTCCGCCCAACAACTTAAGTGAGCTGCTAGCACCCTTACTTTGTTTCGAGTCCGCTCAACAAATTAAGTGAGCTGCTAGCGCCCTTACTTTGTTTCGAGTCTGCTCGACAACTTAAGTGAGCTGCAACTAGTCGCGACAAGGTTTTTTGCCGGTAGCGGCACCGCCAGCAGGCTGCTGACGTTCCACACTCAGCGCTCGCGGCCAAGGTGCCTGCACCGGCAAGTTCCCTAAAAGCGTAGGGTAAAAGCATACAAAGCAAAGAGTCAAGTAAAGGGAATAACATTGCAATGGTTACCCAAAATAAAGTTATATTACAAAATAGCTTGTCGCAGCTCTAACAGATCGTTTTCATAACTTGATCGACAGCGACAAGGAAAGAAGAAATGAGCGGCCTAATCTACGCGGTCGCCTTCAACCCTCTTGATCCCGCTCACCTTGTCCGCAATGGGTGCGACAAGGGCTTTGAGCTCCTCCAGATCAGCTTCTGGCGGCAAGGACCTGAGGATGTTGGTGAGGCGGAGGCCCGGATTGTGGAAGGCCACCTTCATCAACACTTTCTGGAGGGCTCCTGCGCAGATCGTGCGTGACTCGTCGGCCAGCTGCTTGGGGATCCTCTCCCAGAGTCGCTGGAGGGCTGTCGCCACGCCCTTGAAGAACAGGACGAGCTTGGCGCTGGGCTGGAGGTTGTCGTCGGAAGGATACCCAAGATCTTCCATCCCTAGCTGCGCAAGCTGTTGGAAATATGCCCTAGAGGCAATAATAAATTGGTTATTATTATATTTCCTTGTTCATGATAATCGTTTATTATCCGTGCTATAATTGTATTGATAGGAAACTCAGATACGTGCGTGGATACATAGACAACACCATGTCCCTAGTAAGCCTCTAGTTGACTAGCTCGTTGATCAATAGATGGTTACGGTTTCCTAACCATGGACATTGGATGTCGTTGATAACGGGATCACATCATTAGGAGAATGATGTGATGGACAAGACCCAATCCTAAGCATAGCGCTAGATCGTGTAGTTCGTATGCTAAAGCTTTTCTAATGTCAAGTATCATTTCCTTAGACCATGAGATTGTGCAACTCCCGGATACCGTAGGAATGCTTTGGGTGTATCAAACGTCACAACGTAACTAGGTGACTATAAAGGTGCATTACGGGTATCTCCGAAAGTGTCTGTTGGGTTGGCACGAATCGAGACTGGGATTTGTCACTCCGTGTAAGCGGAGAGGTATCTCTGGGCCCACTCGGTAGGACATCATCATATGCGCAATGTGACGAAAGAGTTGATCACGGGATGATGTGTTACGGAACGAGTAAAGAGACTTGCCGGTAATGAGATTGAACAAGGTATAGGGATACCGACGATCGAATCTCGGGCAAGTAACATACCGCTAGACAAAGGGAATTGTATACAGGATTGATTGAGTCCTTGACATCGTGGTTCATCCGATGAGATCATCGTGGAACATGTGGGAGCCAACATGGGTATCCAGATCCCGCTGTTGGTTATTGACCGGAGAACATCTCGGTCATGTCTGCATGTCTCCCGAACCCGTAGGGTCTACACACTTAAGGTTCGGTGACGCTAGGGTTATAGAGATATTAGTATGCGGTAACCCAAAAGTTGTTCGGAGTCCCGGATGAGATCCCGGACGTCACGAGGAGTTCCAGAATGGTCCGGAGGTAAAGAATTATATATAGGAAGTGCTATTTCGGCCATCGGGACAAGTTTCGGGGTCACCGGTATTGTACCGGGACCACCGGAAGGGTCCCGGGGGTCCACCGGGTGGGGCCACCTGCCCCGGGGGGCCACATGGGCTGTAGGGGGTGTGCCTTGGCCTATATGGGCCAAGGGAACCAGCCCCAAGAGGCCCATGCGCCAAGAGAAGAGAAAAAGGGGAGAGTCCTAAAGGGGGAAGGCACCTCCGAGGTGCCTTGGGGAGGATGGACTCCTTCCCCCCTTGGCCGCACCCTTCCTTGGAGGAAGGGGCAAGGGCTGCGCCTCCCCCTCTCCCTTGGCCCTATAGATAGTGGGGAAAAGGAGGAGCAAACCAATCTAAGGCCTGGCGCCTCCCTCTCCCTCCCGTGACACATCTTCCTCCTCCCGCAGCGCTTAGCGAAGCCCTGTTGGAATCCCGCTACTTCCACCACGCCGTCGTGCTGCTGGATCTCCATCAACCTCTCCCTCCTCCTTGCTGGATCAAGGCATGGGAGACGTCTCCGTTCCGTACGTGTGTTGAACGCGGAGGTGCCGTCCGTTCGGCGCTAGGATCATCGGTGATTTGAATCACGACGAGTACGACTCCATCGACCCCGTTCACTTGAACGCTTCCGCTTAGCGATCTACAAGGGTATGTAGATGCACTCTCCTTCCCCTCGTTGCTAGTCTCTCCATAGATTGATCTTGGTGACACGTAGGAAAATTTTGAATTTCTGCTACGTTCCCCAACAGTGGCATCATGAGCTAGGTCTATTGCGTAGATTCTATGCACGAGTAGAACACAAAGTAGTTGTGGGCGTTGATTTTGTTCAATATGCTTGCCGTTACTAGTCTTATCTTGATTCGGCGGCATCGTGGGATGAAGCGGCCCAGACCGACCTTACACGTACTCTTACGTGAGACAGGTTCCATCGACTGACATGCACTAGTTGCATAAGGTGGCTAGCGGGTGTTTGTCTCTCCTACTATAGTCGGATTGGATTCGATGAAAAGGGTCCTTATGAAGGGTAAATAGAAATTAGCATATCACGTTGTGGTTTTTGCGTAGGTAAGAAACGTTCTTGCTAGAAACCCATAGCAGCCACGTAAAACATGCAAACAACAATTAGAGGACGTCTAACTTGTTTTTGCAGGGTATGATATGTGATGTGATATGGCCAAAAGGATGTGATGAATGATATATGTGATGTATGAGATTGATCATGTTCTTGTCAAGGGAATCACGACTTGCATGTCGATGACGAGACAACTTCAAGAA
The DNA here is from genome assembly GCF_056163025.1 of Triticum urartu. Lineage (NCBI taxonomy): Eukaryota > Viridiplantae > Streptophyta > Magnoliopsida > Poales > Poaceae > Triticum > Triticum urartu. The sequence continues at coordinate 427,120,566 of NC_141876.1, forward strand.
GACACGATGATGGAGATCATGATGATGGAGATCATGGTGTCATACCGGTGACAAGATGATCATGGAGCCCCAAGATGGAGATCGAAGGAGCTATATGATATTGGCCATATCATGTCACTATTATTTGATTGCATATGACGTTTATCATGTTTATACATCTTATTTGCTTAGAACGACGGTAGTAAATAAGATGATCCCTCATTAAAATTTCAAGAAGTGTTCTCCCCTAACTGTGCACCGTTGCTACAGTTCGTCGTTTCGAAGCACGCCGTGATGATCGGGTGTGATAGATCCTTACGTTCACATACAACGGGTGTAAGACAGTTTTACACAGCAAAACACTTAGGGTTAACTTGACGAGCCTAGCATGTACAGACATGGCCTCGGAACACAGAGACCGAAAGGTCGAGCATGAGTCGTATGGTAGATACGATCAACATGAAGATGTTCACCGATGATGACTAGTCCGTCTCACGTGATGAACAGACACGGCTTAGTTCACTCGGATCATGTAATCACTTAGATGACTAGAGGGATGTCTATCTGAGTGGGAGTTCATAAGATGAACTTAATTATCCTGAACATAGTCAAAAGATCTTCGCAAATTATGTCGTAGCTCGCGCTTCAGTTCTACTGTTTAGATATGTTCCTAGAGAAAATTTAGTTGAAAGTTGATAGTAGCAATTATGCGGACTAGGTCCGTAAACCGAGGATTGTCCTCATTGCTTCATAGAAGGCTTATGTCCTTAATGCACCGCTCAGTGTGCTGAACCTCGAACGTTGTCTGTGGATGTTGCGAACATCTGACATACACGTTTTGATAACTACGTGATAGTTCAGTTAAACGGTTTAGAGTTGAGGCACCTAAGACGGTTTTTGAAACGTCGCAAAACATATGAGATGTTTTGAGGGCTGAAATTGGGATTTCAAGCTCGTGCCCACGTCAAGAGGTATAAGACCTCCGACGATTTTCTTAGCCTGCAAACTAAGGGAGAAAAGCTCAATTGTTGAGCTTGTGCTCGGATTGTCTGAGTACAACAATCATTTGAATCAAGTGGGAGTTGATCTTCCAGATAAGATAGTGATGTTTCTCCGAAGTCATTACCACCAAGCTGCTAGAGCTTCGTGATGAACTATAATGTATCAGGGACATATATGATGATCCTTGAGATGTTCGTGATGTTTGACACCACAAAAGTAGAAATCAAGAAGGAGCATCAATTGTTGATGGTTGGTGAAACCACTAGTTTCAAGAAGGGCAAGGGCACGAAGGGATACTTCATAAAACGGCAATTCAGATGCTGCTCTAGTGAAGAAACCCAAGGTTGAACCCAAACCCGAGACTAAGTGCTTCTGTGATAAAGGGAACAGCCACTGGAGCGGAATTACCCTAGATACTTGGTAGATTAGAAGGCTGGCAAGGTCGATAGAAGTATATTGGATATACATTATGTTAATGTGTACTTTACTAGTACTCCTAGTAGCACCAGGGTATTAGATACCGGTTCAGTTGCTAAGTGTTAGTAACTCGAAATAAAAGCTACGGAATAAACGGAGACTAGCTAAAGGTGAGCTGACGATATGTGTTGGAAGTGTTTCCAATGTTGATATGATCAAGCATCGCACGCTCCCTCTACCATCGAGATTGGTGTTTGCGTTGAGCATAGACATGATTGGATTATGTCTATTGCAATACGGTTATTCATTTAAGGAGAATAATGGTTACTCTGTTTATTTGAACAATACCTTCAATGGTCTTGCACCTAAAATGAATGGTTTATTGAATCTCGATCGTAGTGATACACATGTTCATGCCAAAAGATAGTAATGATAGTACCACCTACTTGTGGCACTGCCACGTAAGTCATATCGGTATAAAACGCATGAAGAAGCTCCATGTTGATGGATCTTTGGACTCACTCATTTTTGAAAAGTTTGAGACATGCGAACCATGTCTGTTGGTATATATGCATGAAGAAACTCCATGCAAATGGACCGTTTTGTACTCACTTGATTTTGAATCACTTGAGACATGAAAATCATACCACATGGGCAAGATGACTGAAAGCCCCGGTTTCAGTAAAATGGAACAAGAAAGCAACTTGTTGGAAGTAATACATTTTGATGTGTGCAGTCCAATGAGTGCTGAGGCATGTAGTGGATATCGTTATGTTCTTACTTCACAGATGATTTGAGTAGATGTTGAGTATATTTACTTGATGAATCACGAGTCTGAATTATTGAAAGGTTCAAGTAATTTCAGTGTGAAGTTGAAAGATCGTCGTGACAAGAGGATAAAAGATCTATGATATGATCATAGAGATGAATATCTGAATTAAAGTTTGGCACAGAATTAAGACATTGTGGAAATTGTTTCACAACTAATACAGCCTGGAACACCATAGTGTGATGGTGTGTCCGAACATCATAACTGCACCCTATTAGATATGATGCATACCATGATGTCTCTTATCAAATTACCACGATATTTTATGGGCTAGGCATTAGAGACAACCACATTCACTTTAAAGAGGGCACCACGTAATTCCGATGATATGACACCGTATGAACTATGGTTTAGAGAAACCTAAGCTGTCATTTCTTAAAAGTTTGGGGCTGCGACGCTTATGTGAAAAAGTTTCAGGCTGATAAGCTCGAACCCAAAGCGGATAAATGCATCTTCATAGGACACCCAAAACAGTTGGGTATACCTCCTGTCTCAGATCCGAAAGCAATAAGGGATTGTTTCTAGAATCGGGTCCTTTCTCAAGGAAAAGTTTCTCTCGAAAGAATTGAGTGGGAGGATGGTGGAGACTTGATGAGGTTATTGAACCGTCACTTCAACAAGTGTATAGCAGGGCACAAAGAGTTGTTCCTGTGGCACATACACCAATTGAAGTGGAAGCTTATGATATTGATCATGAGACTTCGGATCAAGTCACTCCCAAACCTCGTGGGATGACAAGGATGCGTACTACTTCAGAGTGGTACGTAATCCTATTTTAGAAGTCATGTTGCTAGACAACAATGAACCTACGAGCTATGGAGAAGCGATGGTGGGCCTAGATTCCGATAAATGGCTCGAGGCCATAAAATCCGAGAGAGGATCCATGTATGAAAACAAAGTGTAGACTTTGGCAGAATGGCTCGATGGTCGTAAGGCTGTTGAGTACAGATGGATTTTAAAAGGAAGACGGACAATGATGGTAAATGTCACCATTAAGAAAGCTCGACTTGTCGTTAAGATGTTTTCTGACAAGTTCAAGGAGTTGACTACGGTGAGATTTTCTCACTCGTAGCGATGCTAAGAGTCTGTTAGAATTATGTTAGCGATCACTGCATTATTTATGAAATCTTGCAGATAGGATGTCAAAACATTGTTTCCTCGACGATTTTTGAGGAAAGGTTGTATGTGATACAACCGGAAGGTTTTTTCAATCCTGAAAGATGCTAATAAGTATGCAAAGCTCCAGCAATCCTTCTGAGGACTGGAGTAAGCATCTCGGAGTTGGAATGTACGCTTTGATGAGATGATCAAAGATTTTGGATTTATATAAAGTTTATGAGAAACTTGTATTTCCAAAGAAGTGAGTGGGAGCACTATAGAATTTCTGATGAGTATATGTTTTAACATATTGTTGATCAGAAATGACGTAGAATTTCTGGAAAGCATATAGGGTTATTTGGAAAGTGTTTTCAATGGAAATCCTGGATTAAGCTACTTGAATATTGAGCATTAAGATCTATAAGGATAGATCAAAACGCTTAATGGTACTTTCAAATGAGCACATACCTTGACATGGTCTTGAAGGTGTTCAAGATGGATCAGTCAAAGAAGGAGTTCTTGCCTGAGTTGTAAGATACAAAGTTAAGACTTAAAGCTCGACCATGGCAGAATAGAGAGAAAGGACGAAGGTCGTCCCCTATGCTTAAGACGTAGGCTCTACAGTATGGTATGCTGTGTACCGCACCTGAAGTGTGCCTTGCCGTGAGTCAGTCAAGGGGTACAAGAGTGATCCAAGAATGGATCACGGGACAGCGGTCAAAGTTATCCTTAGTAACTAGTGGACTAAGGAACTTTTCTCGATTATGGAGGTGGTAAAAGAGTTCGTCGTAAAGGGTTACGTCGATGCAAGCTTAACACCTATCTGGATAGCTCTGAGTAGAGATACCGGATACATATAATGGAGCAACAATTTAGAATAGCTCCAAGTAGAACAGTTATTTGGATTAGCTCCAAATAGAACGTGGTAGCTACATCTAGTAGATGACATAGAGATTTGTAAAGCACACGCGGATCTGAAAGGTTCAGACCCGTTGACTAAAACCTCTCTCACAAGCAACATGATCAAACCTAGAACTCATTGAGTGTTAATCACATAGTGATGTGAGCTAGACTACTGACTCTAGTAAACTCTTGGGTGTTAGTCACATGGCGATGTGACCTGTGAGTGTTAATCACATGGCGATGTGAACTAGATTATTGACTCTAGTGCAAGTGGGAGACTGTTGGAAATATGCCCTAGAGGCAATAATTGTATTGATAGGAAACTCAGATACATGTGTGGATACATAGACAACACCATGTCCCTAGTAAGCCTCTAGTTGACTAGCTCGTTGATCAATAGATGGTTACGGTTTCCTAACCATGGACATTGGATGTCGTTGATAACGAGATCACATCATTAGGAGAATGATGTGATGGACAAGACCCAATCCTAAGCATAGCACTAGATCGTGTAGTTCGTATGCTAAAGCTTTTCTAATGTCAAGTATCATTTCCTTAGACCATGAGATTGTGCAACTCCCGGATACCGTAGGAATGCTTTGGGTGTATCAAACTTCACAACGTAACTGGGTGACTATAAAGGTGCATTACGGGTATCTCCGAAAGTGTCTGTTGGGTTGGCACGAATCAAGACTGGGATTTGTCACTCCGTGTAAGCGGAGAGGTATCTCTGGGCCCACTCGGTAGGACATCATCATATGCGCAATGTGACCAAAGAGTTGATCACGGGATGATGTGTTACGGAACGAGTAAAGAGACTTGCCGGTAATGAGATTGAACAAGGTATAGGGATACCGACGATCGAATCTCGGGCAAGTAACATACCGCTAGACAAAGGGAATTGTATACAGGATTGATTGAGTCCTTGACATCGTGGTTCATCCGATGAGATCATCGTGGAACATGTGGGAGCCAACATGGGTATCCAGATCCCGCTGTTGGTTATTGACCGGAGAACATCTCGGTCATGTCTGCATGTCTCCCGAACCCGTAGGGTCTACACACTTAAGGTTCGGTGACGCTAGGGTTATAGAGATATTAGTATGCGGTAACCCGAAAGTTGTTCGGAGTCCCGGATGAGATCCCGGACGTCACGAGGAGTTCCGGAATGGTCCGGAGGTAAAGAATTATATATAGGAAGTGCTATTTCAGCCATCGGGACAAGTTTCGGGGTCACCGGTATTGTACCGGGACCACCGGAAGGGTCCCGGGGGTCCACCGGGTGGGGCCACCTGCCCCGGGGGGCCACATGGGCTGTAGGGGGTGTGCCTTGGCCTATATGGGCCAAGGGCACCAGCCCCAAGAGGCCCATGCGCCAAGAGAAGAGAAAAAGGGGAGAGTCCTAAAGGGGGAAGGCACCTCCGAGGTGCCTTGGGGAGGATGGACTCCTTCCCCCCTTGGCCGCACCCTTCCTTGGAGGAAGGGGCAAGGGCTGCGCCTCCCCCTCTCCCTTGGCCCTATATATAGTGGGGAAAAGGAGGAGCAAACCAATCTAAGGCCTGGCGCCTCCCTCTCCCTCCCGTGACACATCTTCCTCCTCCCGCAGCGCTTAGCGAAGCCCTGTTGGAATCCCGCTACTTCCACCACGCCGTCGTGCTGCTGGATCTCCATCAACCTCTCCCTCCTCCTTGCTGGATCAAGGCATGGGAGACGTCTCCGTTCCGTACGTGTGTTGAACGCGGAGGTGCCGTCCGTTCGGCGCTAGGATCATCGGTGATTTGAATCACGACGAGTACGACTCCATCGACCCCGTTCACTTGAACGCTTCCGCTTAGCGATCTACAAGGGTATGTAGATGCACTCTCCTTCCCCTCGTTGCTAGTCTCTCCATAGATTGATCTTGGTGACACGTAGGAAAATTTTGAATTTCTGCTACGTTCCCCAACACCAGCTCCTTGTCGATATCTGTGGCGGCCTTCACCAGACTCTCCGTCCAGTGCGTCACAGTCTCTCTGAAGGCGTTCTGGGCGGCGGCAGCACTCTCCAGCAGCGCCTTGTCGGCCTTGATTTCCTCCTTCAAGGCCGCCTCCCGCTTCTTGGCGCTGTCCAGAGTCTTGGTCGAAGTGGTTAACTTCAACTTAAGATCCACGTTGGAGACCTTGGCGGCACTGAGCTCTTTGCCCTTCTCGGCGAGATCGGCTTCTAGCTGCGCCACCTTTGTCCTCAACTCCTCCTTGGCGGCCTCGGCGGCGGCGGCGGCGTCCTCTGCTTGTTTGAGGGCTTCGCCGAATTTTCCCTCGCGCGCGGCAAGCTCCTCCTCATGGGCGTCGAGGTTGACCTTCCGCTGCGCCAGCTCGCCCTCCTCCACGGCTAGCTTCACAGCGGCAAGTCGTTGCCGCTTTTCGACTTCGGCCTTCTCGAGGAGGAAGGCCTTCTACGCTTCAGCGAGCTGCTCCCGCTCCTCCGTCAAGGATCGGACGGCTTCCCGGTGGAAACCCCCGAGCTCCTCCGCGCGCCTTTCGATGTCAGCTCCCGCCTTCGCGACAAGTGCCTCGCGGGATTCCAGCTTGGCTTGCCGCGCGCGGTAGAGCGACATCAACTTCCGCAGCAGCCGCTCTTCTTCGGGCTCGTTGCTGCTGCTGCTTGGCGCGTCGACTAGCTTCAACCCCGCGGAGGCGAGCACTTCTCCGTCGAACACCTCCCCCTCGACCGGCACTCTGGAGCTTGATGCCCAGGGAAGATTGATGAAGACGTCGTCGCCGGCCTTCAAATAAACGCCCGGTTGGGGCTCCTTAGAGCTTGGCGCTGCGGCTTCGGCGGATGGGTCGGCGGTCGGCGTAGCGCCTGGCGCTCCTGCGGCCTCTGGGCCGTCAGTACGATCGCCAGAATCCTCGCCAGTTGCTGTGGCGTCAGCCTTGGTGGCCTCTGCGCCGGCGGCATCTCCAGCACCGGTTGATTCGTCGGCGGCGACCTCGGTCTCCATCTGCTCCGCAGCGGATGGATCTGATGGCCGGAAAAGGGGAGAAGAGTCAAACAAAATCCAGCAAAAACCCAGAAAGATCAAAAGAAGAAGAACCCAAGGGAAGTTTTGAAGCAAGAGGAGTACCTGCACCAGGCTCTGCAGTAGTGGTCTCCGCCGTCGGGGGGCCGCTGGTGCTGTCCCTTGCCGGAGAACCCTCCCTTGCCGGAGACTTCTCCCTTACCGGGAAGCCCTCCCTTGCTGGAGAGTTCTCCCTTGTCGGGGAATTCTCCCTTGGCTCCTGGTGGGGCTGCTCGGCTCCTACACAAGTCAATAAGCAGATATCAGCAAAGACAAGTACCCATGTGCGCCTCGCCGCGGAAAGTAATTCACACACTTACGCTGGGGGCTGCCCTGGAGGAAAGTCGCCGGCTCCGGCAAGGTTTTCTCGGGCGCGCCACCTGCTGTCGCAGTGGGCTCGTCCTCGGTGATGATCACCGGGGCCTTAGCTCTCTTTGCTGCTCTCTAGGCTAGAGTCCTAAAGAGGAACAGATTCAGGGAAAAGCAAGTGAGAAGCAAGACCAACAGGAAAAATTGAAGAAATGTAAATACAGCAAGAGAAGCTTACTCTTCTTCTTCTTCTTCGTCGGAGCTGAACACGGAGAAGTCGAAGTTTGGCCCGTGTCCGGCGTGAGGAGGCGGAGGAGTGGCTTCCCTTGGCCGCTTAGCGGGAGCAGTGGCGGTGGTCTAAGACGACCCCGCTCCGGCTGTCGGCGCGGCGTGAGTAGCGATAGGGGCTGAAGCGGCGGTCCGACTAGACTCCGCTCCAGTTGCCGTCGTAGCATGAGGCGCTCCCGCGGCAACGGTGTTTGCCACGGTGGAGCGTGTCACGCGGCGCGGCGACTGTTGACCCGCTTGCCGCTCCGTCACGTCACTCGCCTTGCTGAGGCGCCTTCTTGGTGGGGATGGAGGCTCTGCTTGCGGAGAGCTGCCCGAAGAAGAGGAGGAGGAGGAGTCGATTTGCAACGAGCCGCTCATGTCCTTGGCGGGCTCGCTCGGCTCGGCGTCATGCCCGGCAAGCTCCTTCTTGCCGGCAGGCTCCACTCGCTCGGCACGGCTTGCCGCTTCTGCTGCATCGGCCTCCTCCACAGTGAACCCGAACTCGCCCGCAGCTGCGGCTGCCGCTGCCTCCTCCAGCCTGGTGGCGATGAGTGCCATCTCCGCATCTGTGGTGTCGCGGGTGAGGCCGTCCTTCTCGTCGGGCCGGATGGGCACCTCCACCAAGTCATCGAAGAACTGCTGCACGACGTCGTCTGCAGGCTCCTGCCAAGTTGGCACAATTCCGTGCGAGTCGCACTCCGGCATCATTGCACGGATGCGGTCGAGCGCAGAATTGTTGCACAACGGGACGACACCCCCCGGCAACCTGAAGACCTCAGGATGCCGAGGGTCATATTTGAACAGCTCCTGCAGCATCGCGTTGACCTCCAGGACTGTGAAGTTGTAATTGAGGCCTGGCCGCAGCCTCATGATGTCTGCCGCGTTCTTGAACTCCCAAGTGGGCCTCCCCCGTTCCTGCAGGGGGGCGATGCGGCGGTGAAGGAAGTCTGCGCCAACAACGCCAACAGTAAGCCCGGCAAGCCTCAGGCGCAGGATCCTGGTGACGGCAATCTTCAGCCTGGCGTCCTCCGGGACCATGTCACTCCAATCGCTGCCGCGTGCTACTGGGGTTCGGCGTCGGGTTGTAAATGGTTGTGGGCCCTCCTCGTCAATCCAGCACCAGTCAGCTCTCCACTCCTCCCACTTGTCCTGGAATTCTCCCTCCAGATAGGTCTCTTTCTTGCCGGGCCTTGAGATCCAGGCAATCCCGCCGGATAGAGGCTCTCCTCTCTCTACTCGGGGTATGAAGAAGTGGCGGAAGAGGGCTACGTTGGGAAGGACTCCGACAAAGTTTTCGCAGAGGTGTGCGAAAACTGCCATTGTCAGGACGGCGTTGGGGGTGAAGTCAAGGAGATGGAATCCATAGGTGTTCATGATGTCGCAGAAGAAATCAGAGAAAGGCGGGCAGAGCCCGTAGTAGAAGAACAGAGCAAAGAAGGGGTACCCATTCGGAGCCTTCTTCCAAGCGGCGGCGGGGAGAACCTTTGTGCGCGGATGCGCGCGCGTCTCCGCCGACCAGAACAGATAGTAGTTCTCCCTCAGCTCCTTCGCGCCGAGCTTGGGGGGGAAGACAAACCGCTCCTTTCGCAGCGCCGTGAGCCGCTGCGCCTCGGTCGACTTCACGGCCTTCCCCTTGTCGGCCCTTGGAGCCATGGCGGAAGCAGTGGAGGAGGTTGACGGCGTTGGTAGTGCTGGCGGCGATGGGGGGCGAAGCGCTGCTCTCTCTCTCAGCTTTGGGGAGGCGAGGGGAGCGGCGGAGATTTCTGAGATTGGAAGCGGCAACGGGCAAATGGGCAAACTGCCCCTGTTTCCTCTGCTTATAAAGGGGGAGGGGGCGGACGTTCCGCATTTCCGAATAAAGAAACCCCCACGATCTCTCCCACGACGCCGCATTCAACGCGTGCCGTTCGGGGAGGGCGCGGTGGATACGGAGTGAGATACGGCGTAACCTAGGCCGCGCGTGCCCATGCCCTGTTTTGGGCCTGGCCCAACAGCGCTCGGCACCGTGTATGGCCCAGGCCCGGGGGCTCCTGTCGGTGTACTAGAGTAGGGGTACCCTAGTATCCCGAACTTGTGCACGGGCAGTCGCAGCATCCCGCGGCAAGGCTTTCCGGGTGACCGCCAAGATCCTCCGTGGTTCCTCTAGAGCCATTCAAGAACAAAGTGTCCAAGCCAAGAAGACAAGACCCTGGCAAGAGGAGCTTGCCGGGAAGGCTAACAAAAGCATCCCAAGACCCCGGCAAGAGGAGCTTGCCGGGAAGGCCACACGAGGCATTTCAAGGAACTTGCCGCGGCGCGCCACGCGCCCCGGCAAGGCTCGGTGAGCGACAAGCTCCCGGACGCGACAAGACAACGACCGCGGCAAGCTGCTTGCCGCAGCAAGCCACCTCTCCGTGCCCGCGCTCCAGCGCATCCACCAACGTGTCGCTCTGGGGCCCTTCCAGGCGCACGTGGCGGAAGGCTGTGCAGCTAGGGGCGTGCGGTGGCAAGCGGCGCTGACGAGATCGCCATCGTGGCGAACGGTGGCGTCCCTGGCGGTCCCTTTTTGCACTATTTAGGCGACACAGACGGGCATTTAAGGCCCTTGTCCCCTGCCGTCAGGGTTAGGTATGATACACTGTAGCAGGTAGCTGTGCCTACCACAGCACCTTTCCATTTTTGCCCTTTACCTCCGTTGCCACCTGTCGGTGACCCCTTGAGCATATAAAAGGAGGCCCATGCGCGACGTAGAGGGGGGGGGGGTTAGCTAGTTCGAACACTCACGCTCGGTCTCGCTAGCTGCTAGTGTGTACTGTAGCACTCCGCGCTCCCGAGCTAGAAATCAATACAAACCACAGAGCAGGAGTAGGGTTTTACGCATCCGTGCGGCCCGAACCTGGGTAAATCGTTCGCGTGCACCGCCTCGATTTGCTCTTTGCACGATCTCCGCCCCCGCCGAACCGAAAGGGACCCGGTCCACCGGTCCCATATGTAACACCCTCGATGCGGCTATAGCTCCCACGTGTCGAGGCACGACTTAGAGATATAACCGCATTGAAAGCAATGTCGCAAGTCAGGCAATCATTACAACATCCCATGTAATACATAATAAAAGGGGGATATAACATTGTTGGCTTACACTCGCCACGTCACATCAGAGTACATAAATAACATCCATCAAACAAACACTCATGGCCCGACTACGGCGCCAAAATGGAAAAGAACCCAACAAGCGACAAGGCCCTGAATCAATCCCCAACTAGGCACCACTACTGATCATCGGGAAAGGAAACATAATAACGCTGAGAGTCCTCGTCGAACTCCCACTTGAGCTCGTACTCGTCACCTAGAGCGGAATCGCCTGGACCTGCATCTGGAATTACAGTATCTGTGAGCCACAAGGACTCAGCAATCTCGCACCCTCGCGATCAAAACTATTTAAGCTTATAGGAATGGATAAGGCAAATATATGTGGAGCTGCAGCAAGCGACCAGCATATATGGTGGCTATCTTATACGCAAAAGAGAGCGAGAAGAGGGGGCAAAGCGCGAGCGAGAATCTAGAAGAGCAACCTGCGCAAGCATAACTCCAACACCGTGTCCACTTCCCGGACTCCGCCGAGAAGAGGCCATCACGGCAACACACTCAGTTGATTCATTTTAATTAATTAAGGTTTTAGTTATCTACAACCGGACATTAACAAATTCCCATCTGCCCATAACTGCGGGCACGGCTTTCGAAAGTTCAATCCCTGCAGGGGAGTCCCAACTTAGCCCATGACAAGCTCTCACGGTCAACGAAGGAATAGACCTCCACCCGAGACACACCGATCAGACTCGGTAACCCGGTACAACAAGACAATTCGACAGGTTAAAACAAGACCAGCAACACCGCCCGAATGTGCCGACAAATCCCGATAGGAGCTGCACATATCTCTTTCTTAGGGCACACTCAGATGAGACATCCTACGAGTAAAACCAACCCTCAAGTTGCCCCGAGGTGGCCCCGCAGTCTACTCGGTCGGACCAACACTCAGAGGAGCACTGGCCCGGGGGGGGTTAAAATAAGATGACCCTTGAGTCTGCAGAACCCAAGGGAAAGAAAAGGCTAGGTGGAAAATGGTAAAAACCAAGGTTGGGCATTGCTGGAAAAGCTTTAATCAAGGCGAAATATCAAGGGGTTCCCATTATAACCCAACCGTGTAAGGAACGCAAAAATCCGGGAACATAACACCGATATGACGGAAACTAGGGCGGCAAGAGTGGAACAAAACACTAGGCGAGAGGCCGAGCTTTCCACCCTTTACCAAGTATATAGATGCATTAAGATAACATAGCAATATAATGATATCCCAACAAGTAAATAAAAGATGTTCCAACAAGGAACAGCCTCCAAACTACACCTGCAACTAGCAACGCTATAAGAGGGGCTGAGCAAAGCGGTAACATAGCCAATCAACGGTTTGCTAGGACAAGGTGGGTTAGAGGTTCAATCATGGCAATTGGGAGGCTGACAAACAAGTGGTAGGCATCGTAGCATTGGCATAGCAAAAGAGCGAGCAAACTAGCATAGCAAAGATAGTAGTGATTTCGAGGGTATGATCATCTTGCCTGCACAGTTGTCAGAGTTGACTGGATCCTCACAAGCAAACTCAACGGGCTCCTTGGTAGCGAACTTGTCTCCCGGCTCTACCCAAACAAGACAAACAAGCAACAAGGATACAATCAACCACGTGCAAGACCAAGCAATATGATGAAATGACGATATGCTATGCAGGATGCGATGCGGGATGCAAAATGCAAGATATAACAGGAAATGCATGAACCTGGCCTCAACTTGGAATTCCAAGGGTGCCACTGGATAGAGGGGATGAAATCGCTTGAAAACGATATAAAGATCATTGGAATCGGAGTTACGGTTTGGAAATGGCAAGCGTTTTAAGATATGACACCGGTCTGCGATTTACAGCAAGTAGGCATCTAAATGCAACGAAATGAACATGCTAAAGCCACCAAACATGACAACAAAATACATGGAAGGGATGCACACAAGATGCTTAACAAAAGACTAGCACTGAGCCACGGCCAATTCATCCATTAAGAGGTTCAAACAAGCATGGCAAAAACGCAAATGCAAAACAGATTCCATACTTAGTGAAATTAACACTAGTCTGTAATTTCAGATCACGAAGCCCTCTTCGGAGCAGAAAAACAACATGATACATGACCTGATTAAGACAAGTAAGAACATGGCATGGAGCTACTCAACAATCTTAACAAAAGTCCCAAAGTGGCCTGGGGCCAAAAGGGATCACAAAATATATTAACGGGCACACGAACATAGCTAAAACACAATCAGTTTTCAGACTTAGTGAAAACTGAGACATGCTGAAATATAACTCACGAAGGCATGTAAACGAGCTCGATGCACTCACCACGGTGCAAGTCATGGCAAGGCAAGCATACAGCCATTAAGAAGGCACAAAATATAAGCTAGACATGGCAAGAACAATGGCATAGCATACACGGATCAACTACGACAACGCCGACAAAATCGCAAACGAGTTGACGATCTGCCCAGATTCACCACGAAGCAAAAGTAGAGCTCGATTGACTCAAGCTATGGTGCTCCATAATTGCAAACAAAGACATGGATGGATAGAGCATAACATGATTAACAAAACTCCTTTACTGATCATCCTCAAAAGAGGCACGGATCAGTAGGAAACAAGCTGAACATATGGCATCATGAACTAAAATATCCCAGACTTAATGAAAACAACTAAGTCCCTGAAAACAGATTTCCCGGGTGCCTCTCTTTGCGAGCTTGCACAAGTCACCACACAGATCCTAAAAATGTATGGGTCGCACCTCTGGAAAGAAGACAAAAATCTTAACAAAACATATGAAGGACTCACAGGCATAGCATGCACACATTAATCATGGCAAAAATGACAAAAGTCTAAGATGAACTAGCAGATCTGACAATTAACTCACGAAGCCTCCTTCTAACAGCATTTTTGGCATCAAGATGAACTCAAATGAAAATGATGCAATGGAATGAAATTATGTACTCATCGAGACGAAGATTTTTATATATCATATGTCCAAATCGGAGCTACGGATGCAAAGTTACGGGCAGGCAAAGTTTGCATAAAAATTAAGGGAGAGAAGAGGGAAGTCAACCCAGATCTAGGGTTTCGGCACTGTTCACGGGCGCGCGAACCGAGGATGGCCGGGATCTCGCCGGAGTCTCGCCGGAGAGGAGGAGGCGCCGTGGAGGACGAGGGGGCCGGCCGGACCGGGGCGGCGACGGCGGCGTGGCCGTGCGGCGGCGGCGCCCGAGGCGGGGCCGGGCGTGGCGGCGCCGGTCTTCACGGGCGGCGGCGACCTCCGGCTGGGGCGGTGGCGGTGCCCGCGGCGGCGGCGGCGGCCGGCCGGGAAGAGGACGGCGGCGGGGCGCGGGACGAAGGGCGGCGGCGGATCGGGCTCGCGGGGGCCCCTCCTGGGCCTCCCGGGCCGACGACGGGGATGTGGGCGCGGCCCACGTGGCGGCGCGTGAGTGGACAAGGGGCGGCGGCGGACGCTGTACGGTCCGATCCGGACACGTCCGTCGGTGGCGGGGGTTGATCTGTTTTTTTTAACTAGGGTTTCGGACGGGGGAAGAAGAGATCCGAATGGAGGGGGTATTTATAGACATAGAGGGAGCTAGGAGAGTCCAAATGAGGTGCGGTTCTCGCCCACGCGATCGTGATCGAACGCTCTAGGACATGGAGCAGAGTTTGGTGGGTTTTGGGCCAAATTTGGGGGATGTTGGGCTGCAACACACATGAGGCCTTTTCGGTCCCTCGGTTAACCGTTGGAGTATCAAACGAAGTCCAATTGATACGAAACTTGACAGGCGGTCTACCGGTAGTAAACCAAGGCCGCATGACAAGTCTCGGTCCAATCCAGAAATGTTTAATCCCCACACACGAAAGAAAGCTAGAAATGACCATCGGAGGAGAACGAAGCGCCGGAATGCAAAACGGACAATGGGGAAAATGCTTGAATGCATGAGATGAACACGTATGCAAATGCAATGCACATGATGACATGATATGAGATGCAAGAAAACGAAAACAACACACGGAGACAAAGACCCGAACCCGAGGAATAAATATAACTTAATGCCGGAAACGGCAAGAGTTGGATACAAATTTGGAAAGTCGTATCTGGGGCGTTACACCATAGGTGCCCGTGGATCAGTACCCCGGCAGCGGGGAAAAAATACAACACATTACTTACCATCCTAAATTCACTATTGTCTTGGACAAAGTGTAAATAAAGAGCTTAATTCCAATCACCCATTTCTTTCGCCTAACAATCCTTCTTGGTTTCCTCACTTGACGTTTGTTCATGAATATCTCATTGCCCCATATGCAAGAGGGATCGAAGCATGGATTAGTAACGCTCGTATATGTACCTACAAGCAACCAGTAAATGTTAGAAGCTAAACTGAGATTGCACAAATGATGTAAAATACAACTACCTATGTTCCTAAGTACAAGTTTTTTTTTGAGATTTCAATATGAACTACATACGGATGTATATAGAACTATAGATATAGTTTAGATTAGAATCTAGATTCACTCATTTTGCTCCTTATGTAGTCTATATTGGAATCTCTAAAAATACTTATATTTAGGAATAGATGGTGTACAAGACATGGGATGCAGCTAACCTCGACGGCAAACAACAGCATCGCCCATTGTAGCCCTGTCTAAGTACATGGAAAGCCAATGTTAACTACAACAGGGTTAACATCCACCAAAAATAGCAAATGGTAACAAAATGACAGCATCTGTAGTGATATCTTCATTGCGAAAGAGTAGCACGGTAGCAAAGGGACGGATTAAAAAATGGATACAACTATTAATTGCAACAGGCTTAACAACATCCTAATTCATGGTTTGTAAGTTTGTAACCATTGAAATACAACTCTTTAAAAATTGATACAACTGTTAATTGCAGTAGTCTTAATTACCATTGAAACTGGTACTGATACAAATGCAATCGGCAGAGTTAAACATCACAGGGCAGGTGCTGCCAGAGCAGATAATGGCCCAGTTGTCTATAAAAAGGTAGGGAAAATAGCTAAAATGTGTTAGGCATGTTTACTACAACATGCTTAATACTTCGACCGTACAAACATAGCCATTAATTGCAACTGGTATTGGTAAGATTGAATTGGTGAGTACATACTTGGTAAGTCCTAAGAGGTGGTTGATGTGGCACTTCATCTTGGCCAGAGCCCGCCCAAAGTCAGCGACGGCGGAGGCGAGCTGTTCCTTCGGGTCGAAGTGTGGATCAGTGCCACTGACATGTGTACCTACAGGCAACCAATAAATGGTAGAAGTCAAACTGCAATTGCACAAATTATGTGAAATACTGTAAGACATGGGATGCAGCTAACCTCGGCGGCAAACAACAGTATCGGCTGTTATGACCCTGCGTAAGTACATGGACAGGCATGTTAAGTACAACAGGGTTAGCATCCACCAAAAATAGCAAATGGGCAGCATCTCTAGTATATCTTCATTGCGGAGAGTAGCATGGTAGCAAATAGACAGAACTAAAAATGGATACAACCGTCAATTGCAACAGGCTTAACAACATCCTAAGTCATGTTTTGTAAGTTTGTAGCCATTGAAATACAACTATTTAAAATGGATTCAACTGTTAATTGCAACATGCTTAATAGACATTGAAACAAGTACTGATAAAAATGCAATTGGCATAGTTAAACATCACAAGGCAGGTGCTACCAAAGCAGAGAATGGCCCAGATGTCTATAAAAAGGTAGGGAAAGTAGCAAAAACATGTTAGGCATGTTTACTAGAACATGCTTAATACATCGACCATACAGAGCAAGCCATTAATTGCAACTGGTATTGGTAAGATTGAACTGGTGAGTACATACTTGGTTAGTCCTGAAAGGTAGTTGTTGGGGCACTTCATCTTGGCCAGAGCCTGCCCAAAGTCAGCGATGGCAGAGGCGAGCTGTTCCTTCGGGTTGAAGCATGGATCAGTGGCACTGACATGTGTACCTACAGGCAACCAGTAAATGCACTACAAAAAAATACACTTCCGTGATGATACGTGTTTGTCACAGTAGGTCACATTTTCTGTCATGCATGTACATCCATGACAATTTTATGAAAGAATCAAGATAGTCATACCTGTGCTGTCGTAGAAGTGTTCCATGACATTACCAAAGTTATCATCACAGAAGTGTCCACTTCCATGACGATAAATGGAGCGTCATGGAAGTGCTTTCATCAAGCGTGACCGACATGTGGCATCCACCGTAACGGGTCGCCATTAAGCTATCGGGTCCGGTTCTGGATCCAATAACCCGTTAACAGCCCGGACCAATCGGGATTTTCCACATGTAAAATTCTCATTGGCCGGAGGAAACACGTGTTGGCTCACTGCTACCTCTTGAGCACTGCATTTGTTTTCCCTTGAAGAGGAAAGGGTGATGCAGCAAAGTAGTGTAAGTATTTCCCTCAGTTTTTGAGAACCAAGGTATCAATCTAGTAGGAGATTACACGCAAGTCCCTCGTACCTGCACAAACAAACAAGAACCTTGCAACCAACATGATAAAGGGGTTATCAATCCCTTCGGTCACTTACGAAAGTGAGATCTGGTAGAGATAATAAGATAACTATTTTTGGTATTTTGTGGTCTAGATTGCAAAATAAAATAAATTGGAAAACTTATATGATGGAAGATAGACCCGGGGGCCATAGGTTTCACTAGTGACTTCTCTCAAGATAGCATAAGTATTATGGTGGGTAAACAAATTACTTTCGAGCAATTGATAGAAAAGTGCATAATTATGAGAGTATCTAGGCATGATCATGTATATAGGCATCACGTCCGCGACAAGTAGACCGAAACAATTATGCATCTACTACTATTACTCCACACATCGACCGCTATCCAGCATGCATCTAGAGTATTAAGTTCATAAGAACAGAGTAACGCATTAGGCAAGATGACATGATGTAGAGGGATAAACTCAAGCAATATGATATAAACCCCATCTTTTTATCCTTGATGGAAACAATACAATACGTGCCTTGCTGCCCCTGCTGTCACTTGGAAAGGACACCGCAAGATTGAACCCAAAGCTAAGCACTTCTCCCATTGCAAGAAATATCAATCTAGTAGCCCAAACCAAACTGATAATTCGAAGAAACTTGCAAAGATAACAAATCATACATAAAAGATTTCAAAGAAGAATCAAATATTGTTCATGGATAATCTTGATCATAAACCCACAATTCATTGGATCTCGACAAACACACCGCAAAAAGAATTACATCGAATAGATCTCCAAGAAGATCGAGGAGAACTTTGTATTGAGATCCAAAGAGAGAGAAGAAGCCATCTAGCTAATAAGTATGGACCCGAAGGTCTGTGGTAAACTACTCACACATCATCGGAGAGGCTATGGTGTTGATGTAGAAGCCCTCCGTGATTGATTCCCCCTCCGGCGGAGCTCCGGAAAAGGCCCCAAGATGGGATCTCTTGGGTACAGAAGGTTGCGGCGGTGGAAATAGGGTTTCATGGTGCTATCGGATGTTTTCGGGGTATATGGGTATATATAGGAGGAAGAAGTACATCGGTGGAGCTGTGAGGGCCCACGAGGGTGGGGGCACGCCTGCCCCCCTGGGCGCGCTCCCCTGCCTCGTGGCCTACTCGCTTCTTTCTTGAAGGCCACTCCAAGTGTCCTGGATCACGTTTGTTCAAAAAATAATTCTCCCGGAGGTTTCATTCCATTTGGATTCCGTTTGTATTCCTTTTCTCCGAAACACTAAAATAGGCAAAAAATACGGCAATTTGCACTGGACCTTTGGATAGTAGGTTAGTCCCAAAAATAATATAAAAAGGTATTTTAAAGCCCATTAAACATCCAAAACAGATAATGTAATAGCATGGAACAATCTTATAGATACGTTGGAGATGTATCAAGCATCCCCAAGCTTAATTCCTTCTCGTCCTCGAGTAGGTAAATGATAAAAACAGAATTTTTGATGTGGAATGCTACCTAGCATAATTCTCAATGTAATTTTCTTTATTGTGGCATGGATGTTTAGATCCGAAAGATTCAAGACAAAATTTTAATATTGACATAAAAATAATAATACTTCAAGCATACTAACAAAGCAATCATGTCTTCTCAAAATAACATGGCCAAAGAGAGTTATCCCTACAAAATCATATAGTCTGGCTATGCTCCATCTTCACCACACAAAATATTTAAATCATGCACAACCACGATGAAAAGCCAAGCAATTGTTTCATAATTTTGATGTTCTCAAACTTTTTCAATCTTCACGCAATACATGAGCGTGAGCCTTGGACATAGCACTATAGGTGGAATAGAATGGTGGTTGTGGAGAAGAAATAAAGGAGAAGATAGTCTCACATCAACGAGGCGTATCAACGGGCTATGGAGATGCCCATCAATATATATCAATGTGAGTGAGTAGGGATTGCCATGCAACGTATGCACCAGAGCTATAAGTGTATGAAAGCTCAACAAAAGAAACTAAATGGGTGTGCATCCAACTTGCTTGCTCACGAAGACCTAGGGCATTTTTAGGAAGCCCATCATTGGAATATACAAGCCAAGTTCTATAATGTGAAATTCCCACTTAGTATATGAAGGTGACAACATAGGAGACTCTCTATTATGAAGATCATGGTGCTACTTCGAAGCACAAGTCTGGTAAAAAGATAGTAACATTATCCCTTCTCTCTTTTTCTCTCATTTGTTTTTTTATTTGGGCATTTTTCTCTTTTTTATGGCCTCTTTTTTTCTATTTCTTTTTTTCGTCCAGAGTCTCATCCCGACTTGTGGGGGAATCATAGTCTCCATCATCCTTTCCTCACATGGGACAATGCTCTAATAATGATGATGATCACACTTTTATTTACTTACAACTCAAGAATTACAACTCGATACTTAGAAAAAAATATGACTCTATGTGGATGCCTCCGGCGGTGTACCGGGATGTGCAATGACTCATGAGTGACATGTATGAAAGAATTATGAAGGTGGCTTTGCCACAAATACGATGTCAACTACATGATCATGCAAAGCAATATGACAATGATGAAGCGTGTCATAACAAACAGAACGGTGGTAAGTTGCATGGCAATATATCTCGGAATGGCTATGGAAATGCCATAATAGGTAAGTATGGTGGCTGTTTTGAGGAAAGTATATTGTGGGTTTATGGTACCAGCGAAAGTTGCGCGGTACTAGAGAGGCTAGCAATGGTGGAAGGGTGAGAGTGCGTATAATCAATGGACTCAACATTAGTCATAAAGAACTCACATACTTATTGCAAAAATCTATTAGTTATCGAAACAAAGTACTACGTGCATGCTCCTAGGGGGATAGATTGGTAGGAAAAGACCAAAAGACCATCGCTTGTCCTCGACCGCCACTCATAAGGAAGACAATGAATAAATAAATCATGCTCCAACTTCATCACATAACGGTTCACCATACGTGCATGCTACGGGAATCACAAACTTTAACACAAGTATTTCTCAAATTCACAACTACTCAACTAGCATGACTCTAATATCACCATCTTCATATCTCAAAACAATCATCAAGTATCAAACTTCTCATAGTATTCAATGCACTTTTTATGATAGTTTTTATTATACCCATCCTGGATACCTATCATATTAGGACTAATTTTATAACCAAAGAAAATTACCATGCTGTTCTAAAGGACTCTCAAAATAATATAAGTGAATCATGAGAGATCAATAATTTCTATAAAATAAAACCACCACCATGCTCTAAAAAGATATAAGTGAAGCACTAGAGCAAAATTGTCCAGCTCAAAAGATATAAGTGAAGCACAAAGAGTATTCTAATAAATTCCGATTCATGTGTGTCTCTACAAAAGGTGTGTACAGAAAGTATGATTGTGGTAAACTAAAAATCAAAGACTCAAATCATACAAGACGCTCCAAGAAAAACACATATCATGTGGTGAATAAAAATATAGCATCAAGTAAAGTTACCGATGGACGAAGACGAAAGAGGGGATGCCTTCCGGGGCATCCCCAAGCTTAGCCTTTTGGTTGTCCTTTAATTTTACCTTGGGGTGCCTTGGGCATCCCCAAGCTTAGGCTCTTGCCACTCCTTATTCCATAATCCATCAAATCTTTACCCAAAACTTGAAAACTTCACAACACAAAACTCAACAGAAAATCTCATGAGCTCCGTTAGTATAAGAAAACAAACCACCACTTAAGGTACTGTAATGAACTCATTCTTTATTTATATTTATGTTAAACCTACTGTATTCCAATTTCTCTATGGTTCATATCCCCCCGATACTAGCCATAGATTCATCAAAATAAGCAAACAACACACGAAAAACAGAATCTGTCAAAAACAGAACAGTCTGTAGTAATCTGTATGTTTCGAATAATTCTGTAACCCCAAAAATTCTGAAATAAATTGGTGGACGTGAGTAATTTGTCTATTAATCATCTGCAAAAATAATCAACCTAATCACACTCTCCAGTAAAAAATGGCAGCAAATCTCATGAGCACTAAAGTTTCTGTTTTTTTACAGCAAGATCGCAAAAACTCTCCCCAAGTCTTCCCAAAGGTTCTACTTGGCACAAACACTAATTAAAAGCATAAAACCACATCTAAACAGAAGCTAGATGAATTATTATTAATAAACAGAACCAAAAAGCAATAAACAAAAATAAAATTGGGTTGCCTCCCAACAAGCGCTATCGTTTAACGCCCCTAGCTAGGCATAAATACAAGAATAGATCTAGGTATTATCATCTTTGGTAGGCAATTCTTCAATAGAACACTTATAACCCTTGGGAGTTTCCTTCTTTTTATTAATGATCAAACTCCTAGGCAAGAAATCAAGAAATTCATTTGTAGCAAAAGGTTCCTTAATGATAGCGAAGAAGTTGGGGTGAAAACTTATTGATTTGAGATCCGCATTTTCCTTACTAGAAGATTCACCCATATTTTTAGGAACATACATTAATTTGGCAATTTTGGTAGCAGGAGGATTTGGAGTATTTTTCATGAATGAAAAGGCAGACCCCTAAATTGGTAATAATATCCTTAAGATTACCAATTCTTGTGGAATCTTGATCTATTCTTTCATTAACTATGGGTTCTTTTTATTTAAAAAAATTCAGAGTAACTCCTACCTTAGATCCATATTGGGTGATTTGGTTGTGGATATTTTTATCCAAATTTTCAATCAACTCCACAGAGGCAACTTTATTTTCAATAATTTCAAGCCTTTGCATCACATGTTCCAAAGTTAAAATAGTTCCATTAACCAAAAGAGGTGGTGGGCCAAACAAATCTATCATAGCATTATAAGAATCAAAAGTATGGATACCCAAGAAATTCCATCCGGTAATGGTATCAAGAATATATCTGTTCCAAGGAGTGATGCCTACATAAAATTGCGAAGAACAAAGGAAGTGGATTTCTTCCTAGTAGATCTATTCTGAGCATTGCAAATTCTATGCCAAGCATCTTTTAGATTTTCTCCCTCCCTTTGTTTAAAATTAAGAACTTCATGATTGAGAGTACTAATAATGATAGAAGGATTAGCCATGACGACACACGGCGACACAAGAAGCAAGCGAAAAAGAGGGCGAATAAAATGGCAAGGGTGAAGTGGGGGAGAGGAAAATGAGAGGCAAATGGCAAATAATGTAATGTGAGGGATAATAGTTTGTGATGGGTACTTGGTATGTCTTGACTTGTGCGTAGATCTCCCCGGCAACGGCGCCAGAAATCCTTCTTGCTACCTCTTGAGCACGGCGTTGGTTTTCCCTTGAAGAGGAAAGGGTGATGCAGCACAGTAGCGTAAGTATTTCCCTCAGTTTTTGAGAACCAAGGTATCAATCCAGTAGCGTCATCTGGGCCGTCCAGTATGATTCCAGCCCGTTTGTAACTTCCGACCCATGTCTGGCCCATGACGTCTCTCCGCCCATATGAGGCCCTTTGTAAATCTTGGCCCGTTAACGCCCGTGGTGAAACTGGCTCATAATGAACAGTCTATCAATTTATACCCATTAACGGCACATTAGTCCGTTGGCCGTTTCCAACTTGTGTTAACTTTCGGCCTTCTAAGGGCCCATTTATTCTTGGGCTCATTTCCAGAATTCGATTACTTATGGTCCGTTACTGGCCTGTTCAGCTTGTGGGCCAAATTCAGTCTGTGGATACAGTCGGCCTGCTTGTGGCCCATTAACACGTTTGGCCGTTTCCGTAGCGTCATCAATTACGGCCTATTAATGTCCCGTTATGGTCGGGCCATAGACGATTTCCACTCTAGCCCATTACCGGCCCATTTTGCGGTCCGTCATTGGTCCATGAATAGTACGACCCATGTTTGGAGAAACGACTATATGACCCGTAGAAGGCCCATAGATGAGACGGCCCGTAGAAGGCCCACGGATCCTACAGCCCGTGGAAGGCCCATGGATCGTACAGCCCGTGGAGGGCCATGGTCACTACGCAGGTAGCAGGACCATGGTCACAACAGTCTGTGTGTTGCCATGGTTATTGTGGCCTAGTTTATTGTGGCCACTAGAAAAACACAGAAAAGGAACTACAATGACTACAAGCAAACAACTAAACAAGACAATAAGGAAATAAATAAGCAAGGAACTAACGCTAGGCTATTACGGCTATTACACATATTACATCCACTGGGCATCAAAGTTCGCCACCAGTGCAAATATAGGGAACAAAGCAGCATATTACATACATTGGCCGTCTAAATTGGCCACCGGTGCAAATAAATGCGGCAGCAAAACAAGTCCATAACTGAAACAACTTTAGAAGAGCTCAAGAAACGTTATCCTGGGCATCCACCATGCTAGCAATAAGCTTAGCAATCTTATTAGCTTTGTCCTGTTTGGCGCTAAAATCCTCCAACACTTGTTGTTGCACCAGAAAGTATGCATTTGAATGCTCCAGGGACTTCCGCAGTCCTTCTGCTTCTTGTTGCAGCACAGCTGATAGATGTCTTTCATCTTGTAGTTGAGACTCAAGAAACCGAACTGATTCAGACAGTGAGTTTGTATAGCTTGTGCGAGCGGTAGTGGCCTGTAACTTGAACACTAAACCAAGACAAGGCTTTGGGGTTGTCTCACTGTCTTCAATATAGTATTCCTTAGCTGTTTTATCAGCTTTGTTGGAGACCAACAAGGATGTCTCACTATCTTGAACCTTATCTGCATTACTTCCTTTACCATTGCTTAATAAGGCACTCTTCCCCAATATTCTGTCAGCATTCTAAAAGAAGAAACAAGCAGACACATAACAGGTTTAGCATGTAATAGTATATGAAACTCATTTCGGTGAACCAGTTCATTAGTAAGGTGGACAGGATTAAACTACCAGGTCTTCTATTGCCAAGTAGTACATAATAAAAGCATCAAACAAACATATATCTATGTCCAATGGTCACTGCATTGTCTTGCCAAATCAAAATAGAGACACGGTTCAAATCATATCAGTCCAAGACAATGCAGCAGTGAAAGAATACAAAGCGTGGGAAACTACACAACACAACAAGATTTCAGATGGGTACCACGGGTCTACATGTACAACAACACTATTGGCTCTGTTGTGATGCTAGTAATGTGCATGATATGAGAAGTCAACTGTATACACAATTCAAATTGAAATCAACAGAGCTATTGATAAGAGCAAACCTGTTAAAGAAACATGTGTGAACATACCTGCTGTGCCATTGGAGTTTCGATTGGATCCTTCAATTTAAAAATAAGTTTGTAAGAGTAAATACAGTGATACAAGAGCAAAGAAGTATGCACTATAGCAATGGAATCTTAAATTAGAACAGTTGTTCTTCAGGTTTAAGCACTTGTTCTACATGAACAGACTATAGTGAGACGCAATAATATAGTACTTAAAAATAGAAAATGAGCTCATAGACCTTACCACATTCTTGGTTCGGGACCAGTACAGAACAAGGCGTTCCTAGTCATCATCCAGTAAATATGTCTCAGGAGAAAGTAAGGTAATTTGATGAGTTTCTTTGCTAGTGAAGTATGTTTTCTTCAGGTA
The DNA here is from genome assembly GCF_056163025.1 of Triticum urartu. NCBI lineage: Eukaryota > Viridiplantae > Streptophyta > Magnoliopsida > Poales > Poaceae > Triticum > Triticum urartu. The sequence goes on from NC_141876.1 coordinate 427,145,565, forward strand.
ATTCTGATATTGCCACCAAGCATTCTTGAAGATAGCAGAGGTATTAGCACAGGTTACCTCATCCTGAGTTTCCAAATTGGTCCTTCTCTATAGAGAAAAATGGGAAAATTTGCTATATTATAACCATCATGGAGGTAGAATGTATGGGACAAAGCAAAGTAATTGCCATGAATAACATTACTTACACATAACTCCTGGACAAACACCTGCAACTGGCATTCTCCTTCATCTTCGGTATAATATTTCCAAGATGGGAAGATACGCACATAGGATTTAACAACATCAAATGCGATAGATGCTAAACTACGACTGGCTGGTTGTGCTTCCTCCACGGGAATAGGCGTACTAACTGGTGGAGTTGGGGTTCGCCGTGGTAGTACTGGCCCTTTGGGAACTAGAGCTGCCTTACTAACTGCTCTTGTTTGGGAGCTCTGTGGTGGAGATGGTGTTGTGTCAACAGGAACTGGGTTACTATCTGCTAGGGTTGGGGTTAGATTGGGTGAAGCTGGTTCTCTGTCCATCGCAGTAGGGGTACAATCTGCGAGAGTCTGGGTTATGTGTGGTAGGGCTGGCTCTCGTGCATGTACAACCAGGGTGCTATCTCCACCAAGAGGTAGCACTGTTTTATTTGAAGACCATGTTTTTACTCCGCTAGATACTGGCATCACCCGCTCCAATTCAAATGGCTGATAAACAGGAAACATAGTTAAATGTACAAACATTGTATGAGAGGCAGATGCAATAGATACTATGGAAAAAAGAGGTCATGGAATAGTTGACATGTATATTATTTAACTAAAATGGATAGCATGCCATAATTTCACATATATGATGTCTATCTAAACTGGATAGCATAGCATAACATAATTCAAAGATATGTTGAAAAACTAAACAGGATCGCATGACATAATTTACATACATGTTATCTAAGTAATCAGGATCACATGATTTAATTCACATATGTGATTTATATGCTAACTAGAGGGAATTCACATATATGATGTCTGGACTAAGAACAAGGTGTTGAATATTGTGTATATGATGTCTAAACTATGCAATGCAAGACACCATATGCATGATATGAGTAGTATAACCATGCTAAGTTAGAGCATACACCTCGGTGGGGGAAGAGGACTCGTCATCTGTCTCTGAATCCATCTCTGAGGAGCTATCGGGACCCAACAAGAGATATGCTTCGACAGGTAGCACTATCTGCTCTGAAGGCCTTGTTTCACTCTAGATTTTTCCATCTCCCACCCAAATGGCTGATTCACAGGAAGAGTAGTTTAACGTACAAACATTGTCGACAAATGAAAATGCAATGAAGAAAAGGATGGGCAAGATACCATTCAAATATATGATGCCTGGTTAAACAGGATGGCATTGCACATTTCACATATATTATGGCTGGCTAAAAGACATGAGACTGCATAATTCCCATATATGATATAGAAACTAAACATGTGGCATTATAGAACATGTCTAAACTAAGCAGATGACATATATGATGTCAAAAGTAGGCACTGCAAGGCAACATATGCATGATATGACTAACACCATAATGCCAAGGTAGATCAAACACATTGGGTGGTAAATAGGAGTGGTCAGCTGCATCTTAATCCGCCTCAGAACAGATATCTTTCTCTGGATTACAATCTTGAGAGGGGGGAGGGTTTGCCATTGAACCCACCATGGAGCGATGTCTCCACTACATTGTATTGTCGCGCAAAACTCTTCTCTTTTTCTCTACATGTTCAGCATGACTGTGTACAATATCTGACATGCGTATGAAAAAAATATGGTGAGATTATGTAAGGAGAGCATGCAGAAATCTAGAGTGATGGTAACAACTAGTGGATGGATCCAAAAATAATGATAGCAGGCTGATGATTGCTTTAATTTAATAAAAAGACAGATGATGATTGCTTTACTATTTGTTTCCCACCCAAGATGAACAACATAGGCATACCCTAGGTGAACCAGATATTAGACAGAGATACTATTCATTGTTGCCTCGATATGTGCCCTGCTACCTCTTGAGCATGCGTTGGTTTTCCCTGGAAGATAAAAGGGTGATGCAGCAAAGTAGCATAAGTATTTCCCTCAGTTTTTGAGAACCAAGGTATCAATCCAATAGGAGACTACAAGAAAGTCGCCTAGTACCGGCACAAACAAATAAGAACCTTGCAACCAACACGATAAAGGGGTTGTCAATCCCTTCACGGCCACTTGCAAAAGTGAGATCTGATAAAGATAATAAGATAAATATTTTTGGTATTTTTTGTTGTATAGATTGGAAAATAAAGATTGCAAAATAAATAGTAAACTAGAATTGTAGATCGGAAACTTATATGATGTAAAGTAGACCCGGGGGCCATAGGTTTCACTAGTGGCTTCTCTCAAGATAGCATATATTACGGTGGGTCAACAAACTACTACCGAGCAATTGATAGAAAAGCGCATAGTTATGATGATATCTAGGCAGGATCATGAACATAGGCATCATGTCCGTGTCAAGTAGACCGAAACGATTCTGCATCTACTACTATTACTCCACACATCGACCGGTATCCAGCATGCATCTAGAGTATTAAGTTCATAAGAACGGAGTAACGCATTAGGCAAGACGACATGATGTAGAGGGATAAACTCAAGCAATATGATATAAACCCCGTCTTTTTATCCTCGATGGCAACAATACAATACGTGCCTTGCTGCCCCTGCTGTCACTAGGAAAGGACACCGCAAGATTGAAGCCAAAGCTAAGCACTTCTCCCATTGCAAGAAATATCAATCTAGTAGGCCAAACCAAACCGATAATTCGAAGAGACTTGCAAAGATATCAAATCATGCATATAAGAATTTAGAGAAGAATCAAATATTGTTCATAGATAATCTTAATCATAAACCCACAATTCATCGGATCTCGGCAAACACGCCGCAAAATGATTTACATCGAATAGATCTCCAAGAACATCGAGGAGAACTTTGTATTGAGAACCAAAGAGAGAAAATAAGCCATCTAGCTAATAACTATGGACCCGAAGGTCTGTGGTAAACTACTCACACATCATCGGAGAGGCTATGGTGTTGATGTAGAAGCCCTCCGTGATCGAATCCCCCTCCGGCAGATAGCCGGAAAAGGTCCCCACATGGGATCTCACGGGTATAGAAGGTTGCGGCGGTGGAAAAGTGGTTTCGTGGCTCCCCGGATGTTTTCAAGGTATAAGAGTATATATATAGGCGGAGGAAGTAGGTCGGTGGAGCTACGTGGGGCCCATGAGGGTAGGGGCGCACCTGCCCCTGGGCGCGCCACCCTAACTCGTGGCCGCCTCGTTGCTTCCTTGACCTCTACTCCAAGTCTCCTAGATTGCATTTGTTCCAAAAAATATCCTCGCGAAGGTTTCATTCCGTTTGGATTCCGTTTGATATTCCTTTTCTACGAAACACTGAAATAGGCAAAAAAACAGCAACTGGCACTGGGCCTCCAGTTAATAGGTTAGTCCCAAAAATAATATAAAGGTGCATATTAAAGCCCATTAAACATCCAAAACAGATAATATAATAGCATGGAACAATCAAAAATTATAGATACGTTGGAGACGTATCATCATCCCCAAGCTTAATTCCTGCTCGTCCTCGAGTAGGTAAATGATAAAAACAGAATTTTTGATGTGGAATGCTACCTAACATAATTTTCAATGTAATTTTCTTTCTTGTGGCATGAATATGCAGATCCAAAAGATTCAAGACAAAAGTTTAATATTGGCATAACAATAATAATACTTCAAGCATACTAACCAAGCAATCATGTCTTCTCAAAATAATATGGCCAAAGAAAGTTATCGCTACAAAATCATATAGTCTGGCTATGCTCTATCTTCGTCACACAGAATATTTAAATCATGCACAACCCCGATGAGAAGCCAAGCAATTGTTTCATACTTTTGATGTTCTCAAACTTTTTCAATCATCACGTAATACATGAGCGTGAGCCATGGGTATAACACTATAGGTGGAATAGAATGGTGATTGTGGAGAAGACAAAAGGAGAAGATAGTCTCACATCAACTAGGCGTATCAACAGGCTATGGAGATGCCCATCAATAGATATCAATGTGAGTGAGTAGGGATTACCATGCAACAGATGCACTAGAGCTATAAGTGTATGAAAGCTCAACAAATGAAACTAAGTGGGTGTGCATCCAACTCGCTTGCTCACGAAGACCTAGGGCATTTTGAGGAAGCCCATCATTGGAATATACAAGCCCAGTTCTATAATGAAAAATTCCCACTAGTATATGAAAGTGACAAAATAGGAGACTCTCTATCATGAAGGTCATGGTGCTACTTTGAAGCACAAGTGTGTAAAAAGGATAGTAGCATTGCCCCTTCTCTCTTTTTCTCTCATGTTTTTTATTTACACCTTTTTCTCTTCTTTTTTATGGCCTCTTTTTTTGTCCGGAATCTCATCCCGACTTGTGGGGGGATCATAATCTCCATCACCCTTTCCTCACATGGGACAATGCTCTAATAATGAAGATCATCACACTTTTATGTACTTACAACTCAAGAATTACATCTCGATACTTAGAACAAAATATGACTCTATGTGAATGCCTCCAGCGGTGTACCGGGATGTGCAACGAATCAAGAGTGAAACCTATGAAAGAATTCTGAACGATGGCTTTGCCACAAATACGATGTCAACTACATGATCATGTAAACCAATATGACAATGATTGTAACATCCCAAATTTGCAATTTGGAATGTTATACACTAGATCATCATGCATATCATATTTTCATGCATTTTGGTTGATCCTAGAAATTTCACGTAACTCAAGGACCCACGGAGAGAGTTGGAGATTTCGTTATTTTCATATTTGAGTTCTCTCAAATTTTGGAAAAGAGGGTCATTTGATTTATTTATTTCATCTTCAATTATTTTTCCAATATCAAAAAAAGAGAGAGGGAATAATATGACTTTCCCAAAGTTAGGAAAAATGAAGATTTAATGAATAAGTCAAGTTTTGGTTTTGGTTCTTTTGCATTTTTTTTGGATAGGGAAAAATGCGCGTTTTCAAAAAATTGCATTTTAGGCCCGGAGAAAAGTTCATTTTGTTCGACTCATTTTTAGGAGTCGGGGAAAATTTACTTTAGATTTTTCGGAGTTCGTTTAGATAGTTTTTCTTTTGTTTTTTGCGCGCGAAACCGATTTAAAAAAAAGGAGCAGCTCCCGCGCGCCAGGCCAGCCGGGCCAAGGCCCAGCCAGCCGCCACCGCCCCCAGCCCCTCGCGCGAAGCCGAGTCCCAGCGGGACTCTAGGCCGCCGGGCCCCCCCTTTGCCCCTTGGCCAAGTCACACCCCCCCTCCTAGTATATATACTCACCCCCCCCTCTCTTTTCCTCCACCACCCATGGCCGCCGCCGCCTTAAGCCGCCGCCGCCCGGAGCCCCGCCTCCCGAGGTAGCCGTGCCGCCTCTTCTTTTCCTCGGTTCGGTTTTTCTTCTAGAAAACCATTCCGGTTCTTTTCTTTTTTTCTTTCGGTTTTTCTTCCGGCTTTGTTTCGGTTTTCTTCCGAAACCCTAGATCGGTTTTCATACTTCTTTCGGAACGTTCGTCTCAACGAACGTGATCACCAATTTTTCCCTGTTAACGACGCCCGTTCGTTTAACCGTTCATCTCTTTCTTTTCATCGGATTTATTCCGCGATCGCGATCTCAGATCCGATCTTCGTTCCAGTCTTTCTTCCCGCTCGTTTATCAGAATCAGGTGATTCAAGCGCCTGGAGTTTCGTCTCGAAACCGCCGTTCCGTCTAATCAACTTGAACAAGCCTTTGCTACAGTAAAATTTGACCTAGTTTCAACTTGCTAGAACCGAGTTGTTTTCTTCCGCTGTTTGTTTTTCCGTCGTCTGTTCGGTTCTTTCTTTCTTTGCAACCGGAGTTCTTAAGCTGAACTTTCTGGTTCATTCTCTTGTTCGAGTTTTACATGTGCATTAGATGAGTACTTATTGTGTGCTTGTTGTTTGTCTGCGATAGATCACCCGGATTGCGCCGCTTGTTACTTCGAAACCCTAGGTCTCGCGGATCATCAGCAAGGCAAGTAACACTTTGATCATACCTTTTCTACAACCCAGTTTTATTGCATTAGATCAATCCTCTCACATTGCATGATTAGGATCTAATTAAATTGTGGGATGGGAGGTAGATGAGGTAGTATCTATCACCTGTATTATTATGAAACCTTTGGGAGTTACTTCTACGTTTGCTTATTATGCCATGCTATGCTAGTAGACGTGGATTGGGTGAGTGATATCCATGACAGATGTGAGTTTGTTAATTTTAATGGTTTACTTAAGGTGGCAACTTAAATACACATCTGGGTGGATTGAGGCACCTGATGTCTACCGGGACTTGCCTGTTTTTATTTCGGACCGCCACCCAGGCTCAAAGGGATCATAAGATCATTCATGCTAGTAAACTTCCGTGTGCAGCCACAAGCCATTATGGGCTCTGACATAGTTGATTAAGTCGTGCGAACTCTTACAGGGTAGACTAGCAGATGTAGGGGAAAGTAGGTGTACCAGTCTATCCAACGTAAGGTGCTAGCGCTTCTGAAAGACTATGTCTCGGTCATCCGTTTCTCAAACACCATGTAGTGCGAGAATCCAAACGGAGGCGATCGAGTCTTGTGGGGAAAAGTGCGCAAACCTCTGCAGAGTGTACAAACTAATCATGATTAGCCGTGTCCCCGGTTATGGACAACTTGAGTATCTAGTACTTGAATATCATGTGAATCTCAACATGTTACTCTAATTAATATTAATGGGTTTTAATTACTTAATTGGGATCGGAATGCTGTCAACCATTCTCGATGTTTAACAACTACCATGATAGTTAAATAAATTTATTCCTTTGCAGTAGGGAAAAACTGGCTTTACGCAAAACTGTAACCATAGAGCTTTCCACCAGCCATATATGCATGTAGTATAGCTGTTTCATTCCATTACTCTCTATGTGTTACATTGCCAGCATGTTCCATGTGCTGACCCGTTTTCGGGCTGCAACTTCTCATGTTGCAGACTTTTCAGACGACGAGTAAGGTGCTTTTAGGTTGTGGTTCTATACTCAGTGATGCCGTTGGAGTTGATGGACCCATTTATCTTCCGAGTCTTCCGCTGTTATCGTTATTAGATGGCCTTAAGCCATATTTATTGTAATAAGTTCTCTTTGAGACAACGATGTAATAAGTGTGTGATTGCCACTCTGCTATAAATCCTTTGATGTACTGTGTGGTGTCAGCATTACTGATCCAGGGATGACACCGGAGCACAGTAGACTTGATCCATTCGGGTCGGGTCGCTACAGAGATGGTATCAGAGCACAGGTTGACTGTAGGACACGACCACTAAGTTAAAGCCATAAATCACCATTCTCTTCTCATTTTCTAACTCCTCATATTTTCTACTCTTTTAGGATGACGAACGCGAAGATTAAGTACGCTCAACCGGATGAAGGCACACCATTTGGATTTCACCTGAAGGAAGTCACCAAGTACCTGAACATTGGATTACCAAGCTTCACGGGAACCTTCAACGCCACTCTGCCTGAAGAGGAGCGCTGGAAGATTCAAGCTCACGTTCCGGGAAGGACATTCACGCCAATCACGAAGCCTATAGATAGTGTTTTCAATGCACCAACCTGGAGTCTGGGAAGGAGCATGTCAGCTCATATCACCATGGGACGCATTGGAGAAGTTTATCAAGAAGACCTCAAGGACGCTATCTACTAGATTTGCGGACGCCGAGATGAAGAATGGGAGTTAGTCAGCACCAAGAAGGATAGATCCATTGCATCTTTCATCCAGGAGTTAAACCAGCACATTCGACGCCACGAGAACCAGATGTGCAATGATATGATAGAGTTGAAGAATGCGAAGGCAAGGATCATCGAGCTAGAAGGAGAACTGAAGTCTACACGCAAGGACTACATGGACGAGATCGTAGCTCTAGCGAGACACAATGGCGATCTTAAGCAGGAGATTGAAGAACTCAAGAGGAAGTTAGCATCCAAGGAGGAAGACGAGTACATCGCCTGTCCGGACAACTACATCATCATCAACGACACCGATTCGGATCCAAGTGAACCCGACTTTGAAACGAAGCTGGAGCAGATATCATGGAGTCTTCCACCGGTTCAAATTTCTAGATGACGACCAAATAGTAGTAGCATTTCCCCCCTGTAAACATTATAGTCGAGCACTTTTGCGATAGTTTTAGACCGATTGTAAGCCCTTGTTTGATTGAATGAAGTGATTTTGTGTGCATTTGCTCATGTGCATTGGGGTAGTGTTTTCCCTTTAGACCTCACTCTATTCTTAATTCTCGTCTTTTCTAAACCCTCAGATGCCTCCGAGACGTGACAATGGATTCCCACCGGAGCTCACTCAGTTGATCCAGTAGCAGAATCAATTGATACAGATGTTAGTCCAGAACCAGCAGAACAACAACAACAACCCACCACCACCACCACCACCTGTTGACCACTTAGCCCGTTTCCTTAGGCTGAATCCGCCGGTGTTTTCCAATAGCACCGAGCCAATAGTAGCAGACGATTGGCTCCGCAAGATAGGAAGGGAGTTGACCACTTCAGGATGCACGGATGGTGAGAAAGTGAAGTTTGCCGCTCACCAGCTTGACGGACCCGCGGCAGCATGGTGGGAGAATTTCACAGCCACTTACCCAGTTGACACTGTCAGATGGGATTAGTTTCAGCAAGCTTTCCGCACTGCCCATGTTTCAGCAGGAGCTATGGCCATGAAGAAGCATGAGTTTCGCAACTTACGCCAAGGAGGAAGGACAGTTGGCCAGTACGTTGACGATTTCAGCAAGTTAGCACGTTATGCCCCAGATGACGTTGCTACGGATGCAGCTAAGCAGGAGAAGTTTCTGGAAGGACTGAATGATGAACTAAGCATGCAGTTGATGGTAGCGAGTTTCAACAACTACCAGGAGTTGGTAGATCGTGCCATCATGATTGAAAGGAAGCAACAGCAGATTGAGAACCGCAAGAGGAAATATGGACAGGGGAAGTATAACTCTGGAGCCCAGCAGAAGCCCCGTTTTGCCCCTAAACCAGGATTTCAGTTTCAGCACACCCATGGAGGAGGTAGCTCGCACAACCATAGTGGCCACAAGAATGGTAATGGGAATGGAGGAAGCAACGGCCAGAACCGGACCACCCCATCGACCCCAACCAAGAGAGACCTGAGTCAAGTCACCTGTTTCAAGTGTTCCAAGACCGGACATTATGCCAATGAATGTCCTGAAGGCCAGAATGGGAATGGCAATGGAAGCTCTGGGAAAAAGCCGAACCCTTTCAATAGGGGACAGGTGAACCACGTTAATGTGGAAGAGGTTGAAGATCAGCCCGATGCAGTAATCGGTAAGTTTTGGTTAAGTCATTTACCGCACTCGTTCTTTTCGATACTGGTGCATCGCATTCATACATATCAAGGGGATTTGTGGAAAAGTATAGCCTGCCCACTAGGGTTCTTAAAACACCTATGCTAGTAAGCTCGCCAGGAGCAGAGTACGTGGCCAGACAAGGATGTTTCCAAGTACCATTAAGTATAGGAAGGCATGTTTTCCCAACAGATTTAATTATTCTGGAATCCCAAGGTCTGTATGTGATTCTTGGTATGGATTGGCTGTCGATGTATGGAGGAAACATCGATTGCGCCAGTAAGACAATTTTGCTTACCACACCAGAAGGAAGAAGGATCAAGTATGTATCCCGGCATGTGCCAAACAGGACACAAGTAAACTGCCTAACAGGAGTTGTGCAAGAAGAAGTACCAGTGGTAAAGGATTTTCCTGATGTATTTCCTGAGGAATTACCAGGCATGCCACCGGATAGAGACATTGAGTTTTTGATTGAGTTATTGCCAGGTACAGGCCCAATATCGAAGCAACCGTACCGGATGCCAGCAAAGGATTTGGTGGAAATTAAGAATCAGATTAAGGAGTTATTGGATAAAGGTTACATTCGCCCAAGTTCTTCGCCTTGGGGATCACCCGTACTTCTAGTGGAAAAGAAGGATGGATCATTAAGGATGGTTGTAGATTATCGGGGATTGAATGAAGTAACCATCAAGAACAAGTACCCACTGCCAATGATCAACGATTTGTTTGATCGGTTGCAAGGAGCTAAAGTGTTTTCCAAGATCGATTTGCGATCAGGGTACCATCAATTGAAGATTCGGGAGCAGGACATACCTAAGACAGCATTCACCACGAGATATGGACTGTATGAGTATACCGTTATGTCATTTGGATTGACTAACGCACCTGCCTATTTTATGAACCTGATGAACAAAGTGTTTATGGAGTCTTTGGATAAGTTCGTCGTAGTGTTCATTGATGACATCCTGGTTTATTCAAAGAATGAAGAGGAGCATAAGGAACATTTGCGTTTGGTTTTGGAGAAACTAAGGGAACATCAGTTATACGCCAAATTCAGCAAATGTGAGTTTTGGTTGAAGGAAGTTGGATTCCTCGGACACGTTATATCCGGAGAAGGTATAGCAGTTGACCCCACTAAGGTTGAGACCGTAACCGAATGGGAATCACCAACGACAGTTGGAGAGATCCGGAGTTTTCTTGGACTCGCAGGATACTACCGGAGGTTCATTGAGAACTTTTCAAAGATTGCAAAGCCTATGACTGAATTGTTGAAGAAGGATACTAAGTTCAATTGGACTGAGGAATGTGAGGCTAGTTTCCAGGAATTGAAGAAACGCTTGGTTACCTCACCAGTATTGATTTTGCCAGATCAGACCAAGGATTATGAGGTGTATTGCGACGCTTCACGTCGAGGACTTGGAGCAGTGCTTATGTAGGAAGGGAGAGTTGTTTCGTATGCTTCACGGCAACTGAAACCTCATGAGTTGAATTATGCCACGCATGATTTGGAGTTAGCAGCCGTAGTGCATGCATTGAAAACGTGGAGACATTTCCTCATTGGAAATCATTGTGAGGTGTACACGGATCACAAGAGTTTGAAGTACATTTTCACGCAGAAGGAGTTGAACCTCAGACAAATGAGATGGTTGGAGCTCATCAAGGATTATGACATGAGATTGCATTACCATCCCGGAAAAGCTAATGTGGTAGCTGACGCATTGAGCCGTAAGAGCCATGTCAACACCCTAGTGATGGGAGAAGTACCAAAGGAGTTAGCAGAAAACCTTCGTGAGCTATGTTTGGAAATAGTTCCGAGAGGCTATGTAGCAACATTGGAGATTCAGTCAACATTGATGGATAAGATCAGAGAAGCTCAGAAATCTGACAAGGAGATTGCTGCTATAAAAGAGAAATTGAGCGAAGGAAAAGCAAAGGGATTTCGTGAGGATGAGCACGATACCTTATGGTTTGAGGACCGTGTTTATGTGCCTAATGACCCGGAGATCAGGAAGTTGATTTTGCACGAGGCACATGATTCACCGTATTCGATTCACCCAGGGAATACCAAGATGTATTTGGATTTGAAGGAAACATTCTGGTGGACCGGAATGAAGAAGGATATTGCAGCATATGTAGCAGTTTGTGACGTATGTCAGAGAGTAAAGGCAGAGCATCAGAAGCCAGCAGGAATTGTTACAACCATTGCCGATACCCGAATGGAAGTGGGATAAGATAGGCATGGATTTTATCATAGGACTACCCAGGACGAAAGTAGCCTATGACTCGATATGGGTAGTAGTTGATCGTTTGACAAAGGTAGCACATTTCATTCCAGTTAAGACCACTTACACCAGTGCTAAGTTGGCAAAGATATACATGACTAGGATCATTTGTTTGCATGGAGTTCCGAGGAGTATCGTATCAGATAGAGGAACTCAATTTACCTCAAAATTTTGGAATCAGTTGCATGAAACTTTAGGAACCAGACTAGAGTTCAGCACAGCTTTTCATCCGCAGACAGATGGACAGACCGAGAGAGTCAATCAGATTTTGGAAGATATGCTGAGAGCTTGTGCACTAGATTATGGATCTAGCTGGGACGATAACTTGCCGTATGCGGAGTTTTCTTATAACAACAGTTACCAAACCAGTTTGAAGATGGCACCTTTCGAAGCTTTATACGGAAGGAGGTGCAGGACACCGTTGTCATGGGACGAAGTTGGAGACCGTCAATTCTTTGGACCAGATTTGATTAAGGAGTCTGAACGGAAAGTTAAGTTGATTCGCGATAGGCTCAAGGTAGCCCAGTCCAGGCAGAAGAGCTACGCAGATTCAAAACGCAAGGAGACAGTTTACGAAACTGGAGACAGAGTTTACCTTCGAGTATCCCCACTTCGAGGAGTTAAGCGCTTTGGAGTTAAGGGAAAATTAGCACCGCGCTTCGTTGGACCGTACAAGATCTTGCAATGTATGGGAGAAGTCGCTTATAAGTTGGAATTACCAGAGGAGCTGTCAGGAGTTCATGATGTATTCCATGTTTCTCAGCTGAAGAAATGTCATGCCGAGATGGCGGAGGTACCGCTAAGAGATACCGTGCCACTCGAAGCGATTCAGTTGAAGGACGACTTAACGTATGAGGAGAAGCCAGTCAAGATTCTCGATTATGCCAGCAGAGTTACCCGCAGCAAGGTTATCAAGTTTTGCAAAGTTTAGTGGAACCACCACTCAGAGGATGAAGCCACCTGGGAAAGAGAAGAAGATTTGCTCAAGGACCACCCTCACCTATTTTCTAGCCAACCCGAATCTCGAGGGCGAGATTCATCTTAAGGGGGGTAGGTTTGTAACATCCCAAATTTGCAATTTGGAATGTTATACACTAGATCATCATGCATATCATATTTTTATGCATTTTGGTTGATCCTAGGAATTTCACGCAACTCAAGGACCCACGGAGAGAGTTGGAGATTTCGTTATTTTCATATTTGAGTTCTCTCAAATTTTGGAAAAGAGGATCATTTGATTTATTTATTTCATCTTCAATTATTTTTCCAATATCAAAAAAATGAGAGAGGGAATAATATGACTTTCCCAAAGTTAGGAAAAATGAAGATTTAATGAATAAGTCAAGTTTTGGTTTTGCCGGAGTTCTTTTGCGTTTTTTTGGATAGGGAAAATGCGCGTTTTCAAAAAATTGCATTTTAGGCCCGGAGAAAAGTTCATTTTGTTCGACTCATTTTTAGGAATCGGGGAAAATTTACTTTAGATTTTTCGGAGTTCGTTTAGATAGTTTTTCTTTTGTTTTTCTGCGCGCGAAACCGATTTAAGAAAAAAGGAGCAGCTCCCGCGCGCCAGGCCAGCCGGGCGAAGGCCCAGCCAGCCGCCACCGCCCCCAGCCCCTCGCGTGAAGCCGAGTCCCAGCGGGACTCTAGGCCACCGCCCCCCCCCCCTTTGCCCCTTGGCCAAGTCACACCCCCCTCCTAGTATATATACTCACCCCCCCTCTCTTTTCCTCCACCACCCAAGGCCGCCGCCGCCTTAAGCCGCCGCCGCCCTAATCCGCCGCCCGGAGCCCCGCCTCCCGAGGTAGCCGCGCCGCCTCTTCTTTTCCTCGGTTCGGTTTTTCTTCTAGAAAACCGTTCCGGTTCTTTTCTTTTTTTCTTCCGGTTTTCTTCCGACTTTGTTTCGGTTTTCTTCCGAAACCCTAGATCGGTTTTCATCCTTCTTTCGGACCGTTCGTCTCAACGAACGTGATCACCGATTTTTCCCTGTTAACGACGCCCGTTCGTTTAACCATTCATCTCTTTCTTTTCGTCGGATTTATTCCGCGATCGCGATCTCAGATTCGATCTTCGTTCCAGTCTTTCTTCCCGCTCGTTTATCGGAATCAGGTGATTCAAGCGCCTGGAGTTTCGTCTCGAAACCGCCGTTCCGTCTAATCAACTTGAACAAGCCTTTGTTACAGTAAAATTTGACCTAGTTTCAACTTGCTAGAATCGAGTTGTTTTCTTCCGCCGTTTGTTTTTCTGTCGTCTGTTCGGTTCTTTCTTTCTTTGCAACCGGAGTTCTTAAGTTGAACTTTCTGGTTCGTTCTCTTGTTCGAGTTTTACCTGTGCATTAGATGAGTACTTATTGTGTGCTTGTTGTTTGTCTGCGATAGATCACCCGGATTGCGCCGCTTGTTACTTTGAAACCCTAGGTCTCGCGGATCATCAGCAAGGCAAGTAACACTTTGATCATACCTTTTCTACAACCCAGTTTTATTGCATTAGATCAATCCTCTCACATTGCATGATTAGGATCTAATTAAATTGTGGGATGGGAGGTAGATGAGGTAGTATCTATCACCTGTATTATTATGAAACCTTTGGGAGTTACTTCTACGTTTGCTTATTATTCCATGCTATGCTAGTAGACGTGGATTGGGTGAGTGATATCCATGACAGATGTGAGTTTGTTAATTTTAATGGTTTACTTAAGGTGGCAACTTAAATACACATCTGGGTGGATTGAGGCACCTGATGTCTATCGGGACTTGCCTGTTTTTATTTCGGACCGCCACCCAGGCTCAAAGGGATCATAAGATCATTCATGCTAGTAAACTTCCGTGTGCAGCCACAAGCCATTATGGGCTCTGGCATAGTTGATTAAGTCGTGCGAACTCTTACAGGGTAGACTAGCAGATGTAGGGGAAAGTAGGTGTAGCGGTCTATCCAACATAAGGTGCTAGCGCTTTTGAAAGACTATGTCTCGGTCATCCGTTTCTCAAACACCATGTAGTGCGAGAATCCAAACGGAGGTGATCGAGTCTTGTGGGGAAAAGTGTGCAAATCTCTGCAGAGTGTACAAACTAATCATGATTAGCCGTGTCCCCGGTTATGGACAACTTGAGTATCTAGTACTTGAATATCATGTGAATCTCAACATGTTAGTCTAATTAATATTAGTGGGTTTTAATTACTTAATTGGGATCGGAATGCTGTCAACCATTCTCGATGTTTAACAACTACCATGATAGTTAAATAAATTTATTCCTTTGCAGTAGGGAAAAACTGGCTTTACGCAAAACTGTAACCATAGAGCTTTCCACCAGCCATATATGCATGTAGTATAGCTGTTTCATTCCATTACTCTCTATGTGTTACATTGCCAGCATGTTCCATGTGCTGACCCGTTTTCGGGCTGCAACTTCTCATGTTGCAGACTTTTCAGACGACGAGTAAGGTGCTTTTAGGTCGTGGTTCTATACTCGGTGATGCCGTTGGAGTTGATGGACCCATTTATCTTCCGAGTCTTCCGCTGTTATCGTTATTAGATGGCCTTAAGCCATATTTATTGTAATAATTTCTCTTTGAGACAACGATGTAATAAGTGTGTGATTGCCACTCTGCTATAAATCCTTCGATGTACTGTGTGGTGTCAGCATTACTGATCCAGGGATGACACCGGAGCATAGTAGACTTGATCCATTCGGGTCGGGTCGCTACAATGATGAAGCGTGTCATAGATAACGAAACGGTGGAAAGTTGCATGGCAATATATCTCGGAATGGCTATGGAAATGCGATAATAGGTAGGTATGGTGGCTGTTTTGAGGAAGGTATATGGTGGGTTTATGGTACCGGCGAAAGTTGCGCGATACTAGAGAGGCTAGCAATGGTGGAAGGGTGAGAGTGTGTATAATCCATGGACTCAACATTAGTCATAAAGAACTGACATACTTATTGCAAAAATCTATTAGTCGTCAAAACAAAGTACTACGCGCATGCTCCTAGGGGGATAGATTGGTAGGAAAAGACCGTCGCTCATCCCCGACCGACACTCATAACGAAGACAATCAATAAATAAATCATGCTCCGACTTCATCACATAATGGTTCACCATACGTGCATGCTACGGGAATCACAAACTTTAGCACGAGTATCTATCAAATTCACAACTACTCAACTAGCATGACTCTAATATTACCATCTTCATATCTCAAAACAATCATCAAGTATCAAACTTCTCATAGTATTCAATGCACTTTATATGAAAGTTTTTATTATCCCCATCTTGGATGCCTATCATATTAGGACCAATTTTATAACCAAAGCAAATTACCATGCTATTCTAAAAGACTCTCAAAACAATATAAGTGAAGCATGAGAGATCAATAATTTATATAAAATAAAATCACCACCGTGCTCCAAAAAGATATAAGTGAAGCACTAGAGCATAATTATCTAGCTCAAAAGATATAAGTGAAGCCCATAGAGTATTCTAATAAATTCCGATTCATGTGTGTCTCTCCAAAAGTGTGTGTACAGCAAGGATGATTGTGGTACACTACAAATAAAAGACTCAAATCATACAAGACGCTCCAAGAAAAACACATATCATGTGGTGAATAAAAATATAGCCTCAAGTAAATTTACCGATAGACGAAGACGAAAGAGGGGATGCCTTCCGGGGCATCCCCAAGCTGAGGATTTTGGTTGTACTTGAATTGTACCTTGGGATTCCTTGGGCATCCCCAAGCTTAGGCTCTTGCCACTTCTTATTCCAAAATCCATCAAATCTTTACCCCAAAACTTGAGAACTTCACAACACAAAACTCAACAGAAAATCTCATGAGCTCCGTTGGTATAAGAGAAAAAACCACCACCTTAAGGTACTGTAATCAACTCATTATTTATTTATATTGGTATGAAACCTACTGTGTTCCAACTTCTCTATGATTCATACACCCCGATACTAGCCATAGATTCATCAAAATAAGCAAACAACACACGAAAAATAGAATGTGTTAAAAACAGACTAGTCTGTAGCAATCTGTAGGTTTCTAATACTTCTGTAACTCCAAAAATCCTGAGAAATTAGGAAATCCTAAATAATTTGTATGTTGATCTACTGCAGTTGGAATCAGTATTTTATCGCTCTTTGGTAAAACATTAAAATTATTCTCATGAGCGCATACTTTCTGTTTTTTCAGCATGATCAAATAACAATCACCCAAGAAGATCCTAAAGGCTTTACCTGGCACAAACACTAATTAGAACATAAAGAACACAATCAAAACAGAGGATAGATGATTTATTTATTACTAAATAGGAATAAAAAGCAAGGAACAAAAATAAAATTGGGTTGCCTCCCAACAAGGGCTATCGTTTAACGCCCCCAGCTAGGCATAAAATCAAGGATAGATCTAAGTATTGTCATCTTTGGTATGCAATCCATATGTGGCTCTCATAACAGATTCATAAGGTAATTTAATTTTCTTTCTAGGAAAGTGTTTCATGCCTTTCCTTAACGGAAATTGGAATCTAATGTTTCCTTGTTTTATGTCAATAATTGCACCAATCGTTCTAAGGAAAGGTCTACCAAGACTAATAGGACATGTAGGATTGCAATCTATATCAAGAACAATGAAATCTACGGGCACATAATTCCTATTTGCAACAATAAGAACATCATTAATGCTTCCCATAGGTTTCTTAATGGTGGAATCCGCAAGATGCAAATTTAAAGAACAATCATCAAATTCACAGAAACCTAGCACATCACACAAAGTTTTTGGAATTATGGAAACACTAGCACCCAAATCACATAAAGCATAGCCTTCATAATCTTTAATCTTAATTTTAATAGTAGGTTCCCACTCATCATAAAGTTTTATAGGGATAGAAACTTCTACTTCAAGCTTTTCTTTATGAGATTGCATTAAAGCATCAACGATGCGTTTAGTAAAAGCTTTATTTTGATCATAAGCATGAGGAGAATTTAGCACGGATTGCAACAAGGAAATACAATCTATCAAAGAGCAATTATCCTAATTAAATTCCTTGAAATCCAAAATAGTGGGTTTGTTGCTATGTAAAGTTTTGACCTCTTCAATCCATTTTACCAATATTTGCATCAAGATCTAAAAACTCTGAATCATTGAGACGCCTTTTAACTAAAATGGACTCATCTCCAGTCCCTTCTTTAACAAGACTCATATTAGCAAACAAAGATTTAATAGGAGACACATCAATCACTTTTAGATCTTCATCTTTATTATCCTCTAGACCTTCCGGTTTAGCGGCAATCTTATTAACTAAGGTGGCTTGCTTAACCGAAATTTGGCCTCCTAAATTTTCAAGATGGGCAAACTGAGATTTCAAACCATAAAATTCCTTAGACATATCATCAAGCTCTTTATTCATGTACTCCATAAAACCTTTTTGTTCTTTAAGCTCGTTGCTGAAGAAATTATCATGTTCAAATTACAAAGACATAAAGCTTCTAACGTTGTTCTCAATTTCTTCCAACCTTCTAAGGTGAGGATCAACGCTTTTAGGCAAGGCCATCAGGACAAGAAGACACACAAGACACAAGCGAAAGAAGGCAAACGAAAAAAAGGCGAACGGAAAAGAGGCGAACAAAACGGCAAGGGTGAAGTGGGGGAGAGTAAAACGAGAGGAAAATGGCAAATAATGTAATGCAAGGGATAAGAGTTTGTGAAGGGTACTTGGTATGTCTTGACTTGAGTGTAGATCTCCCTGGCAACGCCGCCAAAAATCCTTCTTGCTACCTCCTGAGCATGCGTTGGTTTTCCCTTGAAGAGGAAAGGGTGATGCAGCAAAGTAGCATAAGTATTTCCCTTAGTTTTTGAGAACCAAGGTATCAATTCAGTAGGAGACTACACGCAAGTCGCCTAGTACCTGCACAAACAAATAAGAACCTTGCAACCAATTCGATAAAGGGGTTGTCAATCCCTTCACGGCCACTTGCAGAAGTGAGATCTAATAAAGATAATAAGATAAATATTTTTGGTATTTTTGTTGTATAGATTGGAAAATAAAGATTGCAAAATAAATAGTAAACTAGAATTGTAGATCGGAAACTTATAATGTAAAGTAGACCCAGGGGCCATAGGTTTCACTAGTGGCTTATCTCAAGATAGCATATATTACGGTGGGTCAACAAATTACTGCCGAGTAATTGATAGAAAAGCGCATAGTTATGATGATATCTAGGCATGATCATGAACATAGGCATGATGCCTGTGTCAAGTAGACCGAAACGATTCTACATCTACTACTATCACTCCACACATCGACCGCTATTCAGCATGCATCTAGAGTATTAAGTTCATAAGAATAGAGTAACGCATTAGGCAAGATGACATGATGTAGAGGGATAAACTCAAGCAATATGATATAAACCCAATTTTTTTATCCTCGATGGCAACAATACAATACGTGCCTTGCCGCCCCTGCTGTCACTGAGAAAGGACACTGCAAGATCGAACCCAAAGCTAAGCACCTCTCCCATTGCAATAAAGATCAATCTAGTAGGCCAAACCAAACTGATAATTCAAAGAGACTTGCAAAGATATCAAATCATGCATATAAGAATTCAGAGAAGAATCAAATATTGTTCATAGATAATCTTAATCATAAACCCACAATTCATCGGATCTCAGCAAACATACTGCAAAAAGAATTACATCAAATAGATCCCCAAGAACATCGAGGAGAACTTTGCATTGAGAACCAAAGAGAGAGAAGAAGCCATCTAGCTAATAACTATGGACCCAAAGGTCCGTGGTAAACTACTCACACATCATCGGAGAGGCTATGGTGTTGATGTAGAAGCCCTCCGTGATTGAATCCCCCTCCAACAGATCACCGGAAAAGGTCCCTAGATGGGATCTCACGGGTACAGAAGGTTGCGGCGGTGGAAAAGTGGTTTCGTGGCTCCCCCAGATGTTTTCGGGGTATAAGAGTATATATAGGAGAAGGAAGTAGGTCGGTGGAGCTACAAGGGGCCCACGAGGGTGGGGGGCGTGCCGCCCTACCTCGTGGCCGCCTCGTTGCTTCCTTGACCTCTATTCCAAGTCTCCTGGATTGCATTTGTTCCAAAAAAGATCCTCGTGAAGGTTTCATTCTGTTTGGATTCCATTTGATATTCCTTTTCTGTGAAACACTGAAATAGGCAAAAACAGCAACTGGCACTGGGCCTCCGGTTAATAGGTTAGTCCCAGAAATAATATAAAAGTGCATATTAAAGCCCATTAAACATCCAAAACAGATAATATAATAGCATGGAACAATCAAATATTATAGATACATTGGAGACGTATCATGCCCCGCAACTAATTTAGAACTCAAGTTTGAACATTAATTTGGACCTGACTTGGAGTCTAAGAGGTGAACAGTACGATAAAGTAGCAGGTAATTTTAAGCAATGCATAACATAACCAGAAACAAAAGAGTGTGACCTCTCTTGTGGACCCATGTACTCCTCAGGTTCATCTGTTCAGTCGATGATGGTGATGCTATTGCGGTGGGTGTCGGCGGCAGGGAAGGAGATCTGAGGCGGCGAAATACGGTCAGGAGTCGTGATGTCTGGTTTGGTGGATGCTTCTATCGATGAAGCAGCTCAGGTGAGGTGGAAAGCATCACGGCAGGAGCAGGACAAACCACACAAAGTTTACTTCGACACCTACTTGTAACTGAAGTTATTCTATAAGGGGTCATTTGGCTTGCATGATTCAAAAAATGCAGGGATAGGAGAAACACCAGAATAGGATAGGATTGCACATGGTAAACAGAGCATTTGTAAACATAGGATTTCTGTCAACTTGGGTGTTTGGTTCACAGGAATTGGAAGAGCAGAAGAATGCAAAGAAACATGGCCAAAATAAAGTGAAACCATATGAAAGCATGTACACTTAGAATGTTATTCTGCCACTAATGCACTTGGTCTTGTTTTCATGCATATGATTTTGAAAATAGGTCCAGGTGGATGTTTTGCTCCATTACTTTCAACAAAATGCATGAATAATTGAATAGTAGAGAGACATATGAAAATTTCCTATTGCTATGTTTTTCCGTTGAACCAAAATAGTCCTAATGGATCGACATGAATGTAGAGTAATAAGTGATGCAACAAGTGTACAACCTCTTTGCCGTAGCCGTGTCGACCTCAGCATCATTGGGTTGGTTGCTGAAAAAGTTGAGGCAGAGGTGGCTGTTGGAGGTGTGGAGGAAGATCTGAGGAATCTTTAGACGGCGTCCAGGGCACTGCTCTATTGTGATGGATCGTTCTGTCATTGGAGCAGCTCTGGTGAGGCGTAAGACGTTAAGGCTGAAGCAGCACAAGACAAACATCATTAATCTCAAGTGTGATTCTAATAGCATCTCCAATAGATGATGTAAAATACATTACAAAAAGTGATAGATGTAAAATTTACATCACCAAAAACCACATGACTACAATAGATGAGGTAAAAACTGTTGACTCTGAACTTAAATTTCAAAACTGAAATTTACTGTGGAATCTGAATGTTACTGTCGAAACTGAACGCAATGGTAGCAGAGAGGCACTTCACATGTAGTTTAGGGAGGGCCTGCAGTTCATCTTCAACCTGCACCCCCCCTGAGCCGCCAGCCACCACCGGCCGAACCGCCCGCCCCCGCGCCACCTCGCCGGCCTGAAACAACTCCCCACCGTCGGTTCGCCACCGCCTCGTCGGCCCGAAACAACTCCCTACCGCCGGTTCGCCGCCGCCTTGCCAGCCAGAAACAACTCCCCACCGCCGGTCCGTCGCCGCCTCGGCCAGCCCTCTAGCCCCCCCTCCCCCGGGCCGAGCTTTTTCTCCAGCGATCCCCACGCCACCGCCGCACCACTACGCCCCCCACCGCCCCCGCCCTGGACCCTAAGATAGATAGGGGGTACCTCTCCGACGAGCCCTCCTCCCCGCTGTGGGTGGTTCTTCCTTAACTCCGATGAGCCCCCCCCCCCACCCCCTAAAAATCGACTGACCTAAAAGTCGACTGACCTAAAATTCGACTTAGTTGACTGAAGTGTAGCTAAATCGGATCAGAGCAGCAGCACGAGCGAGGGGGGGAGCAGCAGCAGCGCGAGTGAGCGAGCGAGCGAGAGCCGGAGAAGTAGCGCGAGTGAGCGAGTGAGAGCCGGAGCAGCAGCAGCAGCAGCGCGAGCGACCGAGAGCCGGAGCAGCAGGAGATCCGACTGGTATGGACGCTGCCGCCGAAGGGGCCTCGCACTGGGGGAGAGCCGCCGTGGAGATGTCGCCCGCGGCGCCAGCTTCGAGGTAGCCGCTCCATGGGGGTGCAGGATGGAGCACCGTCGGCGCCAGGAGGTCGAGTTAAGGAGAAGGTGTGATGCGATGAGTGTACAACCTCTTTGGTGGCGCCGAGTAGGCCTCGGCTTCGTCCGAGGAGTCGGTGAGGATGCTGCGGTTCCGGTGGAGTAGGTTAAGGCGGCGCTGTGGGGATGGAGCAGCTGCGATAGATGAGGCAATCGTCGGAGCAGCTCCTTGGAGCTGGAGGACGGGGCGGCAGAATCGGCGGGACGACGAGATGGACGACGGATCCTCATCCGAGGAGGTGGATGAGGTATGTCGAGCTATTGCGGTGGACGACGTCGTCGGGGAAGAGGCTCCGGCTGGGCAGCGGTGAGGTAGCGGACGGAGGAGGGTGGGGTTTCGTGGCTGGAGCGGAGAGGTTATGGCGGCCTGGGATTTCAAATGGCGAAAAGGAGGTGATGGAAGGGGGGAACCATGACTCAGGGACGCGCTTGTCCAAAATGTAGGGTGTGTTACAAAAGTACCCTGACCGATTTGAACTAGCGCCCCTTTCGGCTCAGGGTTAGAAGGGGGATTTCGTGTGTCAGGATTTGACAGCTGGAGGGAGTTTTTGCGCGCGTTGTAATTTCGGGATAGCAAGGTGTGGGTTGTGAAGGCGCCACTTTTGGTTGCACGATATCTGAATTTTCGGGATATAACAAGGCGCGGGTTGAATTTTAGGGACAAGCCTAACGTGTAATATTGTACTTGTATGTACCAAATCAATTCGTAGTTCCCTCAACGAAAAAATGAAAAAAAATAAAACTATTCACACCACACAAAGAGAGAGTCTTGTCCCGTTTTACTATACAAATGCTATTCAAAATTGAGTATGAATCCATGTTATGTCCAATTAAATTTTTTTCGCTGGTTGTATAATGCATGTAACCTACTCATACCAACATTTTAGTGCATTCCAAATGTCTATATTACCGCTGCAATTCAAACTAAATTTGAATTCGTTTCTCTATTTCAATAAGAATCTACAATCATGATTGTTGCCAACTTCAACCATCATTCGTGTATTACCTTAACTACACACCACATGATTACTATAGAGATAGATATGAACTATGTGTACTATATGAACTCGAATTCAATTTTTTGAATACACTTGATGTTGATTCCAAATAATAGTACATTCGATGTACTAACTATATATTCATAATCTAAACCACGTTCCATATGTACGCCGTGTTTCACATAAAGTATAGTGCCCCGCCCCCTACATTATGACAAGTATTTAGCCCTCAGCTGCAAAAGCCACACATTAGCCCAAATTATAATCAATATTTTACATTATGATATCTTCTTCAAGTATTTGTATCCATTTTTTTATAATGAATTATGATCTCTGTTCGTCTTTTACACCTTCACGATACTCTTATCTTTGTAGCTAGCTAGCGCTAACTTTCTATCGTGCATGCACACTCCCGCCCCCCTCTCACCCTCCCTCAGTGTCCCCTCCATCGCGCATGTTCATTATTTCTCTTTAGGTCGTTCACCCGCGGTGTGTGTAGGTCACCCGGCTCCTTCTTTCCGGCACACACCTATCGATATACCTCTCTAGCCAAGTGTTCCTACCACAAACACATACTCCCCCTCTTCTCTTCTCACCGCCCATGCCCCCCTATGTCCAATACGGTTCCACGTAGGTGCACACTCCCACCCCTCTTTTTATCGATCTCATACTCGCACACTCCTCCCCCCTCGACATGGTAGGCCTCTCGCACCACCTCCTAGCCGCACCCCTCTCCCCCTGTCTGACTCTCCGGACCTTATATGCTTCTAGCACATGCATGCATGTATATGTACCGATCTCCCTACATATAGCCAGGTCGACATAATTCGTTTTCCCCACGCACCGATAAACTTACCTCACTAGTATGTCTCTCCCTTTCTCGGACACACGACGGTTGATCTTCCTATGTAGTTACATATGCTTACTACAACCATATCGTGTCCCCTCATCATCCTTGGATACCGCCCGACCCGTCTCTCACACGCATGTGCATAGACAGACAAACATCCCCGACCCTCTCTTATTAATATTGCACTCGTACCCCTCCGTTTGTCTAGCAGGCCTCTCCCCCCATTTGTGAGATGCCACTCCACCACCAACCCTCTGACACTCTACCTTTGTCTTTCTCCCAACCTTATTCCTCTGCCACACATATCCATGGATGCCGATCGATCTCCCTCAATACATAGCTAGGTCTCTCTCCTTCTCCACTCATATACTAGTTGATCTACCACTCTATAGTTAGGTATCTGCCCCCTCCCCCCCAACACACACACCGATAGTCGAACGTTGTAGGTAGGTATCCATGCCACAGAGAAAAACTGCACCTCTGCCCTCTCAAATTCAAGTAGGCTAGCCATCATGTATCTTTGACGTGGGCAAACACAAATTCGATGGCACTCTTTATCGATCGTGCAGCCACATACTTCATCCCCGTTTTTGATTCTATCGATATCTCATGCTGATGATCCCTCCACATTCTTCTCGTTGATCGCTCCCTCTATATACGATATATCCATGACTCTGTTTCACACACATTGCGTATGTTACATTTTTTGTTTCAGATATGATCGACGCATTGCCTCTGTTTCACACAAACCATCTCTCTCACACCCACCCACGTACGTACCTGCACCTAAAGAAGAGGTGCATGCAGGATGCACGTACTCATGTCTCGTTCCCGGCCACACCCGTGCGGGTACACGGTGGAGTTCGTTTCTGTACGAAAAGGCGGCTCATGTGATAATTTGACGCGTGTAGCGGTTGTTTACTCGAAGGAGGGTCGGGTACCATGCCTACACAGAACAAAGTTCGACTTGACGCGTTAGTATTAAATAAATTTAGATATTCCTCAATGGCACGTACATAATATAAAACGATTGCCATGGGGAAAATGGAAAAATCTGCTCCACTATATACAACGGAGCCTGCCTGTCGGGGTTTGTCTCTTGTCACACCATCTCACACAAGGAGGCGGTGGCCTCTCTCTCTCACCGTTGGTCAGTGATCCGTCCACATCCCGTCCGCCGTCGAAAAGGGAGGATGTGCATCGTTTCTCCGTTCGACGGCGTTGAGGCAGCACATCCCGATCTGCGGTACCCGTCGTTCTCTCTGACCAAGCTCCGGCGCAGTAGGGCCTTCGCCACTTGCTCACTGCCGCAGTATGGGCAGATCCTAGCCACCGGCACCCTCCTAGTAACATCCTGATGACCCTCAGGTACAGCTTCCTCCGGCCTTGCTCCACTGCACATCTTCCCATGTTGCTGCATGTGGATCTTCTTTAGTTGTTTGCTTAAAACGTATCTCGGTCGGCGTACTTTCCATCTTGCAATCTCGTCCTCAAACCATTTTTGATAAACCACCATGCTGCTATCTTTCCCTTATTACATGGAATATGCTTCTTTTTTCTCGGCGTATGTGTCTTCAACTCGTGTTATTAGGCAGTAATTGTTTCCTTTCTACCTCCTTTTGAAAATAGGGCTATCCATTTCACCTTGTTGCTATTGTGACCTTTTGGTGAACTGCACAAATTACTTTTTGCTTAAGAGTGTTTTGTGCAGTTCCGCCAAAATGTCACACGGGCAACGTTTTTACATTTCTGTGGGACTGCAGAAAGGGAGATTGGTTTTGCTATCCTCCTCATCCAACTCCGTGCCTAATCTTCTCCAACAAGTAGTTAGTCCTAAAGAGAGATCGCAGAGGTGATCGACTTCTATTTGTGTGTGTTATGTTTCATCATCTAGTTCCACTATTATTGTAATCACACTGAGTGGATATCTTTGCAAACAGGGATGGTTGGCTCGATTTTAGTGGAGCTGCACAAAATGATCGGATTGTGGTGTCCTCCATACACCTCTTTTTTGGCTACAGAGCTGGGTGAAACTAGATACCAAGCAATGAACACTGTGCCCAGGAAATGGAGCCATGCCTACGAACAACATCGATCAATTATATATTTTTCTTTATTTGTACACCTTCTCACAACTTTGTCTTCAATTGTGATGTGAATATTGGCACTGATCTGCGAACCATTGAGATGCATTAGCAGCCATGGTAGTTTCACTTGTATTTGATGGAATGTTGTAATGAGATAATCTTGAGGCAAGAGGACACATGAATCCTAAGTAAAAACCTTTTTTCCTGCGGGAACCAAAGTTGAAACCTTCATAGCATCACAGTACAATTTCATTAAAATTAAGCGTACCTATAAACAAATCCTAAAGGATTGATAGCAATGCCAGAAATAATTCAACTTCGTTTCGCCGACATGTGGGACATCCTTCATCTGGCTCCACCTGCCATGCAGCAATATTGAGTGCACAACCCAGGAAAGATTCACCCCGGTCGTTGCGCCGCAGTAGTAATGACTAGTGAGCAGTCAAATCACATAGCCCCACCTTCGCCACAGTAATTTGCTCGGACGAAGCAACCATCATTTCCCTGTTCCTTGAATCCGCTGGTACTCCCATATTCCCAGAGTAATAAGTTGCTCGGGCGAAGCAACCATCACTTCACCTTTCCCACAGTAAGTACTAGCACCTCCTTTTTTACTCTAGAAACAACCACACGCAAATATTGGACGGTAGCAACGCAGCAACGAATCAAAAATCGAAACCAACCAATGAACTACTACTAATGGTGAGCGTTTGCTAGTATCATGTACTCCGTCTGTCCATGTATATAGGGCTTAATGCGTTTTCCAAGACTAACTTTGGCCCTGTTTGGATCCATGGGTTAGAGTTAGTTTGAGCTAGTTGGGGCTCAAATAGCCCTAAAGTATCCAAGCATGAGTGTTAAATTGGAGCAAGTTGCACCAAACCCACCAAAAAAACTATCCCACCCAAGAGGTGCTAATTGGAGATAGTTCTCATTGGGCCTACTGGAAAATTACTTTTCTCTCTCCATCAAGTGCATTTATTGTCAATCTAACCCTGTCACCCAAACACCTCTTTGGCTACAGTTAGTTCAGGGTTAATCATGAGTTAGTCTAACCTCTAGCTAAGTTAGAGTATCCAAACAGGAGCAGTGTAGGACATGCAAGTTGCTCAAAGCATACAGTCAAATTTGTATGTGAAAGGATCTTTTTTTTAAACAGAACGTGTCTTCGAATGATATAATTTTCAAATTATATAAAATCTTATCAGTAGTTAAAGGCATCCTCGAATAATACATTAGGCCCTATATAAAATCTTATCAATAGTCAAAACCAAGTGTTACTACTACACCAAACAAGTTCAAAACGAGAAATTGGACACACTCACAGCACGGCACGCCTGTCTCATTTGGTCCGTCGGTCAAAGCGCTTCCTCTTCTTGGCATAACAATAGAGTACAATAATTTTTTTAGAATGCTCTTGGCATGTCGCTAACATGTGATGAGTTAACCAACCTCAATAGACGGCAAAAACGCTAGCCAGCCTCACTTTGAGAGAGACGAGGAGCGAGAAGCGATACGGGCTGCTGGATTACTAGAGCTAGGTGTCGCATGGAGGCCAAGAAATATGGTGATAGCATAGGTTAGCCATGTAGTATGATGTAACTACACTGGGCTGTCGTGTTTCGTACTCTTCCGGTCTACTGTGGAGATGATTTGTGGATTTTATATTGCTGAATTATATAAAATATTATGAGTGCAGACGCTCCACCACGAGGTTCCTTGCTCCTTCTCGGTCATCAAGAATCTATGTTCTTCCACTTTTTTTGACGTGAGCTTTGTTCATCCTTTTGCCAACACGCGGAAACTCACAGAACGACGAGAAGCTTGCTTACTACGCCTTCTCCCTCGCCAACACATGTGCGGTGGCTCGCAGCATGAGGAGAAACTTTTGCTTACAAGCGGTGGACGTGCAGCAGTTCATTTGGTGTCAGATTGCCAGTAGTTCATTCAACTTCCGCAAGAGGCGAAGAGCCAAGCGCAAGGTCACCTACTTAAGGCTGGTCATAGTGGGAGAAACATAGGTACTAGTAACATAGCGCAGTCCAAGACAAGTTTGCTTACGTGGCATGTATTTAATGAGGAGAGATGTGTTTAGAGTAACATAATATGTTACTGTAGCATAGCACTTTCCAAGAGAGGATGAGTCTATAAGGTAATAAATGAAGCCAACTAGTATGACACTACTACTATGTTGTTTTGCATTATGGACCACAGTGGGAAAAATATTGCGATACAGGTTGGTCGTGTCATGCAAGAAAATGGCAAAATCGCGTGCCGGACGCACTCTGAGAGAGACGAGGAGCAAGAATGGATACGGGCTAGTCGTGTCATGCAAGAAAATGGATGGTCTCATGTTTAAAACTTGTACTATAGTAGAGGTATATGTAGATGTAGATGTAGCTGCAGTGTAGACGTAGATGCAGATGTAGATGTACATTGAGATGTAGAGATAAGTGAGACTCACTAACAGTCACCATCCTAGGCTGAGTACTGATACGTCTCCATCGTATCTACTTTTCCAAACACTTTTGCCCTTGTTTTGGACTCTAACTTGCATGATTTGAATGGAACTAACCCGGACAGACGCTGTTTTCAGCAGAATTGCCATGGTGTTATTTATGTGCAGAAACAAAAGTTCTCGGAATGACCTGAAACTCCAGGGAGCGTATTTTTGGAAATAATAAAAAAATACTGGCAAAAGATCAAGGCCAGGGGGCCCACACCCAAGCCACGAGGGTGGGGGTGCGCCTGCCCCCTGGGCGTGCCCCCCCTACCTCGTGGGCCCCCTGGAGCTCCTCCGACCTCAACTCCAACTCTATATATTCACTTTCGGGGAGAAAAAAATCAGAGAGAAGGATTCATCGCGTTTTATGATACAGAGCCGCCGCCAAGCCCTAAA
The DNA here is from genome assembly GCF_056163025.1 of Triticum urartu. Classification (NCBI taxonomy): domain Eukaryota; kingdom Viridiplantae; phylum Streptophyta; class Magnoliopsida; order Poales; family Poaceae; genus Triticum; species Triticum urartu. Next base: position 427,174,505 of record NC_141876.1, read on the forward strand.
CTCTCTCGGCAGGGCTGATCTCGAGTCCGTTCGGGGCTCCGGAGAGGGGAATCCGTCACCATCATCATCATCAACCATCCTCCATCACCAATTTCATGATGCTCACCGCCGTGCGTGAGTAATTACATCGTAGGCTTGCTGGACGGTGATGGGTTGGATGAGATTTATCATGTAATCGAGTTAGTTTTGTTAGGGTTTGATCCCTAGTATCCACTATGTTCTGAGATTGATGTTGCTATGACTTTGCTATGCTTAATGCTTGTCACTAGGGCCTGAGTGCCATGATTTCATATCTGAACCTATTATGTTTTCATGAATATATGAGAGTTCTTGATCCTATCTTGCAAGTCTATAGTCACCTACTATGTGTTATGATCCGGCAACCCCGAAGTGACAATAATCGGGACCACTCCCGGTGATGACCGTAGTTTGAGGAGTTCATGTATTCACTATGTGTTAATGCTTTGGTCCGGTACTCTATTAAAAGGAGGCCTTAATATCTCTTAGTTTCCACTAGGACCCCGCTGCCATGGGAGGGTAGGACAAAACATGTCATGCAAGTTCTTTTCCATAAGCACGTATGACTATATTCGGAATACATGCCTACATTACATTGACGAATTGGAGCTAGTTCTGTGTCACCCTAGGTTATGATTGTTACATGATGAACCACATCCGGCATAATTCTCTATCACCGATCCATTGCCTACGAGCTTTCCATATATTGTTCTTCGCTTATTTACTTTTCCGCTGCTATAGTTACAATCACTACAAAATACCAAAAACATTACTTTTGTTATCATTGCCTTTTGCTACCGTTACCACTACTATCATATTACTTTGCTACTAAATACTTTGCTGCAGATATTAAGTTTCCAGGTGTGGTTGAATTGACAACTCAGCTGCTAATACTTGAGAATATTCTTTGGCTCCCCTTGTGTCGAATCAATAAATTTGGGTTGAATACTCTACCCTCGAAAACTGTTGCGATCCCCTATACTTGTGGGTTATCAAGACTATTTTTTGGCACCGTTGCCGGGGAGCATAGCTCTATTCTTTGAGTCACTTGGGATTTATATCTGCTTATCAGTATGAAGAACTTGAGAGATCCAGAAACCAAGATTTATCCCTCAACTACGAGGGGAGGTAAGGAACTGCCATCTAGCTCTGCACTTGATTCACCTTCTGTTTTGAGTAAGCTTGCGACACCTAAACTTGCTTCTGCTATTGATTCTGATATGTCGCATATTATTGATGATGCCACTTCTGCTATGCATGATACTTATGATGAAACTACTTCTATGCTTGATACTGCTGTGCCACTTGGTGAATTTCTTGATGAACAACTTGCTAGGGTTAGAGAGAATGAAATTATTGAAACTGATAATATTGAAAAAAGTGATGATGAAGACTCTCCCCCTAATAAATATGAATTGCATGTTGCTCCTGAGGGTTATGTTATGGATGAAGAAGCTACTAGAGCTATTTTAGCTTGCAATGATAGATATGATCTAAAGAGGTTATTAGCTAAATGGAAGCAGCAATCCCTTAATGCTAGAATGAAACCTGACCCTGCTTTTGCTACTTCACCTATTTGTGTTACTGATAAGGATTATGAATTCTCTGTTGATCCTGATATAATTACTTTGGTTGAATCTGATCCTTTTTATGGCTATGAATCTGAGACTGTTGTGGCACATCTTATTAAATTAAATGATATAGCTACCATGTTCACTAATGATGAGAGAACTCGTTACTTTTATATCCTTAAAATATTCCCGTTCTCATTAAAGGGTGATGCTAAGATATGGTTTAATTCTCTTGATCCTGGTTGTGTGCGTAGTCCCCAGGATATGATTTATTACTTCTCTGCTAAATATTTCCCTGCTCATAAGAAACAAGCTGCCTTAAGGGATATATATAATTTTGTGCAAATTGAAGAAGAGAGTCTCCCACAAGCTTGGGGGAGGCTTCTCCAATTACTTAATGCTTTGCCTGATCATCCTCTTAAGAAAAATAAAATACTTGATATCTTTTAATGGATTAACCGATGCTTCCAGAGATTACCTGGATAGTTGTGCTGGTTTTGTTTTCAGGGAAAGAACACCGGATAAAGCTGAAATTCTACTAAATAATATGTTGACTAATGAAAACAATTGCACACTTCTCTGAGCCAACTCCTGAGCCTATTGCTAAACCAACTCCGAAGAAGAGAGGTGTTCTATTTCTCAGTCCTGAAGATATTCAAGAGGCAAAGAAATCCATGAAAGAAAAGGGTATTAAAGATGAAGATGTTAAGAATTTACCTCCTATTGAAGAAATACAAGGTCTTAATTTACCGCCTGTTGAAGAAATGCATAATTTTAATCCATCTCCTATTGAAGAAATACATGGTCTTGATAACCCGACACAGGTAGTAAAGGTAAATTCTCTCTATAGATATGATAAAGCTGAAATCCCATTTACTAAGTTTGCTAGCCCATGCTTCGATGAGTTTGATAAATTTATGGTTAAGCAAGAAGACTTCAATGCTTATTTTGGTAGAGAATTAAAACGCAGTGCTGATATGCTTGAACACTTGGGTGATTATATGGCTAATGTCAAAGGTGAACTTAAACTTATTAGTAAACATGCTTCTATGGTTACCACTCAAGTAGAACAAGTGCTTAAAGCTCAAAATAATTTTCTCAATGAATTGAATAGTAAGAATAATGATTATGATGTTAGAGTGGCTACTAGAACTGGTAAGATGACTCGGGAACCTTTGTATCCTGAAGGCCACCCTAAGAGAATTGAGCAAGATTCTCAGACAAATAATATAGATGCACCTAGTCCTTCTAAAAGGAAGAAAAAGAAGAGTGGTAGGACTTTGCATGCTTCTAGTGAACCTATTACTGAAACACCTGAGAATCCAAATGATATTTCTATTTCTGATGCTAAAACACAATCTGGTAATGAACCTGAAACTAGTGATAATGTTAATAATAATGTTCATGATGATGCCCAACCTAGCAATGATAACGATATAGAAATTGAACCTGTTGTTGATCTTGATAACCCACAATCAAAGAATCAACGTTATGATTAGAGAGACTTTGTTGCTAGGAAACATGGCAAAGAAAGAGAACCATGGGTTCAGAAACCCATGCCTTTTCCTCCCAAACCATCCAAGAAAAAGGATGATGAGGATTTTGAGCGCGTTGCTGAAATGATTAGACCTATCTTCTTGCGTATGCGATTAATTGATATGCTTAAAATGAATCCTTATGCTAAGTACATGAAAGAAATTGTTACTAATAAAAGAAAGATACCGAAAGCTGAAATTTCCACCATGCTTGCTAATTACACTTTTAAAGGTGGAATACCAAAGAAACTTGGAGATCCAGGAGTACCCACTATACCATGCTCCATTAAAAGGAACTATGTTAAAACTGCTTTACGTGATCTTGGAGCCGGTGTTAGTGTTATGCCTCTCTCTTTATATCGTAGACTTGATTTGAATAAGTTGACACCTACTGAAATATCTTTGCAAATGGCTGATAAATCAACTGCTATACCTGTCGGTATTTGTGAGGATGTGCCTGTTGTGGTTGCAAACATTACTATTTTAATGGACTTTGTTATTCTTAATATTCCCGAGAACGATAGTATGTCTATTATTCTTGGAAGACCCTTTTTGAATACTGCAAGGGATGTTATTGATTGCAACAAAGGCAATGTCACTTTTCATGTTAATGGTAATGAGCATACGGTACACTTTCCGAGGAAACAACCTCAAGTCCACAGTATTAATTCTATTGGAAAATTTCCATCAATTATTTTTGGAGGTTTTGAATTTCCACTTCCTACTGTCAAGAAGAAATATGATATTCTTATTGTTGGGGATGTGCATATCCTCGTTGAGGTAACCTAGTGTTATTCAAAAATTCTCCGGTTACATGTTATTCGGAATGAGTTTGTTAACAAGACTTGATCAACCTTGTTAATGGATTCCTTTTGATGATCAATAGAAAACACAACTCTGTGTACCCTCTTTTTACTTTCTGTTATTTATATTATTTTATGTCTATTATCTGAATTATGCGTGCAATATAAAAATACCCCGGAAATAAAAGTTCCCAAATGCCCTAAAATTTAAATATGTTTTTTCTGGAATATTTGAGAATATTTGGCACTGAGAACACAACAGGGGGGCATCCACCTGGCCACGAGGGTGGAGGGTGCGCCCTACCCCCTGGGCACGCCCCCTGCCTCGTGGGCCCATGGTGGCCCTCCTCCACTTATTCCTGCGCCCACACACTCCTTCTTCCTCCCACAAACACCACATCTAGCTCAAACCCGAGCCCAAGCTCATTTTGCTGCCATTTTTGATCTCCTTGCTCAAAGCACCTCTCACAAAATTGCTTGGGGTGATTGTTCCTTGGTATGTGACTCCTCCATTGGTCCAATTAGTTTTTGTTCTAGTGCTTTATTCATTGCATATTTTTGCTGCTTAGGTGACCCTGTTATTGAGCTTGCATGTCAAATTTATATGGTTCCAAGTAGTTTTGATGCATGATATAGGCTCTAGGCACTTGTGGGAGTAGTTGCTATCAATTTTGTTGAGTTTGGTTCACTTTTATTTTGAAGTTACTAAAAATTTCAGAATTTTTCAGAAAATAATGAAGAGATTTTTGAGGGGCTCATCGAGTCGAAGCTCGAAGGAAAAGAAAAATGAAGAAGCAAAGAAGCCCAAATATAATCTGCCTCGCATCGCAGAGGTTCGGCCGTGTGAATGGCCTTGTGATGATTTCTTGAGAGCAGCCGGGATTTATGATGATTTTTATGAATTGGCTAAGAATGCAGGCCTCACCAACTTCCTCCGTGACCAACGCGAACAGTATCTCTTACTCACCAATACTTTTGTGCAAAACTTCTACTACTATCCTAGGGAATCACCTCCTTCAGTAGAGTTTCATTTATATGATGTGGTTAAGAAGATGTCACTAGATGAATTTTGCAGGGTTTGCAAAATACCTTTCGAGGGTAGCCTAGAGGAACCACATCGTAAAGATGTGGACGGGTTTATTGACACTATCACTGTAGGGGAAACTAGGAAAGTTTCCGATGCAAGAATCACTAGCATACATTTTCCTGTTTTACGCTACTTTGCAATATTTGCTAATCGTTGCTTAATTGGTCGCGGAAACTATGGAAACCTTAGTGTTCCTGATATTATTATTTTGTTTTATGGCTTATTCTATGATGACTCTGTTAGTATGGGCGGTATTATTGCTAAACGGTTAAGTTTGAACCGTACAAAGGGCCCCATCTTTGGTGGTATCTATGCTTCACGCCTTGCTGCATATTATAACATACCCATTAGGCACTATGAAAAAGAAGAAAAATTGCTGCCTACTATTTATTTAGATCATAAGAGTATGGTAGTGCATGATTTTATTGTAAAAAATAGGGAAGGGGAGCTTAAATACAAATTGTTCTTTGATAAACGTCATCCGGAGACTATCACCTCGCCTGCTCCTTCCTTGTTTGATTTATCTATAGGCCAGTACCTCGTCTCGCTGGAGGATATTCATGCTTACCGGAACCCTACATCAGCCATAGAGCCAGAGTCGGAACCACAAGTTGATCCTCCACGACAGTCTAATTACCAGTGGGATCCGGAGATGATTGCCAACCAGTGGAAATCAGAGTCTTCTTCTTTGCAGTACGACCCCAAATATTACTATGGATATCCGCCAGGCCAACCATGGCCATAGACCAACTTAGGCCAAAAGCCTATGCTTGGGGGAGTAAGTATTTCTCACCGACATTACATTTATGTTCACACACTCATTGCTAGATGTCAGTGCTAATACTTTTTCATTGTGATATCCATGCTAGTTTATTTCCTTTTTATGCTTTCTTCTTGTGTGTTTAATAAACCTTAAGAAAAACCAAAAAAAATAGTTGTAGCTTTTAGCTAGTTTTAATTTCCATGCTTGTAGTAGTAATTAAAAAGAAAACCCAAAAAGATTTCCTATTCTTCTTTTGCTTGTTGGGAGCTTTCCCGTGTAAATAGTTTTATTTCTTTTCTTTTCTTTAGGGGTCGATAGGAGAAGACCATAATTAAATTGTTGAAGTGGCTCTTATATGCATTATTGTTGATCTGACAAAAGAGCCCATCTTGCCTTGTCTTCTCCTGTTTATTGAATGCTTGCATATTCCAGCTTAGTCCAGTGCACCTGCACTATTATTATTATCCACACTATTCGGTCGTGCAAGTAAAAGGCAATAATGATGATTATATGATGAACTTATTGAGATGAGAAAAGCTGGTATGAACTCGACCTCTCTTGTTTTTGTAAATATGATTAGTTCATCATTCCTGATTCAGCCTATTATGAATAAACATGTTTGCAATGACAATTAGAGATTATAGTTGCTTATGCCATGCTTAATTAGCTAGGAGCTTATAATGGTTTACCTTGCGTGCCAACATGCTATTAAAATGGTTGTGATGTGGTATGATAGGGCGGTATCCTCTTTTGAACGATTCGAGTGGCTTGACTTGGCACATGTTCACGCATGTAGTTGAAACAAAATCCACATAGCCTCTACGATATTTAAGTTCATGGTGCATTATATCCTACTCATGCTTGCATTCGGTGTTGATTAATTTTAATGCATGTTCATGACTGTTGTCGCTCTTTAGCTGGTCGGTTCCCAGTCTTTTGCTAGACTTCACTTGTACTAAGCGGGAATACTTCTTGTGCATCCAACTCCATAAACCCCAAAGTTATTCCATATGAGTCCACCATACCTACCTATATACGGTATCTACCTGCCGTTCCAAGTAAATTTGTATGTGCCAAACACTAAACCTTCAAATAAACATTCTGTTTTGTATGCTCGAATAGCTCATGTATCAACTAGGGTTGTCCGTATCTTCCATGTTAGGCGGGTTATTCTCAAGAGGAGTGGACTCCGCTCCTCACTCATGAGAAAATGGCTGGTCACCGGGATGCCCAGTCCCATGCTTTATGCAAACTAAATCAAAATAATTGCAAACAAAACTCCCCCTGGGACTCTTGTTAGTTGGAGGCACTCGTTGTTTCGAGCAAGCCATGGATTGATGCTTGTTGGTGGAGGGGGAGTATAAACTTTACCATTCTGTTTGGGAACCGCCTATAATGTGTGTAGCATGGAAGATATCGCCATCTCTTGGTTGTTATGTTGACAATGAAAGTATACCGCTCAAAATATTATTCATCTCTATTTCAAAACCGAGCTCTGGCACCTCTAAAAATCCCTGCTTCCCTCTGCGAAGGGCCTATCTATTTACTTTTATGTTGAGTCATCATCCTCGTTGGAGAGCACCACTGTCATTTGCATTCATTACTATTAGTTTACATTGAGTATGATTTGACTAGATCTCTTTTACCATGAATTACAATGTCTAGTCAGTCCTTGATCTTTAAAGTTTCTCTGCATTTATGTTTTGCGGTCTCAGAAAGAGCTAGCGAGATACCATCTTGTTATATCATATTATGATTGTTTTGAGAAAGTGTTGTCATCCGAAATTTATTATTATTGCTCGCTAGTTGATTATGCCATTGATATGAGTAAACATGAGACCTATGCGTTATTGTGAATATGGATAGTCTATGATCTTTGCTAAAAACTTGAATGTTGGCTTTACATATTTACAACAACAAGAGCAAATAGAATTTGTAAAAGTTTTTCTTCATCACTTTCAGTTTGTCAACTGAATTGCTTGAGGACAAGCAAAGGTTTAAGCTTGGGGGAGTTGATACGTCTCCATCGTATCTACTTTTCCAAACATTTTTGCCCTTGTTTTGGACTCTAACTTGCATGATTTGAATGGAACTAACCCGGACTGACGCTGTTTGCAGCAGAATTGCCATGGTGTTATTTATGTGCAGAAACAAAAGTTCTCGGAATGACATGAAACTCCACGGAGCGTATTTTTGGAAATAATAAAAAAATACTGGCAAAAGATCAAGGCCAGGGGCCCACACCCTAGCCACGAGGGTGGGGCCGCGCCCCCTACCTCGTGGGCCCCCTGGAGCTCCTCCGACCTCAACTCCAACTCTATATATTCACTTTTGGGGAGAAAAAAATCAGAGAAAAAGGATCCATCACGTTTTACGATACGGAGCGGCCGCCAAGCCCTAAACTCTCTCGGGAGGGCTGGTCTCGAGTCCGTTCGAGGCTCCGGAGAGGGGAATCCGTCGCCATCGTCATCATCAACCATCCTCCATCACCAATTTCATGATTCTCACCGCCGTGCGTGAGTAATTCCATCATAGGCTTGCTGGACGGTGATGGGTTGGATGAGATTTATCATGTAATCGAGTTAGTTTTGTTAGGGTTTGATCCCTAGTATCCACTATGTTCTGAGATTGATGTTGCTATGACTTTGCTATGCTTAATGTTTGTCACTAGGGCCCGAGTGCCATGATTTCAGATCTGAACCTATTATGTTTTCATCAATATATGAGAGTTCTTCATCCTATCTTGCAAGTCTATAGTCACCTACTATGTGTTATGATCCGGCAACCCCGAAGTGACAATAATCGGGACCACTCCCGGTGATGACCGTAGTTTGAGGAGTTCATGTATTCACTATGTGTTAATGCTTTGGTCCGGTACTCTATTAAAAGGAGGCCTTAATATCCCTTAGTTTCCGCTAGGACCCCGCTACCACGGGAGGGTAGGACAAAAGATGTCATGCAAGTTCTTTTCCATAAGCATGTATGACTATATTGGGAATACATGCCTACATTACATTCATGAATTGGAGCTAGTTTTGTGTCACCCTAGGTTATGATTGTTACATGATGAACCACATCTAACATAATTCTCTATCACCGATCCATTGCCTACGAGCTTTCCATATATTGTTCTTCGCTTATTTACTTTTCCGCTGCTATAGTTACAATCACTACAAAATACCAAAAACATTACTTTTGTTATCATTGCCTTTTGCTACCGTTACCACTACTATCATATTACTTTGCTACTAAATACTTTGTTGCAGATATTAAGTTTCCAGGTGTGGTTGAATTGACAACTCAGCTGCTAATACTTGAGAATATTATTTGGCTCCCCTTGTGTCGAAACTATAAATTTGGGTTGAATACTCTACCCTCGAAAACTGTTGCGATCCCCTATACTTGTGGGTTATCAAGTACGTGCACGAATCACCCACAAAAAAGGAGTACGTGCACGAAGAGAAAAATTGCATGCACGGACGCAAGTACTCTGTGCCTCCTTCCCTAACACACATGCGCGGGTACACGGTGGAGCTCATTTATGGATGAAGAGGCAGCTCACGTGATAATTTGACGCGTTTGGTAGTTGTTCACGTAGTGGAGCGTCGGGAACCACGCATGGACGAATCAAAGTTCGACCATGATGCGGTGGCGTGTCTGTTTTTAATTTTTTTTTCAATAGAACGTACGCAGATTTTTTTCTTGAATGGCACGTGAATCATGCACATACTCAATGACGGAGCACGGGATGGGATGGTAGCCATGGACATGGTCGGCCCTTTTTGGATACTACTACACTGGTACTTTGATGTACATTTTGAAAAAAAAACTACTACTTTGATGTGTCATGTCAACTCGTAGAATGATGAGAAGCTTGCTTTACTACGCCCTTTACATAGCCCACACTTTGTACGGCTAGTTATAGTGGGAGTAACTTAGCGCACTCCAAGAAAATTTTGCTTATGTGGCAAGTAGTTAATGAGAAGTGGTACTACCTCCGTCTCGGTGAATAAGTCATTCGTGTAGTTCTAGGTTGACAATTTAACTATCTAAATATGTATTATATGTGACAAAAAATATATATTTAGAAACTACACCCATCTACAAATCTAGTGATATACTTTTCATGACATACAACACATATTTAATTCCTCAAATCAATGACCTAGAACTACGCGAGTGACTTATTCACCTAGACGGAGGTAGTAACATAATATGTTACTATAACATAGTGTTTCCCAAGACAAGATGAGTCTACAAGCTAATAAATGAAGCCATCATAACATTACTGTACTACTCCCTCATTTCCAGTTTATAGGGCTCGCTCCTTTCTGGTTTATAGGGCTCAATTCGAAAATCTCATCAACCAATGTAGATGATGAGTGGTGGAATACTTTTTGTAATTTGCAAAAGCACCCAATTAATGCTCTTGTTTTCCTCAAAAATTTATGTTTACCATTGTATTCATTGCAATGCATGCATGCATAAAGTACATGCATTGGTCAATTTTCTCTTAATACTTGCATGAAATTATTTAATGCACCTTGAAATCTAAACTTGTGATGGGAAACAACCAAATTGATCCTTATAAAATGGAAAAAACTAAGATTTTGAGATAAGCCCTATAAACCGGAAAGGAGGGAGTACTAACATAGACTAGTGTCATATGCATGAAACTAGTGAGTATGGGAGCACATGATATTTCCCTATCCGGACGGATCCCAAGTTTGCTTCTCACCTTCTTGGCCCACCAAAAACCCCTCCCCCCACCCGCGCGCACTTCCCACCCGGCGCCAGCTAAGCCCGGCGCTCCACATTGATGGCAAGTCCGGGCGACGCGACCTCTCACTGCTTCTACCGTTGAAGCGGCGCACCGACCGAGGGCACCACCCGTTGCACGCCCGGCATTTTAGACTACACAGTGGAGAGTAACTTTAGAGCAAGTATAATAAGGTACAGTCAGCAGGCTGTAAGGAGTAAAGTAATATTTCTATGCTTAGTTGGAAGAGAGAGAATAGGAGAGAGAACATAAGTGTGCTCTCATGGAAGAGCCAGCTGCAACATGTGCTCCTAGGCACTATGTGAGAGTGGATAGTGGGCCATGTATTAATAAAGTAGCACATACTTATAGCTAATTGTTATACATGTTGGCTATAAGATTGGCTATAGATGTCATGACACTTTCTTATAGCTAAGAGTTGGCTATACTATTAACCATGCTCTAGAGCAAGTACTACAATTAGATGACATAAGCAGGCTATAAGGATTTAAATATAGTGTTTCTGCTTAGTTGATCGAGAGAGAAGAGGAGAGAGAAGAGAAGCGGGTTGTAAACTTGTAGCAGGAGCTCCAACATACTTTGTGAGACAAAAGGTGGGGCCATTATTAATGATATAGCATTATACTAAAGGTGGGTCTATATTTTTGTTGGTCGGAAAATTTATTAAATCATTAATTAATAATTAACGGATGCCTTAATTACTCAGCGTTTCTGATTATTTTGGATAGTGGGGCTATTATTGACTTGGACGTGGGGTTTGGGCCAAAGGCCTACTACTTGGTCTTACTCACACGACTGACCTGATAGGCTCTACCCTAGCCGCCGTTGTATCATATAGTTTCGGACCATTCCAGATCTTAGCGCCGCCACACAATTCTTCTCCGGCCCTCCTTCCGGCGTGCACCGCGAGAAGGGACAACAGTCCTCCAAACCCCACCTTTCATGATCCTGTACAGGAGAGGGGCGATCAGGTTTTTGGGGAGCACACTTTTGTGACTGCTGCCAACGACAACTTCCTCAACGACAGCCTTCTTCCCCGACCTCGGTAACCTCTTCATCAACGACATGAGTGACAACATCAACCACATCGGTTCTGCTCCTGCTTTACAGTATGTGATTCTGTCCTCCTGGTTTGGTCCGCATCATTATTTTGATCTTTGCAATTGTCGTCATGATCTATTTACTATTGATTCGGATTAAATATCATAGTAAATTGCTCATATATTCAACAATCCAATCCAAAAACCGGATTATAGGCAATTTACTCCAAGTGGTTTTGCTGCACTTTTGAAGCCGCCTACTTTTAAGGGGGTGCAATATAAAAGGTGGCGCGCAAGAGCAGTATATTGGTTTCAGATCATGTACTGTTATGATGCCACTAAGGGTAAGCCTGAGGGTGATCTTAATCTTACGTAGCAGGAAGCTTTCGAGAACATGGATACCCTCTTCAAAGCCGCCCTGCTGAGTGTTCTTGACGATTCCATTGTGGATTCATATATGTCGTTTGACAGCGGCAAAGACATGTGGGCTGCGCTCGAGGCCATGTTTGGGGCCTCGGGCACTGGCAACGAGTTGTATGTCATGGAGCAATTCTGTGACTACAAGATGACTGATGAGCGCTCTGTTGTTCAGCAGACTCGTGAGATACAATCACTTGCTAAGGAACTTGAGTACTTTAAGTGTGTGTTGCTGGACATATTTGTTGTTGGGACCATCATTGCCAAGCTTCCACCTTCATGGAACAATTTCGCCACTTCTCTGAAAAACAAGAGACATGAGTTTTCCGTTTTGGATCTCATTAGCACTCTTGATTTTGAAGAGAAGGCGAGAGCAAAAGACACATGTGCTCGGGTCGCTGAGGGAGCTTCTAGTGCCCACATGGTACACGAGAAGAACTTCAGCTCAACCAGCCCCAAAACAACAAGAACAAATCTCAGGGGAAAGGCAAGTTCGATGCAAAGAACAAGCCGTCACATTCTACCAACTTCAGGAAGAATTCTCATAACGGGAAGGGATACAAACCTCAATTTTGGTAGCATCGCACAAAATTTATATGGCTGCATCTACCTGTTGTCAGCTAACCTCATGGTGCTCCAGGTATTCCTACATTCGTAACTAGGTACAATGACCACCGCAAGATGAAATAAGCTTATTCGTACATTGACTTGTTGATTGCAGTGCGGAACGATCATGTCATGTGTGGAGGAGCAAACAAGCAGTGCAGCCGGACGTGGAAATCAACTAAGGACTTATGAAATCATATATAATCTTCCTCAGGTAGGTCAGTATCCCCTTCGTCCAGATGATCATGTTTTGTCATGTCGAGCTATTGATATGCGCTACTGTTTTGCAACACCGTTTAAGTATAGCTATTGTTTCCTGTCTTTTCAGATTCAGGACAATGAAATTTATTTTAGAGGAACTGCACAATATGGACTCATGTTGAGTCATCTCTATTGCCTCATGTGTTTGTTGCAAATGTGCCAGCATCAATTGCAAGATGAGGCGGCTAGCAAGCTGTGGAGTTGCCAACATGCTCAAAGTGCTCGCAACATTGAGAAGAAACAAGCATGCCCAGGAAATTAGTGCGTGCGCAGGGAGGCCCTTTGCTCAGAGAAGCATCGACCGATTTTCTTTATTTCCACACCTTCTCACAGCTTTGTATTGGTTATAGTATGGTGAATCATTGAGATGCATAAACACGCTGAACTTTTATTCTTCTGAATGTTAGTATGCATACCATACCTTCTGAAGCTTAGTTTAATGTGAATGTTGACTGGCCTGTGAACCTTCACAATCTAGTAAGTATATTGTAGGCCTATTATTTGACACCTCACTTTGCCGCGCTACGCGACCAGTGTGAGTGTCTGCATCCAGTACCGCATCCTCTAATTTGGTGGATGCCAAGTTGAAAAAGGTTACCGATGAGTAGCCATAAGCTGGAGGCATCTCTTTTTTTTCTTTCGAATGGGCAATAAGATGGAGAGTGTCTCGGGCTGCCCCTAGCACAAGGCCCTCCAGTACAAAACACGGGCAACCGAGTGGGCCAATAAAAAAGCCTATCCATCTTAAAGCCCATTTGTTTTTGTTTTTTGCGAGGAGAAGCCCATATTTCTGGAAGAGGGGGCAATCCCGGAAAAACCCTCCTTCCTCCTCGCTTCCACTTGTACTGCAGCTCGCTCTCCCGCTTCCGTCTCCCCCAAATTCCCCCCGCTCCCCATCTTCCTCACTCGTCCAGGAAACCCCTGCTCACCTTCTTCCTCACACGTACAAAAAAGCCGGCTCCTCTTCTTCCACTCCTATAGAAAACCCCAGCCCTCCTTCTTCCCCGCTCGCACTGCCACTAGGCTCGTCTCTGGCTACTCTGCTCAAACTCGTGAGCTCAGCGTGACGCCCACAAGGAAAATGGAGTCGGCTGGGCCCAGCGCAAAGAAGATGAGGCTCCCGCCAGCGACGATGCCGGTTGTAGATCCCGCACCCGGCAGCGCAGGGAGAACCGACGAGCCCCCCCCCCCACCCGGATCTGAGGAATCGGTAGAATCTCTGGTGGACCGCATCAGCGATCTCCAGGACGTCATCCTTGAGGATATCATATCACTTCTCCCCACCAAGGATTCCTGCCGCACACAAGTCCTCTCAACTCGGTGGCGCCCTCTATGGCACACCGCGCCCCTCAATCTTGACTGTCGTCAGATATATGTCCTTCCTGAATTTGATCTCCTTAGAGCCATGGTCTCCTCTCACCAGTAGGGCCCCATTCAACGCCTCTGCATCCCGACATACCACCTGCTGTCCATACCCGGCACGGTGGACACTTGGCTGACATCCCCTGAATTCGGAAAACTCCAGCAGTTTGAGTTCTACCATTACCATGAAAGTTTCATACCACGAACACACCAAGAATTCGTGCCCACGCCACCGTTGTCCATCTCGCACAGTGTGGAAGGCCTCACTGCACAGCATCATCCACTCCAGTTGCCCTGCACTAGAGCGCTTGCTGATTGTTTTGGGAATAGAAATCCCTATTAGTTGTCTCCAAATAAAGTCGCCTCACCTTAAAAGCATTGGAATTTGTTTTGAAGGACAGCAGCTCATCATCGAAGATGCCCCTTCACTTCAAAGGTTGCTCCTTGATAATTGTTATAAACCTTCGCAAATAACAGTCGTCTCTGCGCCCAAACTAGAGACATTGGGTCTAATTAGTGGTCTAATTAGTGCTCCATTTGATGATCACAACAAGTTGGTGTTTGGCTCCACACTTTTTCAGGTACCCTATATTATCATCTACACATTTGTAATCATAAGGTGCATTTTTCATTTGTGCGCATAAGTTTTATATCATCTTGGAGTACACTTTGGGTATTGATATTATGTTATATGTTCAATGAAGAGTTCGTCCATGGATAGCCTATCAATGTTGCTGGATTCTATCAAGATCTTATATATCGGAATGATTAGTTATGATCTTAACATAATTATTGGCTTGCTACGATGCTTCCGGTCTCTGGAGAATTATATATAAAGCTGATGATTTCATGCACATTGAAAGATCATATATACTGTACTAGAATTAACCACTCAACTGTTGCTCTTTCGACATACTCTTTTTGCAAACCTTAACTGTTTTCAAATCTTCATGTCTACTTACGTACTGCAACCACATGGAGAAAAACGTATAACCAATCGGTGGCATAATAAGCACTAGGATTTTCTCAGTTCTTATGAAATTCGTTTGAGGACAATAACGATGGAAGGATATGCATCCAATCAGGCAAACAGAAGCTTTGTCACATTCTTCCTATTGAATTTGAGGTTACTATTGTCCATGAGGCTTAAGTTTTACCGCAAGAGATTTCTCATGGACGGACATGTTGAACAGAAAAAAAAAGAAGTTTCATGTGGACAAATGGGCTTCTAAACATGCTCGGCTTCTATTTACAACAAGTTGTAGTCATCCTAAAATAATTGTTTTTGCACAGGATGTTGATTTTATGGATCAGACCGATCCATTTGTTTGTGACTGCAAAAAAGAGTGGTTGGGTTAGATGTTACTGCCATGTTCAATATGGGTTTTGTCTTAAAATTTGATGAATAATTAATCCTTGGGATTTTTGTGCCGTTTGTAAGCTTGAGTTGCATGGTGTTGCCCTCATACTCCCCTCCACCTGCCACTACACTTCCGCATCTTCCACGACTGTTGTTTGTTCTCGTCCTAGGCCTCACCGTCGTTCTCTGCCTTGGTTCACTCGTTGTGCCTACCGCCGTCTGGCGTTGTCAACATGGTCAACAACCAAGAGGAATCAGGAGATGACTGTACGTGGAGAGGCTAACAGTAGGGACCCACCAGGGTCATTGCATTACGCAAGCAGGTGCCTCATTATTACAAGCCAAAAAATACTTCCTCCTAATTGTTTGACAACTAGGTCCCATGCCATTGTCAATGTAGTCAATAAACGAAAAAAATTACACAACGAGCGAATAACACCAAGGACCCAGCAGCTCGCCCAGTTGTTTTTTAGTTTCAGAGACGGAGCTCAACTGCGCGATGTGCAGGGGATGTGGCCCGTCTAGCCCACGCTTATGCTTTTATTTAAGCACATGACGAGCCTAGTTGATATCTTTTTTCTTTCTGAAAATGGCTAGCCCAGTTCTTTTTTTTGGAGAATACCAAAACCAAGGTCTACTTGCTTTTCTCAGCCCTGCTGGGCTGCAAATCTTTCAAGATGAGGAAGGATGTAAGTAGTAAGAAATGGGCTTCCCTAGAAAATGGGCTATAAGTTGTAAGAAATGGGTTGTAAATTTTTAAACCAAAGCCAACCGGCAATTAGATTAAAATATCATTTTTCTGGATTTCTCTACTCTCTACTCTTATAAAAACCAAAGCCAACTGGTAATTACATTAAAATATCGTCTTTTCTCCCACAAGATAAACTACTCATATAAATGCATCTTCATGTTCCGTGCAACGCACGGGCATCTTGCTAGTTAAGATTTTAAATTTCATTCATTTTTTGTGAAGAATTGTTTTTTGAATTTTATTTTGATATAATTTTTTAAAAATTATTTTTAACGTGACTTGAAATTTCGTGATTAAAAGAGTTAGGACCCCACCGAAATATGCAAAATTTCATTGAATTTTTAGCAGTGCCCAAAATATATGGTCTGTAATGCTAATAAAAAGAATATGGGCTTGAAATATCCTTAATAATTAGCAAATGGGTTGTAAATTATTGAAAATAATGGCTAATGGGCTATATGTTGTTTTCCACAGATTTGGAGGTTGGCTTCTGGGCCTACTAGGTTGACGATGATATGTCTTCCCCGGCTCCGTGTCGTCCCCTTCCTAGGCCTCATCGTCGTCCACCGCCCTAGTGCTCTCGGCACGGCGTGGTCAACGTGGTCAAGGAACGACTTCCATGGGAAGAGTGTTGTACGTGGAGAGGCTGACAGCTGGGTCCACGACCGCAGCAAGGAAGTGCCTCCTTATTATGCGCAAAATAATGATTCCTCCACCTGACAGCAGGGACCCACCGGACGGGCCACCGTATTTTGCGGAAAAAAACGTTTCCCTCTGACTGCTGGTACCCACCAGCTACATCTTCACACGCAAGGAAGTGCCTGACAGTCGGGACCCACCTGGTCGAAGCGTAAGTAGCATTGTCATTCTGGTCGCGAACGTGTACGTACATACGATCGGTCTGTCTACAGGCTGTAGCGATGAACCGTGGCCGTGTAAGAAAGGGCACGTGTCGTAGTAGAGGCGCGCACGTGTCATAGTAGAGGCGCACATGTAGCATGTACACGTACGTACAGCGGCCAGGGTGCAAGAAAGAAAATACGGCCACATACGTACATACGGGCGGGATCTCGAATGCCTACTCGCGCATACGTACGGCCAGGGCTCGTGTACGTGGCTAGGTCAGAACGGAGAAACTGCGTCGTCGTCGTGTTCATGGGGAGGCAACGGAATGCGTCGTGTTCATCAGGAGGCAACGGAATACGTCGTGTTCATTGGGAGCCAACCGGCTTGGACGGAACAGCCGATCGAAACGAGGCCTCGCGTACCGCAGAACGGAGGAAACAACCTTGTGTTCGACCGGCCACGGTCGAAATTCATCGAGAGGGGTCTGGCGTACCGTAAAATGGAGGAAACAGACTTCTCTTGGAACTCCTACGGTCGAAACAGGGTCCTGTTGATCGGGAGGGGTGTGGCGTGCCGCAAAATGGAGGAAACGGACTTGTGTTGAAGCGCTACGGTCGAAACGGGGGTCCTGTTCATCAGGAGGGGTGTGGCGTACCGCAAAACGGGACTCCACGGGATACTGTTCATCTCCACCGTCGACCTCCTACAGCCTCCACGGGCTACTGTTCATCCACAGTCGACCTCCTCCAGCCTCCACCTGTGATTGTTCATCCATGGGCTCATGTTCATCCAGCCTCCACCGCTCCTCCACCGGCTACTGTTCAACCGGCCCTCTCCATGGGGTCCTGTTCAACCACCCCTCCACGGGCTACTATTCATCCAGCCCTCCACCGGCTACTGTTCAACCAGCCCTCCACGGGGTCCTGTTCATCTAGCCCTCCATGGGGTCCTGTTCATCCACCTCCAACTGGCTCGATCGGGGTCCTGTTCATCCAGCGGCAACAGCCTCTACTACCACGGGGTCCTGTTCATCCAACCCCCCACCGGAAACTGTTCATCCAAACCCCCCAACAACGCTCACTGTTCATCTAGAGGCAGCACCGACCAGCTTCAGTTAGCAGAAGTAGAGAAGGAATCGCTCGATCGGGTTCAGTTATCAGCCGTCGATTGATCGCTCGGGTTCAGTAACGCGTAGCCTGAAGTGCAATCGCTCGGGTTCAATAGGCGAACGTCTCGCTTGGGTTCAGTTAGAGTGCAACACCTCGCACACACGTGCGTACGTGTACGAGAGAAACGCGCATCACTTGGCCCCCTGACCACCCACCGTAATCGGGAACTCCCCGATATATTCCTCGCCCTCGCTTCTACCATAATTTTTTCCGTCATGCACGGCCCAAAGAATGTCATGCAGTTGCGTCTCCGGCCCGCCCAGGATGAAAATCCCATTTTCTCTCATGATTTTTTGTCATAGAAGTAGGAGCCCAGCACATCTATGATGATACCTGGTTTTGTCACAATTATCATCATAGAAGTGTCATAAGCATGACAGGAAAAAAATTCATTCGGCCCAAAATGCAACGGATGTGTCTTTTTTTGTAGTGATGGTAGAAGTTAAACTGCAATTGCACAAATGATGTGAAATACTGTAAGACATGGGATGCAGCTAACCTCGACGGCAAACAACAACATCGGCCGTTATGAGCCTGCGTAAGTACATGGACAGGCATGTTAAGTACAACGGGGTTAGCATCCACTAAAAATAGCAAATGGGCAGCATCTCTAGTGATATCCTGAGTCATGTATTGTAAGTTTGTTGCTGGTATTGGTGAAATTGAGCTGTAAACGGTAATATTTGAACATCACACAATGTGCAGTACTGAAATAAACAAGGCACGAACAATCTTAATACATCAACCGTACAAATCATAGCCATTGCAAGTGGTATTGGTAAGATTTAGATGGTCGGATATTACTTGTTAAGTCCTGGGGGGTAGTCGCTGGGGCACTTCATCTGGGCCAGAGCCTGCACCATGTCGGTGGCGACGGCGGAGGCGAGGTGTTCCTCCGGGTCAACACACACAACGGCCATCGCGCCATGGACCGCCATCAGCTCCTGGCGGTGGGGATTTGGAGGCATGAGGATGTTTCGTAGGTGCCATTTAAGCAATCAAGGTGGGGCCGTGATAGCGATCAGTGGGTTACTTGACTGGATCTGAGCAGAACGTAGATGTGGTTGAAGTTGTGGTTGAGGCGGTGGCGGTTTGAGATGCCAGTAGGGGGAGGCGCGAGGGGGTGGGATACTGAGGGTGGGGATGTGGTTGGAGGAATAAATTCTGAAATCGCGCACCTAATGAAAATTTTGCTGCGAAACTTGAAACTTGGGCGGGGTAAACACACAACGCAGACAAAGCGCGTAAAATACTCGCGTGCGAGAAAAAAGAAAGTTGGCAGATCCCGTCTCCAAAAAAATGTTCACGTGTAGTTGATTTTTTCGGTCAATGGTACGCCTGGTTTATTAGGAAACATCGCACAGGTAACTGACTTATGGATAATTGGCACAAAAAACGCGGACGGGTACGGCATAGAAACCATGTGTTTTGTGTCCTTCTAATGATTAACACAAAAAAAGCACACGTGCACACGTGCTAATCAACGCTCAAAGCCCTCAAAGGATGCTCTTACCGACATTGTACGTTAATACTACAAACTTAAAGTACTACTGGTAATTTGCTCTAATACTACAAACGTAAACTACTTCTCACATGCTGCCATCGGGGCATGCTGGCCAAACATCGGCGTTCTCCTTCCCGGCCTCGTAGGTGGCAGCCCACCGTGCTTCGACCCCCGCCAAGCTCTCCTCACCACGACGTGCGGCCTCTTTTCTCTTGCGGCAGCGGGACTCTCTTTTCTTGACTGATTTCTGCCTTTTTCGCTCCTTCTGTGCGGCTTTGGCCGCCTCTAGATCCACCACCCATTCGGCCAAGGCAGCCTCAAAGTGCGCCCATGTAACTGTCTGGCCGCCGGAGGCGATGAACTCGGCGCGCGAGATGCCATAGCTTCCTTACCATGTGTGCAGTCACATGCGGCGAGGAATGCGGCGTGACGGGATGCCATCGCTTCCTTACCAGTTACAGTGCATCGTGGTGCCATGGACGACGCCTGGAGAGAGCTCTGGGACGGAGGGGCCGGGCAGCCGTATAGTGCAGTGGTATTCAAGAGCTCAACGACAAACAACAACAGAAATTTGGCTTCCCTTACAATTTCGTTCGTTCATTATCGCACACGGTTCATCTCCGTCGCTTCCGAAAACAGTGTGTGCTGAGCCTATTGTGTGCTGCGTTATGATTGGCCGGAACCCCAACCACGTGGATCATGCATGTGCACCATATGATGCGCCGCGATCGAACGACAACCCACGTCCCTCACATCACACCCGTGCACCTGTAGCTGGATTGGATTTATATGCGCTAAATGCCTAGAAAATGCACATAATCCCATAAATATGGTAAATGAGCCCAGAAAAATGCCAAATTTGAACACGGTGATTTGGAGGGTGTATGTTCATCGTAGAGAAAACTCCAGGGCAAAGAATGAAGAAAATTTGGATTCCCCTTCAATCTTAGTGATTTCCCTCTCGAAAGCATGGAACTTCCTCGGTGATGGTTTCATTTATGAAGGGCGTGCATGACGACATAAGCCAAACCTTCTCAAATTTTTACCAGGGCATGGTGAGGTCATGCCATGGCAACATGCCAGGCGTCATGTTTTTCAAGCATTTATTTCATTTTTTTCTATAGTTGAACACCCCACAAACAAACATTTGTGGTTGACTATTGCCACACATTTCATCGAAATATCTGTCCATTCCTTGTAAAAGGCATGAGAATTTACTAAATGGCACGAGCATGGTTTTCCAGGCCGATCTTGTGCATCCTTTAATGCACCGCTTGTTTGAACTTGAATTATGTGCATTAATGCCTAGGAAATGCACATAATCCACTAAATATGGCAAGTGAACCCGAAAAAGTGCCTAATTTGAACACGGTGATTTGCAGGTTGTATGTTCATCATAGAAAAAAACTCGTGGACAAAGGAAATTTGGATCCCCCTTCAATCTTGGTGATTTCCCCCTCGAAACCAGGAAACTTCCTCGGTGATGGTTCGATTTATGAAAGGCGTGCATCACAACATTTTTACCAGGGCATGGTGAGGCCATATCATGGCACCACACTAGGCGTCATGTTTTCCAAGCATGTATTTCATTTTTGTATAGTTGTTAACCAAGTAAACGACGCATTTATGGTTGACTATTGCCACACATTTCTTTGAAATGTCTGCCCATTCCTTGTAAAAGGCATGAGAATATACTAAATAGCACGAGCATGGTTTTCCAGACCGTTCTTGTGCACCTTTTCATGCACCGATTGTTTGAATTTGAATTATGTGCATAATTAATGCCTAGAAAATGCACATAATCCCCTAAATATGGTAAATGAGTTCGGAAAAATGTCAAATTTGAACACATTGCATTTGAGACAGTATGTTGATCGTTGGAAAAAAAACTGAATGACAAACTAGGACGGAAATTTGGATTCCCCTTCAATCTTGGTGATTTCCCTCTCGAAAGAATTGAACTTCCTCGGTGATGGTTCGATTTATGAAGGGCGTGCATGACGTCATAAATCAAACCTTCTCAGCTTTTAACCAGGGCACAGTGAGGCCATACCATGGCACCATGCCAGGTGTCATGTTTTTCAAGCACGTATTTCATTGTTCTATAGTTGATAACCCAGTAAATGACGCGTTTGTGGTTGACTATTGCCATGCATTCCATTGAAATCTCTGCCCATTCCTTGTAAAAGGCTTGAGAAATTACTAAATACCACGAGTATGGTTTTTCTAGACCGTTCTTGTGCACCTTTTCAAGCACCAATTGTTTGAATTTGAATTATGTGCATTAATGCCTACAAAATGCACATAATCCCCTAAATATTGTAAATGAACCCGGAAAAGTGTCAAATTTGAACACGGTGATTAGCAGGGTTTATGTTCATCATAGAAAAAAACTCATGGATGAAGGACAAAGGAAATTTGGATTCCCATTCAATCTCGGTGATTTAGTATCACACACGGTTCATCTCCGTCGCCTCTGCGAACTGTGTGTGTTCACTCACACATGCAAAAGGAAAAAAGAAAACCCTCGCCCACTTCGTCCCCACTCACTCTCCGTGGACTCCTCCACAACTCTGCACCCTAAGCTTGACGGTTGTTGGCGGCGGGCGTAGGTCGCGCTCCAAACGGCACGGGATTTC
Source organism: Triticum urartu (assembly GCF_056163025.1). Classification (NCBI taxonomy): domain Eukaryota; kingdom Viridiplantae; phylum Streptophyta; class Magnoliopsida; order Poales; family Poaceae; genus Triticum; species Triticum urartu. The sequence continues at coordinate 427,197,017 of NC_141876.1, forward strand.
ACCCCCTACCACTTTTCGCCGCCTATCTGCACCGACATTCTAGACTCTAGTCGACTGGGGTTTTCTGCAGGATTGGGCCAGGGATTTTTCTCATGGAGAAGGTAATCAACTTAGCGAAATATTCACTCATCTCTTATCACAGTCCGTCCGTCGCTGTTAATCAACCGGCGGAAATCGCTGTGGAATCATTTTTGTTCTAGCTGATTCGTGGGTGTTCATTCATGTGTCCACAGTGCGAGCACAACTTGGGCAACTGTGGTCGTGGCCAGTCGGAAACAAAGTTCTATCTCACCATTCTGGATGACTTCATGGAGCTCTTAGTATGTTCAATCTCAACCTACCACGGTCGGCATGGCCTAAATTTGTGAACATATACCGTCTGTTGCTACATTATCTATATATTTGCATCAAATCTTTGTTACATTATCTATTTTTAATTATATATTTTTGTAATTTGCTTTCATCTATATATTGATCTTTTCTATCAGTTACTCCCATATTTGTATCTTGCTCTGTTATTTCAATATATCTAATTTACGATCTTAATTTTCATTTCAAGCAGTACATCCCTTGCTTTGCAAGAACATGAGTAGAAGGAAATCTTGGGCTTTACTTTGTTGATGACTCCCATGATGTCATATTGACAATGCAGCATGGATTTACAATGATGGTTAGCGTAAAACTTCATAAAGATGGTCACTCCTATTATAATGCGGACCTTTGGAGAAAAATGTCTAAGTGTTATGATTTGAAAGCTGACAATAAATTTCTAGTGTGTGCACCACAGCCTAGTCTAATTAACATGGATGTTTACTTCCCCAACGTCATCAGCCGATCAAAGTCTGATCGAGGTTAGTGTACTTTCAACTTTCTCCATGCTGTCATATTCCTTAGCAAAATCGAGGTATTTGTTCTGACTAATTGATCACTATTTAAGCAACCAATTGTGATATCATATTCTGACTCCGTTCCTAGGCAGCAACAAATTCTATTTACCAATTTATGCGCACTATATATTCTTCTGCCATGTTCTGAATAAATAATACCTTTCCACCTTTTAAGCGGGATATGTTGGATGCATAGTGAACGACCTGTATGTTACTAGGTGTACCAAATTTCACTGGAAGGACTTGAAGCATGTCATAAACTTTGTTGATAATCTGACAGAGATAGCACAGCATATGAACGCGGAATTTTGGATGGGATTAATTAGACCTATGGTGCACACACTAAACAAGACCAATTATGTGCACAAAACGCTAGTAAAAAGTATTATTTTAATGTTGATGCTCATAAACTATATATATATATCTTTAGCGATATGTTACAATTGGTTTTTATTCTACATGTCAACAGAAATTGCCCCCTGTAGCAGTTCCTGGATCGATTTCCCGGCGTGGTCGAATTACACTTGTGCCTGCTAATAACGCCAAAGTGATTGCAAGGTACTGCATTTCCCGCGGAAATGGAACCATTCAAATTAACAAATCCTCACTTCTCATGGCAATGCATCCATATTGGAAAATTGGAGACACTGTTCTACTCATGCTCTACCAAGGCACAGGAGGGCTCTTCCTTTTCATTAACGAGATGCCAAGTGCCGTTGATACGTCTGCAACGTATCTATAATTTTTGATTGTTCCATGCTATATTATATTCTGTTTTGGACATTATTGGGCTTTATTATACACTTTTATATTATTTTTGGGACTAACCTATTAACCGGAGGCCCAGCCCAGAATTGCTGTTTTTTGCCTATTTCAGAGTTCCGCAGAAAAAGAATATCAAACAGAGTCCAAACGGAATGAAACCTTGGGGAACGTGATTTTTGGAACGAACGTGATCTAGAGGACTGGGACCCTATGTTAAGACATCAACCAGGAGGCCACGAGGTAGGGGGCGCGCCTACCCCCCCTGGGCGCGCCCTCCACCCTCGTGGGCCCCCTGTTGCTCCACCGACGTACTCCTTCCTCCTATATATACCTACGTACCCCCAAACTACCAGATACGGAGCCAAAACCCTAATTCCACTGGCGTAACTTTCTGTATCCACAAGATCCCATCTTGGGGCCTTTTCCGGAGCTCCGCCGGAGGGGGCATCGATCACGAAGGGCTTCTACATCAACACCATAGCCCCTCCGATGAAGTGTGAGTAGTTTACCTTAGACCTTCGGGTCCATAGTTATTTGCTAGATGGCTTCTTCTCTCTTTTTGGATCTCAATACAAAGTTCTCCCCCTCTCTTGTGGAGATCTATTCGATGTAATCTTCTTTTGCAGTGTGTTTGTTGAGACCGATGAATTGTGGGTTTATGATCAAGTTTATCTATGAACAATATTTGAATCTTCTCTGAATTCTTTTATGTATGATTGGTTATCTTTGCAAGTCTCTTCGAATTATCAGTTTGGTTTGGCCTACTAGATTGATCTTTCTTGCAATGGGAGAAGTGCTTAGCTTTGGGTTCAATCTTGCGGTGTCCTTTCCCAGTGACAGTAGGGGCAGCAAGGCACGTATTGTATTGTTGCCATCGAGGATAACAAGATGGGGTTTATATCATATTGCATGAGTTTATCCCTCTACATCATGTCATCTTGCTTAAAGCGTTACTCTGTTCTCTTGAACTTAATACTCTAGATGCATGCTGGATAGCGGTCGATGTGTGGAGTAATAGTAGTAGATGCAGGCAGGAGTCGGTCTACTTGTCTCAGACGTGATGCCTATATACATGATCATACCTAGATATTCTCATAACTATGCTCAATTTTGTCAATTGCTCAACAGTAATTTGTTTACCCACCGTGAATACTTATGCTCTTGAGAGAAGCCACTAGTGAAACCTATGGCCCCCGGGTCTATTTTCCATCATATTAATCTTCCAATACTTTGAAAATTTACCATATCTTCCAATACTTATGCTCTTGAGAGAAGCCACTAGTAGATACTTATTGCCTTTTATTTTACTTTGCATCTTTATCATAAAAAATACCAAAAATATTATCTTATCATATCTACCAGATCTCACTCTCGTAAGTGACCGTGTAGGGATTGACAACCCCTTATCACGTTGGTTGCGAGGATTTATTTGTTTGTGTAGGTGCGAGGGACTCGTGCATGGCCTACCTTGGTTCTCAAAAACTGAGGGAAATACTTACGCTACTTTGCTGCATCACCTATTCCTCTTCAAGGGAAAACCAACGCAGTGCTCAAGAGGTAGCAAGAAGGATTTCTGGCGCCGTTGCCGGGGAGGTCTATGCAAAAGTCAACACACCAAGTACCCATCACAAACCCTTATCTCCCTCATTACATTATTTGCCATTTGCCTCTCGTTTTCCTCTCCCCCACTTCACCCTTGCCGTTTTATTCGCCCTCTCTTTTCCGTTTGCCTCTTTTTGCCCGTCTCTCGTTTGCTCGTGTGTTGGATTGCTTGCTTGTCACGATGGCTCAAGATAATACTAAATTGTGTGACTTTACCAATACCAACAACAATGATTTCCTTAGCATTCCGATTGCTCCTCTTACCGATACTGAATCTTGTGAAATCAACACTGCTTTATTGAATCTTGTCATGAAAGATCAATTCATCGGCCTTCCTAGTGAAGATGCCGCTACCCATCTAAATAGCTTCGTTGATTTATGTGATATGCAAAATAAGAAAGATGTGGATAATGATATTGTTAAATTGAAGCTATTTACTTTTTCGCTTAGAGATCGTGCTAAAGCTTGGTTTTCGTCTTTGCCTAAAAATAGTATTGATTCTTGGAATAAGTGCAAAGATGCTTTTATCTCTAAGTATTTTCCTCCCGCTAAGATCATCTCTCTTAGAAACGATATTATGAATTTTAAGCAACTTGATCATGAACATGTTGCACAAGCTTGGGAGAGGATGAAATTAATGATACGTAATTGCCCTGCACATGGTTTGAATTTGTGGATGATTATACAAAAAATTTATGCCGGATTGAATTTTGCTTCTAGAAATCTTTTAGATTCGGCCGCGGGAGGCACTTTTATGGAAATCACTTTAGGAGAAGCTACTAAACTCCTAGATAATATTATGGTTAATTATTCACGAGGGCACACTGAAAGATCTACTAATAAGAAAGTGCATGTGATAGAAGAAATTAATGTTTTGAGTGGAAAGATGGATGAACTTATGAAATTATTTGCTAATGAAAGTGTTTCTTCTGATCCTAATGGTATGCCTGTGTCTACTTTGATTTAGAATAATAATGAATCTATGGATGTGAATTTTGTTGGTAGGAATAATTTTGGTAACAACGCGTATAGAGGAAACTTTAATCCTAGGTCGTATCCTAGTAATTCCTGTAATAATTATGGTAATTCCTACAACAATTCTTATGGAAATTTTAATAAGATGCCCTCTGATTTTGAAACTAATATTAAATAATTTATTACTTCGCAAAAGAATTTCAATGCTTTGATTGAATAAAAATTGCTTAAGATTGATGAGTTGGCTAGGAACACTGATAGAATTTCTCTTGATGTTGATTCTTTGAAACTTAGATTTAATCCACCTAAGCATGATATCAATGAGTCTCTCAAAACCATGAGAATTTCCATTGATGAGTGCAAAGAAAGAACCGGTAGGATGCGTGCTAAGAAAGATTGCTTTATAAAAGTATGTTCTTCTAGTTTCCATGATAATAAAGATGAAGATCTAAAAGTTATTTATGTGTCCCCTTTTAAATCTTTGTTTTGCAATATGAATCTTGATAATGATGGGACTGAATATGATCCACCTTTACCTAGACGGCGTTCCAAAAATTCGGAGTCTTTAGATCTTGATGCTAAAATTATTAAAAGTGGGATTGAAGAAGTCAAAACTTTAAATAGTAATGAACCCACTATTTTGGATTTCATGGAATTTAATTATTATAATTGCTCTTTGATAGATTTTATTTCCTTGTTGCAATCCATGCTAAATTCTCCTCATGCTTATAGTCAAAATAAAGCTTTTACTAAACATATCGTTGATGCTTTGATGCAATCTTATGAAGAAAAACTTGAGTTGGAAGTTTCTATCCCTAGAAAACTTTATGATGAGTGGGAACCAACTATTAAAATTAAAATTAAAGATCATGAATGCTATGCTTTGTGTGATTTGGGTGCTAGTGTTTCCACGATTCCAAAGACTTTGTGTGATTTGTTAGGTTTTCGTGATTTTGATGATTGCTCTTTAAACTTGCACCTTGCGGATTCCACTATTAAGAAACCTATGGGAAGAATTAATTATGTTATTATTGTTGCAAATAGGAACTATGTGCCCGTAGATTTTATTGTTCTTAACATAGATTGCAATGCTTCATGTCCTATTATTCTTGGTAGACCTTTCCTTAGAACGATTGGTGCAATTATTGATATGAAGGAAGGAAATATTAGATTCCAATTTCCGTTAAGGAAAGGCATTGAACACTTTCCTAGAAATAAAATAAAATTACCTTATGAATCTATTATGAGAGCCACTTATGGATTGCCTACCAAAGATGGCAATACCTAGATCTATCCTTGCTTTTATGCCTAGCTAGGGGCGTTAAACGATAGCGCTTGTTGGGAGGCAACCCAATTTTATTATTATTCCTTGCTTTTTGCTCCTGTTTAGTAATAAATAATTTATCTAGCCTCTGTTTTGGTTGTGTTTTTTGTGTTTAATTAGTGTTTGTGCCAAGTAGAACCGTTGGGAAGACTTGGGGAAAGTCTTTTTAATCTTTCTGTAAAAAACAGAAACTTTAGCGCTCACGAGAATTGCTGCCATTTTTATTTGGAAAGTGATATTTAGTTAATTCTTTTTGCAGATGATTAATAGATAAATTCCTCACGTCCATCAATTTATTTTAGAATTTTTGGGGCTCCAGATCTTGCATTAGCTACATATTACTACAGACTGTTCTGTTTTTGACAGATTCTGTTTTTAGTGTGTTATTTGCTTATTTTAATGAATCTATGGCTAGTAAAATAGTTTATAAAACATAGAGAAGTTGGAATAAAGTAGGAACACCAACATAAATAAAGAATGAGTTCATTACAGTACCTTGAAGTGGTGTTTTGTTTTCTTTCGCTAACGGAGCTCACGAGATTTTCTACTTTAAGTTTTGTGTTGTGAAGTTTTCAAGTTTTGGGTAAAAGATTTGATGGATTATGGAACAAGGAGTGGCAAGATCCTAAGCTTGGGGATGTCCATGGCACCCCAATATAATCTAAGGACACCTAAAAGCCAAGGCTTGGGGATGCCCCGGAAGGCATCCCCTTTTTCGTCTACTTCTATCGGTAACTTTACTTGGAGCTATATTTTTATTCACCACATGATATGTGTTTTGCTTGGAGCGTCTTGTTTTAACATCCCAAATTTGCAATTTGAAATGTTATACATTAGATCATCAATGCATATCATATTTTATTTTGCATTTTGGTTCATCCTAGAAATTCTACGCAACTCAATGACCCACGGAGAGAGTTGGGGATTTCGTTATTTTCATATTTGAGTTTTCTCAAATTTTGAGAATAGGATCATTTGATTTTATTTATTTTATCATCAGTTATTTCTATTACAAAAATATGAGAGACGGAATAAAATGACTTTCCCAAAATAAAGAAATATTGAGGATTTAATAATAAAATCAAATAACCTTTTATTTCGGAGTTTTTCGGTGTTTTATTTGAATTTAGGAAAAATGTGCGTTTTTTAAAATTGCATTTACGGCCCAAATAAATGTTCACCTTGTGCGGCTTGATTTTAGAAGCCCGTGAAAATTTATTTCGGAATTTTTGGAGTCCGTTTAGTATTTCTTTTTATTTTTCTTCCGAGCGGAATAATTAAAAAACGAACCGACTTCGGGCCGTACCCGAGCGGGACACCGCCCGGGGGCAGCCTTTAAATAGCGCTGCCCCGAGCCGCCCCAGCCCATCAGCCCCGCCTCGATCCGCGCGCGCCGCCGGAGCTGCCGCCGCCGCCGTCGACGATCCCGCCGCCCGAGGTTCGTCGCGCCTCGTTTTCCATGCCGAAAAAAAGAGAAAAAAAATTCGGCGTTCGTCGTTTTTCTTTTTCTCGGATTAAATCCGCGATTTTTCTGATCGTGATTCCTAATCCGATTTTTGTTTTAGTTTAGCTTTTCGCTCGTTTATCGGAATCAGGCGATTCAATCGCCTGGAGTTTCATCTCGAAACTCTCTATCCGTTTAACCAACTTAAACAAGTTTTTGTTACTGTAAAATTTGCCCTAGATCCATATTAGTAGAACAAAGTTGTTTTCTTTCGCCGTTTGTCTTTCGTTGCTTCATTCGATTTGATTCTTTTTGCCAACTGGAGTTCTTAAGTTGAACCTTCTGGTTAGATCTCTTATTTGAGTTTTACCTGTGCATTAGATGAGTACTTATTGTATGCTTGTTTGTTTGTCTGCGATAGAGTACCCGGAGTGCGCCGCCCGTTACTTCGAATTGTTAGGTTTCGCGGATCATCGGCAAGGCAAGTAACACTTTGATCATACCTTTTCTACTACCCAGTTTTATTGCATTAGATCAATCCTCACACATTGCATGATTAGGATCTAATTAAATTGTGGGATGGGAAGTAGATGAGGTAGTACCTATTACCTGTTTATTATCAAACCTTTGGGAGTTACTTCTACGTTTGCTTATTATGCCATGCTATGCTAGTAGACGTGGACTGGGTGAGTGAAATCCATGATAGATGTGAGATTGTTAATTAATGGTTTATCTAAGGTGGCAACTTAAACACACATCTGGGTGGATTGAGGCACCTGGGTATTCCAGGACTTGCCTGTTTTTCTTTTGGACCGCCACCCAGACTCAAAGGGATCATGAGACTATTCATACTAGAAACTTCCGTGTGCAGCCACAAGCTATTATGGGCTCTAGCATAGTTGACTAAGTCGTGCGAACTCTTACAGTGGTAGACTAGGAGATGTAGGGGATGTAGGTGGTACGGTCTACCCATCGTAAGGTGCTAGCGCTTCTGAAAGACTATGTCTCGGTCATCCGTCTTCTCAAACACCATGTAGTGCGAGAAACCAAACGGAGGCGATCGAGTCTTGTGGGGAAAAGTGCGCAAACCTCTGCAGAGTGTAATAAACTAATCATGGTTAGGCGTGTCCCCGGTTATGGACATCTTGAGTATCTAGTACTTGGATTTTCATGTGAATCTCAACATGTTACTCTAAATTAATTTTGTTGGGTTATGTTTAATGATGATGCTTAATTGGGATTGAGAATGCTGTCAACCATTCTCAATGTTTAACAACCACCATGATAGTAATTAAATTTTATTCCTTTGAAGTAGGGAAAATTGGCTTTACGCAAAACTATAACCATAGAGCTTTCCACCAGCCAAATATGCATATAGTATAGTTGTTTCATTCCATTACTCTCTATGTGTTACCTTGCCAGCATATTCCATATGCTGACCCGTTTTCGGGCTGCAACGTTAATGTTGCAGACTTTTCAGACGACGATTAAGGAGTTTTTAGGTCGTGGTTCTATACTCAGTGATGTCGTTGGAGTTGATGGACTCACTTATCTTCCTAGCCTTCCGCTGTTATCGTTATTAGATGGCCTTAAGCCATACTTATTGTAATAAGCTCTCTTTTGAGACACTCGATGTAATAAGTGTGTGATTGCTACTCTGTTATAAATCCTCCGAGTACTGTGTGGTGTCAGCATTACTAATCCAGGGATGACACCGGAGCACAGAGATCAGACTGTTTGAGGTCTGGTCACTACAGAGATGGTATCAGAGCACACGCTGACTGTAGGACACGACCACTAAGCTAGAGACCTAGATCACTATTCACTCTCTTCTCTTCTGACCTCTCATCTTTTCTACTCTTTAGGATGGCGGATGCAAGGAACAAGTTCACGCAACCGGATGAAGATACACCCTTTGGACGCCACTTGAAGGAAGTCACTAGATACCTAAACATAGGAGTACCAAGCTTCACGGGAACCTACAATGCCACTTTACCTGAAGAAGAGCGCTGGATGATTCAAGTTCAAGTTCTAGGAAGGACGTTCATGCCAGTCACTGAGCCCAAAGAGTTTTCTTTTGATGCACCAACTTGGAGTCTAGGAAAGAGCATGGCAGCTCACATCGCCATGGGACGCATTGGAGAAGTCTACCGCAAGGATCTCAAGGATACTATCTACCAGATTTGTGGGCGCCGAGATGAACACTGGGAGATGATCAGCACCAGGAAGGATAGATCAATTGCAGCTTTTATCCAGGAGCTAAACCAGCACATTCGACGACAGGAGAACCAGATGTGCGCCGACATGATAGATCTGAAGAAGGCTAAGACTAGAATCAAGGAACTGGAGGAAGAACTCAAGGCTACACGTGAAGATTATGAAGAGGAAATTGAAGTATTGGTGGAGAAGAATGATGACCTGATCAAGAAGATTGGAATATTTATGGGAGACCCTACGCCAGTAGATGAAGATGAAGAACCCAAGGAGATTAGCCCGGAAGACTACATCATCATCGACGGCACCGACTCGGAAGCAGATAGTAGCGATGATGACTATGTTGATGAAGCTGGAGCAGATATCA